>NC_066579.1:214296505-215668005 GCF_024323335.1 Lathyrus oleraceus | reverse complement strand
TTCTTTCCCAGGTTTACTTCGAGCGTTTCCTTTCCCTCTTTTGGGATAAATAACGCACGGTGGCGGCTCTGTTGTTTCTTTCTTTTCCCGCCGGTTTTTCGCGTGATGCGACAAGTATATCTCATGCACTCTTTGGTCAATCTTTCGATTATTATCTCCAGCAGAGTAAGATTCGTATTCCTTGTGGAATCGAATGTCCATCCTTTAACAAGACTGCTTTTCTAGCCCTCTTCAGGATGTTGAGTGTTTTGGAACACAAACCAATTCACGCTTTGGCACTCAAGCCATTTTTCCGGTTTTCAGACCGAAGAAGTTTCCGACGATCAGGTCGATGTACTTATGTTTTTCCGGTATTCAGACCGAAGAAGTTTTCGACGATCAGGTCGATTTACTTATGTTTTTTCCGGTATTCAGACCGAAGAAGTTTCCGACGATCAGGTCGATGTACTTATGTTTTTTCCGGTATTCAGACCGAAGGAGTTTCCGACGATCAGGTCGATGTACTCATGGCACTCAGGCCAATTTTCCGGTATTCAGACCGAAGTGGCGTTCAAGCCATCTCCGATTTTCAAATCGAAGAAGTATTCCTCCTCTCCGTTGGTGTCGGTAAACGCCATTGTTTCGGTGTCGGTAAACATCGAGTCTCACCCCAGTCATCGGTAAATGTCTGGTCATTTTTTGGTGTCGGTAAACGCCAATGCTTCGGTGTCGGTAAACATCGAGTCTCACCCCAGTCATCGGTAAATGTCTGGTCATTTTTTGGTGTCGGTAAACGCCATTGTTTCGGTGTCGGTAAACATCGAGTCCCACCCAGTCATCGGTAAATGTCTGGTCATTTTTTGGTGTCGGTAAACACCATTGTTTCGGTGTCGGTAAACATCGAGTCTCACCCAGTCATCGGTAAATGTCTGGTCATTTTTGATGTCGGTAAACATCATCTTTCGATGTCGATAAACATCGAGTCTTTCCTTCAGTCATCGGTAAATGTCTGATAATCCCCCAACAAAAATCCCCAGTAGAGTCATCGGTAAATGTCCTACCTGGTTTTCAGTGGCAAATATTTGTTTGTTTCTCACCAATAAATTTCCCATCCCCAGTCATCGGTAAATGTCTGGTCATTTCTTTTTGATGTCGGTAAACATCATCTTTCGATGTCGGTAAACATCGAGTCTCATCCCAGTCATCGGTAAATGTCTGGTCATTCTTTGTTCTCTTGTTAATAAAATCAAAATCCCCAGAAGTCGTCGGTAAACGGTTTGTCTGGTATCACCACAAAGATTTTGTCCCTCCCCAAGCGGAGATGCCATCGGTAAATGGCCCAGTTTTCTGCGATATCGGTAAATATCGAATTCCCATTTGCAGTAGCCATCGGTAAATGGCCTCGTTGAAGTCGACATCGGTAAATGTCAAGATGCTCTGAAGCCACCATCGGTAAATGGTCTTGCTTCTTTTCTACATCAAATCTGTTTCCCAGCAGCCATCGGTAAATGGTCTGGCTGAAGTTGATATCGGTAAATATCAAGCTTTAACCATCGGTAAATGGTTCTGTTTTTCTCAAGTTGTTTTCCCCAGCAGCCATCGGTAAATGGTCTTGCTGAAGTTGATATCGGTAAATATCGAGTTTCCAGTTTTAACCATCGGTAAATGGTTTCACTTTTTCAGAAGTCTGTTTTCCCAGCAGCCATCGGTAAATGGTCTCGCTGAAGTTGATATCGGTAAATATCAAGTTCTCAGTTTTTAACCATCGGTAAATGGTTTTGCTTTTCTGAAGTTGTCATACAGTTGTCATCAGTAAATGACGTGGTTCTTCCTGTATTATGTCCAGTCGGTGCAAATTTCTACGGTTCTTTGGTATTCAATCCCTGTTTACCCTGAAAGTCTGACAGCCATTGCTATCATCCGTTCGGGTTCCAAGCTGATTGAATAGGGGCAGCTGTAGCACCTCAAATTTGCACCTATCATTGTACATACATTTTCATATTAGGTCATAGCATATCATGGTCCATTGCATAGCATTGCATTGTCCCAGTTGCCTCAAGTGCAAGCAAATCAAGAAATTAGGTCAAACTGATCAGGAGATCAGTCAACCAAGCAAGCAAGTGTGTTTCTCAAGGAGCCAAGGCCCTAGGGTTTGTACAACATGTTCACATGACTTGGAGGTCCATTTGAAGTGTTTAAGTCAAGGGTTGGATGTTCAGAGGTCATAAGTTCATGCACAATCAGTCAGAAACCCTAGAAAGGTCAAAGTTGGTCAACTGTGGTTGATTTCTTTGGTTTTGATGGATGGATTTGGTTTGAGAGAGCTTATTCATGTCCCAATAGGCCTCATATATCATGGCAAACAATATCATTGAAGAAATTGAAGCCAATCAGAAAATTTCCAAAAATAGAAACTGTACCTGTAATTTTAACTGCCAAAAATGGAAACTTCTTGATCCCAAACTTACATCATGATACAAGCTTCAAATGAATTTTTGCCCAACATGAAAGTTGAAGATCTTGTTCTCCCATTTCCAAAAAATCCAAGAACTCTCAATTCCCATGTATGGTTGTCAAGATATGATCAAATCATTTTCACAAAATCTTGAACTTCAAAAGGCCATATCTCTCAAACCATTTGGCCAATTTTGGTGGGGTTTTTTCCTACAAACCACATTTCATCTCCTCTTTCCAAAAATATAAATTTCATGAGCCAAAACATTGCCAATCAAAATGGCATTTTTGAACCTAGCACATTTGAGTTTCAAGTGAGGTGCATTTTTTGAAGTTTTGATTTAAGTGTTTTCTATCACATTAGCCATTGGGAATTGGTTCAAAACATGATTTCTGACTTGCCAAAGCCCAAACTCGGGCAGACCTACACCTCCATATGCATTTTTGGTCAAAATTAGCAATTGTGCAAATTGGTTCATTAGAGCAAAGTTTGATTAGCACATGATTACCAATGCTTAAACAGAAATATATAATGATATTTTCTGTCATTGGAGCAACCCTAGCGGCTGCCAAAACACTCAGAAATTACTCACTCTCTCTCAAATCGATTTTCTTCATTTTTCAAAATCTGCAAGAAACCTTCAAAGCACACGATTCCTTTTGGTTTGTTCCATCATTTTCCAACTATTTGGCAGCCTTTGCAAGTGGTTTTTCTTGACTGTAATAACAATCTCCAACTCTGCTTCATCAAGGTTCAGCCATGGCAGATCTCGATTTGGACTTTGTCAAGCTTCTTTGAGCTAAACTATCTTCACCAATCATCATTTGGAGGACCTTGGTTCATCTGTTCCACCAGCAAACATCAAAACAACCACTGAATCCCAACTTTCTTCAAAAACAAGTAAGCAATCGAATCTCTAGTTTCTTAAAATGATGTTATGCCTTGTGTAAATCTCTTCTTGCTGGTCATTCTGAAACTCGAATCACTTGATTTGGTTGGTTATTACTTGAGTTATGTTGTTTTCAAGTTGGAATATGAAATGATTTCTTGCTCGATTCATACTGTTTAAAGTTGATTTTGTTAAAATGGATGATGGAATCATGTTGTTTGGTGCTTGCCGATCATGTTGGTATGTTTAATTTAAATTTCTGGAAAAAATTTGCTGAATCGAATTTGAAGTGTTAGAGATGGTGTTACTGTGCTAAACCCTAGGTTATCGTTGACTTGCCCAGAATTCACGTACTCATGTTGCTGTTCACCCATACTAGCCAATAGAATTATTTCATTCTCATGGCCAAAACGGCAGCGCATCGTTAAATGAGTTCCAATATTACAGCTTTGCCATTCTCGTTTCAATATTTCCAAATTAATCCATTTAATTTCACATATTATTTCACTTTGATCATCAATTTTGCAAAATTCATAACTTGTTCATTTCAATTCCAAATCCAGTGGGAATTTTTGCATCATGTTCATATGATTGTCTAGTTTTTTATCATCATTTTTCCAGATTTTTTTGATCAGTGAATTTTAAATGGCCTTAGGGTTTGTAACATGTGACCAAATATTGTACACTTTGCCAAATCTTTTGTGAAATTGTGAGGATTTGTCCAATGACCCTGAAATTTTTTGTGCCTAATCTACACTCATTCATGTTTGTTTTGATGTAGAGTTCTTGAATTTATCATATTTGGTTGTTGAGATATAAATTTTTGAAGTAGGGTGTGACAATTTGTGTCACACCAATGATATGCAATTTCTTGATTTTTGTTGACATGCTTCCTGGCTTCCAATTAATGTGAAATTTTGCATGAACCTTCTATTATATGTCTAGTTTGTGTGTGAATTTTCTTGGATTTAATTATGCCATTTCCTATTTGTTTGAGATTTTTCTTCCCTGCCTAGTCAAATGTTGACTTTGTGTGACACATCTTGCCATTCCATTTGGGAAATGCTCATATCTTATTGGATGATCATGAAATTTCACATGTGCATACTAGACATCTTAAGCTTTGCATTGGTGTTAATCCCATTCATTTCTCATCTGTTTTCATTTAGTTATGATTTTTTGAAGTTGATACATGTTTGTTTGACTTCTTTGTGCTTGTTTGAATTGGTTTTGACTTTCTGATTTTAATTGACCATCTTCCCATGATCTAATTGAGCTGAAATTTCATATGCATGTCATGTTATGGATTTTGTTTGAGCATGAATTATTTGATGATTTTTGGAATTGATTATGTTTGGTTTTGAGCTAAGTCTTGCTGTTGACTTCATTGAGCATGTTCAAATTTGCTTTGACTTTATGATTTTCATTGACTGCCTTCCACTTGTCCAAATAAGATGAAATTTGACATGCTTACCATGCTAGGTGTTAGGACTGATCATGATTTATTTGGGGATTTTTGGAAATGTTTGAGTTGACTTTTGATGCAAGTCATTCTGTTGACTTCTTTGAGCCCTCCCTTGCCATGCTTTGACTTCTTTTGCTTGTGAATTGATGATGATGCATGATATAAACTTGAGACCAATTGAGCTTGCTTCTTAAATGTTTGAACTTGATTTTGGTTGACTTTCATTTGCTGTTTTGACTTTCTCATTCCTTTTTGACCCTAGGCTTGTCCTAGTGGTCCAGTTACTTACTGTTGAGCTTATGTTTTCAGGTTGAACACCAAATGCCTCAAAGAGATCATACAAATTTGATTGAGCTTGATTATATATCATGTGTTAACCTCTTTGTTTTGTAGGTGATATGACTCATATGACTTGAGTCTTGTGCTTTGCACATTTGTCCCTCTGTGTTGACTGTTGTTTCCCAATTCCTTTTGCTTTGACTGTTGAACTGTGTACTGATCTGTTTGACCATTTCAGGTACCATTAGTTGCTTAAGTTCTTTGAACTTGCTTTACTTTGCTGTTTAGCAACTTGCTTGAGGTATAATTCCTTTTTCTTCATGTAGTCTGGAAGACCTGGCCTGTTACTTGGCCAGGCAACTGTCTGAAGTCCTCCTTAAGAGGCAATGTTTGTGTATGTTTAATTTGTCCTTGTACAGAGTCAAAGACCTCCTAAGTGAAGAGGCGATTGGCAGAACCAAGGGATAAGCAACCTATCCCCTGCTATTCAGTGTGTCTTCTGTTTTGCTCACACCACTGTGTTGATGCATTACAGATAAAAACCCAAGATCGTGTGCAATTGCACAGTTGAGTCAGTATCAAATGTGTAGAAGGGTTCCCACTTTCTGAACCCACACATTCTTGTCAAATGCTCTCCCTGGCCAGGGATAAGAGCAATGAGGCACGCCCCTCATCTCCTTTCATCTGCTTCACCTTAGCCCCTCAATGGCAAGGTTAAGAGCAACACTCACCCCATTCCAGAGGTTTGTTTGTTGAGGTTGATGTGACCCCTCGACTAAAACCTAACCCATGTTTGAGCCCCCCTTGTTGGTGTGTTTACTTTATGCTGTATGTGTTTTTGTGTGCTTGTGTGGTGTGATTGTATCCCCTAGGTTGTTAGACTCCGCGTAGTCTCGTTTGCATGTCAATTAAGGTAGCACGGTTCCTTCGTATAGGACTTCCTTTCTTGCTTGAGCCTTCTTTAAAACACAAACAAACACCATTCCCTCTTAAGGATACGTTAACTCCTTCTACTACAGATGAGTAAGTCTCCAAAGGTCGAGCATCAGGTAGATTGTGCAGTGACGTTGTCCACTTAAAAAACACAAACCAACAGTAATAGTTCAGCCGAACTACGGCAACTCTGATTCTCATGTCCAGATGAGATACGTAGGCACGAGATGCGATGTCTTGTCGAGTTTGACTAACCACTAACACTAATTCTTTTCTCTCACCCCTGTTGTGATTGAGATATCCCCTTTCTCTTGCCCTAGTTGCAATCGAGACCCTTGCTTCCTGTGCAAGCCGTGTCTAGGATAGGTTGGCCCTTGTGCCAGTTAGCTAGAAACCTTAACTTAGGGACGATTTTGCATGACAACATCTAGGCTCGAGTCGTAGTCTCCCTAGAGTTGTGTCTCCCTCTGTTATCTGGTTAGGCTAGATCCTTTATCCCTGCGTAGGGGAACTACATCGCCCTGATCTTCATACCAGATGAAGTATGTAGGCAGGAGATTGAGCTGATCTCTCCGGGCGCCCTTTTTCTTTTCTTGTGTGTGTTGTTTGACAGTTATAGGCTCGAGTCCCCGACTCCCTATTAACTTGTTGTGTTGTTGTGTGCTTGGACGCTGATGTAAGTCCATCGAGTGGCATTCGGGTTCCAGTGTGGGTGTGTTTTGGTTCGGATGCTGATGTAAGTCCAGTGATTGGCATTCAGGCTCCACGTTTGCCTCTGCCTGTGTTTGTTTGTGTGCGTGTTAGCCGAGCTACGAATGCTCTGATTCTTCTCTCGTCCGAGAAGATACGTATGCATAGGATGCGACATCCTAGCGAGCATGTGTCGTTTCCCCAGTCCGAACTACTTCGACTCTGATGTCTATGCCTGATAGACTAAGTAGGCCCAGGATGCGATATCCTGCCGAGTCAGTTTCAGTCAGTTTCTTTTGTCTCTTTCAGCCAGTGTGTGTGTGTTTGAGCAGTGTTTTAGCAACCAATTTTCCTTTCTATTGTGCGTGGATCCCGTAGAGTACTACGGATGCGTAGGGGTGCTAATACCTTCCCTTCGCATAACCGACTCCCGAACCCATTCTCTTTGGTCGCGAGACCATGTTCTTTCCTAGGTTTACTCTGAGCGTTTCCTTTCCCTCTTTTGGGATAAATAACGCACGGTGGCGGCTATGTTGTTCTTTCTTTTCCCGCCGGTTTTTCGCGTAATGCGACACCAACAATCAGGTTGAAGTACTTGTGGTGTTCAGGCCGGGTTTCCGGTATCCAGACCGAAGTGGTGTTCATACCAAAGTGGCGTTCAGGCCAGTTGTTTGGTGTTCAGACCAAGTTCCGATTTTCAGATCGAAGAAGCTTCCGAAGTTCAGATCTATGCGGCTTGTGGCACTCAGGCCAATCCTCCGGTATCCAGACCGAAGTGGCATTCAGGCCAATCTCCCGATATCCCGACCGAAGTGGCGTTCAGGCCAATCTTTCCGGTGTTCAGGCCAGTCTCCCGGTATTCAGACCAACATCAATACCCTCATATTCTGATGCTCAATGTTCAGACTGATGGGCGGCGTTCAGGTCATGGTTATTCCTGTGATACCATTTATTTTGGTATACAGGTCAATATTTATGTGCGGTATTCAGGCCGACTGTTCTCCGTGCCAGACGGATTTTTCTTTTCAAGATTGCTTCTTTGCCGATTCTGACAGGCATGGTTAATTATTTCCCATCAGAGTGCAAATTGTTCGTCTGTTCTTGGTATTCAATCACTCTTCACCCTGATCATCTAAAAGCCGAGGCTGTTCATATCGACAGGTTCACAGTGGATTGAATAGGGGCAGCTGTAACACCTCAAAATTTGCCCTCCTCTCTTGGGACTAGCTTAGCATATTGCATTTCATCTTGTAGGACATTAGTGATTGCATCTTTGCATATCATGTGGAAACATAAGCAAGTCATCCTTCTAAGTCTTGTTCAGAAGATAAAGAGGGTAAAAGATTCGAGCTTGAGGGCCTCATGAATTGATCACTAGCCATCTGAGGGTTTGGGCTTCAATTAGGGTTTCTTGGTTCCTCAAGGAGATTGGGTATTATCTTGGTTGAAAGGTTACATCACCATCATCATGGTCTTATCATCATCACCAAGAGGTTCATTGTGCCTGATCATTTTCCTTGGGATTAGGGTTTTGACCTCTGGTCAACCCTAATCAGTTGTATTATGCCAATCAGGGTTTGCAAGGAGATGGGGTATTTCATTGAGATGGGGATCATCACATGGTTTTATTGAGCTTGTAGAAGCTAGGGTTTCATTTTGGAGCCATTTCATCAGGAGATTGAGGCTCAAGTTCATCTGTGCATGACCATGTCATCTATCAACTGAAAAAATTCAACCAAAAGTCAACTGTTGGATTTGGAGGAGGGAAGTGGTTAGAAATACTTCATTCATGTTCAAACAAGTCTCATTTGACATTTCAAACATCAACATTGAAGAATTTGAGGTCAAATGAAAAGTTTCCAAAAATAGAAAGTGACTTGTAATTCAAAATTGCCAAAAATGGAAAGGTTTTCTCCTCAAGATTACATCATCAAAAATGCTTCAAATGAAATTGTGTCCAACATGAAAGTTGTAGATCTTGTTCTCTCATTTCTAAAAAGTCCAAGAACATGAATTTCTCATGTATGGTTGAAAAGATATGGATCAATCATTGCCAAGTGAATTTGAACTTCAAGAATGCATAACTTTTAAACCATAAGTCCAAATGGAGTGGTTCTTTTTGAAACATTTCTCTCTTGACATGCACTATCCAATTCATGCATCATATGCCATGCATTTTGATCACAAAAATATTTGGTTTTCCATTTGAATTTTGGAGGGAAATTCCAAATTCAAAAATTATGCATTGTTTCCACTTTCCACCACTTGCCTTTGGTTCAAAACAGAGTTTGAAGTGAATTGGAGCCAAAAAAACGTGCACTGTTCCATTGGTCATTACATGTATAAGGTGCATTTGCAAATTGACATCCACACCTCATTTTCATTAATCCCTTGGCATTTGGTCTAAGCATGTTTAACAAACTTGATTAACAGATCATATATAAGCTAAATCATAACAGAAAATTGGATTAACACTTCATAATTCTCAGATCTGAAAAATCTATTCAAACTTTCTCTCTCAATTTTCATCAAAATTTTGCAAAAGCATTACCTTGTTCTTGGTTGATTCATCACATAGGAGCATAGTGGAGCATTGTTGAAGCTAGATCTAGCAAGAATCGTGCAGATTTGAGGACTGTTGAAGCTCACACTCATCCATGGCAGTTGGAGATTCAAGCAAGATCAAGCTCGATTAACTTCCAATTCTCCATCGATTCATTCATCCAAGAGCTGAGGAAGATCTGTTTCTGCTTTTCCAGGCCTAAATCCATTGATTTCACTTCTGCATCTCCTTGAAGGTCAGAATTCGACTCTCATGATTCATGAAATTATTATATGCATGTTGTAGATCCTTCATTGGTGATTACTCTGAACTTTAGATCATTGATTTTCATGGAGAAATAAGGTAGTTATGTTGATTTTAAGTTTGGCATGTGAACTTTCTCTTGCTCGAATCTTTGAATATAGGATGAATTAGAATAAACCAAGCCTCGATCCTTGATGTATGTTGAAAGATGAATCCAGTGATATGTTCATTTTGCATTTCTGGCATTTTTGTTCTTGACCTGGAAAAATCATGAAGAACTGTATGAAGTTGTTAGGGTTTTCATTTGCCAGGCCCTGTTTGATCTTGTTAGCGCTTGCCTGCATGCGTTTTTATGTTTGTAGCCATGTACTGGACCACGTGTCTCCTGCTTGGCATTTTGATTGGTCGTTCTGAGTTAGCCGTGCCACATAGACTTAAATGAAACGGTGCGTTTCATTAGGAAACGCGCCTCAATTTAAATATCAACTCAGTTCGATTCTCTCATGCAGCATAATTTCCAAAGCCTTTTGCATTTTATTCCATCCATTCATGCTATGCTTCATCATTCATTTTTATTTTTTCTCCACTTCAAAAATTCATAAATAAATGATTAATGATCCAAATAACCTGGGAATTTTTGCATTGTTCTCCTCATTATGTCTACTATTTTTTGAGCATTTTTCCAGAAATTGTGCACGGTTGAGAAATATTTTGGCTTAGGGTTTGTGTATGCATGTGCTTTTTGAACCTTGCTTGCCATTTGCTTTGTGAAATGATGAATTTTCATCTAATGCTTTTGAAATTTGGTATGCTTAAACTAGACATCTTGCTGGACATTTTGGTGTTGAGTTTGCATTTTTAGCATTTATGGTTGTTGAGATATGATCTGGTTGATGTAGGTGTGACAATGTGTGTCACACCTTTGCTTGCTCATCTTGATGAATTTCTTTGTCATGCCAAATGAACTCCAAATGATGTGATTTTTTGCATGTTGCTTCCTCTGGGTGTTAGGATTGCTCATGAATTTTTGTGGAATTTTTGGACTCATTTCTGATTTGTTTGGGATTTCTCTTTCTAGATTACTATTTGTGAGCTTTTGAATAGTCTTGAACTTCCATTATTTGTGAAATGCTGGTTATGTATCCTATGAATGTGAAATCTTGCACATTGTTTCTAGGCATATTGAAGTTTATTGTGGCTTTGGTTTTAGGTCTTTACCATTTGTCAATTCTGTTTTAGGCTTGTGCTAAGTTGATGTTGCATATTGTGCCCTATTTGAGCTTGTTTTGCTTACCTTGACTTGATGAATTTGATTACCATGCTTAAACTTGTCCAAATGCCTTGATTTTTGGTGTGTTGATCATGTTGTGTGTTCTGTTTAGCCATGATGTTTCTTGAGATTTATTGAGTCATTTTGGAATTAATGTGCATTTGTTCATTATGTTGCCTCAATGTGGTTTCAATTTGCATGCCTTGCCATGATTGATTTGTGAAATAAATTTGGTTGATGCTATTGACATGAGACCTTTTGGATGATGTTCTTAATTGGTTGAGTTTGATTCATGTCAATTTTCATGTTCTGTTTTGAATTATTTCTCCTTCTTTGACCTTAGGCCTTGTCCTAGTGGTTGGTGCTTATGTTTGAGCTTTGTTTTCAGGATAAGAAGCATATGGCCTTGGGGAGATTGGTTCACATTACTTAAGTTGGTTTGTTTGGTTGATGTTGACTAATCTTGACTTGTTTTGTAGGTGGCTTTTAGCTCATTTGAGTTGAGCTTGTGCCTTGCACATGGTTGCTTTGCTTGTTTGACAATGTCTGTTGACTGTGGACTATTAACTGTCTGTTTGACTTTTTGAGTTGTATACTAATTGAGTTGGATTGTTTTCAGGTACATTAGTTGCTTAAGTTCATTTTGAACTTGCTTTTGCTTTGCTTGGTTGCTTAACCATTTGAGGTATAACTCACTGACTTCATGTAGTCTGGAATAGGGGTGTTCGTGGTTCATAAACTGCACTGAACCAAACCACATTTATAGTTCAGTTCAGTTTATAATAACCATTTACAAAAAATGCAGTTAATTGCTAAAATGGTTTCAATTCAGTTTAAAACTAGTTTATAACCGGTTTGTATTTATAAACTAGTTTATAATCAGTTTGCAATTATAAACCAATTTTATAATTTGAACTCTTTTAAAATTAATTTTTTTAATTTCATAAAAAATAATAAATTTTAAAAAAAAGAATATTTGAAAATATTTATTTTAAAAAAAAAACTTTTATTTATAAAAATTAATTAAAATTTTTATTTTTTTGAAAAAAAAAATCTGAATAGATATTTTTAAAATTTCATGCAAAAAAAAGTTAAAAAAATATTTTAATTTTAAATTTTCGGGGAAAAAAATACAGAATAAATTTTTTTGAATTTTATTTTTGGAAAAAAAAAATATTTTTATATTTCAAAAATTTTGGGAAAAAAACAAAAATTATTTATTCTGAAATTTTTATTTTTCAAAAAGAAAATAATTTTTTCAGAATTTTTTTATTTCAAAAAACAATAATTTTTTATTTTTCTAAAAAATATTTTTTTTATTTCAAATTAAATTATATTTTTTTAATGAATAAAAAAAAATTATTTTCAGAAAAAAATTATTTTTTATTTTATGGAATACAAAATATTTTATTTTCAGATTTTTTTTCTTAAAAAACTATATTTTTTTTTATAATTTTATTTTTAATTTTCAATAAAATATTTTTTACTTTTCATAATTATAAATATTTTTAATTTCTATTTTTTTTTCACTCTCAATAATTTTTCTTTTTTTTATTAAAAAAAGTTATAACTAAAACAGTTTATAAAAGAAAACTGGTTATGAACCGGTTTTAAACTGAATTATAATTGGTTAATTTAAATGGTTCAGTTCATTAACCATTCAAGTGGTTTAGTTATTTTATGGTGCAATGCAATTCAGTTTAGTAATATAATTTGGTTAACCATATTTTTGCACACCCCTAGTTTGGAAGACCTGTCCTGTTACTTGGGCAGGCACCTGTCTGAAGTCCTCCTTAAGAGGCAATGCTTGTGTTTGTTTATCTTTGTGCCAAGCAGGAAAAGACCTTTGATAAGGCAATTGGCAAATAAAAGAGATGTGTAGTCCATCTCCTGCTACTCAGTGTGTCATCCACTTTGCTCACACACCTTGTGTTGATGCATTGTGGATATTAACCCAAGATCTTTGTTGAGTCAGTCACATGTGGATAGAAGAGTTCCTGCTTTCTGAACTCCCACACTTTCATTTATCTGAAGCTCTCCCAGGCCAGGGATAAGAGCTGTGAGGCACACCCCTCACTTCCCATTTCATCTGCTTCACCCTAACTCTCAATGTTAGGGTTAAGAGCTAACATCACCCGATTCTAGTTGGCTTGTGTTTCACAGCCTAACCTTGTGTGAGCCCACTTTGTTTGTATATAGTGTGTGCTAATTGTGTGTATGCTTGCTTTGCTTTGCCTGTTTAGGATAGCTTGCTGCCTGTGCAAGTTAGATAGAAACCTCAACCTAGGACCATTGTGGATTACATGATAACTATTAGGCTCGAATCAGTCTCCCTTCTAGTTTGTCATTTCCCAGTCTCTGGTTAGGAGAAGGTTTCTCCCCTGTTAAGGGGAACTACATTGCCCTGATACTCATACCAGATGAGGTACGTAGGCAGGAGGTCGTACGAGATCTCTCCGGCCACCCTTTTTCTTTTTGTGTGTGTTTGCTTGACAGTTATTAGGCTCGAGTTCCAGACTCCCTATTAACTTGTTTGTGTGTTAACCTTATTGTGTGTGTAGGAGATGGATGTAAGCCCAGCGATTGGCATTCCATATCCTATTGTTGTGTGCTTGGAGTCCGATATAAGTCCAGCAATTGGCATTTGGTTTCCAGTGTGGGTTTGTTTGGTTCGGAGTCTGATGTAAGTCCAGCGATTGGCATTCGGTTTCCATGTTTTCCTGTGTGCGTGTGTTTTGTTTGGCGTGCGTGAGCCGAACTACGGTAGCTCTGATTCTCATTCCAGATGAGATACGTAGGCATAGGATGCGATATCCTAGCGAGCCCGTTCCCCTCTTCTCCCACCTGTGTTGTTTCCAGTGTGTGTGTGTGTGATGTTTGTGAGTAGTTTTAGCAACCTTTCTTCTATTCTTTTGAGCGTGGATCCCGTCGAGTACGACGGATGCGTAGGGGTGCTAATACCTTCCCTTCGCATAACCGACTCCCGATCCCATCTCTCTTTGGTCGCGAGACCATGTCTTTTCCAGGTTTACTTCGAGCGTTTCCTTTCCCTCTTTTGGGATAAATAACGCACGGTGGCGGCTCTGTTTGTTTTGTTTTTAGCCCGCCGGTTGTTTTTCGCGGATGCGACACAAGGCTGCTCTGTGTGCCTCAGAGCACATCAATAGTGAGAGAATGGAGATCTTTGAGGGTGTCTGATTTAGCTGGTTGACTACCTTGTAGTCACTTTTCTTGATAATCCTCATAAACTCATCCACTTCCTTCTCGAATGCGGTCTTAGGAGGAGCTTCCTCGGTAGTAACCTCTTCGGTGGATAACTGTTTTCCTTTAGCCTTGGCAGCTGCCTCAGCTTCAGTATTCGTGCGCAATGTTGATGGTGCAAATAGGCGTCCACTGCGAGTGAAGCCACCAATTCCTCCAACATTGTCTACAGCGGAGCTACTAATGTCAATGTCTTCTTCGTTAACTTTCTGCCCCTAGCAGTAGATATCAACCCCATAGTGCCACATGATAGCACTGTCTTTCTCATATGGAACAGGTCCTGGTACCGTGATGGTGACCGAACCAATCAAAGTCGGTTGAGGGTTGTCAGAGTAAATTGGTGCTGGACTTTCTGGGAAATATATTGTTGTCGGAGCGGGTCTCTCGGGAACATATATTTCTTCAGGAGTGAAATAAAACGTTATTGTCGACACATCATTCTTCACTGGACGAGTCTGATCGAACTGAAGACAACCTTCATCTATCAGTTGCTGAATACCCCTTCTCAAACTATCACATCCGTTCTCGACGTCTTGACAATTTCTGCACTCTTCCCCACAGCCCGGGAAAATCCGTCCTTTCAAGAGTCGGTCTTTGACCACCGATAGCGAAGTCTTCACTTTAGTCACATCAGAAACCAAATTCAAAGTTTCCCCACTATCAACAATATTAATCCTCTGCCCGCCGTGAGCTGGCATCGGGTTTTGGATAACATTAGGCACCGGAGAAAAATTGATGGCATGGGCATCTCTCAAATCTTGTACCTTTAGCTGGAGAGCCTTGCAATTATCTATAGTATGACCAGGTGCATTGGAGTGAAAAGCACATCTGGCGTTGACATCATAACCTCTAGGCAGATTGTTGGGATCGACCGGTGGGGCCAGAGTTCTCAACATAACCAGATTCATGTCAATCAGCTTGGGAAGTAATACAAAATAAGGCATTGGGATTGGCTCAATGACCCGGTCCGCCTGCCTTGGACGTTGTTGATAGTGTCTCTGCTGACCCGGATTACCTCCTTGTTGTTGATTGTTGTACCTGGGTTGCTGTTGCGAATGATACTGCGGTTGAGGAACAGGTGTTGGAATAGTGACTGCGGCCACTTGATCTTGATAATAATTAGGGCGTCCTCTGCCCCTGCCTCTGCCGGCATATACAACACTCGTCTCACCTTCTCTTCTTCGCTGATCGTTACCAGCAAACGGTTTCTTGGGAACTGATGAGTTGAAAGCACTCTTGTCTTGAATTCGGCCCATCTTCAACAGACTCTCGATCCTTTCTCCAGCAATCACTATCTCTGCAAAGCTGATTGACGGGCAAGCAGCCAATCTCTCGATATAATTGCCTTGAAGAGTGTTCATAAACATGTCCGCCATCTCCCTTTCAGACATAGGGGGTTGGACGGATGCAACAATTTGTCTCCAACGCTGAGCATATTCTCTAAAGGTTTCCTTGGCAGTATGAGACATTCCTTGCAACAAGGTCCGATTTGGAGCCATGTCCAAGTTGTATTGATATTGCTTGACAAAAGCCTCTACCAAGTCTTTCCAGCTCTTGATGGTAGTACGAGACAAATGAGAATACCATTCACGAGAAGCTCTAGTTAAACTGTCTTCAAAATAGTACATCCACAGCTTTTCATCTTCAGTGTGAGCTCCCAACCTTCCCAGATAAGATTGGAGATGAGTGCGTGGGCAAGAAGCCCCATTGTATTTCTCAAAAGTAGGGGGTTTGAACTTGTGAGGGATCCTTACTCCCTGAACCAGACCAAGATTGGTGACATCAAAACCTAAGGAATTTTGAGACTCCAAAGATTTGAGCTTCTCAGCAAGCTCATCCATATGGCGAGTGGTCTCGAGGGTCTTGTTGTGCAAAGAAAATTGATCATACTGACAATCTTCAGTAACAGGGCGCCCGTTAATCCGAATCCCTTGATTCACATTGTACCTTCCGCCAATACCATTCCCAACATTTACCGTGTTGCCAACATTACCCGGGTTTCCATCAACATTTGCGTTACCCGCGTTTCCAGTGTTCACAGGGTTATCAGTGTTCCCAGGGTTACCAGGGTTCCCAGGGTTACCAGGGTTTCCCTCAGCATTTGATATCTCCACCTCTGGATCGGGCCTCGGTTGCTCAACCAATTCCCTTAGCTTTTCCTGGCCTTCTTCCATACCAGTCATCAATGTCATGAACTGATCCATCATTTCACGCATATCAGCCAGCTCTTTCTGTACCTGGTCCATCGCTAGTTGCAGATGATTTTCCTTTGTCGGGTACCTGTGAACTCGCCTGGGACCAATAACTGCCTGATATAGGGAACAAACTTTAGACACTGCGGTGACACCTGCAAAATAGACAAGGGTTAATATACATGGTATGCGATGCACGGCTTATTCGATTTTAAGGCCCCCCCTTAAAAAGGGAATACCCTGTAAATGGATAAGCATTAGATGTTGGATGCAAATATGCAGATGATGTTATGTAATGCAATGGCATGTCAATCAGAATTGCTGGATCCGCTTGAACATCAGTCAGGTTGCACTGCCTGGAGAGAAATTAAGAGGATCAAGCAAAGCACACCAAACAAAGGTCATGGGATGGATCATGTTATCCTTAATATCAACCATCCATTTTTGGGGGATTATGGTTTACACCTTATCAACACCCAAGTTTCATTGATATTAAGGATACCTGAACGGATCAACCATGAATCAAGGGTTTGTTGCAAGTCACGAGCATGGAGTTTAGGTTAAGAACCACCCAAAGGGAGTGTACTAAGGTTTAAACCTGCCAAACATGTTCTACAAAAGGTTCTCATAGTCATAATCCCATCTTTCGGATATTATCGGAGGAACGACTACTCGTATTCCAAAAATATTCTCAAGAGAGACTCTTATGAGTGTAGTATCGCGTAACAATCGTATCAAATCTTACACTTGAACGACTTTCGCACTACGTCCTACGAATAGGTCAAGATGGGTTTGGTAAACTAAGGTCCTTGGCTTCTAAGGTCTATATTGGAAAAAGTAATGTCTAACCACAACTTACTTGTGTGACATTATTGATCCCAACATGACGTTCACCAAGTGAATAGGCTTTGCAGGTCAACTTGCTAAGGAATAACTCCACACAAGTCAACAAGACTATGCCATTCTCCTATCCTAAGTGCACTCGAGTTCGGGTATAGAACTCATCTCACAAACAGAAAATGACTCGCACGGATGTCGCATCCACTGCATACGTATCTCATCTGAATATGAGAATCAGAGTCTTCGTAGCTCGGCTACCTAGGGGTTAAGGGTAATTGTGCTCGCTAAGACATCGCGTCTTATGCCTACGTATCTCATCTGGAATGAGAATCAGAGCAAGCCGTAGTTCGGCTAACTACGGGGTTATGGATTGGGTTTTGGACGAACGACGTTACCACGCAATCTACCGGATGCTCGACCTTTGGAGACTTACTCGCCTGTAGTAGAAGGAGTTAACGTGTTCTTAGGAGAAGAAAAATCAATGAGTTGGTAGGGTTAGGGATGCTCATGCAAAAAGGCAGTCCTTGGACGAAGGAACCTGTAAAAAAAACACAAAAACATTGCCTCCTATCGAGGTCTTCCAGCTAGGAAAGCAGTAAAATGCGGGAAAAATGTAAAAGTACCACACGGATAAAGATCCGAGGTAACAGCAATTAAAGGAACGATAAACCCTGAGATCCTTCCAAGCTAACATCATCAAAGAAAGTGGGTCAGTACAGGTAATCGGAATGAACTTCCAGGGGGTATCCCACAAATAAAGTGGAATACCAGACAAACCATCTCTGCAAGAGTCATATGAGCCCTCACAAAACAAAACTCAACAAACAGGTTAGAGAAACAAAATAGGGTAATCAAGAGTTGCCCCCAAATCAAAATGTAACCACATGAATCATGCCCTTTCAATTCACAAAAAGCTCACAAAAAGCAACCAAGGGTAGGAGGCCTAAACCTCTTGTCAAACACACGCATCAAAAGGGTATCAAATTCACCCATAATACCTCATACATTTAGAGCATTCAAATTAAAGGCATAAAGATGATGGATATAGGGCAAACCTGATTGGAGAGATTGATTGAAATTGAGTTGCACCCGTGAGGTTTACAAAATAATCTTTAGGGTTTATGTGAGGCAGAGGTGATTCTGTGCAGTTGAGTTCCCTTCTGGGTTTGGAGGCTGCTCTGAGTTTTCTGTCAGGTTTCTCTCCAGGGTTTGTCCAGGGTTTTGCTCCAAGGAAACCTCAGAGTGTTTTGCTTCTCTTCCTTTTTCTGTCTGTTCTCCCTCTTTTATAACCTGATTTTCATGGCTTTGTGGGCTCAAATGAGAGAGGTCCAAGTCCAAGATTTTTCTATTATATATATTTTTTTTATTTAATTAATTTATTTATTTATTTTAATTTATTTTTCGTTTTTTTTTCTTTTTTTTCTTTTTTTTTCGTCTTTTTTTTTCCGAAACGCGTGGACTTCGCCTAGCGAGCATGACAGTTCATGAACAAACTTTTGCTCCTTCAAGATTAACATTTTGACTGATGAATAGACCCCTGTTGGAAGTAACTCAAGTTTTTCCCTTGTGTTGACTGATCATCTAAATAGAACCCACAAAGTGTCCTGGATGATGTTCAAGCTTCTTGGAGCTAATCTCGATTGACATGATGAAATGCAATGTATCTAATGTTAAATGACCTAAAAATGAATGTGTGAATAAGGAGGGCAAATTTTAGGGTGTTACACCTGGCGTTCTTTCTCTTCAGCTTCCTTGACCTTAGTGCCTCTAGTATCTCCTCGGCTACTCTGATGTAGTCATTTCTGACTTGTTCAAAATGTCCTTTCAACTAAAAAACCTCATATGTCATCCATATGAGAAATCCATTCCAGTGAGTCCTTACCTCAGAAGGATTTTCACTTAAACTGGATCGTTCAGATAGCGCTCTGAGCCTCACAACTGAGCTTTTTGAGAATAAAGCAAATACCTCTTCCAAGGTTCGAAAGGTTGGTTGAGGTTCAAAAGTTGGATTTATGGGTTCATATGGAGTTTGAGTGGTTTCAGAGGGTTCAGTGAGAGGTTCAGAGGTTGGTAGGGTTATTGAGGGTGCTGAGAGAGATGGTGTAGGTTCAGAGGTTTCTGGGACAAATAAGATCTGTTCAGAGTTTGTTGTGTCTTGGAGTTGAGCCAAGGTTAGAGAAGAATGGTCAGGGGTTTATGGCTGTTCAGAGACAGAGGAAAGGTCGTAGTATGAAGGAGATGAGGGAGTGGATGAGGGAGGTGAAATGGGTTCGTTTAGAAGTAAGGCTTCTGATACGGGAAGTGTTGTGGTTGAGAGGTTCAATTTTTGTAGAGGGGGTGAGGATGTGTTAATTTCAGAGTTGTGAGGTTTAGATGGAGTTGGAATGGGGGATCTATCTTGAAGAAAAGATACATTGTGTAAGACCCCAATTTTGACCCTAAGATCCCTCATACTATCTCATCATTTGCATTGGCTTTGGGATCACATCCTGGCATCCTCCTTACCCTTCATTCACTGGGTTTGTATTGGGAGAGATCACCAAGCACATTTGATTGTATCATACTTTATTTTCTTTTGTTTACTAACCAAAATGCCAAAAATATATTTATGTATAGCTTTGTTTCTTTTGTAGGTAGTGTGTGTGTCCAACTATGCCTCATCAAGCTCACAACTAGGGTTTGAGACCACCATTGCAAAGATATTAAGTTATCAATGGTCCATATTGGTTCAAAACATCATATATGGATTCCCATATTCTTAATTTGTCAATTTGATCAAGAATTTATCAAGAGTTTGAAGTTTGTTTTCCTTGGAAGCCCTAATTCATCTGGGTATCTTGTGTGACTTCCTTAACAAGTTTCTTCAACAATTGGTCAAAGATATAAAGGGATACTTAATTTTACAACATAACATGTGTCGCGGTGCGAAAAATACCTGAGCGTAAGGAACGCTCGAAATATAAATAAAACAGAGTCGCCACCGAACTTTATTTATTCCCAAAGAGGGAAAGGGGAAATATCGATAAAATCCACGAAAAGCAAAAAGAAATGGTCATCGCAACCAAATCGGGTTCGGGAGTCGGTTATGCAAGGGGAAGGTATTAGCACCCCTCATATCCATCTTACTCTATGGGACCCATTTAGTTAGTTTCGTGTTAGAGTGTTAGCGTGATATCATTTGCGAACTTCTACTTATCGAATGAGAAAAGAGAAAGAAAGAAAGGAAAGACTTAAGGTTTTTAAATATTAATGTGCCTGACAAGATTTCGCTATCCTGCTCCTACGTGTCTCCAGGTGATATGAAGAACTCAAGGCATATGTAGTTCTACTCAAAGAAAACCACTGGATGGATTGCTTTTAAAAAGAGTGATGCTTGGATCAAATTTGAGCGATTAAACCTTTACTTGCTGCTCACTCTTGGAGGCTGAAGTCTTTGTTTGTTTCGCATCAAAATAGATGTCGCATACTCTTTTCTGAAAATGTTTTCGGTGTCGCACAAGGGCGGAAAACAAGTTTGATGAGTTTAAGTTGATTTTAAGCGGAGACAAGCATCCAAGCAGGGAACTCTACTACAGTACTCAGATGCTCGAAAAGGAAGAGGCCTAAGCCTAATCACTCTTTTTTCATCCAAAAGTTTGTTATGAAAATGTGTGGTAAATTAGGTCAAAGTTCATTAACGGAAGACGATTAATCAGACATAGAGCTCTACAGCAGTGTCCAAATAATCGGGAAAGAGAAGGTCGATACCCAATCAATCTTTTTCTTCTATAAGAGAAATGACCTAATTCTAGTAATTATTGTATTTTAATATGGAAGACAAATGTTTGAACATTGAGCTCTACAGTAGTCTCCTAACATCCGAAACAAAGAAAGTCTAAACGTAATCAGTTTCTTCCATTTTTATTGTGAAAAGCTTTTGAAAATAGGGGGACGACTTGACATTGGGTCAAGCGTCTGAAGTTGACTTTATGAAAATAGTTTGAATGTGGCGGGGGTTAGAAGTTTTTAACAGATGACAATTGCTCGAATGATCGAGTAAGACTACTCGTATCCAAGTAATTGAGGAGAGAAATTGAAGGCTCAAGACCATCTCCTTTTTCACCCTTTTTGAAATAGTGGTTAAGTATGCTTAGGTATTTTGGATTTGATTAGAGAAAAAACACTCGATGTTGGATCGAGGTTTTTATTATTTGCGTTTGAACAGAAAATCGGATGGAATGATTCAAGGGCTTCGAAAATGATAGAGAAGTGGATAGTGTAAACAAATATGATTTTGTGAAAATTTGTTCGACGTTGGATCGAGTATTTTTTTTTTGTTCTTTTTTCTAAAAAATGTTAATCTTAATCTTTGAATTAACAATCAACTGATACAATAAAGTAATTGAAAGCGGTAAATTTATTACATATTTTGGGAATGGGGGTATAGTTTACTGAATGGGAATACGGTATCATAATTAAATGATATAAGTTCTAGAAGACATTTGAAGATATAAAAAATCTCGTTGTAAGAAGGCCCAAAAGGAAGCCAAGGGACTCAAAATAAAAATCAGAAATTGAAAGGCATCTCTGAAAAACCGACGGGTCAATTAAATTGGATTTTCTTTTCATAATAATTTTAAAATAAACAAAATAATTAAATAAATAAATAAGTGAAAATAGTAATAAACAATAATAAAATAATAATAATAATAATAATAATAATAATTAACAATAATTAGTAACAATATTTAATTAATAATGATAAATAATAGATATTAATGATTAGAAAAAAAAATAGTAAAAATAGTAACAATAATCAACAAATATAATTGTAAACGTCAATAATAAATAATACATAAAGTAAATTATAATAATAAGGTCAAAAAATAAGAATCAAAATATAATAATAATAATAATAACTTATAATAAACAATAAACAATATTACTACTACTAATAATACTAATGATATTAGTATAATAATAACCAACAATAATAATAATTAAATAATAATAATAATGACAACAATATAATAATTAATAATAATAAAATAAATAAATAATAAATAATATATATATATATATATATATATATATATATATATATATATATATATATATATATATATATATATATATATATATATATATATATATATATATATATATATATATATATATATATATATATATATATATATAAAAGAAATAATAGTAGACCATAATAATAATATATAATAATACAATAATAATAATTAACAATAATAACAAATAATATAATAGTAGTACTTATAATGAGAATAATATAATAATTAGTAGTAATAATAAATACTAATGACAATAATAATAAGTATAATTAATAATGATAATTAATAATTAATAGTAATAAATAATAATAATTTAAAACAAAACAAGAAAAGAAAGAAGAAAAATAAGACAGTGTTGAAATTTATAGGTCTCAGAGAGAAGATCCAAGTAAATCTTTTCAAAGTTTAAAATAATTTCCAATCAACTCACGACACATGGCAGGAGAGTATTTTAGTGAGTAAAAAAAAAGTTTACTTTTATCCTTCCTCACGCCTTCCTTTCTTCTTTTTTACAGTAACAACTTTTGTTTATATAAAAAAAACCAAACATAACACTCACAATCTCACACATTATGGAAAGGGTCGGTCGTCCGACCAACAGTGCGGCGAACCCACCGCTTCCATGGCTCGCATCTCCCCTTTTCTCTCACTCTTATCTCTTGTTTTCTCATTCTCTCACACTCTTCAAACCCCAGCAATGGTTCCTTGCACACACACAAAAAAACCTCATTTTTCAAAGTTTCTCTCACTCTCTTTCTCAAGTAACAAATCTCAATCACAAAAATAAAGTTAAGAAAACATAATGATAGTTAGAGGAAAGAGATTACCGACGAGAAACGGAAGCGCGTCTGTTCGAAAGAGATAATGGTGCGCGATTTGCAGCGAAGGTGCGACTTCGGTTCACGACGGTGAAGGAAGCTTCGATTGTGTTGTTGAAGTTTGTACGATGTGTTGTTGCAGTTTTGAATGATGATTTGGTCATGTTTGGTGTTGTTTGGAAATTTGGAAATGGAAAAATATCATGGAGAAGGTGTTGGTTGAATAAGATTGGTGATTTTATAGTGTTTTTATCATAGAGATTGTTATTAATTAGTGGATGGTGTGATGTTGGTTTAATGGTGGCAATGTGAATAGTGAAGAAGTGGATGGAGGTTTGAGCTTGTCATTGTTGTTGCCATGGGGAGGAAATCAAACGATGGCCATGTGGTGGTTCAAGGTTGGAGCACTACAAAAAAAATTTGGCAAGTTGCGACATTTATTTTTGGAAGTTTAAGGCGGTTAAAACCGCCGTAAATTGCAAGTCACGACGGTTTTGATTTTGTTGCTGAAACGTGGTTCGCCAGACTGTACTGCGACGGCTGTTAAAACCGCCACTCTAACTGTCATTCTAAGTCGCAACGGTTAGGTCACTGCCTCCAAAGGAAATTGTGTCGGTTCTGAACCGCTGGCAAAATAAGTCATAAATACTTAGTTGTGAAACTGCTTTTAAAAAAAATAACCTGCTTTTATTTACAAATTTTAGTAAATATATTTTTATGAAAATTAAATTACATAATTTAAATTATAAACTAATTCATTAACTATAATATATATTACACATTCATATAAAATAATTTAATAAATCATAAATAAATTTTACATTAAGAATAAAAATATTGTAGTGTCTTCACCAACAACTATAACTCATGTAATCACAAACAACTGTAGGAGAACTTGCACAAGGAAATACAAGCACAGTAACTGTAATTTCACATTATTAAATGATACCATCATCAACACATAATCTCATAGATTCATAGCAACAATTACATAATTGTACTAAACCATAGAATTCATGTGTGGTGGTTGCAAATGCCTATTTTTTGAGTCAAGAAGCTTGAGTTGTGGCACTAAGCCATCACTGTGGGGAAATACCATCTCGGTTATGTGTGTTTTGAAATATGAGGAGGGGAAAAACCAATCATACGAAAATCAATCATACCAACTATTTAATTTCATGAGATAAAGGAAAATAAAATAAATTGTGCATTAAGAAATCTGTTGAAACTGAACCATTCGGTTTATTTCAAACCGCTGGTTGTTTTCTCCAACCATAAAATCTATGGCTAATACATTTTAGAGTCGATTTAAATGAACTTTGTCTAAAGTAAAGCGCGTGGACCATACCATAACAAGTCGCGATGGAAAGAGCTAGAAAATAATTATCAGTACATGGTACTTCACATATCAAAAACCATATAGGTCAAGAACATGAGCCCCTAAAACTACAACAACACATGCAGGAAGAGTAAAATACTAAACAATATACGGGTGCCAAGTTATTAGTTCAATATAAATGTCCAACATAGAATTGAGGGAATCAGATGAATAACCTGGTCTTGCGCTCAAGTTATCAAAGTGCTTCAAGATAAAAAGAATGCATGCATGCCTCAGTTATATCGCGTTGAAGGCTTCTGAAAGTTCATGCTTACTCGATACGTTCTCTAGAAATATATCCTGCAATAAGAACTTCAGGTCATGAGGCACCCATGTTGCACGCACAAAGATGCATCTGGCGAGATTTATTTTTAGGATATATAGAGGAGTAAATATTATTATACAACAATTTTTCTCAGCTCACATGTGTAATTGTGTATTCATAGAGTCTCTTTAGTCCTTCAAAAAGATATTGATCAGCTGCTTGAAGAAGGTCTTGAGAAATATCTGGAGTGACATCAACTGATCCAGCATATATAAATCTGGACAAAGATCAAATAAACTTATATATCCATAAATTATTATAAGCTCTCACATTAAACTTTTATAAAACATGACTGCAGAATTTATTAGATCTCATCATCAATTTAAAAACCTCCCATCTAATTATTATAAGCTGTAATTGGCGAATAAAATAGATTTTATATAAAGAAATTGAAATGGGAAGTCTTATGGTAATAAGTTTGGAAACAAGAACTAAGTAAAAACAATCTATTCCACCAATTTGATTTAAAACATTTAGTTATCAATCTAGTCTCATATCTTTCTAAGTCATGTGGACTTTCTAATAGGAAACTCATCAGTCTCATGTTGATAACTGGCTGCAGGACTTTGAGTGAGTCAGATGTAATAGAGTCTTGATTCTCAATATGAGAATTGGAATGGTGATGTGTGTGACTACTAGAATTGTTATAAACAGGGTCATCATAATAAGTAGTATCAATTCATGGTTACTATTAGGGTGCAGATTAGCATTCTGAAAACACAATATATCTACAAATTTCACATTTTTATATTCTATGATTACCCTACAAAATTGCATAAATTAGAAATTTTAATATCTTAAAAAAACATGAAATTGCATATTAATTTAACCAGAGATTAATTGCCAGCAACAAAAAAGGAAAGGGTAACCAAATCAAATTAAACATTTTCCATTACATGAAGGAATTAACATTGATAAAAAAACAAAAAACAAATTATAGACGAATAAATTAAACCAAGACATTTCAATCAAAAAGCTTCATGATTGCAACAAAATATGAACAAAATTCCTAGCTAAAAGCCAAATAGATAAATAAATACCTTAATAAACAAGAGAGAAATGTGATTCAGATTTTCAAAGCAAAACGAAGATGAATGATCAGCCGCAACAATGGGAATCTAGCAGCCACAACAATTGGAATCACTTCTAACGTCTGAAAAACACAAACAACAATGCAGTTTATCAAACACTAGAGTAGAAATTTCAATTTCAAGCACTTCCCATATAAGCAATTTATCAAACACTTGGCATGCACAATATTAATTTTATGCAATTTTCAAACCAGCTACTTAATGTTGATTATTTGAAACACTATTACAAACAAAATAATGTTGCCAAGCGTACAACATAATAATATCTTCTCCAACCTTTATTTCACAAACCAGTTGCAACTTACTGAAAGAAATGCAACCAACATTTATGTCAGAAAAGCAATCTCAACCAGGAAAGTACACTGACTGGTATCTAATCAAATAAAAAATTAATTCAAAAAGCTTTTTTAATAATTGAGGGAGTGGGACAATTAACAGGAAAACCTAAATCAGGCGATGCGTTTTTATACTGAACAAGACCAATTAGCATGTCATATTAAGGAAGCTAAAACCACGATTCATAACATCTTGACCAAAATAGTCACAAAACAGGGCACAAGAAAACGTCTATGTTTTAGAAAAACTTGTGACATGTACAGTTAAGGTAAATTCAAATACATGCAATGACTTAAAACCAAAAAGGAGTGATTTCCATTATTTTTCAGAAAGCTAAACTTACTTGATTTTTCTGAATTCCCATGATTTCTTTCTGCAGTGTTCAAATGATTGTCGATTAGAAACGTTTTTGAGTTAAGGACCTTAAACCAGTTGAATGAATATGAAAACACATATATGCAAAAGGAAATTAGGTTTTGAGAAAACAAACCTGTTAAGAAATTAGGGTGGTTTTGACATCGGCGTGAGCGGCTGAGAGAGATGTGCGTTTCCCTCTTTTAGGAACATAGGGCGTGTGTTTCCCTCTTTTAGGAACATAGGGCGTGCATTTATGAAAAAGAAGAGAAAGAAGAACATAAAAAGTGAAAATTGTTCTGATTAGCGGAGATGAATTTTGGGGGACGACGGGTGAACTCACTGTCGTTACCTTTCAATCTGCGTGCGAACCATTTGAACTTCTTAGGGTGGCGGCGGGTTCCTAACTATTGTAGAAGAGGGCTTACGGCGGTTTAGGAACCAACCGTCGTGACTTGTTAATTTTTTTTATAAAACAAAGGGGCGGTTGTCCAAAAGTGTCATGGGAACTGTCGCGAGTGGAGGATAAGGTCGGTTATTGAGCAACCGTCGTGACCTATGTGTCGTAAAACTCTTATTTTCTTGTAGTGGAGTGATGTTTTAATGATTTTCGATGATGATTGTTTGAAGAATGGCATGTATGTTTATGTTCCGGCAATGATGAAGATGAGTAGTGATGATGGATAAAGTTAATGGGATGTCCTGGTGGTTATATGGTTGTGTAGTGTATATAAGAAAAAGAAAGAAAAAAAACTATGTCAAATCTCAGCCAAAAAGTTGGCGTGGAGAGAGAGATACGTGTGGTTGGTATAATTTTGTCATAAAGCTTCACGTGGACATTTTTTAATGTCTCAAACCAAAAGTTGGGTGAATAATGGGAGGGTGTGCATAACACTCATGTAGTAGCAAGAAGGAAGATATTTAATTTCTCAATTTCTTTTAAAAAGTTAAAATTTTGAAGAGAAAAAGAAAAGGTTTACTACAAAGTTAAAAATTAGAAAAATAATAATTAATAATACAAAATTAAATAAAATTAAAACATAATTAATTTTAAATAAATCTAATAATTAATTAGGATAAAAAACAAGATAATCGGGTAAATAAATAAAAAGAACAAAAATCAGGCGGAAACAAAGTCCGAAAAATTAAATTGAATGCACTAAAATGACCAGCGTTAAATAAACTTCTCGGAAACATATGATTTTTGATTAAATTTTGAAATAAAAATCGATCGGTAAAAAGGCTCAGGCTGTTTGAAATGCGACTGAAAAGGTTGTCGAAAAAATTAAAATAAGCACAGCAGATTAAACTACGTGGAACGTAGATTAAGAAAATTAACGTCTGCAAGCTCAATCTTTAAAAAATTTCGCCCGCTAATTTGATGTACAGTCAAGAAACAATTTGACCGGTTTGTTTGTAGATCCAAAAAATTTATCTGGCTGATATTTTAGGCATTATGCGGTATAGAATGCATGCTATGATGAGTATAAAAATGTAAACGTCAGGTGAATGAACTGAACACTGATCAAGAAGTCGCGAATAGTCAATCAGATGCAACTGAATCACTCTTAGATCATTTTCTTCTAATTCTCAAACACAAACAAGACTTCACAAAGATTCAGATGACGATAATACTCTTGATTATCACCTTATAAACCTTTGAAACACGATGTAACGGATTTGAACGAATGCGCAGAGATTGAGAAATCAAGTCCTTTGACTTCTTAATCAATAAATGACTGAATGAATGTTATCATGATCAGATAAAATGTAAGAACTCCTGGCTTTTCATCTAAAACCCTGATAAATGCTTTTAATCTTATGAAATGTGTAACACCCTTCTAAAATACCCCCAAATATTTAATTTAAAATAATAAAATATCAATCAGAGTAATTATGCCCTGAAGGGTGTCACACAATCACTTCACACCAATCATCAAAATATCCTGTCATGCTCATTTGATTAATTAAAATAAGACACTTTTGCATAATTCACAGCGGATACGAAATAACAACATTCAAATCATGTACTACATTACATGTAAAGTTGTTCAACAACCAAAAGAAAACGTAGTAAACATCCCATCCCGATGTTACATCTACCAGAGCATGACCCACTAAGGACTACACTAGACTCCTAGGACTAGCTTCTATTCAATCACTGCTCGTTACCTGAAAACATAGTTGTAAGGGTGAGTCCTTCAATCGATATAATAAGCATTATAAAATATCATGTAATGCTAAGTAATATAACACATATCATTACCCTAATCAGATTACACATATTCAGCAACGGCAATATCAACTCATAATCATCACCATCATCATACTCAAACTCAAAACAACCATAAAACACACGTATAATATTGGAATACATCCATTCATATTATACGCCATACATACATATATTATGCAATGAGACTCCATGCATGCGGTACCGACTATTCGTGAACATATAGTTCAACCTCACCGACCAAATCCAGGTACGGCTACCAAGCTCACTAGTCCCACTCATTTGAGACATAGTGACTCACATCACTAATTCCTCACCATGGGAATTAGCTACCACCCCCAAAGGGCCATGCTATGCACGCTAAATCACCTAGCATGCAAACATCAACAACAGTCCAAAATGACTAACATCACTAATTCCTCACCATGGGAATTAGCTACCACCATAAAGGCCACATATGCATGCTAATCACCTAGCAATGCAACATCAACAACAATTCAAGAATAGACATATGCTCACACTCTAAGCCATAAAACAGTCTATTCACAATGCATACATTCACAACATCATGTATACCATCACATATCATCAACACATTCATTACACATGCATATCATATCATGCCACATAATCAATCATAGTATCAGCACACTCTACTAATACCTATACTACTTAAAACCACGGGAAATGATCCCTAATATATCATACATCATCTGCATTACGTTACTCAGCTGAACAGCTAAAAACTGCACAACAACAGCTCAGGAAAATCACAATCCTGCCCATACGCGTATTGCCTAACCCCATACGCGTATGGCCCATCTCCTAACAAAATCCCATACGCGTAACACCATCTCATACGCGTATGCTACGCGTACCACTTCTCCATACGCGTACCAACAGAGACCAATCTACGTTCAAAACATCATCTTCCTCATCCATACGCGTATTGCCTAGTGCCATACACGTACCATGCCATCTCATACGCGTATTGCCTAGTGCCATACGCGTATGACCAGAAACCAGACTTCCAGATCTGCTATGGCTTTCTCTGCTACGAGATCTATCCAATTCAACCTTCCACAGTCCAATTTTTCACAATAATCGTTCATATCATCTAACACGAATCATAACCTATTCGATCTCACAATTTCTAACACTATTGCATCTAATTCTTACGAATTTCCTTCAATTTTAATCCAGATTCGTTCATCCCAAAAGTTCACAATTTTCAGCATAATTATTCCAATCAGAGATCAATCAATGGTTTATCACTACCCATGACATATTATCCCATAATACCCATTAAACGATGATAAACCCCCCTTACCTGAGTTAATCCGGCAAATCCTGCAGCTTCGAGCTCTTCCTCTCTCCAACCCTTGTTCTCTGGTTCTCTTTTGCCCTTTTTCCACTTTTCTGCCCCTTTTTCCTTTTCACGTGAAAAATAACTCTTTTTACCAAATGGAACCTTTTCTAATTCCAACTTTTATTCCAATAATAATAATCCAATTAATTAATTAAATTAATAAATATTATATTAATTTAAATTAAATAATTATCCTTATTTCATCGGGGTGTTACAACTCTCCCCCACTAAAAGAGTTTTCGTCCTCGAAAACATACCTCAAGTGAATAACTCCGGATAAGACTCCTTCATCTGACTCTCAAGTTCCCAAGTCACATTGCCACCTGCTGGTCCTCCCCAAGCTACCTTCACCAAAACAATCTCTTTACCCCGCAACTGCTTCAACTCTCGATCCTTAATCCTCATAGGTGATGTTTCAACAGTCAGGTTCTCTCTCACCTGGACATCATCTACTTGGACCACATGCGACGGATCATGAATGTACCTCCTCAACTGAGACACATGAAAAACCTCATGCAAATTCGCAAGTGACGGCGGTAAAGCGATACGATAGGCTACTTCCCCTATCCTCTCCAAAATCTGATAAGGACCAATAAATCGAGGTGTCAACTTCTTCGACTTCAAAGCTCGACCAACCCCAGTTATCGGAGTAACACGAAGAAACACATGATCTCCCTCTTGAAACTCAAGTGACTTCCTCCTCTTGTCGTGATAACTCTTCTGACGACTCTGAGCAATACTCATCTTCTCCTGAATCATCTTAATCTTTTCCGTAGTCTGTTGAACAATCTCCGGTCCAACCACAGCACTCTCACCGGACTCATACCAACATAAAGGCGTCCGACATCTCCTACCATACAAAGCTTCAAACGGTGCCATACCAATGCTCGAATGAAAACTATTGTTGTAGGTAAACTCAATCAAAGGTAAATAACAATCCCAAGCACCTCCCTTTTCCAAAACACAAGCCCTCAAAAGATCCTCTAGTGACTGAATCGTCCTCTCAGTCTGACCATCAGTTTGCGGATGATATGCAGAACTCAATCTCAGCTTAGTTCCCAAAGCCCTCTGCAAACCTTCCCAGAACTTCGATGTAAATCTAGGATCTCTGTCCGAAACAATACTCGATGGAATACCATGCAAACTCACAATTTTCTCAATATACAACTCAGCTAATCTCTCTAACGGATAATCCATTCTGATCGGAATGAAATGAGCCGATTTCGTCAATCTATCAACAATCACCCAAATAGCTTCGAAATTCTTACTTGTCCTCGGTAAACCAGAAACAAAATCCATACTGATACTATCCCACTTCCACTCTGGAATAGTCAACGGTTGCATTAACCCAGACGGCTTCTGATGCTCAATCTTCGACTTCTGGCAAGTCAAACAAGAATAAACAAAACTCGCTATTTCTCTTTTCATTCCCGGCCACCAAAATAACTTTTTCAAATCATGATACATCTTCGTAGCTCCCGGATGAATACTCAGGCCACTACGATGTCCTTCCTCCAGAATACTCTTCTTAAGTTCGGTAACATCCGGAATACACACCCGATTACCAAATTTCAAAACACCATTCTCATCAACTCTGAATTCACCACCTTGACCTTGATTCACTAGAGTCAACTTATCAACCAAAAGCACATCGGATTTCTGACCCTCTCTAATCTCGTCCAGAATACCACTCGTTAACTTCAACATTCCCAATTTAACACTATTGTGAGTACTCTCACACACCAAACTCAAGTCTCTGAACTGCTCAATTAAATCCAATTCTTTAACCATTAACATAGACATATGCAATGACTTCCGGCTCAATGCATCAGCCACTACATTTGCTTTACCCGGATGGTAATTCAAACCAAAGTCATAATCCTTCAGAAACTCTAACCATCTCCTCTGTCTCATATTCAGCTCTTTCTGATCAAACAAATACTTTAAACTCTTATGATCACTGAAAACCTCAAATCTTGATCCATACAAGTAATGCCTCCATAATTTCAGAACAAATACCACAGCTGCCAACTCTAAATCGTGCGTCGGATAGTTCCTCTCATGAACCCGCAGTTGTCTCGAAGCATAAGCTACGACCTGCTTATTCTGCATCAACACACCACCTAAACCCAACAATGAAGCATCACAGTAAACCTCAAATGATTCTGACGGACTCGGTAATATCAGAACAGGAGCAATAGTTAACCTTCTCTTTAACTCTTGGAAACCTTCTTCACATTTTGAGTCCCAAACAAACGCTTGCCCCTTTCTAGTCAACATCGTCAACGGTAATGCCAACTTAGAAAATCCCTCAATGAACTTCCTATAATAACCAGCCAAACCAAGGAAACTTCGAATCTCAGCAACAGACTTAGGAGCTTCCCACTTAGATACCGCTTCTATCTTAGAAGGATCAACAGCAACACCACCTCTTGAAATCACATGACCAAGAAAACTCACCTCTTCTAGCCAAAATTCACACTTGGATAGTTTAGCAAATAACTTCTTTTCTCGCAGAACTCCTAAAACCACTCTCAAATGCTCAGCATGCTCTTCTTCAGATTTCGAATACACCAAAATATCATCAATAAACACCACAACAAACTTATCTAGGTACGGGTGGAAAATCCTATTCATATACTCCATAAATACTCCAGGCGCATTAGTCACACCAAAAGGCATTACAGAATACTCATAATGTCCATACCTTGTTCTGAAAGCAGTCTTCTGAATATCCTCAGTTTTCACACGTATCTGATGATATCCCGACCTCAAATCTATCTTGCTGAACACACTTGCACCAACCAACTGATCCATCAAATCATCAATCCTCGGTAGAGGATACCGATTCTTGATCGTCACTTTATTCAGTTGCCTGTAGTCCACACACAACCTCATAGTACCTTCTTTCTTCTTAACCAATAACACTGGTGCACCCCACGGTGACACACTCGGACGAATAAATTTCTTATCCAACAGATCTTCCAACTGACTCTTCAATTCAATTAACTCAACAGCAGACATACGGTACGGAGCCATCGATATCGGCCTAGTACCAGGTACCAAATCAATCGAGAACTCAACTTCACGCTCTGGTGGTAATTCATTCACTTCTTCCGGAAACACATCAGGAAAATCACACACCACGGCTAGATCACAAATCGCCAGTTTATCTTTAGCCTCCAAAGTCGCTAACAGCATAAACAACTCTGCCCCATCTGCTACTGCCTCATTCACCTGCCTTGCAGATAGAAACAAACTCTTTCCTTCCTCAATCTCAGGAAAGATCACAGTCTTATCAAAACAGTTGATATAAACTCGGTTAAACACCAACCAGTTCATACCTAAGATAACATCAATCTGCATTAACGGAAGACACACAAGGTTTATCCCAAAGTCTCTACCGAAAATACTCAAAGGACAACTCAAACAAACTGAAGTAGTAGTCACTGAACCCTTTGCAGGAGTATCAATCACCATACTTCCATGCATCTCAGATATCTCTAACTTAAGTTTCACAGCACAATCCAAAGATATAAAAGAATGAGTCGCACCTGTGTCAATAATAGCTACAAGAGGAAAGCCATTAATATCACACGTACCTCGGATCAACCGATCATCTGCAGCAGTCTCAGAACCCGATAAAGCAAAGACCTTGCCTCCCGACTGATTCTCTTTCTTCGGTTTAGGACACTGTGGACTGATATGACCCACCTCTCCACAGTTGAAGCAAGTCACAGTCTTCAACCGGCAATCTGCAGCCAAATGACCACCTTTCCCACATTTGAAACACTTCTTCTCAACACTGGTACACTCGTGAAAACGATGTCCAGCCTGACCATATCTGTAACACTTAGCAGGGGCACTGGAGTCTCCCCCACTAGGCCTCTTCATCCCACTCTGTCTCTGGAAACCTTTGCCAACTGCATACGGTTTCCCACGATCATTCTGATTCTTGCCTTTCCTATCAACCCTCTGCTGATAGCTCTCTGCTCTAGCCTTGGAATCCTGTTCAAAAATCCTACAACAGTCAACCAAATCAGAAAACACTCTGATCCGCTGATACCCAATAGCCTGCTTGATCTCGGGACGCAACCCGTTCTCAAACTTCACACACTTTGAAAATTCCCCAGTAGCCTCGTTATAGGGAGTATAATACTTTGACAGCTCTGTGAACTTAGCAGCATACTCAGTAACAGACCTGTTACCCTGTTTCAATTCCAAGAATTCTATCTCTTTCTTTCCTCTGACATCCTCTGGAAAATACTTCCTCAGGAATCTCTCTCTGAACACTGCCCAAGTAATCTCAGCATTCCCAGCAGATTCCAACTCAGTGCGGGTAGCAACCCACCAGTCATCTGCTTCTTCTGACAGCATATGCGTACCGAACCTGACCTTCTGGTTATCGGCACACTCAGTCACTCGGAAGATCCTCTCGATTTCCTTCAACCACTTCTGAGCACCATCTGGATCGTATGCTCCCTTAAACATTGGAGGATTGTTCTTCTGGAACTCACTCAGTTGACGAGCAGCTCCCATTCCCACAACATTCGGATTTCCTCCAAGTACTCCAGCTAGCATACCCAGAGCCTCGGCAATTGCAGCATCATCTCTACCTCTTCCAGCCATCTCTATTCTGAAAACCCAACAAGCTAAACAATAAGTACTGATAGGGTTACACAACACCTATCCCGTACAGGGGAAACAGAATAATTACGACTCGACTCGACCAACTATGCTCTGATACCACTAATGTAACACCCTTCTAAAATACCCCCAAATATTTAATTTAAAATAATAAAATATCAATCAGAGTAATTATGCCCTGAAGGGTGTCACACAATCACTTCACACCAATCATCAAAATATCCTGTCATGCTCATTTGATTAATTAAAATAAGACACTTTTGCATAATTCACAGCGGATACGAAATAACAACATTCAAATCATGTACTACATTACATGTAAAGTTGTTCAACAACCAAAAGAAAACGTAGTAAACATCCTATCCCGATGTTACATCTACCAGAGCATGACCCACTAAGGACTACACTAGACTCCCAGGACTAGCTTCTATTCAATCACTGCTCGTTACCTGAAAACATAGTTGTAAGGGCGAGTCCTTCAATCGATATAATAAGCATTATAAAATATCATGTAATGCTAAGTAATATAACACATATCATTACCCTAATCAGATTACACATATTCAGCAACGGCAATATCAACTCATAATCATCACCATCATCATACTCAAACTCAAAACAACCATAAAACACACGTATAATATTGGAATACATCCATTCATATTATACGCCATACATACATATATTATGCAATGAGACTCCATGCATGCGGTACCGACTATTCGTGAACATATAGTTCAACCTCACCGACCAAATCCAGGTACGGCTACCAAGCTCACTAGTCCCACTCATTTGAGACATAGTGACTCACATCACTAATTCCTCACCATGGGAATTAGCTACCACCCCCAAAGGGCCATGCTATGCACGCTAAATCACCTAGCATGCAAACATCAACAACAGTCCAAAATGACTAACATCACTAATTCCTCACCATGGGAATTAGCTACCACCATAAAGGCCACATATGCATGCTAATCACCTAGCAATGCAACATCAACAACAATTCAAGAATAGACATATGCTCACACTCTAAGCCATAAAATAGTCTATTCACAATGCATACATTCACAACATCATGTATACCATCACATATCATCAACACATTCATTACACATGCATATCATATCATGCCACATAATCAATCATAGTATCAGCACACTCTACTAATACCTATACTACTTAAAACCACGGGAAATGATCCCTAATATATCATACATCATCTGCATTACGTTACTCAGCTGAACAGCTAAAAACTGCACAACAACAGCTCAGGAAAATCACAATCCTGCCCATACGCGTATTGCCTAACCCCATACGCGTATGGCCCATCTCCTAACAAAATCCCATACGCGTAACACCATCTCATACGCGTATGCTACGCGTACCACTTCTCCATACGCGTACCAACAGAGACCAATCTACGTTCAAAACATCATCTTCCTCATCCATACGCGTATTGCCTAGTGCCATACGCGTACCATGCCATCTCATACGCGTATTGCCTAGTGCCATACGCGTATGACCAGAAACCAGACTTCCAGATCTGCTATGGCTTTCTCTGCTACGAGATCTATCCAATTCAACCTTCCACAGTCCAATTTTTCACAATAATCGTTCATATCATCTAACACGAATCATAACCTATTCGATCTCACAATTTCTAACACTATTGCATCTAATTCTTACGAATTTCCTTCAATTTTAATCCAGATTCGTTCATCCCAAAAGTTCACAATTTTCAGCATAATTATTCCAATCAGAGATCAATCAATGGTTTATCACTACCCATGATATATTATCCCATAATACCCATTAAACGATGATAAACCCCCCTTACCTGAGTTAATCCGGCAAATCCTGCAGCTTCGAGCTCTTCCTCTCTCCAACCCTTGTTCTCTGGTTCTCTTTTGCCCTTTTTCCACTTTTCTGCCCCTTTTTCCTTTTCACGTGAAAAATAACTCTTTTTACCAAATGGAACCTTTTCTAATTCCAACTTTTATTCCAATAATAATAATCCAATTAATTAATTAAATTAATAAATATTATATTAATTTAAATTAAATAATTATCCTTATTTCATCGGGGTGTTACAAAATGCACGACAAAATGGATCAATTTTACTATAAGGATGCCAGTGAAAACTCAGGGTAAATTTTAGGTTATGACATTATGCATATATGATCCTCTATGATCCCCAGATAGAAAAAGGACTTCAAGTTTGCAAGTTGGTTCAAAGAGGTTGACCAGAGAAAGTCAACTTGTCAAAACTAGGGTTCCCTAGACCCTATCGCCTATAATTTTTGTCATATTAAAATGATTCCAAGAGAAAAGTTGCTCTTTATGATATTCCAAACAACTTTCATGTTGACATAAAGAGTTATTTTTTCTTGGAAAGTCATTTTTTATGGTGAAACATTATAGGTCATTTTGTTTGTGCCCTAGTTAGAAGGTCAACTTCCAAGGACCATAACTTGTTCAATATTTATGATATGAAGGCCATCAAAGTTTAATGATCTATTTAAATATGTCTTCTCTAACTTTAGTTCTTTTAGAAATTTCAAATTCAACTTGCAAGGGCATGTGACAAGAGGAAACATTATAGGTCATTTTGGGCCATTACCATTGAAAAAGCAATTTTCCTCAACTTATAAAATGCATAACTCCCTCATGCCAAATCTAAATAATGTCAAATTTTTGACCAAATTTAATATGAATGAAATATCTGCAACTTTGATGAAGGGACCTTTTCCATTTGAAGCTCATGGCAAAAGTTATTCAAGGTGGAAGAAGTGGTCATTTGACTTGGGACTTAGAAATTTTTCAATCATGTTTGATTTCTCAAACTTCCATCTCAAAATGCATCACAATCCAAGCTCCAAATTGAAAGGTGTTCAACATCAAAGTTGTTCTCCTTGATGACATCTTTGCAAAAAGTCAAAGATCATAGCATTTGGAGCATTCTACAAAGACTTGCGCATGGTTACTATTAATGGTCCCATTTGGATGAATCAGATAATCATTTCTCAAGTACAATTGCATGGCCTCACGTTGAGCTTTCAACATCATTCATGCACATTTTTGGATCTATTCCAATAATCTCATAAGCCTATCACACGCCCATGCAAGCATGCACCAACATTTCCAATTTTGGCCAAATTTTCAAGTGTGTGAAAAGCAATGAAAAACCCTATAAATACATCTCCATTGTGAACAGAATGAGGATCCCTCTTGCCCAAGCTTTGAACCATTGCCTCCCTAACCTCCATTAAAGGATAAACTTGAATATTTCACTTGAAATCGAGTTTCAATTCTCCTTCTGTTTTGAGATTGAAACTCCAAGAATCCAATCCTTTCATTGATCCATTTCACTTCCTGCAAGCATCTAGAGTCGAGCCAAGGCAAATTGGAAGCAAGATCAAGCCATATTAAAGCTACCCGAAGGTGGATTTTCTAAAACTTCTCTTCTTCGATTCTCCCTCATTTCTCAACTATTTTGATTGATTATTGGTTGTCTGAAGACCTACTAATATAGACAACAAGATTGAGTTGCTTTGAGGTCAAATCGAAGCAACTTAGTTCATGCCCCTCAAATTTCAAATCCATTTATCTTTCAATATACTATGAATTGGAAGAAATTGAGCCCAAATTCAAGCTCCTGAGCATTTTTCCTTTGAAATAGTGTCCTTGTTTTTCATTTTCCATTTGGTTGAAGGTGGACCAGTCTGATGAGGTCCACTAGAGAAAATAACCAGAGCTAGGGCTCCGGTGATGTGGTGGCGTGTCTCTAACCATCTGATCTAGTTAAAATATTTTAATCATGGCCATTGGTTTTGATTACCATTGGTGTTGCGCATTGACTTTGGTCTATGGTGGACTTGATGCGCGCGGCCATCAGATCTGCCACCTTAATTAATGAGGGAGATCTGATGGCCCTTGTTTTTTTTTAGTTTTATTATGTTTTATGATTTTCTATTTAATCCATTTATTTTGTTTAATTCATAGAAATTCCATTTTTAATCCAAAAAATATGGAACTTTCACCAAAAATCTTTAAATATTTGTCTATTCCATATTTTGAATTAAAATTATTTTTTGGATTAATTTTGATATTTTTCATGAATTAAATTATTTTGGACATTTTTTTAATTGTTTTAAAATACTCATGACTTTCCAAAAATCATGAAATTTTTTGTCTAAGGTCCTTTGACCTTGTTTGACCTAGGATAAATCTCTTGGCCATTTATTTGGTGTTTTGAAGGGATTTGAGGTTTTGACCAAATGAAAATTCATTTTAATTCATTTTTAAATTGATTTTTAATTGAATAAATGCTTGAAAATTATGTTGAGCCATTTTTATGGTCTTGTGATATTGGACTTTCTGTTTGGCCCTGATCATTGTTGATTTGACTTTTGTTTGACCAATACTATTGAATTTAGGGGATTTATGAAATAACATTTCATCTCCCAAAATGAATGGATAGTATTGATCAGATGAATTTCCTCCTGTGATCAATTTGGATTCTATTTCCCCTTCCCTCTTCATCTTCATCCCTATTCTTCCCCAATCCATCATTGAAAAATGAAATTTCTCTATGTCTAATGACTAGTTAATTCATCAATGAACTTGTGTCGGATGAATAAACATGAGCCAGACTGAGACATGTCCTTCCCTCATTTCTTTTAGTGTGTGGTATGTTTTAGGAGTTTGGTTCTTTGTACCAAATCTCCAACATGCATTAACACCTATATTTTTATTGCCCGACCTCAAATAGTTGTGTCTTCTACATAAGCCCAATTGCGATTGCTTAACATAGAGCTAAATTTGACCCTCGAGGCATAACATTCTAGTAAGTGAGATTGTAAGTCTCCCATTCTTCATGGAATTGTATGGAGACTTGGCCTTTTTTCCTTTCAAGAGAGCTAGTGGCATACTTGTTGAATTATCCAAGTTGGAGCCCTTCTCATGGATGATGTCTTGGTTTAAGGATTCATACTCGTGAATGAATGATTGAGTGTTCTCCAAAGAATGACTTAACAAAATTAAAACTCACCACTAACATTTGACTAACACTTAACTAACTTTTATTGATATTGCTTTATCTTTCAAGTCATTTACTTAATGCAATTTAAATTTAAGTACCTTTACCATTCATCTGCCATTGACATTTCATGCAACTTATTTATGTTTGAGTTCTTTTCACTTTGCTCACTTGAGTTACATATTGTGGTTGTATATATTATTTTCTTTATTTTGATTTTGGTTTGTGGTCTTAGGACCTTAAAACACCTAATAACAACAAAAATCCTAAAAAATATGTCGATGAACTGTGGGTCTTGATCTGAACTTTTGGACTTAGGATAAGCAATTGCCCTATGCTTTGAGGACTTGGCCAATGCCACCATCTGAGACTGAGTTGTTCTTGCCTATTCTTTCCATCTGATACAAGAGACCTTGAGTGGACTTTGACTCATCTGACACTTTGACTTTGTGCTTATTTGTTATATTGTTATGATTATTGATTGTCTGATGACTGTTCTAAGTTGATCAAGGAATATTTCATCTAATGCATTGGAAGAAGTTGAAGATTGCTAGCTATTGGAGTTGCTTGCTTGAATATTCTGGCTATCTTTATTTGATGCCATGGTCTTCATATGGTGTTTGGATATTACTTATTCCTTATTGCTTGTCAAAGTCCAAAGGAAAATGAGTTTCTATATGACATTCTTGTCTGTTGGGTTGCATCCCATTGGTCAGATCTTTTCAAATCTTAACTTTAATTTAAAAATATCTCCCTATTTTAAAACTTTCTTTGTTTGTGTTTTAACTTAGAGCTGTTTTAATGATTAGAAACTTTGGTCTTATGCCATTGAATATTCAAACTTTTTCTTAAATCAAACTTGGAAATAAACTTAACTATATTGACTTAAATTTCAAAAAGACAAAAAAAACTAACAACCCAATTCAAATCTTTGGCTTTTATGCCCTTTCACTTAAACTTTTGTTAAAATCAATTCATCAACTTCTTTGAAATTTTTACCATGAACTACGGGGTTTTGATCCCTCATTTTTATGTTGGTACGTAGGCATAAGACCGAAGGTCTTGTCAAACACAAAGATATAATTAATGAATTCTTTTCTCGTCCCCCCACTCTATATCTTATCAAACATCATTTAGACCAAATCACTTGCACACAAAAAGGGCTCCCTAGGAGTACCTAGGACACTTTGGGTGCTAAACCTTACCTCTGTGTAACCAACCCCCTCACCTGTAATCTCTGGAGTTTTATTAGTTTTGATTTGAAAACTTCTTATCTTTGGGTTTTGTTCATACTTTTCACTTTTCCTTTGGAAAAAATAAAAGCGCGGTGGCGACTCTGGTTTTACTGATGTCAAGTTTATGCTGGGGAGTAGTCCTCAGTGGGTTTAGTCTACTTTTTATGTATATATATTTGTATGTTTGTATATATTGTTTGTGTGATATATTCTATATGTTGTGCTTGGTGATCTCTGATTGGTGAGATAAGTTCTAACCCAAACTTGAGTGCAATTAAGATAGGAGGATGGTAAAGTCATGTTCAACTTGTGTGGAGTAGTCCTTAACGAGTTGGCTTGAGACCCATCTACTCAGTGGAGACCTCTTTAGAGTTACTGATGTCACATAAGTAATTTGTGGATATGCATTACTTTCTCTAATTTGGGGGTCCGAGAAGTTGAGGACCATCGAACATTTAACCCAACTTGGCCTATTTAGGGCGTAGTGCGGAGACTGTTCAAATGTAGACTTGATAACAGTTGTTACGCGATACTACACTCAGACGAGTTTCTCTTGAGAATATTATGGGTTGATGAGTCAGTCATCCTAACCTATAATATCCAATAGATTGGATCAAGATTCTGGGAACTTTTTAGAACATAATCTACAGGTTTTTATCCTTAGTACACTCCTTTGGGATGGTTCTTAACCTGAATCCATGCTCATGACTTGCAACAAACCCTTTGATTCTCGGTTGATCCGATCAAGTCTCATCAATATCAATGGAACTTGGGTGTTGATAAGGTGAAAACCATAATCTACCAAAATGGATGATTGGTATTGATGATGACTTAATCCTCCCTTGACCTTTGTTTGTGTTTTCCTTGTGTGTGATCCATTGTTTGTGATTGTTGCATTCATGCATTCATGCGCATCATAACATTCATCACAGAAAAATAAATTTCAAGGAAACTAAGGTCTCATTTGAAAATATTTTTAGACCATGGACTGTGGATGAAGGAACACTAAAAAGTACAGTTTCAGATGTCCTGATTTGAAGAAATTAAGGAATTTATCATCCTTCGTATTAGATCCCTTGGACTTCAAGCAACATCATGGGAAGCTTTTGTCCATGTTATCTACTGATGTGGTTGAAGAACTTCTAAGTGTTTTGGTGCAGTTTTATGACCATCTCTATTGGAGCTTCACTTTTCCCGATTATCAGCTTATGCCTACGTTGGAGGAGTATGCCCATCTCTTGGGTATGCCCGTATCTGGCAAAGTCCCTTATAGTGGATTAGAGGAGATTCCCAGATCTCATATCATAGCTGAAGCTCTTCATCTGAAGAAATCTGAGATTGATGCTCATTTGGTGAAGAAAGGAGGTATTCTTGGGTTGACTTCTGAGTTCCTCATCGGTAGAGCTACTGCTTTTTCTCAGGACTGTATCATGGATGCTTTTGAGGCTATCTTGGTATTGCTCATTTATGGCTTGGTTTTGTTCCATAACATCAACGGTTTTGTTGATGTTAACGCCATTAGAATATTCTTTATTGGGAATCATGTTCCAAATTTATTGGGTGACACGTATTTCTCTTCCAATTTGAGGAGTTCTAAAGGTGGTGGGACTATTGTGTTATGTGTTCCTCTCCTGTACAAGTGGTTTATTTCGCACTTGCCTCAGACGCCTACTTTCATTGAGAACCGACAATGTCTATGGTGGTCCCAGAGACTTATGTCTCTCCCTAATGATGACATTGTCTGGTATGATTCCGTATTGGGTAGTTTGGACATTATTGATAGTTGTGGTGAGTTCTCTAATGTGCCTCTCATGGCACGCAAGGAGGAATCAACTACAACCCAATATTGTCCCGTCGTCAATTTGGGTTCCCCTTGAGAGATAAGCCTAATAACGTTTAGTTAGAGGGTCTATTCTATCAAGAGGGTACAAATCCCCAACATTTGAAGAAAAGGATGGTGCATGCTTGGCATAACATGCACAGGAAAGGAAGATCCCAGCTTGGTCCATGTAATTGTGTAGCTTTGGAAGCTTACACTATTTGGGTGAAGAAGAGAGCTTTAGAGATGAAGATGTCGTACGCTTGTGAAAGACCTATGTCTTTGGTTGTGGATGAGCCATCAACTCTCCTTAACCAAGATATAGAGGAGTATGAAGACGCACTTGCCAAGATGAAGCAAGAGAGAGACTTGTGGGAAGAGAGGTTCCATTCTTTGAACTGAAAGCATGAGGTGTTGCAGCTTGAGTCGAAAGACAAGGATGCAGTTATTGAGATTCTTGAGGATCGTGCAGTAAAGAGACAGAGAGAACCAGAGGGTTTAGTTGCCTCTAGTATGCCTCATCCTTTCAGTGTTTGGAAGAAGATTGTTGACCAACTTGTCCTTAAGAAGGCTCAAATGGAGACATCCTTTGGCTCCAAGATTCGACGCATCCGAAGGAAGTATGCTCCCATAGCCAGATCATCTGATATAGTTGCTAGGGATCCTTAGGATGATAGTTTCCTTTTGTCTTGTATTTGTACTTTGGTCTCTGAAAAGTTACTTAGTATAATCCTTCCAATTTTATGAATAAAAAGAGATTTTGTGGTTATTATTAATAATTGTTATTATTAATTAAATATATTTGCAAGAAAGACTTAATATGTTACTTGATATTAAAATAAAAAACATTTCATTTCTTGCATCATTTGCATAACAGGTTTCTTTCGCCAGGTGTCTTATCAGTTCTTCTTTTGTGTATCAGCTAAGCTAACTCATCCTAACAACACTCGAGCTAATCATTTGAAGAGAATGGAGCACCTCGAACAAGAGAACAGATAACTGAAGGACGAGATCTCCAGACTCACAACCCTGATGGAGTTTGTGATAGCTTCTCAAAGCCAGCAGTCTCCATCTCCCGCAACTCCTCCTCCTTAGAGGGTTGTCATCTCAGATATTACTTCATCAACTATTCCTATGGAGACTAACCAGTTTGTTCCTACCATTCCAGCTGGATTCCCGTGGGGAATGCCACCCAATTTTGTGCCTGAAGGGTATGCGCCTACTTTCCCTTATGTGCCGGCATCTAGCCCGATCCTGATTGTGCCTCCTCCTATCATTCACACTCTGCCTCGTGTTGAGGACACTATTTACCACTCTGAGCAATCTGAAGGTCCAGATGTTTACAAGAAGATGGATGAGATGAAGGACCAATTCCTTGAGATGGAAAAATAATTGAAAAATCTAAGAGGGAAGTATTTTGTTGGGAAGAGTGTTGTTGAGCTGTGTTTAGTTCCCAATGTCAAAATTCCGATGAAATTCAAGGTCCCAGACTTTGAAAAATACAAGGGGAATACTTGTCCATTGAGTCATCTTGTCATGTATGCCAGGAAGATGTCTACTCAAACTGATAACGACCAGCTGCTTATTCACTACTTCTAGTATAGTTTGACTGAAGCTTCCCTTAGATGGTATATGGGTCTAGACAATGCTAGCATCCGATTTTCAATGACTTGGGTGAGGCCTTTGTCAAAAAGTGAAAGTATAATGTGGATATGACGCCAGATAGAGATCAGTTGAGGTCAATGTCTTAGAAGGACAAAGAAACGTTCAAAGAATATGCCCAAAGATGGAGGGAGCTGGCTGCTCAGATTAGTCCACCTTTGGAGGAAAAAGAGATGACCAAAATTTTCATGAACGAATGATTGCTAGTTCCCCCAATGATTTTACCGATATGGTAAACATGGGGATGAGATTGGAAGAGGGAGTCTGTGAGGGACGTTTATCCAAAGATGAAGCGTCAACCGCAATAAGTATGGTGGGAGTTTCTCTAAAAAGAAGGAAGGAGAAACTAATGCAGTATCAGCAGGGAGGCAGAGGAGGCCTCATGTGAGAAAGAATTCTCAGTCACGTCAACATCAACACCAAGTTTCATCAGTAACTCCAGTCTTTTCCAATAATTCAACCAATAAATCAGTTCCTATTCAGCAACAACAACATCAACAACAACTGCAACAATGTACCAACTACAACAACAATCATCATCAGCAAAATTTTGAGAGGAAGAAGATCTCGTTTGACCATATTCCTATGACATACGCAAGGTTATACCCATCTTTGGTCGTTAAGAATCTTATCCAGCCAAGGAACCCTCCTCAAACTCCTGGGCCACTACCATAGTGGTTTAAACCGAACTTACATTGTGCTTTTCACCAGGGAGCCCCTGGTCATGATATTGAAAATTGTTACCCTTTGAAATATGAAGTTCAAAAGCTTGTTAAGAGTGGTATGATGTCCATTGAGGACAGAGCTCCGAATGTGAAAGTCAACTCGTTGCCTGCTCATGGTAACGCTTCTGTCAACATGGTGGATGGTTGTCCCGGGAATTTCAGAGTTTTTGATGTGAGGCGTATCCGTAGATATTTGGTGGAGATGCATAGAACTCTGTGTTTGATTAGTGATTGTGAACATGACCATGACCATGATGGTTGTGTCATTTGCAGTATGAACCCCCGTGGGTGTATGATTGTCAAAAGGGATATTCAAAAGTTGATGGATGAAAATGTTATCCAGATTCAAAAGTCAAGGGATATGGGAGATGGTGTGAACGTCATCGTGCCAGTGTCCAATACCCCTGAGTGGGTAGTTATTCAATTCGATAATAGAAACATCAATAATGTCAACAGATCAGTATCACCGTTTGTTATACGGTTAGCGGGCCCTGTCTCCTATGCATCCGATAAAGCTGTGCCATATCAGTATAATGCCACAATGATTGAAAGGGGTCAATAGGTTCCTCTCACAGTTGCAGATTCAATGGTAAATATTGCAGATGTAGTGAAGGTGACCCGTAGTGGTCGTGTGTTCAGTCCGATTTTTCCTAAGATTATGGAAGATGTTTTTGTGATAAAGAAGGTAGAGATTCCTGCAGTTGATCCGATTAGTGCTCCAACGTGTCAGTCTGGTGAACCCAGCAAGTTAAAGATTAATGATGATGATGATGAGGTATTACGACTGATTAAGAGGAGTGAATTCAGTGTTGTGGAGAAGTCGCTTCAAACAACGTCGAAAAATTATGTGCTATCATTATTGATGAATTCAGAGGCACACAGAGAAGCCTTGCAGAGTGTAGCGGGGTATTCGTTACCATTAGAGATATTGACTAAATCTAAAGTAAACCATACAAGTCGAGTCGCCACCGCACTTCTATTTATCCAACGGAATGGTTAGAAAGCGAACAAAAACCTAAAAGTTTTATCGAATCAAAAACTAGTAAAAATGTCAGAGATCGGGGTAAGGGGGTTGGTTATGCAATGAGAAGGTTTTAAGCACCCAAAACATCCTAGGTACTCCTAGGGAGCCCTTTTCACATTTGTTGTAAGGTTGGTATTTTGTGAAAATTTGTTTGTGCAAACATCATTGAAGAGATGAGAAGAGAATATACAAGTTAATTATAATTTGTGTTTGGATGGATAAACCCATTGCCTACGTACCATCTTAAAAAAGATTAGGATCAAAACCTCGTAGTTCGGGATAAAAATCTCAAAATGAGTTGGTGAATTGATTGGTCCAAAAGCCTTAAGGTCTTTTGTTATCCAAGGGAGAAAACTCAACCTAAAAACCACAAATCCACCATGTGAGGATAACTTCAACATGCTAGTGAGGGGTTAACCCTATAATAAGAATGAAAGACTCATTGTCCATCACTAAGGATATAGGTGAGTATTACATCTACCTCAAGGATAACTCAAACCTAATAGCTAAAGGTTATGAAAAGTTTTTGATTAAGAAAATGGCCATTGAAACCACAAAAGTATTTGGATGAGTGGAATTTACCAATGAAAAGTATTTACACAATATGGTCAAAGTTGATTTAAAGTTCAATTCAAAATAAGTGTTATGAAAAGAATGTTTGAAAATCAAAAGCATAAGGCTTAGGTTTCTAATGTTTGAAAACAAATGTTAAATGTTTGTACAAAAAGTTTTGGCTTGGGTTAAAGTGGAGGGAAGAAGAAGAAGGGCTAAACTCCTAATCATACAAGAGGTGAGGGATAAGAAACAAGACCACAAATGGAGTTCCTCTCTTGAGATCATATTGATGATCCAAGTAGCTCCCATCCTTTGGAATATGCAAGCAAAATAAGTGTAAGCTCAAGCAATCAACATAATCAAACAAGCTCTTAGAAGATCCCCAATGTCTCTTGTATCTTTCACTTTTGGATAAACATGACAATGATCCTTCAATTTAAGCTCTCATAGGATCCCCTAACACAAAAGCACACACATCAAAGAGTTTTATGAAGCAAATCAAGAATGGACAAGAGTGAGTTTAGAGGTTTGGTCCTTCTAATCCATCTTCAACATTAAGGTCCTTTTACTCCAATTTTGCATAGGGAATGTCCTAGAAACTAAGTCCATTTGTCCATTTCTTTACATTTGGTCCACAACAATCAAAACAAAATACAAGCACAATGATATATACACAAATATGTGCTCAAATGAGCAAAAGGCAAATTGCATTAACATAAACATGTGCTCAAATGACCAAAGGGGGAAAAGCAAATGAATAATATGTACAAGAATAGTAAATTGGATAAATGTAAAGTGCAAGAAGTAAATGTTAATGATTAATGGTTAGTGTTAATAGTTAGTGTACCATAAGGAAAATTTAGCGCTATGTTAAGCAATCGTAATTGGACTTACGTAGAAGTCACAACTATCTGAGGCCGGTCAATAATAATGTAGGCAACAACACAAGTTAGAGGTCTTGATTAGTGAATCAAACTCCAACAACTTGCCATGCCAAAAAGAAGATGAGAAATGATCTTGTATTGATTTAGGTTCTTTGCATGATCTAGGAAGCAATCTATCTTTAACGCAAAGCCATTCACTTGATCCATGATCAAGATGAATTAGATTGGAATCAAGAAAGATTAAACCACCATGTATCAATGCTAACCACCAATCTTTAACTCATTGATCAAAAAAGAAAAAGAAGAAGAAGAAGAATTAAAGTGCATTAAGGGAAATGGTATGTATTAATCAACAAGCATTGACCAAAGTTAGAGAAGATCAAGGTCAAACAATAGAAAACAGAAGCTAACACAAGATTAGAAGTCAAGAAACAAATATAATATATTTGGTATTTTTCAAAAGTAAAATAATACTTGAATTAAAATAATAAAGTCCAAACTTCAAACTCACTTCAAATCAACTTTGAAAAGTCCAAGTGAATTATCCCAAGTTCAATAAGGTCAAACAAAGTTTGACAAAAAATTTCAGCATTTTTAGAAGTCAGAAACTATTTTAAATCAATTAAAAATACATAAAAATAACCTAATTGAACTAAAATCTCAAATAAATCTCAAATCAATCAATAAATTGATGAGAATATTTTTCATAGATTTATCATCATTCAAAGAGGTTGGAAAAATATTTTGGTATTTTTTGAATATCAAAAACTATTTTAAATGAATTAAAAATAACCAGAAAAGAGAAAATTACTAAAAAATATCAAATGATAAAATTAAAAATACTAAAAATCATTTTTAGAAAGTAGAAATTAAAAGGAGAAGAATGAAATTGGTCCCATAATTTTTGGACCAATAATGAGAGAGATATGAATTTTAGAAATAAAATGGAATTAAAAGAAATAAAAGAAATTAAAATCAGAAATTAGAAAATAGGAAAAAGCGTGAGCCATTGGATCTGAGCTCATTAGTTGAGCTGGCAGATCAGAGAGTACACATGTGCGCGCCTACCATGTTCCTTGGTCAATGCATCACATCTGGCATTATTGTAAGTCATAACAAGGCACGACTGGGATTCAATCTGGAAAATAAAATGGAAGGCTTTGATTGAATATGGAGAACAGACGGTGACCAGCGCCACCGTCTTCTCCGGCCAAACTCCGGCCAAACCGAAATTTGCAAAAACTAAAATGGCAACCAAAATGCACGATCCAGGTATCAATCGAAAGCTGGGGTGATGTACATCACCCCTATACCACTCAATTCCATTCTAGATCTCTAGATTGAAAGAAATCAGAAGTGGAAATTCTGTGGTGTTATATGAACTTCATGAGTTTCAAAAATTGAAAGCATAACAATGTTGCCTCTATGCAGAGGACTTCAGATCACACAATAACAAAGCAAATAGAGCACTATACAAGCTGGTTCAAAGCAAATAACAGTTGAAGTAAACCTTTGAATTGCAAGGCTTGGAGTCAAGATCTTTGGATGCTTTTGCTAATAGTAGACACTAGGGATCAAGGAGAGAAGGCTTAGGAACTTTGAGATCTGAAGATTGATCAATGAAATTAAAATTCAGATCTGAAAAATTTGAAGAGAAATGAGATAGTTTCTTTAGTGATGGATAGGATTTCAGTTCAGCAGCAATTGGGGCGCCTTCAGGTTGTGAAAATGAGATGCCAAGACATTGTATTTATAGCTGAGCAAGGCTGAGTTGCACGATCAAATCATGTGGATGGATGGAAGGGGCCTCCATGCATGGGCTTGTACAGGCGCATGGAGGGCCCAATTCCACTTGGAAATGAAAGCTTCTGCATGCTGTAAGTAGAATGGACGTGCAAATTGGGTTGTATTAGCTCATGCATGGCAATTGAAATGATTTTCCAAAAATTCACTATTACATTGAAGTCTTCGAAAATGCCATGTCCATAATTGAAATGCAACCTTATGAGTAATGGTTGGAAAGCTTATTGAATAAGGAACAATTGTTATGTTAATCAAAACTCCATTTGGGCCTTGGAAATTAATGAAAATTGAACTTGAAGTGTAGGGTGCAAAACATGCATATGTGAGATTTTCAAACTTGGCTAAAGTTTAAGCCTTTCTGTCTCAATGATAAAAGCTCCAAATGACAAAATCTTAAACATGAAAGTTGTAGATATTTTAAAGGCAATCAATTTGGACTTAAAATTTGCATCATTTGGATTTTTGATGAAGAAGTTATGGGTACTTGAAGTTGGACTTCTTCACATTTTAATGCATTTGGTCCAAAGTGACCTATAATATTTTGCATTATCACATGTATTTATTTTGAAATTTTTGAATTTTTCCCAACATAACATTTGAAGTAGACATCTTAAGCTTTCCAATTCATTTTATCTCACCTCAAAATTCTAAAAAATGAAAGAGTTATGTCCTTGGGAAGTTGACCCAAAATTAGGGTTTTAGTCAAAATGACCTATAATGTTTTGGAATGGATGATGACCTTAAAAGCTTCAAATCAATTGTTTATGAACATCAACATTGTTCATATAGTCCTTAATAACATTTTTTCTCTTGGGGTAATCTCCATTTGAGCAATACATAAAACGTTAGGTCTCAGTGTATTTCAAAATAGTTAGATGAATTGACTGATCAACTTCTCAAGTCCAATCCTCGTATCTTGATGAATTGATGATTGAGGGCACTCAAATAAGTTCAAATATGCATGACATGGTGAATTAAATAACTTCCCTTGATTGTATTTGACCATGGGTTAAGGTTACTTCATGGGCAAGGCATAGTTGATGGACAGATGAATTAGGGTTTCCTTGGAAAACAAGCCTCAAGGTCTTGATTTGCTTTGATCAAAATGATGCATTGAAATACCTGGGATGCATATTTGATGGATGAGAGCTTTGGGAACCATTTACATGCTTGCTTTCATCTTCCCTTGGCCATATCAATGCACATAGGGTCTCTTAGAAGCTTTTGACCTTGTGACTGCTCAAACAAGAGATGTTAGTGACATATTTTTGTGCTTTTGGTTAGTAAATCAAATGAGAAAAGCAATAATGTACAATTTAAGTATGCTTGGTGATCTCAAACCACTCACAAGAGACCCCACCCCAAAGGTAAGGAGCCAAGATTCCTATGATCCTTGAGGCAATGGAAATGCAAATGTCATGATGCTATGAGAGATCTTAGGGTCAAAATTGGGGTCTTACAGATGCCCCTATTTAAGGTCATTCTAGCCGGAGAAGTGAAGGTTAAAATCTTCGTCTCGACGAGGTAGAATGGGCTTAAATAAAAACAAAGAGACGAATTTTGGTCCCTAAGAGACCTCATGATGCAAATGCATGTATGCAAAAGGTAATAGTCTGTGGGGATATGTGTCAGCAAAGGGAAAAGAAATCAGGAGAAACTGATCATTCATGTGAGTAATACACTCACAGAGACTCTGGGGATTCTAATGGGGATAAGAGAGGGAAAAACATGTCTGAGCAGGTCACGACTTAAGATTTGCTGAGAGACACGAGAGGACTTCCATGAAAATAAATCAATGGAAAGACTCGAGTTGACCCAAAGATGCATGTATTGGGGAATATGCCAATTGTAGCGGGGTATTCGTTACCATTAGAGATATTGACTAAATCTAAGGTAAACCATACAAGTCGAGTCGCCACCGCACTTCTATTTATCCAAAGGAATGGTTAGAAAACGAACAAAAATCTAAAAGTTTTATCGAATAAAAAACTGGTAAAAATGTCAGAGATCGGGGTAAGGGGGTTGGTTATGCAATGGGAATGTTTTAAGCACCTAAAACATCCTAGGTACTCCTAGGGAGCCCTTTTCCTACTTGTTTGTGAAAACATGATTGAAGAGATGAGAGAAGAACATACAGATTATTTACATTTTTGTGTTTGGATGGATAAACCCATTGCCTACGTACCATCATAAAAAAGATTAGGATCAAAACCTCATAGTTCGGGGTAAAAATCTCAAAATGAGTTGGTGAATTGATTGGTCCAAAATCCTTAAGGTCTTTTGTTATCCAAGGGAGAAATCTCAACCTAAAACCACAAATCCACCATATGAAGATAGCTTCAACATGCTAGCGAGGGGTTAACCTTATAATAGGCATGGAAGACTCATTGTCCATCACTAAGGATATAGGTGAGTATTACATCTACCTCAAGGATAACTCAAACCTAATAGCTAAAGGTTATGAAAAGTTTTGATTAAGAGAGTGGCCATTGAAACCACAAAAAGGGTATTTGAATGAGTGATATTTACCAATGAAAAGTATTTACAAAATATGGTCAAAGTTGATTTAAAAGTTCAATTCAAAATAAGTGTTATGAAAAGGAAGTTTGAAAATCAAAAGCATAAGGCTTAGGATTCTAGAGTTTAAAAACAAATGTTAAATGTTTGCAAAAAACGTTTTGGCTTGGGTTAGAGTGGAGGGAAGAAGAAGAATGGCTAAAGTCCTAATCATACAAGATATGAAGGATAAGAAACAAGACCACAAATGGAGTTCCTCTCTTGAGATCATATTGATGATCCAAGTAGCTCCCATCCTTTGGAATATGCAAGCAAAATAAGTGTAAGCTCAAGCAATAAACTTAATCAAACAAGCTCTTAGAAGATCCCCAATGTCTCTTGTATCTTTCACTTTGGATGAACATGGCAATGATTCTCCAATTTGAGCTCTCATAGGATCCCCTAACACAAAAGCACACACATCAAAGAGTTTTATGAAGCAAATCAAGAATGGACAAGAGTGAGTTTAGATGTTTGGTCCTTCTAATCCATCTTAAACATTAAGGTCCTTTTTTACTCCAATTTTGTATAGGGAATGTCCTAGAAATTAAGTCCATTTGTCCATTTCTTTGCATTTGGTACATATCAATCAAAACAAAACACAAGCACAATAATATACACAATTATGTGCTCAAGTGAACAAAAGGCAAATTGCATTAACATAAACATGTGCTCAAATGAGCAAAGGGGGAAAAGCAAATGAATAATATGTACAAGAATAGTAAATTGCATAGATGTAAAGAGCAAGAAGTAAATGTTAATGGTTAATGGTTAGTGTTAATAGTTAGTGTGCCATAAGGAAAATTTAGTGCTATGTTAAGCAATCGTAATTGGACTTATGTAGAAGTCACAACTATCTGAGGCCGATCAATAATAATGTAGGCAACAACATAAGTTAAAGGTCTTGATTAGTGAATCAAACTCCAACAACTTGCCATGCCAAAATGAAGATGAGAAATGATCTTGTATTGATTTAGGTTCTTTGCATGATTTAGGAAGCAATCTATCCTTAATGCAAAGCCATTCACTTGATTCATGATCAAGATGAATTAGATTTGAATCAAGGAAGATTAAACCTCTATGTATCAATGCTAACCACCAATCTTTAACTCATTGATCAAAAAGAAAAAAGAAGAAGGAGAAGAAGAAGATGAAGAATTAAAGTACATAAATGGAAATGGTATGTATTAATCAATAAGCATTGACCAAAGATAGAGAAGATCAAGGTCAAACAATATAAAACAGAAGCAAAATGAGAATTAGGAATCAAGAAACAAATAAAATATTTTTGGCATTTTTAAGATTGAAATAAAACTTGAATTAAAATAATAAAGAAAGGTCAAACTTCAAACTCACTTCAAATCAAATTTGAAAAGTCCAAGTGAATTATTCCAAGTTCAACAAGGTCAAACAAAGTTTGACAAAAAATTTCAGCATTTTTAAAAGTCAGAAACTATTTTAAATCAATTAAAAATGCATAAAAATAACCTAATTGAACTAAAATCTCAAATAAATCTCAAATCAATTAATAAATTGATGAGAATATTTTCATAGATCTATCATTATTCAAAGAGGTTGGAAGAATATTTTTGTATTTTTTGAATATCAAAAACTATTTTAAATGAATTAAAAATAACCAGAAAAGAGAAAATTACTAAAAAATATAAAATGATAAAATAAAAAATATTAAAAATCATTTTTAGAAATTAGAAATTAAAAGGAGAAGAATGAAATTGGTCCCACAATTTTTGGACCAATAATGAGAGAGATATGAATTTTTGGAATGAAATGGAATTAAAATAATAAAAGGAAAATAAAAATCAGAAAATGGAAAATATGAAAAAACGTGGAGCGTTGGATGATCCTTCATTAATTGACGTGGATCATCACACAACCTAGAAGAGCGCGTTCACCAAACTCCTTAGTCAAATGAGACACACCTAGCCTTTAATGAAGTCATAACAATGGATGCACGAGATTCAATCTGGAAACGCAAATGGACGTTCCTGATTAAATCTGGAGACCAGACGGTGGTCAGCGCCACTGTCTTCTCCGGCCAACTTCCGGCTAAACCAAAATTTGCGAAAATTAAAACATCAACCAAAATGCACGATCCAGGTATCATTCGAAAGTTGGGGTGATGTACATCACCCCTGTACCACTCAATTCCATTCTAGATCTCTAGATTGAGAGAAATCAGAGGTGGAAATTCTGTGGTGTTCATATGAACTTCATGATTTTCCAAAATTGAAAGCACAATAATGTTGCCTCTATGTAGAGGACTTCAGATCACACAATATCAAAGCAAATGGAACATTATACAAGCTGGTTCGAAGCAAAATACAGTTGAAGAAAACCTTTGAATTACAAGGATTTGAGTCAAGATCTTTGGATGCTTTTGCAAAGAGTGGGCACTATGGATCAAGAGGAGAAGGTTTAGGAACTTTGAGATCTGAAGATTGATCAATGAAATCAAAATTCAGATCTGAAAAATTTGAAGGGAAATGAGATAGTTTCTTAAGTGATGGCTAGGATTTCAATTCAGCAGCAATTGGGGCGCCTTCAGGTTGTTTAATTATGAAGCCAAGGCCTTGTATTTATAGCTGAATGCATGAATCAAAACTTGCATGAATGGAAAGGGCCTCCATGCATGGGCCTGTAGAGGAGCATGGAGGGCCCAATTCCAACTGGAAATGAAAGCTTATGCATGAGGTAAGTTGAATGGACGTGCATATTGGATTGTTTCAGCTCATGCATGGCAATTGAAATGATTTTCCAAAAATGCACTATTACATTGAAGTCTTCGAAAATGACATGTTTAAAATTAAAATGCAACCTTATGAGTAATGGTTGGAAAGCTTACTGCATAAGGAACAAATGTTATGTTGAACAAAACTCCATTTGGACCTTGGAAATTAATGAAAATTGAACTTGAAGTGTAGGGTGCAAAACATGCATATGTGAGATTTTTCAAAATTGGCTAAAGTTCAAGCCCTTCTGTCTCAATGATAAAAGCTCCAAATGACAAAATCTTAAACATGAAAGTTGTATATCTTTTCAAGCAATCAATTTGGACTTACATTGTGCATCATTTTGATTTTTGATGAAGAAGTTATGGGCACTTGAAGTTGGACTTTTTCACATTTCAATGCATTTGGTTCAAAGTGACCTATAATGTTTTGAATTATCACATGTATTTATTTTGAGATTTTGCAATTTTGCTCAACATAACATTTGAAGTAGATATCTTAATATTTCCAATGCATTTGATATCACCTCAAAATCATGAAAAATGAATGAATTATGTCCTTGGGAAGTTGACCCAAAATTAGGGTTTCAGTCAAAATGACCTATAATGTCTTGGATTGGATGATGACCTTCCAAGCTTCAAATCAATTTTTGATGAACATGAAAGTTGTTCATATGGTTCATAAGAACAGTTATGCTCTTGGGCTCATCTCCATTTGACCAACACATAAAAAGTTAGGTCTCAGGGTATTTCAAAATAGTCAAATGAATTGATTGATCAACTTCTTAAGTCCAAATCTCATATCTTGATGAATTTATAAGTTAAAATATACATGAAATGATGAATTAAAGAACTTCCCTTGATTGTATTTGACCATGGATTTAGGTTGCTTCATGAGCAAGGCACAGTTGATGAACAAATGAATTAGGGTTTCCTAGGGAAACAAGCCTCAAGCCCTTTGATTTGCTTTAATCAAAATGATGAAGTGAGATACTTGGGAGGCATATTTGATGGATGATAGCTTTGGGAACCATTTCCATGATTTCTTTCACCTTCTCTTGGCCATATCAGTGCACATAGGATCTCCTAGAAGCTTTTAGACCTTGTGACTGCTCAAGCTACAAACAAGAGATGTTAGTGATATATTTTTGTGCTTTTGGTTAGTAAATCAAATGAGAAAAGCCATAATATACAATTCAAGCATGCTTGGTGATCTCAAACCAACTCTCAAGGGATCCCACCCAAAGGTTAAGGAGCCAAGATGCTTATGATCCTTGAGGCAATGCAAATGCAATGTCATGATGCCATGAGGGATCTTAGGGTCCTAATTAGGGTCTTACAGATGCCCCTATTTAAGGTCATTCTAGCCGGAGATATGAAGGTTAAAATCTTCGTCTAGACGAGGTAGAATGGGCTTAAATAATAACAAAGAGACGAATTTTGGTCCCTAAGAGACCTCATGATGCAAATGTATGTATGCAAAAGATAATACCCTGTGGAGATATGTGTCTGCAAAGAGAAAAGAAACCAGGAGAAACTGACCATCCATATGAGTAATACACTGAATGGGACAGAGACTCTGGGGACTCTAACGGGGATAAGAAAGGAAATAAATTGCGTGAGCAGGTCACGACTTAAAACTTGCTAAGAGACACGAGAGGAATTCCGTGAAAATAAATCAACGGAAAAACTCGAGCTGACTTAGGGATGCATGTATTGGGGAATATGCCAATACAACAGAACTATCCGCAAAGGATACTTCGGATGAAAATCCGGACTAAGATGGGGAAAATACACTGAAGGACTCCGATGGGGGAATGTCCAAAGAGGACCTAACTGAGGAAACAACAAATGAGATATTACCGGCTACTGGGTAATAAGCTCAAGGAGACATGTGATCAAACTACCGGTATAAGGGTGAGAGATATCAAACATCCAAAATCATCTGAGGAAAACCTAAAAAGGTATATTTCATTACCGACAATCGGTAAATGAAAGATGACCCGCTGAGGATACATTGGAAGAGGCAATGATCCGGGAGATATATTACTGGTTAACGGGAGATATACTCAAAAGGTGAAGAAATATCAATACCGAATGTTGGATAAAGATAACCGTCAGAGAGGGGATTACATCTACCACTATCAGGTAGAAAACTACGGAAAAGTAACCGTCATCGGTTAGGATGAACGAAAAGGTTAACTCTGCAAGGGGATAAAAAAGGGTTTATAACTACTGGTATAAGGGTAGAAAACCACAGACTCCGCCCGGGAAAAGATGGACAATTGCTGGTTACTGAGCAATCATTCCTCTAAACTAAACGGGGAAGTGCAAGGATAATTACAAGAAGCCAAATCTAGGAACAAACTAGAAAGGCACGATGAAACAAGACTCATCCCTATGAGGATATAACTCAAGGGGAACTCCATCCCAATATATGTGTTGGGAGGAAACAGAAACAACCATCATCCACGAGGACATAACTCAGTGGGGAATATGGAAGGAAAGATAAACACTTTCTGCTTATGGGGTTGACTCTACATGGGGAGATCAGACACAAATATCTGCTTGGCGAAATATGTATTACCGAATAGCAGGAGGCAACAAACAAAGGTATTTATGGCAGATAATGCAACATGAATATTTGAATGTCAAAATTATATGCGTGGTTTATGTATGATAAATGCTGACAAAACAGACATATCTAACATAAACAGGTCCAATGATCGACGAACAAACATCCGGTACTACATCTCGAGAGAGAAAGCCAGGCCCACTGGGGAACATCCAATCTGATGGGGACCAGAGATACCAGGAAACACAAATCTCTGCAGGGGAACGAGCATCAGTCATTCCAGTTAGGGACAGGGGCCACACATGGATAAAATCCACCGTGGAAGCAACTCTACTGGGGGAATCAGTAGAGGGGAAGATGGAACTCTTGTGGGGAACAACCACCAAACAACAGCTTCCAGGGTCACCACCATATACCGTACTCCTGACGAAATCACATATGCTGAGGAGGAAGGATCATAACTCCGTTGAAGGAAAGATGAACCTCTTCATCAACCACTCTTCTTGGGAGGGAAACCCAAACGGGCTCCGAAGGAAAGGGATACAAACATGCTGGGAATATGAGCAAATGTCCTACCCTGTTGGGAATCATACCATCTTTGGGAGAGCACTGAAGACGTCCCAAGTATCCTTTTTTCATTATGAATGTTCACTTTGTTTAAAAACAATTTATGAAAAATTTATTTATTTTAAAACAATGATATTTCTCAATTAAAACATGCAAAACATTTGTTGAATTGAAACAAATAAGAGTGCAAATAATTGGATAAAGGTTCAAATTTGATGGGATGGTAGTCTGCAAATGGCAAGACTTCATAAATCTTTACAAATTTGAAATTGGTGATATATATTGGAAAAGGGCTACATTGAACATAATGACCATTTCTCCACCAACTCTGAATCCAATGTATTTGAAGCCTCAGTTGACAATGACTGAGCGAGAATCTCTGACCGATGACAGCTTGTAGAACAAAGTCTTGTCAGGATGCAGTTACTTGCCAAGTACCTAATTTTTGCCTAGATCGCCCCAGGGTGAGGTGCTCAATCTAGAGGGATACATATTCATTTTTTTATGTCTCTAACTTTTGCCTGGATCGCCCTTTCGGGTTCTCAATCCACCGAGACGCTGATTTTTACCTAAGCCGCCCTTTCGGGTTTTCAACTTAGCGAGCTATTCTATTTTTATTTTTAGGAGAAGTATTTCTTGACTGCTTCTGAATTCACAGGACGAGTGAAATCCTCCCCATCCATAGTTGTAAGTATCAAAGCACCGCCTGGAAAGGCTCTCTTAACAACATATGGACCTTCATAGTTTGAAGTCCACTTGCCCCTGGAATTGGGCGCGAAAGACAAAACTTTTTTGAGCACAACGTCACCTTCTCGGAACACACGAGGCTTGACCTTCTTATCAAAGGCTTTCTTCATCCTTTGCTGATATAATTGACCATGGCACATGGCGGTCAATCTCTTCTCTTCTATCAAATTCAGTTGGTCATAACGACACTGAACCCGTTCAGCATCAGTCAACTTGGCTTCCATCAAGACCCTTATTGATGGGATCTCCACCTCTATTGGGAGTACAACCTCCATGCCGTAAACAAGAGAGAAAAGGGTTTCCCCTGTCGAAGTGCGGACAGATGTACGATATCCATGTAAAGCAAATGGCAGCATCTCATTCCAATCTTTGTACGTAACAACCATCTTCTGGACAATCTTCGTGATATTCTTATTAGCAGCTTTGACAGCCCCATTCATCTTGGGTCTGTAAGGAGAAGAGTTATGATGTGCTATCTTGAACTCACTACATAACTCTTTCATCATCTTGTTGTTCAAGTTAGATCCATTGTCAGTAATGATCTTATCCGGCACACCATAACGGCATATGAGTTGATTCTTGATAAACTTCACAACCACCTGCCTGGTCACGTTTGCATATGACGCCGCTTCAACCCACTTGGTGAAGTAATCAATAGCTATGAGAATAAATTTGTGACTGTTGGACGCTTTTGGCTCTATCATGCCAATCATGCCAATTCCCCACATAGAGAAAGGCCATGGTGATGAAATCACATTCAGAAGTGTTGGGGGAATATGAATCTTATTCGCATAAATCTGACACTTATGGCATTTCTTCACGTATTTGCAGCAGTCAGACTCCATTGTCAGCCAATAGTAGCCTACTCTCAACATCTTTCTAGCCATGGCATGTCCATTGGAATGAGTACCAAATGAACCCTCATGGACTTCAGTCATCAATAGGTTTGCTTCGTGTCTATCCACGCATCTGAGCAGAACCATGTCAAAGTTCCTCTTGTAAAGCACATCACCATTGAGGTAGAAACTGCCTGATAGTCTCCTCAAAGTCTTTCTATCTTTCGCAGATGCCCCAGGAGGGTAAATCTGGTTCTGAAGAAAAAACTTAATATCATAGTACCACGACTTGTCATCTTGCACTTCCTCTACTGCAAATACATGAGCTGGTCTGTCCAAGCGCATCACAGTGATATTGGGAACTTCATTCTAGAGTCTAACCAAAATCATTGAAGCAAGTGTAGCAAGAGCATCTGCCATCCGATTCTCATCTCGAGGAATATGATGGAAGTCAACTTCAGTAAAGAACGTTGAAATCCTCCTTGCATAATCTCTATAGGGGATGAGGCCAGGCTGATTCGTCTCCCTTCACCCTTAATCTAATTAACAACAAGGGCCGAATCACCATAAACATCAAGATGTCTAATCCTAAGATCAATACATTCTTCCAATCCCATAATACAGGCCTCATACTCAGCCATATTATTCGTGCATTTGAAAGTTAGCCTCGCTGTAAAAGGAAAATGTGTGTCATGAGAAGTAATAATCACTGCCCCAATACCATTTCCATATTGATTTACAGCGCCATGAAACACCATGCTCCATCAGGAACCAGGTTCTGGCCCTTCATCGAGCGTAGGCTCATCCCAATCTTTCATTTTCAAATACAGAATCTCCTAATCTGGGAAGTCATACTGAACAGATTGATAATCCTCAATTGGTTTATGTGCCAAGTGGTCAGCCAAGATACTACCTTTTATAGCCTTCTGAGCTCGATACTCGATATCATACTCAAATAACAACATCTGCCAACAGGCAATCCTCCCAGTTAACGCAGGCTTCTCAAAGATGTACTTGATTGGATCCATTTTGGATATCAACCAAGTTATATGATTCAACATATACTGGCGCAAGCGCTTAGAAGCCCAAGCCAAAGCACATCATGTTTTCTCAAGCATCGAGTATCGAGACTCACACTCGGTGAACTTCTTACTCAGGTAGTAGATAGCATATTCTTTCTTTCCTAATTCTTTTGTTGGCCAAGGACACAACCCATTGAGTCTTCAAGAACTATCAGATACATAATAAACGGTCTCCCTTCCACAGGTGGAGACAAAATCGGAGGCTTAGACAAATACTCTTTAATACTGTCAAAGGCCTTTTGGCAATCTTCGGTCCAATCATGAGACTGATCTTTCTGGAGGAGCTTGAATATCGGCGCACATGTGGCAGTCATGTGGGATATAAATCTGGAAATATAATTCAAGCGGCCAAGAAAACCTCGGACTTGCTTCTCAGTTTTAGGCGCAGGTATCTCTTGTATTGCTTTGACCTTCTCAGGATCAACCTCAATACCTCTTTCGCTAATAATAAAGCCGAATAACTTGCCAGAACGGACTCCTTATGTACACTTGTTCAAATTTAAGTGGAGTTTATACTTCCTCAAACACTGAAAGAGATTCAACAAGTGCTCTACATGTTCAACTTCCGTTCTTGACTTTGCAATCATATCATCAACATATACCTCGATCTCCTTGTGCATCATATCATGAAACAAGGTAGTCATAGCTCGTTGATACGTGGCTCCGACGTTCTTCAAACCAAAAGGCATCACTCGATAACAGAATGTTCCCGAAGGTGTGATGAATGTTGTCTTCTCCATATCCTTGGGTGCCATTTTAATCTGATTATATCCGGAAAATCCATCCATAAACGAGAAGACATTGAACTTAGCTGTATTATCTACCAACATATCAATATGTGGTAGAGGAAAATCATCTTTCGGACTAGCTTTATTCAAGTCTCTATAGTCCACACACATTCAGACTTTTCCATCTTTCTTAGGCACGGGTACAATATTGGCCACCCATTAAGGATATGTAGAAGTCACCAGAAACCCCACATTAATTTGCTTCTGAACTTCCTCTTTAATCTTCACTGCCATATCAGGATGAGTTCTTCTGAGCTTCTGCTTTACAGGCACACACTCAGGCTTCAAAGGCAGGAAATGTTGCACGATATCAGTATCCAGACCAGGCATGTCTTCATATAACCAGGCAAAGACATCGATGTATTCTCGTAGCAACTCAATCAACCCCTTCTTAATAGATTCTTCCAGGAGTGCCCCAATCTTTACTTCTCGCACACAGTCTTCAGACCCCAAGTTGATTGTTTCCAGATTCTCAAGATGCGGCTGAATGATCTTCTCTTCATGCTCAAGTAGACGGGTAATCTCGTTAGGAATCTCTTCAACATCATCTTCTTCCGCCTCGAATACAGGGAACTCAAAGTTGGGAGATGGTGTTGGATCATTATGTTCAATGGGTTTGATCAACCTGCATAATGATTTTGGATATAAAAGATTTTAAAATTCAAGCAAAACAAATCATTATGCAGATGAAAAGATTGATTTTATTCTTTTTTTTTTTAGGGTTTTATGTGATCACCAATTTCATGCAAAAGTGAAAAGTGAAAATAATTGGAAAAACAAACATTTAACATGAATTTATTGAATGAAAATATCATTGTATTTATGAACCAACAAAGTCATCACTCCTCCTTTTGGCATGGGAAGAGGGTTTTTAAACACAATGAATATTACTTTGAACTTATGGATAACTGTTGGAACATCAACAACGACCCAATTATTGCAGACACCCCCAGGGATGACGAAGTTGCCAGAATCTTCCTCTGCATCTTCAAAAATAGCAGCAACCTCCTCATCTTGATCGGTGTGGATGAATCCACCACTCTTGAACAGCCCATGCTTGTCGAAGACGCCAGAAGAATACCATATACCAGCCCGAGATTTATTGTCTTCCAGCTTAATCATTTGCCCCAATCCAACTGTTGCACCATGCTCAATGGCCAACTTAGCATTTCTATAGGACGCAAATGAAGAAGTTCCTTTCTTAATAGGCTCAACAATAGATAAAGCTTGGAACGGCGTTCCAACTTCATCCTCAACATCTATATAAGAGAAAGAAGGCAAATGGCTAACCAGGAGAGCCTTTTCTCCCCCTACCACCACCAGCTTCTTGTTTTTGACAAACTTCAATTTCTGGTGTAGGGTGGATGTCACGGCGCCTGCCTCGTGAATCCATGGTCTTCCCAATAGACAGCTATACGATGGGTGAATGTCCATGACCTAGAAGGTGATCAGGAAATCACTTGGTCCAATCTTGACTGGGAGCTCAACCTCTCCAATCACAGTTTTACGAGACCCATCGAAAGCTTTCACTACCACTCCACTTTGCCTCATGGGAGGCCCCTGATATGATAGTTTTGCAAGAGTGGACTTTGGCAACACATTTAATGATAACCTAGTGTCCACCAGCACATTGGACATGGCATCATCTTTGCAGCTCATAGAGATGTGTAGTGCCAAGTTATGGTCTCTTACCTCCTCGGGGAGATCAGCATCACAAAAACTTAAACTGTTACAAGCAGTGATGTTTGCAACAATACTGTCGAATTGCTCAATAGTGACGTCATGATCCACATACGCCACATCCAACACCTTCTGTAAAGCTTCTCAGTGTGGCTCTGAATGATCAGCAAGGATAGTACAGAGATTTTGGATGGCGTCTGTAGAAGCTGATCTACCATGTTGTACTCACTTCTTTTGATGAGCCTCAGCATCTCATCACAGTCTTATTTCGTATTGCCACTCTGGCCAACAGAGACAGGAGTTTTCAACGTAGAGGTAGGTTTGGCAACAAGTGTCGGATTCATAACGTTCACAGCATTCCCAACCGGGCGTTCAACATTATCAGCAGTGTTAGCCCTTCGAACATCAGCTTAAGATTTCGGCGGAGCCGAGAAAACACGACCGCTACGGGTCAAGCCGCTGACGTCGGCAATATTAACAACAGAAGTAGAGGGCAGCGGCTCCTCTCTCCCATCCTCCAATGCCACAACATTGTAGCGACAGGGAACCGCCTTCTCAGAAGAGTATGGCACAGGGCCAGCCGGTTTAATGGTCAAAGAAGGAGAAGCATTTTGCTTGCTACCATCATACTTGATAATAACAGGCTCAGAGATCTGAAACACCGGAGAAATTACATTGACTTCATCAGCATCTTCATCAACATTTCTGTTCTGAAGTATCTCAATGACTCCTTCATCCAGTATTTCTTGGACATCTTTGCGCACTTGGCGACATCCTCTTTGATTGATAGAGCAAACTTGGCATCTGTCGTGGTCGTGCTCGTAATGACTGTACTCACACAACAATCTATGCATCTCGACCAGAGATTGTCGAATATGACTGACATACTTGACTTTGTACTTACCAGGGCAGCCTTGGACCATGTTGACAGATTTCCCATGCTCGGGCAATGGGTTCTTCTTCACATTAGGACCTACGTCCTCGAAACACAAAATACCATATCTCACAAGGTCTTGAACCTTGGTCTTTAGTGGGTAGCAGTTTTCCGCGTCATGTCCGGGAGCACCGGAATGATAAACACAGTGTAACTCGGGCTTATACCACCACTGAGGGTTGGTAGGTATAGCCGATGGGTCTCGTGGAGTAATCAACTTCCTCTCTATCAAAGAGGGATATAATTCGGCATAGGTTATGGGAATAGGATCGGAGGTGACCCACTTCCTCTCATAGCTTGTACTGGCTTGATTACTGTTTCGAGGCTAGTAGGCCTGCTGTTGAGGACGGTGTTGTTGTTGTTGTTGATATTACAGATGTTGTTGTTGCTAATTATTATTGTGATGTTGATACTTTTGATTATCTCTGAAAACGGGTGCTATGTGAGCCACCTGATGCTGGTTACCGGCAGGACGCACGATCTTCCTCCTCACTAAGGGTCTTCTTGGTTTGACATGGGAGGTCACAACATGTGCCTCGCCATCTTTCTTCTTTCCAAACGTCCCATACCATTTGGTAGAAGAGCCTTCTTCTCTGGTCAAGCGCCCTTCCCTGACTCCTTCTTCCAGACGCATCCCCATGTTCACCATCTCGGGAAATCAAAAGGAGCGCTGGCAATCATCCGCTAATAATAAAAAGAACTCAAGGTCTTCAGAAAGATCTTGGTCATCTCTTTCTTCTCCAGCGGGGGCACAATCTGTGCTGCTACCTCTCGCCACCTCTGGGCGTATTCTTTAAAAGTTTCCTTGTCCTTCTGGGACATGGCTCTCAATTGATCCCTATCGAGAGCCATATCCACGTTATACTTGTATTGCTTGACGAAGGCCTCGCCAAGATCGTTGAAGGATCGGATGTTCGCGCTATCCAAGCCCATATACCATCTTAGGGCAGCACCGGACAAAGTGTCCTGGAAGTAGTGAATGAGAAGTTGGTCGTTGTCGGTCTGAGTCGACATTTTCCTGGCATACATGACCAGGTGGCTGAAAGGGCAAGTATTCCCTTTGTACTTTTCAAAGTCAGGTACCTTGAACTTTACAGGGATTTTGACATTAGGGACCAAACAGAGTTCAGCTGCAGATTTTCCGAAAAGGTCTTTTCCTCAAAGAGTTTTCAATTCCTTGCGAAGCTCAAGAAATTGATCATTCATAGCATCCATCTTTTCGTAGACATCTGGGCCCTTAGACGGCTCAGAATGATAGATGGTGCCGTCTACTCTAGGCATAGTATGCACGACAGGAGGAGGAATGGCTAGGACCGGGCTAGATGCCGGCAGAGAAGCAAAAGTGGGTGCAGGACCCTCAGGCATGAAGTTGGGAGGCATCCCCTGTAACACCCTTCTAAATACCCCAAATTATTATAATTAAAATAACAATATATTCATCAGAGTAATTATGCCCCGAAGGGTGTCACACAATCATTTCACAAAATTATCAAAATGTCCTGTCATGCTCATTTATTTAATCAAAATAAGGTTCTTTTGCATAATTCGCAGCGGAATAAAAGTCAACTCAATGTAAAACATGTAAGACAATACATGCAAATCATCAACAACCAATATCAAATCAATTAAGACATCCCCTCCCGATGTTACATCTATCAGAGCATGACCCATAAGAACTACTCTAGACTCCAAGCATTAGCTTCTATTCAACTCATTTCTCGTTACCTGAAAAATAGGTGTAAGGGTGAGTTCCTCAATCAATATAACAAGCATTATAGAACAACATGTAATGCTAAGTAATTAACACATTAATTCACCCTAACCAGACTACACACTCAGCAACGACCGTATCCGTTCAAACATCATATTCAACAATAACATATAACATGTATATAATCTCAACCATACTCAACATCAACAACACAACACACAACACCCATATAATACTGGAATACATCCATTCATATTATATGCCATACATTTATTATGCAATGAGACTCTATGCATGCGGTACCGACTATTTGTGAACATATAGTTCAACCTCACCGTCCAAATCCAGGCACGGCTACCAAGCTCACTAGTCCCACTCATTTGAGACATAGTGACTCACTCACTAATTCCTCACCATGGGAATTAGCTACCACCCCAAATGGGCCATGAAATGCACGCTACTCACCTAGCATGCAAACAATCAACAACAGTCCAATAATTACTAAACTCACTAATCCCTCACCATGGGAATTAGCTACCACCCCAAATGGGCCACAATATGCAAGCTAATCACCTAGCAATTGCAACATCACAACGAATTCAGAGTAGACACATGCTCACACTCTAGCCACAAAACAGTCTATTCACAAATGCATACACAACTGATACAATCACAGCATCATGCATACCAACACACATCATTAACACGTTTTATCACAAAAGCATATCATATCATGCCACATAATCAAACACAGTATTAGCTCACTCTACTACTAATACCTATACTACTCAAAACAACGGGAAATGATCCCTATCACATCATGCCTCAGCTAAGTCGCATCACTCAGCCTAAACAACCAAAAACTGCACAACAGTAGCACAGAAAAATCACAATTCTGCCCATACGCGTATTACCTCTGCCATACGCGTATTGCCCAAACCTGGCCAAACCCATACGCGTAATGCCCACTCTCATACGCGTATTGCGCAATTCCTCGCCCAACTCATACGCGTATCACCTATCCCATACGCGTATGCTACGCGTAATAATCTCCCTTTACGCGTACCAACAGAGACCAATTTACGTTCAAAATATCATCTTTTTCTCCCATACGCGTAAGGCTTCCTCCATACGCGTACCAGCCAGCCCATACGCGTATTGCCTAGTGCCATACGCGTATGACCAGAAACCAGAACTCTCAGATCTGCTATGGCTTTCTCTGTTACGAAACCTATCCGATCCAACCTTCCACAGTCCAAATTGCACAAAATAATCGTCCATATCATCTACACGAATCATATCCTATTCATCTTCACCAATCCTAACATTATCTCTTCTAATTCCTACGAATTCTTTTCAATTATCATCCAATTTCATTATCCAATTTCATTCATCCAATATTTCACAATGTCATCATGCATCAATCAAATCTGAGATACAACCAATGGTTATCACTACCCAGTACATATTATCATATAATACCCTTTAACCGATGATAAACCCCCCTTACCTGAGTAAATCCGGCAGTCTCTGAGCTCCAAGCTTTCCCTTCCTTCAACCTTCGTTCTTTTGCTTTTTTGCCCTTTCTGCCTCTTTTCCCTTTTCACGTGAAATTAACCTTTTTACCAAAAATGGGATTTTTCTAAATTCCAACTTATATATTATTCCAATAAATAATTATCCCAATAATTATTATTCCAAAATAATAATAAAATAATAATAATCCAAACTTCCAATTATTCAATTAAATTAATAAATAAAATATTAATTTAAATTAAATAATTAGCTTAGTTTAATTGGGGTGTTACAACTCTCCCCCACTAAAAGAGTTTTCGTCCTCGAAAACATACCTCAAGCGAACAGCTCCGGATAAGACTCCTTCATCTGACTCTCAAGTTCCCAAGTCACATTGCCACCTGCTGGTCCTCCCCAAACTACCTTTACCAAGGCGATCTCTTTACCCCGCAATTGCTTCAATTCTCGATCCTCGATTCTCATAGGTGACGTTTCAACAGTCAGGTTATCTCGCACCTGTACATCATCTATTTGGACCACATGTGACGGATCATGAATGTACCTCCTCAACTGAGACACATGAAAAATCTCATGCAAATTCGCAAGCGACGGCGGTAAAGCGATACGATAGGCTACCTCTCCTATCCTCTCCAAAATCTGATAAGGACCAATAAATCGAGGTGTCAACTTCTTCGACTTCAAAGCCCGACCAACACCAGTTATCGGAGTGACACGAAGAAATACATGATCTCCCTCTTGGAACTCAAGTGACTTCCTCCTCTTGTCATGGTAACTCTTCTGACGACTCTGAGCAATTCTCATCTTCTCCTGAATCATCTTAATCTTTTCCGTAGTTTGTTGAACAATCTCCGGTCCAACTACAGCACTCTCACCGGACTCATACCAACATAAAGGTGTCCGACATCTCCTACCATACAAAGCTTCAAACGGTGCCATACCAATGCTCGAATGAAAACTATTGTTGTAGGTAAACTCGATCAAAGGCAAATAACAATCCCAAGCACCTCCCTTTTCCAAAACACAAGCTCTCAAAAGATCCTCTAATGACTGAATCGTCCTCTCAGTCTGACCATCAGTCTGAGGATGATATGCAGAACTCAACCTCAGCTTAGTTCCCAAAGCCTTCTGCAAACCTTCCCAGAACTTAGATGTAAATCTAGGATCTCTGTCCGAAACAATACTCGACGGAATACCATGCAAACTTACAATCTTCTCAATATACAACTCGGCTAATCTCTCTAACGGATAATCCATTCTGATCGGAATGAAATGAGCCGATTTCGTCAATCTGTCAACAATCACCCAAATAGCCTCAAAATTCTTACTTGTCCTCGGCAAACCAGAAACAAAATCCATACTGATACTATCCCACTTCCACTCTGGAATGGCCAACGGTTGCATTAGCCCAGACGGCTTCTGATGCTCAATCTTTGACTTCTGACAAGTCAAACAGGAATAAACAAAACTCGCAATTTCTCTTTTCATTCCTGGCCACCAAAATAACTTTTTCAAATCATGATACATCTTCGTAGCTCCAGGATGAATACTCAAGCCACTACGATGTCCTTCCTCCAGAATACTCTTCTTAAGCTCAGCAACATCCGGAATACACACCCGGTCACCAAATCTCAAAACACCATTCTCATCAACTCGGAATTCACCACCCTGACCTGAGTTCACCAAAGTCAACTTATCAACCAAAAGCATATCAGATTTCTGACCTTCTCTGATCTCATCCAGAATACCACTTGTTAACTTCAACATTCCCAGTTTAACACTATTGTGAGTACTCTCACACACCAAACTCAAGTCTCTAAACTGCTCAATTAAGTCCAATTCCTTAACCATTAACATAGACATATGCAATGATTTCCGACTCAATGCATCAGCCACCACGTTTGCTTTACCTGGATGGTAATTCAAACCAAAGTCATAATCCTTCAGAAATTCTAACCATCTTCTCTGTCTCATATTCAGCTCTCTCTGATCAAACAAATACTTCAAACTTTTATGGTCACTGAAAACTTCAAATCTTGATCCATACAAATAATGCCTCCACAACTTCAGAACAAATACCACAGCTGCCAACTCTAAATCATGTGTCGGATAGTTCCTCTCATGAACCCTTAGTTGTCTCGAAGCATAAGCTATAACCTGCTTATTCTGCATCAACACACCACCTAAACCCAACAATGAAGCATCACAATAAACCTCGAATAATTCCGACGAACTCGGTAATATCAGAATAGGAGCAGTAGTCAACCTTCTCTTTAACTCTTGGAAACCTTCTTCACATTTTGAATCCCAAACAAACGCTTGCCCCTTTCTAGTCAACATTGTCAACGGTAACGCCAACTTGGAAAATCCCTAAATAAATTTCCTATAATAACCTGCAAGTCCAAGAAAACTCCTTATCTTAGAAACTGACTTCGGAGCTTCCCACTTAGATACCGCTTCTATCTTAGAAGGATCAACAGCAACACCACCTCTTGAAATCACATGACCAAGAAAACTAACCTCTCCTAACCAAAATTCACATTTAGAGAGTTTAGCAAATAACTTCTTTTCTCGCAGAACTCCCAAAACCACTCTCAAATGTTCAGCATGCTCTTCTTCAGATTTCGAATACACCAAAATATCATCAATAAACACCACAACAAATTGATCTAGGTACGGATGGAAAATCCTATTCATATACTCCATAAATACTCCAGGCGCATTAGTCACACCAAACGGCATTACAGAATACTCATAATGTCCATACCTTGTTCTGAAAGCAGTCTTCTGAATATCTTCAGTTTTCACACGTATCTGATGATACCCAGATCTCAAGTCTATCTTGCTGAACACACTTGCACCAACCAACTGATCCATCAAATCATCAATCCTCGGTAAAGGATACCGATTCTTGGTCGTCACTTTATTCAGTTGCCTGTAGTCCACACACAACCTCATAGTACCTTCTTTCTTCTTAACCAACAACACTGGTGCACCCCACGGTGACACACTCGGACGAATGAATTTCTTATCCAACAGATCTTCCAATTGACTCTTCAATTCAGCTAGCTCAACAGCAGACATACGATAAGGAGCCATCGATATCGGTCTAGTACCAGGTACCAAATCAATTGAGAACTCAACTTCACGCTCTGGCGGCAATTCATTCACTTCTTCCGGAAACACATCAGGAAAATCACACACCACAGCGAGATCGCCAATCACCAGTTTATCTTTAGCTTCCAAAGTCGCTAACAGCATAAACAACTCCGCTCCATCTGCTACTTCCTCATTCACCTGCCTGGCTGATAGAAACAAACTCCTTCCTTCTTCAATCTCAGGAAATATCACTGTCTTATCAAAACAGCTGATAGAAACCCGGTTAAACACCAACCAGTTCATACCCAGAATAACATCAATCTGCACTAGCGGAAGACACACAAGGTCTATCCCAAAGTCTCTACCAAAAATACTCAAGGGACAACTTAGACAAACTGAAGTAGTAGTTACTGAACCCTTCGCAGGAGTATCAATCACCATACTTCCAAGCATCTTAGATATCTCTAACTTAAGTTTCATAGCACAATCCAAAGATATAAAAGAATGAGTAGCACCGGTGTCAATAATAGCTACAAGAGGAAAGCCATTAATATAACACGTACCTCGGATCAAACGATCATCTGCAGAAGTCTCAGAACCTGATAAAGCAAAAACCTTGCCTCCTGACTGATTCTCTTTCTTCGGCTTAGGACACTGTGGACTGATATGACCCAACTCTCCACAGTTGAAACAAGTCACAGTCTTCAACCGGCAATCTGCAGCTAAATGACCACCTTTTCCACACTTGAAACACTTCTTCTCATTACTGGTACACTCATGGATACGATGTCCAGCCTGACCACATCTGTAACACTTAACAAGAGCACTAGAATCTCCTCCACTAGGCCTCTTCATCCCACTCTGCCTCTGGAAACCTTTGCCAGCTGCATACGGTTTTCCACGATCAATCTGATTCTTGCCTTTCCTATCAACCCTTTGCTGATAGCTCTCTGCTCTAGCCTTGGAATCCTGTTCGAAAATCCTGCAACAGTCAACCAAATCAGAAAACACTCTAATCCTTTGATACCCAATCGCCTGCTTGATCTCGGGACGCAACCCGTTCTCAAACTTCACACATTTGGAAAATTCCCCAGCAGCCTCAGCATAGGGAGTATAATACTTCGACCGCTCTGTGAACTTAGCAGCATACTCCGTAACGGACCTGTTACCCTGCTTCAATTCCAAGAACTCTATCTCCTTCTTTCCTCTGACATCCTCGGGAAAATACTTCCTCAGAAATCTCTCTCTGAACACAGCCCAAGAAATCTCAGCATCTCCAGCAGTTTCCAACTCAGTACGGGCAGCAACCCACCAATCATCAGCTTCCTCTGACAGCATATGTGTACCGAACCTGACCTTCTGGTTATCAGCACACTCAGTTACTCTGAAGATCCTCTCTATCTCCTTCAACCACTTCTGAGCACCATCTGGATCGTATGCTCCTTTGAACATTGGAGGATTGTTCTTCTGGAACTCACTCAGTTGGCGAGCAGCTCCCATTCCCCCAACATTCGGATTTCCTCCAAGTACTCCAGCTAGCATACCCAGAGCCTCAGCAATCGCAGCATCATCTCTACCTCTTCCAGCCATCTCTATTCTGAAAACCCAAACAAGCTAAACAAATAAGTACTGATAGGGTTACACAACGCCTATCCCGTACAGGGGAAACAGAATAACTACGACTCGACACGACCGACTATGCTCTGATACCACTAATGTAACACCCTTCTAAATACCCCAAATTATTATAATTAAAATAACAATATATTCATCAGAGTAATTATGCCCCGAAGGGTGTCACACAATCATTTCACAAAATTATCAAAATGTCCTGTCATGCTCATTTATTTAATCAAAATAAGGTTCTTTTGCATAATTCGCAGCGGAATAAAAGTCAACTCAATGTAAAACATGTAAGACAATACATGCAAATCATCAACAACCAATATCAAATCAATTAAGACATCCCCTCCCGATGTTACATCTATCAGAGCATGACCCATAAGAACTACTCTAGACTCCAAGCATTAGCTTCTATTCAACTCATTTCTCGTTACCTGAAAAATAGGTGTAAGGGTGAGTTCCTCAATCAATATAACAAGCATTATAGAACAACATGTAATGCTAAGTAATTAACACATTAATTCACCCTAACCAGACTACACACTCAGCAACGACCGTATCCGTTCAAACATCATATTCAACAATAACATATAACATGTATATAATCTCAACCATACTCAACATCAACAACACAACACACAACACCCATATAATACTGGAATACATCCATTCATATTATATGCCATACATTTATTATGCAATGAGACTCTATGCATGCGGTACCGACTATTTGTGAACATATAGTTCAACCTCACCGTCCAAATCCAGGCACGGCTACCAAGCTCACTAGTCCCACTCATTTGAGACATAGTGACTCACTCACTAATTCCTCACCATGGGAATTAGCTACCACCCCAAATGGGCCATGAAATGCACGCTACTCACCTAGCATGCAAACAATCAACAACAGTCCAATAATTACTAAACTCACTAATCCCTCACCATGGGAATTAGCTACCACCCCAAATGGGCCACAATATGCAAGCTAATCACCTAGCAATTGCAACATCACAACGAATTCAGAGTAGACACATGCTCACACTCTAGCCACAAAACAGTCTATTCACAAATGCATACACAACTGATACAATCACAGCATCATGCATACCAACACACATCATTAACACGTTTTATCACAAAAGCATATCATATCATGCCACATAATCAAACACAGTATTAGCTCACTCTACTACTAATACCTATACTACTCAAAACAACGGGAAATGATCCCTATCACATCATGCCTCAGCTAAGTCGCATCACTCAGCCTAAACAACCAAAAACTGCACAACAGTAGCACAGAAAAATCACAATTCTGCCCATACGCGTATTACCTCTGCCATACGCGTATTGCCCAAACCTGGCCAAACCCATACGCGTAATGCCCACTCTCATACGCGTATTGCGCAATTCCTCGCCCAACTCATACGCGTATCACCTATCCCATACGCGTATGCTACGCGTAATAATCTCCCTTTACGCGTACCAACAGAGACCAATTTACGTTCAAAATATCATCTTTTTCTCCCATACGCGTAAGGCTTCCTCCATACGCGTACCAGCCAGCCCATACGCGTATTGCCTAGTGCCATACGCGTATGACCAGAAACCAGAACTCTCAGATCTGCTATGGCTTTCTCTGTTACGAAACCTATCCGATCCAACCTTCCACAGTCCAAATTGCACAAAATAATCGTCCATATCATCTACACGAATCATATCCTATTCATCTTCACCAATCCTAACATTATCTCTTCTAATTCCTACGAATTCTTTTCAATTATCATCCAATTTCATTATCCAATTTCATTCATCCAATATTTCACAATGTCATCATGCATCAATCAAATCAGAGATACAACCAATGGTTATCACTACCCAGTACATATTATCATATAATATCCTTTAACCGATGATAAACCCCCCTTACCTGAGTAAATCCGGCAGTCTCTGAGCTCCAAGCTTTCCCTTCCTTCAACCTTCGTTCTTTTGCTTTTTTGCCCTTTCTGCCTCTTTTCCCTTTTCACGTGAAATTAACCTTTTTACCAAAAATGGGATTTTTCTAAATTCCAACTTATATATTATTCCAATAAATAATTATCCCAATAATTATTATTCCAAAATAATAATAAAATAATAATAATCCAAACTTCCAATTATTCAATTAAATTAATAAATAAAATATTAATTTAAATTAAATAATTAGCTTAGTTTAATTGGGGTGTTACATCCCCCACGGAAACCCGACTGGCATGGTTGTTGGTGCAAAATGGGCGCTGGCCGCAAGCACCGTTGATGAGGCAATCTTTGAGATAACTTTCCTCTGGGGAGGAGTTGAAGGTGTCGGAGACGGCTGGCTCTGGGCAACCATGAATGACTCCATCAGGGCAGTCAATCTGGCTACTTCCTCCTTAAGCTCATGGTTCTCGTGTTCCAAATGATCCATTAGTCTTGATGCGTTGGCTCGGGTGTAGTACCGGTGAGTCAGCTTGTCTTCAAAATAAATGAAGAACACAGAGTTAGACCATAGAGCAAGAAGCCTGGAGCAAAACATGCTTATGCACATGATGCATGCAATGCATATGATTTAATTTTTATATCAGAGGAACTTTAGAGTCCTATTTGGAAATTTTGGAAATATTAAACATTTGGACATTTATGGAAATATCACATTGATAATATTTGGAAATATTTTTACACCAAAGAAATACAGTTTTGGTAACCAAATACAATACAAGAGGAAAGGAAAATGAGCATCCTATGGATCCCTAGAAGCAATCATCTAAAGCTCTGGACACTGGAAGATAAGCTGCACGAAGCCTCTTCACCTCCCTCTCATAGGCTGCCTCCATGTCTGCCTTCTCTTTGGCAAGTCGATCATACTTCCTTTTCCAAAACTTGGAAGACTGAGGAAGTAGAGTAGTCAGTACATCATCAGGATCATCAATAACCTGGTGCTCGAGGAACTCTATCAAAGCATCCTTCTCCTTGATCTGCTGAAGCAACTCCTCTCGTTCACGGATCCAAGCACGCGAACGGTCTTCGTCTCTCAACTCCTCTACTCCTTAGTTAGGGAGGGTTGAAGGCCCAGCCACAACCAAAGGTGTAGGTCTTGGATAGTCATAAGGCATTGGGCACTCAGAAGCTCTCCTCCTAACCCAAGAGGTATAGGGTTCCAAAGCGATACAGTTCTTCGGACCTAGCTCCTTCCTTCCTTTCCTATGGATCTTGCGCCAAGCACGGACCATCCTGCCCTTCAAGCATTGGGGATCTTTACCCTCCTGAAAGAACACACCCTCTAATAGAAAGTTATTAGGTTTATCCTTTAGGGGGAACCCAAGCTGACGACGTGCCAGAATAGGGTTGTAGTTAATCTCACCACATGTACCAAGAAGAGGCACATTGGAGAATTCACCACAAGAGTCGATAATCTGCACACCATCATATACGCGGTTGTACCAAAAGATATCATCATTAGTGAGAGACATGAGTCTCGTGGACCACCGTAGACATCCTTTGTTCTCCTTGAAGGCGATTGTCTATGGAAAGTGCAAAATAAACCACTTGTACAACAGAGGCAAATAGCACACAATGGTACCACCACCCTTTGCATTCCTTATATGCAAAGAAAAGTAAGTGTCACCCAACAGAGTCGGAACGAGATTAAGAGTAGAGAAAATCCTAATAGCGTTCACATCCACAAACTTGTCGATGTTGGGGAATAACACTAGCCCATAGATGAGAAGTACAAATATGGCCTCAAAGGCGTCCTCACTCATGGCCTTCCCATACATAGTAGCTTGATCAATGAGGAACTCAGAAGGGAGACCTTGAATTCCACCTTTGGTAGTCATATGAGCACCAACCAGAGATTCATCTATATGCAACATATTAGCTATCTCTTGAGAAGTAGGAACATTCTCTAAGCCACTGAACGGCAACTGGTCTAGAATAGGTATACCCACAAGGTAGGCATACTCCTCAAGCGTGGGTAAAAGCTGAAAATCCGGAAACGTGAAGCAACGGTACAAGGGATCATAAAACTGAACCAATACACTCATCAATCCTTCATCCACCTGAGTAGTCAAAACAGATAGAAGCTTCCCAAAACGAGCCTTGAAACCCAAGGGATCTAATACATAGGATGTCAAATTCCTTAGCTCTTTCAAGTCGGGTTGTCTGAAACTATACTTCTTTGTATTCCTTCTTTGTCTTTCCATGTCTGAAAATTTGCAAATAGACCTCTTAAGTTCCTTGAAAATTTTCTCATTGTTGATGATATGGATGTGAATAGGTGCATGAATACATGAATGCAATAATCACACTCAAGGATCAAGCAAAGCACACCAAACAAAGGTCATGGGATAGATCATGTTATCCTTAATACCAATCATCCATTTTGGTGGATTATGGTTTACACCTTATCAACACCCAAGTTCCATTGATATTAAGGATACAAGAATGGATCAACCATGAATCAAGGGTTTGTTGCAAGTCACGAGCATGGAGTCTCGGTTAAGAACCACCCAAAGGGAGTGTACTAGGGTTTAAACCTGCCAAACATGTTCTACAAGAGGTTCCCATAGTCATCATCCCATCTTTCGGATATTATCGGATAAACGACTACTCGTATTCCAAAAATATTCTCAAGAGAGACTCTTGTTAGTGTAGTATCGCGTAACAATCGTATCAAATCTTACACTTGAACGACTTTCGCACTACGTCCTAAGAATAGGCCAAGATGGGATTGGTAAACTAAGGTCCTTTGCTTCTAAGGTCTATATTGGAAAGAGTAATGTCTAACCATAACTACTTGTGTGACATTATTGATCCCAACATGACCTCCACCAAGTGAATGGGCTTGCAAGTCAACTTGCTAAGGAATAACTCCACACAAGTCAACAAGACTATGTCATTCTCCTATCCTAAGTGCACTCGAGTTCGGGTATAGAACTCATCTCACAAAGATCACCAAGCATACAAGGAATTAATATTCAAGCAATTCAATCATTACATACAATACAGTAATCCCAAATTGCACAAAAAGTATGTCACAAAATAATATACAATACAATACAACAAAATATGAAAAGTAGGCAAAACCCACTAGGCAAATGTCCCCAGCAGAGTCGCCACTTTTCTGTAGCGAGGTATTCGTTACCATTAGAGATATTTACTAAATCTAAGGTAAATCATACAAGTCGAGTCGCCACCGTACTTCTATTTATCCAAAGGAATGGTTAGAAAGCGATCAAAAACCTAAAAGTTTTATCGAATCAAAATATGGTAAATATGTCAGAGATCGGGGTAAGGGGGTTGGTTATGCAATGGGAAGGTTTTAAGCACCCAAAACATCCTAGGTACTCCTAGGGAGCCCTTTCCATACTTGTTGTAAGGTTGGTATTTTGTGAAAATTTTGATTGTGCAAACATGATTGAAGAGATGAGAGAAGAACATACAGATTATTTACATTTTTGTGTTTGGATGAATAAACCCATTGCCTACGTACCATCTTAAAAAAGATTAGGATCAAAACCTCGTAGTTCGGGGTAAAAATCTCAAAATGAGTTGGTGAATTGATTGGTCCAAAAGCCTTACGGTCTTTTGTTATCCAAGGGAGAAATCTCAACCTAAAACCACAAATCCACCATGTGAGGATAGCTTCAACATGCTAGCGAGGGGTTAACCCTATAATAGGCATGGAAGACTCATTGTCCATCACTAAGGATATAGGTGAGTATTACATCTACCTCAAGGATAACTCAAACCTAATAACTAAAGGTTATGAAAAGTTTTGATTAAGAGAGTGGCCATTGAAACCACAAAAAGGGTATTTGAATGAGTGATATTTACCAATGAAAAGTATTTACAAAATATGGTTAAAGTTGATTTAAAAGTTCAATTCAAAATAAGTGTTATGAAAAGGAAGTTTGAAAATCAAAAGCATAAGGCTTAGGTTTCTAGAGTTTAAAAACAAATGTTAAATGTTTGCACAAAAAGTTTTGGCTTGGGTTAGAGTGGAGGGAAGAAGAAGAATGACTAAAGTCCTAATCATACAAGAGATGAAGGATAAGAAACAAGACCACAAATGGAGTTCCTCTCTTGAGATCATATTGATGATCCAAGTAGCTCCCATCCTTTGGAATATGCAAGCAAAATAAGTGTAAGCTCAAGCAATCAACATAATCAAACAAGCTCTTATCCCCAATGTCTCTTGTATCTTTCACTTTGGATGAAAATGGCAATGATTCTCCAATTTGAGCTCTCATAGGATCCCCTAACACAAAAGCACACACATCAAAGAGTTTTATGAAGAAAATCAAGAATGGACAAGAGTGAGTTTAGAGGTTTGGTCCTTCTAATCCATCTTTAACATTAAGGTCCTTTTTTACTCCAATTTTGCATAGGGAATGTCCTAGAAACTAAGTAAATTTGTCCATTTCTTTGCATTTGGTACATATCAATCAAAACAAAACACAAGCCCAATAATATACACAATTATGTGCTCAAGTGAGCAAAAGGCAAATTGCATTAAATAAACATGTGCTCAAATGAGCAAAGGGGGAAAAACAAATGAATAATATGTACAAGAATAGTAAATTGCATAAATATAAAGAGCAAGAAGTAAATGTTAATGGTTAGTGGTTAGTGTTAATAATTAGTGTGCCATAAGGCAAATTTAGCGCTATGTTAAGCAATCGTAATTGGACTTATGTAGAAGTCACAACTATCTGAGGCCGGTCAATAATAATGTAGGCAACAACACAAGTTAGAGGTCTTGATTAGTGAATCAAACTCCAACAACTTGTCATGCCAAAAAGAAGATAAAAAATGATATTGTATTGATTTAGGAAGCAATTTATCCTTAATGCAAAGCCATTCACTTGATTCATGATCAAGATGAATTAGATTTGAATCAAGGAAGATTAAACCTCCATGTATCAATGCTAACCACCAATCTTTAACTCATTGATCAAAAAGAAAAAAGAAGAAGGAGAAGAAGAAGATGAAGAATTAAAGTACATAAATGGAAATGGTATGTATTAATCAACAAGCATTGACCAAAGATAGAGAAGATCAAGGTCAAACAATATAAAACAGAAGCAAAATGAGAATTAGGAGTCAAGAAAGAAATAAAAGATTTTTGGCATTTTTAATATTGAAATAAAACTTGAATTAAAATAATAAAGAAAGGTCAAACTTCAAACTCACTTCAAATCAACTTTGAAAAGTCCAAGTGAATTATCCCAAGGTCAACAAGGTCAAACAAACTTTGACAAAAAATTTCAGCATTTTTAAAAGTCAGAAACTATTTTAAATCAATTAAAAATGCATAAAAATAACCTAATTGAACTAAAATCTCAAATAAATCTCAAATCAATTAATAAATTGATAAGAATATTTTCATAGATCTATCATCATTCAAAGAGGTTGGAAGAATATTTTTGTATTTTTTGAATATCAAAAACTATTTTAAATGAATTAAAAATAACAAGAAAAGAGAAAATTACTAAAAAATATCAAATGATAAAATAAAAAATATTAAAAATCATTTTTAGAAAGTAGAAATTAAAAGGAGAAGAATGAAATTGGTCGCATAATTTTTGGACCAATAATGAGAGAGATATAAATTTTTAGAATGAAATGGAATTAAAATAATAAAAGGAAAATAAAAATCGAAAATGGAAAATATGAAAAAACGTGGAGCGTTGGATGATCCTTCATTAATTGACGTGGATCATCACACGGCCTAGAAGCGCGCGTTCACCAAACTCCTTAGTCATATGAGACACACCCAGCCTTTAATGAAGTCATAACAATGGATGCACGAGATTCAATCTGGAAATGCAAATGGACGCTCCAGATTAAATCTGGAGACCAGACGGTGGCCAGCGCCACCGTCTTCTCCGGCTAACTTTCGGCCAAACCAAAATTTACAGAAATTAAAACTTCAACCAAAATGCACGATCCACGTATCATTCGAAAGCTGGGGTGATGTACATCACCCCTGTACCACTCAATTCCATTCTAGATCTCTAGATTGAGAGAAATCAGAGGTGGAAATTTTGTGGTGTTCATATCAACTTCATGATTTTCAAAAATTGAAAGCACAATAATGTTACCTCTATGCAGAGGATTTCAGATCACACAATATCAAAGCGAATGGAACACTATACAAGCTGGTTCGAAGCAAAATACAGTTGAAGAAAACCTTTGAATTGCAAGGATTTGAGTCAAGATCTTTGGATGCTTTTGTAAATAGTAGGCACTATGGATCAGGAGGAGAAGGTTTAGGAACTTTGAGATCTGAAGATTGATCAATGAAATCAAAATTCAGATCTGAAAAATTTGAAGGGAAATGAGATAGTTCCTTTAGTGATGGCTAGGATTTCAATTCAGCAGCAATTAGGGCGCCTTCAGGTTTTTTAATTATGAAGCCAAGGCCTTGTATTTATAGCTGAAGCAATGTTGAATGCATGAATCAAAACTTGCATGAATGGAAAGGGCCTCCATGCATGGGCCTGTACAGGCGCATGGAGGGCCCAATTCCAACTGGAAATGAAAGCTTATGCATGAGGTAAGTAGAATGGACGTGCAGATTGGATTGTTTCAGCTCATGCATGGCAATTGGAATGATTTTCCAAAAATGCACTATTACATTGAAGTCTTCGAAAATGCCATGACCAAAATTAAAATGCAACCTTATGAGTAATGGTTGGAAAGCTTATTGCATAAGGAACAAATGTTATGTTGATCAAAACTCCATTTGGGCCTTGGAAATTAATGAAAATTGAACTTGAAGTGTAGGGTGCAAAACATGCATATGTGAGATTTTTCAAAATTGGCCAAAGTTCAAGCCCTTCTGTCTCAGTGATGCACGCTCCAAATGACAAAATCTTCAACAAGGAAGTTGTAGATATTTTTAAGGCAATCAATTTGGACTTATATTTTGAATCTTTTGGATTTTTGATGAAGAAGTAATGGGCACTTGAAGTTGGACTTTTTCACATTTTAATCCATTTGGTCCAAAGTGACCTATAATGTTTTGCATTATCACATGTATTTATTTTGAGTTTTTGAAATTTTGCTCAACATAAAATTTGAAGTAGACATCTTAATATTTCTAATGCATTTGATCTCACCTCAAAATCATGAAAAATGAATGAATTATGTCCTTGGGAAGTTGACCCAAAATTAGGGTTTCAGTCAAAATGACCTACAATGTCTTGGAATGCATGATGACCTTCCAAGCTTCAAATAAATTTTTTATGAACATGAAAGTTGTTCATATGGTTCTTAAGAACATTTTTTCTCTTGGGGTCATCTCCATCTGACCAACACATAAAACGTTAGGTCTCGGGGTATTTCAAATTAGTCAGATGAATTGACTGATCAACTTCTTAAGTCCAAATCTCATATCTTGATGAATTGATAAGTTCAAATATGCATGAAATGATGAATTAAAGAACTTACCTTGATTTTATTTGACCATGGATTGAGGTTGCTTCATGAGCAAGGCACATTTGATGAACAGATGAATTAGGGTTTCCTTGGGAAACAAGCCTCAAGCCCTTTGATTTGCTTTGATCAAAATGATGAAGTGAGATACTTGGGAGGCATATTTGATGGATGATAGCTTTGGGAACCATTGCCATGCTTGCTTTCACCTTCTCTTGGCCATATCAATGCACATAGGATCTCCTAGAAGCTTTTAGACCTTGTGACTGCTCAAGCTACAAACAAGAGATGTTAGTGAAATATTTTTGTTCTTTTGGTTAGTAAATAAAATGAGAAAAGCCATAATTTACAATTCAAGCATGCTTGGTGATCTCAAACCAACTCTCAAGGGATCCCACCCAAAGATTAAGGAGCCAAGATGCTTATGATCCTTGAGGTAATGCAAATGCAATGTCATGATGCCATGAGGGATCTTAGGGTCCAAATTAGGGTCTTACACCAATACAGCAAAATTATCCTTAAAGGATGCTTCGGATAAAAATCCGGACTCAGATGGGAAATATCCACTGAGGGACTTTGCCGAGGAATATCCAAACATGACTCATCTGAGGAAACAACAGGATGAGGTATTACCGGTTACTGGGTAATAAGCTCAAGGAGACATGTGATCGAAACACCCGTATAAGGGTGAGAGAACAACATGCTCAAGGGAGAATGAATATCTAAGACCGATATAAGGGTGAGAGATACCAATCACCCAAAATCATCTGAGGAAGACCTAGAAGGTATACTTCAACTCAGGAAATCTGACTCCACAGGGGACGAAAAGTCATAATAGGGAGTAGAAAGGAAGGAACACCAGGGATACCGGTTACTGGGCATATAATAGGTGACCAGCCAAGGCGTGAATTGGGGGATATTTCCAAGACACTCATCATCCGAAAGAGGGCTAAAGAACAAACTCGAATTCAGGATGGGCATTCGACTCCATAAAAAGGGGATACGAATCTTACTCGACTGGGGAAGACCAAAAGACTTCGACCAAAGAGTGCATGAGATATATTATCTATTACCGTCAGAACGTAGATAACATACTCGCATGGAAGATTATCCACAACCGGTTACTAGGTTAATGAAGGATAAATCGACCGAAAGAAAAGGGCATTGGGACACCACCTACTAGGTATAAAATGATGACCAATCAAAGGGGAAACGATCATTACCGACAAAAGGTAAATGAAAGATGACCCGATGGGGATACATTGACAAAGGCAATGAATCGGGAGATATATCACTGGTTACTGGGAGATATACTCAAAAAGGTGAAGGAATATCAATACCGAATATTGGATACAGATAACCGTTAAGAAGGGGATTACATCTATCGGATACTGGGTAGAAAACCACGGAAGAGTAACCGTCATCGGTTAGGATGAACAAAAATAAGGTTAACTCTGCAAGGGGATAAAAAATAGGGTTTACAACTACCGGTATGAGGGTAGAAAACCACAGACTCCGTCGGGGAAAAGATGGACGATTGCTGGTCACTGAGCAATCATTCATCTAAACTAACGGGGAAGTGCAAGGATAATCACAAGAGGCCAACTCTAGGAACAAACTAGAGAGGCACGATGAAACAAAACTCATCCCTATGAGGATATAACTCAGGGGGAATTTGATCAGTCACCATTTATAGTAAGTATTCATTACTGATCCACACAAAACAGAGACATTTGATACATTGTGCAAGCATTTAAGGTACAATTCGAGTAGTTTTACTTCCGTTATGTTATTTACGCATTTTTAATCTTTATTATGTTTTACTTTGTTTATCTTGATTTTATGCGTGGGATAGTTGTGTTTTTGTCAGACAGATCCAGGTAGAAGAACCAAAGAACTCAGAACACGATAGTGCAAGAGTCCGGTACGAAAAAGAGAAGAAAATCCCAGTACCGGAGGCCTGACACGGCCACCAGTGTCACCTGACACGGGTCGTGTCAGGGAAAGGGAAACAGAAGAAGAAAACAGTAGCCTGACACGGCCACCCGTGTCAGCTGACACGGGCCGTGTCAGGCAGAACTTCACCCCGTGTTGGGCATGCCATGGGCGTGTCAGGAGAGCCAGTAGGCTGACACGGCCACCCGTGTCATCTGACACGGGCCGTGTCAGCCCAAGCCCAATATTTCTAATTTTTCTGGGCTTTTCAGTCTTTGGGCTTTGTGGAGACATCTTTGGACCTGTCCAACTACTGTTGGGAACTTTCACTATAAAAAGAGGTCTTCTGCCAAAGGAAAGATCATCCTGGAGTACAGCAAACCACAATATTATGAAGCAATCAAGTACTACAGAGATCAAGGCATTTGGAGAGCTGAAGAGATTCATGAGCCGGAGCGATTGAAGATCAAAGTCATCCAATTACTTGTAATGTGTAATTTTTATCTTGAAGTGGTTTTAAAAAATATGAGTAGCTAAACCCCCCAATGCTAGGGGGTGTCCCTGATTTAGAATTGTAATGAATTTGAGTTTACATTTGCATTTATAATATTTTGTTTACGGTAATATTTTAATGTGTTTATTGCTTTCTTTTTCGGACCAATCGAGATTGATCTATGGTTATCACTTAGGCTGGACCGCCAGTGATAAGGTTTTCATCAGGTTACTCTGTAGTAGATATCACCTAGGACTAGGGATACCCTGTATGAACTAGAGCATTCTTGATATTATACAGCTTAACTTCACCCTAATTGGCTATGGACATAGGAATTAGGGTAGATTGATTAAAGCTTTTCTCACCAAGGACTTAGGAGAAAATACCCTTGAGAACTGGTAGTAATTGATATTTGTTGATGCAATAGTAACTCAGAGTAATTACAAGGATAAATCATACACCTTCCCTGGCATTGTTCCTTTTTCTCCATAAACCCTTATTTTCATATTTCTTTATTATTTTCTTTTTACCCTTAAAAACCAAATTAATACTTTTTGTTTAGTTGAATGATAATTTAAACTCAATACTAACGTGCAGTCCTTGAGATCGACATTCGGGGATTTTCCCCATTATTACTATAAAAGGCAAAATAGTACACTTGCCTGTTTTTGCGATCAAGTTTTTGGCGCCATTGCCGGGGACTGCCAAAAATATAGAGTTTCATTTTATTTCAATTAAAATTTTGTTGCTTTGCAATCAAATTATTTTTCTGTCTTTTATATTTTACTAACCAGTGTATGCGAGGAAAATCCTCAGTTGAAATTCTTTTTGACGCAGAGATCGAGAGAACCCTTCACAGAAGACGCAAAGAACAAAGAGTGGATTCTACAGAAGAAAGTACCTTGGATCAACCAGAAGTCAAGGAACCAATGGCTGAAGTTCCTCTAATTCCACCTCCTCCACCTCCGGAGAGACTCCTAGGTGACTATGGAGGTGCAAACGCACCGGGTGGTCGACTGACCATAGTTAACCAACCGGTGAATGTGACAAATTTTCAACTGCATCCTAGCACGGTCAATCAATTGGAAAGAAAACCTTTCACCGGAAAGGTTAATGAAGATGCCAACAAACACCTGCAGAGATTTCTGACCATGTGCACCACCTTGAAAATTGATGGTCACACTGATGAAGCAAAAAAATTAAGAATGTTCCCGTTCACTTTAGCTGAAGACGCGGAAGAATGGTTCTATTCTCTCCCGGACGGTAGTATCACTTCCTGGGAGGAGATGGAAATTGCATTCTTAAATGAGTATTTTCCAGCATCAGTATTCCTGAGAAAAAAGTATGAAATTCTAAATTTCAAACAGAAGGATGGTGAATCATTGGGAGACACCTACAAAAGATTCAAAAGGATCTTAGTCACGTGTCCCACTCATAATATGGATCAGACAGAACAAATGCAGATGTTCGTTAATGGGCTTAAAATAAAGACAAAACAGTAGATTGATACAGCAGTCGGTGGCTCGACAAATTTCTTAACAGCCACTGGCATCAAGAGGATTATTCAAGCAATAGCTGCAAATGAACATCTAGAGCTATATGACAGATGTACCAGTAAACCAGATGGGGTGATTGATCTAAAATTATAAAATTCGTCTGGAAGACACTGTTGCTGCCGAAATAGACAAAAAGCTGAAAGCGATGAATATAGGTATACAACAGGTAGCGCAAGTTCAACTAGTTCAGGAGAGCACTTGTGAAATCTGTAATGGACCTCACCACACTGTCTATTGCTTTGCAACTCCCTAACAAATTGAAGATATAAAATTCTTGAAGCAGAATAATCCCTACTCTAACACTTACAACCCAGGTTTGAAGAATCATCCAAACTTCTGCTGGAAAGATCAGAGAGGAAATGTTCCGCAACAGGGTACAGGGCAATATCAGACTCAGTATCAGCAGCAACAACAATAACAGGCACCTAAGAAGGCAGACTGGGAGATTGCCATTGAAAACCTGGCAGCTCAAAATAGGCAATTTGAAGAAGAGACTAGAAACAATCAGAAAAACACCACCTCCTCCCTAAAGAATCTTGAAGTCCAGCTGGGGCAGATAGCACAGCAACTAGCAAGTTCTCGAACACCAGGTTCCCTTCCAAGTGAGACAGTTCAAAATCCGAGAGGTCAGGAGAATGTTAACACTGTCATGACAACAGAGAAAAAGGCTGCTAAAAAGAAAAAAATTATATCACCGAGCGAGCCGACTCAAGAAGAAACTACAAAAGGAACTAATTCGGTGATTAAGTTGCCCTACCCTCATAGAATGACAAAGAAGGAACCTAGTGAGTCAGACTTGGAGAAATTCATGACAATGTTTAAAAATATTGAGGGTCATATGGCCTTGTTTGAATCACTTGAAAGGATGCCCGTGTACAAGAAATTCATGGAAAAGGTAATGGATGAAAAGAAATCAACCACTGAAGAACAGGTATCCGGTAAGGAACAATGTAATGCAAACTCCCTGGAGCAGAACATTCCTAACAAACAAAAGGATCCAGGAACTGTCATAGTACCATGCACAATCAAAGAAAGAACCTTCAAAAAGGTACTGATAGATCCGGGAGCGAGTGTGAATCTAATGCCCTTATCGATCTATCACAGGCTGGGTATTAAAAATATTATTGATATAAAGACCAATTTGAAGTCTGCGGATCACTCAAGAAAAGATGCATATGGTATAGCTGAAGATGTGCTGGTAACAATAGCGGACTTGACTTTTCCAGTCGACTTTGTAATCCTAGACATACCTGAAGACAATGAGGCACCCATCATTCTGGGTCGACCTTTCATGAAGACGAGTCGATGCAAGCTCGACATGGATGAATGCACGTTAACCTTGAATGTTCACAACAAGGAAATAACAGTGAATGCTATTGAAGACCAGGAGATGGATGAAGATACAGAATCTCGGTATTAAGTAGCCTTAATCAGGACATTGAATACTATCAAAGTCTCACCACTGCCAGTAACCACCCTGAACAGAATGATTCCTAACACCGAAAGGAAGGTTAAAAAGGAATCGTGGCACAAAGGAGTCCACCCTGAGAAAAGAGATAACGTCTGAGTCGTAGACAAGAGGTGCAACAAAGTTTTGAACCTGAAATAACCCCCATGATAGGGGAAATGAACCGTCAAGCCATGCGACGTTAAACGCAGTGCTTCGTGGGAGGCAACCCACGCTTTTTATTTCTAAGCATTTTTTCGTGTCTCTAGGTACACAAGAGTCCCACAAGGAGGAGCCAGAGGAACCAGCGATCGACCTAACAAGAAAACCAAAAAAACGGCCAAAATGAGAGCCTGACACGACCACCCGTGTCAACTGACATGGGCCGTGTCAGAAGAGGAAATTTAGAAAGGATGTGTGGAAAAACAGTGGCCTGACACGGCCACCTGTGTCAGCTGACATGGGTCGTGTCAGAAGCGCTGTAAGAAAAATGTGTTTGGGGATGAAAAACAGTGGCCTGACACGGCCGGCCGTGTCAGGACCACTGTAAAAGAAGTTGGGAAAAAAGGTGAAAACAGTAGCCAGACACGGCCACCCGTGTCAGGCGTGCGAATTTTTTGAAATTTTTTTGAAAATTTGAAATTTTTGTGGGGCCCACCCACTTAAACCACTCTTAATCACTCATTTTCCCTTAACACTCATCATTATCAGATTTTATCATCATTCTCTCTCATGCTTTTTCATCTTCTTCTCCCTCTCTCTCAAACTCCATTAAAATACACTCACATCACCACACAAAACCCCACATGCAACCAAGTTCCACTCACCTATAGCCCAAGCACCCTTCACAAATAATTCTCACCTCGCCGTCCCGGTCGCAACCACGGTTTTAGATTTTTCTAACTCGAAAGTTCGGAATTTTACTATTTTTGCAGGTCCAGAATGTCCTCAAACATAATCCTTACCGGAAAGCAACAACGTGCAGAGATGGCAAAGTCCCGGAAGCGTCCGAGCCGGAATCCTAATCCGCACAATATTTTGTTTGACAACCCGGAGCAAGAGCGACGTTACCAAATTCACCAGAAACGCAAGCTCATGCTGACCCGGTATATGTGTGAGAAGACTCTGACCGATCTAGGGCTGAAAATTGAGGTAGACCGCATGTTCCACGTCTTGGGCATGCTCGAGTTTATGAGTTTGGAGGCGCCAACCTACGAGCGTATTACTCTCGAGTTTCTCAGCACCTTGGAGTTTCAGCTCGAAAAACGATGGGTTAACACAACTAGGTATTATTTCGGTACTCTACGCTTCCGGTTGTTTAACAATTACCATGAACTGTTTGTTGAGGAGTTAGCTGCTATACTCCGCCTCCCGTTGAACGGACCCGGAGCGGTCCCAGACGGGTTTTCTCCTAAGGATTTCTGGATCGCCATAACTGGGAGGCTGGATTACTCCTCCAAAGGTGCAAAAGCATCGGGCATCCAGAATCCCTGTTTCAGGTACACCCAAAAAGGTTTAGCCTACACATTGTTTGGTAAAGGTGAGAGCACTGGAGTAGCTACTCAGAGAGAGCTATTCTTCATGTACTCGATGGCTCAAAACCAGACCATCAATGTAGCTGCCTTTGCAGCAGACTACCTGGGGAGAGTCGGTCGAGCAAACTCCGGAGGCATTTCCGTGGGAGGCATGATAACCCAAATTGCATTGCATTTCGGGTATCAGGTTGTTTTACTCGAGGACACGCCTATTGCAGGTAATACTAAGATTGACATGTCTGCTCTGATTTCCCAAGGTATGATTGCGGTTGCCCCCACCTACTATTTCGTCCTCATTCATAAAAGATTTATCATCGCTCTGCCGGATCCGGATAGAGTTGCTATCACGGACTGTGCGAATTGGTTATATGTGAGTGCCGATCCCGATGCGGATGAAGGCCAAGAAACTGACCACTTTAATGCAGGTGAGCATTTTGTAGATGACCAGGCAGAAGGAACGGAAAGAGAAGAAGAATATCCTCAAGCACCTCCTGAGCAGTTTGTTCCACAAGCTCAGGAACCCACTCAATAGGCGGCGGGTTCCTCATCTTGGTCAACTGACCAATGGGGCTGGATACAGACCGAAATAGGTGACTTGAGGGCTGAACAACAAAGGCAAGGCATCGAGCAAGCCCGTCAGGGAGAGATGTTGGATGACATGAGCAGCATGATGCGACAGTTGATGTTGCATTTCCCGCAACCGCCTTCTCAGTAGGACTCTGTGAGTTCCCTCCTCTGCACTTGTTCGCGAACATTGTGGACAATGTTGAGTTCAAATGTGGGGGAGATTTTATATGTCTTTTATTTGCAATTTGTTTGTGTTATATTTATTTTTTTATTTGCAATTTATTTGTGTTATTCTTACTTTTTAATTTTGTATTGAATTTGTCTGTTATGCTGCAAGTGTGGGTGTCAAGTCTGTGTTGACAGGTTGGAAAAGTAATGATCACAAGTGAGAGAGGATGAAAGATCACACCACTCACCATGGCTTGTTGTGAAGGATCTCCCCAGAAAGTGACACTGCTGAAAGTAAAGATCGGACGCAACGTACACAGCTTAACCGACACAAGTATCCTGCACACTCCGAAGTAAGAAAGCAATTGCACCAAATTAAGGAGCACTGTGGATCCTGTCAAAGCTGAACCAAACCAAGTGAGTCAGAAAAGGCCAAACACATTAATCATCATGAGCGTCATTCAGGTTTGTCTTTATCACTCTTAATTTGCGTAGACTCTCTGGGACTGTCACTGCATGATACACACACTAAGGCACGTTGTTTGTAATTAACCCCGAGCCTTTCTAGCCATCCCGCATTATTATATCCTTCGTTAACCCCCTTTGAGCCTATATCCAATTTTTTGTTTAAAACACCATGAATGTAACCATTGGCCAAAAATACTTCCTCACCCTGTTCAGAGTCATGAAAATACATTCCAACTGTGTTGAAAAGCTAAGTTTAGGGTAAAAACCCCAAAAGCTCTCAAAGCCCTAGAAAGTGCAAAAACAAAAGAAATGAGAAAATTTGATGAATCGAGAAAACAAAGAAAAATAAAAATCAAATAATCGATGATTTAAAAGAAAAAGCACTGAAAAAGGGCAGTCGGTAAAAAATTCAAGAAATAAAGAAAACCGAGGACATAAAAGAAATAAACACGGGATGTAACTTCGACTCTGAACCAAAAGCCCCTTGTTTTACTTTTTAATCCATACCCTAACCCAAGCCAAGATACAACCCTAAAGACCTCAAAAGTGTGTGTGTTATGTGTAGGTGATGAGAAAAGAGAGACTATTCAAACTTGTGAGTGATATTGCATACTTTGAATTATGAGTGTAAACAGTTAACCCTGAGAGAATTGGTGAGAATGTGAAATAAGCTGACAGGTGAAATAGTGCTTTAAAGTGGAAGTGTGAATGATGACTTACAAGGAGGGATAAGACTTGTGGAAGGAAAAGGGAAGACGTTTGCGAATGATTTCAGCAGTGGTGGAAAGCATAAAGAATTATGGGAAGTGATACCGAAACATTACTTGGGACAAGCAATGAGCTAAGTTTGGGGTTGTGATCAGTCACCATTTCTAGTAAGTTTTCATTACTGATCCGACGCAAAACAGAGACATTTGATACACTGTGTAAGCATTTAAGGTACAATTTGAGTAGTTTTACTTCCGTTATGTTATTTATGCATTTTTAATATTTATTATGTTTTACTTTGTTTATCTTGATTTTATGCGTGGGATAGCTGTGTTTTTGTCAGACAGATCCAGGTAGAAGAACCAGAGAACTCAAAACACGACAGTGCGAGAGTCCGGTACGAAAAAGAGCAGAAAATCCTAGTACAGGAGGCCTGACACGGCCACCCGTGTCACCTGACACGGGCCGTGTCAGGGAAAGGGAAACAGAAGAAGAAACAGTAGCCTGACACGGCCACCCGTGTCAGGCAGAACTTCACCCCGTGTTGGGCATGCCATGGGCGTGTCAGGAGAGCTAGTAGGCTGACACGGGCCGTGTCAGCCCAAGCCCAATATTTCCAATTTTTCCGGGCTTTTCAGTCTTCGGGCTTTGTGGAGACATCTTTGGACCTTTCCAACTGCTGCTGGGAACTTTCACTATAAAAAGAGGTCTTCTTTCAAAGGAAAGATCATTCTGGAGTACAACAAACCACAGTATTGTGAAGCAATCAAGTATTACAGAGATCAAGGCATTTGGAGAGCTGAAGAGATTCATGAGCGGGAGCGATTGAAGATCAAAGTCATCCAATTACTTGTAATGTGTAATTTTTATCTTGAAGTGGTTTTAAACAATATGAGTAGCTAAACCCCCCAATGCTAGGGGGGTGTCCCTGATTTACAATTGTAATGAATTTGAGTTTACATTTGCATTTATAATATTTTGTTTAAGGTAACCTTTTGATGTGTTTTTTGCTTTCTCTTTCGGACCAATCCAGATTGATCTATGGTTATCACTTAGGCTGGACCGCCAGTGATAAGGTTTTCATCAGGTTACTCTGCAGTAGATATCACCTAGGACTAGGGATACCCTGTATGAACCAGAGCATTTTTGATATTATACAGCTTAACTTCACCCTAATTGGCTATGGACATAGGAATTAGGGTAGGTTGATTAAAGGTTTTCTCACCAAGGACTTGGGAGAAAATACCCTTGAGAACTGGTAGTAATTGATATTTGTTGATGCAATAGTAACTCAGAGTAATTACAAGGATAAATCATACACCTTCCCTGGCATTGTCCCTTTTTCTCCATAAACCCTTATTTTCATATTTCTTTATTATTTTCTTTTTACCCTGAAAAACCAAATTAATACTTTTTATTTAATTGAATGATAATTTAAACTCAATACTAACGTGCAGTCCTTGAGATCGACATTCGGGGATTTTCCCCATTATTACTATAAAAGGTAAAATAGTACACTTGCTATTTTTCCGATCAGAATTCCATCCCAATATGTGTGTTGGGAGGAAACAGAAACAACCATCATCCACGAGGACATAACTCAGTGGGGAATATGGAAGAAAGGATAAACACTTTCTGCTTATGGGGTTGACTCTATATGGGGAGATCAGTCACAAACATCTGCTTGGTGAAATATGTAACACCGAATAGCATGAGACAACAAATTAAGGTATTTATGGAAAATGATGCAACATGAATATTTGAATGTCAAAATTATATGCATATATGCGTGGTTTATGTACGATGAATGCTGACAAAACAGACATATCTAACACAAACAGGTCCAATGATCGATGAACAAACATCCGGTACTACATCTCGAGAGAGAAAGCCAGGCCCACTAGAGAACATCCAATCTGATGGGAGCAAGAGATACCAGGAAACAAAGATCTCTGCAAGGGAATGAGGATCAGCCACTCCACCCTAGGGACAGGATCAACATACAGATAAAATCCGCTGTAGAATCAACTTACTGGGGAAATTATCAGAGTGGAGGGTGAACTCTATGGGGAACAACCACCAAACAACAGTTTCCAGGGTCACCACCATATATCGTACTAACGAAATCACATCTGTTGAGGAGGAAGGATCATTACTCCGTTGAAGGAAAGATAAACCTCTTTGTCAACCACTCTGCTTAGGAGGAAAATACACAAGGGCTCCGAAGGAAAGGGATACAATCGTGTCGGGAATATGAACAAATGTTTTATCCTGTTGGGAATAATGCCATCTTTGGGAGAGCACTGAAGATATCCCAAGTATCCTTTTGTCATTGTGAATGTTCACTTTGTTTAAAAACAATTTATGAAAAATTTATTTATTTTAAAACAATGATATTTCTCAATTAAAACATGCAAAACATTTGTTGAACAGAACAAATAAGAGTGCAAATAATTGGATAAAGGCTCAAATTTATTTGATGGGATGGTGGTCTGCAAATGGCAAGACTCCATAGATCTTTAAAAATTTGAAATTGGTGATATATATTGGAAAAGGGCTACATTGAACATAATGACCATTTCTCCACCAACTCTGAATCCGATGTATTTGAAGCTTCAGTTGACAATGACTGAGTGAGAATCTCTGACAGATGACAGCTTGTAGAACAAAGTCTTGTCAGGATGCAGTTACTTGCCAAATCCCTAATTTTTGCCTAGATTGCCCCAGGGTGAGGTGCTCAATCTAGTGGGATACATATTCATTTTTTATGTCTCTAACTTTTTCCTAGATCGCCCTTTGGGTTTTCAATCCACCGAGACGCTCATTTTTGCCTAAGTCGCCCTTTCGGGTTTTCAACTTAGCGAGCTATTCTATTTTTATTTTTAGGCGAAGTATTTCTTGACAGCATCTGAATTCACAGGACGAGTGAAATCCTCTCCATCGATAGTCGTAAGTATCAAAGCACCGCCTGAAAAGTCTCTCTTAACAACATATGGACCTTCATAGTTTGGATTCCACTTGCCCCTGGAATCGGGCGCGAAAGACAAGACTTTCTTGAGCACGAGGTCACCTTCTCGGAACACACGAGGTTTGACCTTCTTATCAAAGGCTTTCTTCATCCTTTGCTGATATAGTTGAACATGACACATGGCGGTCAATCTTTTCTCTTCTATCAAATTCAGCTGGTCATAACGACTCTGAACCCATTCAACATCAGTCAACTTGGCTTCCATCAAGACTCTCATCGATGTGATCTCCACCTCCACTGGGAGCACAACCTCCATGCCGTAAACAAGAGAGAAAGGGGTTGCCCTTGTTGAAGTGCGGACAGATGTACGATATCCATGCAAAGCAAATGGCAACATCTCATGCCAATCTTTGTACGTAACAACCATCTTCTGGACAATTTTTTTGATATTCTTATTAGCAGCTTCAACAGCCCCATTCATCTTGGGTCTGTAAGGAGAATAATTATGATGTGCTATCTTGAACTCGCTACACAACTCTTTTATCATCTTGTTGTTCAATTTAGATCCATTGTCAGTAATGATCTTATCCGGCACACCATATCGACATATGAGTTGATTCTTGATAAACTTCACAACCACCTGCCTGGTTACGTTTGCATATGACGGCGCTTCAACCCACTTGGTGAAGTAATCAATTGCTACGAGAATAAATCTGTGACCGTTGGACGCTTTCGGCTCTATCATGCCAATCATGTCAATTCCCCGCATGGAGAAGGGCCATGGTGATGAAACCACATTCAGAAGTGTCGGGGGAATATGAATCTTATCCGCATAAATCTGACACTTATGGCATTTCTTCACATATTTGCAGCAGTCAGACTCCATTGTCAGCTAATAGTAGCCTGCTCTCAACATCTTTCTAGCCATGGCATGTACATTGGAATGAGTACCAAATGAACCCTCATGGACCTCAGTTATTAACAAGTCTGCTTCGTGTCTATCCACGCATCTGAGCAGAACCATGTCAAAGTTTCTCTTGTAAAGCACATCGCCATTGAGGTAAAAACTGCCTGATAATCTCCTCAAAGTCTTTCTATCTTTCACAGATGCCCCAGACGGGTAAATTTGGCTTTGAAGAAAGAACTTGATATCATAATACCATGGCTTATCATCTTGCACCTCCTCTACTGCGAATACATGAGCTGGTCTGTCCAAGCGCATCACAGTGATATTGGGAACTTCATTCCAAAGTCTAACCACGATCATTGAAGCAAGTGTAGCAAGAGCATCTGCCATCCGATTCTCATCTCGAGGAATATGATGGAAGTCAACTTCAGTAAAGAACGTTGAAATCCTCCTCGTATAATCTTTATATGGGATGAGGCCAGGCTGATTCGTCTCCCATTCACCCTTAATCTGATTAACAACAAGAGCCGAATCACCATAAACATCAAGATGTTTGATCCTAAGATCAATACACTCTTCCAATCCCATAATACAGGCCTCATACTCAGCCGTATTATTCGTGCATTTGAAAGTTAGCCTTGCTGTAAAAGGAAAATGTGTGCCCTGAGGAGTAAGAATCACTACCCCAATACCATTTCCATATTGATTTACAGCGTAATCAAACACCATGCTCCATCGGGAACCAGGCTCCGGCCCTTCATTGAGCGTAGGCTCATTGCAATCTTTCATTTTCAAATACAGAATTTCCTCATCTGGGAAGTCATACTGAACTGACTAATATTCCTCAATTGGTTGATGTGCGAAGTGATCAGCCAAGATACTACCTTTTATAGCCTTCTAAGCTCGATACTCAATATCATACTCAGACAACAACATCTGCCAATGGGAAATCCTCCCAGTTAAAGCAGGCTTCTCAAAGATATACTTGATTGGATCCATTTTGGATATCAACCAAGTCATATGATTTAACATATACTGGCGTAAGCGCTTAGCATCCCAAGCCAAAGCACATCATGTTTTCTCAAACATCGAGTATCGAAACTCACACTCGGTGAACTTCTTACTCAGGTAGTAGATAGCATATTCTTTCTTTCCTGATTCATCTTGCTGACCAAGGACACAACCCATTGAGCCTTCAAGAACAGTCAGATACATGATCAATGGTCTCCCTTCCACAGGTGGAGACAGAATCGGAGGCTCAGACAAATACTCTTTGATACTGTCAAAGGCCTTTTGGTAATCCTCGCTCCAGTCATGAGACTGATCTTTCCGAAGGAGCTTGAATATCGGCGCACATGTGGCAGTCATGTGGGATATAAATCTGGAAATATAATTCAAGCGGCCAAGAAAACCTCGGACTTGCTTCTCAGTTTTAGGCGCAGGCATCTCTTGTATTGCTTTGACCTTGGTGGGATCAACCTCAATACCTCTTTTACTGACAATAAAGCTCAATAACTTGCCGGAACGGACTCCAAATGTACACTTGTTAGGATTCAGACGAAGCTTATACTTCCTCAAACCCTGAAAAAGCTTCAACAAGTGCTCAACATGTTCAACTTCCGTTCTCGACTTTGCAATCATATCATCAACATATACCTCAATCTCCTTGTGCATCATATCATGAAACAAGGTAGTCATAGCTCGTTGATACGTGGCTTCAGCATTTTTCAAACCGAAGGGCATCACTCGATAACAGAATGTTCCCCAAGGTGTGATGAATGTTGTCTTCTCCATATCCTCGAGTGCCATCTTAATCTGATTATATCCGGAAAATCCGTCCATAAACGAGAAGACATTGAATTTAGCTGTATTATCTACCAACATATCAATATGTGGTAGAGGGAAATCATCTTTTGGACTAGCTTTATTCAAGTCTCTATAGTCCACACACATTCAGACTTTTCCATCTTTCTTAGGCACGGGTACAATATTGGCCACCCATTGAGGATATGTAGAAGTCACCAGAAACCCCGCATCAATTTGCTTCTGAACTTCTTCTTTAATCTTCACTGCCATATCGGGATGAGTTCTTCTGAGTTTCTGCTTCACAGGCACGTACTCAGGCTTCAAAGGCAGGAAATGTTGCACAATATCAGTATCCAGACGAGGCATGTCCTCATATGACCAGGCAAAGACGTCGACGTATTCTTGTAGCAACTCAATCAACCCCTTCTTAACAGATTCTTCCAGGACTGCCCCAATCTTCACTTCTCTAACACAATCTTCGGACCCCAAGTTGACTGTTTCCAGATTCTCAAGATGCGGCTGAATGATCTTCTCTTCGTGCTCAAGTAGACAGGTAATCTTGTCAAGAATCTCTTCAACGTCATCTTCTTCAGTCTCAAATACAGGGAACTCAAAGTTGGGAGATGGTTTTGGATCATTATGTTCAATGGGTTTGATCAACCTGCATAATGATTTTGGATATAAAGAGATTTTAGAATTCAAGCAAGGCAAATCATTATGCAGATGAAAAGATTGATTTTATTCTTATTTTTTAGGGTTTTATGTGATCACCAATTTCATGCAAAAGCGAAAAGGGAAAATAATTGGAAAAACAAACATTTAACTCCTCCTTTTGGCATGGGAGAAGGGTTTTTAAACACAATGAACATTACTTTGACTTATGGATAACTGTTGGAACATCAACAGCGACCCAATTATTGCAGACCCCTCCAAGGATGACAAAGTTGACAGAATCCTCTGCATCCTCTTCCAAAATAGCAGTAGCTTCCTCATCTTGACTAGTATGGATGAATCCACCACTCTTGAACAACCCATGCTTATTGAAGACGCCAGAAGAATACCCTATGCCAGCCCGGGATTTGTTGTTTTCCAGCTTAATCATTTGCCCCAATCCAGCAGTTGCACCATGCTCAATGGCCAACTTAGCATCTCTATAGGACGCAAATGAAGAAGTTCCTTTCTTAATAGGCTCAGCAATAGATAAAGCTTGGAATGGAGTTCCAACTTCATCCTCAGCGTCTATATAAGAAAAGGAAGACAAATGGCTAAACAGGAGAGCCTTTTCTCCCCCTACCACCACCAGCTTCTTGTTTTTAACAAATTTCAATTTCTGGTGTAGGGTGGATGTCACGGCGCCTGCCTCGTGAATCCATGGTCTGCCCAAGAGACAGTTATACAATGGGTGAATGTCCATGACCTGGAAGGTGATCAGGAAATCACTTGGTCCAATTTTGACTGGGAGCTCAACCTCTCCAATCACAGTTTTACGGGACCCATCGAAAGCTTTCACCACTACTCCACTCTGCCTCATGGGAGGCCCCTGATATGACAATTTTGCAAGAGTGGACTTTGGCAACACATTCAACGATGATCCAGTGTCCACTAGCACAGTGGACATGGCATCACCTTTGCAGCTCATGGAGATGTGTAGTGCCAAGTTGTGGTCTCTTCCCTCCTCGGGGAGATCAGCATCACAAAAACTCAAATTGTTACATGTTTGCAACAATACTGTCAAATTGCTCTATTGTGACGTCATAATCCACATACGCCACATCCAACACCTTTTGCAGAGCTTCTCGGTGTGGTTCTGAATTCATCAGTAAGGATAGTACAGAGATCTTGGATGGCGTCTATAGAAACTGATCTACCACGTTGTACTCACTCCTTTTGATGAGCCTCAGCATCTCATCACAGTCTTCCTTCGCATTACCATTCTAGCCAACAGAGACAGGAGTTCTCAACGTAGAGGCAGGTTTGGCAACAAGTGCCGGATTCGTAACATTCACAGCAATCCCAACCGGGCGTTCAGCACAATCAGCAATATCGGCCCTTCGAACATCAGCTTGGGGTTTCGGCGGAGCCGAGAAAACACGACCGCTACGGGTCAAGCCGCTGACGTCGGCAATATTAATAATAGAGGTAGAGGGCAGGGGCACCTCCTTTCCATCCTCCAATGCTACAACATTGTAGCTATAGGGAACCGCCTTCTTATAAGAGTATGGCACAGAGCCATCTGGTTTAATGGTCAAAGAAGGAGAAGCCTTTTGCTTGCTACCATCGTACTTGATAATAACAGGCTCAGGGATCCGAAATACCAGAGAAATTACATTGATTTAATCAGCATCTTCGTCAACATTTCTGTTCTGAATTATCTCAATGACTCCTTCATCCAGCATTTCTTGAACATCTTTGCGGACTTGGCAACATCCGCTTTGATTGACAGTGCAAACTCGGCATCTGTCGTGGTTGTGCTTGTAATGACTGTACTCACACAACAGTCTTTGCATCTCGACCAGAGATTGTCGAATATGGCTGACATATTTGACTTTGTATTTACCAGGGCAGCCCTGGACCATGTTGACGGATGATTTCCCATGCTCGGACAATAGGTTCTTCTTCACATTAGGACCTACATCCTCGAAACACCGAATACCACATCTCACAAGGTCTTGAACCTTGGTCTTCAGTGGGTAGCAGTTTTCCATGTCATGTCCGGGAGCACCGGAATGATAAACACATTGTAATTCTGGCTTATACCACCATTAAGGGTTGGTAGGTATAGCCGGTGGGTCTCGTGGAGTAATTAATTTCCTCTCTATCAAAGAGGGATACAATTCAGCATAGGTCATGGGAATAGGATCGAAGGTGACCCTCTTCCTCTCATAGCTTATACTGGCTTGATTGTTGTTTCGAGGCTGGTAGGTCTGCTGTTGAGGACGGTGTTGTTGTTGTTGATATTACGGATGTTGTTGTTGTTGATTATTATTGTGATGCTGATATTGCTGATTATCTCTAAAAACTGGTGCTATGTGAGCCACCTGGTGCTGGTTACCGGCAGGACGCACGGTCTTCCTCCTCACCGAGGGTCTTCTTGGTTTAACATGGGAGGTCACAGCATGTGCCTCGCCATCTTTCTTCTTTCCAAACATCCTATACCGTTTAGCAGAAGAGCCTTCTTCTCTGGTCAGGCGCCCTTCCCTGACTCCTTCTTCCAGACGCATCCCCATATTCACCATCTCGGTGAAATCAGAAGGAGCGCTGGCAATCATCCACTCGTAATAAAAAGAACTTAAGGTCTTTAGAAAGGTCTTGGTCATTTCTTTCTCCTCCAGCGGGGGTACAATCTGTGCTGCTACCTCTCGCCACCTCTGGGCGTACTCTTTAAAAGTTTCCTTGTCCTTCTAGGACATGGCTCTCAATTGATCCCTATCGGGAGCCATATCCGTGTTATACTTGTACTGCTTGACGAAGGCCTCTCCAAGATCATTGAAGGATCCTATGTTCGCGCTATCCAAGCCCATATACCATCTTAGGGCAGCAACGGACAAACTGTCCTGGAAGTAGTGAATGAGAAGTTGGTCATTGTCGGTTTGAGTCGACATTTTCCTGGCATACATGACCAGGTGGATGAGAGGGCAAGTATTTCCCTTGTACTTTTCAAAGTCAGGTACTTTGAACTTGACAGGGATTTTGACATTAGGGACCAAACAGAGTTCAGCAGCAGACTTGCCGAAAAGGTCTTTTCCTCGGAGAGTTTTCAATTCCTTGCGGAGTTTAAGAAACTGATCGTTCATAGCATCCATCTTTTCATAGACATCTGGGCCCTCAGATGGCTCAGAATGATAGATGGCGTCGTCTATTCTGGGCATAGTATGCATGACAGGAGGAGGAACAGCAAGGACCGGGCTAGATGCCAGCAAAGAAGCAAAAGTGGGTGCAGGACCCTCAGGCATGAAGTTGGGAGGCATCCCCCATGGAAACCCGGCTGGCATGGCTGTTGGTGCAAAGTGGGCGCTGGCCGCAGGCACGGTTGATGAAGCAATCTCAGATATGACTGTCCTCAAGGGAGGAGTTGAAGGTGTCGGAGACGACTGGCTCTGGGCAGCCATGAATGACTCCATCAGGGCAGTCAATCTGGCTACTTCCTCTTTAAGCTCACGGTTCTCTTGCTCCAAATGATCCATTAGTCTTGATGCGTTGGCTCGAGTGTAGTACCGGTGAGTCAGCTTGTCTTCAAAATAAATGAAGAACACAGAGTTAGACCATAAGACAAGAAGCCTGGAGCAAAACCTGCTTATGCACATGATGCATGCAATGCATATGATTTAATTTTTATATATGAGGAACTTTAGAGTCCTATTTGCAAATATTGGAACTATTAATCATAGAAATATCATATCAATAATATTCGGAAATATTTTTACACCAAAGAAGTACAATCTTGGTAACCAAATACAATATAAGAGAGAAGGAAAATGAACATCCTATGGAACCCTAGAAGCAATCATCTAAAGCTCTGGAGACTGGAAGATAAGATGCACGAAGCCTCTTCACCTCCCTCTCGTAGGCTGCCTCGATGTCTTCCTTCTCTTTGGCGAGTCGATCATACTTCCTCTTCTAAAACCTAGAAGACTGAGGAAGTAGAGAAATCCATGCATCATCAGGATCATCTATAACTTGGTGCTCAAGGAACTCTATCAAAGCATCCTTCTCCTTGATCTGCTGAAGCAACTCCTCTCGTTCACGGATCCAAGCACGCAAACGGTCTTCGTCTCTCAACTCCTCTACTCCTTGGCTAGGGAGGGTTGAAGGCCTAGCCACAACCAAAGATGTAGGTCTTGGATAATCATAAGGCATAAGGTACTCATAAGCTCTCCTCCTAACCCAAGAGGTATAAGGTTCCAAAGCAATACAGTTCTTCAGACCAAGCTCCTTTCTTCCCTTCCTATGGATCTTGCGTCAAGCGCGGACCATCCTGCCCTTCAAGCCTTGGGGATCTTTAACCTCCTGAAAGAACACACCCTCTAACAAAATGTTATTGGGTTTATCCTTTAGGGGGAACCCAAGCTGACGACGTGCCAAAATAGGGTTGTAGTTAATCCCACCACATGTACCAAGAAGAGGCACATTGGAGAATTCACCACAAGAGTCGATAATCTGCACACCATCATATACACGGTTGTACTAAAAGATATCATCATTAGTGAGAGACATAAGTCTCGTGGACCACCGTAGAAATCCTTTGTTCTCCTTGAAGACGACCGTCTGTGGCAAGTGCGAAATAAACCACTTGTACAACAAAGGCAAACAGCACACAATGGTACCACCACCCATTGCATTCCTCACATGCAAAGAAAAGTAAGTGTCGCACAACAGAGTCAGAACGGGATTAAGAGTAGAGAAGATCCTAATAGCGTTCACATCCACAAACTTGTCGATGTTGGGGAATAACACTAGCCTATAGATGAGAAGTACAAATATGGCCTCAAAGGCGTCCTCACTCATGGCCTTCCCATAAATAGTAGCTTGAGCAATAAGGAACTCAGAAGGGAAACCTTGAATTCCATCTTTGGTAGTCATATGAGCACCAACCAGAGATTCATCTATATGAAACATATCATCTATCTCTTGAGAAGTAGGAACACTCTCTAAGCCACTAAATGGTAACTGGTCTAGAATAGGTATACCCATAAGATAGGCATACTCCTCAAGCGTGGGCAAAAGCTGAAAATCCAGAAATGTGAAGCAACGGTACAAGGGATCATAAAACTGCACCAATACACTCATCAATCCTTCGTCCACTTGAGTAGTCAGAACAGATAGAAGCTTCCCATAACGAGCCTTGAAACCCAAGGGATCTATTACATAGGATGTCAAATTGCTTAGCTCTTTCAAGTCGGGTTGTCTGAAACTGTACTTCTTTGTATTCCTTCTTGGTCTTTCCATGTCTGAAAATTTGCAAATAGACCTCTTAAGTTCCTTGAAAATTTGTTGATGATATGGATGCAAATGGGTGCATGAATGCATGAATGCAACAATCACACTCAAGGATCAAGCGAAGCACACCAAACAAAGGTCATGGGATAGATCACGTCATCCTTAATATCAATCATCCATTTTGGTGGATTATGGTTTACACCTTATCAACACCCAAGTTCCATTGATATTAAGGATACAAGAACGGATCAACCATGAATCAAGGGTTTGTTGCAAGTCACGAGCATGGAGTCTCGGTTAAGAACCACCCAAAGGGAGTGTACTAGGGTTTAAACCTACCAAACATGTTCTACAAGAGGTTCCCATAGTCATCATCCCATCTTTCGGATATTATCGGATAAACGACTACTCGTATTCCAAAAATATTCTCAAGAGAGACACTTATGAGTGTAGTATCACGTAACAATCGTATCAAATCTTACACTTGAACGACTTTCGCACTTCATCCTAAGAAAAGGCCAAGATGGGCTTGGTAAACTAAGGTCTTTGGCTTCTAAGGTCTATATTGGAAAGAGTAATGTCTAACCACAACTACTTGTGTGACATTATTGATCCCAACATGACCTCCACCAAGTGAATGTTCTTGCAAGTCAACTTGCTAAGGAATAACTCAACACAAGTCAACAAGACTATGTCATTCTCCTATCCTAAGTGCACTCGAGTTCGGGTATAGAACTCATCTCACAAAGATCACCAAGCATACAAGGAATTAATATTCAAGCAATTCAATCATTACATACAATACAGTAATCCCAAATTATACAAAAATATGTCACAACAAATAATATACACAACAATACAACAGAATATGAAAAGTAGGCAAAACCCACTAGGCAAATGTCCCCAGCAGAGTCGTCACTTTTCTGTAGCAGGGTATTCGTTACCATTAGAGATATTGACTAAATCTAAAGTAAACCATACAAGTCGAGTCGCCACCGCACTTCTATTTATCCAAAGGAATGGTTAGAAAGCGAACAAAAACCTAAAAGTTTTATCGAATCAAAAACTTGTAAAAATGTCAAAGATCGGGGTAAGGGGGTTGGTTATGCAATGGGAAGGTTTTAAGCACCCAAAACATCCTAGGTACTCCTAGGGAGCCCTTTTCACATTTGTTGTAAGGTTGGTATTTTGTGAAAATTTGTTTGTGCAAACATGATTGAAGAGATGAGAAGAGAATATACAAGTTAATTACAATTTGTGTTTGGATGGATAAACCCATTGCCTACGTACCATCTTAAAAAGATTAGGATCAAAACTCCGTAGTTCGGGATAAAAATCTCAAAATGAGTTGGTGAATTGATTGGTCAAAAAGCCTTAAGGTCTTTTGTTATCCAAGGGAGAAAACTCAACCTAAAAACCACAAATCCACCATGTGAGGATAGCTTCAACATGCTAGTGAGGGGTTAACCCTATAATAAGCATGGAAGACTCATTGTCCATCACTAAGGATATAGGTGAGTATTACATCTACCTCAAGGATAACTCAAACCTAATAGCTAAAGGTTATGAAAAGTTTTTGATTAAGAAAATGGCCATTGAAACCACAAAAGTATTTGGATGAGTGGAATGTACCAATGAAAAGTATTTACACAATATGGTCAAAGTTGATTTAAAGTTCAATTCAAAATAAGTGTTGTGAAAAGAATGTTTGAAAATCAAAAGCATAAGGCTTAGGTTTCTAATGTTTGAAAACAAGTGTTAAATGTTTGCACAAAATGTTTTGGCTTGGGTTAGAGTGGAGGGAAGAAGAAGAAGGGCTAAATTCCTAATCATACAAGAGGTGAGGGATAAGAAACAAGACCACAAACGGAGTTCCTCTCTTGAGATCATATTGATGATCCAAGTAACTCTCATCCTTTGGAATATGCAAGCAAAATAAGTTTAAGCTCAAGCAATTAACATAATCAAACAAACTCTTAGAAGATCCCCAATGTCTCTTGTATCTTTCACTTTTGGATAAACATGGCAATGATTCTTCAATTTGAGCTCTCATAGGATCCCCTAACACAAAAGCACACACATCAAAGAGTTTTATGAAGCAAATCAAGAATGGACAAGAGTGAGTTTAGAGGTTTGGTCCTTCTAATCCATCTTCAACATTAAGGTCCTAGAAACTAAGTCCATTTATCCATTTCTTTGCATTTGGTCCATAACAATCAAAACAAAATACAAGCACAATGATATATACACAGTTATGTGCTCAAATGAGCAAAAGGAAAATTGCATTAACATAAACATGTGCTCAAATGAGCAAAGGGGGAAAATCAAATGAATAATATGTACAAAAATAGTAAATTGCATAAATGTAAAGCGCAAGAAGTAAATGTTAATGGTTAGTGTTAATAGTTAGTGTGCCATAAGGAAAATTTAGCGCTATGTTAAGCAATCGTAATTGGACTTATGTAGAAGTCACAACTATCTGAAGCCGGTCACTTGATCCATGATCAAGATGAATTAGATTTGAATCAAGGAAGATTAAACCTCCATGTATCAATGCTAACCACCAATCTTTAACTCATTGATCAAAAAAAAAAGAAGAAGAAGAAGAATTAAAGTGCATTAATGGAAATGGTATGTATTAATCAACAAGCATTGACCAAAGATAGAGAAGATCAAGGTCAAACAATAGAAAACAGAAGCAAAAAAAAGATTAGAAGTCAAGAAACAAATAAAATATTTTTGGTATTTTTCAAAAGTAAAATAATACTTGAATTAAAATAATAAAGAAAGGTCAAACTTCAAATTCACTGCAAATCAACTTTGAAAAGTCCAAGTGAATTATCCCAAGTTCAACAAGGTCAAACAAAGTTTGACAAAAAATTTCAGCATTTTTCGAAGTCAAAAACTATTTTAAATAAATTAAAAATGCATAAAAATAACCTAATTGAACTAAAATCTCAAATAAATCTCAAATCAATTAATAAATTGATGAGAATATTTTTCATAGACCTATCATCATTCAAAGAGGGTGGAAAAATACTTTTGTATTTTTTGAATATCAAAAACTATTTTAAATGAATTAAAAATAACCAGAAAAGAGAAAATTACTAAAAAAAATATCAAATGATAAAATAAAAAATATTAAAAATCATTTTTAGAAAGTAGAAATTAAAAGGAGAAGAATGAAATTGGTCCCATAATTTTTGGACCAATAATGAGAGAGATATGAATTTTAGAAATAAAATGGAATTAAAAGAAATAAAAGAAATTAAAATCAGAAATTAGAAAATAGGAAAAAGCGTGAGCCATTGGATCTGAGCTTATTAATTGAGCTGGTAGATAAGAGAGTACACATGCGCGCGCCTACCATGTTCCTTGGTCAATGCATCACATCTGGCATTATTGTAAGTCATAACAAGGCACAACTGAGATTCAATCTGGAAAATGAAATGGAAGGCTATGATTGAATCTGGAGACCAGACGGTGACCAGCGCCACCGTCTTCTCCGGCCAAACCAAAATTTGCAGAAACTAAAATGGCAACCAAAATGCACGATCCAGGTATCAATCGAAAGCTAGGGTGATGTACATCACCCCTATACCTCTCAATTCCACTCTAGATCTCTAGATTGAGAGAAATCAAAAGTGGAAATTCTGTGGTGTTCATATGAACTTCATGATTTTCAAAAATTGAAAGCATAGCAATGTTGCCTCTATGCAGAGGACTTCAGATCACACAATAACAAAGCAAATAGAGCACTATACAAGCTGGTTCGAAGCAAATAACAGTTGAAGTAAACGTTTGAATTGCAAGGCTTGAAGTCAAGATCTATGGATGCTTTTCCTAACAGTAGACACTAGGGATCAAGGAGAGAAGGTTTAGGAACTTTGAGATCTGAAGATTGATCAATGAAATCAAAATTCAGATCTGAAAAATTTGAAGAGAAATGAGATAGTTCCTTTAGTGATGGCTAGGATTTCAGTTCAGCAGCAATTGGGGCGCCTCCAGGTTGTGAAAATGAGAGGCCAAGGCATTGTATTTATAGATGAGCAAGGTTGAGTTGCATGATCAAATCATGTGCATGGATGGAAAGGGCCTCCATGCATGGGTCTGTACAGGCGCATGGAGGGCCCAATTCCACTTGGAAATGAAAGCTTATGCATGATGTAAGTAGAATGGACGTGCAAATTGGGTTGTATTAGCTCATGCATGGCAATTGAAATGATTTTCCAAAAATGCACTATTAGATTGAAGTCTTCGAAAATGCCATGTCCATAATTGAAATGCAACCTTATGAGTAATGGTTGGAAATCTTATTGCATAAGGAACAAATGTTATGTTGATCAAAACTCCATTTCGGCCTTGTAAATTAATGAAAATTGAACTTGAAGTGTAGGGTGCAAAGCATGCACATGTGAGATTTTCAAACTTGGCCAAAGTTCAAGCCCTTATGTCTCAATGATGAAAGCTCCAAATGACAAAACCTTAAACATGAAAGTTGTATATCTTTTCAAGCAAATCAATTTGGACTTAAATATTGCATCATTTGGAATTTTGATGAAGAATTTATGGGCACTTGAAGTTGGACTTCTTCACATTTCAATGCATTTGGTCCAAAGTGACCTATAATGTTTTGCATTATCACATGTATTTCTTTTGAGATTTTGAAATTTTTCCCAACATAACATTTAAAGCAGACATCTTAATATTTCCAATGCATTTGATCTCACCTCAAAATTATGAAAAATGAAAGAGTTATGTTCTTGGGAAGTCGACCCAAAATTAGGGTTTTAGTCAAAATGACCTATAATGTTTTGGAATGGATGATGACCTTCCAAGCTTCAAATAAATTTTTGATGAACATGAAAGTTGTTCATATAGTCCTTAAGAACATTTTTTATCTTGGGGTCATCTCCATTTGACCAACACATAAAACGCTAGGTCTCAGTGTATTTTAAAATAGTCAGATGAATTGACTGATCAACTTCTCAAGTCCAATCCTCATATCTTGATGAATTGATGATTGAGGGCACTCAAATAAGTTCAAATATGCATGAAATGATGAATTAAATAACTTCCCTTAATTGTATTTGACCATCAGTTGAGGTTGCTTCATGGGCAAGGCATTGTTGATGGACAGATGAATTAGGGTTTCCTTGGGAAACAAGCCTCAAGTCCTTGATTTTCTTTGATCAAAATGATGAATTGAAATACTTGGGATGCATATTTGATGGATGAGATCTTTGGGAACCATTTCCATGCTTACTTTCATCTTCCCTTGGCCATATCAATGCACATAGGGTCTCCTAGAAGCTTTTGACCTTGTGACTGCTCAAACAAGAGATGTTAGTGACATATTTTTGTGCTTTTGGTTTGTAAATCAAATGAGAAAAGCAATAATGTACAATTAAAGTATGCTTGGTGATCTCAAACCACTCACAAGAGACCCCACCCCAAAGGTAAGGAGCCAAGATTCCTATAATCCTTGAGGCAATGCAAATGCAAATGTCATGATGCTATGAGGGATCTTAGGGTCATAATTGGGGTCTTACACAAAGAGTGTTGAAACAAGCTTATGTAGAACATGATGTGATAGTGGATCAGTTTTAGCAAATTGTTGCCAACATTACCTCCTTTAATAATCCAAGATTTTATGATGAAGAACTTCCCGAGGAAGGTAGGAATCACAATTTGGCGCTTCACATTTCAATGAACTGTAAGGAGGAGGCTTTGTCCAATGTGTTGTTTGATACTGTGTCATCATTGAATGTGTTGCCAAAGTCAACCTTAGAAAGACTTTCTTATCAAGGTTGTCGCATCCGCGAAAAACAACCGGCGGGAAAAAGACTAAACAGAGCCGCCACCGTGCGTTATTTATCCCAAAATAGGGAAAGGAAACGCTCGAAGTAAACCTGGAAAAGACATGGTCTCGCAACCAAAGAGAGATGGGATCGGGAGTCGGTTATGCGAAGGGAAGGTATTAGCACCCCTACGCATCCGTCGTACTCGACGGGATCCACGCTCAACAGGATAGAAGAAAGGTTGCTAAACACTGCTCAAAAGAATGCACGCACACTGGAATAAAACACAAATGGAAGAAAAGGGGGAAACGGGCTCACTAGGATATCGCATCCTATGCCTACGTATCTCATTTGGAATGAGAATCAGAGCTACCGTAGTTCGGCTAACGCACGCCAAACAAAACACAAACAAGAAACCGACTGCCAATCGCTGGACTTACGTCAGACTCCACACAAACAGGCAAACATGGAAACCGAATGCCAATTGCTGGACTTACATCAGACTCCGAACCAACAAACACACACTGGAAACCAACTGCCAATCGTTGGACTTACGTCAGACTCCAAACGCACACATAGGAAACCGACTGCCAATCGCTGGAATTACGTCAGACTCCAAGAAAACAAGAGGTTAACCGGACGCTGAGTCGTCAAAAGCAACAAAAAGTTGAACAAACAAGCTAACAGGGAGTCTGGTACTCGAGCCTGCTAGCTGTCAAGCAAACACACACAAAAAAGAAAAAAGGGTGCCCGGAGAGATCTCGCACGATCTCCTGCCTACGTACCTCATCTGGTACGAGGATCAGGGCGACGTAGTTCCCCTAAACAGGAAAGAACTTCTAACCTAACCAGAGATTGGGAAATGACAAACTAGAAGGGAGTCTGACTCGAGCCTAATAGTTATCATGTAATCCACAATGGTCCTAGGTTGAGGTTTCTATCTAACTTGCACAGGGAGCAAGCTATCCTAAACAGCACAGTCAAACAACACAAGCACAATAAACAATCACACCCACTATATGCAATCAATTGGGCTCATACAAGGTTAGGCTGCAATAGCAAGCCAACTGGAATGGGGGTGTGGTTAGCTCTTAACCCTAACATAGAGAGTTAGGGTGAAGCAGATGAAATGGGAAGTGAGGATAAGACCTCACAGCTCTTATCCCTGGCCTGGGAGAGCTTGACTCAAAATAGAATGTGTGGGAGTTCAGAATGTAGGAACTCTTCTCCACAAGTAACTGACACAACATGATCTTGGGTTATTATCCACAATGCATCAACACAAGGTGTGTGAGCAAAGTGAATGACACACTGAGTAGCAGGAGATGGATTACACATCTCTTTTATCTTCCAATTGCCTCATAAGAGGACTTTTCCTGCTTGGCACAAATTTAAACATTCACAAGCATTGCCTCTTAAGGAGGGCTTCAGACAGGTGCCTGCCCCCATAACAGGACAGGTCTTCCAGACTACATGAAGTCAAAGGAGTTATACCTCAGAGGTTAAGCAACCAAGCAAAGCAAAGTTCAAAGTGAACCTAAAGCAACTAATGTACCTGTGGAAACATCAAACAAATCAGTACAAAGTTCAGACAATCAAACAACAGTCAATAAGCAACAAACAATCCCAATGTACAAAAAGTGTAAGCCAAAGGTCAAACTCAAATGAGTTTACATCAACCTACAAAACACACAAAGATTAGTAATCAAAGGCAAACATCAATACTCAAGTGATGAAGCATCAACAACTATGGCAACTTGATTGTTCAACCTGAAATCAAAGCTCAAAGATAAGCAACAAACCACTAGGTCAAAGCCTAGGGTCAAAGATGGAGAAAAAATTCAAAACAGAAGCTGAAAATTAACATGAATCAACTTCAAACACATCTTGAAACAATCCAAAAGGTCTCATATCAATATCAATTACCAAATCCATTTCATGATCAATTGAAATTCAAGGAAATTTTAAAGCTCAAATATGACCAACCAGAATGAAAAATCTCAATTAAACCAGAGATGATCCATAAAATTCCAAGAAATTTCATAAGCAATCACAACATTCATATCAACCATCACACAAAAAATCAGGACAATTGGAGATCATTTGGCATGGCAAAGACATCACATAAGTTGAACAAGCAAAGGTGTGACACAAATTGTCACACCAACTTAACATGATCATAAAACAGAAATGACAATTGATAAAAATACCAAATCAACACCAAAATTTCAAGCAACATGTCTAGTTTCATCATGCAAATTTTCAGAATCATTGGATCAAAGACCAGCATTTCACAAATGTATAAGCATGGCAAGGTCAAAACAGCATACATATTCAAACATTCTAACACCAAAAATATTCATCCAAGCACAATTTGTGAAATTATGATGATAAAAAACTAGAGAAACCAAGGATCACAATGCAAAAAACCTGGTAATTTTTGGATTAATTTTCAATTTGATATGATTTTTGCAAGTTTGGAAAAAATATGAAATAAACATGTAACATGAAAATGGATTAAATGAAATATTTATTTAAATTTTGAAAAATGGCGCCAGCAGCATGAAACGCTGCGTTCCATTTATGTGCTGGCAGGCAAAGGCGCGGTCAACACAGTCAAACATGGGAGAGCCAATCAGAACGCGCGCATGGCCTTCTCATGAACCAATCACAATGCAACCCTAAAACAAACATGCAGCAACGGATTTCTGTTGCCTAAAGAATCAAAACCGTGGCCTATGCAACAATATCATCTTCTTCATCGTGCCATGCATGAACAGTGAAACATCTCAAGAACATCAAGAACAAATTTACCAGAATTCCAAATTGAACACATCAACGTGTAGATCCTTCATCATACATCAAGAATACATGCATAGCTAAGCTTGAATCAACACATACAAAGAGAATCGAAGCAATCATCATTCATGCACAAAACTTTAAACAACCCTAACTCATTCAATTTTGCACGAAATTTCATGGTTCAAAGCTCAACATGATCAGAAAACTTAGATCTACAACAATAGCATAATAAATTTGAGAATTAAGAGAATCAATTTGGAACCTCTTGAAGAGCAGATCTGGAATTTGCTTGATTCAGGCTTTGTAATGGCTTCAATGTTCCTCCAGAATACTTGCATACGTGATTGGAAGAGAATATGGAACTTAATTGTGCACGATCTCAGCAAATTCTGAATTCACCATTGTTGCTTCAAGCTTCAAAAATGCTTCGATGCAGCTCTGTTTCTACTGGTTCACGTGCAAATCTTCTTATGAACTCTTTAGGAACAAGAATCAATCAAGAGAAAGTGATGGAATGTGAAGAATTTTGAAGAAAATTTGAGAGAAAAATTTGGAGTTTTAGATCTAGATCTGAATTTTCTATTGTTAATCTGAAAAACAGTTAGGGTTTTGGTATATATATGTCATGCTAATTACCCTTTAATCATGTTTAAGCCAATGCAAAGTGAGTTTAGCAAAAAATGAGGTGTATGTGCCAATGTGATTTTTCACCCTTATGCATGATATGCATGTGAATAGTGCATAAAAATTGATTTAATTTCACTCAAAATTCTGTTTTGGAGCCAATGGTGGTGGGAAACAGATCAAACCATGCACCAATTTTAAATTTCAAGTTTTCCCTCCAAAAATCCAAGGAATTACCAAATGATCATGTGAATATAATTCATGTAATGCAATGTAGGGTTTGGAAACTAGAGGTTAAGAGAAGAAAAATGCAAAAAGAGCCATCCAATTTGGAGCTTTGGTTGAGAAGTTATGTCCATTTGAAGTCCAATGCATACTTTGTCAAGTTTTGATCATATCTCCTTAACCACACATGAGAAATTGATGATCTTGGACTTTTTGGAAATGGGAGAGAAAGATCTACAACTTTCATGTTCAACAAAATTTCATTTGAAGCTTCCTTGATGATGTAATTTGAAGTTGAAGTTAGGCTAAAACCTTTCCATTTTTGGCAAATTCAAATTATAGGTCACTTTCTATTTTTGGAAAGTTTTGACCTGACTTCAAATTCTTCAATGTTGATGTTTGAAATGTCAAATGAGACTTGTTTGAACATGAATGAAGTATTTCTAGCCACTTCCCACCTCCAAATCCATAGTTGACTTGGCAGTTGACTTTTTATGGTTGACAGATGACTTGAACATACACTGATGATTCTGAGCCTCAACCACTTGATGAAATGGCACCAAAATGAAACCCTAGCTTATACAAGCTCAATAAAATCACATGATGATCTCCATCTCACTAAAGACCTCATCTCCTTGCAAAACCCTGACTAGAAGAATGCAACTGATTAGGGTTGACCAGAGGTCAAAACCCTAATCCCAAAGAACCTCAGATGATTAGTGATCAATTCATGAGACCCTCAGGCTTGAATCTTTTAACCCCTCTATCTTCTAATAAAGACCTAGGAGGATGACTTGCTTATTTCACATGATATGCAAAGATGTAATGCCTAATGCCCTAAAAATGAGATGCAATATGCTAAGCTAGTCCCAAGAGAGGAGGGCAAATTTTGAGGTGTTACAGCTGCCCCTATTCAATCCACTGTGAACCTGTCGATATGAACAACCTCGGCTTTCAGATGATCAGGGTGAAGAGTGATTGAATACCCAGAACAGACGAACAATTTGCACTCTGATGGGAAATAATTAACAATGCCTATCAAAATCGGCGAAGAAGCAATCTCAAAAGACGAATCCGTTTGGCACGGAGAAAGTCGGCCTGAATACCGAACAGAAATTCGACCTGTATACCAAAATAAATGGTAACACAGGGATAAGCATGGCCTGAACGCTGCTCATCAGTCTGAATACTGAGCATCGGAACATGAGAGTATTGATGTCGGTCTGATCACCGAGAGATTGGCCTGAATGCCACTTCGGTCTGGATTCCGCTTCAGTCTGGATACCACTTCGGTCTGAATACCGAACGACCAGCCTGAACGCCGTAAGCTGCATCGATCTGAACTTCGGAAGCTTCTTCGATCTGAAAATCGGAAACAGGCCTGAATGCCACAAGTTCTTCGACCTGAACGTCGGAAACCTCTTCGATCTGAAAATCGGAAACTGGCCTGAGTGCCACAAGTTACATCGGCCTGAGCGTCGGAAACTTCTTCGATCTGAAAATCGGAAAACTGGCCTGAATGCCACATCGGCCTGAACACCAGAAAACTGGCCTGAATGCCACAACGGTCTGAGTACCCAAAAACTTGTCATGCCTGTCAGCATCGGCAGAAATAAGGGACGACGATAGATGAGGCGACATGCGTGCCCACGACCCATGTTGGGGATAACAAGCCATGAGCATGCTATCCTCTGTTCAACCCTAGCAAACGAACAAATTGCGCTCAGCTGGGGATTTTTCTCTCTTTACTTTTCTTTTTGGACCCCGAAACTTCTTGAATTATCATTTACATCTCCGCCCGACATAAACCCTTCCTCCAATATCGCACTACTGGGGAATACTGTTGATTCAACATCACGATGCCAAACTCCTCGGAGTAACATCTTCACCTTTTGGCGAAACCACCTCTCAAACATTAACCACGGCTTGAGACTAGCTTACGCTTGCAATGCTTATGCATGATGACTATTTTTTTTAGCGTAATGCTCCATAATCATGGAAATGCTACGCAATTAGCTATGCAACATGCTATGCTTATCTAAATGATAAATGCATAAAAAGTATCCCCCTCAAGGGACTCTTCTGGGGAGCTCGAGGCACTCTGCTGAAGAACTCGACATCACTTCAATTTCCACCCTGCTGGGGAATAGCACTGCTGCTGGGAAATAGGTCACCCTCGCTAGGGATAACCTCCTCTGCACCCAATCCACTTGGGGACTTCGCTGGGGAAGAAACCACCACCATACTCTGCGGGGAAAACAACAGTCTCCGACTTGCTGGGGGGAAAAAGCCAGCAACGGACACCTCCGCTAGGGAAATAGTAACCTTCAGGCCTGGCTGCTGAGGAAACACCGATCTCAAATCTACTGGGGAGATAACCATCCCGACCCTGCTAGGAAAGACTCGGACCTTGAATCTGCTGGGGAGGTAACAATCCCAACTCTGCTTGGGGAAACAAGGAAATTCTGGCACAGAACACCCGTCGACTCGTCGCACCCTGGTATTCAACATCTAAATCCAATGTCATCTTTCCACTTTTGAGAGCTCCCAGACTCGTCTGGACTTTTCTGATTCATCACTTTGTATTCCCGACTTCTCCGTACTCCACAGAGATCGAACTCCCTGGATTCATACAAACTTTCCAGTCCTCAGACTTTGAAGAGTCCTCTTGATTAATATCCAGGATCGCCGCACGTCTTTCGTCGTCTTTTCACCATTCCTCAATCCCTGGTCCCTGATTGGACTCCACGGGGATCTTTTGTCAAAAGGCTTCTCATCACAACCTGCAAGTGAGTGAAAACATCTAACAGCACCTGCAAAAGAGATCACTAGATAAAAACGTGCCCTAGGCGTGTCAAGATTTCAACACTTGGGTCACCCAACCTTCCGAATAAGATGTCAAGTTTTCAATATTATAAGCATGCATAGGAAGGGACCCGTATGTCTTAAAATGCAAAGATTCTTTATCAAAAATAACTGGATGTTTTTGCAATCAAAGCGGTAATGAAATAAAACACAATTATTTGACTGAATATGCATTTTATTGATTGAAAAAGGTGTGGCTCAAAACTGAGCAATACAAAGGAAGCAATTCCTGAAAAGAGGTAATTGAACACAAAAGGAAAATCTATCCTAATGGCAATGTGAAACCGTGATCTCATCGAGTTCCAACTCGGTTACACCCCTTATGTCCTCAGACTCTCCGTGCTTTTCCGCCTTCTGAACAAGACGCTTCTGACTGATCCCTACCAGGGATTATCCAGGTGTCATATCCAAAGCACAAACGATCATGCCAGACGCAGTTGTTCGTTTCAATCCCTCTTTTGCCTGGACCGCCCTTTTGGGTTTTCAGTCCACCGGGATACCCTTTTTTGGCCAAGCCGCCTTTTCAGGTTTTCGACTTGCCGGGTGTACAGTTTTCTCTTTTTTATCCCTAAGTTTTTCCCGAACCTTTTCCATTTTTTTTTTCGGTTCGCCGGGATGCCCATTTTTTGCCTGGACTCTTTTGTTCTTTTCGTCCAGTGGGTCTCTTTATACGAAGTATTTTTTAACTGCGTCCGCATTCACAGAGGATGGAAAATCCTCGCCATCCATGGTCGTCAACAATAAGGCTCCGCCAGAGAAAACCTTCTTGACCACGAATGGACCTTCATAATTGGGTGTCCACTTGCCCCTACGATCGTTTTGAGGAGGAAGGATCCTTTTCAGCACCAGATCTCCCACATGATACACACGAGGTCGCACCTTTCGGTCAAAAGCATGCTTCATCCGCTGCTGGTACAACTGCCCATGACAAATGGCCGCCAACCTCTTTTCCTCAATCAGGCTCAACTCTTCATACCGAGTCCTTACCCATTCAACCTCTTGCAACTTCACGTCCATCAGGACTCTCAGCGAAGGAACCTGAACCTCAACCGGTAGCACCGCTTCCATCCCATATACCAAAGAGAAAGGCGTTGCCCCAGTAGACGTACGCACCGAAGTTCGATACCCATGTAATGCAAATGGCAACATTCATCTTCTTTATATTCTTATTGGTTGCCTCAACCGCCCCATTCATCTTCGGACGATAAGGAGAAGAATTGTGATGCTCGATCTTGAATTCCCGGCACAGTTCTGCCATCATCTTATTGTTCAAATTAGAACCATTATCAGTAATGATTCTCTCGGGAACCCCATATCTGCAAATGATGTCTCTCTTGAGAAATCTGGCCACGACCTGCTTCGTCACGTTTGCATAAGAGGCTGCTTCCACCCACTTGGTGAAGTAATCGATAGCCACCAATATAAATCGATGCCCATTCGAAGCCGTAGGCTCAATCTTCCCAATCATATCGATGCCCCACATAGCGAACGGCCACGGAGACGACATCAAACTCAATGGATTTGGAGGCACGTGCACCTTGTCGGCATAAATCTGGCATTTATGACATTTTCGCACGAAATTGAAACATTGGGCCTCCATCGTCATCCAATAATAACCTGCCCTCAGCAGCTTCTTCACCATTGCATTCCCACTGACATGGGTACCGAACGACCCCTCGTGAACCTCTTTCGTCAACTGGCTTGCTTCTTTGTCGTCGACACATCTGAGCAAGACCCAATCAAAATTCCTCTTGTACAAAACCCCATCCTTATTCAAGTAGAACACCATGGCCAACCTCCGCAGAGTTTTTCGGTCCTTCTTGGATGCTCCCTCAGGATACTCTTGGGTTTCCAAATAGCGCTTGATATCGTAATACCACGGCTTCTCGTCGTCAGGCGCTGTGTCAACAGCAAATACATAAGCTGGTCTATCCAGACGTCCCACCTCAACACTGGGGAACTGATTCCACCACTGCACCTTAATCAAGGCGGCCAGAGTAGCCAAAGCATCTGCTAAATGATTCTCTTCTCTAGGCACATGATGCAACACTACCTTGGTGAAAAACGTCAACAATCTCCTCGTATAATCCCGGTACGGCACTAAATGAGATTGATACGTATACCATTTTCCGTTAACCTGATTCACACCCAAAGCTGAATCTCCATATATAACAAGGTTCTTGATTCTCAAATCAATCGCCTCTTCAATCCCCAATATACAAGCTTCGTATTCAACCACGTTGTTGGTGCACTCAAATGTTAGCCGGGCAGCAAAAGGAATGTGGGACCCTTTCGGCGTAACCAAAACAGCACCAACACCACTACCATTCACATTAACGGCCCCATCAAACATCAGAATCCATCCGGATTCAGGGTCAGGCCCCTCCTCCGGGATCGGTTCCTCACAATCTTTCGATTTGAGAAACATGATGTCCTCATCAGGGAACTCAAACTTCATCGGTTGATAATCCTCAATGGGCTGCTGGGCGAGGTAATCAGACAATACACTCCCCTTGATTGCTTTCTGAGACGTATACTGTATATCATACTCAGTCAAAATCATTTGCCATCTCGCAACCCGTCCGGTCAATGCTGGCTTCTCAAAAATGTACTTGATTGGATCCATCTTGGAAATCAATAAAGTGGTATGAACCAGCATATACTGCCTCAGTCGGCGAGCAGCCCAGACCAAAGCACAACAAGTTTTCTCGAGCAGTGAATATCTTGTTTCACAGTCGGTAAACTTTTTGCTAAGGTAGTATATGGCATGCTCTTTTCGACCAGACTCGTCATGCTGCCCCAGTACACACCCCATAGACCCCTCGAGGACCGTCAAGTACAGGATTAACGGTCGTCCCTCCACAGGAGGCATCAGAATCAAAGGCTCCTGCAAATACTCTTTTATCTTTTCAAATGCCGCTTGGCAATCATTATTCCACCTGACCGTTTGATCTTTTCTTAACAACTTGAATATTGGTTCGCACGTGGCTGTTAGGTGAGATATGAACCGTGAAATGTAGTTAAATCTACCTAAGAAACCACGAACCTCCTTTTATGTTCTCGGTTCAGGCATTTCTCTTATTGCTTTTACTTTAGCAGGATCAACCTCGATTCCTCTTTCGCTTACTATAAACCCCAGTAATATACCGAACCACACTCCGAAAGTGCACTTGTTCGGATTCAACCTCAATCTGAACTGTCTCAGCCGGTCAAACAACTTGGCCAGATCTACCAAATGCCCCTCTTCTGTCTGGGACTTTGTTATCATGTCATCAACATAGCATTCGATTTCATGATGAATCATATCATGAAACAAAGTCACCATGGCTCTCTGATAAGTAGCACCGGCGTTCTTGAGACCAAATGGCATCACCTTATAACAAAAAGTGCCCCAAGGTGTGATGAAAGTCATTTTCTCCATATCATCTGGCGACATTTTGATTTGATTATAGCCAGAAAAGCCATCCATGAAGGAAAACACCGAGAACTGAGTTGTATTATCTACCAACACATCAATGTGAGGTAATGGGAAATCATCCTTCGGGCTAGCTCTGTTCAAATCCCGGTAGTCCACACACATTCTCACCTTCCCATCCTTCTTCGGGACCGACACAATGTTCGCGACCCAAGGTGGATAATTAGTGACAGCGAGGAAACCAGCATCCCACTGTTTCTGCACTTCCTCTTTAATTTTCATTGCCATCTCAGGTCGAGTTCTACGCAACTTCTGCTTCACTGGAGGACAATCTGCTCTCAACGGTAGCTTGTGCACAACGATATCGGTATCCAATCCTGGCATATCTTGATAAGACCAGGCAAAGATATCAACATACTCTTTCAACAATGCTACCATTCTGCTCTTAACACTTCCCTCCAAAGCAACCCCAACTTTCACTTCCTTTCTGACCTCGTCAGTACCCAGATTCACAATCTCAACTTGCTCCCCGTGCGGCTGAATCACCTTCTCCTCTTGTTTTAACAACCTGGCTAATTCCTCCGGCAGTTCACAATCTTCTTCGCCTTCTTCTTCGGCATGATAGATCGGATTGTCGAAGTCATATGAGGGTGTAACAGGATTGTTATCAATGAGATTCGGAGGAAGATTGCATCTGCATGAATGTTGATTCATGCATTGCTTTAGAACCGGAGCGAGACAAATTGAAAAGGAAAATGAAAACATTGCCATTTTTATTTTTGTTTTGATTAAACTGCAAAAATAAATGAAAAACAGGGAACACCGCTTTTAATTGGAAAACATTCATTTATTTATGATGCAAAAAATTGCAAAATGAAACACATGAGGTGGCCCTTACAATGAACCATTACGTTTCGGGAAAAACGTATGGCTTCCATGCAAATAAAATTGAAAACAGAAAATATTACTCTTCAAGTAGAGTGACAGTGATGATCTTTTCGGCCTTCCAGTTCTGGACTTCCATCCCTGGTACGCACGGCTTTATCCATTGATCAATCTCACAGTCACTGTCAACTTCTTCACCCACCATACAGATGTGATCTGGATCTAGCATTCCAGCACTGATGAATGTGACTGACGGATGACGTCCTCTACCTTGTCCAGACGAGTATCGGCCCGACTGATAACCCACTCCAAATCGGTCTTTCTTGGCGGCGATGTCCATCATCTTCCCCCAACCAGGAGCTTCCCCACTCTTCACCACCTCAGCAGCCTGCTTATACGAAGAAATGGACGGCTTCTCCTCTTCTTTGGCAAAAAGAGCATTCTCCACCTTGACGGTTTCGAATGCTTGACTTGGTGTCTCAACAATTTCACCGTCCATTTCCACGTATTTGAACGATGACAAGTGGCTGACGAAGATATCCTCCTCTCCACAGACTGTGACGACCTGCCCGTCCCAGATGTACTTCAGCTTTTGGTGCAAAGTCGAAGTTACTTCCCCAGCAGCATGTATCCATGGGCGACCCAACAGGCAACTGTATGCCGGCTGAATATCCATGACATAGAAAACGGACTTAAACACCTCAGGCCCAATCTTCACCGGGAGCTCCACTTCCCCAAACACTGCCCGCTTCGAACCGTCAAAGGCTCTCACTATCAGGTCAGTGGGCGTCAAAATTAACCCTTCACAGTCCAGCTTCGCCAGGGCTTTCTTTGGCAACACATTTAAAGAGGAGCCGGTATCAACCAACACGTGCGAAAGCACGGCTCCTTTACATTCCATAGCAATGTGTAAAGCCCGATTATGATTCCTCCCATCCACAGTTAGATCAAGGTCAGTGAAACCCAGCCCGTGGCTGGCATTGACGTTAGACACCACCGTCTCTAACTGATTAATTGTTATCTCCTGGGGAACATAGGCTCTCTTCAGGATTTTCAACAAAGCCTCTCTATGCCCTTCGGAGCTCAGCAATAAGGACAAGATTGAAATCTTGGATGGGGTCTGCTGCAAGTGGTCAACAAGTTTGTACTCTAACTTCTTGATGATCCTCAGGAATTCTTCAGCTTCATCATCAAGTTCTTTCACCGACCCACCAGGCACCGGTGTCACCACAGGAATACCCTCGCCTCTGTAAGACCCTAATTTTGTCCCTAAGATCCCTCATGGCATCATATCGTATCATATCATTGCCTCAAGGATCATTGTGCACCTTTGCTTCCCTCCTAGTGGGTGGGTATCTTGTAGATCTCTTTATAGATCTTCCCAAGCAGATGTTGGGTGGTTAATCTCTCCATATAGAGTCAGCCCATAAACAGAAAGTGTCTGTTTTTCCTTCTGCAGTTCCTCACTGAGATATGTCCTCGTGGATGACGGTTTCTTCCGTTTCCTCCCAACACATATATTGGGATGGATTTTCCTATTGAGTTATATCCTCATAGGACGTGTTTTGATTCAGTCTGTCTTTTCGGATCAATCCCGAATAGGCGTTGTGTCAGCTGTTTCTTGTGCTTCCCTGTGGAAGAAATGAATGGTTTGCCCAGTAACCGGCATCAATTCATTTATCCCCAGCGGAGTTCTGTTGGGCCTCTACCCAGTAACCGGTAGTTGTAAGTCCTATGTTCTTGCTTCTTGGCGGAATTTGTGGTTATATACCTTTTATTCCTCGAGAAAGAGTTATTGGTCTTCTACCCAGTAGTCGGTAGTCGTAAATTCTGTTTGCCTGATCTCCAGCAGTTTGTGGTTTGTTATAAACCCTATTTTGTTTCCCGTGCGGATTTGTGATTTTTCCCATCCCCACATGGAGTTGTTGGTTTTCTACCCAGTATTCGGTAGATGTAAACCCTAATTTGTGGTTATCCCCACCAGAGTATGGCTACTACCCCGTATTCGGTAGTCGTAAGTCCTATCTCTTTTCCCCTAGCAGAGGTAACCATTGTGGTTCGTTCTGGTTGTTGGTGGATTTTCTGTTGTTGTGATTTTTATCCCCAACAAAGTTTGCGTTTCCCTGTGGAATAAGTTGAATAAGTGCTCAGTATTTGGCCTTCATTCACCCCCAGTGGAGTTTGTGGTCTTCTACCCCGTATTCGGTAGTTATAAATCCCATGTTGTTTTGTTCTCCCCGGCGGAGTTTGTGCCTTATGGTACGGGTGGATAATTGCCGGATGCTAGCAATTTATCCTCAGCAGGTTGTCTTCTGGATCATTGTCGTATGCTCGCAATGTTATCCCTTTTGAAGTTGCCAGTGGGTCTTTTCACCGATTGCTAGTGATTTGTTCCCCGAATCATTGATTGTTTATCAATACATCCCCAGCTAGTCTTTGTGGATAATTGCCGGATGCTTGCAATTCATCCTCAGCAGATCGCCTTTCATTTACCCATTTGCTTGGTAATGATTGTTGCTCCCTTTTGATTGGTCATCATTATATACCTGGTTGGTATCCCGATGCCTTTCTTTTCGGTCGATTTATCCTTTGTTAACCCAGTAACCGGTTGTGGATAATCTTCCATGCGAGTATATTATTCACGGTCTGCCGGTAATGGATAATATATCTCATGCACTCTTCAGACGAAGCCTTTTGTGTTTCCCTAGTCGAGTAAGATTCGTTATTCCCTTTGTGGAGCCGAATATTTGTTGTTTCAGATAATTGTCGGATGCTTGCAATTTATCCCTTTGAGTTGTCTTTTGTTTACCCGGATGCTTGGTATCGATTGTCTCTCCCTTGGTTAGTCACCTATTATATACTTCGGTATCTCTGGTGCCTCTTCCTTTCCGAGTGTATTATTCACGGTCTGCCGGTAATGAATAATATATCTCTTTCACTCTTTGGGTGGAATCCTTTGTTGATTATCCCTAGTAGAGTAAGATTCGTATTCTTTGTAGAATCGAATACCCATCCTTTAACCAGTTTGTGTTTTGGATGATGAGTGTTTTGGCATATATACCAATTCACGTTTTCGGTAGATCACCTATTATATACCCAGTAACCGGTATCCTTGGTGTTTCTTACCATGCGAGTGTATTATCTACGGTCCGCCGGTAATAGATGATATATCTCATGCGAGTATTCTATCCACGTTCTGACGGTAATGGATATTGTATCTCATGCACTCTTTGGGTTTGTGTCCCCAGTTGAGTAAGATTCGTTTTCCTGTTGTGGATTCGAATGTCCATCCTGTAAGTCAATTTGCTTTTTCAAGCCCTCCTTTCGGATGATGAGTGTCTTGGCATATATACCAATTCACGTTTCGGTAGGTCACCTATTATATACCCCGGTATCTATGGTGTCTCTTCCTTTTCGAGTATATTATTCACGGTCTGCCGGTAATGAATAATATGTCTCATGCACTCTTGGATCAATCTTTTGATTGTTTTCTCCGCAGAGTAAGATTCATATTCCTTGTGGAATCGAATATCCATCCTATAAACAAGTCTGATTTTCTAGCTTTCTTCAGGATGATGAGTGTTTTGGCATATATACCAATTCACGCTTTGGTCGATCGCCTATTATATACCTCGGTATCCCTGGTGTTCCTTCCTTTCTGCTCCCTATTATGACCTTGGTCCCTTGCGGAGTCAGATTTTCCTGAGTCGCTGTACCTTTTCAGGTCCTTCTCAGATGTTTGGTCGATTGATATCTCTCACCCTTATACCGGTCTTAGATATTCATTCTTCCTGAGTTTGTTACCCTTATACAGGTAACACCTCATCTTGTTACTTTTCCCCAGGAGAATCTCTTTGTTAGACCTTCTCCAGTGGGATTTCTTGTTGTGATTTTACCCTTTTGCTATATTGGTGTTTTCCCCAGTATATGCATTTTCCCGGCAGGGAGATTCTTTGTGGATCTTTTCCTGGTCCGAGTCTGGATTTTTATCCGAAGTATCCTTCGTGGATAGTTTGAGTCAGCTTGCTGTCTTTCCAAATGGAGTTTGTCCTTTGGAATCTTTTGTTCCCCAGTGTGAGTCCTTTTATTTCCCCAGTGAGGTCTCCAGTCCGATCCAGTCGTGTTTCGTTCACGTTGTGTCAGTTTCTGTTTCCCCAAATCAGAGTCGTGTCCTGCTCACGCATTCCTTTTCTTTATTATCCCCTATAAGAATCCCCATAAGAGTCCTATTAGAGTCTCTGTTCCTGGCGAGTGTATTGCTCCGATGGATCGTCTTTTCTTCTGTGTGAATTATATTCCCCACAGAGTTTGTGTCTTTTACACGCATACATTTGCATCATGAGGTCTCTTAGGGACCAAAATTTGTCTCATTACTGTTATTTAAGTCCATTCTACCGCGTCGAGATGAAGATTTCTAAACTTCACTTCTCCGGCTAGAATGACCTTAAATAGGGGCATCTGTAAGACCCCAATTTTGTCCCTAAGATCCCTCATGGCATCATATCGTATCATATCATTGCCTCAAGGATCATTGTGCACCTTTGCTTCCCTCCTAGTGGGTGGGTATCTTGTGAGAGTGGTTCTTGATCACCAAGCATGTATTGCATTTGTATATTATTGCTTTTCATTTGTTTACTAACCAAAAGTACAAAAATATTGTCATCTAACCTTGTTACTTGCAGATGAAGCAAACTAGGTCAAACAGTCAAATCATTCATTGAGCAATAGATGGTAGCCATTCTTGGAGAATTTGGGCACCATGATCATTCATCAAGAGTTCATATGAGTTGTGATATCATTTGGAATCAAGATCTCAAGAGAAAGAGGCTTGAAATTCATCAGAACATGGCTCAGTCAACCAAAACCCTAGCAAAGTCAATTGTGGTCAACCGTACATTTAATCAGGGATTTGAAGGTGTGAGATGGTTGGAAAGGTCTCATTCATGTCCATACAAGCCTCATATAACATGTCAAACATCATCATTGAAGGACTTGAGGTCAGACAAAAAGTTTCCCAAAATAGTAAGGACCTGTAATTTTCAACTGCCCAAAATGGAAAGTTCTTCTCCTCAAATTTACATGTCCAAGCAAGCTTCAAATCAAATTTTGTCCAACATGAAAGTTGAAGATCTTGCTCTCACCTTTCCAAAAAGTCCAAGAACACTCATTTCTCATGTGTGGTTGGCAAGTTATGATCAAATCATTTTCAGAAAAAGTTGAACTTCAAGGAGGCATAACTTTCAAACCATTTGGCCAATTTGAGTGATTCTTTTTTGAGCAAATCCCATTTGAAATGAACTATCATGATCCATCATCACATTTCATCAAAAAGCATCACATAAAAAGGTCATTTTTCAAGTGAACCAATTAAGTTTTGGTGGGAAAAATAATGAATTTGAAAAGTACATGCAATTTTCATGCCAAATCAATTCAAATGGCTTTCAAACAGAAAATTGGGTTTGCTTAAACATGAATTGCACTGTTCCATTGGTTCAAATTGAAAAAGGGGCATGTTGGCCAAATGACATAACATGAGCATCTCACTAATCCATTTCCAATTTGCTTAATCATGTTTAACAGTTGGATTAGCAGGTACTATAAGAGCCTAATCATAACAGAAATTCGGGATCAACAATTCATTTTCTCAGATCCAAATCCAAAAATCTCCAAATTCTCTCAAATTTTTCCAAACTTTTTTCAACTTTCTTTCATCAAAATTCATCATTATCTCTGCTTGTTCTTGCTGGATTCATCATCTGCAGGTTTTGTTGAGTTTCTGTTGAAGCAAAGTGTGGAGAATTCGTGCTAGATCGTGGCTGTTGGACATTGATGCATTCACGTGGCAGTTGGAATTTCAAGAAGATCCGAGCATTGTTGAGCTGCACACTTGACTCCATCCATCTTCCTCAACATCATTGAAGTTCTGTTTTCACGATCCAAGCCTTGAAATCACCAGAATTAAGATCTGCAACTTCAAGAGGTAAGAACTCGAACCTCACAATTGCTAAAATTATGATATGGCTTTGATAGATCGTTCTTTGCTGAGTTTACTGCAAGTTGAATCGTGCAAATCCATTAGGTTTTGAGCTAGATATGTTGATCTGAATGTTTGATTGTGAAACTTATTTCTATTGAATCTTATGCTATGAGTAAAATTAATCGAAATCGATGTTAGATTCATGATCTAGGTTGAATGCTAGTTCTGGTGATGTATGTTTTGTTGATTTCTGTAAGAGTTTGTTCATAAGCATGATGAACACGAAGAACGCGTGATGAACTTCATGATTTCGTTTCCAGATATATGTGTTTGATCCGCTTGGCTTCATTTTTGCATGTTTTAGCTGTTTTTCCGCCATGTAGCCAATTGTTGTGCGCCACCTCACTTAATGAAACGCAGCGTTTCATTAAGTGAGCGTCATATTTACAAAAATGCTATTCGTTCATTAAAATCCATTTTAATTGTTAAATGTTTATTTCATTTCATGATGAAATTTCAAAAAATCATAAATAATTCATGGAGCATCCAAATTGGTTGGGAATTTTTGCATTCATCTCCATTTTTCATCTAGTTTTTTATAGGTATGATAACACAAGTTGTGCACGGCTGGTTTTTATTTTGGTCTAATGTCTTTGTTCATGTATGCTTTTTGCCTATGTTTTTCCATTTCATTCATGAAATCTTGATGCTTGCTCCAAAATGCTTGAAATTTTATATGCATGATCTAGAATCATTCCTGGTCATTTTGGTATATGGTTTGCTAATTTTGCATTTCTGGATTGGGAGATATGATGTGATCTTCATGAGTGTGACAATGTATGTCACACTAGGTTTTGTCTAACTTCTTGAATTTTGTTTCCATGCTTATGCTATGCCAATTGCCCTGGATTTTTGCATGCTAATACTTAGGGATGTCTAGTTTGCTTGTGATTTTTCCTGGAATTTTGGAATGCATTTTTCTATTTGTTTGAGAATTTTCCCTCTGATTGGTCATTTGTGAACCTTTCTTGAGTGTTCAATTTCTATGATTTGTGCAATCCTTGTGATTTGTTGGATGACTTTGAAATTTGGCATGTGCATTGTAGACATTGCCATGGCTTTGATCTCATTCATTTCTCATGTTTGATCACTGTTTTATGATTGCTTGAATTTGATACATGATTTGTGGTCTTGTATGAGCTTGTATGAATATGCTTTGACTTAGGGATTTTAATTGACTGGCTTCCTTTTATCCAAATGTCATGAAATTTGGTGTGCTGCTCATTGAATGTGTTCTGGTTAAGCATGATTTTTCCTGGAATTTATTGAGCCTTTTTGGTATTGATATGCTTGTGTTCTTTCTGTTTACACCAATGAGTCTCTAACTTGCCTAGTTTGACATGATTTGCTTATAAAATGCAATTGGTGAATGTTTTTGATGTGGGACCAGCTGGAATTTGTTCTTATTTGATTAATCTTAATTTTGATCAAGTTTCATGTTCTGTTTTAAATTTTTTCTCCTCCTTTGACCCTAGGCTTTGGCCTAAGGGTTCACTTCTCACATTTGAATTTGTTTTCAGGTTAAAGAAGCAATTGCTTTAAGGAGATTAATTCAAGTTGATTGAGTTTGGTTCACTTGATTTGGATGAACTAACTTGGTTTGTTTTCTAGGATGCTAACTCATTTGCTTTGAGTTTGTGCTTTGCACATGTGATTGATTGTGTTGACTGTTGGTTCATAACTTGTCTGTTTTGACTTTGTGACTTGAATACTAATTATATTTGATTGATTTCAGGTACTATAGTTGCTTTAGTTCCTTTGAGAACTTGCTATTGCTTTGCTTTGCTTAAGCATTGAGGTAGACTCTCTTGTCTCCATGTAGTCTGGAAGACCTGGCTTGTTACTTAGCCAGGCACCTGTCTGAAGTCCTCCTTAAGAGGCAATGTTTGTGATTGTTTAACTTTGTCCCCAAGCAGGAAAAGACCTCATATGAGGCAATTGGTAGATAGAAGAGATATGTAGCCTATCTCCTACTATTCTGTGAGTCACTCACCTTGCTCACACCACATGTGTTGATGCATAATGAGTAAAAACCCAAGATCTATCGAGTCCTTAACTTGTGGAGAGAGTTCCATCTTTCTGAACTCCCACACCTTTTGATATTCAATGCTCTCCCTGATCAGGGATAAGAGTGACGAGGCACACCCCTCATATCCTTTCATCTGCTTCACCTTGGCTCTCAATGTCAAGGTTAAGAGCACCATTTACCCTATTCCAGTTGACTTTTAAGTCTAACCCTTTGATTGAGCCTAATTGTTTGGTTATAGTGTGTGCTAGATGACTTTGTTTGATTGATTGCTGGTTGCATTTGTACATGTTTGCTTGCATGCCTTTGTGCACTTATCATCATAAATTGTTCATTATTGCATGATCATCATTGCATATCTTTGCGATCCATGTTTGGTTTACCCATTGAGGACAACTATAAGTCCATTCATTGGCCATTGTTCCTATGATTTGGAAGGGATAAAGTGTAAGACCATTTCATTTGGCTACTTATGTCTATTGCTTAGTGCATTGTTTGTTTGTTGTATGTGAGGATACAATTATAAGACCATGTTGTTGGCGTTTGTTATTCCTATGATCATCTGTTGGAGGTTAGAGTAAGCCCAGATAGATTGGCATCTGACATCCACTTTCCTGTTTGTGATTGCTTTGTGAGGATGCAATTGTAAGACCATGTTGTCGGCATTTGTACTCCTATGATCATCCTTTGGAGGTTGGTATAAGTCCAGATAGATTGGCGTCTGACATCCAAGTTTTGTTTTACCTTAGGAGATTGGTGTAAATCCATTTATTGGTATCCGATATCCGCTTTTGCTTTGTGAGATTGGAGTAAGACCATTTATTGGCTTCCGGTATCATTGTGTGTTTTAGGAGATTGGTGTAAACCCATTTATTGGTATCCGATATCCGCTTTTGTTTGTGAGATTGGTATAAGTCCATTGATGGCATCCGGTATCACCTTGCTTTTATTTGCTTGCTTGTTTTGTTGCCTATTCCTAAGGACACACTTGAATCATCTTCTATATGATTTCAAGAGGTGAACCTTTCTAAGAAGTTTTACGTTCCATCATCCATACCCTCTTTGTCCTAAACCTTTTCACATGTTGTTTTCTAAAACTTTGACTTGTTGTGCAAACATCTTCATGTCTTTTTCAAATTAGAAACCTGGATCATAAGTCCTTGACTTTTCAAACTCACTTTCATAACACTTCTTTGAATCAATCTTAATCATACCTTGACCATATTTTGTGAATACTCATAATCAATTAACTTCACACATTCAATTGTTTTGTGGCTTTGTCCATTGTTAATATGTTTTCACACATTAGCCATAGGTTTCAATTACCATAGCGGTTGATGTAAATCTTACCTTGTCCTTAGTGAGTCGATTGTAAGACTTCCGTACTGAAAACAGGGTTAACCCCTCTAGTACGTCAAAGCCGTCCTCGCATGGTGGACTGTTGATTCAGGTTGAGTTTTCTCCCATTGGTAATGAAAAGCCTTAATGCTTGTGTTTTAAAATGAACTCACTAATTTTTGGAAATCTTTTAGCCGAACTACGGCGTTTTGATCCTTACCTTTGATGGAAGGTACGTAGGAAACGGGTTCATCCGTTCAAACACAAAAATAACTAACTTGTACATTCTTTTCTCATCTTCCCATTCATGTTTGCACAATATGTCAAAACAAATAAACATTTTTTATACAACAAGTGTGAAAAGGGCTCCCTAGGAGTACCTAGGACGTGATGGGTGCCTAACACCTTCCCATTGCGTAATTTACCCCTTACCCAAACTCTCTGATCTTTTTATTAGTTTTCTACATGTAAAACTTCTTAGGTTTTTGTTCGCTTTTTAACCGGTCCTTAGGATAAATAAAAGTGCGGTGGCGACTCAATTCATTGTATGCTTTGCTTATGGTTTAATCAATAAATCATATAGCGACGAATACACCGCTACACCTACCACCTGTTTCCCTCTTGCCCTGGCTGAAGCCTCGGCCTTATCTTTCTTTTCTCTCTCTCCATCCCCATTCCTCAAGGCATCAGGTGCAAACAACCTTCCACTGCGAGTGAAACCACTAGGTCCGGCATTATCCACCTTCGAAACGGTGGTTTCACCTGCAGTCTGATCCTCCAACTTCTCCCCATTACAATAGACCTCTCCACCATAATGCCACGGCACGGCATCATCTTTGTCATAAGGAATTTGCCCAGGTACCGTGATAGTAACTGGAGCCGCATCTGCCAGCGTTGACAAATCGACCGGGTCGAAGTAAATGGTTATGGTGGAGACATCTTCCCCCCGAATCCACTTTCTCAAACCTGAGGCTTCCCTCATCCATCATCTTCTGGACAGCCTCCCTCAAGGAAACACACCCATTAGCAACAGTGCACGCAGCACAACAGTCATCACAACCCGGGAAGACCTCATTCTTCAACAATTGCCATTTGACCTCAGCCAACGGAGTTTTCAACTGGTCCACACTCATCAGCCCGATTCTTCTACCATCTTCAGAAATTGCATTCACCCCCATTTGACCATGCGCAGGCATGGGATTAGCATTCACATTTGGGGATGGAGCAAAGTTGATTGCCTTAGAATCCACCAAGTCCTGAACCACATGCTTAAAAGCTTTGCAATTTTCTACGTTGTGTCCAGGGGCACCTGAGTGAAATTCACATTTGGCGTTCTCATCAAAACTAGGAGGCCTCTGATCGGGTCTCAACGGCGCCAACGTCCTCAGCTGGACCAACCCCAAGTCTTTCAGCTTCTTCAACAAGAATGAGTATGTCACAGGTGGCCTATTAAATTGACGATCGGTCATTCGCCCTCGCACCTGATACCCAGCCATCTGCGGTCTCTGTTGAAATGGCTGCCGTTGTTGTTACGGTTGTTGCTGTTGTTGTTGATTATCAGCAGGAATGGTTACCGCAGCAGTGTGCTGGTAGTAATGCTCCCTGCTTTGTCCTTTCTGAGCATACACTTCACTGGTGTCACCCTCCTTCTTCCTCTGACCATTTCCAAAGGGCTTCTTCGATCCAGATGACGAAGCGTTACCCTGTATCTTCCCCAGCTTCAACCAACTTTCAATTCTTTCTCCAGCCACCATTATATTAGCAAAGTTAGTAACCGGACATCCAACCATCCTTTCTGCAAATGTCCCCTGAAGGGTACCCATAAACAGATCTGACATTTCTCGGTCTACCAACGGAGGTTGGACTCGGGCAGCCAGCTCCCTCCACCTCTGTGCATACTCTTTAAACCCTTCATTAGGCTTCTGAGACATACCCTGCAGTTGGGTACGGCTAGGAGCCATATCAGCGTTGAATTGGTACTGTTTAAAGAACGCATCTCCGAGATCTTGCCAGCTTTTAATGTCAGAAGACTTCAGCTTGGTGTACCATTCCAAGGACCCTCCAGACAGACTATCTTGGAAGAAGTACATCCATAACTTCTGGTCCATTGTATAAGCAGAAATCTTACGGATGAAAGCCTGGAGGTGAGTTTCCGGGCAAGAACTCCCATTATATTTATCAAATGCAGGCGCTTTGAACTTTTGCGGGATCACAATCCCTTCGACCAGCCCCATATTCGACATATTAACAAACCCCGGAGTAGTATGGCTTTCCAAGGCCCTTATCTTCTCCGCCAGCACCTGAATCTCTTTATTTGGCGGTTGGACACCTTATTGGCCAAATTGCTCATTTAACATGGAGAATTGATCTGCTTCTCTGTCCTCCTCTCTATCCTCCTCAGCCCCAAAGAAAGGAGGAAACAGGCTATCCTTCAGATTATTGCCCATCGGACCTGGTCTACCACTTGTGGCAGCACCAAAACCCCCAGCATTGTTGATCACCACGCCAGCAGTTGTCTTCTTTCCGAGATCTCCTCCATCCCTGGAACCACCAAGGCCATGGTTGGAGACACCCTCCAAGTTAATACCACTGTTGGCAGCCGAAGCCCGCTCGAGCTTCTCCACTTTATCAGCAAGTGCTTTCTGCCCCACAACAAACCCTTGCATGACATTGATCAGTTCATTCATTTTCTCCTTCAGCTCGAGAAAATTTGCATTGGGTAGATCCATCAACCTGGGTGTGTTGCGTCTGGTAAAGTATTTGTGTGGACGGGTTGTGTGCAAGGGAATTATTCTACGCGCACGAGCAATGATTCCTGAAACAATCAAGCACATTAGAAACCGACACCTGCAAAATAGAAGACAAGTTATTATGATTATGCATGAATGCAATGTCTATCCACATGAGGAACATTCTGTCTTTCGATCCTGGCTTCGTCGAGACAGATAATAATCCGGCAACAATATTCTGATATTCAATCATCTGGTTTCATCATACAGATCAGAGATAGATGATTTAGCAAAGATACCACCAACCATGTGTGTGCTGTGTGAGTGCATACAGGAAAGCAAATAAAGCTTGAAGATCGATCACTGAATGAAAATAACCATTGTATACCAAAAATGCACAATAAGAGCGAGAGTCACACATCAGGCTGATACAAATCAAATACAATTCTCCAGAATCAGAAAGAAAATACAAACAAGTGAATTCCGTCAACAGGCCTGACGGTAATCCAACACAAATGATAACAAAAGGCTACGCTGAAGAAGGCCCCACAGAAGGCTCCGCATCATCTACCATCTTGGTAAACTTCACAGTAAACCTGAGTTCAGTGTTCTCCTGCTGCAATCTCCCTATCTCCTTCTAGTGAATTTTCATTCGTCAGAAATAATGATCCCTCTCAGTAAGATAGTGATCTCTCTCAGCAATAATCTTCGTGTTCTCTTCTTCCTTAATCTTCAGCTTTGCTTCCCACTCAGCGATAAGGACTCTGACTCTGTCGTCCCTCTAATCCCTCACAAGGATTTGTCTCCTCTTCTCATCTTTAATGACCTTCGAAGCTCTAGCCAACCTCTCCTTGGTGATGTCGTGCTCCCTTGTGGATGACTCTAAAGCTTGGCTGACCTTGCCATAATAAGCGGTGTCTATCTCAAAGCGCTTCACTTCCATGGCATGTCTCTTATCCTGGTCTTCTATTCTCCCTTTGATTTCCTGATCAGCCATCTGAATTCTAGCAACACTCATCTCTAACTCAGACTTCTCTGCTTGCAGCTGATCTCTAGCTTTCTTCATCTCAAGGAACTCTTCCACGCTGACAGAAGAACGTGGCCCCTCAATCATAGGACACCAAGGATCACCTCCAGGAAATGGTAGATGTGTGAGCTCAATCCTCTTCCTAAGCCAATCATCAAATGGAGGAAAAGACCTGCTGTTAACCTTGCCAAAAGGAACCTTGCCCTTTCTCTGAATGTCGCGCCATTCATCAGACACTTGCCTCAACTTTGGCTGATTGCCCTCAATTGGGAAGTAGAAAGACTCCTGAATCTCTCGTCCGAGAGGAGGACCCTCCACAGCAAACCCCATCTGTCTCCTAAGAAGCACCGGGTTGTAATTAATGCAACCTTGAACTCCTATAAGAGGCACATTAGGAAGACTTCCACAACTGTAAATGAAATCTCGTCCAGCCATACCATTGTGAGTCCAAGTTATGTCCTTGGCCCACAAACCCATCAACCTGAATGACCACTTGACAGTAGGATCAAGAAAGACAAAGGCATCTCTGGAAGGCAAATACCCCATGAACCACTTGTACAACAGCTGAGCACAACATCTGATCAATCCCCCACGCCGCTTCTCGTTCCGATTATGGACCGAGTAATAAACATCCCCAACCAGGGTAGGAATAGGATTCCTCTGCATAAACAACCGGATAGCATTAATATCTACAAAGTTCTTCTGATTAGGAAACAGGATAATTCCATAGATGCTCACAGCAATCAAAGCACAAACGGTCCTCCAATTACCCACAACAACATGCTCCTTGGCTTTAGCCTCCAAGAAACTCAGATGAAAACCGGGTAACTTTCCTTTCTCCTTCAAACCCCCCTTAATTACCTCTAGGCTCAAATAAAGAGCACGAGAGATCTCAGCAACATCAGGCTCCCCCTTAGTGGCATAGAACGGAATCTGATCTCTGATCTGGATACCCAGGATGCTAGCATAGTCCTCCATCAAAGGCCCCAACAAGTAATCCGGGAAGACGAAACATCTCAAACCAGGGTCATAAAACTGGAGAAGAGTATGGATGGCGCTCCTATCACTGTCTGTGAGCCTGAAAACCAACTTCAAAATACCACCGTAAGCCTCACGGAACATCCCCACATGGTCAGGTGTAATCAATGATATCATATCTCTCAGCACACCAATCTCTGGATCGAAGAAACTGTAGACGACGTCATCTTTCAAGCCGGTCCTCATGTATGGATCAAAGAAGTCTCTCAACCAGGATCTCAATCAAGAATGTCCCCTGCATATGGATAAACATGTGTTAGATGCAGATAAATACAAAATGTGAATGATACTGATGTATGAATGCAATGCATTGTGCCATCCTCCAAGTCATCTGAACATCCACTGCACTGAGTTACGGCCTCTGAACTGATCACAACCATCTGAGGGAATATGTAACCACAAATCCAACTCAGGAGTTCTGAAATAAACGGAATCGAAGGATATATCACCATCATCACTGGGAAATCACTGAACTGATAACCACAAGAACCTCTGAACCAGCCTAGGGAATCCTGAAATAAACGGATCCCCACTGATAAATACCACGGACGGCACTCCGGCGTCTCGGAAGTAAATCCATAAATCCGACTTATAAATATAACCCCACAGTCACCAACAAAGAGTCACCATCAGAACATGCATCTGTAAGAATCAACCCTCCCCTCACAGGTGAATTCTAATCAGGTCATCCTAAGGCGGATAATGGTCTCGACAGTCGGGCAAAGATACTCAACAGGTTTGCCCTTTCGGGTGTGCCGTTGCAACTCTCATAAGATCGTCTAAACCAAAGATCCGGGAGAGAACGGTCACCGAATTCAATAGCTTAGATGAAGTGACTCAACCAAAGTGGATACTCCACAAAGGAAGAGCACTCTCAAATGAACCTCGCCCGGCTTGTGGTATATCATGTCGCCAAAAACATGTTGACCTAACATGAGAGGCAACATGAGACCACACTAATCCTAGGTGTATACTCGGGCCTAGGTTTTAGCCCCACTCAGAACACCCACCCCACAGATCAGAGGAACCACCTGTATAAAAGACATCATAATGATAGTATGATGCATGCAAACATTTATGCAAATATATGTACAACATAATAATCATAAATGCAATAAATAGAGCAACACAAGCAACCTAAACTATCCTAGAGAACGCTAGGAACGACTCGCTTAGGGAAGATGGACCAGCAAGAGGTCAACTTCTTAGTCCCCAGCAGAGTCGCCAGCTGTCGCATCCGCGAAAAACAACCGGCGGGAAAAAGACTAAACAGAGCCGCCACCGTGCGTTATTTATCCCAAAAGAGGGAAAGGAAACGCTCGAAGTAAACCTGGAAAAGACATGGTCTCGCGACCAAAGAGAGATGGGATCGGGAGTCGGTTATGCGAAGGGAAGGTATTAGCACCCCTACGCATCCGTCGTACTCGACGGGATCCACGCTCAACACGATAGAAGAAAGGTTGCTAAACACTGCTCAAAAGAATGCACGCACACTGGAATAAAACACAGATGGAAGAAAAGGGGGAAACGGGCTCGCTAGGATATCGCATCCTATGCCTACGTATCTCATCTGGAATGAGAATCAGAGCTACCGTAGTTCGGCTAACGCACGCCAAATAAAACACAAACAAGAAACCGACTGCCAATCGTTGGACTTACGTCAGACTCCACACAAACAGGTAAACATGGAAATCGAATGCCAATTGATGGACTTACATCAGACTCCGAACCAACAAACACACACTGGAAACCAACTGCCAATCGCTGGACTTACGTCAGACTCCAAACGCACACATAGGAAACCGACTGCCAATCGTTGGACTTACGTCAGACTCCAAGAAAACAAGAGGTTAACCGGACGCTGAGTCGTCAAAAGCAACAAAAAGTTGAACAAACAAGCTAACAGGGAGTCTGGTACTCGAGCCTGCTAGCTATCAAGCAAACACACACAAAAAAGAAAAAAGGGTGCCCGGAGAGATCTGTCACGATCTCCTGCCTACGTACCTCATCTGGTATGAGGATCAGAGCGACGTAGTTCCCCTAAACAGGGAAAGAACTTCTAACCTAACCAGAGATTGGGAAATGACAAACTAGAAGGGAGCCTGACTCGAGCCTAATAGTTATCATGTAATCCACAATGGTCCTAGGTTGAGGTTTCTATCTAACTTGCACAAGGAGCAAGCTATCCTAAACAGCACAGTCAAACAACACAAGCACAATAAACAATCACACCCACTATATGCAATCAATTGGGCTCATACAAGGTTAGGCTGCAAAAGCAAGCCAACTGGAATGGGGGTGTGGTTAGCTTTTAACCCTAACATTGAGAGTTAGGGTGAAGCAGATGAAATGGGAAGTGAGGATAAGACCTCACAGCTCTTATCCCTGGCCTGGGAGAGCTTGACTCAAAATAGAATGTGTGGGAGTTCAGAATGTAGGAACTCTTCTCCACAAGTAACTGACACAACATGATCTTGGGTTATTATCCATAATGCATCAACACAAGGTGTGTGAGCAAAGTGAATGACACACTGAGTAGCAGGAGATGGATTACACATCTCTTTTATCTGCCAATTGCCTCATAAGAGGACTTTTCCTGCTTGGCACAAATTTAAACATTCACAAGCATTGCCTCTTAAGGAGGGCTTCAGACAGGTGCCTGCCCCCATAACAGGACAGGTCTTCCAGACTACATGAAGTCAAAGGAGTTATACCTCAGTGGTTAAGCAACCAAGCAAAGAAAAGTTCAAAGTGAACTTAAAGTAACTAATGTACATGTGGAAACATCAAACAAATCAGTACAAAGTTCAGACAATCAAACAACAGTCAATAAGCAACAAACAATCCCAATGTACAAAAAGTGTAAGCCAAAGGTCGAACTCAAATGAGTTTACATCAACCTACAAAACACACAAAGATTAGTAATCAAAGGCAAACATCAATACTCAAGTGATGAAGCATCAATAACTATGGCAACTTGATTGTTCAACCTGAAATCAAAGCTCAAAGATAAGCAACAAACCACTAGGTCAAAGCCTAGGGTCAAAGATGGAGAAAAAAATCAAAACAGAAGCTGAAAATTAACATGAATCAACTTCAAACACATCTTAAAACAATCCAAAAGGTCTCATATCAATATCAATTACCAAATCCATTTCATGATCAATTGAAGTTCAAGGCAATTTTAAAGCTCAAATATGACCAACCAGAATGAAAAATCTCAATTAAACCAGAGATGATCCAAAAAATTCCAAGAAAATTCATGAGCAATCATAACACTCATATCAAGCATCACACAAAAAACCAGGACAATTAGAGATCATTTGGCATGGCAAACACATCACATAAGTTGAACAAGCAAAGGTATGACACAAATTGTCACACCAACTTAACATGATCATAAAACAGAAATGACAATTGATAAAAATACCAAATCAACACCAAAATTTCAAGCAACATGTCTAGTTTCATCATGCAAATTTTCAGAATCATTGGATCAAAGACCAGCATTTCACAAATGTATAAGCATGGCAAGGTCAAAATAGCATACATATTCAAACATTCTAACACCAAAAATTATTCAGCCAAGCACAATTTGTGAAATCATGATGATAAAAAACTAGAGAAACCAAGGATCACAATGCAAAAAACCTGGTAATTTTTGGATTAATTTTCAATTTGATATGATTTTTGCAAGTTTGGAAAAAATATGAAATAAACATGTAACATGAAAATGGACTAAATGAAATATTTATTTAAAATTTGAAAAATGGCGCCAGCAGCATGAAACGCTGCGTTCCATTTATGTGCTGGCAGGCAAAGGAACGGTCAACACAGTCAAACATGGGAGAGCCAATCAGAACGCGCGCATGGCCTTCTCATGAACCAATCACAATGCAACCCTAAAACAAACATGCAGCAGTGGATTTCTGTTGCCTAAAGAATCAAAACCGTGGCCTATGCAACAATATCATCTTCTTCATCGTGCCATGCATGAACAGTGAAACATCTCAAGAACATCAAGAACAAATTTACCAGAATTCCAAATTAAACACATCAACGTGTAGATCCTTCATCATACATCAAGAATACATGCATAGCTAAGCTTGAATCAACACATACAAAGAGAATCGAAGCAATCATCATTCATGCACAAAACTTTAAACAACCCTAACTCATTCAATTTTGCACGAAATTTCATGGTTCAAAGCTCAACATGATCAGAAAACTTAGATCTACAACAATAACATAATAAATTTGAGAATTAAGAGAATCAATTTGGAACCTCTTGAAGAGAAGATCTGGAATTTGCTTGATTCAGGCTTTGTAATGGCTTCAATGTTCCTCCAGAATACTTGCATAAGTGATTGGAAGAGAATATGGAACTTAATTGTGCACGATCTTAGCAAATTCTGAATTCACCATTGTTGCTTCAAGCTTCAAAAATGCTTCGATGCAACTCTGTTTCTACTGGTTCCACGTGCAAATCTTCTTATGAAGTCTTCAGGAACAAGAATCAATCAAGAGAAAGTGATGGAATGTGAAGAATTTTGAAGAAAATTTGAGAGAAAAAATTTGGAGTTTTAGATCTAGATCTGAATTTTCTGTTGTTAATCTGAAAAACAGTTAGAGTTTTGGTATATATATGTCATGCTAATTACCCTTTAATCATGTTTAAGCCAATGCAAAGTGAGTTTAGCAAAAAATGAGGTGTATGTGCCAATGTGATTTTTCACCCTTATGCATGATATGCATGTGAATAGTACACGAAAATTGATTTAATTTCACTCAAAATTCTGTTTTGGAGCCAATGGTGGTGGGAAACAGATCAAACCATGCACCAATTTTAAATTTCAAGTTTTCCCTCAAAAAATCCAAGGAATTACCAAATGATCATGTGAATATAATTCATGTAATGCAATGTAGGATTTGGAAACTAGAGGTTAAGAGAAGAAAAATGCAAAAAGAGCCATCCAATTTGGAGCTTTGGTTGAGAAGTTATGTCCATTTGAAGTCCAATGCATACTTTGTCAAGTTTTGATCATATCTCCTTAACCACACATGAGAAATTGATGATCTTGGACTTTTTGGAAATGGGAGAGAAAGATCTACAACTTTCATGTTCAACAAAATTTCATTTGAAGCTTCCTTGATGATGTAATTTGAAGTTGAAGTTAGGCTAAAACCTTTCCATTTTTGGCAAATTCAAATTATAGGTCACTTTCTATTTTTGGAAAGTTTTGACATGACTTCAAATTCTTCAATGTTGATGTTTGAAATGTCAAATGAGACTTGTTTGAACATGAATGAAGTATTTCTAGCCACTTCCCACCTCCAAATCCACAGTTGACTTGGCAGTTGACTTTTTATGGTTGATAGATGACTTGAACATACACTGATGATTCTGAGCCTCAACCACTTGATGAAATGGCACCAAAATGAAACCCTAGCTTATACAAGCTCAATAAAATCACATGATGATCTCCATCTCACTAAAGACCTCATCTCCTTGCAAAACCCTGACTAGAAGAATGCAACTGATTAGGGTTGACTAGAGGTCAAAACCCTAATCCCAAGGAACCTCAGATGATTAGTGATCAATTCATGAGACCTTCAGGCTTGAATCTTTTAACCCCTCTATCTTCTGATAAAGACCTAGGAGGATGACTTGCTTATTTCACATGATATACAAAGATGTAATGCCTAATGCCCTAAAAATGAGATGCAATATGCTAAGCTAGTCCCAAGAGAGGAGGGCAAATTTTGAGGTGTTACAAAGGCGCCCCAATGAGGTATAGTAGCATGATTGTTAAGGCGTTTCATGGTTCTCGGAAAACCGTCATGGAGAAGTGGACCTCCCAATTAAGATAGGTCCGAGTGATTTTCAAATTACTTTCCAAGTAATGAATATTCATCCGACCTATAGTTGTTTATTGGGAAGGCCCTGGATTCATGAAGCTAGCGCTGTGACATCTACTCTGCACCAAAAGCTGAAATTTGTGAAGAACGACAAGCTTGTTGTTGTGGGTGAAGAGAAAGCGTTGTTGGTAAGCCATTTGTCATCCTTTTCTTATGTTGATGTTGAGGAGGAAGTTGGAACTCCGTTCCAAGCTTTGTCCATTGCGAATGAATTGAAGAAGGTTGGGGCACCCATGTGTTCCTTGAAGGATGCAAAAGAGATTGTTTAGACTAGTAGCGCTGTCAGGTGGGGTCGCATCATGGAAGTCATTGAAAACAAGAACAGAGCAGGGCTGGAATTTCAGCAAGGGCCATTCAACGCCAATGTAAAGGTTATGCAACCATCTTCCGCAGTGGAGGGTTCCTTCACAAGGATGATCAACACCCAACTTCCATTATTAAAGACAGTGGTGATGAAGACGAGGCTTGGGCCAACTTTGTAACGCATGACTAGACTTGCAACAATTGGGTTGCTGTTGATGTTCCTATTGTTATGCATCGCTCGAAGTAATTTGCTTTTCTTTAATTTTTGAGAAAAATCCTTCTCATATGCCTAAGGGATAAGTGAACATTGTCGGGATTTTCTTATTATCATCAATAAAATAAAATTTTATTCACACAAGTATGATGTTTTATTTTTACTTTTTGCTTTTTCTGAAAATGGTAATCACAAAAAATATAAATAAACAACAACCTTTCCATCTACACAATATTTGTTCGCACTCCACTTCCCTAACATCAAAATATCAAATCATTATGCAGGTTGGTTCTCAAACCCATTGAATATAATGATCCTACTCCTTTTCCAAACTTTGATTTCCCTGTGTTTGAAGCTGAGGAAGAGAATGATAATGAAGAAGTATCTGATGAGTTATCCAGTTTGCTTGAGCACGAGGAGAAATCCATTCATCCATTTGAAGAGAAAATTGATTTAGTCAATTTGGGTTCCGATGATGATGTGAAGGAAGTCAAGATTGGGTCTCAAACGTGTCCAGAAGCTAAAAAGGGGTTGATTGATCTTCTTCATGGGTATTCTGATGTGTTTGCTTGGTGTAATACCCCAAAATTTACCCTTCATTTTTTCCTGGAAGCATGGGATTATGTTTTACGTTTCATTGACATCATACTAGGTCATACTCATTGCATACTGCATTAGTGACATGGAAATCAGGTTTTGATTGATCACTCCTTAACAGAAGGAGCCCACACAAAGCAAGATTGAGAATTGGACTTCATTCTTTAAATATACAAGTCTCAAGGGTCTCAGGGGGGTCTAGGTATCTTATTATGGTCTATAGTTCATTAGTGAAGGATTCAGAGCTATCAGAGTTATTCATCTGGATTTAATCAGGATATTAGGGTTTCATGGATACCTACAACAGGAAATGTTTGGTTGAAAGTAGAGGAGCTCATCCATGTCATGATTGGAGAGGCATCTTGGCCTAGGAAGATTCACAATTATCTCAGAAAGATCCATTGGCAAACCGTGCAATCAGTCCCGATCAATTTTGACCTAAAACTAGGGTTTGGCATAAAATCAGTTTATTTCTGATTCTTTGGGTGAAACTCTTTTCCATGGCCCTCCATATGTCCCCAAGGGTCTACATACAAAAAATCAGCTCTTTATTTGAGCCAGAGGTGCTTCAATTGATCACTGGAATCGGGAATCAGACAGTTTGGGAAAAGTCAACTGTGGGGCCAGAAAAGTCAACTCCTGACTTTTTGAGAGTGGAATCTCAAAATTCATGCCTAGGGGAGCCTACATATGAAATTTGATCAAGTTTGGATCATGGATTCATCATTTAATCAGGAATTGGAGAAGTTACCTAATTTGGAAATGGTTGACTTTCCACTTAGGGCAAGTTTTCATGATTGTTGCACTGATTTTAAGCCCATTTTCCATCAATATAAAAGCTCCATTTGAAAATTTCTCCAACATGAACGTTTTTCATCTTGTTCCAACCTTTCTATAGATATAAAGTTTGCTCCATTTGGATTAAGATTGAGAAAGTTATGCTTAGTCAAAGTGAGACATATTTTTAGGACAGTTTTATTGCACTTCAAGGCATCATTTGAAAATAGTTTCTTCATAACAATTGTACCTTGCCATGTCCTCTTTCACATCCTTTTGGAATTATCTCATTTGGATCCATGGTTTGAGAGATGCATTCACTTAAAGTTTGCATCATGACTTGATTTTCTAGGCAGCATTTAGGCCAAACTGGCCCAACCAGTTTTGCATGATAAAACCTGAACTTGAGGGCCATTTTTCACCGTCTTCCACTCCTCATTTCAACTTACGATCAACATGAAAGATGCTAAGCTCCATGATATCTTGCTACTGTTTGCATTATTTCTCCAATTGGTGACTTGAGCATCAAGTTGCATGGCCATAAAGTCACCATCTTGGACTGTTTTCTTACTTGCCAAGCCATGCATAAAATCAGCACACGTTTTTTCCTCATTTGGCCATGCTTTGGATATTTAATCACTTAAGTTTGGCCCAAAATAACAACATTTCACATGCCATTCCTAATACACCTCACTTGGCATTATTTTGGATTATGGACAAATCACTTATTTCAAAGCCCATGAAAACACTTGGATCCACCCTATTTAAGAAGATGAACACCCTAACCCTAAGAGGCAGTGGAATTTCGTGGCAAGCAAGGAAAAGTTTCATCACATAGCTTCCATTCTCTCTCAACAAGCTCTTGAGTTAGGGTTCTTGAAGCACAAAAAAGGCAGCCTCATCTTCCTCTATTTCTCTCCATAACCAAAGGGCAGTGGACCTAATCTCCACTAGGTAATCATTCCACTCTATCTTCCATGGCCACGTATTAATATACTTATGTTCATCATCATCATCATCATTACCATGTTCATCATCTATGCTCATTATTGTTTTGCCATTGCTAATCATATGTTCATGTTTGTATCATCATCATTACCATGCCAATCGTGCTTGTGTTATTGATATGGATTTATGTTGAATTTTTTGCCTTTTCCCGTGTCCATGTAGACCTCTTGTAGTCAACTTTTCTCCATGATTAAGACATCATTTTAATCAAACAAGGATACCATCATAATCTACACATTTTGTACTTGAATTTTGGTTTTTATTTCGTGGCATTTGGTGCACTATAGCGCTTGCATTCTTGAATGGAAGATTGAAGAAATCCACTTGGTTTTCATGTTTTTTTGCATGAATATGGCATTAGGGTTTGGTTTGTGAGGAAGATGATGATATGGCACCTCCTGAACCGTTAGATCCAATGCTTTTGTTTTAATCCTGGCCGTGCATGTTTGTTTTGTCCTGTAGTGACTTAAGTACCTTTGCCCAATTGATAAATGTTACATGATTTATTTTAATAAAATGTTATTTCACCTTGTCACACCTGACTTATTAGTGTTTTGGAACTTGGGCCTGCGCGTTTTGCTCCTCACACCTCCCTTTCAGGGCCCATCAACACTAACACATGTCCACTTTTATTTTATTTTTTTAATTCACATCTATTTTTCTGTTTTGATTTTAATTATTTAAAATATTTTCTTTATTCATAAAAATCCCAAAAAATATTTTTCATATTTCTTAATGTCTTATTTAATTTTATTTAATTTTTATTTTCGTATTTATTTAATATTTATGTTTTATTTTAATTATTTATTCTAAATGGTCCATTTTAACACACTTTTTTTCTTGATTTTATTTTTATGTCTTAAAATTATTTTTAGATTTTTATTTTTGGGATGAAGGTTGACCAATGTCCCATGGTCAACCTGAACTTTTCTTGGAATTTTATTTCCCATTTTCAATTTATTTTGAATTTATTTTTGACCTAGTTTGGTTGGTTGACTTTTGTTTTGACCTCTATTTTATTTCAATTAATTTATACACTAATTTTCATTATTTTAAATATATTTTTGGGGGATGATGATGTCCTGACCCCACCTCATTTAGTTTAATTTTTCGTAATTTTCTTGATTAATTGCTATTTATTTGATATTTTTTAAGTTGACTTGAATTTTCAGTTGACTTTTCTATGATCGATGTTGGACTTGGGGATTGCTTAGGGCAATTGAATAGATCTTTTGATCCTCCCTTGTTCATCTCATATGCCATGTATTAGAGGCCTTTTACCTTGATTTTATTTGGTCCTTACCTCATTTCCTGATTAAATTATTTCAGTGGACCTTTGTGTGCATTCTTTCAGCTGTCTAATTCATCTGTCAACTTCTATACTTGTTTCTCTCATTCATGCTTACTATTGCTTGATTGTGTAACATGTTCATACTCACATGCATTGTTTAATGTTCCATTATTTGATTCTTTGATTTGATTATACACTTGTTTACTTATTTGATTTGATTAATAACTGTTGCCTACTTGTATGATGTATAAGGCATATATTCTTATTGTTTGATTGCCATGGACCATCCCCATTCATAACAAATGTACCCCTCTCCCATGAAGTGTATAATGTTTGTTCTTTCATTCTTTATTCATCTTTTAATACAAGAATTAAAACGAACATTCGATAATCATTTCAAAACAAGATCAAAAGCTCGATCCAACGTCGAGTAATCATTTTCAAAACTTAACAAAACCAGCACGTATTCATCCATCCTTTTGTAAGTCGATTGCTTCATGCATCGCCATTTCTCTTGTAAGTCGATTGCTTCATGCATCACCATCTACCTGTAAGTCGATTGCCTCAGGAATCGCCATCTACCCTTATATGTGGTTCCTCTCCTTGCTCCATCCGTCGACTCTTGTTCCGTTTAGGTAGCTCCCACTAGGTAGAACCCTTTGTATGATAACATAGGTAAAATTCCCTTATTCTTTGCATGCTAACATTAGGTAGATGTTCCCCTCTGTAAATCCTAACACATAGGTCAACATTGCATGACAACTCTAGGGCAGAGCTCCCCCACTTTTAGACCTTCCGTGCGTCTCCGATCTTGTGGCATGTCAGTCCGTTCTATTGCAAAGAGGTAACTGCCTAAGACTCGATTCATCGAGTTGCGACACCTACTGCTAGGACATTGCACACATTGCCCACCTTCCTTTGACACAGCTGGTGTCCTCTTTTGTAAGTCCATGTTCAGATGGCAATCCTTAACCCCTAGTTAGTCGAACTACGACAACTCTGATTCTCATTCCAGATGAGATACGTAGGCACGAGACGTGATGTCTCGCCGAGTTTTGACTGACGACTAACAACTAATCCTTGCCTACTTTCGCCCTTGTTGCGATTCTTTTCTCTTGCCCTCGTTGCGATCGAGACCTTCCCTTTCTCTTGCTCCAATTGCAATCGAGACCTTTGTTCCCGTAGGTAGCCGAACTACGTTTCGCTCTGATTCTCATTCCAGATGAGATATGTAGGCATAAGACGCGATGTCTTACCGAGAACACATCTCCTTAACCCATAGGTAGCCGAGCTACAAAGACTCTGATTCTCATATTCAGATGAGATACGTAGGCAGTGGATGCGACATCCTTGCGAGTCATTTGACTTCCTTTTAGTAAATAGTACTTTAGATATACCTACACCCTTTAGACTAGAACAACAAGAGTGGATCCCGTAGAGTACTACGGATGCGTAGGGGTGCTAATACATTCCTTTCGCATAATTGACTCCCGAACCCAACATTTGGTTGCGAGACCTTGTCTTTTCCTTTCTCTTCAGGTTTTCTTCGATCGTTTCCCTTCCCTTCTTTGGGATAAATAACGAACGGTGGCGACTCTTCTGTTTCTTTTCCTTCGCCGGTTGTTTTTTTTTTGCATCCTAGTTGCGACACTTGGTCCTATCAAGATATGGCGGGTTTGGATTCTGAGATTATGGAGCATAGATTGCCTTTGAAGCCAGAATGCCCGCCGATCAAACATAAGTTAAGAAGAACTCATCCTGATATGGCAGTGAAGATCAAAGAGGAAGTGCAAAAACATATTGATGTTGGTTTTCTTGTTTCCTCTGAATATCCATAATGGGTGGCCAATATTGTGCTTGTTCCTAAGAAAGATGGAAAAGTACGTATGTGTGTTGATTACAGAGATTTGAATAAAGTCATTCCAAAAGATGATTTTCCTCTGCCACACATTGATATGTTAGTAGACAATACAACTAAATTCAAAGTCTTTTCGTTTATAGACGAATTTTCTGGCTATAATCAGATCAAGATAGCACCTGATGATATGGAGAAGACCACATTCATTACACCATAGGGAACATTCTATTATCGAGTGATGCCTTTTGGTTTAAAGAATGCTGGTGCAACGTACTAGAGAGCTATGACCACTCTTTTTCATGATATGATGCATAAAGAGATTGAAGTTTATGTTTATGATATGATTTCTAAGTCAAGTGATGAAGAAGAGCATGTTGAACATTTGTTGAAGTTACTCCAGCATTTGAGGAAGTATAAACTCCGCTTGAATCCCAATAAGTGTACTTTTGGTGTTCGTTCTGGTAAGTTGTTGGGCTTTACTGTCAGTGAGAAGGGTATTGAAGTTGATCATGCCAAGGTCAAAGCAATACAAGAGATGTCTGCGCCCAAAATTGAGAAGAAAGTCGTAGGTTTTCTCGACCGCTTGAACTATATCTCAAGATTTATATCGCATTTGGCTGCCACATGTGCACCTATTTTCAAGCTTCTCCGGAAAGATCAATCTTGTGATTTGATTGAAGATTGCCAGAAAGCTTTTGATAGTATTAAAGAATATCTGCTTGAGCCTCCGATTCTGTCTTCGCCTGTTGAAGGAAGACCTTTGATCATGTATTTGACTGTGCTTGAAGAGAGTATGGGTTGTGTTCTGGGTCAGCAGGATGAATTTGGAAAGAAAGAATATGCAATTTACTACCTCAGTAAGAAGTTCACCGACTGTGAGACTCGGTATTCTATGCTTGAAAATACATGATGTACATTGACTTGAGCTGCTAAGCGTCTGCGCCAGTATATGTTGAATCATACTACTTAATTGATATCCAAAATGGATCCAATCAAGTACATTTTTTAGAAGCCTGCTTTAACTGGAAGGATTGCTCATTGGCAAATGTTGTTATTCGAGTATGATATTGAATATCGATCTTAAAAAGCTATTAAAGGTAGTATCTTGACTGACCATTTGGCTCACCAACCTATTGAAGATTACTAGTCTATGCAGTATGATTTTCCTGACGAAGAGATTTTGTACTTGAAGATGAAAGATTGTGATGAACCATTTCTTGAAGAAGGGCCAGAACCTGGTTCCCGTTGGAGCATGGTATTTGATGGAGCTGTTAATTCGTATCGTAATGGTATTGGGGTAGTGATTATTACTCCTCACGACACTCATTTTCCATTTACAACTAGATTGACCTTCAAGTGTACAAATAATATGGCTGAGTATGAAGCTTGCATTATGGAGCTTGAAGAGGCCATTGATCTCAGAATTAAATATCTTGACGTCTATGGAGATTCAGCTTTGGTTGTGAATCAGATCAAAGGTGAATGGGAGATTGTCGCACCTCGAAAAATGAGAACACGACTTAAGCGAAGCGCAATCGCTCACTCGCATGATGGACTGAACAGAGTCGCCATCGAACTTTATTTATTCCTAAAAAGGAAAGGGAAAATATCGATAAAACCCAAGAAAGAACGACAATGATTATGGTCGTTGCAACCAAATCAGGGTTCGGGAGTCGGTTACGCAAGGGGAAGTTATTAGCACCCCTCACGTCTGTTGTATTCAACAGGAACCGTTTAGTTAGTTTCGTTTTGAATGTTAGCTTATGTTAGTCTTCTCAAGTTATTATGAGGGAAAGAATAATAGGATCAAAAGAAAAGAGAAGATGTTTTTGGATTTTTGCAATAAAGGGGACTAAACCTAAGTTTTTTATTAATGGGCCTGACAAGATTTCGCAATCCTGCTCCTACGTATCTCAATAGAGAACTCAAGGCTTACGTAGTTCTTGGTAGAAAAATGTTTGTTTGTTGGTCGATTTTAGCGAAAGTTATATTGTATTAATCGACGAGAAACATTGTTTTACCCAAAACAGATGAGGAGCGGACATATACATCACATTAAATGGATTTACAAATCAACATTCGAAAAAACGTCACTTATCTCAACTCAACAATTATGGACGAAGCATTGCTTTGCATCATCTTAAGACAAGATATCCTTCATTTATAAAAGAGTTTTTATGATTAATCGCACGGCGGCGAGAAAAGAGTTTGATTGGTTGAATATTTTTTATAGGTGAATGATAAAACATTTGATGAGAACGAGACATAAGACTCAGGATCAATCATTCGGGGTTCCACCGGAATGCTAGATTCCAATAGCCCTTTTCATTCGACTTAATTGAGAAAATTGTTTGATGGACAACAAACGCTTGATAAGAATCAATTGTTCAAAGAGTTGCGCCAGAATGCTTGATCCCAACAGCCCTTATTTTGTCTAAGTTAATTAAAGTGTTTTAGGGACGAACGAAAAGAATGAACGATTAACCCAAAACGCGAGGCGCATGACCGATTATTCGAGGGTTTCCACCAGAATGCTAGATTCTAATGGTCCTCTGTTTTCGAGTTATTTGAAATTTTTTTTTAATATTTTAACTTAAATAATAAAAGTCACTCGACGTTGATCAAGGTTTAATTCATATTACCTTGAAAATGATTTGTTAAATGTATGACATTAGTTAAAGTTAATGTGAAATCAAGTGCTATTATTTACATGTGTGATAGAATGAACATAGATAGAACAATTGTCTAATTAATCGACCAAACATTATTGAAATCGACAAAATAAATAATCAAACAATCCATTTAGTAATTAAAAGGACAATTAAATAGAATATAATCAACCAGTCAAATAAACATTTAAACAATCAAATAATTACTAATTATAATAACAAAATAAAAACAAAACAATAAAATAAAATAACAAATATAAAATGGGTGTTAATATGGGGTGCACTAGAAAATACGGCCCAAAGCCCATTACAAAGCTTAATAAATATGAAAAATAAATAATAATACATCATAGAAAGAAAGAAAGAAGAGAAAAAAAATAAGCTTTTAAAAGTGAAAGAGGCAGAGCCTCCCTCTATCACAGTATGTCATTTTTTACTTTCTCAAAACAAGTTAGCATCCATTAAGGTTTTGACATGTGGTATGCATAAAAGAAAAATAAATAAAAAGAATAAAATAATAACCTTGAAAAAAAAATCTCTCTCTTTTAGATAGATATCTTAGTTAATACTTGTTTGCTACTCATGAATCAACAAAAGAACTTCAATCAAAACTCCTCTTATTTTCAACAATCAAAACCTTAGATCCTCATTTTCTTAAACTCAAATGAACATAATAAAGGTTAAGAAAGCTAGGGATGAGAAGGATACCAATAGTCACAAACTAAATGCAGCGACTTTTTGGCGAGCACGGTGATAACGAGAACCACCAGATTGGCAGCGGCGGTGGTCACAGTAAAATAATAAAATAATATATTATTATGTTATATAACTAAAAAAATAATAACAGGAAAAAAATATATAAAACACAATGAATTAATAACAAAGTAATATATTATTATGTTCTTAACAAAAATATCATTAAAATAAGCAAACATGACCACCATGCATTTTCTAATATATTTTACTGTAATAAAGAGAATTAGATTAAAATCCATATTAAAAAAGATATTATAAAACAAACAATCAAAAATAAAACAATTAAAATAAATTAGAAAAAGAGAGTTAAAATAAAAGAGATTAATGGTGATTGTGTGGTTTATGTGAGTAGAGTTTATAATATACAAAAAAAAGTTAAGAGGTGATGAAATTAGTTGGTGTTTAATAGCAGAGAGTATTACATTTTTGGCTTGTGTATGGAGGAGATTTGTTGTGGTTTATGAGTAGTAGTAATATGAGATGGTGTAAGGAAGTAACATGTTTTTGTATAAAGAAAATGGATGCACTTGGTTACTGTAGGAGTAGCACACAGAGGGAGATGGAGTAACTTTTAGAGAATAATTATGTGGTGATAGAGATATTGAGGGGGCGGCTATTTCATGTTTTTTTTTGTTCTCCCTCAACAATGCATCATTATATAGTAGATGTCGTTAGGGTTGTAAATTTAAGAAATGTCAAGAATACCCTTTATATTTATTTTAGAGACAAAATTAAATAAATTAATTAACATTAAAATAAAATCCAACACTTAAATATAAATAAAATAAAATTAGAATAAACACACTTTTAATTCTATTTAATTATTTCAAATATTTTGATCAAAAAACAAAAATAAAAGGACTCAAAATGAATAAAAATTGGGCGCAAAAGTATCTGATAAATTAAACTGACTGTACCAAAATGGTCGGCGCGAAATAAACCTCTCAGAAATATACAACGTTTGAGCCAATTTTGAAATAAAATTTGACTGGTTAAAAGGCTCAAACTGACCAAAATACGACCGAAAAAGTAGTAGAAAAATTAATACGAGTACGTCAGGTTAAACTACGTGAACCGTAGATTAAAAAAAATTGACGTCTGCAAGATCAATCTTAAAAATTTTCGCCCGCTAATTTTACGTACATTTGAGGATCGGTTCGATCGGTATGTATGTAAATTCGAAAATTTATCCTGGTCAATACTTTAGGTATTACGTAAGATGAAATGCATGTTATGTTATGCATTTGAGGTGAATGTCATGATAACTGTATCGATTTATTGAATGAGGATCAAAATTAGGGTATGACAGAGACGAATCAACCCGGTTTGATACCATACAGAGATTATGCAAGGAGGATATCAACTTTCTTTACAAAGGTTGGGTTTCATCATATCCCTCAAGATGAACACCGGATGGCAGATGCTTTGTAACGTTGGCTCCATGATAGTGGTGAAATTTTGGAATGAAGTTCCCAATTTGACCTTGATGCGTCTTGACCGGCCAGCTCATGTATTTGCTGTTGAAGAAGTCAAAGATGAAAAGCCATGATATTATGATATCAAGTGTTTCCTCCAAAGTCATATTTTCCCGTCTAGGCCATCTTTGAAAGATAAGAAGACTTTGAGAAGATTAACTGGTAGTTTCTACCTGAATGGTGATGTGTTTTATAAGAGAAATTTTGATATGGTTTTGCTCATATGCATGGATAGACACGAAGCAGGCTTGTTGATGACTGAAGTCCATGAAGGTTCCTTTGGTACTCACTGCAATGGACATGCTATGGAAAAGAAGATGTTGATAGCAGGTTACTATTAGCTGACAATGGAATCTGACTGTTGCAAGTTTGTGAAGAAATGCCACAAGTGTCAAATTTATGCAAACAAGATTCATGTTCCTCCGACACTGTTGAATGTCATTCCCTTCCCATGGCCCTACTCCATGTGGGGAATTGATATGATTGGCATGATTGAGCCCAAAGCTTTGAACATACATCGTTTCATTCTAGTGGCTATTGATTACTTCACAAAGTGGGTTGAAGCGGCATCGTATGCAAATGTGACCAAGCAGGTGGTGGTCCGGTTTATCAAGAATCTGATTATATGCCGTTATGATGTGCCAAGTAAGATCATTACTGATAATGGATCGAACTTGAACAATAATATGGTGGAAACTCTTTGCAAAGACTTTAAGATTACACATCATAATTCTTCTCCCTATAGACCCAAGATGAATGGGGCTGTTGAAGCTGCGAATAAGAACATTAAGAAGATCATTCAGAAGATGGTTGTGACATACAAAGATTGGCATGAGATGCTCCCCTTTGCTTTGCATGGGTACCTTACATCCATCCGCACTTCAACATGAGCAACCCATTTCTCTCTTGTTTATGGAATGGAAGTAGTGCTCCCCATAGAGGTTGAGATCCCTTCATTGCGTGTGCTCACAGAAGCCAAGTTGACTGAGGCTGAATGGTGTCAGACCAGATATGACCAGTTGAATTTAATTGAAGAGAAAATCTTCACTGCCATGTGTCATGGTCAGTTGTATCAGTAGAGAATGAAGAAAGCTATTAATAAGAAGGTCAAGCCTCGTGTGTTCAGAGAAGATGACCTCATGATCAAGAAGATCTTATCTTTTAAACCTGATGCTAGGGGCAAATGGACTCCTAATTATGAATGCCTATATGTTGTTAAGAGAGCCTTTTTAGGAGGTGCTTTGATTCTTACAATTATGGATGGTGAAGAGTTCACTCGTCCTGTGAACGCCAATGCAGTCAAGAAATACTTCGCCTAAAAAGAAAAGAACAACTCGCTAAGTTGAAAACCCGAAAGGGCGGCTTAGGCAAAAATGAGCGTCTCGGTGGATTGAAAACCCGAAAGGGCGATGCAGAAAAAAAATAGAGACATGAAAACGGAAAATTTATCCTGGTAGATTGAGTACCCCACCTTGGAGAAATCTAGGCCAAAATTAGGGATTATGGCAAATAACTGCATTCTGTTGGTCCTGATCATTGAAGAAGCTTTGAGCAGTCATTTGGTTATGATCCTTCATTCTCAACCAGAGGCAAACATAATGGATTTGGATGTTGGTAGGGGAAGTAGTGATCATTGTAATCAATGTAGCCATTTTCCATGTAAATTACCATTCTCAAACTTTGTAAAGATCCATGGTGTCCCGCCATTTGTGAACTATCATTCTATTAAATAAAGTTGAGTTTTTATCTAATTGTTTCTATTCTTATTTGTTTATGTTTTAAAATAGAATTTTTATGATGATAATTTTAAAATAAATAAATCAATGAATAATCATTTTTCTAAAATAATAAGGCATTTACTTTAAGAGTAATCGATTTCAAAAAGGAATGTCAACATCAATTTTATGGACCGTAAGTCTTGATGTGTGAAGCACTTGTTGGTCTTCCCCGAGCATTTGGCGACTCCAGTCTCACCCACAGTTCATCATTCATTCCCAGCATGGTTGATAAGTTTCTCTTCGAGTAATTTGTTGGCCCCGGTAGAGTTGGTGGATGATTCTTCTTCCAATTGAGCTGATGTTTTGTTTACAATTCATCATTCCCCAGCTGAGACGTTCTCTTTTCCCAGTTTGTGACTTGATGAATGAACCCTGGATTATCTTGGAACCTTTATTTGGTCTCCAGATTCCCAATGCAATTATTTATGTTGCATAGCCATCACATTTTCTCCTATGCGTGAGTTAGCAGATCCGGTTTATTTTGTTGTTGTGACTTGGAATTGGTTTATTTTGCAATCTCCAAGAAAAATTTGATGATCGTTAAAGTTTTATGGTCTTTGATGTGTCATGACAGATCATTGCATCCCCAACAAAGCTTCACATAAGTGTTTATGAAATCCCTAGTAGAGAATCTGGCTCTCCTCACTCAGAGTTTTATCTCTTGATTGTGATTTAAGACCCCAGTGAACTTCCATCTTGTGATATGAGTTCTTTCCCTAGAAGTGCTCAGTTGTGAGCAGTATTAGTGGTGTCACCTGCAAGGTTGTTCCCCATTTGATATGGCGGTGACTTAAAATTCCCCGCAACATTGACTTGATATGATCCTCGACAGATCCCTCTTTATTCCTCAGCATGATTGGGTGATACTTTTCAGAAGTGTCAGCCCCTTAAGTAGAAAATGTTTATCTTTTCTCCTGTCCTCACTGAGTTATTTCCTCGTGGATGATTATTATTTCAGTTTCCTTCCCAGTTCATTATCTAGATGGAACCCCTCCCCTTGAGTTATATCCTCACTGGGTTGAGTCTTTTGGACCGTTTCTTTCTAGTTCTTACCTAGATAGATCTTTTGGTCCCCCGAGAGTTTATTGCCCAGTAATTGGTAATATTCTTCTGGGCGTTGAGTACTTAACCTGTGTTAATTTACCCAGTAACAGGTAAAAGGTAATTTACTCCTTTGTTTTTCTCCAGCTGATTCGTTTTTCGTTTCTCCAGCAAGTTTATCCTTGATATGTTCATCTTAACCGGTGACAGATATTCTTCCTATTTGGTATTCTACCTAGTAAAAAGTAGTTGTAATTCCTATTTTCCTCAGAAGAGTTCATCCTTGATATGTCCACTTTAACCGGTGACAGATTGTCTCTTTCTTCGGTTTTCTACCTAGTAGCCATAGTTGTAATTCCTATTTGCGGTATTCTTCCCAGTAAATAGTAGATATAAATCCTATTCTCCCCTCAGAGTCTATCCTTGATATGTTCACTTTAACCAGTGACGAATTTTATCTTTCCTTGGTCTTCTGTCCAGTAATCGGCAGTTGTAATTCCTATTTTTTCGGGCAGTCTATCCTTGATATGTTCATCTTAACTGGTGACAGATATTCTTCCTTATCAGTTTATCCTTGATATGTTCACTTTAACCAGTGATGGGTACTCTCTCTTTGGTCTTCTTCCTAGTAACAGGTAGTTGTAAATCCTATTTGACATCTTTTCTCAGTAGGTTACTGTTAACCCTAATCGATAAGGAATATGCCTCATTTTCCTCAGCGAGTCATCCTTGATATGTTTACCCTAATCGATAATGGATATCCCTCTACCCGGATGTATTAATCTTCTTACCCAGTAACCGGGTAGTAGATAATACATCTCTTTCACTTCTGTGTTGAAGTTTATTCTTCGCTAATTGAGTTTGAGTGTGTATTTCCCTAGTGAAGTCGCCAGTCCCCTATTGCATTTGAGCATTTCAGCTTTGTTATGATTTACACATTTCCCCAACAGGTGTTTCTTTTTGTATTGGTGTTATCCCAATACATGCAGATTTTCCTTGTCCCCCAACCGAGTCTTTCCATTGATTTATTTTCATGAAATCCCCTCGTGTCTCCTAGCAGTTTTTAGGTCGTAGCGTGACCTACACATAACTTTGTATTCTCTATAGTCTCTATCTCCCCAGGGAGTTTTTTCCTTACAAGATGCATTGTATTCTTGTGGACTTTTAGTTTATCCAGATTCCTTTCCTTTGTGGAAATACATTCCCCCACAAAGATTATTTTTGCATACATATCATATGCATCATGAGGTCTCTTAGGGACCAAAATTTGTCTCTAGATGTTATTATTTAAGTCCATTTTGCTGAGTTGATACAAGGATTTTAACCTTCACATTCTCAGATAGAATTTCCTTAAATAGGGGCAGCTGTAAGACCCCAATATTGACCCTAAGATCCCTCATGCTATCTCATCATTTGCATTGGCTTTGGGGTCACACCCTAGCATCCTCCTTACCCTTCATTCATTGGGTTTGTATTGGGACAAATCACATAGCATATTTGATTGTATCATACTTTATTTTCTTTTATTTACTAATAAAAATTCCAAAAATATGTCTATGTATAGCTTTGTTTCTTTTGTAGGTAGTGTGTGTGTCCACTTATGCCTCATCAAGCTCACAACTAGGGTTTGAGACCCTCATTGCAAAGAGATAAATTTATCAATGGTCCACATTGGTTCAAAACATCATATATGGATTCCCATTTTCTTAATTTGTCAATTTGATCAAGAATTCATCAAAAGTTTGAAGTTTGTTTGCCTTGGAAGCCCTAATTCATCTAGGTATCTTGTGTGACTTCCTCAATAAGTTTCTTCAACAATTAGTCAAAGATGTCAAGGGATGCTTAATTTTACAATATCTTATGCATATATGATCCTCCATGATCCCCAAATATCAAAATCACTTCAAGTTTGCAAGTTGGTTCAAAGAGGTTGGCTAGAGAAAGTCGACTGGTCAAAACTAGGGTTCCCTAGACCCTATCTCCTACAATTTTTATCATATTAAAATTATTACAAGAGAAAAGATAATATTTATAACTTTCCAAACAACTTTCATTTTAACATCAAGAGCTAGTTTTTCTTGGAAAGTCATTTTTTATGGTGAAACATTATAGGTCATTTTGTCTGTGCCCTAGTTAGAAGGTCACCTTCCAAGTACCATAACTTGCTCAATTTATATTATATGAAGGACATAAAAGTTTCATGATCAAGTTCAATATGTATTCTCCAACTTTTATTCTTTGAGAAATTTCAAATTCAACTTGCAAGGGCATGTTCCAAGAGGAAACATTATAGGTCATTGTGGGTCATTACCATTGAACAAGCCAATTTCCTCAACTTATAAAATGCATAACTCCCTCATGCCAAATCAAAATAATGTCAAATGTGTGACCAAATTTAAGTGGAGTGAAAGAGATACAACATTCAAGAAGGGACCTTTTCCATTTGAAGCTCATAGAAAAAGTAATTCAAGGTGGAAGAAGTGGTCATTTGACTTGGGACTTAGAAAATTTTCAATCATGTTTGATTTCTCAAACTTCCACCTCAAAATTCTTTATTATCTAAGTTCCAAATGGAAATGTGTTCAAGATCAAATTTGTTCCCCTTGATGTCATCTTTCCAAAAAGTCCAAGATCATGGAATTTGGAGCATTCTATAAGGACTTACGAATGGTTACTATTGATGGTCCCATTTGGATGAATCACATAATCATTTCTCAAGTACAATTGCATGGCCTCATGTTAAGCTTTCAACATCATTCATGCACATTTTTGGACCTATTCCAATCATCTCATGGGCCTATCACACGTCCATGCAAGCATGCACCAACATTTCCAATTTTGGCTAAATTTTCAAGTGTGTGAAAAGCAATGCAAAACCCTATAAATACATGACCATCATGATCAGAATGAGGATCCCTCTTTCCCGAGCTTTTAACCATTGTCTCCCTAACCTCCATTAAAGGATAAACTTGAATATTTCACTTGAAATCTAGTTTCAATTCTCCTTCTGTTTTGAGATTGAAACTCCAAGAATCCAAGCCTTTCATTGATCCTTTTCACTTCCTGCAAGCATCTAGAGTCGAGCCAAGGAAAATTGGAAGCAAGATCAAGCCAAATTGAAGCTACCCGAAGGTGGATTTTCTCAAACTTCTCTTCTTCGATTCTCCCTCATTTTTCAACAATTTTGATTAATTATTGGTTGTCTGAAGACCTATTAATGTAGGCAACAAGATTGAGTTGCTTTGAGGTCAAATCGAAGTAACTCAATTCATGCTCCTCAAATTTCAAATTCATGTATCTTTCAATAAACTTGGAATTTGAAGAAATTGAGGCCAGATTCGAGCTCCTGAGCATTTTTCCTTTGAAATAGTGTCCTTATTTTTCATTTTCCATTCGGTTGAGGGTGGACCAGCCCAGTGAAGTCCACCGGAGAATATGATTGGAGCTAGGGCTCCTGTGATATGGTTGCGTATCTCTAACCATCTGATCTGTTTAAAATGTTTTAATCATGACCCTTGGTTCTGATTACCATTGGTGTTGCACATTGACTTTGGTCTATGGTGGATTTGATGCGCGTGGCCATCAGATCTTCCACCTCAATTAATGGGGGAGATCTAAGGGCCCTTGTTTTTTTAAATTTTATTATATTTTCCGATTTTCTATTTAATCCATTTATTTTGTTTAATTCATAGAAATTTCATTTTTAATCCAAAAAACATGGGACTTTCACCAAAAATCTTTAAATATTTTTCTCTTCCATATTTTGAATTTAAATTATTTTTTGGATTAATTTTGATATTTTTCATGAACTAAATGATTTTGGACTTATTTTTAATTATTTTAAAATACTTCTGACTTTCCAAAAATCATGAATTTTTTTTTCTAAGGTCCTTTGACCTTGTTTGACCTATGATAAATCTCTTGGACATTTATTTGGTGTTTTGAAGGGATTTGAGGTTTTGACCAAATGAAATTGCATTTTAATTCATTTTTAAATTGATTTTTAATTAAATAAATGCTTGAAAATCATGTTGAGCTATTTTTATGGTCTTGTGATGTTGGACTTTTTGTTTGGCCTTGATCATGGTTGATTTAACTTTTGTTTGACCAATACTATTGGATTTAAGAGATTAATGAAATGTACATTTCATCTCCCAAAATGAACGGATAATATTGATCAGATGAATTTCCTCATGTGATCAATTTGGATTCCATTTCCCCTTCCCCATTTATCTTCATCCCTATTCTTCCCCAACCCATCATTGACCAATGAAATCTCTCTATGTCTAATGACTAGTTGATTCATCAATGACCTTGTGTCAGATGAATCAACATGAGCCAGTCTGAGATGGGTCATTCCCTCATTTCTTTTAATGTGTGGTATGTTTTAGGAGTTTGGTTCTTCGTACCAAATCTCTAACATGCATTAACACCTATATTTTTAATGCCCACCTCAGATAGTTGTGACTTCTACATAAGTCCAATTACGATTTCTTAACATAGAGCTAAATTTGAACCTCGAGGCATAACATTATAGTAAGTGAGATTGTAAGTCTCCCATTCTTCATGGAATTGTATGGAGACTTGACCTTTTTTCCTTTCATGGGTGCTAGTGGCATACATGTTGAATTATCCAAGTTGGAGCCCTTCTCATGGATGATGTCTTGGTTTAAGGATTCATACTTCTGAATGAATGATTGAGTGTTCTCCAAAGAATGGCTTAACAAAATTAAAAGTCACCACTAACATTTGACTAACACTTGACTAACTTTTATTCATATTGCTTTATCTTTCAAGTTATTTACTTAATGCAATTTAAATTTCAGTACCTTTACGGTTCATCTGCCATTTACATTTCATGTAACTTGTTTATGTTTCAATTCTTTTCACTTTGCTCACTTGAGCCATATCTTGTGGTTGTATATATTGTTTGCTTTGTTTTGATTTTGGTTTGTGGTCTTAGGACCTTAAAACACCTAATAACAACACAAATCCTAAAAAACATGTTGGTGGATTGTAGGTCTTGATCTGAACTTTTGGACTTAGGATAGGCGACTTCCCTATGCTTTGAGGACTTGGCCAATGCCACCATCTGAAACTGAGTTATCCTTGTATGTTCCTTCTATATGATACAAGAGACCTTGAGTGGACTTTGACTCATCTGGCACTTTGAAGTTGTGCTTATTTGTTATATTGTTATGATTGTTGATTGTTTGATGATTGTTCTAAGTTGAAGATTGCTAGCTATTGGAGTTGCTTGCTTGGATATTTTGGATATCTTTATTTGATGCCATCATCTTCATATGATGTTTGGATATTTCTTATTGCTTATTTCTTGTCAAAGTCGGAAAATGGGCTTCTATATGATATTCTTTACTGTTGGATTGCATCTCATTGGTCAAATCTTTTCAACTCTTAACTTTTAATTTTTGCTTAGGGTAGTCTCTTCAGCTCCTCCCACTTCTTTAATTTCAAAATATCTCCCGCTTTTCAAAAAATTTCTTTGTTTGTGTTTTAACTTAGACCTGTTTTAATGATTAGAAACTTTGGACTTATCCCATTGAATTTTCAAACTTTTTCTTAAATCAAACTTGTAAATAAATTTAACTATATTGACTTAAATTTCCAAAAGACAAGAAGAACTAACAACCCCATTCAAGCCCTTTCACTTCAACTTTTGTTAAAATCAATTCATCGACTTCTTTGAAATTTTTACCACGAACTACGGGGTTTTGATCCCTCATTTTTATGTTGGTATGTAGGCATAACACCGGAGGTTTTGTCAAACACAAATATATAATTAATGAATTCTTTTCTCATCCCCCACTCTATATTTTATCAAACATCATTTAGACCAAATCACGTGCACATAAAAAGGGCTCTCTAGGAGTACCTAGGACACTTTGGGTGCTAACACCTTACCTTTGTGTAACCAACCCCCTTACCTGTAATCTCTGACATTTTATTAGTTTTGATTTGAAAACTTCTTATCTTTGGGTTTTATTCGTACTTTTCCCTTTTCCTTTAGAAACAATCAAAGCGCGGTGGCGACTCTGTTTTTACTGACGTCACGTTTATCCATAGCTTAATGGTCATGAATTTACCGCTACACATTGCATGAGGTATCTCTCTGATCCTTCAGAGCCTCCAAGGAGGTTTCGAATGTAGGTTTGACTAAGACTTTGTCAATGACCCCCATGCTCTTAAATTTTTTGGCATTCAGAGGCTTGCCAACATCCACAGTTATATCTTCCATCATGTTGATGGATATCAGATGATCCACCATCCCACTTTCTACCAGGACGTCAGAGCTGAGCCTTCATGATATCTCATCATATACATTGGCTTTGGGATCACACCTCGACATCCTCCTTACCCCTCACCCAGTGGGTTTGCATTAGGAGAGATCACCAAGCACATTTGATTGTATCATACTTTGTTTTTCATTATTTACTAACCAAAATACCAAAAATATGTCTATGTATAGTTTTACTTCTTTTATAGGTAGTGTGTGCATCCACCAATACCTCATCAAGCTCATATCTAGGGTTTGATACCCTCAATGCAAGGTGATCAACCAAGAGATGGTTCACATTGGCTCTAGACATCATATATGGGTCCCCATGTTCTTCATTTATCATTTTGATCAAGAATTCATCAAGAATTTGAAACTTGTTTGCCTTGGAAGCCCAAATTCATCTGGGTATCTTGTGTGACTTCCTTAGACCCTATCATATTATACATCATTACACATCATATTATACATATATAATCCTCCATGAGTCCAAGAGATCAATAGAACTTCAAGTTTGCAAGTTGGTTCATGGTGGTTGACAAGAGAAAGTCAACTAGTCAAAATGGGGTTCCCTAGACCCTATCTCCTATAATTTTTGTCATATGAAAATTATTACAAGAGAAACGTTACTCCTTATGACATTCCAAACAACTTCCATGTTGAGGTCAAGAGCTAATTTTTCTTGCAAAGTCATTTTATATGGTGAAAGATTATAGGTCATTTGTCTGAACCCTAGTTAGAAGGTCAACTTCCAAAGACCATAACTTGCTCAATGTTTAAGATATGAAGGACATCCAAGTTTCATGATCAATTTAATGATTTCCTCTCTAACTTTTATTCTTTGTGAAACTTCATATTTTACTTGCATGGCATGTGCCGAGAGGAAACATTATAGGTCATTTTGGGCCATTACCATTGAACAAGCAATTTTCCTCAACTTCTAAAATGCATAAATCCTTCATGCCAAATCCAAATGAGGTAAAATTTGTGACTAAATATAAGGGGTTTGAAATATATACGACCTTGATGAAGGAACGTTTTCCATTTGAAGCCCATAGCAAAAGTTATTCAAGGTGGAAGAAGTGAACATTTGACTTGGTACTTAGAATTTTTTTAAATATGTTTGATTTTCTACACTTCCACCTAAAACTTCATCATGATCCAAGCTTCAAATGGAAAAGTGTTCAACATGAAAGTTGTTCCCCTTGATCGCACCTTTCCAAAAAGTTCAAAATCACCTCATTTGGCCAAGGATTAAATGACTTGCGCGTGGCTTTTCTTCAAGGTTCCATTTGGATGAATCTCATTACCATTTCCCAATTCCAATTGCCTGACTTCATGACACAATTTCAACATCATGTCGCATACGCGAAAAACAACCGGCCGAAAAAGACAAACAAACAGAGCCGCCACCGTGCGTTATTTATCCCAAAAGAGGGAAAGGAAACGCTCGAAGTAAACCTGGAAAGGAAATGGTCTTACGACCGGAGATTGCAAGGATCAGGAGTCAGTTACGCAAGGGGAAGGTATTAGCACCCCTCACGTCCGTCATACTCGACGGGATCCACGCTCAGAAAGATAGAATAAGGTTGCTGAAGCTGCTCAAAGAATGCACACACGCTGGAATAAAACACAGATGGAAAGAGAGGGGAACGGGCTCGCTAGGATATCGCATCCTATGCCTACGTTTCTCATCTGGAATGAGAATCAGAGCTACCGTAGTTCGGCTAACGCACGCCAAACAAAACACTCACAAAGACGCTGAGACGTCAGAGCAAACACCCAAACACAAATTGGAAACGGAATGCCAATCGCTGGGCTTACATCCGACTCCACAAAAGAAACGCAAACAGGAAACCGACTGCCAATCGCTGGACTTACGTCAGACTCCAAACAAGCAAACACACGCAGGAAACCGATTGCCAATCGCTGGACTTACGTCAGACTCCAAACAAGCAAACACACACAAGAAACTGACTGCCAATCGCTGGACTTACGTCAGACTCCAAACACACACAAAAGGGTTGAAAAAAGAAAAGGGCGCCCGGAGAGATCTGCTCATCTCCTGCCTACGTACCTCATCTGGTATGAGGATCAGGGCGACGTAGTTCCCCTTAACAGGGAAAGAACTTCTATCCTAACCAGAGACCAGGGAGATAACAAACTACTAGGGAGACTACGACTCGAGCCTAAAAGTTGTCATGCAAATGATCCCTATATTGAAGTCTCTAACAAGAGTTTGACTCACACAGGCAGTGAGTCAACTCAAGTCTATCTCTACGTACGTCAACTTCCTCAAAAGTTGATCATACAACTCCTACAGAAAGGAGATGGGAATCTAAGCAGATAAACATCAAAAGCAAATAGCACACACTATACACAACCAAGGGGGCTCAAGCAAGGTTAGGCTTTAGTCAAGGGGTCATATCGACCTTGACAAACAAACCAACTGGAAATGGGTGTTTTGAGCTCTTAACCCTAACATTGAGAGTTAGGGTGAAGCAGATGAAATGGGAATGAGGGGTGTGCCTCATAGCTCTTATCCCTGGCCTGGGAGAGCTTTAATCAATAGAAAGTGTGGGAGTTCAGAATGAAGGAACTCTTCTCCACATGACTGACACTACAAGATTTTTGGTTTTTATTCAAAGTGCATCAACACATGGTGTGAGCAAGATGAATGACACAACAGAATAGCAGGGGATGGATTACACATCCCTTGTATCTGCCAATTGCCTCTTAAGAGGACTTAATCTGCTTGGCACAAAAATAAACAAGCACAAACATTGCCTCTTAAGGAGGGCTTCAGACAGGTGCCTGCCAGTAACAGCAGGTCTTCCAGACTACATGAAGATTAGGAATTATACCTAAGTGGTATGCCAACCACAGTAAAGCAAAGCAAAGTTCAAATGAACTTAAAGCAACTTAGGTACCTGTGGAAACAACTAAACAAATCAGTACAATACTCAGACAAACAGACAACAATCAATAATAAACAGACAATCCCAATGTACAACACATAAGCCATAAGGCAAACTCAAGTGACTTATCATCAACCTACAAAACAGCAAATGTTAGCAATCAAAAGCAAATATCAACATTCAAATGATGAAGCAACATCAACCATGGAGATTAGGTGGTTGGTCTTGAAATTCAAAGCTTACATGTAAGTCCAAACCACTAGGTCAAAGCCTAGGGTCAAAAGTGAAGAAAAAATCGAAAATAAGAGCTGAAATTCAACACAATGCAACTTCAAACACATATGAATATGTCCTAAAAAGGAACACATCAAAATCATCAAGAAAAAGCATTTCATGTGCAAAGGAAGTCAAAGACAATTTCAAAGCTCATATTAGGACATCATGAATGAAAAATCCAAATCAAAACAGAAATGATTTAAATAATTCTGGAAAAATTCATGAGCATTCAACATATCCAATACAATCACCATACAAAAAATCAGAATCAACAGAGGTAATTTGGCATGGAAATTAAATTGCACAAGTTGATCATCCAATGGTGTGACACAAATTGTCACACCATGCTAACATGTACATAAAACAGAAATGACACATGGAAAAAATGTTAAACCAGAACCAAAACATCCATCAACATGTTAAGAACAATCATGCAAAATTTCAATGCATTTGGTTCAATATCAAGCATTTCATGATAAGATGAATGGAGCAAGGTCACAAATGTACACATGTTCACATATTCTAACACCATTCAAAATCCAGCCATGCACAACTTCAGAATTTAACATCATCAAATGGAGGACATCTCAAGGATTAAGTAGCAAAAAACCAGGGATTAATTGGATGATTTTTCAATTAGTTATGGATTTTAAAATTTGGCAAAAAAAATTGGAAATAAAATGTGACATAGCATGTGAAATAGGAGGGAAAAAGGAAATGAAGGTTAAATTTGAAAAAGTGCTAGCGCCAGGAATCGAGCCTGGTACGAATTCAAATGAAGCGCCATGCACTGAAACGCTGCCGTTTTGGCAGCAAAAACCCTAGTTCATGTTAGCGTCGGACAGACGCGGACGCTGGGGCGTCGCTAGATGAAGAACATCATCTTCTTCCCGAAGATGATGAAGAACAGCATGAATGTTCAAGCAAATTTCCAGAATTTCAAAATTTTTAAATCATTCAAATCCTCATGTCATGTAGATTATAGATCAACAAACATTTCATGCTAATTCATCATCAATTAAGAGAATCGAGCAAAATAATTTTCACATGTCAAACTTGAATCACTCATAACTCACTCAATTTTTAACCAAATCACACGAAATTTCCACCATAATCATCATCAAAGAGAGATCTACAAGATTATGCATATAAAACAGTGAATTAAGAGGATCGAAAAAGTGACCTCTTGAAGAACAGCTCCTTGAAAACGCACGATCAAAGGCTTGCAATGATCCAAATCCAATCCAGAATACTTGTAATGATGTTTGATGAAGAATTTGAAGCTTGGAAACGTGTAGATCTAGCTCAATTCTCACTTGCCATGGTTATGTTCTTGAACTTCAACTGCACAATTTCCACACAAATTCCACAATCCAAGGCTTGATCTGCACTTAATCAACACCAGAGAACAAGAATGTGGAAGAATATTGCAATGTTCTTTGAAGATTTTTCAAGTTTTGGTTGAGAGAAAAAATGGAGGGAAAAACTTCTAGATCTAAAAATGGTGAAAATGATTAACCTCCTGAAATTCTGTTATGATTTAGTATATATACCATGTGCTAATCCTATTTTAATTAAAATTAATCAAGGTTTAGTTGAAGTTAAGCAAGATAAGGTGTGGTGACAAAAATTGAAATTTTGTGGTGCATGGCAATTCCAAACGTGAACAGTACCAAACCAATGATCAAATGCACTTAAAAACACTCCATGCACATATTAACAATGGTCATTTGTTCCCATGATGCATCAATTTTAAATTTTCAAGTTTCCCTCCAAAATTGACTTGAATGCACAAATGATCATATGTTCAAATTTCATGCAATGTGATGGATGTTTTAGAAACTACATGTCATGAGAAGCAAAATGCAAAAAGAACCACCAAATTTGGAGTTATGAATCAAAAGTTATGGCCATTTGAAGTTCCATGTACACTTGGCAATGATTTGATCATATCTCCTCAACCCTTCATCAGATGCTCATGATCTTGGACTTTTTGGAAATGGGAGAGAGAGATATTCAACTTTCATGTTGGACAAAAATTCATTTGAAGCTTCTTTGATGATGCAAGATCAAGTTGAATTTGAATAAAAAACTTTCCATTTTTGGAAACTTCCAATTACAGGTCACTTTCCATTTTTGGAAACTTTTGATCTGACCTCAAATTCTTCAAGATATGCATTTGACATGATTAATAAGCCTCTTTTGAACATGAATGAGATGTTGAAACTCATTTCTCCCCCTCCTAGTCCTCAGTTGACTTTCTGTTGACTTTTATGGTTGATAGATGACTTAGAACATGCACAGATGACTTTGAGCCTCAACCACTTGATGAAATGGCTCCAAAATGAAACCCTAGCTTGTACAAGCTCAATAACATCATATGATGATCTCCTTCTCAAGAAAGACCTCATCTCCTTGAGAATCCCCTGATTGGGAGAATGCCATTGTTTAGGGTTGACTAGAGGTCAAAACCCTAATCCTAAGGAACATGATTAGGCACAATGAACCTCTTGAAGATGATAGAATCAAGATGATGGTGATATACTCTTGCAAACAAGATAATGCTCAACCTTTGGAAGGAACCAGTAAAACCCTAATTGAAGGGCAACCCTTAGATGATTGATCAATTCAACAAGACCCTCAGGCTTGAATATTTCAACCTCTCTATCTTCTGAAAAAGACTTAGGAGGATGACTTGATTATTCCACATGATATGCAAAGATGTAATGCCTAATACCCTAAAACATGAAATGCAAAATGCTAAGCTAGTCCCAAGAAGAGGAGGGCAAATTTTGAGGTGTTACAGCTGCCCCTATTCAATCCACTGCGAACCTGTCGATATGAACAGCCTCGGCTTTCAGATGATCAGGGTGAAGAGTGATTGAATACCAAGAACAGACGAACAATTTGCACTCTGCTGGGAAATAATTAACCATGCCTGTCAGAATCAGCAAAGAAGTGATCTTAAAAGAAGAATCCGTCTGGTACGGTGAAAGTCGGCCTGAGTACCGAAAAGGAACGTTGACCTGGATACCAAAATAAATGGTAACACAGGGATAACCATGGCCTGAACGCCGCTCGTCAGTCTGAATACTGAATATCGGAATATGAGAGTATTAATGCCGGTCTGAACACCGCGAGATTGGCCTGAATGCCTGAAAATCTGGCCTTAATGCCATTTTAGTCTGGATACCACTTCGGTCTGGATACCACTTCGGTCTGGATACCGGGAGATTGGCCTGAATGCCACAAGTACTTCAACCTGATCGTCGGAAACTTCTTCGATCTGAAAATCGGAAACTGGTCTGAATACCCACCTCGGCCTGAACACCGGAAACCTGGCTTGAATGCCGCAAGCTGCAAAGATCTGAACTTCGGAAGCTTCTTCGATCTGAACATCGGAAAATCTGGTCTGAATACCCACCTCGGCCTGAACACCGGAAACCTGGCCTGAATGCCGCAAGCTGCATCGATATGAACTTCGGAAGCTTATTCGATTTGAACATCGGAAACTGATCTGAATACCCACCTCGGCCTGAACACCGGAAAACTTGTCATGCCTGTCAGCATCGGCAAAAATAAGGGACAGTGATAAATGAGGCGGCACGCGTGCCAACGACCCATGATGGGGATAACAAGCCATGAGCATGCTATCCTCTATTTAACCCTAGCAAACGAACAATTTGCGCTCAGCTGGGGATTATTCTCTTTTTACTTTTCTTTTCGGACCCCGAAACTTCTTTGATTTTTATTTCCATCTCCGCCCGACAGAAACTCTTCCTCCAATATTGCACTACTGGGGAGTACTATCGATTCAATGTCATGATGTCAAACTCCTCAGAGTAACATCTTCACCGTCTGGCGAAACCAATCCTCTCAAACAGTAGCCACGGCTTGAGACTAGCTTATGCTTGCAATGCTTATGCATGATTTTTTTTCAGCGTAATGCTCCATAATCATGGAAATGCTACGCAATTAGCTATGCAATATGCTATGCTTATCTACATGATGAATGCATAAAAAGTATCCCCCTCAAGGGACTCTTCTGGGGAGCTCGAGGCACTCTGCTAAGGAACCCAATAACACTTCGATCTCCACTCTACTGGGGAATAACACTGCTGCTGGGGAAAGGACCACCCTCACCCGGGATGACCTCCACTGAACCCGATCTGCTTGGGGACTTCGCTGAGGAAGAAACCACCAACGCGCTCTGCGGGGAAAACAACAATCTTCAACTTGCTGGGGAACTAACAAGCTTCGCCATGCTAGGGGAAATAGCTACCAACAGACACCTCTGCTGGGAAATAGCAATCTTCAGGCCTGGCTGCTGAGGAAACACCGATCTCAAATCTGTTGGGGAGATAACCATCCCGGCCCTGCTAGGGAAGACACAGACCTTGAATCTGCTGGGGAGGTAACAATCCCAACTCTGTTTGGGGAAACCAGGAAAGTCTGGCACAGAACATCCGTCGACTCGTCGAACCCTGGTATTCAACATCCAAATCCAGTGTCAGCTTTCCACTTTTGAGAGCTCCCAGACTCATCTGGACTTTTCTGATTCATCACCTTGTATTCCCAACTTCTCCGTACTTGACGGATATCGAACTCCTTAGATTAATACAAACTTTCCAGTCCTCAGACTTTGAAGAGTCTTCTTGATTAATCCTCCAGGATCGTCGCACGTTTCTCGTTGTCTTCACCATTCGTCAATTCCTTTGTCCCTGATTGGACTCCACAGGGATCTTTTGTCAAAAAGCTTCACATCACAACCTGCAAGTGAGTGAAAATATCTAACAACACCTGCAAAAGAGATCGTTAGACAAAAACGTGCCCCAGGCGTGCCAAAATTTCAACACTTGGGTCACTCAACCTTCCGAATAAGATTTCAAGCTTTCAATCTTATAAACATGCATTGGAAGGGATCTCCATGTCTCAAAATGCAAAGATTCTTTATCAAAAATAACTGGATGTTTTTGCAATCAAAGCGGTAATGAAAACAAAAACAAAATTATTTGACTGAATATGCATTTTATTGATTGCAAAAGTGTGGCTTAAACCGAGCAATACACAGGAAGCAATTCCTGAAAAGAGGTAATTGCGCACAAAAGGAAAATCTATCCTAATGGCAATGTGAAACCGCGATCTCATCGAGTTCCAACTCGGTTACACCCCATATGTCCTCAAGACTCTCCGTGCTTTCTGCCTTCTGAACAAGACGCTTCCGACTGATCCCTGCCGGGGATTATCCACCTGTCTTAACCAAAGATACAAATGATCATGCTAGACGCAGTTGTTCGTTTCAATCCCTCTTTTGCCTGGACCGCCCTTTCGGGTTTTCAGTCCACCGGGATACCCTTTTTTGCCCAAGCCGCCCTTGTGGGGTTTTCGACTTGCCGGGTGTACAGTTTTTTCTTTTTTCTATCCCTAATTTTTGCCCGAACCTTTTCTCATTTTTTTCTTGGTTCGCCGGGATGCCCATTTTTGCCTGGACTATTTTATTCTTTTCGTCCAACGGGTCTCTTATACAAAGTATTTTTAAACTGCGTCCGCATTCACAGGGGATGGAAAATCCTCGCCACCCATGGTCGTTAACAACAGGGCTCCGCCAGAGAAAACCTTCATGACCACGAATGGACCTTCATAATTGGGTGTCCACTTTCCCCTACGATCATTTTGAGGAGGAAGGATCCTTTTCAACACCAAATCTCCCACATGATATACCCGAGGTCGTACCTTTCGGTCAAAAGCACGCTTCATCCGCTGCTGGTATAACTGCCCATGACAGATGGCCGCCAACCTCTTCTCCTCAATCAGGCTCAATTCTTTGTACCGAGTCCTTACCCATTCAGCCTCTTGCAATTTTACGTCCATCAGGACTCTCAACGACGGAATCTGAACCTCAACCGGTAACACGGCTTCCATCCCATATACGAGCGAGAATGGCGTTGCCCCAGTAGATGTACGCATTGAAGTTCGATACCCATGCAATGCAAACGGAAACATCTCATGCCAATCTTTATAGGTCACGACCATCTTCTGCACAATCTTCTTGATATTCTTATTGGCTGCCTCAACCGCCCCATTCCTCTTCGGATGATAAGGAGAAGAATTGTGATGCTCGATTTTGAACTCCCGTCACAATTCTGCCATCATCTTATTATTCAAATTAGAACCATTATTAGTAATGATTCTCTCGGGAACCCCATATCTGCAAATGATGTCTCTCTTCAGGAATCTGGCCACGACCTACTTCGTCACATTTGCATAAGAGGCTGCTTCCACCCACTTGGTGAAGTAATCAATAGCCACTAATATGAACCGGTGCCCATTCGAAGCTGTAGGCTCAATCTTTCCGATCATATCAATGCCCCACATAGCAAATGGCCATGGAGACGACATCAAACTCAACGGATTTGGAGGCACATGCACCTTATCAGCATAAATCTGGCATTTATGACATTTCCGCACGAAATTGAAACATTGGGCCTCCATCGTCATCCAATAATAACCAGCTCTCAACAGCTTTTTCACCATCGCATTCCCATTGGCATGGGTACCAAACGACCCTTCGTGAACCTCTTTCATCAATTGGCTTGCTTCTTTATCATCACCACATCTGAGCAAAACCCAATCAAAATTCCGCTTATACAAAACCCCATCCTTGTTCAAGTAGAACACCATGGCCAACCTCCTCAGAGTTTTTCGGTCTTTCTTGGATGCTCCCTCAGGATACTCCTGGGTTTCCAGATAGCGCTTGATATCGTAATACCACGGCTTCTCATCATCAGGCGCTGTGTCAACAGCAAACACATAAGCCGGTCTATCCAGACGTCCCACCTCAACACTGGGGAACTGATTCCACCACTGCACCTTAATCAAGGCGGCCAGAGTAGCCAAAGCATCTGCCAAAGGGTTCTCTTCTCTCGGCACACGATGTAATTCCACCTTGGTGAAGAACGTCAACAATCTCCTCGTATAATTCCAATATGGAATTAAATGAGATTGATGCGTATACCATTTTCCGTTAACCTGATTCACAACCAAAGCTGAATCTCCATATATTACAAGGTTCTTGATCCTCAAATCAATCGCCTCCTCAATCCCCAAGATACAAGCCTCGTATTCAGCCACGTTGTTGGTGCATTCAAATGTTAGCCGGGCAGCAAAAGGAATGTGGGATCCTTTCGGCGTAACCAAAACAACACCAACACCGCTACCATTCACGTTAACGGCCCCATCAAACATCAGAATCCATTCGGATTCAGGGTCAGGCCCCTCCTCCGGGATAGGTTCCTCACAATCTTTCGATTTGAGAAACATGATGTCCTCATCAGGGAATTCAAACTTCATCGGTTGATAATCCTCAATGGGTTGCTGGGCGAGGTAATCAGACAATACACTCCCCTTGATTGCTTTCTGAGAGGTATATTGTATATCGTATTCAGTCAAAATCATTTGCCACCTCGCAACCCTTCCGGTCAATGCTGGCTTTTCAAAAATATACTTGATCGGATCCATCTTGGAAATCAACAAAGTGGTATGAACCAGCATATACTGCCTCAGTCGGCGAGCAACGCATATCAAAGCACAACAAGTTTTCTCGAGCAGTGAATATCTTGTTTCAGAGTCGGTAAACTTTGTGCTAAGGTAGTATATGGCATGCTCTTTTCGACCAGACTCGTCATGCTGCCCCAATACACACCCCATGGACCCCTCGAGGACCGTCAAGTACAGAATTAACGGTCGTCCCCCCACAGGAGGCATCAGAATCGGAGGCTCTTGCAAATATTCTTTTATCTTTTCAAATGCCGCTTGACAATCATTATTCCACCTGACCGTTTGATCTTTTCTCAACAATTTGAATATTGGTTCACAAGTGGCTGTTAGATGAGATATGAACAGTGAAATGTAGTTCAATCTACCTAAGAAACCACGAACCTCCTTCTCTATTCTCGGTTCAGGCATTTCTCTTATTGCTTTTACTTTAGCAGGATCAACCTCGATTCCTCTTTCGCTTACAAAAAACCCCAGCAACTTACCGGACCGCACCCCGAAAGTGCACTTATTCGGATTCAACCTCAGTCTGAACTGTCTCAACCGGTCAAACAGCTTGGCCAGATTTACCAGATGCCCCTCTTCTGTTTGGGACTTTGCTATCATGTCATCAACATAGCATTCAATTTCATGATGAATCATATCATGAAACAAAGTCACCATGGCCCTCTGATAAGTAGCACCGGCGTTCTTGAGACCAAATGGCATCACCCTATAACAAAAAGTGCCCCACGGTGTGATGAACGTTGTTTTCTCCATATCATCTAGCGATATTTTGATTTGATTATAGCCAGAAAAGCCATCCATGAAGGAAAACACCGAGAATTGAGTTGTATTATCTACCAACACGTCGATGTGAGGTAATGGGAAATCATCCTTCGGGTAGCTCTGTTCAAATCCCGGTAGTCCACACACATTCTCACCTCTTTAATTTTCATGGCCATCTCAAGTCGGGTTCTGCGCAATTTCTGCTTCACTGGAGGACAATCTGCTCTCAACGGTAGCTTGTGCACAACGATATCGGTATCCAACCCTGGCATATCCTGATAAGACCAGGCGAAGATATCAACATACTCTTTCAACAATGCTACCATTCTGCTCTTGACATTTACTTCCAAAGCAGCCCCAACTTTCACTTCTTTCCTAACCTCGTCGGTACCCAGATTCACAACCTCGACTTGCTCCTCGTGCGGTTGAATCACCTTCTCCTCTTGTTTCAACAACCTGGCTAATTCCTCCGGCAGTTCACAATCTTCTTCGCCTTCTTCTTTGGCCTGATAGATCGGATTGTCGAAGTCATATGAGGGTGTAACAGAATTGTTATCAATGAGATCCGGAGAATGATTGCATCTGCATGAATATTGATTCATGCATTGCTTTAGAACCGGAACGAAGCAAAGGAAAATAAAAATGAAAACAAAACATTGCCATTTTTATTTTTGTTTATTTTTAAACTGCAAAAATAAATGAAAGACAGGGATTACCGCTTTTAATGAAAAACATCCTTTTATTTATGATGCAAATATTTCAAAATAAAACACATGAGGTGGCCCTTACAATGAACCATTATGTTTCGGGAAAAACGTATGGCTTTCATGCAGATAAAATTGAAAAACAGGAAATATTACTCTTCAAGTAGAGTGACAGTGATGATCTTTTTGGCCATCCAGTTCTGGACTTCCATCCCTGGTACGCACGGCTTTATCCATTGATCTATCTCACAATCACTGTCAACTTTTTCACCCACCATACAGATGTGATCTGGATCCAGCATTCCAGCACTGGTGAACGTGAATGACGTACGACGTCCTCTGCCCTGTCCAGACGAGCCTCGGCCCGGCTGATAACCAACCCCAAATCGGTCTTTCTTAGCAGCGATATCCATCATCTTTCCCCAACTAGGAGCTTCCCCATTCTTCACCACCTCAGCAGCCTGCTTGTACGAAGAAATGGACGGCTTCTCCTCTTTAACAAAAATAGCATTCTCCACCTTGACGGTTTCAAATGCTTGACTTGGCGTTTCCCATATCTCCCCGTCCATTTCAACATATTTGAACGATGATAGGTGGCTGACGAAGATGTCTTCCTCTCCGCAAACTGTGACGACCTGCCCATCCCAGATGTACTTCAGTTTCTGGTGCAAAGTCGAAGTCACCACTCCCGCAGCATGGATCCATGGGCGACCCAACAGGCAACTGTATGCCGGCTGAATATCTATGACATAGAATACCGACTTGAACACCTCGGGCCCGATCTTCACCGGGAGCTCCACTTCTCCAAACACAGCCCGCTTTGAGCCATCAAAAGCTCTAACTATCAGGTTCGTGGGCGTCAAGATCAACCCTTCACAGTCCAACTTCGCCAAAGCCTTCTTTGGTAACACATTGAGCGATGAGCCGGTATCAACCAACACGTGCGAAAGCACCGCTCCTTTACACTCCATCGCAATGTGTAATGCCCTATTATGGTTCCGCCCATCCACAGTTAGATCCAAATCGGTAAAACCCAGCCCATGGCTGGCATTGACGTTCGACACCACCGTCTCCAATTGATTGATCGTGATCTCCTGAGGAACATAGGCTCTCTTCAATATTCTCAGCAAAGCCTCTCTATGCCCCTCGGAGCTCAGCAATAAGGACAAAATTGAGATCTTAGATGGAGTCTGCTGCAGATGGTCAACAAGCTTGTACTCTGACTTCTTGAGGATTCTCAAAAATTCTTCAGCCTCATCATCAAGTTCACTCTCCGACCCTCCAGGCGCCGGTGTCACTACAGGAGTAACTTCATTTACCACTTGTTTCCCTCTCGCCCTGGCTAAAGCCTCGGCCTTATCTTTCTTTTCTTTTTCTCCCTCTCCACTCCTCAAAGCGTCAGGTGCAAACAACCTTCCACTGCGAGTGAAACCACTAGGTCCGACATTATCCACCTTTGAAACGGTGGTTTCATCCGCAGTCTGATCATCCAACTTCTCCCCATTACAGTAGACCTCTCCACCATAATGCCATGGCACAGCGTCATCATTGTCATAAGGAATTGGCCCAGGTACCGTGATAGTAACTGGAGCTGCATCTGCCAGCGTTTACAAATCAACCGGGTCGAAGTAAATGGTTATGGTGGAGACATCCTCCCTCTCCGAATCAATCTTTTCAAATATGAGGCTTCCCTCATCCATCAGCCTCTGGACAGCCTCCCTCAATAATACACACCCATTGGGAACAACGGTGCACGCAACACAACAATCATCACAGCCCGGGAAGACCCCATTCTTCAACAATTATCTTTTGACCTCAGCCAATGGAGTCTTCAACTGGTCTACCTCTGTCAGCCCAACTCTGCCCTCATTCTCAGAGACTGCATTCACCCCCATTTGACCATGCACGGGCATGGGATTAGCATTAACGTTTGGAGATGGAGCAAAATTGATTGCCTTAGAATCCACTAAGTCTTGGACCACATGCTTAAAAGCTTTACAATTTTCCATATTGTGTCCAGGTGCACCAAAGTGGAATTCACACTTAGCGTTCTCATCAAAATTGGCCGGCCTCTGGTCAGGTCTCAACGGTGCCAACGTCCTCAGCTGGACCAACCCCAAATCATTCAACTTCTTCAGCAAGAATGAGTAGGTCACAGGTGGTCTATCAAATTGACGATCATTCATTCGTCCTCTTACCTGGTACCCGGCCCTCTGCGGTCTCTGTTGAAACGGCTGTCGTTGTTGTTGCGGTTGTTGTTGTTGTTGTTGTTGTTGATTGTCAGCAGGAATTGTTACCGCAGCAGTGTGCTGGTAGTAACGATCCCTACTCTGTCCTCTTTGGGTATACACAACACTTGTATCACCCTCCTTCTTTCTCTGACCATTCCCAAAGGGCTTCTTCGATCCAGATGACGAAGCACTACCCTGGATTTTCCCCATCTTTAACCAACTTTCGATTCTTTCTCCGACCACCATTATATCAGCAAAGTTGGTAACCGGGCATCCAACCATCCTCTCTGCAAACGTCCCCTGAAGGGTACCCATAAACAGATCAGACATTTCTCTATCCACCAACGGAGGTTGGACTCGGGCAGCCAGCTCCCTCCACCTCTGTGCATATTCTTTAAACCCCTCATTAGGCTTCTGAGACATACCCTGCAATTGGGTACGGCTAGGCGCCATATCAGCATTGAATTGGTATTGTTTAAAGAATGCATCCCCAAGATCCTGCCAGCTTTTAATGTCAGAAGATTTCAATTTGGTGTACCATTCCAAAGACCCCCCAGACAGACTGTCCTGGAAGAAGTACATCCAAAGCTTTTGGTCCATCGTATAAGCAGAAATCTTTTGGACAAAAGCCTGAAGATGAGTTTCCGGGTAAGAACTCCCATTATATTTGTCAAACGCAGGCGCTTTAAACTTTTGTGGGATCACAATCCCCTCAACCAGCCCCATGTTCGACATATTAACAACCCCCGGAGTAGCATAGCTTTCAAGAGCCCTGATTTTCTCCGCCAGCACCTGAATCTCTTTATTGGGTGGTTGGACACCATATTGACCGAACTGTTCATTAAGTACGGAGAACTGGTCTTCTTCTCTATCCTCCTCGGCCCCGAAGAAAGGAGGAAACAAACTGTCCTTCAGATTGTTACCCATCAGACCTGGTCCACCGCCTGTGGCAACACCAAAACCACCCCCATTATTAGTCACTACACCAGCAGTTGTCTTCTTTCTGAGATCTCCCCCATCCCTGAAACCACCAAGGCCATTGTTAGAGACACCCTCTAAATTGATACCACTATTGGCAGCTGAAGCCCGCTCGAGCTTCTCCAGTTTATCAGCAAGTGCTTTTTGCCCCACAGCAAACCCTTGCATGACATTGATCAGTTCATTCATTTTCTCCTTCATCTCGAGAACATCTGCGTTGGGTAGATCCATCAGCCTGGATGTGTTGCATCTAGTAGGATATCTGTGCGGACGTGCTGCGTGCAAAGGAATGATTCTACGTGCGCGAGCAATGATTCCTGTAACAATAAAGCACGTTAGAAACTGACACCTGCAAAATAGAATACAAGTTATTATGATTCATGCATGAATGCACTGTCTATCCATATGAGGAACACTCTGTCTTTCGATCCTGGTTTCATCGAGACATATAATAATTTGACAACCACATTCTGACATCAATCATCTAATTTTGCCAATCCGAGCAGAGATATATGATTTAGCAAAGATATCACCCAACCATGTGTGTGCGATGTGAGTGCAGCATGGAAAAGCAAATAAAGCTTTGTAGATCAATCACTGAATGAAAACAACCACTGTATATCAAAAGCGCACAATATGTGCGAAAGTCATACATCAAGTCTGATACAAATCAAATTACAATTCTCCAGAAACAGAAAGGAAATACAAGCAAGTGAATTCCGTCAACAGGCCTGACGGTAATCCACACAAATAAGAAAGGTCTAATCTGATGAAGGTCCCACAGAAGGCCCTACATCATCAACCATCTTGGTAAACTTCACAGCAAACCTAAGCTCAGTGTTCTCTTGCTGCAATCTCCCTATCTCCTTCTGGTGAATCTTCATCTGTCTGAAGTAATGATCCCTCTCAGCAAGATAGTGATCTCTCTCAGCAATAATCTTCGCTTTCTCCGCTTCCCATTCTGTGGTAAGGACTTTGTCTCTGGCTTCCCTCTGATCCCTCACAAGGATTTGTCTCCTCTTCTCATCTTCAATGACCTTCGAAGCTCTAGCTAGTTTCTCCTTGGTAAGGTCATGCTCCTTTGTAGACGACTCCAACGCTTGGCTGATCTTGCGGTAATATGCAGTGTCTATCTCAAAGCGCTTCGCCTTCATGGCATATCTCTTATCCTGGTCTTCTATTCTCCCTTTGATTTCCTGGTTAGCCATCTGAATCCTAGCAACACTCATCTCTAACTCAGTCTTCTCTGCTTGCAGCTGATCTCTGGCTTTCTTCATCTCAAGGAACTCTTCCATGCTGATAGAAGAACATGGCCCCTCAATCATAGGACACCAAGGATCACCCCCAGGAAATGGTAGATGTGTGGGCTCAATCCTCTTCCTAATCCAATCATCAAACGGAGGAAAAGACCTGTTATTAACCTTACCAAAAGGAACCTTGCCTTTCCTCTGAATGTCACGCCACTCATCAGACACTTGCCTCAACTTTGGCTGATTACCCTCAATTGGGAAGTAGAAAGACTCCTGAATCTCTCGCCCGAGAGGAGGACCCTCCACAGCAAATCCCATTTGTCTCCTAAGAAGCACCAGGTTGTAATTAATGCAACCTTGAACTCCTATAAGAGGCACATTGGGAAGACTTCCGCAACTGTAAATGAAATCTCGTCCAGCCATACCATTATGAGTCCAAGCTATATCCTTGGCTCGCAAACCCATCAACCTGATTGACCACTTGATAGTAGGATGAAGAAAAACAAATGCACCTCTGGAAGGCAAATACCCCATGAACCATTTGTACAACAGCTGAGCACAACACCGGATCAATCCCCCACGCCGCTTCTCGTTCCGATTATGGACCGAGTAATAAACATCCCCAACCAGGGTAGGAATGGGATTCCTCTGCACAAACAACCGGATAGCATTAATATATACAAAGTTCTTCTGGTTAGGAAACATGATGATCCCATAATTGCTTACAGCAAGCAAAGCACAAACGGTCCTCCAATTACCCAACATAGCATGCTCCTTGGCCTTAGCCTCCAAGAAACTCAGATGAAAACCGAGCAACTTTCCCTTCTCCTTCAAACCCCCCTTAATCACTTCTGGGCTCAAATAAAGAGCAAGAGAGATCTCAGCAACATTAGGTTCCCCCTTAATGACATAGAATGGAATCTGATCTCTAATCTGAATGCCCAGGATGCTGGCATAGTCTTCCATCAAAGGTCCCAACAAGTAATCCGGGAAAACAAAGCATCTCAAACCCGGGTCATAAAACTGGAGAAGAGTATGGATGACACTCCTATCACTGTCTGTAAGCCTGAAAACCAACTTCAGAATACCACCATAAATCTCACGGAACATCCCCACACGGTCAGGTGTAATCAATGCTATCATATCTCTCAGCACACCAATCTCTGGGTCAAGGAAACTGTAGACAACATCGTCTTTCAAGCCGATCCTCATGTCTGGAACAAAGAAGTCTCTCAACCCGGATCTCAATCAAGAATCTTCCCTGCATATGGATAAACATGAGTTAGATGCAGATAAATGCAAAATGTGAATGATGCTGATGTATGAATGCAATGCACTGTGCCATCCTCCAAGTCATCTGAACATCCACTGCGCTGAGTTACGGCCCCTGAACTGATCATAACCATCTGAGGTACTGGGTAACCCTAAATCCAACTTGAGAGGTTCCGAAATAAACGGAAGCGGAGAATATATCATCACCATCACTGGAAAATCACTGATCTGATAACAACACAATCATCTGCACCAACCCAGGGAATCCTGAAATAAACGGATCCCCACTGATAAATACCACGGACAAAACTCCGACGTCTCAGAAATAAATCCACAAATCCAACTCATAAATAGGACTCTGATCAAGAACTGAACCATTAATCACCATCAGAAAGTCACCATCAGAACATGCATCTGTAAGAATCAACTCTCCCCTCACAGGTGAATTCTAATCAGGTCATCCTAAGGCGGATAATGATCTCGACAATCGAGAAAAGATACTCAACGGGTTTGCCCTTTCGGGTGTGCCGCTGTAGCTCTCATAAGATCGTCTAAACCAAAGATCCGGGAAAGAACGGTCACCGAAGTCACCAGCTCAGATGAGGTAACTTAACCAAAGTGGATACTCCACAAAGGAAGAGCTCCCTCAAAAGAACCTCGTCCGGCTTGTGGTATGTCACGTCGCCAAAAACATGTTGACCTAACATGAGAGGCAACATGAGACCATGCTAATCCTAGGTGTATACTCGGGCCTGGGTTTTAGCCCCACTCAGAACACCCACCCCAAATCAGAGAAACCAACCTATACAGAATCTAGCACAATGATAATATGATGCATGCAAACATATATGCAAATATATACAATCACAGCCTAATAATCATAAATGCAATAAATAGAGCAGCAAAAGCAACCAAAACCCTATCCTAAAGAGCGCTAGGATTGACTCGCTTAGGGAAGATGGACCAGCAAGAGGTCAACTTCTCTGTAGTCCCCAACAGAGTCGCCAGCTGTCGCATACGCGAAAAACAACCGGCGGAAAAAGACAAACAAACAGAGTCGCAACCGTGCATAATTTATCCCAAAAGAGGGAAAGTAAACGCTCGAAGTAAACCTGGAAAGGAAATGGTCTTACGACCGAAGATTGCAAGGATCGGGAGTCGGTTACGCAAGGGGAAGGTATTAGCACCTCTCACGTCCGTCGTACTCGACGGGATCCACGCTCAGAAAGATAGAATAAGGTTGTTGAAACTGCTCAAAGAATGCACACACGCTGGAATAAAACACAGATTGAAAGAGAGGGGAACGGGCTCGCTAGGATATCGCATCCTATGCCTATGTATCTCATCTGGAATGAGAATCAGAGCTACCGTAGTTCGGCTAACGCACGCCAAACAAAACGCTCACAAAGACGCTGAGACGTCAGAGCAAACACCCAAACACAAACTGGAAACGGAATGCCAATCGCTGGGCTTACATCCGACTCCACAAAAGAAACGCAAACAGGAAATTGACTGCCAATCGCTGGACTTACGTCAGACTCCAAACAAGCAAACACACACAGGAAAACTGACTTCCAATCGCTGGACTTACGTCAGACTCCAAACAAGCAAACACACACAAGAAACTGACTGCCAATCGCTGGACTTACGTCAGACTCCAAACACACACAAAAGGGTTGAAAAAAGAAAAGGGCGCCCGGAGAGATCTGCTCATCTCCTGCCTACGTACCTCATCTGGTATGAGGATCAGGGCGACGTAGTTCCCCTTAACAGGGAAAGAACTTCTATCCTAACCAGAGACCAGGGAGATAACAGACTACTAGGGAGACTATGACTCGAGCCTAGAAGTTGTCATGCAAATGATCCCTATATTGAAGTCTCTAACAAGAGTTTGACTCACACAGGCAGTGAGTCAACTCAAGTCTATCTCTACGTACGTCAACTTCCTCAAAATTTGATCACACAACTCCTACAGAAAGGAGATGGGAAGCTAAGCAGATAAATATCAAAAGCAAATAGCACACACAATACACAACCAAGGGGGCTCAAGCAAGGTTAGGCTTTAGTCAAGGGGTCATATCGACCTTGACAAACAAACCAACTGGAAATGGGTGTTTTGAGCTCTTAACCCTAACATTGAGAGTTAGGGTGAAGCAGATGAAATGGGAATGAGGGGTGTGCCTGATAACTCTTTACCCTGGCCTGGGAGAGCTTTAATCAATAGAAAGTGTGAGAGTTCAGAATGAAGGAACTCTTCTCCACATGACTGACACTACAAGATTTTTGGTTTTTATTCAAAGTGCATCAACACATGGTGTGAGCAAGATGAATGACACAACAGAATAGCAGGGGATGGATTACACATCCCTTGTATCTGCCAATTGCCTCTTAAGAGGACTTAACCTGCTTGGCACAAAAATAAACAAGCACAAACATTGCCTCTTAAGGAGGGCTTCAGACAGGTGCCTGCCAGTAACAGCAGGTCTTCCAGACTACATGAAGATTAGGAATTATACCTAAGTGGTACGCCAACCACAGCAAAGCAAAGCAAAGTTCAAATGAACTTAAAGCAACTTAGGTACCTGTGGAAACAACTAAACAAATCAGTACAATACTCAGACAAACAGACAACAGTCAATAACAAACAGACAATCCCAATGTACAACACATAAGCCATAAGGCAAACTCAAGTGACTTATCATCAACCTACAAAACAACAAATGTTAGCAATCAAAAGCAAATATCAACATTCAAATGATGAAGCAACATCAACCATGGAGATTAGGTGCTTGGTCATGAAATTCAAAGCTCACATGTAAGTCCAAACCACTAGGTCAAAGCCTAGGGTCAAAAGTGAAGAAAAAATCCAAAACAGGAGCTGAAATTCAACACAATGCAACTTCAAACACATATGAATATGTCCTAAAAAGGAACACATCAAAATCATCAAGTAAAAGCATTTCATGTGCAAAGGAAGTCAAAGACAATTTCAAAGCTCATATTAGGACATCATGAATGAAAAAACCAAATCAAAACAGAAATGATTCAAATAATTCTGGAAAAATTCATGAGCATTCAACATATCCAATACAATCACCATACAAAAAATCAGAATCAACAGAGGTCATTTGGCATGGAAATTAAATTGCACAAGTTGATCATCCAATGGTGTGACACAAATTGTCACACCATGCTAACATGTACATAAAACAGAAATGACACATGGAAAAAATGTCAAACCAGAACCAAAACATCCATCAAGATGTTAAGAACAATCATCCAAAATTTCAATGCATTTGGATCAATATCAAGCATTTCATGATAAGATGAATGGAGCAAGGTCACAAATGTACACATGTTCACATATTCTAACACCATTCAAAATCCAGCCATGCACAAATTCAGAATTTAACATCATCAAATAGAGGACATCTCGAGGATCAAGTAGCAAAAAACCAGGGATTAATTGGATGATTTTTCAATTAGTTATGGATTTTTAAAGTTGGCAAAAGAAATTGGAAATAAAATGTGACATAGCATGTGAAATAGGAGGGAAAAAGGAAATGAAGGTTAAATTTGAAAAAGTGCTAGCGCCAGGAATCGAGCCTGGTACGAATTCAAATGAAGTGCCATGCACTGAAACGCTGCCGTTTTGGCAGCGAAAACCCTAGTTCATGTTAGCGTCGGACAGACGCGGACGCTGGGGCGTCGCTAGATGAAGAACATCATCTTCTTCCCGAAGATGATGAAGAACATCATCTTCTTCCCGAAGATGATGAAGAACAGCATGAATGTTCAAGCAATTTTCCAAAATTTTCCCAAATTTTCCAGAATTTCAAAATTTTTACATCATTCAAATCCTCATGTCATGTAGATTATAGATCAACAAACATTTCATGCTAATTCATCATCAATTAAGAGAATCGAGCAAAATAATTTTCACATGTCAAACTTGAATCACTCATAACTCACTCAATTTTTAACCAAATCACACGAAATTTCCACCAGAATCATCAGCAAAGAGAGATCTACAAGATTATGCATATAAAACAGTGAATTAAGAGGATCGAAAAAGTGACCTCTTGAAGAACAGCTCCTTGAAAACGCACGATCAAAGGCTTGCAATGATCCAAATCCAATCCAGAATACTTGTAATGATGTTTGATGAAGAATTTGAAGCTTGGAAACGTGTAGATCTAGCTCAATTCTCACTTGCCATGGTTATGTTCTTGAACTTCAACTGCACAATTTCCACACAAATTCCACAATCCAAGGCTTGATATGCACTTAATCAACACCAGAGAACAAGAATGTGGAAGAATATTGCAATGTTCTTTGAAGATTTTTCAACTTTTGGTTGAGAGAAAAAATGGAGGGAAAAACTTCTAGATCTAAAAAATGGTGAAAATGATTAACCTCCTGAAGTTCTGTTATGATTTAGTATATATACCATGTGCTAATCCTATTTTAATTAAAATTAATCAAGGTTTAGTTGAAGTTAAGCAAGATAAGGTGTGGTGACAAAAATTGAAATTTTGTGGTGCATGGCAATTCCAAACGTGAACAGTACCAAACCAATGATCAAATGCACTTAAAAACACTCCATGCACATATTAACAATGGTCATTTGTTCCCATGATGCATCAATTTTAAATTTTCAAGTTTCCCTCCAAAATTGACTTGAATGCACAAATGATCATATGTTCAAATTTCATGCAATGTGATGGATGTTTTAGAAACTACATGTCATGAGAAGCAAAATGCAAAAAGAACCACCAAATTTGGAGTTATGAATCAAAAGTTATGGCCATTTGAAGTTCCATGTACACTTGGTAATGATTTGATCATATCTCCTCAACCCTTCATCAGATGCTCATGATCTTGGACTTTTTGGAAATGGGAGAGAGAGATCTTCAACTTTCATGTTGGACAAAAATTCATTTGAAGCTTCTTTGATGATGCAAGATCAAGTTGAATTTGAATAAAAAACTTTCCATTTTTGGAAACTTCCAATTACAGGTCACTTTCCATTTTTGGAAACTTTTGATCTGACCTCAAATTCTTCAAGATATGCATTTGACATGATTAATAAGCCTCTTTTGAACATGAATGAGATGTTGAAAGTCATTTCTCCCCCTCCTAGTCCTCAGTTGACTTTCTGTTGACTTTTATGGTTGATAGATGACTTACAAACATGCACAAATGACTTTGAGCCTCAACCACTTGATGAAATGGCTCCAAAATGAAACCCTAGCTTGTACAAGCTCAATAACATCATATGATGATCTCCTTCTCAAGAAAGACCTCATCTCCTTGAGAATCCCCTGATTGGGAGAATGCCATTGTTTAGGGTTGACTAGAGGTCAAAACCCTAATCCTAAGGAACATGATTAGGCACAATGAACCTCTTGAAGATGATAGAATCAAGATGATGGTGATATACTCTTGCAAACAAGATAATGCTCAACATTTGGAAGGAACCAGTAAAACCCTAATTGAAGGGCAACCCTTAGATGATTGATCAATTCAACAAGACCCTCAGGCTTGAATCTTTCAACCCCTCTATCTTCTGAAAAAGACTTAGGAGGATGACTTGATTATTCCACATGATATGCAAAGATGTAATGCCTAATACCCTAAAACATGAAATACAAAATGCTAAGCTAGTCCCAAGAAGAGGAGGGCAAATTTTGAGGTGTTACAGCTGCCCCTATTCAATCGACTGTGAACCTGTCGATATGAACAGCCTCGGCTTTCAGATGATCAGGGTGAAGAGTGATTGAATACCAAGAACAGACGAACAATTTGCACTCTGCTGGGAAATAATTAACCATGCCTGTCAGAATCGGCAAAGAAGTGATCTTAAAAGAAGAATCCGTCTGGTACGGTGAAAGTCGGCCTGAGTACCGAAAAGGAACGTTGACCTGGATACCAAAATAAATGGTAACACAGGGATAACCATGGCCTGAACGCCGCTCGTCAGTCTGAATACTTAATATCGGAATATGAGAGTATTAATGCCGGTCTGAACACCGCGAGATTGGCCTGAATGCCTGAAAATCTGGCCTTAATGCCATTTTAGTCTGGATACCACTTCGGTCTGGATACCGGGAGATTGGCCTGAATGCCACAAGTACTTCAACCTGATCGTCGGAAACTTCTTCGATCTGAAAATCGGAAACTGGTCTGAATACCCACCTCGGCCTGAACACCGGAAACCTGGCTTGAATGCCGCAAGCTGCAAAGATCTGAACTTCGGAAGCTTCTTCGATCTGAACATCGGAAAATCTGGTCTGAATACCCACCTCGGCCTGAACACCGGAAACCTGGCCTGAATGCCGCAAGCTGCATTGATATGAACTTCGGAAGCTTCTTCGATTTGAACATCGGAAACTGATCTGAATACCCACCTCGGCCTGAACACCGGAAAACTTGTCATGCCTGTCAGCATCGGCAGAAATAAGGGATAGTGATAAATGAGGCGGCACGCGTGCCAACGACCCATGATGGGGATAACAAGCCATGAGCATGCTATCCTCTATTCAACCCTAGCAAACGAACAATTTGCGCTCAGCTGGGGATTATTCTCTTTTTACTTTTCTTTTCGGACCCCGAAACTTCTTTGATTTTTATTTCCATCTCCGCCCGACAGAAACTCTTCCTCCAATATCGCACTACTGGGGAGTACTATCGATTCAATGTCATGATGCCAAACTCCTCAGAGTAACATCTTCACCGTCTGGCGAAACCAATCCTCTCAAACAGTAGCCACGGCTTGAGACTAGCTTATGCATGATTTTTTTTTAGCGTAATGCTCCATAATCATGGAAATGCTACGCAATTAGATATGCAATATGCTATGCTTATCTACATGATGAATGCATAAAAAGTATCCCCCTCAAGGGACTCTTCTGGGGAGCTCGAGGCACTCTGCTGAGGAACCCAATAACACTTCGATCTCCACCCTACTGGGGAATAGCACTGCTGCTGGGGAAAGGACCACCCTCACCCGGGATGACCTCCACTGAACCCGATCTGCTTGGGGACTTCGCTGGGGAAGAAACCACCAACGCGCTCTGCGGGGAAAACAACAATCTTCAACTTGCTGGGGAACTAACAAGCTCCGCCATGCTAGGGGAAATAGCTACCAACAGACACCTCTGCTGGGAAATAGCAATCTTCAGGCCTGACTGTTGAGGAAACACCGATCTCAAATCTGTTGGGGAGATAACCATCCCGGCCCTGCTAGGGAAGACACAGACCTTGAATCTGCTGGGGAGGTAACAATCCCAACTCTGTTTGGGGAAACCAGGAAAGTCTGGCACAGAACACCCGTCGACTCGTCGAACCCTGGTATTCAACATCCAAATCCAGTGTCAGCTTTCCACTTTTGAGAGCTCCCAGACTCATCTGGACTTTTCTTATTCATCACCTTGTAGTCCCAACTTCTCCGTACTTGACGAATATCGAACTCCTTAGATTAATACAAACTTTCCAGTCCTCAGACTTTGAAGAGTCTTCTTGATTAATCCTCCAGGATCGTCGCACGTTTCTCGCTGTCTTCACCATTCGTCAATTCCTTTGTCCCTGATTGGACTCCACGGGGATCTTTTGTCAAAAAGCTTCACATCACAACCTGCAAGTGAGTGAAAATATCTAACAGCACCTGCAAAAGAGATCGTTAGACAAAAACGTGCCCCAGGCGTGCCAAAATTTCAACACTTGGGTCACTCAACCTTCCGAATAAGATTTCAAGCTTTCAATCTTATAAACATGCATTGGAAGGGATCTCCATGTCTCAAAATGCAAAGATTCTTTATCAAAAATAACTGGATGATTTTGCAATCAAAGCGGTAATGAAAACAAAAACAAAATTATTTGACTGAATATGCATTTTATTGATTGCAAAATTGTGGCTTAAACCGAGCAATACACAGGAAGCAATTCCTGAAAAGAGGTAATTGCGCACAAAAGGAAAATCTATCCTAATGGCAATGTGAAACCGCGATCTCATCGAGTTCCAACTCGGTTACACCCCATATGTCCTCAAGACTCTCCGTGCTTTCTGCCTTCTGAACAAGACGCTTCCGACTGATCCCTACCGGGGATTATCCACGTGTCTTAACCAAAGATACAAATGATCATGCTAGACGCATTTGTTCGTTTCAATCCCTCTTTTGCCTGGACCGCCCTTTCGGGTTTTCAGTCCACCGGGATACCCTTTTTTGCCCAAGCCGCCCTTGTGGGGTTTTTGACTTGCCGGGTGTACAGTTTTTTCTTTTTTTTATCCCGAATTTTTGCCCGAACCTTTTCTCATTTTTTTCTTGGTTCGCCGGGATGCCCATTTTTCCCTGGACTATTTTTTCTTTTCGTCCAGCGGGTCTCTTATACGAAGTATTTTTTAACTGCGTCCGCATTCACAGGGGATGGAAAATCCTCGCCATCCATGGTCGTTAACAACAGGGCTCCGCCAGAGAAAACCTTCTTGACCACGAATGGACCTTCATAATTGGGTGTCCACTTTCCCCTACGATCATTTTGAGGAGGAAGGATCCTTTTCAACACCAATTCTCCCACATGATATACCCGAGGTCGTACCTTTCGGTCAAAAGCACGCTTCATCCGCTGCTGGTATAACTGCCCATGACAGATGGCCGCCAACCTCTTCTCCTCAATCAGGCTCAATTCTTTGTACCGAGTCCTTACCCATTCAGCCTCTTGCAATTTTACGTCCATCAGGACTCTCAACGACGGAATCTGAACCTCAACCGGTAACACGGCTTCCATCCCATATACGAGCGAGAATGGCGTTGCCCCAGTAGATGTACGCACTGAAGTTCGATACCCATGCAATGCAAACGGCAACATCTCATGCCAATCTTTATAGGTCACGACCATCTTCTGCATAATCTTCTTGATATTCTTATTGGCTGCCCCAATTGCCCCATTCCTCTTCGGACGATAAGGAGAAGAATTGTGATGCTCGATTTTGAACTCCCGGCACAGTTCTGCCATCATATTATTATTAGAACCATTATCAGTAATGATTCTCTCGGGAACCCCATATCTTCAAATGATGTCTCTCTTCATGAATCTGGCCACGACCTGCTTCGTCACATTTGCATAAGAGGCTGCTTCCACCCACTTGGTGAAGTAATCAATAGCCACTAATATGAACTGGTGCCCATTCGAAGCTGTAGGCTCAATCTTTCCGATCATATCAATGCCCCACATAGCAAATGGCCATGGAGACGACATCAAACTCAACGGATTTGGGGGCACGTGCACCTTATCAGCATAAATCTGGCATTTATGACATTTCCGCACGAAATTGAAACATTGGGCCTCCATCGTCATCCAATAATAACCAGCTCTCAACAGCTTTTTCACCATCGCATTCCCACTGGCATGGGTACCAAACGACCCTTCGTGAACCTCTTTCATCAATTGGCTTGCTTCTTTATCATCAACACATCTGAGCAAAACCCAATCAAAATTCTGCTTATACAAAACCCCATCCTTGTTCAAGTAGAACACCATGGCCAACCTCCTCAGAGTTTTTCGGTCTTTCTTGGATGCTCCCTCAGGATACTCCTGGGTTTCCAGATAGCGCTTGATATCGTAATACCACGGCTTCTCATCATCAGGCGCTGTGTCAACAGCAAACACATAAGCCAGTCTATCCAGACGTCCCACCTCAACACTGGGGAACTGATTCCACCACTGCACCTTAATCAAGGCGGCCAAAGTAGCCAAAGCATCTGCCAAAGGGTTCTCTTCTCTCGGCACATGATGTAATTCCACCTTGGTGAAGAATGTCAACAATCTCCTCGTATAATTCCGATATGGAATTAAATGAGATTGATGCGTATACCATTTTCCGTTAACCTGATTCACAACCAAAGCTGAATCTCCATATATTACAAGGTTCTTGATCCTCAAATCAATCACCTCCTCAATCCCCAAGATACAAGCCTCGTATTCAGCCACGTTGTTGGTGCATTCAAATGTTAGCCGGGCAGCAAAAGGAATGTGGGATCCTTTCGGCGTAACCAAAACAGCACCAACACCGCTACCATTCACGTTAACGGCCCCATCAAACATCATAATCCATTCGGATTCAGGATCAGGCCCCTCCTCCGGGATAGGTTCCTCACAATCTTTCGATTTGAGAAACATGATGTCCTCATCAGGGAATTCAAACTTCATCGGTTGATAATCCTCAATGGGTTGCTGGGCGAGGTAATCAGACAATACACTCCCCTTGATTGCTTTCTGAGAGGTATACTGTATATCGTATTCAGTCAAAATCATTTGCTACCTCGCAACCCTTCCGGTCAATGCTGGCTTTTCAAAAATATACTTGATCGGATCCATCTTGGAAATCAACAAAGTGGTATGAACCAGCATATACTGCCTCAGTCGGCGAGCAACCCATACCAAAGCACAACAAGTTTTCTCAAGCAGTGAATATCTTGTTTCAGAGTCGGTAAACTTTTTGCTAAGGTAGTATATGGCATGCTCTTTTCGACCAGACTCGTCATGCTGCCCCAATACACACCCTATGGACCCCTCGAGGACCGTCAAGTATAGAATTAACGGTCGTCCCTCCACAGGAGGCATCAGAATCGGAGGCTCCTGCAAATATTCTTTTATCTTTTCAAATGCCGCTTGGCAATCATTATTCCACCTGACCGTTTGATCTTTTCTCAACAATTTGAATATTGGTTCACACGTGGCTGTTAGATGAGATATGAACCGTGAAATGTAGTTCAATCTACCTAAGAAACCACGAACCTCCTTCTCTGTTCTCGGTTCAGGCATTTCTCTTATTGCTTTTACTTTAGCAGGATCAACCTCGATTCCTCTTTCGCTTACAATAAACCCCAGCAACTTACCGGACCGCACCCCGAAAGTGCACTTTTTCGGATTCAACCTCAGTCTGAACTGTCTCAACCGGTCAAACAACTTGGGCAGATCTACCAGGTGCCCCTCTTCTATTTGGGACTTTGCTATCATGTCATCAACATAGCATTCAATTTCATGATGAATCATATCATGAAACAAAGTCACCATGGCCCTCTGATAAGTAGCACCGGCGTTCTTGAGACCAAATGGCATCACCTTATAACAAAAAGTGCCCCACGGTGTGATGAACGTTATTTTCTCTATATCATCTGGCGACATTTTGATTTGATTATAGCCAGAAAAGCCATCCATGAAGGAAAACACCGAGAATTGAGCTGTATTATCTACCAACATGTCGATGTGAGGTAATGGGAAATCATCCTTCGGGCTAGCTCTGTTCAAATCCCGGTAGTCCATACACATTCTCACCTTTCCATCCTTCTTCGGCACCGGCACAATGTTTGCGACCAAAGGTGGATAATTAGTGACAGCGAGGAAACCAGCATCCAACTACTTCTGCACTTCCTCTTTAATTTTCATGGCCATCTCAAGTCGGGTTCTGCGCAATTTCTGCTTCACTGGAGGACAATCTGCTCTCAACGGTAGCTTGTGCACAACGATATCGGTATCCAACCCTGGCATATCCTGATAAGACCAGGCGAAGATATCAACATACTCTTTCAACAATGCTACCATTCTGCTCTTGACATTTACTTCCAAAGCAGCCCCAACTTTCACTTCTTTCCTAACCTCGTCGGTACCCAGATTCACAACCTCGACTTGCTCCTCGTGCGGTTGAATCACCTTCTCCTATTGTTTCAACAACATGGCTAATTCCTCCGGCAGTTCACAATCTTCTTCGCCTTCTTCTTCGACCTGATAGATCGGATTGTCGAAGTCATATGAGGATGTAACAGAATTGTTATCAATGAGATCCGGAGAATGATCGCATCTGCATGAATGTTGATTCATGCATTGCTTTAGAACCGGAACGAAGCAAAGGAAAATAAAAATGAAAACAAAACATTGCCATTTTTATTTTTGTTTATTTTTAAACTGCAAAAATAAATGAAAGACAGGTGTTAATACCTTAGGATTGACATTAATTTTGTAAAACAAATAATGTATTCATCTCTGTTGTTTTAATATGTTGGGTTGAAGAAGTTCAACATCTGGACCAACATGTCATGTACGATGTCACGACATCATGCCTGTGACATCGCACATGTGTAGAAAACTGAATTAATTAATTCAGTATATATTCTGGGATTAGCAAGGATATCTGGTGAATATCCTAACTCCCATGTGGAGGTCTTAAAGACTTAATCAGAATATATATAGGCTCTAAATATGGAGATATATATGGAGAGATTCTAGGATTGAAGACCTTGTTTGTAGCAGAATTTTTCTGCTGAAGTTGTAACAGCAAAGAACAAGTCTGCTGCGATTTCTGAAGGCCCAAATCCAGTTGGGTGATTAGGTTATAAATAGCTAATTGTAACCTAGTTTGTGTAAGCCTCTTAGAATGAATTTTTAGGGGTGTGTGTGAGGTAAACCTCCCAACTTGTGGGAAGATTACCATATGTTTCTCAGTGGTAAAAGCTGAGAGTTTTTGTAACTCAAAGCCTGTAGGCAAGAGTGATTTTGTTCTTGAACGAAGCTGTGAAGCAAGTTCAAGGTGTGTTAACATTACATTGTATTTGTAGTGATAGGAATGGAAACTGGAGGTTTCTATCCAGGAGTTCCTAGGTATAGATTGCATTGGGTAGGGATTAAGTGAAGAGTTGTAAACGGGGGAGTTTAACTCTGAATTAATACTGCTGATAGTGGATCTTCTTCCTGGCTTGGTAGCCCCCAGATGTAGGTCATGTTGGACTGAACTGGGTTAACAATTTCCTGTGTTTGTTTTCCTTCTGCATGTGTTTTTATTACTGTCATAACTCAGCAGGTATTCCAGTCAGCTTATCAAGATGATAACAGACCTGGTATATAGCCTTCTGTTTGAATGTCAATCAGAATGTTGTAACATTCATCAGTGACAGCGTATACTGAATAATAAGCAGGTTAATTTCAGTTCAGTATTTATTTAAGTCTGTTCTTTTCAAGGATAACAGACCTGGCTGAAGGATCATTGTGAAACTGTCAAACTGGATGTTTTGACAGTTGATACTGAATGCTGATACTGAAGTAGAGACTAGTTGGTCTTTTACAGTACTGCAAACTTAGCACAGTACGTTTCCAGGAACATAACAGAATCAACATATGTTCTGGATGTCGAACTGAATGTTGTGACATTCATTCCCAACAGCAGGTGCTAAAGTGTAGGATGATTGGTTTTTCTGGTTCAGTATTTTTCTCAGGCTATTCTTCAGGGATTCAACAGCTGAGCTAAAATCCAGGAAACCAACTACTAACCTACAATTAATGAACCTAACAAATAGCCTAGTTGTTAGCAATCTAATAAGTGGAAATTAGATTAACGTGTTCAACCTTTAATTCAGGAAATACAAGTAAAAGACAAACACACTGGAACAATGTAACAGATGATGTCCAAAATCAACAGGAAGACATCATGCTGATAACTGTGTAAGAAAACAACAGAAGTGAGTGCTAGGATTGATCTCTGTTGAGTCCTTCTTCCTGATGCACAGAACCAGGTGTTCATCCATTCTAGGGTGACATAGAATGAGATGTCGTGACATCTGTGAACGTGTGCATATTAGTACAATGGTTAATAACTATCTTGCTGTATTAGTTACAATGTTGGATCAGATGTCATGACTTGGAATAGAACATCTGAATTATGACTACACCAGAATTTCAAATGGTATCAGAGCGGGCATCCTGTTCTGCTTCTGGATGAGATCCATGGGTGATACTTTCTGGTATCTTGCAAGAAGTTATGTTGGAACCTGTGGAAGGTTCTGTATTCTCCCTGAATGGTCCCTTGAAGTAGGTGGATGGACTGTTCATGGCAGGAATGGTGTGTACCTGTCTCTGGAGGTTGGCTATGGACCTTTGTGTGGGACAGCTGTGCCAGTATTGAATCACATTCAAACTTGGTATGGTCTTGGAGGCTGATCTGGCGACGTGCGTGTTAATAGGTTGAGTTGTATTATGATTTCCGCTGCATAATACCTGGCAAAACTCAAACTCTGATGTAGGTTCCCCTCATGTGGATGAAAGGCTGCTGTATTCAAGATTTCATCATAATCTATTGAAGATGTCAAAGATACTCGAGTCTCCTCAAGTCCACTCATCATGACGCTCTCACTTCAGGATGGTAAGAATCAATTGATCACTGATTCTTTTACTCTTTTGGGTAATGTATATGAAGACCTTGAAAAATTTCAAGGAAAGGCTGTTCCAAGGAGGTGGAACTAATGTTCTATGTGATGTTAGAACATGTTGTTCAACAAGTATGCAGCTACTGGTTGAAGAGCAGATGTTTTTAGGTGTCAAACAAAGGGAGACCTTGTTTGGAACCTACTCCTGACCTGGAAGAGGAGACATCTGTTTGGGCTAAGTTGACAAGGGTAGGGTCAACTGTGTGTATGCTCAAGAAGGTCACATGTAGAGGTCTGATCTCTAGAAGTGGAGCTGGGTGAGATATGACATTGCGCAATTTCCTGCTGCTTGTCCTACTCCTGTAGATTGATCAGGGCTGGATAGCTGTTCTCTGGAGTACTATGGAGTGTTGGAAGACAAGTCCTCTGGATGTTAGAAGTCAACAATGGGGTAACCTGACTGCAACTTCATTTAAGAGGATTGGGACCATGAATCTTGCTATTCAAGCACCACGATCAGAAGTGGCAGTTCTTTCAAGGAGTGAGAATATGAAGATTCATAGGTTGGTTGATGTAGTATGCTCTGGCAATGTATATCTGCTATTGACTGGTGTTCCTCTAGTACTTATGGTCAGCTAAAGTCTGATTGGTGTGATAGGAGTATGCGTAGGTATAACTCTTAGAGTTAGCTACCAATGGTAGGGATGGAGTATGTCATGTTGAGACATGTCTGTACAATGCATGGATATTGGTGTGAAGTTTCCATGATTGTTAATTTGAGGGGGAGTTTTGGTTAACCTCCTCACGTTTGGTCAGCCTAGGGTCTGGTTGGCTGCTGACCTGTGTCACATGGGGTCTGGTGGTTGTGTGACACATTTGCAAGGAAGAATTCATCTCTCTCATTCCTAAGGGTGAATTTAATCTGAGAAGATTTTCAACACTGTTGAAGTGCTTGCAAGCAGAAGATGTTGACACTAGAAGAGTATATTCAAAGTAGTCTTATGGTGGAAGTATCTGAAAGGAATATTGGGAAAGGATTTAAGATCAATGTCAGCTTGTACCAAGTACAAGTATTTAATTGATTATCCTTGGAGCTCAAGATATCTGATGGTCTTAAAGATGTTGGAACATCTCTTCTTCAAGACCCTGTGCAGAATCACAGGAAGGATAGTACATTGGCTCATGATCTATCTCTTTGGTGGCAGCAAAAGCATATGATCTCTGAAAAGGTGTCCTGGCAAGAAACATGTTCAGCCTTGGTATGTACAAGAAGAAGAAGACATCATAGTCTTGATGGTGGTTACTTGGATCAACTTATTCCTGATCTAGGTAAGGAAGTGCATTGGCTAATGCACACTATGAAGTTAAGAACAAGTGGCAGCTTTCTTAACATCATGGAAACAGCCTTGCTTTAGGAAGAGGAATCCTTGGCATAACTGAAGGGATAGTTTCTAACTGATCCTTCTGAAGATTCATACATCAAAATGTCTGATGTCTTTGGAGAAGAAGCAGGGATTCATCAAGATGTGAACTTGGATGACTTAACTGCGAACCTGCAGGATGGAGGTTGTTTACTCAAACTTGGTTCCACAATCAAGTCTATGAGAACATTGAACTCTTGTTCTGTGAAGGGAGGAAGTTCTTTCAAGTGGCAGAAGAAGGAGCTGAATTCAACAGCTAGATGGCAAACACAATGTTGTGACATTTGGTTCAACATCAGATTCTTAGTTGGTGAAGTGGCACATCAACTGGAGATAGAAAGGTCTACAGGGTTATAGATTAGATACTTCAAAAAGGTCGTTCTCGTTGCAGTTCTTTGGAGTTGCTGGATAGAAAGGATGTTACATGGTCATGTCTTAGAGAATCTAAGTTTTGTTCAACATGTAGCTTGAAGTTCAAGTCTCACTTGGAAGGTCAGAATATCTTTGGGAGAGGTCTGATAGACGTGGAGAGGTCAAAGAATGGCATTTGACTTTTTCATATGAGGATTCATGAAGGAGATAATCAACTAGTGGCATTTGGTCTATCTCAGTAGTGAGTTCGAAGAATCAAGATAATCCACATATGGCAGCTGATTATTCTTGAGAAAAGTCTGAGACAAATTGCTTTTGGGCAGAAAAGTAGTAAGTTGAAGACAAAAGGAGGTGCTTTCTATTCATCTCTTGGAGCTTGTGGTAGAAGTTCTAAGCCATCTATGAAAGATTATCTCTTGTAATGGGATGAAAATGTATATGTCCCAAGGTATGTCTGGGTTCTTCTTGATCAACCCGGTGACTCAGTGATATCTGAAGACTATCAGATGGTGTGCCTTGTCTTGTTATGATGGATGTCCCAGCTGATGTTAGAACAGCTTGTGAAGTGGTCTTCTGTTCTGGTTAGAAGAGAGATTGACACAGAGTGTGAATGTGTTCAGCTAAGAGGGTTGAACAGAGGGTGTGCTCTTGAAGACATGAAGATGCGTCTTATGTTTTCCATTCATCAAGTGGTCTGGATTCTCTTTGAATCAGGAAGTATGTGAAGGTCCAACTTTGGGATGTTGGATATGCCCATGTGTGATCTCCAAGTTTCAAGAGGAGAGTGGGTTGTTCATGACAGGGGGAGTTCTGTCTGTGTGATGCAAGAAATCATCAAGCTTGTGGTCTACGTATTCTCAGATAACTAGATATGGCACCTTGTCAGTTATCAGGATGCTGTGATGTATGTCAAGGCTGAGTGAGCAGAAGAATGTCTGACCGGATGTCATGACATTGCCTTGGACAATGCTATAAATTCCTTCTGAGTCTTAAAGTCATTAGGAATTATAAGGGTGCTGTGTCAAATTCTGATAAATCAGAATAAGCCTGATGGCTACAGCTGTGTGGTACAGGGGGAGTAACCATCTGCTGAAGTGTGGGAATTTGACTGTAGCAGGGCCAGATGTCAAGTCTCTACTGGAGGTATGACAGGAACCTTGGGAAATGTTGAATACTGGCAGAATGCAGGAAAAAGCCGCGTGGAATGTTAGGACATCGCGTGCAACGTGTCTGACTGCATATATGGAATAGTCTCCATGCACTGGAACTGCTGTTTTGGAAAAGAAACAGTCAAGAGCTATAAAAGGTATTCAAAGATAGTCTGAGATTTTGTTGGTGATTCTCTGACTGTTTCTCAGCAAAAATTAATGAATCTTGACCAAGCATTAATTCCTACCGTTAATTCCTAAGCACGGGCTGGACTATTTAAAGGATGTAATAGCGAAAAACTCCATTCCCTCATAATCATGGGGTATGTTAAGGTTTGGGCAAGCTGCGCCTGGATCTGGTTTTGTGAGGGGTGCCTTTAAAAATGTTTAGCAAAAAAGGGGGAGAGAAATACAGTCCTGGGGTTGAGAATGTACCAGAAGCAAGCTAACTGTGGTAGCAAACAGAAGTTGGTGTCAGGCACAAAATCCACCAACTGGGTATATCACTTGTGTCTTGTGATCTGAGTTAAGAGGACAGTTGTGTCTTGTGATCTGAGTTACATTATCTATGTACTCAGTATTACATATTCTTCCGGAAGCTCTCCTGTTGAGGGAAAGGGTTCTGGTACAACTGATCCGTGTTCCTCTACTTCCTCATGTACACCAACATTGGTGTTTGTGGTGGTGGAGTCAATGACAGAGATGAAGAGCATACCCATAATGGGATGTTTTGTCCAGTATAATGTTTATTTGTTTTAGCTAAAATTTGCCAAAGGGGGAGATTGTTAATACCTTAGGATTGACATTAATTTTGTAAAACAAATAATGTATTCATCTCTGTTGTTTTAATATGTTGGGTTGAAGAAGTTCAACATCTGGACCAACATGTCATGTACGATGTCACGACATCATGCCTGTGACATCGCACATGTGTAGAAAACTGAATTAATTAATTCAGTATATATTCTGGGATTAGCAAGGATATCTGGTGAATATCCTAACTCCCATGTGGAGGTCTTAAAGACTTAATCAGAATATATATAGGCTCTAAATATGGAGATATATATGGAGAGATTCTAGGATTGAAGACCTTGTTTGTAGCAGAATTTTTCTGCTGAAGTTGTAACAGCAAAGAACAAGTTTGCTGCGATTTCTGAAGGCCCAAATCCAGTTGGGTGATTAGGTTATAAATAGCTAATTGTAACCTAGTTTGTGTAAGCCTCTTAGAATGAATTTTTAGGGGTGTGTGTGAGGTAAACCTCCCAACTTGTGGGAAGGTTACCATATGTTTCTCAGTGGTAAAAGCTGAGAGTTTTTGTAACTCAAAGCCTGTAGGCAAGAGTGATTTTGTTCTTGAACGAAGGTGTGAAGCAAGTTCAAGGTGTGTTAACATCACATTGTATTTGTAGTGATAGGAATGGAAAGTGGAGGTTTCTATCTAGGAGTTCCTAGGTATAGATTGCATTGGGTAGGGATTAAGTGAAGAGTTGTAAAAGGGAGAGTTTAACTCTGAATTAATACTGCTGATATTGGATCTTCTTCCTGGCTTGGTAGCCCCCAGATGTAGGTCATGTTGGACTGAACTGGGTTAACAATTTCCTGTGTTTGTTTTCCTTCTGCATGTGTTTTTATTACTGTCATAACTCAGCAGGTATTCCAGTCAGCTTATCAAGATGATAACAGACCTGGTATATAGCCTTCTGTTTGAATGTCAATCAGAATGTTGTAACATTCATCAGTGACAACGTATACTGAATAATAAGCAGGTTAATTTCAGTTCAGTATTTATTTAAGTCTGTTCTTTTCAAGGATAACAGACCTGGCTGAAGGATCATTGTGAAACTGTCAAACTGGATGTTTTGACAGTTGATACTGAATGCTGATACTGAAGTAGAGACTAGTTGGTCTTTTACAGTACTGCAAACTTAGCACAGTACGTTTCCAGGAACATAACAGAATCAACATATGTTCTGGATGTCGAACTGAATGTTGTGACATTCATTCCCAACAGCAGGTGCTAAAGTGTAGGATGATTGGTTTTTCTGGTTCAGTATTTTTCTCAGGCTATTCTTCAGGGATTCAACAGCTGAGCTAAAATCCAGGAAACCAACTACTAACCTACAATTAATGAACCTAACAAATAGCCTAGTTGTTAGCAATCTAATAAGTGGAAATTAGATTAACGTGTTCAACCTTTAATTCAGGAAATACAAGTAAAAGACAAACACACTGGAACAATGTAACAGATGATGTCCAAAATCAACAGGAAGACATCATGCTGATAACTGTGTAAGAAAACAACAGAAGTGAGTGCTAGGATTGATCTCTGTTGAGTCCTTCTTCCTGATGCACAGAACCAGGTGTTCATCCATTCTAGGGTGACATAGAATGAGATGTCCTGACATCTGTGAACGTGTGCATATTAGTACAATGGTTAATAACTATCTTGCTGTATTAGTTACAATGTTGGATCAGATGTCATGACTTGGAATAGAACATCTGAATTATGACTACACCAGAATTTCAACAGGGAACACCACTTTTAATGAAAAACATCCTTTTATTTATGATGCAAATATTGCAAAATGAAACACATGAGGTGGCCCTTACAATGAACCATTATGTTTCGGGAAAAACGTATGGCTTTCATGCAGATAAAATTGAAAAACAGGAAATATTACTCTTGAAGTAGAGTGACAGTGATGATCTTTTTGGCCTTCCAGTTCTGAACTTCCATCCCTGGTACGCACGGCTTTATCCATTGATCTATCTCACAGTCACTGTCAACTTCTTCACCCACCATACAAATGTGATCTGGATCCAGCATTCCAGCACTGGTGAACGTGAATGACGTACGACGTCCTCTGCCCTGTCCAGACGAGCCTCGGCCCAGCTGATAACCAACCCCAAATCGGTCTTTCTTAGCAGCGATATCCATCATCTTTCCCTAACCAGGAGCTTCCCCATTCTTCACCACCTCAGCAGCCTGCTTGTACGAAGAAATGGACGACTTCTCCTCTTTAACAAAAATAGCATTCTCCACCTTGACGGTTTCGAATGCTTGACTTGGCGTTTCCCATATCTCACCGTCCATTTCAACATATTTGAACGATGATAGGTGGCTGACGAAGATGTCTTCCTCTCCGCAAACTGCGACGACCTGCCCATCCCAGATGTACTTCAGTTTCTGGTGCAAAGTCGAAGTCACCGCTCCCGCAGCATGGATCCATGGGCGACCCAACTGGCAACTGTATGCCGGCTGAATATCCATGACATAGAATACCGACTTGAACACCTCGGGCCCGATCTTCACCGGGAGCTCCACTTCTCCAAACACAGCCCGCTTTGAGCCATCAAAAGCTCTAACTATCAGGTCCGTGGGCGTCAAGATCAACCCTTCACAATCCAACTTCGCCAAAGCCTTCTTTGGCAACACATTGAGCGATGAGCCGGTATCAACCAACACGTGCGAAAGCACCGCTCCTTTACACTCCATCGCAATGTGTAATGCCCTATTATGGTTCCGCCCATCCACAATCAGATCCAAATCGGTAAAACCCAGCCCATGGCTGACATTGACGTTCGACACCACCGTCTCCAATTGATTGATCATGATCTCCTGAGGAACATAGGCTCTCTTCAATATTCTCAGCAAAGCCTCTCTATGCCCCTCGGAGCTCAGCAATAAGGACAAAATTGAGATCTTGGATGGAGTCTGCTGCAGATGGTCAACAAGCTTGTACTCTGACTTCTTGAGGATTCTCAAAAATTCTTCAGCCTCATCATCAAGTTCTCTCTCCGACCCTCCAGGCGCCGGTGTCACTACAGGAGTACCTTCATTCACCACTTGTTTCCCTCTCGCCCTGGCTAAAGCCTCGGCCTTATCTTTCTTTTCTTTTTCTCCCTCTCCACTCCTCAAAGCGTCAGGTGCAAACAACCTTCCACTGCGAGTGAAACCACGAGGTCCGGAATTATCCACCTTTGAAACGGTGGTTTCATCCGCAGTCTGATCATCCAACTTCTCCCCATTACAGTAGACCTCTCCACCATAATGCCATGGCACGGCGTCATCATTGTCATAAGGAATTGGCCCAGGTACCGTGATAGTAACTGGAGCCGCATCTGCCAGCGTTGACAAATCAACCGGGTCGAAGTAAATGGTTATGGTGGAGACATCCTCCCTCTCCGAATCAATCTTTTCAAATCTGAGGCTTCCCTCATCCATCAGCCTCTGGACAGCCTCCCTCAATAATACACACCCATTGGGAACAACGGTGCACGCATCACAACAATCATCACAGCCCCGGAAGACCCCATTCTTCAACAATTGTCTTTTGACCTCAGCCAATGGAGTCTTCAACTGGTCTACCTCTGTCAGCCCAACTCTGCCCTCATTCTCAGAGACTGCATTCACCCCCATTTGACCATGCGCGGGCATGGGATTAGCATTAACGTTTGGAGATAGCAAAATTGATTGCCTTAGAATCCACTAAGTCTTGGACCACATGCTTACAAGCTTTACAATTTTCCATATTGTGTCCAGGTGCACCAGAGTGGAATTCACACTTAGCGTTCTCATCAAAATTGGCCGGCCTCTGGTCAGGTCTCAACGGTGCCAACGTCCTCAGCTGGACCAACCCCAAATCATTCAACTTCTTCAGCAAGAATGAGTAGGTCACAGGTGGTCTATCAAATTGACGATCATTCATTCGTCCTCTTACCTGGTATCCGACCCTCTGTGGTCTCTGTTGAAATGGCTGTCGTTGCTGTTGCGGTTGTTGTTGTTGTTGCTGTTGTTGTTGATTGTCAGCAGGAATTGTTACCGCAACAGTGTGCTGGTAGTAACGATCCCTACTCTGTCCTCTTTGGGTATACACAACACTTGTATCACCCTCCTTCTTTCTCTGACCATTCCTAAAGGGCTTCTTCGATCCAGATGACGAAGCACTACCCTGGATTTTCCCCATCTTTAACCAACTTTCGATTCTTTCTCCGGCCACCACTATATCAGCAAAGTTGGTAACCGGGCATCCAACCATCCTCTCTGCAAACGTCCCCTGAAGGGTACCCATAAATAGATCAGACATTTCTCTATCCACCAACGGAGGTTGGACTCGGGCAGCCAGCTCCCTCCACCTCTGTGCATATTCTTTAAACCCCTCATTAGGCTTCTGAGACATACCCTGCAATTGGGTACGGCTAGGCGCCATATCAGCATTGAATTGGTATTGTTTAAAGAATGCATCCCCAAGATCCTGCCAGCTTTTAATGTCAGAAGATTTCAATTTGGTGTACCAATCCAAAGACCCCCCAGACAGACTGTCCTGGAAGAAGTACATCCAAAGCTTTTGGTCCATCGTATAAGCAGAAATCTTTCGGACAAAAGCCTGGAGATGAGTTTCCGGGCAAGAACTCCCATTATATTTGTCAAACGCAGGCGCTTTAAACATTTGTGGGATCACAATCCCCTCAACCAGCCCCATGTTCGACATATTAACAACCCCTAGAGTAGCATAGCTTTCAAGAGCCCTGATTTTCTCCGCCAGCACCCAAATCTCTTTATTGGGTGGTTGGACACCATATTGACCGAACTGTTCATTAAGTACGGAGAACTGGTCTTCTTCTCTATCCTCCTCGGCCCCGAAGAAAGGAGGAAACAAACTGTCCTTCAGATTGTTACCCATCAGACCTGGTCCACCGCCTGTGGCAACACCGAAACCACCCCCATTATTAGTCACTACACCAGCAGTTGTCTTCTTTCTGAGATCTCCCCCATCCCTGGAACCACCAAGGCCATTGTTAGAGACACCCTCTAAATTGATACCACTGTTGGCAGCTGAAGCCCGCTCGAGCTTCTCCACTTTATCAGCAAGTGCTTTTTGCCCCACGGCAAACCCTTGCATGACATTGATCAGTTCATTCATTTTCTCCTTCAGCTCGAGAACATCTGTGTTGGGTAGATCCATCAGCCTGGATGTGTTGCGTCTAGTAGGATATATGTGCGGACGTGTTGTGTGCAAAGGAATGATTCTACGTGCACGAGCAATGATTCCTGTAACAATCAAGCACGTTAGGAACTGACACCTGCAAAATAGAAGACAAGTTATTATGATTCATGCATGAATGCACTGTCTATCCATATGAGGAACACTCTGTCTTTCGATCCGGGTTTCATCGAGACATATAATAATTTGACAGCCACATTCTAACATCAATCATCTGATTTTGCCAATCCGAGTAGAGATATATGATTTAGCAAAGATATCACCCAACCATGTGTGTGCGATGTGAGTGCAGCATGGAAAAGAAAATAAAGCTTTGTAGATTAATCACTGAATGAAAACAACCACTGTATATCAAAAGCGCACAATATGTGCGAAAGTCATACATCAAGTCTGATACAAATCAAATTACAATTCTCCAGAAACAGAAAGGAAATACAGGCAAGTGAATTCCGTCAACAGGCCTGACGGTAATCCACACAAATAAGAAAGGTCTAATCTGATGAAGGTCCCACAGAAGGCCCTACATCATCAACCATCTTGGTAAACTTCACAGCAAACCTAAGCTCAGTGTTCTCCTACTGCAATCTCCCTATCTCCTTCAGGTGAATCTTCATCTGTCTGAAGTAATGATCCCTCTCAGCAAGATAGTGATCTCTCTCAGCAATAATCTTCGCTTTCTCCGCTTCCCATTCTGTGGTAAGGACTTTGTCTCTGGCTTCCCTCTGATCCCTCACAAGGATTTGTCTCCTCTTCTCATCTTCAATGACCTTCGAAGCTCTAGCTAGTTTCTCCTTGGTAAGGTCATGCTCCTTTGTAGACGACTCCAACGCTTGGCTGATCTTGCGGTAATATGCAGTGTCTATCTCAAAGCGCTTCGCCTTCATGGCATATCTCTTATCCTGGTCTTCTATTCTCCCTTTGATTTCCTGGTTAGCCATCTGAATCCTAGCAACACTCATCTCTAACTCAGTCTTCTCTGCTTGCAGTTGATCTCTGGCTTTCTTCATCTCAAGGAACTCTTCCATGCTGACAGAAGAACATGGCCCCTCAATCATAGGACACCAAGGATCACCCCCAGGAAATGGTAGATGTGTGAGCTCAATCCTCTTCCTAAGCCAATCATCAAACGGAGGAAAATACCTGTTATTAACCTTACCAAAAGGAACCTTGCCTTTCCTCTGAATGTCACGCCACTCATCAGACACTTGCCTCAACTTTGGCTGATTACCCTCAATTGGGAAGTAGAAAGACTCCTGAATCTCTCGCCCGAGAGGAGGACCCTCCACAACAAATCCCATTTGTCTCCTAAGAAGCACCGGGTTGTAATTAATGCAACCTTGAACTCCTATAAGAGGCACATTGGGAAGACTTCCGTAACTGTAAATGAAATCTCGTCCAGCCATACCATTGTGAGTCCAAGCTATATCCTTGGCTCGCAAACCCATCAACCTGATTGACCACTTGACAGTAGGATCAAGAAAAACAAATGCACCTCTGGAAGGCAAATACCCCATGAACCATTTGTACAACAGCTGAGCACAACACCGGATCAATCCCCCACGCCGCTTCTCGTTCCGATTATGGACCGAGTAATAAACATCCCCAACCAGGGTAGGAATGGGATTCCTCTGCACAAACAACTGGATAACATTAATATCTACAAAGTTCTTCTGGTTAGGAAACATGATGATCCCATAAATGCTTACAGCAAGCAAAGCATAAACGGTCCTCCAATTACCCAACACAGCATGCTCCTTGGCCTTAGCCTCCAAGAAACTCAGATGAAAACCGGGCAACTTTCCCTTCTCATTCAAACCCCCCTTAATCACTTCTAGGCTCAAATAAAGAGCAAGAGAGATCTCAGCAACATTAGGTTCCCCCTTAATGACATAGAATGGAATCTGATCTCTAATCTGAATGCCCAAGATGCTGGCATAGTCTTCCATCAAAGGTCCCAACAAGTAATCCGGGAAAACAAAGCATCTCAAACCCGGGTCATAAAACTGGAGAAAAGTATGGATGGAACTCCTATCACTGTCTGTAAGCCTGAAAACCAACTTCAGAATACCACCATAAGTCTCACGGAACATCCCCACACGGTCAGGTGTAATCAATGCTATCATATCTCTCAGCACACCAATCTCTGGGTCGAAGAAACTGTAGACAACATCGTCTTTCAAGCCGATCCTCATGTCTGGAACAAAGAAGTCTCTCAACCAGGATCTCAATCAAGAATGTGCCTTGCATATGGATAAACATGAGTTAGATGCAGATAAATGCAAAATGTGAATGATGCTGATGTATGAATGCAATGCACTGTGCCATCCTCCAAGTCATCTGAACATCCACTGCGCTGAGTTACGGCCCCTGAACTGATCATAACCATCTGAGGTACTAGGTAACCCTAAATCCAACTTGAGAGGTTCCGAAATAAACGGAACCGGAGAATATATCATCACCATCACTGGAAAATCACTGATCTGATAACAACACAATCATCTACACCAACCCAGGGAATCCTGAAATAAACGGATCCCCACTGATAAATACCACGGACAGAACTCCGGCGTCTCAGAAATAAATCCACAAATCCAACTCATAAATAGGACTCTAATCAAGAACTGAACCATTAATCACCATCAGAAAGTCACCATCAGAACATGCATCTGTAAGAATCAACCCTCCCCTTACAGGTGAATTCTAATCAGGTCATCCTAAGGAGGATAATGATCTCGACAATCGGGAAAAGATACTCAACGGGTTTGCCCTTCCGGGTGTGCCGTTGTAGCTCTCATAAGATCGTCTAAACCAAAGATCCGGGAAAGAACGGTCACCGAAGTCACCAGCTCAGATGAGGTAACTCAACCAAAGTGGATACTCCATAAAGGAAGAGCTCCCTTAAAAGAACCCCATCCGGCTTGTGGTATGTCACGTCGCCAAAAACATGTTGACCTAACATGAGAGGCAACATGAGACCACGCTAATCCTAGGTGTATACTCGGGCCTGGGTTTTAGCCCCACTCAGAACACCCACCCCAAATTAGAGAAACCAACCTGTACAGAATCCAACACAATGATAATATGATGCATGCAAACATATATGCAAATATATACAATCATAGCATAATAATCATAAATGCAATAAATAGAGCAGCAAAAGCAACCAAAACCCTATCCTAAAGAGCGCTAGGATTGACTCGCTTAGGGAAGATGGACCAGCAAGAGGTCAACTTCTCTGTAGTCCCCAGCAGAGTCGCCAGCTGTCGCATACGCGAAAAACAACCGGCGGAAAAAGACAAACAAACAGAGCCGCCACCGTGCGTTATTTATCCCAAAAGAGGGAAAGGAAACGTTCGAAGTAAACCTGGAAAGGAAATGGTCTTACGACCGGAGATTGCAAGGATCGGGAGTCGGTTACGCAAGGGGAAGGTATTAACACCCCTCACGTCCGTCGTACTCGACGGGATCCACGCTCAGAAAGATAGAATAAGGTTGCTGAAACTGCTCAAAGAATGCACACACGCTGGAATAAAACACAGATGGAAAGAGAGGGGAACGGGCTCGCTAGGATATCGCATCCTATGCCTACGTATCTCATCTGGAATGAGAATCAGAGCTATCATAGTTCGGCTAATGCACGCCAAACAAAACGCTCACAAAGACGCTGAGACGTCAGAGCAAACACCCAAACACAAACTGGAAACGGAATGCCAATCGCTGGGCTTACATCCGACTCCACAAAAGAAACGCAAACAGGAAACCGACTGCCAATTGCTGGACTTACGTCAGACTCCAAACAAGCAAACACACGCAGGAAACCGACTGCCAATCGCTGGACTTACGTCAGACTCCAAACAAGCAAACACACACAAGAAACTGACTGCCAATCGCTGGACTTACGTCAGACTCCAAACACACACAAAAGGGTTGAAAAAAGAAAAGGGCGCCCGGAGAGATCTGCTCATCTCCTGCCTACGTACCTCATCTGGTATGAGGATCAGGGCGACGTAGTTCCCCTTAACAGGGAAAGAACTTCTATCCTAACCAGAGACCAGGGAGATAACAGACTACTAGGGAGACTACGACTCGAGCCTAGAAGTTGTCATGCAAATGATCCCTATATTGAAGTCTCTAACAAGAGTTTGACTCACACAGGCAGTGAGTCAACTCAAGTCTATCTCTACGTACGTCAACTTCCTCAAAATTTGATCATACAACTCCTACAGAAAGAAGATGGGAAGCTAAGCAGATAAACATCAAAAGCATATAGCACACACTATACACAACCAAGGGGGCTCAAGCAAGGTTAGGCTTTAGTTAAGGGGTCATATCGACCTTGACAAACAAACCAACTGGAAATGGGTGTTTTGAGCTCTTAACCCTAGCATTGAGAGTTAAGGTGAAGCAGATGAAATGGGAATGAGGGGTGTGCCTCATAGCTCTTATCCCTGGCCTGGGAGAGCTTTAATCAATAGAAAGTGTGGGAGTTCAGAATGAAGGAACTCTTCTCCACATGACTGACACTACAAGATTTTTGGTTTTTATTCAAAGTGCATCAACACATGGTGTGAGCAAGATGAATGACACAACAGAATAGCAGGGGATGGATTACACATCCCTTGTATCTGCCAATTGCCTCTTAAGAGGACTTAACCTGCTTGGCACAAAAATAAACAAGCACAAACATTGCCTCTTAAGGAGGGCTTCAGACAGGTGCCTGCCAGTAACAGCAGGTCTTCCAGACTACATGAAGATTAGGAATTATACCTAAGTGGTACGCCAACCACAGCAAAGCAAAGCAAAGTTCAAATGAACTTAAAGCAACTTAGGTACCTGTGGAAACAACTAAACAAATCAGTACAATACTCAGACAAACAGACAACAGTCAATAACAAACAGACAATCCCAATGTACAACACATAAGCCATAAGGCAAACTCAAGTGACTTATCATCAACCTACAAAACAACAAATGTTAGCAATCAAATGAAGCGCCATGCACTGAAACGCTGCCGTTTTGGCAGCGAAAACCCTAGTTCATGTTAGCGTCGGACAGACGCGGACGCTGGGGCGTCGCTAGATGAAGAACATCATCTTCTTCCCGAAGATGATGAAGAACAGCATGAATGTTCAAGCAATTTTCCAGAATTTCAAAATTTTTACATCATTCACATCCTCATGTCATGTAGATTATAGATCAACAAACATTTCATGCTAATTCATCATCAATTAAGAGAATCGAGCAAAATAATTTTCACATGTCAAACTTGAATCACTCATAACTCACTCAATTTTTAACCAAATCACACGAAATTTCCACCAGAATCATCAACAAAGAGAGATCTACAAGATTATGCATATAAAGCAGTGAATTAAGAGGATCGAAAAAGTGACCTCTTGAAGAACAACTCCTTGAAAAAGCACGATCAAAGGCTTGCAATGATCCAAATCCAATCCAGAATACTTGTAATGATGTTTGATGAAGAATTTGAAGCTTAGAAACGTGTAGATCTAGCTCAATTCTCACTTGCCATGGTTATGTTCTTGAACTTCAACTGCACAATTTCCACACAAATTCCACAATCCAAGGCTTGATCTGCACTTAATCAACACCAGAGAACAAGAATGTGGAAGAATATTGCAATGTTCTTTGAAGATTTTTCAAGTTTTGGTTGAGAGAAAAAATGGAGGGAAAAACTTCTAGATCTAAAAAATGGTGAAAATGATTAACCTCCTGAAATTTTGTTATGATTTAGTATATATACCATGTGCTAATCCTATTTTAATTAAAATTAATCAAGGTTTAGTTGAAGTTAAGCAAGATAAGGTGTGGTGACAAAAATTGAAATTTTGTGGTGCATGGCAATTCCAAACGTGAACAGTACCAAACCAATGATCAAATGCACTTAAAAACACTCCATGCACATATTAACAATGGTCATTTGTTCCCATGATGCATCAATTTTAAATTTTCAAGTTTCCCTCCAAAATTGAGTTGAATGCACAAATGATCATATGTTAAAATTTCATGCAATGTGATGGATGTTTTAGAAACTACATGTCATGAGAAGCAAAATGCAAAAAGAACCACCAAATTTGGAGTTATGAATCAAAAGTTATGGCCATTTGAAGTTCCATGTACACTTGGCAATGATTTGATCATATCTCCTCAACCCTTCATCAGATGCTCATGATCTTGGACTTTTTGGAAATGAGAGAGAGAGATCTTCAACTTTCATGTTGGACAAAAATTCATTTGAAGCTCTTTTGAAGATGCAAGATCAAGTTGAATTTGAATCAAAAACTTTCCATTTTCGGAAACTTCAAATTACAGGTCACTTTCCATTTTTGGAAACTTTTGATCTGACCTCAAATTCTTCAAGATATGCATTTGACATGATTAATAAGCCTCTTTTGAACATGAATGAGATTTTGAAACTCATTTCTCCCCCTCCTAGTCCTCAGTTGACTTTCTGTTGACTTTTATGGTTGACAAATGACTTAGAACATGCACAGATGACTTTGAGCCTCAACCACTTGATGAAATGGCTCCAAAATGAAACCCTAGCTTGTACAAGCTCAATAACATCATATGATGATCTCCTTCTCAAGAAAGACCTCATCTCCTTGAGAATCCCCTGATTGGGAGAATGCCATTGTTTAGGGTTGACTAGAGGTCAAAACCCTAATCCTAAGGAACATGATTAGGCACAATGAACCTCTTGAAGATGATAGAATCAAGATGATGGTGATATACTCTTGCAAACAAGATAATGCTCAACCTTTGGAAGGAACTAGTAAAACCCTAATTGAAGGGAAACCCTCAGATGATTGATCAATTCAACAAGACCCTCAGGCTTGAATCTTTCAACCTCTCTATCTTCTGAAAAAGACTTAGGAGGATGACTTGATTATTCCACATGATATGCAAAGATGTAATGCCTAATGCCCTAAAACATGAAATGCAAAATGCTAAGCTAGTCCCAAGAAGAAGAGGGCAAATTTTGAGGTGTTACACATCACTCATGATCAACTTTGGACCTTTTTACATCACTTCACGGTCCTATCACACGCCCATGCATCCATGCAAGGGAGAATTGTTATTTTTGGCATTTGATTGGAAGTGTGTGGAAATCAATTATTCAGCCTATAAATACATTGCCTCATGCTCAGAATTATGGACACCTTGCCCAAGCTTTGATCCTGCAACCCTACCCTTCACCATTAGAGGATAAACTTAAAGGTTTTCAATTAAGAATTGAGTTTCAATTTCACTTCTATTTTGAAGTTGAAACTCTAAGAATCCAAGCCATTATTTGATCCAATTCACTTCCTGCAAGCTTCTGAAGTCAAGCCAAGGCCAATTGGAAGCAAGATCAAGCAAGATTCAAGCTTCTCGAATGTGATATTTTAGAAAATTTGTCTCTTCGATTCTCTCTCAATTCTTCACCATTCTCTTTGATTTTTGGTTGCCTGAAGTCCTACCAATGTAGGCAACAAGATTGAGTTGCTTTGAGGTCAAATTGAAGCAACTCAGTTGATGATCCTCAAAATTCAAATCCCTGTATCTTTTAAAATATTTGGAATTGGAGAAAATTGAGGCCAGATTCGAGTTTCTAAGCATTTTCTCTTTGAAATAGTGTCCTTGTTTTTCATTTTTCATTAAGTTGAAGGTGGACCAGTCCAGTAAGGTACACCGAAAAAGATGACCGGAGCCCTAGCTTCGGTGGTGTGTTGGCGTGTCCAGAACCATTTGATCATCATCTCATGTTTTAATCTTAGCCTTTCCTTTTAATTACCAAGCATGTTGCGCATTGACTAAGGACCATTGTGGAACGCACGCGCTTGGCCATCATATCTGCCACCTCAATTAATGAGGGAGATCTGATGACCCTTGTTTTTTTTTTTGTATTTTCTGATTTTTCATTTAATTGCTTTATTTTGTTTAATTCATATTAATTTCATTTTTAATCCAAAAAAGATGGGACTTTCACCAAAAATCTTTAAATATTTTCCTCTTCCATATTCTGAATTTAATTTTTTTTTGGATTAATTTTGATATTTTTCATGAATTAAATGTTTTTTTTGCATATTTTTAATTGTTTGAAAATACTTCTGACTTTTCAAAAATAGTTAAATTTTTTGTCTAGGGTCCTTTGATCTTGTTTGACGTAGGATAAATCCCTTGGCTATTTATTTGGTGTTTTGAAGGGATTTAGGTTTTAACCAAATTAAAATGTATTTTAATTCATTTTTAAATTGACTTTTAATTGATTAAATGTTTAAAAATATTGTTGATCCATTTTTATGGTCTTTTGATGTTTGACTTTATGTTTGGGCCTTGGTCAAGGTTGATTTGACTTTTGTTGGATCAAAACCATTGGATTTAGGGGATTGATGAAATGTACATTTCATCTCCCAAAATGAATGAATGGTTTTGATTTGATAAAACTCCTCCCATGATCGATTTTTGTTTCTATCTTCCCCTCCCTATTCATCTTCATCCCTATTCTTCCCCATTCCCTCATTTGACCAATGAAATCTCTAGTGTCTAAAGGCTAATTGATTCATTAATGACCTTGTGTCAGATGAATCAATACAAGTATGACTGAGATAGGTCCCTCCTTCTTGATCTTTTATTTTAGTGTGTGGTATGTTTTAGGAGTTTGCTTCTTCATACCAAATCTCTAACATGCATTAACACTTAAGTTTTTATTGCCCGACCTCAGATAGTTGTGACTTCTACATAAGTCCAATTACGATTGCTTAACATAGAGCTAAATTTGACCCTCAAGGCATAACATTCTAGTAAGTGAGATTGTAAGTCTCCCATTCTTCATGGCATTGTGTGGAGACTTGACCTTTTTTCCTTTCATGGGAGCTAGTGGCATACTTGTTAAATTATCCAAGTTGGAGCCCTTCTCATGGAAGATGTCTTGGTCTAAGGATTCATACTTGTGAACAAATGGTTGAGTGTTCTCCAAAGAATGACTTAATCAATTAAAATCACCACTAATACTTGACTAACTTTTGACTAACATTTGACTAACTCTTATTAATATTTCTTTACTTTCAAGTCATTTACTTTATGCAATTTAAATTTCACTCATTTATCATTCATTGACATATACATTTCATTTAACTTGTTTATGTTTATGTCATTTTCACTTTGCTCATTTGAGCCATATCTTGTGATCGTATATATTGTTTGTGTGTTTTGGTTTTGTTTGTGGTCTTAGGACCTTAAAATACCTAATAATAACAAAAAAACCCTAAAAAACATCTGGTGGACTGTTGAACTTGATCTAAACTTTTGAACTTAGGATTAGGCAACATTCCTTGTGCAAAAAGGACTTGGCCAATGCCAACATTCAAAGACTGAGCTATTGTGAACTGAGCATTCATCTGATGCAAGCCTTGGGATTTGTTTGAATTCATTTGCTACTCTATCTTCGTGCTTAATTGTTATTTTGATCACGTGTCTGATGCTTTGTTCTGAGTTGATCAAGGAATATTTCATTTGATACATTGGAAGACAAAGAAGATTGCTAGCTATGGGAATTTCTTTCTTGGATGTGGCTATCTTTATTGGATTCCTTGATCTTCATGATGTCTAGATATTGCTCATTGCTTATTAGTTATTGCTTGATTAAAAGTCCAAAGGAAAATGGGTTTCTATATGACATTCTTGCCTGTTGGATTGTATCTCATCAGTCAGATCTTTTCAACTCTTACCTTTTAAATTTGTGCTTAGGGTAGTCTCTTCATCTTCTCCCACTTCTTAAATTTCAAAATCTCCCCCCCCTTTTCAAAAACTTCTCTGCTCTTGATTTTAAACTTAGACTTTATTTTAATGGTTAGAAACTATGGCCTTATGCCATTGAACTTTCAAACTCTTTCTTAAATCAAATTTGTAAATAAACTTAATCATATTGACTTAAAGTTTCAAAAAGTCAAAAAGAACTAACAACTTCATTCAAACTTTTGGCCCTTTGTGCCTTTTCATTTAAACTCTTGTTAAAAGCAATTCACCAACTTTGAAATTTTTACCACGAACTATGAGGTTTTGTTCCCTCATTTTTATGTTGGTACGTAGGCACAAGCTCGAAGGTCTTATTAAACACAAAATTATAATTAATGAATTCTTTTTATCATCCCCACACTCTATTTTTACCAAACATCATTTATACCCAAAACACATATACACACATAAAAAAGGGCTCCCTAGGAGTATCTAGGACACTTTGGGTGCTAACACCTTCCCTCTGTGTAACCAACCCCCTTACTTGTAATCTCTGGCATTTTATTAGTTTTGATTTGAAAACTTCTTATCTTTGGGTTTTGTTCATACTTTCACTTTTCCTTTAGAAACAATAAAAGTGCGGTCGCGACTCTGGTTTTATAGACATCAAGTTTATCCATAGCTTGATGGTCATATATTTTCCGCTACAGAAATTAAGTGGCGACTCTGGTGGGGAGTAGTCCTCAGTGGGTTTAGCCTACTTTTTTATGTGTATAGATTTGTATATTTGATGTTTGTATATTGTTTGTGTGATATAATCTGTCTGTTGTGCTTGGTGATCTCTGAGTGGTGAGATAAGTTCTAACCCGAACTTAAGTGCAATTAAGATAGGAGGATGATATAGTCATGTTCAACTTATATGGAGTAGTCCTTAATAAGTTGGATTGAGACCCATCTACTCAGTGGAGACCCTTTTGGAGTTATTGATGTCACATAAGTTATTTGTGGATAGGCATTACTTTATCTGATTTGGGGTCCGGGAAGATGAGGACCGTAGAACATTTAACCCAACTTGGCCTATTTAGGACATAGTGTGGAGACTATTCAGGTGTAGACCCGATAATAATTGTTACACGATACTACACTCAGACGAGTTTCTCTTGAGAATATTATGAGTTGATGAGTCAGTCATCCTAACCTATAATATCCGATAGATGGGATCAAGACTCTGGGAACTTCTTAGAACATGATTGTCATACCCTGATTTTGGTCCTGAAAGCTTTCCCAACCAATTATTCATTTTCATTGCTCTTCCTCATGACCATTCCATCTGGTCATGAGGCGACCCACCAACTAGCTTTGTTTAGACTTGTTATCACCTGCTATTCCATAAAATTTTGGGCTTTGCCATTGGTTTTGGTATAAGATAGTTAATTTCCATAGTTAAGTAAGATTTGGAATCTTTTTTCATTTGAGGGAATCGAGTGAGCCTCACGATTTTTGTACTTGTATCCAATTTTAATCCACGTTATGTCTCCCTCACAAAACATCATCCATCTTTTGTTCCAACTTATCGTTCGAGTGACCATTCACTCTTCATTTGTCATATTACTAGTTCGTACCTCCCTTTTGAAGAAATTATGTGTCAAGTGCAAAAGTGATGTTGGTCATCATTCGTATTCATTCTCCCATTCATTCATTCATAATTCAAATAAATTCCATACATATTCCATCATCCATATTCACCATTTCATATTTCTATATGTCATATTCAAATTTGGATTCACATTTCTTCATTCACATTGGAAAACTTCCATTCATTCATACACATACTTATTCAGATTTCAATTACTTCATTCATTTTTATCACATCCATTCACTCACAACCGCCATTTTCATGGCAAGGGATTAATTCATAACCTTAAAATATCATCACATAAATACATGAGAGTTCTCGGTACAAAGATTTTTGACTTCCAAATGAAGGGATATTTTCAAGCGTCGCAATGACGGTGTTTACATTACTAATCTCGAAAAAACATGGAAAGAAGCTTCAACTTGCTGATCTTGAGAATGTTCCCACACGTGCTTGTTGTGTCATGATTCTCCCAGGATGTATGTTGACATTGGAGCTCCTGTCGACAATAGGGGAAAGCATAACATAAGTTGTTTTTTGTTTTCGGCTATGATGACGTTGCAGATGCATAATGCTATTCGCCCTGACCTCAAGAGGAATGTCATGATGGATCTATTCTGCTACAAAGAACTAGAATGTGCCATGTTCCAATCCTGTATAGCATCAACTGCAACAATCCTGCATAAGTTCACCAACACCTTAAATGTACCAAGAAAGCTTGAGCAGGGACTAGGAAGCTCACCATTTGGTTACGCCATGGGATTCCCCAAACCAATTTACAAGCGAGCATTGCAACCGACACCGATTCTGCAGCAATTTTTGTCTCCGAATGAGCCAAGTAGAGCATGTGCATGATCCCATCCCGCATACGCTTCCTTGCACTTTTTTTCATTGCTACAACATCAAAAGAAAAGGTTCATCTTCGGTACCGCTCACTATTTCATGAAATTTTGGTGCTGAAGAGTGAGACGGACACTGGTTTGGATGTATGCCTTTGGATTTCGACGAATACGCAGCATAAACCTGAGCGAGAGCCTAAACTCAATTCAAATTCTGGTTCACCAAGGCCATTCCTGCGGACCAAATTCAGTTTGGAAAAGGTATCGTAGGGAAGCCAATTTAATAACACCGTGCTCAAACAGGCCCTGCAACAATGAGAAGCACAAATATGTGAAGTTTAATTGAAAGTTTTTAAAGTTGACAGCAGTAAATTTACTTGTTACTAGTAATATAATGTTAGTGTGAATGTAGAAGAGGGACCACAAGGTGGCAATATGGATAAAAATACCAGGACGCGTTGTACCGACACTTACCACCACTCACAAAGTCGTTGAAGACCATTACTAACAGCAAAAAAAACCACAAAAGAAAAGAGGGGGACCACTGAAAAGGGATCTCGTCACAAGTTCACAAAAAAAAGGATTGAGATATATAAGAGAGCAGCGATGGTTTAAAAGGGAGGAGGCTGCAGATTTGAAAAGAAGAAATAAAACCGAAAAAAGGAACCCATTATCTTTTGACGAGCAGAAGGCGAAACGACGATACTCCTAACATAAAAGAATCAATTTTTTTTAATCTTTTCGAAAATGACAAAAGCTTCATACTGAAGCTCTGTTTCGTTTTGACAGAACCCTCACCAAGGACAACTCAGAGGATAAAGAAGAGAGAACCAAGCACATTTGGAAGAAAGATTCAGGTGACGTTACCTTTTCCAATTGTCGTCGACCTTGTCGTAACTGGTGAGTTTCTCTTCTCAATTCATGCTTTTGATTTTCGATTTGATCTCGATCGGTAACATTTCATTCTTGACCATAGATGGGTAAAGATTAGGTGTTCATGTTTATTTTTTATTTTGAGCTTTGGTTTCTTCATTTTTGTTTAATTCACGATTCTTTTTGTTTTATGTTGAGTTTCTTACTGTGGGAGGTTTTGCCCTTTTGTGAAGAGTTTGGACTTTCTTGAGGGAGGGAGACGAGTACTATCATTTCTTTGCTTTTGTTTTTCCTAGTTTTTATTATGATTGATTTTTATTATTATTAATAATGGCTCCTCTGTTTGGAAACAACACCTGTGTCGGTTTGTTGTACCCAAGGCCTTTGGCTTTTCGTTCCTGTTACTTTTCATTAAAAGTTGTCAGCCAACCATTAATGTTGGCACCTTTTCGTGGCTATCACCCATCAGCCATGCGGCTAGGGTTTGCACTTTAGATCCATGGCATCTCCGTGTTTGGGCCAGCCACGGTGAAACGAATCTTCACTGACCCGGGGCCAGACGGTCCAAAATTTTCACTTTTGGGCTTTATTTAATTCATATCCCGCGGCCCATATTGGAGCCTTTTTGTTATTTTTTTTTCTCGTTAGTTGATTACCGTTTCCTTTTTGTACTTTATTTGGCCATAGCTTAACAGCTGATGGCTCTTGGCCGGGTGGGCGTGGAGCTTCTTCGCTCCCTCCCAGGTCGCGGGTTTGATACCTGCGTGTGGCGGAGTCTATGTTTTGTTAACCATTTATTTTCCACTCCTTTATTTGTTTCCTCTTTGATGTAAAAGGGACATATGTTCTTTCATTGAGTTCATTTCCTCAACTTGTAATTAGGTGGGTTCGCCCCTTATACAACCCATTTTTTAGGTTTATTTCTAATCTTTTATATACATATATATGTTTTATTCTCATTTCTCTGACACTATTTGATTTTAAAATTTTCCCCCTTCGATTTATTTTGGTTCAACGTCGATTTTTAATCTATGGATTCGGCTGCTCTCATGTTATTTATCCACGATTATTTTATCGGTATAGCAATAAAATTTCGCCGCATTTTGATTTGTCGCACATGATCATCCAATGTTCGTCATGATGCGCAAACCGGTTTTGAGCACATTGCTTAGTTGTCACTCCCCCATCTCCACCCCCTTGTAAGTCGATTGCTTTAAGCATCACCATCAACCTCACATAACTTACTCTTGGGCTTTCTTACAATGAGACCGTTTTATTGCACCTACACTCATGCATTATACACTCTTTGATTGGACTCGATTTAATAATTTATATATCTCGAACCCACATTCGACAAAATGTACCCCCATTCCAATGATGAGTAATAGTTTTACTGTTTTATTTCTTTATTTGCTTGACTGTTTAGCTAGTTACTAACACAAGAATAAAATCAATTTCTTTTCAAAAACATCAAAAAATAATGACTCGATCCAACATCGAGTATTTTTCTTAATATAAATAATTCCCTCCATTTCTATTCATCCATTTCTATCCATTCCATTTCTCTCAAACCTTCATTCAAATCTCTCTCAATCGCCCATCAAATGCTTGATCCAATGTCAAGCCCTTTTCACAATAAAAACTCAATATACATAATTTCTACTTAAGACTTTTTTCAATAAAATGGAAATGGAACGTGGTGGATACCATGCACTTCTGAGACTAGGATTCGATATAGATATCCCTCCTATCTTAGCCCTCACCATCATCCAAATCTATCTATTCCATTTCTTTCAAACCTTCATTCAAATTTTTCTTAATAGTCCATAAAATACTTGATCCAACGTCAAGTTATTTCCATAATAAAACTAAAAAATACTTAAGGCTTATCAAACACTTTTTAATAAAGATGGAAATGGAATGTGGTGGATGCCACACACTCCTGAGACCAGGATTCAAACTGGATATCTCGCCTATCTTAGCTCTCGCCATCATTCAAAATTGTCAACACGGTTTCGTCAAAACCTTTTCTCAATAAAATCTCAAAAACACATAAATATATCAAACCTTTTCGCAAATAAGATGGAAATGGAATATGGTGGATACCACGCACTCCTGAGACTAGGATTCGAGATGGATATCTCGCCCATCCAAGTTTTCTCCATTACTCAAAACACATTCAAACCAATCAAATCATTTTCTCGCCGCCATGCGATTGACCCTTAAACCCTTTCTCAAACGAAAGGTATTTTGTTTCAAGACGATGCAAAGCAATATTTCGTCTACTTGAACGTGTGAGTAAGCTTGTGACGTTGCCCACGAATCTTGATTTGTAAATCCGTTCGGCCGTGATGCGAATGTCCCCTTCTCCACTTGTTTTGGGTAGTCCAACGATGTTTTCGTCGATTGACACAAAGTAGCTTTCGCTAAAATCGAACAATAAACAAGGCTAGAAGAAGGAGCCTGTGAAGGACGTTTGTCTAAGGAAGAAGCATCATCCAGCAAGAAATATGACGGGAGTTTCTCCAAAAGGAAGGAGGGAGAAACTAATTCTGTGTCAGTAGGGAGGCAGAGGAGGCCTCGTGTCAGAAAGAGTTCTCAACCCCGTCATCATCAACATCAATTTTCCTCAGTAATTCCAGTTTTTTCCAACAATTCCAACAATTAAGTAGTTCCAATTCAACAACAATAACATCAACAACCACAACAAAGAACCAACTACAATAACAACAATCATCACCAACAAAACTTTGAGAGGAAGAAGGTCTCCTTTGACCCTATTCCTATGACTTATGCAGAATTGTACCCGTCATTGGTCCTCAGAAATCTCATTCAGCCAAGAAATCCTCCAAAAATCCCTGAGCCACTACCATGGTGGTTCAAGCCTGATCTTCATTGTTCTTTTCACCAGAGAGCCCCTGGCCATGACATATAGAACTGCTATCCATCGAAATATCAGTTTCAAAATCTTGTAAAGAGTGGTATGGTGTCCTTTGAGGACAAAGCGCCGAACGTAAAAGCCAATATATTGCTTGCTTATGGTAACGCTTGTGTCAACATGGTGGACGGCTGTCCAGGGAGTTTCCGAGTTTTTGATATAAGATGTATCCGAAGATCTCTGGTGGAGATGCATAAGACTTTATGCTTAATCAATGACTGTGAACATGACCATGATGGTTGTGTAATCTGTAGCATGAACCCCCGTGGGTGTATGGTTGTCAATATGGATATTCAGAAGGTGATGGATGAGAATGTAATCCAGATTCAATGGTCAAGGAATATAGGAGATGTGAATGTTATTGTGCCAGTGTTCAAGACCCCTGAGCGGGTAGTTATTCAGTTTGATAGTAGCAACAACAATAGTGTGAAATCGGTATCGCCATTGGTCATACGGTTAACGAGCCCTGTCCCCTATGCATCCGATAAAGCTATCCCATATCAATACAATGCCACTATGATTGAAGATGGTCAAGATGTTCCTCTACCAGTCGCAGACTCAGTGGTGAATATTGCAGATATAGCAAAGGAGACCCGTAGTGGTCGTGTGTTCGGTCTAGTATTTCCAAAAGAAGCAGAAGATGTTTCAGTAAGTAAGAAAGAAGAGATTCCAGTAGTGAATCCGGTTAGTGCTCCATTGTGTCTGTCTGGTGAGTCCAACAAGTTGAAGACTAACGATGATGACGAGGTGCTGAAGTTGATTAAAAGAAGTGAGTACAATGTTATGAAGCAGCTGCTCTAGACTTCGTCAAAGATCTCCGCGCTATCATTACTAATGAATTCTGAAGCACATAGGGAGGCATTGCAGAAAGTGCTAGAACAAGCTTATGTTGAGCATGATGTGACTTTGGATCAGTTTGACCATATAGTTGCCAATATTACTTCTTGCAATAATTTGAGTTTTTATGATGAAGAGCTTCCCGAGGAAGGAAGAAACCACAATTTGGCGCTGCACATTTCTATGAACTGCAAGGAGGATGCTCTGTCCAACATGTTGGTTGAAACTGGGTCATCTCTGAATGTGTTTACAAAATCAAATTTGTCAAGACTCTCTTATCAAGGCGCCCCAATGAGGTACATGTAAGACCCTAATTTTGACCCTAAGATCCCTCATGGCATCAAAATATTGCACTTGCATAGCCTCAAGGATCATAAGCATCTTGGTTCCCTTTGCCTTTGGGTTGGGATCTCTTGTGAGTGGTTTGAGATCACCAAGCAGGCTTGAATTGTATATTATTGCTTTTTCTCATTTTATTTACTAACCAAAAGAACAAAAATATGTCACTAACATCTTTTGTTTGTAGCTTGAGCAGTCACAAGATCCAAAGCTTATAGGTGATCCTATATGCATTGATATGGTCAAGAGAAGATGAAAGCAAGCATGGTAATGGTTCCCAAAGCTCTCATACATCAAATATGCCTCCCAAGTATTTCAATTCATTATTTTGATCAAAGCAAATCAAAGGGTTTGAGGTTTGTTTCCCAAGGAAACCCTAATTCACCTGTTCATCAACTATGCCTTGCTCATGAAGCAACCTCAACCCATGGTCAAATACAATCAAGGGAAGTTCTTTAATTCATCATTTAATGCATATTTGAACTTATTTGAGTGTCCTCAATCATCAATTCATCAAGATACGAGGTGTGGACTTGAGAAGTTGATCAGTCAATTCATCTGACTATTTGGAAATACATTGAGACCTAACTTTTTATGTGTTGGTCAAATGGAGATGACCCCAAGATAAAACATGTTCTTAAGAACAATATGAACAACTTTCATGTTCATCACAAATTGATTGGAAGCTTGGAAGGTCATCATCCATTCCAATACATTATAGGTCATTTTGACTGAAACCCTAATTTTGGGTCAACTTCCCAAGAACATAACTCATTCATTTTTCATGATTTTGAGGTGATACTTAATGAATTGGAAATATTAATGTGTCTACTTCAAATGTTATGTTGAGCAAAATTACAAAATATCAAAATAAATACATGTGATAATGCAAAACATTATAGGTCACTTTGGGCCAAATGCATTGAAATGTGAAAAAGTCCAACTTCAAGCGCCCATAACTTATTCATCAAAAATACAAATTATGAAAACTTTTAAGTCCAAATTGATTATCTTGAAAAGATCTACAACTCTCATGTTTAATATTTTATCATTTGGAGCTTGAATCATTGAGACAGAGGGGCTTGAACATTCGCCAAATGTGGAAATTTCACATATGCATGTTTTGCACCCTACACTTCAAGCTCAAATTTCATTAATTTCCAAGGCCCAGTTGGAGTTTTGATCAACATAGCATTTGTTCCTTAAGCAACAAGATTTCCAACCATTACCCATAAGCCTATGTTTCGATTGTGGAAATATCATTTTCGAAGAGGAGAACTTTTTAGTGCATTTTGGGAAACTTGATTCAATTGCCATGCATGGGATGATTACATCTATGTTGCACGTCCATTTCATTCATTTGTGATCTCAGCTTGCCAAATCAAGTGGAATTGGGCCCTCCATGCACCTGTATAGGCCCATGCATGGAGGCCCTTTCCATTCATGCAAATTTGAAATCACACTTTTAGCATGGCTTTGGCTATAATAACATTGCATGTGAGCTCTCATTTCTCAACCTAAAGGCGCCTAAACCTCTACTGAACTCAAAACCCAACCCTCACCAAAGGAACTTTTCTCTTTCTTTCAAAAATTTCTGATATGAAATTCAATTGCATCGATTGATTTTTAAGATCCATAGTTCCTAAACCTTCTTCATTTGATCCATAAAAGCTTCTGTTTGCAAAAGAACTCAAATATAGTGACTCAATCCTTCACAATACAAAGGTTTTGCTCAACTGCATTTTGCTTCGAAACAACTTATATAAAGGTTTTGTGTGATCTGAAGTCCTCTGCATAGAGGCATCATTGTTGTGTTCTTAATTTTTGAAATCAAGCAAGTTCAGTTGAACACCACCAAAGTTCCATCTCTGATTTCTCTCTCAATAGGGATCTAGAGTGGAATTGAGTGGCATAGGAGTGATGTACATCACTCCACCTTTCGAATGGTACCTGGATCGTGGCTTTTCATGCACATTTTTTCCTCTGCAATTTTGGGCTCTCGCCGGAGCTAGCTGGAGAAGACGGTGGCGCTGGCCACCGTCTGATCTCCAGATCCAATCGTGGCCATCCATTCTCATTTCCAGATTTGATCTAGGCCTCTCATTGTTATGACCTTTTAATAAACAACGTGTTTTGCATTGACTTGGATGTATGGTGGATGCGCGCCTGAGAGCCATGTGATGTGCCAACTCAATTAATGAGCCATCATCCAACGCTTCTCCTTTTTTCTAATTTTTAATTTCTGATTTCTATTTTCTTTTATTTCTTTTAATCCCATTTTATTTCTAAAACCCATATCTCTTTCATTATTGGTCCAAAAATTATGGGACCAATTGCATTATTTCTCTTTTAATTTCTAGTTTCTAAAAATGATTTTTAATATTTTTTATTTTATCATTTGCTATTTTTTAGTAATTTTCTCTTTTCTGGTTATTTTTAATTCATTTTAAATAGTTTTTGATATTCAAAAAATACAAATATATTTTCTCAACCTCTTTGAATGATGATAGATCTATGAAAAATATTCTCATCAATTTATTAATTGATTTGAGATTTATTTGAGATTTTAGTGCAATTAGGTTTTTTTTATGCATTTTTTAATTGATTTAAAATAGTTTCTAACTTTTAAAAATGCTGAAATTTTTTGTCAAACTTTGTTTGACCTTGGGATAATTCACTTGGACTTTTCAAAGTTGATTTGATGTGAATTTGAAGTTTGACCTTTCATTATTATTTTAATTCAAGTTTTATTTTAAATATTAAAAATGCCAAAAATATTTTGTTTATTTCTTGACTCCTAATCTTCATATTGCTTTTGTTTTCTATTGTTTGACCTTGATCTTCTCTATCTTTGGTCATAACTTGTTGATTATCTCATTCCATTTCATTGAATGCACTTTAATATTCTTCTTCTTCATCTTCTTCTTCTCCTTCTTCTTTTTTGATCAATGAGTTAAAGATTGGTGGTTAATATTGATTAGAGAGGTTTAATCTTCCTTGATTCAAATCTAATTCATCTTGATCATGGATCAAGTGAGTGGCTTTACATTAAGGATAGGTTGCTTTCTAAATCATGCAAAGGACCTAAATCAATACAAGATCATTTCTCATCTTCTTTTTGTCATGGCAAGTTGTTGGAGTTTGATTCACTAATCAAGACCTCTAACTTGTGTTATTGCCTACAATATTATTGACCGACCTCAGATAGTTGTGACTTTTACATAAGTCCAATTACGATTGCTTAACATAGCGCTAAATTTTCCTTATGGCATACTAACTACTAACACTAATCATTAACCATTAACATTTACTTTTTGCTCTTTACATTTATGCAATTTACTATTCTTGTACATATTATTCATTTGCTTCTTCCCCTTTGCTCACTTGAGCACATGTTTATGTTAATGCAATTTGCCTTTTGCTCACTTGAGCACATAATTGTGTATATATTATTGTGCTTGTGTTTTGTTTTGATTGTTGTGGACCAAATGCTAAGAAATGGACAATTGGACTTAGTTTCTAGGATATTCCCTATGCAAAATTGGAGTAAAAGGACCTTAATGTTGAAGATGGATTAGAAGGATCAAACCTCTAAACTCACTCTTGTCCATTCTTGATTTGCTTCATAAAATTCTTTGATGTGTGTGCTCTTGTGCTAGGGAATCCTATGAGAGCCCAAATTGAAGAACCATTGCCATGTTCATCCAAAGTGAAGGATACAAGATACATTGGGATCTTCTAATAAGCTTGTTTAATTATGTTGATTGCTTAAGCTTATTACCTATTTTGCTTGCATATTCCAATGGATGGGAGCTACTTGGATCATCAATATGATCTTAAAAAAGGAACTCCATTTGTGGTTTTGTTTCTTATCCCTCATCTCTTGTATGATTAGGACCTTAGCCATTCTTCTTCTTCCCTCCACTCTAACCCAAGCAAAAACTTTTGTGCAAACATTTAACACTTGTTTTCAACATTAGAAACCTAAGCCTTATGCTTTTGATTTTCAAACTTTCTTTTCATAACACTTATTTTGAATTGAACTTCTAAGTCAACTTTGACCATATTTTGTACATAATTTTCATTGGTAAATACCACTCATTCAAATGTTTTTTTGTGGTTTCAATGGCCACTCTCTTAATCAAAACTTTTTCATAACCTTTAGCTATTAGGTTTGAGTTATCCTTGAGGTAGATGTAATACTCACCTATATCCTTAGTGATGGACAATGAGTCTTCCATGCTTATTATAGGGTTAACCCCTCACTAGCATGTTGAAGCTATCCTCACATGGTGGATTTGTGGTTTTAGGTTGAGTTTTCTCCCTTGGATAACAAAAGACCTTAAGGCTTTTGGACCAATCAATTCACCAACTCATTTTTGAGATTTTTACCCCGAACTACGAGGTTTTGATCCTAATCTTTTTTAAGATGGTACGTAGGCAATGAGTTTATCCATCCAAACACAAAATGTAAATAACGTGTATATTCTCTTCTCATCTCTTCAATCATGTTTGCACAAATAAATTTTTTCACAAAATACCAACCTTACAACAAATGTGAAAAGGGCTCCCTAGGAGTACCTAGGATGTTTTGGGTGCTTAAAACCTTCCCATTGCATAACCAACCCCCTTACCCAGATCTCTGACATTTTTACTAGTTTTTGATTCGATAAAACTTTTAGGTTTTTGTTTCGCATTCTAACCATTCCTTTGGATAAATAGAAGTGCGGTGGCGACTCGACTTGTACGATTTACCTTAGATTTAGTCAATATCTCTAATGGTAACGAATACCCCGCTACAGAAAAGTGGCGACTCTGCTGGGGAAACACATTTGCCTAGTGGGTTTTGCCTACTTTTCATATTTGTTGTATTGTATTGTATGTTGTTTTGTGACATATTTTTTGTGCAATTTGGGATTACTGTATTGTATGTGATTGAATTGCTTGAATATTAATTCCTTGTATGCTTAGTGATCTCTGTGAGATGAGTTCTTTACCCGAACTCGAGTGCACTTAGGATAGGAGAGTGGCATAGTCTTATTGACTTGTGTGGACTTATTCCTTAGCAAGTTGACTTACAAGCCCATTCACTTGGTGGAGGTCATGTTGGGATCAATAATGTCACACAAGTAGTTGTGTTTAGACATTACTCTTTCCAATATAGACCTTAGAAGCCAAGGACCTTAGTTTACCAAGCCCATCTTCGCCTATTTTTACGATGTAGTGCGAAATTCGTTCAAGTGTAAGATTTGATACGATTGTTACGCGATACTACACTCATAAGAGTCTCTCTTGAGAATATTTTTCGAATACGAGTAGTCGTTTCTCCGATAATATCCGAAAGATGGGATGATGACTATGGGAACCTCTTGTAGAATATGTTTGGCAGGTTAAACCCCTGATTCATGGTTGATCCGTTCATGTATCCTTAATATCAATGGAACTTGGGTGTTGATAAGGTGTAAACCATAATCCACCAAAATGGTGATTGATATTAAGGATGACATGATCCATCCCATGACCTTTGTTTGGTGTGCTTTGCTTGATCCTTGAGTGTGATTGTTGCATTCATGCATTCATGCACCCATTTGCATCCATATCATCAATAATGAGAAAATTCAAGGAACTTAACAGGTCTATTTGCAAATTTTCAGACATGGAAAGACAAAGAAGGAATACAAAGAAGTACAGTTTCAGACAACCCGACTTGAAAGAGCTAAGGAATTTGACATCCTATGTATTTGATCCCTTGGGTTTCAAGGCTCGTTTTGGGAAGCTTCTATCTATTCTGACTACTCAAGTGGACGAAGGATTGATGAGTGTATTGGTGCAGTTTTATGATCCCTTGTACCGTTGCTTCACATTTCTGGATTTTCAGCTTTTGCCCACACTTGAGGAGTATGCCTACCTTGTAGGTATACCTATTCTAGACCAGTTGCCATTCAGTGGCTTAGAGAGTGTTCCTACTTCTCAAGAGATAGTTGATATGTTGCATATAGATGAATCTCTGGTTGGTGCTCATATGACTACCAAAGGTGGAATTCAAGGTCTCCCTTCTGAGTTCCTCATTGCTCAAGCTACTATGTATGGGAAGGCCATGAGTGAGGACGCCTTTGAGGCCATATTTGTACTTCTCATCTATGGGCTAGCGTTATTCCCTAACATCGACAAGTTTGTGGACGTGAACGCTATTAGGATTTTCTCTACTCTTAATCTCGTTCCGACTCTGTTGGGTGACACTTACTTTTCTTTGCATATGAGGAATGCAAAAGGTGGTGGTACCATTGTGTGCTGTTTGCCTCTGCTGTACAAGTGGTTTATTTCGCACTTGCCGCAAACGGTCGCCTTCAAGGAAAACAAAGGATGTCTACGGTGGTCCACGAGATTTATGTCTCTCACTAATGATGATATCTTTTGGTACAACCGTGTGTATGATGGTGTGAAGATTAACGACTCTTGTGGTGAATTCTCCAATGTGCCTCTTCTTGGTACATGTGGTGGGATTAACTACAACCCTATTTTGGCACGTCGTCAGCTTGGGTTCCCCCTAAAGGATAAACCCAATAACATTCTGTTAGAGGGTGTGTTCGTTCAGGAGGGTAAAGATCCCCAAGGCTTGAAGGGCAGGATGGTCCGCGCTTGGCGCAAGATCCATAGGAAAGGAAGGAAGGAGTTAGGTCCGAAGAACTGTATCCCTTTGGAGCCTTATACTTCTTGGGTTAGGAGGAGAGCTTCCGAGTACCTGATGCCTTACGAATATACAAGACCTACACCTTTGGTTGTGGCTTGGCCTTCAACCCTCCCTGACCAAGGAGTAGAGGAGTTAAGAGACGAAGATCGTTCACGTGCCTGGATCCATGAACGAGAGGAGTTGCTTCAGCAGATCAAAGAGAAGGATACTTTGATAGAGTACATCGAGCACCAGGTTATTGATGATCCTGATGATGCATGGACTTCTCTACTTCCTCAGTCTTCCAAGTTTTGGAAGAGGAAGTATGATCGACTCGCCAAAGAGAAGGCAGATATGGAGGCAGCGTATGAGAAGGAGGTGAAGAGGCTTCGTGCATCTTATCTTCCTGTGTCCAGAGCTTTAGATGACTGCTTCTAGGGTTCCATAGGATGTTTATTTTCCTTTCCTCTTGTATTTGGTTACCAAGATTGTACTTCTTTGGTGTAAAAATATTTTCCAAATATTATTAATGTGATAAATGTTTAATATTTCCAATATTTTCAAATAGGACTCTAAAGTTCCTATGATATAAAAATTAAATCATAAGCATTGCATGCATCATGTGCATCAGCAGGTTTTACTCCAGGCTTTTTGTTCTATGGTCTAACTCCGTGTTCTTCATTTATTTTGAAGACAAGCTGACTCACTGGTACTACACTAGAGCCAACATTTCAAGACTGATGGATCATTTGGAACAAGAGAACCGCGAGCTTAAGGAGGAAGTAGCCAGATTGACTGCCCTAATGGAGTCATTCATGGCTGCCCAGAGCCAGTCTTCTCCGACACCTTCAACTCCTCCCCAAAAGACAGTCATCTCCGAGATTGTCTCGTCAACTGTGCCGCCACCAGCGCACACTTTGCTCCAACGGCCATGCCAGTCGGGTTTCCGTGGGGGATGCCTCCTAATTTCATGCCTGAGGGTCCTGCACCCACTTTTGCTTCTCTGCCGGCTTCTAGCCCGATCCTTGTTGTTCCTCCTTCTGTCGTGCATACTATGCCTAGAGTAGACGACACCATCTATCATTCTGAGCCGTCTGAGGGCCCAGATGTCTATGAGAAGATGGACGCTATGAATGATCAATTTCTTAAGCTTCGCAAGGAATTGAAAACCCTTCGAGGAAAAGATCTTTTTGGCAAGTCTGCTGCCGAACTCTGCTTGGTCCCTAATATGAAGATCCCTGTGAAGTTCAAGGTCCCCGACTTTGAAAAGTACAAGGGAAATACTTGCCCTCTCATCCACCTGATCATGTATGCCAGGAAAATGTCGACTCAGACCGACAACGACCAACTGCTCATCCATTACTTTCAGGACAATTTGTCCGGTGCTGCCCTACGTTCGTATATGGGCTTGGACAGTGCGAACATCCGATCCTTCAACGACCTTGGCGAGGCCTTCGTTAAACAATACAAGTATAAAGTGGATATGGCTCCCGATAGGGATCAATTGAGAGCCATGTCCCAGAAGGACAAGGAAACGTTCAAAGAATACGCCCAGAGGTGGCGAGAGGTAGCAGAACAGATCGTGCCCCCGCTAGAAGAGAAAGAGATGACCAAGATCTTTCTGAAGACCTTGAGTTCTTTTTATTACGAGCGGATGATTACCAACGCTCCTTCTGATTTCACTGAGATGGTGAACATGGGGATGCGTTTGGAAGAAGGAGTCAGGGAAGGGCGCCTGACCAGAGAAGAAGACTCTTCTACCAAGCGGTATGGGACGTTCGGGAAGAAGAAAGATGGCGAGGCACATGCTGTGACCTCCCATGCTAAACCAAGAAGACCCTCAGTGAGGAGGAAGATCGTGCGTCCTGCCGGTAACCAGCATCAGATGGCTCATATAGCACATGTTTTCAGAGATAACCAGCAGTACCAGCATCACAATAGTAATTAGCAACAACAACATCCGCAATATCAACAATAACACTGTCCTCAACAACATGCCTACAAGCCTCGAAACAGTAATCAAGCCAGTACAAGTTATGAGAGGAAGAGGGTCACCTTCGATCCTATTCCAATGACATACGCAGAATTATATCCCTCTTTGATAGAGAGGAAGTTGGTTACACCACGAGACCCACCGGTTATACCTACCAACCCCCAGTGGTGGTATAAGCCCGAATTGCACTGTGTTTATCATTCCGGTGCTCCCGGCCATGACGTGGAAAATTGCTACCCTTTGAAGACCAAGGTTCAAGACCATGTGAGGTGTGGTATTCTGTGTTTCGAGGACGTAGGTCCTAATGTAAAGAAGAACCCATTGCCTGAGCATGGGAAATTTGTCAACATGGTCCAGGGCTGCCCTGGCAAGTACAAGGTCAAATATGTCAGTCATATTCAACAATCTCTAGTCGAGATGCATAGACTACTGTGTGATTATAGTCATTACAAGCACGACCACGATAGATGCCGAGTTTGTTTTGTCAATCAAAGAGGTTGTCGCCAGGTGCGTAAAGATGTTCAGGAAATGCTGGATGAAGGAGTCATTGAGATACTTCATAACAGAAATGTTGACGAAGATGCTGATGAAGTCAACGTAATTTCTCCAGTATTCCGGATCCCTGAGCCTATTATTATCAAGTATGATGGTAGCAAGAAGAAGGCTTCTCCTGCTTTGATCATTAAGCCAGTTGGCCCTGTACCGTATTCTTCTGAGAAGGCGGTCCCCTATCGCTACAATGTTGTAGCATTAGAGGATGGGAAAGAGGTGCCCCTGCCCTCTTCATCTGTTGTTAATATTGCCGACGTCAACGGCCTGACCCGTAGCGGTCGTGTTTTCTCGGCTCCGCCGAAGCCGTAAGCTGATGTTCGAAGGAATGATAATGCTAATTATGTTGAACGCCCAGTTGGGAATGTTGTAATTGCACCGAATCCGGCACTTGTTGCTAAACCTACCTCTATGTTGAGAACTTCTGTCTCTGCTGGCCCGAGTGGAAATGCGAAAGAAGACTGTGATTAGATGTTGAGACTCATCAAGAGAAGTGAGTACAACGTGGTAGATCAGCTTCTACAGACGCCATCCAAAATCTCTGTACTATCCTTACTGATGAATTCTGAACCAAACCGAGAAGCTCTGCAGAAGGTATTGGATGCGGCGTATGTGGATCACGATGTCACGATTGAATAATTCGACAGTATTGTTGCAAAAATCACCGCTTGTAACAATTTAGGCTTTTCTGATGCTGATCTCCTTGAGGAGGGAAGAGACCACAACCTGGAATTACACATATCTATGAGCTGCAAAGATGACGCCATGTCCAATGTGCTGGTGGACATTAGGTCATCATTGAATGTGTTGCCAAAGTCCACTCTGGAAAAGTTATCATATCAGGGGCCTCCCATGACGCAGAGTGGAGTAGTTGTGAAAGCTTTCGATGGGTCTCGCAAAACTGTGATTGGAGAGGTTGAACTCCTAGTCAAGATTGGACCAAGTGATTTCCTGATCACCTTCCAGGTCATGGATATTCACCCATCGTATAGCTGTCTGTTGGGCAGACCATGGATTCACGAGGCAGGCGCCGTGACATCCACCCTACACAAGAAACTGAAGTTTGTTAAAAACAAGAAGCTGGTGGTGGTAGGGGGAGAAAAGGCTCTCCTGGTTAGCCATTTGTCTTCCTCTCTTATATAGATGCTGAGAATGAAGTTGGAACGCCGTTCCAAGCTTTATCTATTGTTGAGCCTATTAAGAAGGGAACTTCTTCGTTTGCTTCCTATAAAGATGCGAAGTTGGCCATTGAGCATGGTACAACTGCTGGATTGGGGCAAATGATTAAGCTAGAAGACAACAAATCCCGGGCAAGCATAGGCTATTCTTCTGGTGTCTTCAACAAACAAGGGTTGTTCAAGAGTGGTGGATTCATCCACACCGGTCAAGATGAAGAGGCTGTTGCCATTCTGGAAGAGGATGAAGAGGATTCTGGCAACTTCATCATCCCTGGAGGGGTCTGCAATAATTGGGTTGCTGTTGATATTCCAACAGTTATCCATAAGTCAAAGTAATGTTCATTGTGTTTAAAAACCCTTCTCCCTTGCCAAAAAGAGAAGTGATGACATTGTTGGCGCATAAATACAATGATATTTTCATTCAATAAATTCATGTTAAATGTTTATTTTTCCAATTATTTTCCCTTTTCGCTTTTTCGTAAAATTGGTGATCACATAAAACACAAAAAATAAGAATAAAATCTATCCATAAGTCAAAGAGGAAGTTCAGAAGCAAATTGATGCGGGGCTTCTGGTGACTTCTACATATCCTCAATGGGTGGCCAATATTGTGCCTGTGCCTAAGAAAGATGGAAAAGTCCGAATGTGTGTGAACTATAGAGACTTGAATAAAGCTAGTCCGAAAGATGATTTCCCTCTACCACATATTGATATGTTGGTAGATAATACAACTAAATTCAATGTCTTATCATTTATGGACGGCTTTTCTGGATATAATCAGATTAAGATGGCACCCAAGGATATGGAGAAGACAACATTCATCACACCTTAGGGAACATTCAGTTATCGAGTGACGCCCTTCGGTTTGAAGAACGCCGGAGCCACGTATCAACGAGGTATGACTACCTTGTTTCATGATATGATGCATAAGGAGATCGAGGTGTATGTTGATGATATGAATGCAAAGTCAAGAACGGAGGTTGAACATGTAGAGCACTTGTTGAAGCTTTTTCAGCATTTGAGGAAGTATAAACTTCGTCTGAATCCTAACAAGTGTACATTTGGAGTCCGTTCCGGCAAGTTATTGGGCTTTATTGTCAGCGAAAGAGGTATTGAGGTCGTTCCTGCAAAGGTCAAAGCAATACAAGAGATGCCTGCGCCTAAAACTGAGAAGCAAGTCCGAGGTTTTCATGGCCGCTTGATATATATTTCCAGATTCATATCCCACATGACTGCCACATGTGCGCCGATATTTAAGCTCCTCCGGAAAGATCAGTCTCGTGATTGGACCGAGGATTTCCAAAAGGCCTTTGACAGTATTAAAGAGTATTTGTCTGAGCCTCCGATTCTGTCTCCGCCTGTGGAAGGAAGACCGTTGATTATGTATCTGACAATTCTTGAAGACTCAATGGGTTGTGTCCTTGGTCAGCAAGACAAATCAGGAAAGAAAGAATATGCCATATACTACCTGAGTAAGAAGTTCACTAATTGTGAGTCTCGATACTCTATGCTTGAGAAAACATGTTGTGCTTTGGCTTGGGCTGCTAAGCGCTTACGCCAGTATATGTTGAATCATACGACTTGGTTGATATCCAAAATGGATCCAATCAAGTATATCTTTGAGAAGCCTGCTTTAATTGGGAGGATTGCCCGTTGGCAGATGTTGTTATCCGAGTATGATATTCAGTATCGAGCTCAGAAAGCGATTAATGGTAGTATCTTGGATGACCACTTGGCACATCAACCAATTGAGGATTATCAATCAGTTCAGTGTGACTTTCCAGATGAGGAGATTCTGTATTTGAAAATGAAAGACTGTGACGAGCCTACGCTCGATGAAGGGCCAGAGCCTGGTTCCCGATGGAGCATGGTGTTTGATGGCGCTGTGAATCAATATGGAAATGGTATTGGGACAGTGATTATTACTCCTCAGGGCACACATTTTCATTTTACAACAAGGCTAACTTTCAAATGCACGAATAATATGGCTGAGTATGAGGCCTGTATTATGGGATTGGAAGAGTGTATTGATCTGAGGATCAAACATCTTGATGTTTATGGTGATTCGGCCCTCGTTGTTAATCAGATTAAGGGTGAATGAGAAACAAATCAGCCTGGCCTCATCCCATATAGAGATTATGCAAGGAGGATTTCAACGTTCTTTACTGAGGTTGATTTCCATCATATTCCTAGAGATGAGAATCGGATGGCAGATGCTCTTGCTACACTTGCTTCAATTATTGTGGTAAGACTGTGGAATGAAGTTCCCAATATCACTGTGATGCGCTTGGACAGGCCAGCTCATGTATTTGCAGTAGAGGAAGTACAAGATGATCAGCCATGGCATTATGATATCAAGTGCTTTCTTCAGAGCCAGATTTACCCGCCTGGGGAATCTGTGAAAGATAGAAAGACTTTAAGGAGATTATCAGGCAGTTTCTACCTCAATGGCGATGTGCTTTATAAGAGAAACTTTGACATGGTTCTGCTCAGATGCGTGGATAGACACGAAGCAAACCTGTTAATGACCGAGGTCCATGAGGGTTCATTTGGTACTCATTCCAATGTGCATGCCATGACTAGAAAGATGTTGAGAGCAGGCTACTATTGGTTGACAATGGAGTCCGACTGCTACAAATATGTGAAGAAATGCCATAAGTGTCAGATTTATACGGACAAGATTCATATCCCCCCGACACTTCTGAATTTGATTTCATCACCATGGCCTTTCTCTATGTGGGGAATTGACATGATTGGCATGATAGAGCCGAAAGCGTCCAACGGTCACAGATTTATTCTCGTAGCAATTGATTACTTCACCAAGTGGTTCGAAGCGGCGTCATATGCAAATGTGACCAGGCAGGTGGTCGTGAAGTTTATCAAGAATCAACTCATATACCGTTATGGTGTGTCAGACAAGATCATTACTGATAATGGATCTAACTTGAACAACAAGATAATGAAAGAGCTGTGTAGCGAGTTCAAGATAACACATCATAATTCTTCTCCTTACAGACCCAAGATGAATGGGGCTGTTGAAGCTGCTAATAAGAATATCAAGAAAATTGTCCAGAAGATGGTTGTTACGTACAAAGATTGGCATGAGATGTTGCCATTTGCTTTGCATGGATATCATACGTCTGTCCGCACTTCAACAGGGGAAACCCCTTTCTCTCTTGTTTACGGCATGGAGGTTGTGCTCCCAGTAGAGGTGGAGATCCCGTCAATGAGAGTCTTGATGGAAGCCAAGTTGAATGATGCTGAATGGGTTCAAAGTCGTTATGATCAGTTGAACTTGATAGAAGAAAAGAGATTGACTGCCATGTGCCATGGTCAGTTATATCAGCAAAGGATGAAGAAAGCCTTTGATAAGAAGGTCAAGCCTCGTGTGTTCCGAGTGAAGGAGAATTGCCATCCAAGGCGCAACGGAATTTAAAAATTTCTCCATTTAGTGATCCTTACGAATGGGCATGATCAGTGATAAAATCGTTACCTCTTGTGGCGATTCAAACCTTTGGTGCAGATCTCTTGTAACGATCAAAACCTTGGATACAAATCCACGAGGCGATCACGAACGTTGAACGATGACAACGTCTCTACTCAGTCCACACGAACGGGTTCCTTCAATCTCAGTGCTAGCTGGTACGAATGAAGGCTTTGAGTGAGAGAGAGAGGGAAACGAAATTCCAAGTCTTCACTTGAGTTTCAGTCTGAGTGGAGTCACAATGCTTCTACCCAAGGGGTTCTATTTATAGAACCACTTTGTAGCACCTAAAATTTGCCCTCCTCATTCATGCATTCATTTTAGGTCATTTAACATTTCATATTGCATTTCATCATGTCAATCAGAATTAGCTCCAAGAGTTTGTCTTCCAAGAAGCTTGGATATCATCCAAATCACTTTGTGGGTTCTATCTGAATGATCAGTCAACACAAGGGAAATTGTGCATCAACTAGGATTTTTTCTCAACACTCAAGGAAGTTTGTATTCATTTGGGTATCAAGGGTGCATCATCATCCTCATGATCTTTCTTTCCTTAAATTTTCATTTCTTATCAGCAAAGTTCATCTGAATTAGGGTTTGACCTCTGGTCAACTTTGGTCTACTGAAGCAGTCAAAGTAGGGTTCCTCAAGGATTGAGATGCATTATTGGTTTGAAGGTCTTATGGATGTTGTGTAGAGCTCTTGGGAGCTAGGGTTTCATTTTCAGAGGTTTTCTTTAAAGGATCAAGCTTAATGGGCTCAATACAGTTCAAAATTCAACTGTGAAGTCAAAAGTCAACTGTTGGTCAACTGAGGGTCAAATGGCTAGGGAATGACTTGATATACTTCCAACATGTTCAAATGGGGTCTATTCATCATTCAAAAACATTAATCTTGAAGGAACAAAGGTCCAGTGCACAGGTTACCAAATTTGGAAAGATGACCTGTATTGTGAAGTTTCCGAATTTGGAAGGATTTTGACCTAGCTTCAACTTGATTTTTCATCACCAAGGAAGCTCCAAATGAATTTTATCTCAGACATGGAAGTGGTAGATCTTTGTCTCCCCTTTCCAAAAAAAGTAGCCCCTGCTACTTATAGGATTGGTTCCTGAGCTGTCATGCTCGCTAGGCCAGCAGAATGGTTCGCCAAGCGAGCACCAAAATAAGCCACCAGAATCACCTGCGCCTAGAAGAAACTTCCTGAGCTGTCATGCTCGCTAGGCGAGCAATCCTTCGCTAGGCGAAGCCCACGTTTCCTCCTTCGCTCCAGCGAGCCTTGATGATGTTGCTACTGGAATTGCTCGCTACCTGATCGCTGGATGCTCACCTAGCGAATAATTGCTAGCTATGCTTTTATCCAAGTCTGGGAGTGTTCGCTGGAACCTCGCTGAGTGCTCGCCTAGCGAGCCCCTTCGCTACCTCACTCGCCTAGCGAGCTTGCTGATGTACCAAGCAAATCATCAAAAGTAGGGGCAGTTTTGAACTTTTTCTCAGACATGAAAGTTGTAGATCTTTGTCTCCCCTTTCCAAAAAGTCCTATTTCAAGGCCATATGATGAATGGTTGAAGAGTTATGGTTCTTGAATGATGAAGTGTGCATGAAGGCTTTAAAAAGGCATAACTTGAGGTTGACAAGTCCAATTGGTGTGGCTCTTTTTGCTATGGTTTTGTTTTGAGAAGTACTTCAAAATGGCATGCAAAATGACCTATAATTTTGCATAATTCATCAATGGTACAAGTCATTTTTTAAGCTTCCTTTCATGAAAAGTCAAAAGGACACAAGATCCTATCATGGAATATTCTCACATGCCAATCATTGGGAATTTATTCAGCATTGTTTTTTGGGCCAAATCCACCTTGGAATTTGAGCCCATGCATGCCCACATGTGTGGAAAAGCCATACATGCACAAAAATTACACTTTTGGAAAATTGCCATTAAACATCATTTTGTGTTATTTCTTTCATATAATCATGATTAGTCAAGTCTCAAGAGAGGATTAATGCATTAAACAAGGTTGTCCATGTGCAAATAAGGGGTCGTTTCCAAAAATAACCAAAAATGATCATGGACTTGAAACTCTTTCATTTGAGCCCACCAAGCCACAAAACCAGAGTATAAACTCTAAAAATTTCATTGAGCAAAACCCTAATTCGTGCAACCTCCATACACACTGAAAATCTGACTTTCCAAAAATAATCTCATACTTTATTCTCATCAAATCTCCCCATACATCCATGGAAAATGAAAACCAATAGCATATTCTGGATCTACACACTCTAAGGATCACAAACCACCCTTCATTTGTGTCATTCCAAGCAGTTTCTAAATAGAGCTTTAATGGAGGTTACTTCTTGAATCTCAAGATCTGGACCGTTTCAAGCACAACCAAAGGTAGCAAACATTCATAGAAGTTCAAGGGAGGTATTCTGGAGCTTATCCAATCATCATACTTAAGTTTAAGAAGGTGCCATTTCCGGTAACTCAAATTTTGACTCTCTTATTTTGATAATTTTTAATGCCTAAATGAAAATACATGCTATGGCGATGATGTAGATGTGTTTCCTTTTTAAAATGATGCAATATTGAGTGAGAAATCTTGATTTAAAGTTTTGATGTTCAAACTTGTTGGTTGTGATTTGAGAGATTGGTGAAGATTCATGAAAAACTAATATGATTTTTGAGTTCCTAGCATATGGTTTAGGGGGGGTAGCCCCATTTCCGTGAAGTTCTGGACCGCGCGTGGAGGAGGCCGCCGCCGTGGGTGGCCGGAATCCCGTCGACGTTACTGTTCATGGTCGGAGTGTCTTGAGGAAGAAGACGATCCCATGGCCGTTAGATTGCTTTGACTTTGTCTTTTGATCCAAAGGCCCACATATTTTTTGATTTTTGTTTTTATTTATTTTTATTAGTCACTTAAGTGACTTGTGTGACCAATTGACTTTGTTGCATATGTGTCACATGCCAGGTACATATTTCACCCCGTTTTATTTTATTTTTTAAACATAGTAAAAATACTTAAAAAAATCTGAAATTGTTTGTGAGTGATCCCTGATGAGTCCTTGATTTTTTGGTACCATTGCCCAATTATTTCATGACACGTGAAATTTAATATGAATTTGTGATTCATTTATGTGCATTTTTGACCATTTGCATTCAAACCTTCATGAAATCCCATATTTTACCCATCTGACCCAAGCCTTTGCACACACCATCCTCATACATGATACTAAGATATGGTAACTGGTTTGATTATTTTCTATGTCATTTTGCTAGGGTTGGACACATGAATCTAAATGTTGCATTTTAGGACATGTTTTTGCATTCTCAATTTCTCAATTTTTGTTTTCATATCAAATGAATCTGGATACTCCTGATTTTTTGCATGACGTATATATATTTTAAGTGGAACCTTGTGTTAAATTCCCATGAATTTAGGACGCATTTTCAATTTGATTTGGATTTTTGAAGTTGATGTTTTCATTTTGGTCCCTATTTTGATGCTTGCTTAGCATGAGGCACTCTTGCCACTTCCTTTGAGTGTTGAAACCGATCCTTTTGCACATGTTTTAGTATGTATGTCATGTCTTGATGTGTGGATCCTTTTCCCCTGACTTTGAGTTTTGATACCCTTTTGATGCATTTGTTTGACAAGAGGTTTAGGCCTCTTATCCTTGGTTGTTTTTGTGAACTTTCGTGAACTTTAATAGCATGATTCACATGGTTACACTTTGATTATGGTTTGGTGCCTTTCAACATGTGTTATCCCCTGTTCTATGGTGCTTCTATCAAGCCTTTGTGCATTTATTCATAATGAGCTCCTTTTTGCATTCATTTGAGCATGAAAGACGCATTAGAGTTTCATGATACACTTTGTTTGACTTTGATCCAAAAGTGATTCTATGCTTATGATATGAACTTGGAGGTTTGCATATTGATTACATAGCTCATTTGACATGCTTATGATGTGCATACCTTGCTGCCATGTTCATTTCATCTTGACACATAATTGCATGAACTTGTCTATAATGCTTTTGTTGCATTTTGAGGTGCTTTGGACATGATTGACTTCCACTTTGCTAAGTTGGATTTAAACGACCTTTGATTGATATTTTAGGAGTCATTTGGTTCTATTTGTGTGCTTGATTGTCTATTCCTTGACCCTTGCCTCATGCCTTTACCTTTTATGACTCATTGTTGAAGTTGAAGCACTTTGAACTTGTATGTTGACTTGTTTGACTTTGATGCATCTTTGGATGTTTAGTGTTTTTGCTTTGATCTTGTTGAGTTGAGTTCTTGATACATTTATTGAATTGATGTCACTTCTGACTTGGTGCTATTGTATCCTCCTTTCATCATTCATGCTTTGTTGTGACATGCTTTCAATTGCATCCGTGCACTGTTTACCTGACACCGTTCTTGCTATGGTTCTTTTGTTTGGTGCAACTCTTGATTGCACCCCATCTTGTTATTCTAATTTGTTTGTTGAGTTTTTGTGAGGGCTCACATGACTCTTGAAGAGATAGCTTGTTTGGTATTCCACTTTATTTGTGGGATACCATTTGGAGATTTATTCTGATTGCTTTGCTGACTTGCTTTCTTTGATGGTGCTAGCTTGAGAGATCTCTGGGTTTCTTGTTTCTTTGGTTGTTGTTACTTCGGATCTTTATCCGTGTGGTAGATCTCTTGATCCCTTTTACATCTTTCCAGCATTTTACCGCTTTCTTAGCTGGAAGACCTCGATAGGAGGCAATGTTTTTGTGTGTTTACTTTTATGCCCAAAGTCCTCCAAGAGGAGGCACCAGTGCTAAAGACCTCCATGAAGAGGCAATTGACGGATAAAAGGGATTAGTAGTCAATCCCCCGTTATTCAGTGTGTCGTTCTTTATGCTCACACTACGTGTCGATGCTTCAGAACAAAAGCCCAAGATCTTTTGTCCGGTCAGTCAGTGGAGAGGGTTCCATCTTTCCGAACCCCCACGCTTTGTCATGAGCTCACCCTGTTCAGGGTTAAGAGCTATGAGGTCTTATCCTCATTACCCTTTTGATCTTCTCACCCTGACGTTCAATGTCAGTGGTTAAGAGCCCATTTGATTACCTTTCCATGGCTTGTTTGTCGAGGTTGATATGACCCCTCTTGACTAAATCCCTACCCATGTATGTTTGAAGCCCCCTTGTTGGTGCGTTTACTTTATGCTAATGTTTTTGTGTGGTGTGATCGTCTCCCCATAGGCCTGCTAGGCTTCGTATAGTCTCTCGTTTGCATGTCAATTAAGGTAGCACGGTTCCTTCGTCTAGGATTTCCTTTTTGCATGAGCATTCCTAAAACACAAACAAACTCTTTGATTTTCTTTTCTTAAGAATACGTTAACTCCTTCTACTACAGGTGAGTAAGTCTCCAAAGGTCGAGCATCCGGTAGATTGCGTAGTAACGTCGTTCATCTAAAAAATACAAAACAAACAAAAATAGGTTAGCCGAGCTACGGTGCTCTGATTCTCAATCCTTCTTGAGATACGTATGCAGCAGGGTAGGGCCTGTGCGAGCAATAACTCTTTCTTTTCCCTACTTTGATTTTCTCTCTTTCGCATCGCATATAGGACTTTTTATACACACACTTTAGACATAAATAGCAAGCGTGGATCCTGTGGAGTACCACAGACGTGAAGGGGTGCGATAACCTTCCCTTCACGTAACCGGCCCCCTTACTCGGTTTTCTTTGGTTCGAGACTTTGTTTTATCCGTTCCCTATTGGTTATGCAGTACTACCTTTCCCTCCTCTTGGGATAAAAGTACATAGCTGGCGACTCTACTCTTTTTCCTCGCCCCTCCTTTTTCGCGTTTGTACTTGGATTCGGGAAATTCGGGGAGCGACAGCTGGCGACTCTGCTGGGGACTTATTTTCCTAGTGGGCCTTTCCTAGCGTTTGTTTGTTTATTGTCTGTTGTGTGTTATTTATTTATTGCTTTGCATACTTATCTGCTTGCATTGCATCCTATGTGCGCTTTACTGTTTCATGCATACTGTGCTGGCTATGTATCTGTTTCGCTGTTGGGTGAGAGTCACAAGAGGTAAAAAGCCCAATACACAGGCTATAATTGAACTTTAGGACACCTAGGAATAGAGTGATTCATGGGAAGCGGGTGGTATGGCGCCACTTAGCGGAACATGGTATCACGAGCAGTTCAGATTCTGATAGGGTATTATCGTTGCATACACCTGGTGTGCATATCATGATATTCTTGAGAGGATTGTTTATCCTGCATTTCTCTTGACCTTACCCTGGCCTAGATTACACCCGTGAGTGGGGCAGGAATGAATCATTTACAGGTATTGATGGTGACTTGTTCTGATGGTGACTTGTTCTGATGGTGACTTGTTCTGTTGGTGACTGTGTCCTGTTGGTGACTTTTGTTTGGTTCTTGTTGGTGATTGTTGGTTCTAAACTATGGGTTCTAAGTTGATGACTGTGTGTAAGACCCCAATTTTGTCCCTAAGATCCCTCATGGCATCATAACATTGCATTGCATAGCCTCAAGGATCATTGAGAATCTTGGCTCCCTTTCCCTTTGGGTAGGGATCTCTTATGAGTGGTTTGAGATCACCAAGCATGCTTGAATTGTATATCATTGTTTTTCTTGTTTTATTCACTAACCAAAAGCACAAAAATATGTCACTAACATCTTTTGTTGTAGCTTAAGCAATCACCAGGTCAAGAGCTTCAAGAAGATCCTTTGTGCAAGAGATGAGGTATTTTCTTGGGATGATGATCATATGCTTATCTAAGGAGCTTACATGAGCTACGGTTTCATTTTGAAGCAATTTCACCAAGTGGTAGAAGCTCAAGTTAGTCAAGATATTTCAAGGTCATCTAAGGACCAAAAAGTCAACTGTGCAGTCAACTGAGGGCTATGAGGTGGGGATATGAGTTGAGACACCTAAATCATGTTGAAATGGGGTTTATTCATCATTCTAAACATCCATCTTGAAGATTCAAAGGTCATGGCAAAAGTTACTAAAAATGGAAAATGACCTATATTTCAAAGTTTCCAAATTTGGCAAGTTTTTGGTCCACTTTCAACTTGACTTGTCAATGTCAAAGAAGTTTCAAATGGATTTTGGTGAACATGAAAGTTATAGATCTCTGTCTCCCCTTTCCAAAAAGTCCTAATTTATGTCCATATGATGAGTGGTTTAGGAGTTGAGGTCATTTGATCACAAGGTGTGCATGGAAATTCAAAATGGCATAACTTTTGATACAATGCTCCAATTTGGTTCATTCTTTTTGCAAAATGCTTCTCATGTTCAAGTCATCTCAAAATGATATCATTTGGCTTAATTGTGAAAAGGGATCATGGTCAAAATTTTCATTATTTCACACATGTGCAAATTGAAGCAATACTTCATTATTCATTTTTGGCTTAAGGTGCAAGCAAATTGATCTTCAAATCATGACCATTGGATGATTTTGAGTGAATTCCAAGCTTAACATGGGATTGTACACGTGTATTATGGCCATGCTAGCTTAATTTGCATTTTTTCAAATTGCTCCAATACTCACTAATCATGATTAATACCTGGAAAAGAGGATTATCATGGTAATTAGCATAAAGTATAAAAGACCAAACCCTAATCATAACTGCAGAACAGAACCATTTCAGATCAAAATCAAGAACTCTCTCAAATTTTCTCTCACTCCGAATTTTCATTTTCTTCACACAATTCTCCAAGATCTTTGCATATTCTTGTTCCTGGTGCTTCACTTAGCAAGATTCATCCACTGTTTGGAGCAATTCATCAAGGAATCGAGCAGTGCAAGAGCATGAACATGGCGATGGAAGTTGGAAATTGAGGTGGATTCAAGTGGTTTCAACTAATTCTTTTTGCAAAAAGCTTCAACATAAGTTCATAGGAGTGGATCTGGAGCTTCATAGCCTGTGAGATCGTGAATTCAGGAAGCTTCAATTCCAGGTGATGCAAATTTCATCCTCTCCTTTTGCTGTTTTTTGATCATAGATGTGTAGATCATGCTGTGTAGATCAGGTACATGTGTTTAGATTTGAAAATGGTTGAGAATTGAGGTAGTTAGGTTAACTGAAAGTTTGGACCTCAAATCTTCTTGCCTTCGATCTGCAAAACCTAGGTAGATTTAGGATGAATCGAGATCATATTTGGAATCAGCATTGAAAGAGGATTCGAATGGTATAAGTCTTGTGGAATTCTGGAAATTCTCACGGTGGCGCCACCGCGCGTCTCGCCAGAGAAGACGACCGGAGCTGTAGCTCCGGCGTCTGTAACATGTTAGGGCTTTGCTTACGTGTGTTCCATGTGGCTGCATGCTTGGATGAACGATTGGTTGAGATTGCTTTGACCAGGCCACGCGTGTGCTTGACTGCTTACTGTGCACGCTGAGTCATAAATGAAACGCAACATTTCATGCATTTGAATGTGGACATTTGATTTAGGCGCGCGCCAAGATCGTGTGGCTGTGGATTTTCTGGATTTAATTCAAATGTTTTATTTCCCTCCAATTTCATTTCATATTTCAATTATTTTGCCTATTTTGTTTAAACCATAAAAAATGCAAATATGATCCAAATGAGTCCCAATTTTTTTTCATAGTTTTGTTTTGATCTCTACTTTTTTATGATGTTAGTTTCATGAACTGTTGATGTCTGGAATTTTATTTGTGAATTTTTGAATGAACATTGTGTTAATTTGACCTATTGCATTCAATGCATTGTGAAATCCTCATCTTTGAGCCATCTGATCCAATCTTTTGCATACTTGACATTCATACATAATGTGAATTTTTGGTCACTGGTTTGGAATTTTTATCACATGTTATCATCACTTTTGACACATAGAGAATAATGTGACAATTTATGTCACATTTTTGACATTGAATTGGTGCATTTTTGTTCACATAGCATTTGCATCATTCTGGATTTGATTTTTTGCATGTTGAACATCCATAGCATAAGAAACTTGTACAAAGAATCTCAAAGTCAATGCATGCATTTATGATTTGATATGAATTTTCTAAGTTGGAAGTTCATTTTGTGCATATTTTTTGGTCCTTGCATTACATAGGCCATTTGAGACACTTGCTTATTGATTTGAGGCTGGTCCTTTTGAGGACATTTTGTGGAATGTTTGAATGTGTAATGTGTAGAAGGATAGGTTCTGTTTTGGTCATTTGGTTAGGTTTTCAATTCATCTCTTATGCCTTTGTTTGTTGATGTTTTGTAGTGTTGTTTAAATGCACATAAACTAACTTTGTCTTGTGTTTCAGGTTTGGATACTCATCATTGATCTTGTGAGATGCAAATGCATTTGAGTTCTGACTTATGTTTGTTTTGTAGGTTTTTAATTGATGTGGTGAACTCATGAGCTTATTTTAGTGCTAAGGAACTTATGCACAGAATTGTGTAACTGTTAGGTGGTTTCACTGTTTGTCTGTTGGTTTAATAACTGAAGTACTAATTGTTTAGTCTTTGTACAGGTACCTTAGTTGCTTCCTTACTTTAGCTCTTGCTTGAGCTTTGGATTGTGGTTGACACACCACTCAGGTAGTTAGCTTCTTACTTCATGTAGTCTGAAGTCCTGTCACCTTTTTGGCAGGCATTTTGCTGGCAAGTCCTCCTTCAGAGGCTCTGTTTGTGTTTGTTTACAATTGAGCTGAAAGACCTCCAAGATGAGGCATGTGTTATCTAATAAGACCTCCAAGCGTCTGTCAAGTGGAATAGGGTCCCACTTTCTGGATCCCCACGCTTTCTTTGTCATGAGCTCACCCTGGCCAGGGTTAAGAGCATGAGGTCTCATCCTCATTACCATTTTGATCAACTTCACCCTAACGTTCAATGTTAGTGGTTAAGAGCTACAGATTACCCATTACAGTTTGGCTTGTTTGTCGAGGTTGACATGACCCCTCTTGACTAAAGCCCACCCATTGTTTGAGCCAAAGGGAATGTACTAGGGTTTAAACCTGCCAAACATGTTCTACAAGTGGAATAGTGTGTGATGTTTGGTTACTTGTGAACTTTTGATGTGTGTGCTCTTGAACTAGGAGTTTCCATTTGAGCTTAATTGAAGGATCATTACCATGTTCATCTAAGTGGAAGATACAAGATACATTGAGGATCTCTTATGAAACTTGTGTGATTGCTTATACTTTGTGCTTGCTTATTCCAAAGGATGGGATCTACTTGGATCATCAATATGATCTCAAGAGAGGAACTCCTAGTGTGGTTTCATTTCTTATCCCTCACCTTTTTGTTTCACTTAGGACTTACCTTTCTTCTTCACCTCTCCACCCTAACCCAAGCCAAAACCCTTTTTGTGCAAACATTTGGCTATTGTTTTCAACATTAGAAACCTCAGCCTTATGCTTTTGATTTTTCAAACTTTCTTTTCATCACACTCATTTTGAATTGAATCTTTAAGTCAACTTTGACCACTTTTTGTATATACTTCTAATTGGTAAATATAACCCATTCAAATTTCTTTTGTGGTTTCAATAGCCACTTCCTAATCAAATTTTCCATAACCTTTAGCTATTAGGTTTGAGTTATCCTTGTGGTAGATGTAATACTCACCTATATCCTTAGTGATGGACAATGAGTCTTCCATGCTTATTATAGGGTTAACCCCTCACTAGCGTGTTGAAGCTATCCTCACATGGTGGATTTGTGGTTTTAAGTTGAGTTTTCTCCCTTTGATAACAAAAGACCTTAAGGATTTTGGACCAATCAATTCACCAATTTGTTTTGAGATTTTTACCCCGAACTACGAGGTTTTGATCCTAATCTTTTTATAAGAGGGTTTGTAGGCAATGGGTTTATCCATCCAAACACAAAATGTAAATAACTTGTATATTCTCTTCTCATCTCTTCAATCATGTTTGCACAAATAAAATTTTCACAAGACAACAACCTTCACAAGTGTGAAAAGGGCTCCCTAGGAGTACCTAGGTTGTTTTGGGTGCCTAACACCTTCCCATTGCATAACCAATCCCCTTACCCAGATCTCTGTTTCTTTTACTAGTTTTTGTTAAAACTTTTAGGTTTTTGTTCGCTTTCTAACCATTCCTTTGGATAAATAGAAGTGCGGTGGCGACTCGATTTTGTATGATTTACCTTGGATTTAGTCAATATTCCAATGGTAACGAATACCCCGCTATAGAAAAGTGGCGACTCTGCTGGGGATCGAGTAGTCCCTAGTGGGTTTTGCCAACTTTTCATGCTTGTTGTATTGTATTGTTTTGTGACATACTTTTGTGCAATTTGGGATTACTGTATTGTATGTAATGATTGAATTGCTTGATATTAATTCCTTGTATGGTTGGTGATCTTTGTGAGATGAGTGCTATACCCGAACTCGAGTGCACCTAGGATAGGAGAATGGCGTAGTCTTGTCGACTTGTGTGGAGTTATTCCTTAGCAAGTTGACTTGCAAGTTCATTCACTTGGTGGAGGTCATGTTGGGATCAATAATGTCACACAAGTAAGTTGTGGTTAGACATTACTCTTTCCAATATAGACCTTAGAAGCCAAGGACCTTAGTTTACCAAGCCCATCTTGGCCTATTTTTAGGATGTAGTGCGAAGGTCGTTCAAATGTAAGATTTGATACGATTGTTACACGATACTACACTCATAAGAGTCTCTCTTGAGAATATTTTTGGAATACGAGTAGTCGTGTCTCCGATAATATCCGAAAGATGGGATGATGACTATGGGAACCTCTTGTAGAACATGTTTGGCAGGTTTAAACCCTAGTACATTCCCTTTGGGTGGTTCTTAACCGAAACTCCATGCTCGTGATTTGCAACAAACCCTTGATTCATGGTTGATCCGTTCATACATCCTTAATATCAATGGAACTTGGGTGTTGATAAGGTGTAAACCATAATCTACCAAAATGGATGATTGATATTAAGGATAATATGATCCATCCCATGACCTTTGTTTGGTGTGCTTTGCTTGATCCTTGAGTGTGATTGTTGCATTCATGCATTCATGCACTCATTTGCATCCATATCATCAATAATAAGAAATTTTCAAGGAACTTAAGGGGTTTATTTGCACAATTTTCAGACATGGAAAGACAAAGAAGGAATACAAAGAAGTACAGCTTCAGGCAACCAGATTTGAAAGAGTTAAGGAATCTGACATCCTATGTATTAGATCCCTTGGGTTTCAAGGCTCGCTTTGGGAAGTTTCTTGCTCTTCTGACTACTCAGGTGGATGAAGGGCTGATAAGCGTATTGGTGCAGTTTTATGATCCCTTGTACCGTTGCTTCACGTTTCCAGACTTCCAGCTTTTGCCTACCCTTGAGGAGTATGCCTATCTTGTGGGTATACCTATCCTGGATCAGTTGTCGTTCAGTGGCTTGGAGAGTATTCCTACTTCTCATGAGATAGCTGACATGTTGCACATAGATGAATCGCTGATTGGTGCTCATATGACTACCAAAGGTGGAATTCAAGGTCTCCCTTCTGAGTTCCTCATTGCTCAAGCTACTGTTTATGGGAAGGCCATGAGTGAGGATGCCTTTGAAGCCATATTTGTACTTCTCATCTATGGATTGGTATTGTTCCCCAACATCGACAAGTTTGTGGATGTGAACGCTATTAGGATCTTCTCCGCTCTTAATCCCGTTCCGACTCTGTTGGGTGATACCTATTTCTCTTTGCATATGAGGAATGCAAAGGGTGGTGGTGCCATTGTGTGCTGTTTGCCTCTGTTGTATAAGTGGTTTATTTCTCACTTACCTCAGATGGCCGCCTTCAAGGAGAACAAGGGATGTCTGCGGTGGTCCACGAGACTTATGTCTCTCACGAATGATGATATCTCTTGGTATAACCGTGTATATGATGGTGTGCAGATTATCGACTTTTGTGGTGAATTCTCCAATGTACCTCTTCTTGGTACATGTGGTGGGATTAACTACAACCCTGTTTTAGCACGTCGTCAGCTTGGGTCCCCCCTAAAGGATAAACCTAATAACATTCTGTTGGAGGGTGTGTTCTTTCAGGAGGGTAAAGATCCCCAAGGTTTGAAGGGCGGAATGGTTCGCGCTTGGCGCAAGGTTCATAAGAAAGGAAGGAAGGAGTTGGGTCCTAAGAATTGTGTTGCTTTGGAGCCTTACACTACTTGGGTAAGGAAGAGAGCATCTGAGTATCTCATGCCTTACCAATATCCAAGACCTACACCTTTGGTTGTGGCTGGGCCTTCAACCCTCCCTAACCAAGGAGTAGAGGAGTTGAGAGACGAAGACCTATCACGTGCATGGATCCGTGAAAGCGAATAGTTGCTTTAGCAGATTAAGTAGAAGGGTGCTCTGATAGAGTTCCTCGAGCATTAGGTTATTGATGATCCTGATGATGCATGGACTTCTCTACTTCCTCAGTCTTCCAAGTTTTGGAAGAGGAGGTATGACCGACTCGCCAAGGAGAAGGCAGATATGGAGGCAGCTTACGAGAGGGAGGTGAAGAGGCTTCACGCATCCTATCTTCCTGTGTCCCGAGCATTAGATGATTGTTTCTAGGGATCCATAGGATGATTATTTTCCTTTTCTCTTGTATATGATTGACAAATGTTGTACTTCTTTTCCCTGATGTTATTTGATGAGATATTTCCATATGGGATAAACAGTTAATATTTCCAAAATTTACAAATAAAACCCTAGAGTTCCTTTGAAATAAAAACAAATCATATGTACAAGCATTGCATGCATCATATGCATAAGTAGGTTTTGTTCCCGACTTCTGGTCCTGTGGTCTAACCCTGTGCTCTTCATTTATTTTGAAGACAAGCTGACTCACAGGTACTACACTAGAGCCAACTCTTCAAGACTGATGGATCACTTAGACCATGCATTCACGAAGCAGGCGCCGTGACATCCACCCTACACCAGAAGCTGAAATTTGTGAAGAATAAGAAACTGGTAGTGGTAGGGGGAGAAAAGGCTCTCCTGGTTAGCCACTTGTCTTCCTTCTCATACATAGATGCTAAGGATGAAGTTGGAACTACTTTCTAAGCTTTATCTATAGCTGAGCCTAATGAGAAGAGAACTCATTCATTTACTTCCTATAATGATCCGACACCATCTCCCAATTTTGAGTTCCCTGTATTTGAGGCAGAGGAAGATGATGTTGAAGAGATCCCTGACGAGATTACCCGTCTACTTGAGCATGAAAAGAAGATCACTCAGCCGCATCTTGAGAATCTGGAAACAGTCAACTTGGGGTCTGAGGATTGTGTGCGAGAAGTGAAGATTGGGGCACTCCTGGAAGAAACTGTTTAGAAGGGGTTGATTGAATTGCTACAAGAATACGTCGATATCTTTGCTTGGTCGTATGAAGACATGTCGGGTCTAAATACAGATATTGTGCAACATTTCCTACCCTTGAAGCCTGAGTGCGTGCCTGTGAAGCAGAAGCTCAGAAGAACTCATCCTGATATGGCAGTGAAGATCAAAGAAGAAGTTCAGAAGCAAATTGATGCAGGGTTTCTGGTGACTTCTACATATCCTCAATGGGTGGCCAATATTCTGTCCGTGCCTAAGAAAGATGGAAAAGTCCGGATGTGTGTGGATTATAGAGATTTGAATAAAGCTAGTCCGAAAGATGATTTCCCTCTGCCACATATTGATATGTTGGTAGACAATACAGCTAAATTCAATGTCTTCTCATTTATGGATGGATTTTCCGGATATAACCAGATTAAGATGGCACCCGAGGATATGGAGAAGACAACATTCATCACACCTTAGTGGAACATTCTGCAATCGAGTGATGCCCTTCGGTTTGAAAAACGCCGGAGCCATGTATCAACGAGCTATGACCACCTTTTTCCATGATATGATGCACAAGGAGATTAAGGTATATGTTAATGATATGATTGCTAAGTCAAGAACGGAAGTTGAACATGTAGAGCACTTGTTGAAGCTTTTTCAACGTCTGAGGAAGTATAAGCTTCGTCTGAATCCCAACAAGTGTACATTTGGAGTCCGTTCTGGCAAGTTATTGGGCTTTATTGTCAGCGAAAGAGGTATTGAGGTTGATCCCGCAAAGGTCAAAGCAATACAAGAGATGCCTGCGCCCAAAACTGAGAAGCAAGTCCGAGGTCTTCTTGGCCGCTTGAATTATATTTCCAGATTCATATCCCACATGACTGCCACATGTACGCCGATATTCAAGCTCCTCCGGAAAGATCAGTCCCATGATTGTACCGAGGACTTCCAGAAAGCTTTCGATAGTATCAAAGAGTATCTGTCTGAACCTCCGATCCTGTCTCCGCCTGTAGAAGGAAGACCTTTGATCATGTATCTGACTGTTCTTGAAGACTCGATGGGTTGTGTACTTGGTCAGGAAGATGAATCAGGAAAGAAAGAGTATGCTATATACTACCTGAGTAAGAAGTTCACTGATTGTGAGTCTCGATACTCAATGCTTGAGAAAACATGCTATGCTTTGGCTTGGGCCGCTAAGCGTTTATGCCAGTATATGATAAATCATACAACTTGGTTGATATCCAGAATGGATCCAATCAAGTATATATTTGAGAAGCCTACTTTAACCAGGAGGATTTCCCGTTGGAAGATGTTGTTATCTGAGTATGATATTGAGTATCGAGCTCAGAAGGCTATTAAAGGTAGTATCTTGGCTGAACACTTGGCACATCAGCCGATTGAGGATTATCAGTCAGTTTAGTATGACTTCCCAGATGAGGAAATTCTGTATTTGAAAATGAAAGATTGTGATGAACCTACACTCGATGAAGGGCCAGAGCCTGGTTCCAGATGGAGTATGGTATTTGATGGCGCTGTAAATCAGTATGGAAATGGTATTGGGGCAGTAATTATTACTCCTCAGGGCACACATATTCCTTTTACAGCAAGGCTAACTTTCAAATGCACGAATAATATGGCTGAGTACGAGGCCTGTATTATGGGATTGGAAGAATGCATTGATCTAATGATCAAGCATCTTGATGTTTATGGTGATTCGGCCCTGGTTGTCAATCAGATTAAGGGTGAATGGGAGACGAATCAGCCTGGTCTTATTCCATATAGAGATTATGCGAGGAGGATTTCAACGTTCTTTACTGAGGTTGACTTCCACCATATTCCTCGAGATGATAATCGGATGGCAGATGCTCTTGCTACACTTGCTTCAATGATTGTGGTTAAATATTGGAATGAAGTTCCCAATATCACCGTGATGCGCTTGGATAGACCAGCTCATGTATTTGCAGTTGAAGAAGTGAAAGATGATAAGCCATGGTATTATGACATCAAATGTTTCCTCTAGAACCAGGTTTACCAGCCTGGGGCATCTGTGAAAGATAGGAAGACTTTGAGAAGACTGTCAGGCAGTTTCTACCTCAATGGTGATGTTCTTTATAAGAGAAATTTTGACATGGTTCTGCTCAGATGTGTGGATAGACACGAAGCAGACCTGTTGATGACTAAAGTTCATGAGGGTTCATTTGGTACCCATTCCAATGGACATGCCATGGCTAGAAAGATGTTGAGAGCAGGCTACTATTGGCTGACAATGGAACCTGACTGCTGCAAATATGTAAAGAAATGCCATAAGTGTCAGATTTATGCGGATAAGATTCATATTCCTCCGACATTTCTGAATGTGATTTCATCACCATGGCCTTTCTCCATGTGGGGAATTGACATGATTGGCATGATTGAGCCGAAAGCGTCCAATGGACACAGATTTATTCTCTTAGCAATTGATTACTTCACTAAGTGGGTTGAAGCAGCGTCATATGCAAATGTGACCAGGTAGGTGGTTGTGAAGTTTATCAAGAATCAAGTCATATGCCGTTGTGGTGTGCCAGATAAGATCATTACTGATAATGGATCTAACTTGAATAACAAGATGATGAAAGAGTTATGTAGGGAGTTCAAGATCGCACATCATAATTCTTCTCCTTATAGACCCAAGATGAATGGGGCTGTTGAAGCTGCTAATAAGAATATCAAGAAGATTATCCAAAAGATGGTTGTTACGTACAAAGATTGGCATGATATGCTGCCATTTGCTTTGCATGGATATCGTACATCTGTCCGCACTTCAACAGGGGCAACCCCTTTCTCGCTTGTTTATGGCATGGAGGCCGCACTCCCAGTAGAGGTGGAGATCCCATCAATGAGAGTCTTGATGGAGGCCAAGTTGACTGATGCTGAATGGGTTCAAAGTCGTTATGACCAACTGAATTTGATTGAAGAGAAGAGATTGACTGCCATGTGCCATGGTCAGTTGTATCAGCAGAGAATGAAGAAGGCTTTTGATAAGAAGGTCAAGCCTCGGGTGTTCCGAGAGGGTGACCCCGTGCTCAAGAAAGTCTTGTCTTTCGCGCCCAGGGGCAAGTGGACTCTAAACTATGAAGGTCCATATGTTGTTAAGAGAGCCTTTTCAGGCGGTGCTTTGATACTTACAACTATGGATGGGGAGGATTTCACTTGTCCTGTGAATTCAGATGCAATCAAGAAATACTTCGCTAGAAAATAAAAACAGAATAGCTCGCTAAGTTGAAAACCCGAAAGGGCGGCTTAGGCAAAAATGAGCGTCTCAGTGGATTGAAAACCCGAAAGGGCGATCCAGGCAAAAGTTAGAGACATAAAAAATGAATATATGCATCCTGCTAGATTGAGTACCTCATCCTGGGGCAATCTAGGCAAAAATTAGGGATTTGGCAAGTAACTACTTCCTGACAAAACTTTGTTCTACAACTGTCATCCATCAGAGATTCTTGTTCATTCGTTGTCAACCAAAGCTTCGAATACATCGAACTCAGAATTGGTGGAGAAATGGTCATCATATTCAATGTAGCCCTTTTCCAATATATATCACCAATTTCAAATTTGTAAAGATCTATGGAGTCTTGCCATTTGCAGGCTACCATTCCATCAAATAAATTTGAGTCTTTTATCCAATTATTTGCACTCTTATTTGTTTCTATTCAACAAATGTTTTGCATGCTTTTAATTGAGAAAATATCATTGTTTTAAATAAATGAATTTTTCACAAATTGTTTCTAAACAAAGTGAACATTCACAATGATGAAAGGATACTTAAGGGATCCTTAGTGCTCTCCCAAGGGTGGCATGATTTCCAACAGGGTAAGACATTTGTTCATATCCCTGGCATGACTGTATCCTCTTCCTCCAGAATATGTGTTGTGGTTTATCCCACCGAGTGGAGTGCTTGTTAAGGTTATTCACCTCCCCTCCCTTCAGCAGAGCAGTGGTCTTCCCTCCTCAGCAGATGTGTCCTCTTTGGAAGGTTCGGTATTTGGTGGTTGATCCCCGGTATTCCTTCATTTCCTCGGATAAATCCCCAGTAGAGTTGTTGGTGTGGTGGATTTTATCTGTGATGATGTTCACCACTCTCCCCTTCAGTGGAAGAGCGTTTTTTTTTCCTCAGCAGGTGTGATTTCCTTGGTGAGGTTGGTACTTGGTGTTGGATCACCAGATTCCCGTTATCTCCCTCAGATGGATTCCCCAGTAGAGTTGCTTATGTGGCAGGTTCTATTTGTGCACTAAACTCCTTTCCCCAACTGAGACTAATGATTCATCCCTGCAGAGATATTGCTGTTTCTTGTTATCTCTGATCCCTGGAAGATTGGATATTCTCCAGTGATCCTGGCTCCTTCTCTTGAGATGTAGTATCGGGTAGTTGATTCCTGGACCTGTGTGTGTTAGATATGTCTGTTTGTCAGCATTCATCATATATAAATCACGCATATACATACATAATTATAACATTCAGATATTCATGTTGCATTCTTTGCCATATATCGTTGTTTGTTGTCTCCTGCTATTTGGTGATATATATTTCCCCAAGCAGATGTGTGTGTCTGATCTCTCAATATAGAGTCAGCCCCTTTAAGCAAAAAGTGTTTATCTTTCCTTCCGTATTCCCCACTGAGTTATATCCTCGTGGACGACGGTTGTTTCTGCTTCCTTCCAACACATATATTGGGATGGGTTCCCCTATTGAGTTATATCCTCATTAGGATGAGTCTCGATTCAGTTTGCCTTTTTAGTTTGATCCTAAATTGGCCTCTTGTGACTGTCTCTGGTGTTTCCCTGTGGTAAATGAATAACTACTCAGTAATCAATAATTATTCACCTTATCCTCAGCGGAGTTTGTGGTTTTCTACCCTTATACCGGTAGGTGTAATCCCCTCCTTGATGGTTATCTTCATCCAGTATTCGATGTTCATATTCCCTCTTTTTCCTGAATAATTGCCTTGCGCTCGCAATTTATCCCCATCGAGTCATCTTTCGTCTACCCTATTGTTGTTGGTAACGATTGTTTCTCTCCTGAATTGGTCATTATTATATACCACGTTTCGGTATCCCGATGCCTTTTTCTTTTCGGTCGATTTATCCTTTATTAACCCAGTAACCGGTTGTGGATAATCTTCCATGCGAGTATATTATCTACGTTCCGACGGTAATAGATAGTATATCTCATGCACTCTTCGGTCGAAGCCTTTTGTTCTTCCCTAGTTGAGTAAGATTCATTCCCCCTTTTCAGAGTTAACCATTGTTGTTCATCCTAGTTGATAACGGTTACTCTTCCGTGGTTTTCTACCCAGTATCCGGTAGATGTAATCCCCTCTTTGACGGTTATCATTATCCAACATTCGGTATTGATATTCCCTCCCTCTTTTGGATAATTGCTCTGATTAAGCAATTTTATCCCCAGCGGGTCCTCTTTCATTTACCGTTTGCCGGTGATGTTTGTTGCTCCCCTTGATTGGTCATCATTATATACCTAGTTTTGGTATCCCGATGCCTTTCTCTGTCGGTCGATTTATCCTTTATTAACCCAGTAACCGGTTGTGGATAATCTTCCATGCGAGTATATTATCTACGTTCCGACGGTAATAGATAATATATCTCATGCACTCTTTGGTCGAAGCCTTTTGTTCTTCCCCAGTCGAGTAAGATTCGTATCCCTGTTTTGGAATCGAATGTCCATCCCATAATTGAGTTTGCGTTCTTCCCTCTTTTTGGATGATGAGTGTTTTGGGAATATTCCCCAATTCATGCTTTGGTTGGTCACCTATTATATGCCCAGTAACCGGTATCCCTGGTGTTCCTTCCTTCTGCTCCCTATTATGACTTTGGTCCCATGTGGAGTCAGATTTTCCTGAGTTGAGATTTACCTTTTAGGTCTTCCTCAGATGATTTGGTTGATTGATATCTCTCACCCTTATACCGGTCTTAGATATTCATTCTTCCTGAGCTTGTTGTTCTCTCACCCTTATACCGGTGATCGGATCACATGTCTCATTGAGCTTGTTACCTAGTAACCGGTAACACCTCATCCCGCTGCTCCCCAGGAGAGTCTTTTTAAGACATCCCCAGCGAAGTCCCTTAGTGGATTGTTTTTGTCCGGATTTTTTTTATCCGAAGTATCCATTGCGGATAGTTTTGCTGTATTGGCATATTCCCCAATACATGCATCTTTGATTCAGCTCGAGTCTTTCCAATAGATTTATTCCCTTTGGAAACTCTTTTCCCTGGCTTCAAGTCGTGACCTGCTCACGCAATTTATCTCCTTTTCTATCCCCGTAAGAGTCCCCGGTAGAGTCCCTTCCCCATGGAGTGGATAACTCATAGGGATAATCAAATTCCTTCTGATCTTTTCTTCTTTGTGGACACATATCCCCACAGAGATTGTTTGTTTTGCATACATGCATTTGCATTATGAGGTCTCTTAGGGACCAAAATTTGTCTCTTTGTTATTGTTTAAGCCCATTCTACCTCGTCGAGACGAAGATTTTAACCTTCACTTCTCCGGCTAGAATGACCTTAAATAGGGGCATCTGTAAGACCCCAATTTTGTCCCTAAGATCCCTCATGGCATCATAACATTGCATTGCATAGCCTCAAGGATCATTGAGCATCTTGGCTCCCTTTCACTTTGGGTAGGGATCTCTTGTGAGTGGTTTGAGATCACCAAGCATTCTTGAATTGTATATCATTGCTTTTCTTGTTTTATTCACTAACCAAAAGCACAAAAATATATCACTAACATCTTTTGTTGTAGCTTAAGCAATCACCAGGTCAAGAGCTTCAAGAAGATCCTTTGTGCAAGAGATGAGGTATTTTCTTGGGATGAGGATCACATGCTTATCTAACGAGCTTACATGAGCTAGGGTTTCATTTTGAAGCAATTTCACCAAGTGGTAGAAGCTCAAGTTAATCAAGATATTTCAAGGTCATCTGAGGACCAAAAATTCAATTATGCAGTCAACTGAGGGCTATGAGGTGGGGAAATGAGTTGAGACACCTCAATCATGTTGAAATGGGGTTTATTCATCATTCTAAACATCCATTTGAAGATTCAAAGGTCATGGCAAAAGTTACTAAAAATGGAAAATGACCTATATTTCAAAGTTTCCAAATTTGGCAAGTTTTTGGTCCACTTTCAACTTGACTTGTCAATGTCAAAGAAGTTTCAAATGGATTTTTGGTGAACATGAAAGTTATAAATCTTTGTCTCCCCTTTCCAAAAAGTCCTAATTCATGTCAATATGAAGAGTGGTTCAGGAGTTATGGTCATTTGATCACAAGGTGTGCATGGAAATTCAAAATGGCATAACTTTTGATACAATGCTCCAATTTGGTTCATTCTTTTTGCAAAATGCTTCTCATGTTAAAGTCATCTCAAAATGATATCATTTGGCTCAATTGTGCAAAGGAATCATGGTCAAAATTCTCATTATTTCACACATGTGCAAATTGAAGCAATACTTCATTATTCATTTTTGGCTTAAGGTACAAGCAAATTGATCTTCAAATCATGACCATTGGATGATTTTGAGTGAACTCCAAGATTAACATGGGACTGTACTTGTGTATTATGGCCATGCTATCTTAATTTTCATTTTTTGAAATTGCTCTAATACTCACTAATCATGATTAATACATGGAAAAGAGGATTAGCATGGTCATTAGCATGAAGTATAAAAGACCAAACCCTAATCATAACTGCAGAACAGAACCATTTCAGATCAAATTCAAGAACTCTCTCAAATTTTCTATCACTTCAAATTTTCATTTTCTTCACACAATTCTCCAAGGTCTTTGCATATTCTTGTTCCTGGTGCTTCACTTAGCAAGGTTCATCCACTGTTTGGAGCAATTCATCAAGGAATCGAGCAGTGCAAGAGCATGAACATGGCGATGGAAGTTGGAAATTGAGGTGGATTCAAGTGGTTTCAACTAATTCTTTTTGCACAAAGCTTTAACAGAAGTTCATAGGAGTGGATCTGGAGCTTCATAGCCTGTGAGATCGTGAATTCAGGAAGCTTCAATTCCAGGTGATGCAAATTTCATCCTCTCCTTTTGCTGTTTTTTGATCATAGATGTGTAGATCATGCTGTGTAGATCAGGTACATGTGTTTAGATTTGAAAATGGTTGACAATTGAGGTAGTTAGGTTAACTGAAAGTTTGGATCTCAAATCTTCTTGCCTTCGATCTGCAAAACCTAGGTAGATTTAGGATGAATCGAGATCATATTTGGAATCAGCATTGAAAGAGGATTCGAATGGTATAAGTCTTGTGGAATTCTGGAAATTCTCACGGTGGCGCCACCGCGCGTCTCGTCGGATAAGACGACCGGAGCTGTAGCTCCGGCGTCTGTAACATGTTAGGGCTTTGCTTACGTGTGCTCCATGTGGCTGCATGCTTGGATGAACGATTGGTTGAGATTGCTTTGACCAGGCCACATGTGTGCTTGACTGCTTACTGTGCACGCTGAGTCATAAATGAAACGCAGCGTTTCATGCGTTTGTATGTGGACCTTTGATTTAGGCGCGCGCCAAGATCGTGTGGCTGTGGATTTTCTGGATTTAATTCAAATGTTTTATTTCCCTCCAATTTCATTTCATATTTCTATTATTTTGTTTAAATCATAAAAAATGCAAAAATAATCCAAATGAGTCCCAATTTTTTTTCATAGTTTTGTTTTGATCTCTACTTTTTCATGATGCTGGTTTCATGAATTGTTGATGTCTGGAATTTTATTTGTGAATTTCTGAATGAACATTGTGTTAATTTGACCTATTGCATTCAATGCATTGTGAAATCCTCATCTTTGAGCCATCTGATCCAATCTTTTGCATACTTGACATTCATACATAATGTGAATTTTTGGTCACTGGTTTGGAATTTTTATCACATGTTATCATCACTTTTGACACATAGAGAATAATGTGACAATTTGTGTCACATTTTTGACATTGAATTGGTGCATTTTTGTTCACATAGCATTTGCATCATTCTGGATTTGATTTTTTGCATGTTGAACATCCATAGCATAAGAAACTTGTACAAAAAATCTCAAAGTCATTGCATGAATTTATGATTTGATATGAATTTTCTAAGTTGGAAGTTCATTTTGTGCTTATTTTTTGGTCCTTGCATTACATAGGCCATTTGAGACACTTGCTTATGGATTTGAGGCTGGTCCTTTTGAGGACATTTTGTGGAATGTTTGAATGTGTAATGTGTAGAAGGATGGGTTCTGTTTTGATCATTTGGTTAGGTTTTGAATTCATCTCTTATACCTTTATTTGTTGATGTTTTGTAGTGTTGTTTAAATGCACATAAACTAACTTTGTCTTGTGTTTCAGGTTTGGATACTCATCATTGATCTTGTGAGATGCAAATGCATTTGATTTCTGACTTATGTTTGTTTTGTAGGTTTTTAATTGATGTGCTGAACTCATGAGCTTATTTGAGTGCTAAGGCACTTATGCACTGAATTGTGTAACTGTTAGGTGGTTTCACTATTTGTCTGTTGGTTTAATAACTGAAGTACTAATTGTTTAGTCTTTGTATAAGTACCTTAGTTGCTTGCTTACTTTAGCTCTTGCTTGAGCTTTGGATTATGGTTGATACACCACTCAGGTAGTTAGCTTCTTACTTCATGTAGTCTGAAGTCCTGTCACCTTTTTGGCAGGCATTTTGCTGGCAAGTCCTCCTTCAGAGGCTCTGTTTGTGTTTGTTTACAATTGTGCTTAAAGACCTCCAAGATGAGGCATGTATTATCTGATAAGACCTTCAAGAGTTGAGGCAATTAACGGATAAAAGGGATTAGTAGCCAATCCCTCGTTATTCAGTGTGTCGTTCTTTATGCTCGCACTACGTGCTGATGCTTCTGAACATGTACCCAAGATCTTTGTCCAGCTTCTGTCAAGTGGAATAGGGTCCCACTTTCTGGATCCCCATGCTTTCTTTGTCATGAGCTCACCCTGGCCAGGGTTAAGAGCATGAGGTCTCATCCTCATTACCATTTTGATCAGCTTCACCCTAACGTTCAATGTTAGTGGTTAAGAGCTACAGATTACCCATTACAGTTTGGCTTGTTTGTCGAGGTTGACATGACCCCTCTTGACTAAAGCCCACCCATTGTTTGAGCCTCTTGTATGGATATAGTGTGTGATGTTTGGTTACTTGTGAACTTTTGATGTGTGTGCTCTTGAACTAGGAGTTTCCATTTGAGCTTAATTGAAGGATCATTACCATGTTCATCTAAGTGGAAGATACAAGATACATTGAGGATCTCTTATGAGACTTGTGTGATTGCTTATTCCAAAGGATGGGATCTACTTGGATCATCAATATGATCTCAAGAGAGGAACTCCTAGTGTGGTTTCATTTCTTATCCCTCACCTTTTTGTTTCACTTAGGACTTACCTTTCTTCTTCACCTCTCCACCCTAACCCAAGCCAAAACCTTTTTTGTGCAAACATTTGGCTATTGTTTTCAACATTAGAAACCTAAGCCTTATGCTTTTGATTTTTCAAACTTTCTTTTCATAACACTCATTTTGAATTGAATCTTTAAGTCAACTTTGACCACTTTTTGTATATACTTCTAATTGGTAAATATAACCCATTCAAATTTCTTTTGTGGTTTCAATAGCCATTTCTTAATTAAATTTTCCATAACCTTTAGCTATTAGGTTTGAGTTATCCTTGTGGTAGATGTAATACTCACCTATATCCTTAGTGATGGACAATGAGTCTTCCATGCTTATTATAGGGTTAACCCCTCACTAGCGTGTTGAAGCTATCCTCACATGGTGGATTTGTGGTTTTAAGTTGAGTTTTCTCCCTTTGATTACAAAAGACCTTAAGGTTTTTGGACCAATCAATTCACCAATTTGTTTTGAGATTTTTACCCCGAACTACGAGGTTTTGATCCTAATCTTTTTATAAGAGGGTACGTAGGCAATGGGTTTATCCATCCAAACACAAAATGTAAATAACTTGTATATTCTTTTCTCATCTCTTCAATCATGTTTGCACAAATAAAATTTTCACAAGACAATAACCTTCACAAGTGTGAAAAGGGCTCCCTAGGAGTACCTAGGATGTTTTGGGTGCCTAACACCTTCCCATTGCATAACCAACCCCCTTACCCAGATCTCTGTTTCTTTTACTAGTTTTTGTTAAAACTTTTAGGTTTTTGTTCGCTTTCTAACCATTCCTTTGGATAAATAGAAGTGCGGTGGCGACTCGACTTTGTATGATTTACCTTGGATTTAGTCAATATCTCCAATGGTAACGAATACCCCGCTACACTGTGTTCTATGGTTCCCGGTTCCGAATTTATGCTGAAGTTCTAATCTTGCGCCTTGTGATACACAGCCAACCAACCATTGTTTCATCATTTTGCATCATAGCATGTTTATTTCCAAAAAAAATAATGCATAAAAAAGAAAAAAAAGTTAACCCGCATATGCATATCATTTTTCAGGTTTATTCAGGAGTCTGTTCACACCGAGAGATGGCTGCCATTCCAGAGTTGAAGAGGAAGACTTGCACCTACAGCTTTTACCGCGAGCCGTTGACATCTTTGGAAGAATTGGGTAATCTCGTGACCGACCATAATCAGAAAGTTTTTGATGATCAGTATGGGGATATCTTGGCATTGTTGCAGATGGTGGTTGATCCGGTAGCTTTGCAGACTCTCTTACAGTTCTATGATCCGGAGCTTCATTGCTTTACTTTTCAGGACTACCAGCTAGCTCCCACTCTTGAAGAGTATTCCATCCTTATGAATGTCCGAATCAAAAATCGAGTACCTTTCCTGGATGTGCCAAAGGAGGTGGATTTCAAAGTTGTCGCTAAGGCTCTTTACTTGAGCATCAAGGAAGTGAGCGTTAATTGGAAACCAAGCGGTGATGTTGTGGGCTTATCCTTGAAGTTCTTAGTAAGGATGGCTAAGGAAGAAGCAAAGAAAGGAAATTGGGTAGCTTTCAACGCTCAGTTGGCTGTCATGATTTATGGAGTTATTCTGTTCCCTAGTGTAGCACCTCAAATTTGCCCTCCTCATTCATGCATTCATTTTAGGTCATTTAACATTTCATATGGCATTTCATCATGTCAATCAGAATTAGCTCCAAGAGTTTGTCTTCCAAGAAGCTTGGATATCATCCAAGTCACTTTGTGGGTTCTATCTGAAGGATCAAGCTTAATGGGCTCAGTCCAGTTCAAAATTCAACTGTGAAGTCAAAAGTCAACTGTTGGTCAGCTGAAGGTCAAATGGCTAGGGAATGACTTGAGTTACTTCCAACATGTTCAAATAGGGTCTATTCATCATTCAAAACGTTAATCTTGAAGGAGCAAAAGTTTGTTCATGAGCTGTCATGCTCGCTAGGCGAGCAGAATGGTTCGCCTAGCGAGTCCCAAGAAAGGCCACCAGAGTCACCTGCGCCCAGAAGAACTTCCTAAGCTGTCTTGCTCGCTAGGCGAAGCCCACGCGTTTTAAAAATAAAAAGAATATAACAGAAAAATCATGGGCTTGAATTGCCTTCATTATGAGCCCACCAAGCCACGAAAATCAGAGTATAAACTCTAAAATTTCATTGGAACAAAACCCTAACTAACAAATTGGTGCAACTTCCGTACACACTGAAAAACACTTTTCACTCTGACTCACACACTTTTCACTTCCATCTCACACAAACCCTAACATTGCTTTGCAAACCCAACCGGCATTTCAATTTCAATCGATCTCTCCAAACAGGTTTGCCCTATTTCCATTACTTTACGCTTTCAATTTGAAATTTCTGAATGTATGAGGTATTATGGGTGAATTTAGAAGAGTGGGTATCGTTAGGTTTTGCGTGTGGGTTTAGATGTGCATGAATGTGTAGAACAATACCTTGAATGTTTGATCACTCAGTTTCTAAAATGGGTACCATAGGATTTAGGGGTTTCGAAAATCGTACTATTATCAAAGAAGAACCCAGAACCTATAGGCATTCGCTAGCCCATCGCTAGGCGAGCCTGCAGCGAAGCTTCGCTAAGCCTTCGCTAAGCGAAACAGTAGCGATCATGACAGTAGTTGATTTTTCTGTTTTCTCTCTAATCGGTTTTGTGTTTGCTGTGACATGTTTTCTATTGCATCCGTGCACTGTTTACCTGACGCTGTTGTTGCCATGATTCTTTTGCTTGGTGCAACTCTTGATTGCACCCCATCTTGTTATTCTAACGTGTTTGTTGAGTTTTTGAAAGGGCTCACATGACTCTTGAAGAGATAGCTTGCTTGGTATTCCACTTTATTTATGGGATACCATTTGGATATTTATTCTGATTGCTTTGCTGACTTGTTTTCTTTGATGATGCTAGCCTAAGAGATCTTCGGGTTTCTTATTTCTTTAGTTGCTGTTACTTCGGATCTTTATCCGTGTGGTAGATCTCTTGATCCCTTTTACACCTTTCCCGCATTTTACCGCTTTCTTAGCTGGAAGACCTCGATAAGAGGCAATGTTTTTGTGTGTTTACTTTTATGCCCAAAGACTTCCAAGAAGAGGCACCAATGCTAAAGACCTCCATGAAGAGGCAATTGACGGGTAAAAGGGATTAGTAGTCAATCCCCCGTTATTCAGTGTGTCGTTCTTTATGCTCGTAATACGTGTCGATGCTTCAGAACCAAAGCCCAAGATCTTTTGTCCGGTCGTCAGTGGAGAGGGTTCCATCTTCCTGAATCCCCACTTTTTGTTATGAGCTCACCCTGTCCAGGATTAAGAGCTATGAGGTCTTATCCTCATTACCCTTTTGATATGCTCACTCTAACATTCAATGTCAGTGGTTAAGAGCCCATTTGATTACATTTCCATGGCTTGTTTGTCGAGGTTGATATGACCCCTCTTGACTAAAGCCCTACCCATGTATGTTTGAACCCCCTTGTTGGTGTGTTTACTTTATGCTATATGTGTTTATATGGTGTGATCGTCTCCCCATAGGATTGCTAGGCTTCGTATAGTCTCTCGTTTGCATGTCAATTAAGGTAGCACGGTTCCTTCGTCTAGGACTTCCTTTTTGCATGAGCATTCCTAAAACACAAACAAACTCACTGATTCTTCTTCTCCTAAGAACACGTTAACTCCTTCTACCACAGGCGAGTAAGTCTCCAAAGGTTGAGCATCCGGTAGATTGCATAGTAACATTGTTCATCTAAAAAACACAAAACAAACAAAAATAGGTTAGCCGAGCTACGGTGCTCTGATTCTCAATCCTTCTTGAGATACGTATGCAGCAGGGTAGGGCCTGTGCGAGCAATAATTCTTTCTTTTCCCTACTTTGATTTTCTCTCTTTCGCATCGCATATAGGACTTTTTATACACACACTTTAGACATAAATAGCAAACGTGGATCCTGTGGAGTACCACAGACGTGAAGGGGTGCGATAACCTTCCCTTCACGTAACCGGCCCCCTTACTCAGTTTTCTTTGGTTCGAGACTTTGTTTTATCCGTTCCCTCTCGGTTATGCAGTACTACCTTTCCCTCCTCTTGGGATAAAAGTACATAGTTGGTGACTCTACTCTTTTTTCCTCGCCACTCTCTTTCGCATTTGTACTTGGATTCGGGAAATCCGGGGAGCGACAGCTGGCGACTCTGCTGGGGATTTATTTTCCCTAGTGGGCATTTCCTAGCATCTGTTTGTTTATTGTCTATTGTGTGTTATTTATTTATTGCTTTGCACACTTATCTGCTTGCATTGCATCCTATGTGCGCTTTACTGTTTCATGCATACTATGCTGGCTGTGTATCTGTTTCGCTGTTGGGTGGGAGTCACAAGAGGTAAAAGGCCCAATACACATGCTATGAGTGAACTTTAGGACACCTAGGAATAGAGTGATTCATGGGAAGCGGGTGGTGTGGCGCCACTTAGCGGAACATGGTATCACGAGCAATTCAGATTCTGATGGGGTATTATCGTTGCATACACCTGGTGTGCATATGATGATATTCTTGAAAGGATTGTTTATCCTGCGTTTCTCTTGACCTTACCCTGGCCTAGATTACACCCGTGAGTGGGGCCGGAATGAATCATTTACAGGTACTGATGGTGACTTGTATTGATGGTGACTTGTTCCGATGGTGACTTGTGTATGGTTCTTGTTGGTGACCGTTGGTTCTGAAGTATGGATTCTAAGTTGATGACTGTGTTCTACAGTTCCCGGTTCCGAATTCATGTTGAAGTTCTGATCCTGTGCCTTGTGATGCACAGCCAACCAGCCATTGTTTCATCATTTTGCATCATAGCATGTTTATTTTCAAAAAAAATAATGCATAAAAAAGAAAAAAGTTAACCCGCATATGCATATCATTTTTCAGGTTTATCTATGATAAAACATAGAATACGCATCATACACATATTATTCTTGCATCATTACAGGTGTTCTTGAAGAGGATTTCTCATTCTGGTTCCCGTTTCAGGCAGGATTGCTGAGTATCGTCCGCACCGTTACGCAACAAGGCAGATCTAGCAGAGATGAGGACCAACATGGCCCAATTCATGAGTATGATGCAAGGGGTAGTGCAAGGGCAAGAGGAACTCTGAGCCTTGGTCCAGAGACAAGAAACTGTAATTCCCCCTGTCGGTCAGAACCCGCCAGAAGGGACCCCTGTGGATGACGTTGCTGTTACCAACCCTGTCAACAACTATGCTAATGGTGACGAATTGCATGGTATTAGAATCGATGGACAACCCATCATTATAGAGGCTGCTAATGCTCGAGCGGCACGTGCTCCAGTTCACCGTCCTTCTCATTTGGTTGACAAGCAAGAAGATATGTTCACTATTCCCAGTGATGATGATGAATTTGGAAAGGCGAAAGAGAGAGATAGAAAGGTTGACGCCCTTGCTGAAAAAATTTGCGCCATGGAGTACCAGAATTCCTTGGGTTTTAATGTGTCTAATATGGGTTTAGTTGATGGTTTGAGGATCCCGTACAAGTTCAAAGCGCCATCTTTTGACAAGTACAATGGCACTTCTTGTCCCTGAACTCATGTGCAAGCTTACTACCGGAAGATATCCGCTTATACTGATGATAAAAAGATGTGGATGTACTTTTTCCAAGACAGCTTGTCTGGAGCATCTTTGGATTGGTACATGGACTTGAGAAAAGAATTTGTCAGAAGCTGGAGAGAGTTAGGTGAAGCTTTTCTGAGGTATTACAAGCATAACATGGACATGGCTCCGAGCAGAACCCAGTTGTAGAGTTTGTTTCAAAAGACTGGTGAGAGTTTCAAAGAATACGCCCAGAGGTGGCGTGAACTAGCTGCGAGAGTACAACCTCCGATGTTGGAGAGGGAATTGACAGATATGTTCAATTGAACCCTGCAAGGTGTTTTCATGGATCGTATGGGAAGTTTCCCGTTTGGTAGTTTTTTGAATGTTGTGATTTGCGGAGAAAGAACTGAAAGTCTTATCAAAGCTAGAAAAATCCAAGACCCTGGTTCTTCAAGTTCTTCAAGTGCTAAGAAACCATTTTCAGGGGCACCCAGAAGGAGAGAGGGTGAGACAAATGCTATATATAATCAGAGAAATGGAAATAGAGGACAACAATACCGTCAAGCTGCTGCTGTGACTATTCCAGCAACCCAACCTCAACAACCACAAAGAGGACAACCACAACAACAACAACGCCAATTCCAGATCGTCATTTTGATATGTTGCCAATGACTTATGCTGAATTACTCCTTGAATTGCTCAGGTTAAAGTTTGTTGAACTTCGCACTATGGCTCCATTAACAAGGATTCCCGCTGGTTATGATGCTAATGTCCGCTGTGATTTTCATTCTGGTGCGCCAGGGCACCACATCGAGAATTGTCGGGCTTTTCACCATAAAGTTCAAAATTTGATTGATGCCAAGACGATTAACTTTGCTCCTACTCCTAATGTGGTGAATAATCCTATGCCTCAGCATGGAGGGCCCAGAGTAAATAGTGTGGAAGATGGGGAAAATTTGAATTTGGTAGTCGATATTAATGATGTTCAGATTTCGTTGTTTGTAGTGAAGGAACGTCTGCTTAAAAGGGGAGTATTCCCGGGATGTGACAAGAATTGTTCAGATTGTGGTAATCATGAAAACGGCTGCGTGAAATTGAAAGAAGGTATCCAGGAATTGATAATGAAGGTTGTTTACAGTTTGATCGGGTAGTGAAAGACAATAAAGAGGTATCGACTGTTACCATTTACTTTACACCGTCAGAAGGTCCTGCACGTGCTCCGAGAACTATTAGTGCGCCTCTGACTATTGGTACTCCTGTGACCGTAGCTGCGCCCGTGACCATATCTGCTCCGGTGATTGTTGGTGTTCCCGTGATTGTTAATACTCCAGTAACTATCAGTACCCCTACCACCATTGCTGCTTCTAGTGGAATACTTTATGAGAATAGTAGAGAAATTCCGTGGCAATATGACAATGCTTCTTGCAGAAATAGGAGACCAGAGAATCAGACCAGATCAGTAAATCAGACTCTAGTAACAGTTGGTTCGGCTGTGGGTAATGTGGGAGAACCCGGAGGATTTACGAGAAGTGGTCGTTTGTTTACACCACAGGTTCCGAAGGATAACAATGCTGGGGCTCTTGCTAGAACAAAAGGAAAACAAGCTGTAGTGGAAGATGAACCAGTGCGAGAGGAAGTGCCTGAGGGTTCTTTTGAGAAGGACGTGGAGGAATTCATGAGAATTATCAAGAAGGGTGATTACAAGATCGTGGATCAGTTGAACCAGACACCGTCAAAAATCTCTATTCTCTCTCTGTTGATGTGTTCCGAGGCACATCATAACGCCCTGTTGAAAATGTTGAATATGGCTTATGTTCCTCAAGAGATTTCTGTTAACCAGCTTGAAGGTGTTATTGCAAATGTTAACACAAGGCATGGTTTGGGATTCACGGATCTAGACTTGACACCTGAGGGTCGCAATCACAATAAAGCTCTGCATATCACGATGGAATGCAAAGGCGCCATTTTGTCGCATGTTTTGGTTGATACCAGATCTTCTTTGAATGTGCTGCCCAAAAAGGCTCTGAGTAAGCTTGATGCTGAAGGGGTTATTCTCACACCAAGTGATCTTGTTGTCCGTGCTTTTGATGGATCCAAGCGATCGGTCTTTGGTGAAGTCACGTTGCCTGTGAAGATCGGCCCAGAAGTGTTTAATACTGTCTTCTATGTGATGGATATTCAACCAGCATATAGTTGTCTGTTGGGGCGTCCCTGGATACATGGAGCCGAAGCAGTTTCTTCGACTCTCCACCAAAAGCTAAAATATGTGTGGGATGGTCAAGTTGTGGCCGTGTGTGGCGAAGAGGACATCTTTGTGAGCCATTTATCCTCCTTCAAATATGTGGAGATGGATGGCGAAATTCATGAAACTCTATGTCAAGCTTTTGAGACTGTCAGTATTGAGAAGGTGGCTTTTGTTGAACAGAAGAAACTAGGTACCTCAATTGCGTCCTATAAACAAGCTCTGGAGGTCATTCATTCAGGTAACACGGAAGGCTGGGGAAAGGTGATTGATGTGCCCGTAAAAGAAGACATGTTTGGCATTGGTTATCAGCCTTTTCAATCATCAGAGCAGGGTGTCCAGAATTAGAAAGGGCCGTGTACTTTCACTAGTGCTGGATTGATGAATCACGGTGATGTCTTTGCAACAGACAATGAAGATGGTGATAGTGATTGTGATATGGATAATTGGGTGCGCTCGTGTGCTCCAGAGGAGAAGATCAACAACTGGACTGCTGAAGGAATAGTCCAAGTTACTCTTCAGACAGAGTAATTTACTTCTGTTTTTCATTTTGCATGAAAGCCCTACGCTCTGCCCAAGGCATAGTGGTTCATTGTAGGCCCATATCATGTTTTAAATTTTCAATGATTATCATCAATAAAGGACGTTTTGCAATCAAATTTGTGTTCACTACCTTTCTGTTTTTATTACTTTCATTTTCAAAACAATAAAAATGGAAATGTTTTTTCTGTGACTTCCTTGAACTCTTTTCTAAAATAAAGCATGAAACATCGTTCGTGCAGAATTGATCTTGCGGATTCCATTAAAAACAGTTCTGTTATGGCTCAGTATGACTTCGATAATCCCATTTACCAAGCCGAAGAGGAGAGTGAAGAAGATTGTGAACTCCCCAAAGAATTGGCCAGACTATTGAAATAGGAGGAAAGGGTCATTCAACCTCATCAGGAAGAGTTGGAAGTCATTAACCTTGGTACCGAGGACGCAAAGAAAGAGATCAAGATAGGGGCTGCTTTAGAGGAAAAGGTCAAGAGAGGGCTGATTGAAATGCTGCAAGAATATGTGGACGTATTCGCATGGTCGTATCAAGATATGCCTGGTTTGGATACAGATATTGTGGTGCACAGGCTACCTCTCAGAGAAGATTGTCCTTTGGTAATGTAGAAGCTTCGTAGAACTAGTCCTGATATGGCTGTCAAGATCAAAGAGGAGGTTCAGAAACAGTTGGATGCAGGTTTTCTAGCAGTTACCAATTATCCCCCTTGGGTGGCCAACATCGTACCCGTACCGAAGAAGGATGGTAAAGTTAGGATGTGTGTCGATTATCGAGATTTAAACAGAGCCAGTCCGAAAGATGACTTCCCATTACCTCACATTGATGTATTAGTCGATAACACTACTCAGTCCTCGGTTTTCTCTTTCATGGATGGATTTTCTGGCTATAATCAGATCAAGATGGCGCCAGAAGACATGGAGAAGACGACATTCATTACACCTTGGGGCACGTTCTGTTATAAGGTAATGCCATTTGGGTTGAAGAACACCGGTGCTACCTACCAAAGAGCTATGACGACTCTCTTTCATGACATGATGCACAAAGAAATTGAAGTGTACGTGGATGATATGATTGTGAAGTCTCAGACAGAAGAGGAACACTTCGTAAACTTGCAAAAGTTGTTTGAAAGACTGAGAAAGTTCAAACTGAGGCTGAATCCAAACAAGTGTACATTTGGAGTGAGATTCGGAAAGCTGTTAGGTTTCATTGTCAATGAGAAAGGGATTGAGGTTGATCCAGCGAAAGTAATAGCTATTCAAGAAATGACTGAACCAAGAACGGAAAAGCAGGTTTTCGGGTATTTAGGGAGGCTGAACTACATTGCACGGTTCATATCTCACCTAACAGCTACGTGCGAACCGATATTTAAATTTCTAAGAAATGATCAAGCAATCAGGTGGAACAATGATTGTCAAAAAGCTTTTGATAAGATAAAAGAATATTTGCAGAAACCTCCAATTCTTATACCTCTGGTTCCTGGGAGGCCATTGATAATGTACCTTTCAGTACCAGAGAATTCGATGGGGGTGTGTTTTGGGACAGCATGACGAGTCTGGTCGAAAAGAGCATGCAATATACTACCTTAACAAAAAGTTTACCGACTGTGAAACAAGATATTCGCTGCTCGAGAAAACTTGTTGTGCTTTGGCATTGGCTGCTCGCCGACTAAGACAGTAAATGATGAACCATACTACCTTGTTGATTTCTAAGATGGACCTAGTAAAGTATATCTTTGAAAAGCCGGCTCTTACCGGACGAGTGGCTCGATGGCAGATGATTTTGATAAAGTATGATATCCAGTACACGTCACAAAAGGCCATCAAGGGTAGTATTCTGTTTGATTACCTTGCTGAGCAACCAATTGATGACTATCAGCCGATGATGTTTGAATTCCCCGATGAAGATATCATGTACTTAAAGATGAAATATTGTGAAGAGCCTCTTGTCGAGGAAGGACTGGATCCCGATGACAAGTGGACACTGATGTTTGATGGGGTGGTAAATGTGAATGGAAATGGTGTTGGGGCAGTACTCGTTAATCCTAAAGGTGCACACATACCTTTTTCCGCCAGATTGACTTTTGAAGTAACCAACAACGAAGCTGAGTATGAGGCCTGTATCTTGGGTATCGAGCAAGCCATTGATCTAAGGATCAAAACTATGGACATTTATGGAGATTCTACGCTAGTGATTAATCAAGTCAATGGAGACTGGAATACTCACCAACCGCATTTGATTCCTTATAGAGATTACACCAGAAGGATCCTGACTTTCTTCAAGATAGTAGAGTTGTTCCATGTACCCCGAGATGAAAATCAAATGGCTGATGCCTTAGCCACATTGTCTTCCATGATTAAAGTTCATTGGCAGAATCATATGCCACACGTTGCTGTGAATCGACTCGAGAGGCCTGCGTATGTGTGTGCAGCCGAGTCTGTTATTAATGAGAAGCCGTGGTTTTATGATATTAAGAATTTCCTCAAAAGCCAAGAGTATCCTGAAGGAGCGTCAAAGAATGACAAGAGACACTGAGAAGGCTAGCTGGAAGCTTTTACTTGAACAAGGATGATGTGTTGTACAAGAGGAACTTTGGCATGGTTCTGCTCAGATGCGTGGTTAGACACGAAGCAGACATGTTAATGCAGGAAGTACATGAGGGATCTTTCGGTACCCATGCTGGTGGTCATGCAATGGCCAAGAAATTGTTAAGAGCCGGTTATTACTGGATAACCATGGAATCTGATTGTTTCAAATACGCTCGGAAGCGCCACAAATGTCAGATCTATGCAGATAAAGTGCATGTACCACCAAACCCTCTAAATATTATGAATTCTCCTTGGCCATTCACGATATGGGGCATCAATATGATTGGAAATATTGAACCTACTGCTTCTAATGGACATTGCTTCATCCTAGTCGCGATTGATTACTTTACCAAGAGGGTGGAAGCAGCTTCCAATGCCAATGTTACCAGACAAGTGGTTGCTCGATTCATTAAGAAAGAAATTATTTGTCGTTATGGGGTTCCTGAGAGAATCACCACTGATAATGGTTCGAATCTCAATAACAAGATGATGAAAGAGCTTTGCAAAGAGTTTAAGATCGAACACCATAATTCTTCTCCTTACCCACCAAATATGAATGGTGTTGTAGAGGCGGCAAACAAGAACATTAAGAAGATTGTGAAAAAGATGTTGCCTTTCGCTTTGCATGGGTATCGTACCTCAGTACGTACGTCAACCGGGGCAACTCCATTTTCACTTGTGTATGGCATGGAGGCAGTCTTGCCAGTGGAAGTTGAAATTCCTTCTTTGAGGGTGATGATGGATGTAAAACTTGACGAGGCTGAGTGGGTTCAAGCCAGGTTTGATGAGTTAAATTTAATTGAGGAAAAGCGATTAGCAACGGTGTGCCATGGACAACTATATCAGAGAAGGATGAAGAAGGCCTTTGATCAGAAAGTGCGTCCTCGAAGCTACCAGATAGGTGACTTAGTTTTGAAGAGGATCCTTGATGCAAGTGGACTCCGAATTATGAAGGTCCATATGTTGTTAAAAAGGTGTTTTCTGGCGGATCCTTGATGCTTACAACTATGGATGGTGAAGATTTTCCGTCTCCTGTGAATTCAGATGTAGTCAAAAAATACTTCGCATAAACTGACCCGCTGGACAAAGAAAGAAAGTCCAGGCAAAAAAGGGCATCCCGGCGAACCAAGAGAAAAAGAAAAGAAAAAGGTTCGGGCAAAAGTTAGGGACAAAGAATAAAAAATAATATGTACACCCGGTAAATCGAAAACCTGCAAAGGCGGCTTAGGAAAAAATGGGTATCCCGGTGGATTGAAAACCTGAAAAAGGTGGTCCAGGCAAAAGAGGGATTTAAGCAAAGACTACAGTCTGAGTTATATGTACTTCATCGCGTTTCATTGTCTACCATCTTGAAGGATATGATCGATCCAATCACTCTTCTCAGAAGGCAAAGAAGTTGGGGAAAGTGAAGATCTATGAGTCATAACAGAATTGGAAAATAGTGGAATGCCGTGTTCACATTGCCAATAGGATAGTTTATTTTCTCTTTTGGCGCAATTACCTCTTCCTAGGAATTGCTTCCTGATGTATTTGCCTTTATAGGCCATTTTCAATCAATAAAAGTCGTTATTCAGTCAAATTGCTCTTTTGTTTTTTTTTATTCAACTGTTTTGTTTGAAAAAAATGTCCGAATTTTTGATAAACAATGCATCTAAAAACATGAAGGCTAGACAATGACGTGCGGAACGATAAAACATCTGAAAATCATTTTGAATGTTGAGTACACTTGAGTATATTTTGTCCATATGATCCCCTGGGGCATGTATGTCTTGCCGTTTTGCAGGTTACTATCTTTGATTGATGGCTAAAGTAGATGAGCCAAAGTTTGTTCGAAGGAAGACCCTGTTGTTTCAACACTGTCCAGTCGTGTAAGAAGTTGCGTCGTCTAAGTCGAGTTTAGAATTTGTTTCCCCAGCATGGTCGAGAGGTTGGTGTTTTCCCAACAAGTGACTCCCCAGTTGAGTTGGTTTCTCTACCATTCCAAGAATGTCAGATCAGTAAGTATCCTCAGCAGAATTGTTGTATGTCCCCACAGAGTTGGAAGATCGAATCAGAAATTGTGTGCTCAGTAATGTGATCATTTGCTTTTCCAGCAGGAGTTTTCCTCCCTTTGCGTCTTGCGTGTAGTAATCATCATTTGCATTCGCATTCTCAAATCGCGTAGCATTTCCATTAAGTATGGAGCATTACGCCATGGAAAATTCAAACATATGCATACATGTATTAAACCAGATTGGATCATATCTCCGGAAGAGACGATTCATTTTTCAACATCAGTTAGCACATTTGTAGCAGTTGCTCTTGGCAACATTCAGAATCGATAATCCCCGTGAGATTTATTTTCCCACCAGTCCGTGAAAGGAAAGCTTGATTCTCTTCCGATTTAGTCACCAGTAAGTGTCTGCCTTATTTTGACATATGTAAATATCATCCTTGCGATACCGGTAAGTGTCGTGTTGATCCCCGTAAATGTTTGTGCTTTTCTTTGATATCGGCGAACATCATCTTCCGATGTCGATAAACGTCGAATTCAAATCATTGGCCATCGGTAAATGGCATGCCTCTCATGATGTCTACAAAAAAATTTGTTATGTCAACACCCGTGTGTGTCCTTTCCTTTTTTGGTGTCGGTAAACATTATTGTTTGGTGTCGGTAAACATAATCGTTCGATGTCGGTAAACATCAGTCGCTTGTTAACCATCGGTAAATGGTTTTGTCGTTTAAGATTCCCCAGCAGATTCGTTATCCGTAAATATCGAGTATTTCATTTTCGCCATCGGTAAATGGTTTTGTTTCATAAGTGTATTCTTTCTTTGGTGTCGGTAAACATCATTGTTCGATGTCGGTAAACATCGAGTTCCTTCCCAGTCATCGGTAAATGTCTGGTCTTGTTTCCCTTTTAAACATCATTGTTCGATGTCGGTAAACATCGAGTTCCTTCCCGGTCATCGGTAAATGTCTGGTCTTGTTTCACTTGTAAACATATTTTTCCTCCCTAGTGAAGCCGCCATCAGTAAATGGCCTCGCTCCCTTTGATATCGGTAAATATCAAATTTGTTTTGAAGCCGCCATCGGTAAATGGCCTCTCTCCCCTTGATATCGGTAAATATCAAATCTGTTTTGAAGCCGCCATCGGTAAATGGCCTCGCTTTCCTTGATACCGGTAAATATCAAATTTGTTTTGAAGCCGCCATCGGTAAATGGCCCCGCTTTCCTTGATTCATCACCTACAGAGTGAAAATTCTCCGGTTCTTTTGGTATTCAATCCCTATTTACCTTGAAAGTCTGATAGCCACTGCTTTCATCCGTTCAGGTTCACAGTTGATTGAATAGGGGCAGCTGTAGCACCTCAAATTTGCCCTCCTCATTTATGCATTCATTTTAGGTCATTTAACATTTCATATGGCATTTCATCATGTCAATCAGAATTAGCTCTAAGAGTTTGTCTTCCAAGAAGCTTGGATATCATCCAAGTCACTTTGTGGGTTCTATCTGAAGGATCAAGCTTAATGGGCTCAGTCCAGTTCAAAATTCAATTGTGAAGTCAAAAGTCAACTGTTGGTCAGCTGAAGGTCAAATGGCTAGGGAATGACTTGAGTTACTTCCAACAGGTTCAAATAGGGTCTATTCATCATTCAAAACGTTAATCTTGAAGGAGCAAAAGTTTGTTCATGAGCTGTCATGCTCGCTAGGCGAGCAGAATGGTTCGCCTAGCAATCCTAAGATAGGCCACTAGAGTCACCTACGCCCAGAAGAACTTCCTGAGCTGTCTTGCTCGCTAGGCGAAGCCCACGCGTTTTAAAAATAAAAAGAATATAATATAAAAATCATGGGCTTGAATTGCCTTCATTCTGAGCCCACCAAGCCACGAAAATCAGATTATAAACTCTAAAATTTCATTGGAACAAAACCCTAACTAACAAATTGGTGCAGCTTCCATACACACTGAAAAACACTTTTCACTCTGACTCACACACTTTTCACTTCCATCTCACACAAACCCTAACATTGCTTTGCAAACCCAACCATGCATTTCAATTTCAATCGATCTCTCCAAACAGGTTTGCCCTATTTCCATTACTTTATGCTTTCAATTTGAAATTTATGAATGTATGAGGTATTATGGGTGAATTTGGAAGAGTGGGTATCGTTAGGTTTTGCGTGTGGGTTTAGATGTGCATGAATGTGTAGAACAATACCTTGAATGTTTGATCACTCAGTTTCTAAAATGGGTACCATAGGATTTAGGGGTTTCGGAAATCGTACTGTTATCAAAGAAGAACCCAGAACCCGTAGGCATTCGCTAGCCCATTGCTAGGCGAGCCTAGAGCGAAGCTTCGCTAAGCCTTCGCTAAGCGAAACAGTAGCTATCATGATAGTAGTTGATTTTTCTGTTTGCTCTCTAATCTGTTTTGTGTTTGTTGTGACATGTTTTCTATTGCATCCGTGCACTATTTACCTGACGCTGTTGTTGCTATGATTCTTTTGCTTGGTGCAAATCTTGATTGCAACCCCATCTTGTCATTCTAACCTGTTTGTTGAGTTTTTGTGAGGGCTCACATGACTCTTGAAGAGATAACTTGCTTGGTATTCCACTTTATTTGTGGGATACCATTTGGAGATTTATTCTGATTTCTTTGCTGACTTGTTTTCTTTGATGGTGCTAGCCTGAGAGATCTCCGGGTTTCTTATTTCTTTAGTTGCTGTTATTTCGGACCTTTATCCGTGTGGTAGATCTCTTGATCCCTTTTACATCTTTTCCGCATATTACCGCTTTCTTAACTGGAAGACCTCGATAGGAGGCAATGTTTTTGTGTGTTTACTTTTGTGCCCAAAGAACTCCAAGAAGAGGCATCAGTGCTAAAGACCTCCATGAAGAGGGAATTGACGGATAAAAGGGATTAGTAGTCAATCCCCTGTTATTCAGTGTGTCGTTCTTTATGCTTGCACTATGTGTCGATGCTTCAGAACCAAAGCCCAACATCTTTTGTCCGGTCGTCAGTGGAGAGGGTTCCATCTTCCTGAATCCCCACTTTTTGTCATGAGCTCACCTGGTCAAGGGTTAAGAGCTATGAGGTCTTATCCTCATTACCCTTTTGATCTGCTCACCCTGACGTTCAATGTCAGTGGTTAAGAGCCCATTTGATTACCTTTCCATGGCTTGTTTGTCGAGGTTGATATGACCCCTCTTGACTAAAGCCCTACCCATATATGTTTGAACCCCCTTGTCGGTGTGTTTACTTTATGCTATATGTGTTGTGTGGTGTGATTGTCTCCCCATAGGATTGCTAGGCTTCGTATAATCTCTCGTTTGCATGTCAATTAAGGTATCACGGTTCCTTCGTCTAGGACTTCCTTTTAGCATGAGCATTCCTAAAACACAAACAAACTCACTGATTCTTCTTCTCCTAAGAACACGTTAACTCCTTCTACCACAGGCGAGTAAGTCTCCAAAGGTCGAGCATCCGGTAGATTGCGTAGTAACTTCGTTCATCTAAAAAATACAAAACAAACAAAAATAGGTTAGCCGAGCTACGGTGCTCTGATTCTCAATCCTTCTTGAGATACGTATGCAGCAGGGTAGGGCCTGTGCGAGCAATAATTCTTTCTTTTCCCTACTTTGATTTTCTCTCTTTCGCATCGCATATAGGACTTTTTATACACACACTTTAGACATAAATAGCAAACGTGGATCTTGTGGAGTACCACAGACGTGAAGGGGTGCGATAACCTTCCCTTCACGTCACCGACCCCCTTACTCAATTTTCTTTTGTTCGAGACTTTGTTTTATCCGTTCTCTCTCGGTTATGCAGTACTACCTTTCCCTCCTCTTGGGATAAAAGTACATAGCTGGCGACTCTACTCTTTTTTCCTCGCCACTCTCTTTCGCGTTTGTACTTGGATTCGGGAAATCCGGGGAGCGACACCTAGTATGCCTAGTTTCGTGGACCTGGCAGCAATCACTATTTTCATTGGAGGAAACCCGGTGCCTACCTTGTTAGCTGACACCTATTATGCGATACACAGCAGGCATGGTAAGTGTGGAGCTATCAGGTGTTGTCTCCCGTTTCTACTCAAGTGGTTCTTGTCTTTTCTACCAACCAATGGACCGTTTGTGGATACTCAGAATACTCACAAATGGACTCAGAGGATCATGTCGCTCACATCTTATGATATAAAGTGGCAAGCTTATAGGATTAATGTGCGCAACGTCATTATGAGTTGTGGAGAGTTTTGCAATGTTCCACTCATAGGAACTAGGGGTTGCATCAACTACAACCCGGTTCTTTCTCTCCGTCAGTTGGGTTTTGTCATGAATGGAAGGCCGCAAGATGTCGAGATAGCTGAAAATGTGTACTTTGAGAAGCGAAGTGATCTAGCAAGATTGGAGCAAGTGGGAAAAGCTTGGGAGAATATTGGTATAAAAGATGGATCTGTTTTAGGGAAGAAGTTCGCAATTCTTATGCCTCCTTACACTGAGTGGGTCAAGGAAAGAGTTGGGACTTTGTTGCTACCATATGACCGGATGGAACCATTACAGGAGCAACCGCCTTTGATCCTTTCTGAGAGTGTGCCTGCTGAGTATTACAAACAAGCCTTAATGGAGAATCGCCAGTTGAAAGAAAATGAACAAGAGATCCGAATGGAGCTTTACAAAGCAAAAGCTGATAGGCTGAATTTGGCTCATAAACTCAAAGGAGTGCAAGGTGAAAGTTCTAGTAGATCAAGAAACAAAAATAGGTCCTATGATGAGATAGAAACAATGTTGGATGAAGAACACCATGAACGCTTAAGATTACAAAAAGTGGAAGCCAATTACAAAGAGAAGATACGAGACATGGAAAGACGGCTTAAGGACAAAGATACTCAGTTGAAGAAAGAGGTAGATCTGAGGCATGCAGCAGAGAGCCAGCTCAGAGGAAGTGACATCCGTGCATCTCGTTTCCGAGAGGAAGTTGTTGAACTCAGGGTGACCGATTGATGGATCAGTGCCAGTATTTGAAGACTCTCATTCCTGAAGGACGACTTCCCTAGTTTGTCTTGTTGTTTATTTTGAGAATCACCTTCCGGATTGTTGGATGGGATTCCTTGTTCTACATTGATGAACTAAATCTTTGCTTGAACCATGTTTGTATGAACCTTAGTTCTTATGTCTATGGATGAGATTATTGATGTTTCACTTTTGCTTGTTGTCCAGTGTATGTTGCTTCTTTTTTGTTTATGTTCCGCTTACGCAACAAGGCAGAATCAACAGAAGATCATGGATCAATTTCAAGCAGAGCTAGCAGAGATGAGGACTAACATGGCCCAGTTCATGAGTATGATGCAAGGGGTAGTGCAAGGGCAAGAGGAACTCCGAGCCTTGGTTTAGAGACAAGAAACTGTGCTTCCCCCTGTTGGTCAGAATCCGCCAGAAGGAACCCCTGTCAATGACACCGCTGCTGCTACCAGCCCTGTCAACAACTATGCTACTGGTGACGAAATGCATGGTATTAGAATCAATGGACAACCCATCATTACAGAGGCTGCTAATGCTCGAGAGGCACATGCTCCAGTTCACCATCCTTCTCATTTGGTTGACAAGCAAGAAGATATGTTCACTATTCTCAGTGATGATGATGAATTTGGAAAGGCGGAAGAGAGAGATAGAAAGGTTGACGCCCTTGCTGAAAAGATTCGCGCCATGGAGTGCCAGAATTCTTTGGGTTTTGATGTTACTAACATGGGTTTAGTTGATGGGTTGAGGATCCCGTACAAGTTCAAAGCGCCATCTTTTGACAAGTACAATGGCACTTCTTGTCCCCGAACTCATGTGCAAGCTTACTACCGGAAGATATCCGCTTATACTGATGATGAAAAAATGTGGATGTACTTTTTCCAAGACAGCTTGTCTAGAGCCTCTTTGGATTGGTACATGGACTTGAAGAAAGAATCTGTCCGAAGCTGGAGAGAGTTAGGTGAAGCTTTTCTGAGGCAGTACAAGCATAACATGGACATGGCTCCGAGCAGAACCCAGTTGCAGAGCTTGTTTCAAAAGACCAATGAGAGTTTCAAGGAATACGCCCAGAGGTGGCGTGAACTAGCTACGAGAGTACAACCTCCGATGTTGGATAGAGAATTGACTGATATGTGCATTGGAACCCTGCAAGGTGTGTTCATGGATCGTATGGGAAGTTGCCCATTTGGTAGTTTTTCGGATGTTGTGATTTGTGGAGAAAGAACTGAAAGTCTTATAAAAGCGGGAAAAATCCAAGACCCTGGTTCTTCAAGTTCCTCAAGTGCTAAGAAACCATTTTCAGGGGCACCCAGAAGGAGAGAGGGTGAGACAAATGCTATACATAATCAGAGAAATGGAAACAGAGGACAACAATACCGTCAAGGTGCTGCTGTGACTATTCCAGCAACCCAACCTCAACAACAACAAAGAGGACAACCACAACAACAACAACAACGCCAATTCCAACCAAGACAAAGGATGCTAGGTCGTCATTTTGATCCGTTGCCAATGACTTATGCTGAATTACTCCCTGAACTGCTCAGGTTATAGTTTGTTGAACTTCACACTATGGCTCCATTAACAAGGATTCCCGCTGGTTATGATGCTAATGTCCGTTGTGATTTTCATTCTGGTGCGCCAGGGCACCACATCGAGAATTATCGGGCTTTTCACCATAAAGTTCAAGATTTGATTGATGCCAAGACGATTAACTTTGCTCCTACTCCGAATGTGGTGAATAATCCTATGCCTCAGCATGGAGGGCCCAGAGTAAATGGTGTGGAAGATGGGGAAAATTTGGACTTGGTAGTCAATATTAATGATGTTCAGACTTCGTTGTTTGTAGTGAAGGAACGTCTGCTTAGAGGGGGAGTATTCCCGGGATGTGACAAGAATTGTTCAGATTGTGGTAATCATGAAAACGGCTGTGTGAAATTAAAAGAATGTATCCAAGAATTGATGGATGAAGGTTGTTTACCGTTTGATCGAGTAGTGAAAGACCGTGAAGAGGTATCGACTGTTACCATTTACTTTACGCCGTCAGAAGGTCCTGTACGTGCTCCAAGAACTATTAGTGCGCCTGTGACTATTGGTACTCCTGTGGCCGTAGCTGCGCCCATGACCATATTTGCTCCGGTGACTGTTGGTGTTCCCGCGATTATTAATGCTCCAGTAACTATCAGTACTTCTACCACCATTGCTGCTTCTAGTGGAAGAATTTTTTAGAATAGTAGAGCAATTCCGTGGAAATATGACAATGCTTTTTGCAGAAATAGAAGACCAAAGAATCAGACCAGATCAGTAAATCATACTCCAGTGACGATTGGTTCGTCAAATAAGACTCCAGTAACAGTTGGTTCGGCTGTGGGTAATGTGGGAGGACCCGGAGGATTTACGAGAAGTGGTCGTTTATTTGCACCACAGATTCCGAAGGATAACAATGCTGAGGCTCTTGCTAGAACAAAAGGAAAACAAGTTCCAATTGAAGAAGAACCAGTGTGAAAGGAAGTGCCCGAGAGTTCTTTTGAGGAGGATGTGGAGGAATTTATGAGAATCATCAAGAAAAGTGATTACAAGATCGTGGATCAGTTGAACCAGACACCGTCAAAAATCTCTATTCTCTCTCTATTGATGTGTTCCGAGGCACATCGTAACGCCCTGTTGAAAATGTTGAATATGGCTTATGTGCCTCAAGAGATTTCTGTTAACCAGCTTGAAGGTGTTATTTCAAATGTTAACACGAGACATGGTTTGGGATTCACGGATCTAGACTTGACACCTGAGGGTTGCAATCACAATAGAGCTCTGCATATCACGATGGAATGCAAAGGCGCCGTTTTGTCGCATGTTTTGGTTGATACCGGTTCTTTTTTGAATGTGCTACCCAAAAAGGCCCTGAGTAAGCTTGATGTCGAAGGGGTTATTCTCACACCAAGTGATCTTGTTGTCCGTGCTTTTGATGGATCCAAGCGATCGGTTTTTGGTGAAGTCACGTTGCTTGTGAAGATCGGCCCGGAAGTGTTTAATATTGTCTTCTATGTGATGGATACTCAACCAGCATATAGTTGTCTGTTGGGGCGTCCCTAGATACATGAAGCCGAAGCAGTTTCTTCGACTCTCCACCAAAAGCTAAAATATGTGTGGGATGGTCAAGTTGTGACCGTGTGTGGCGAAGAGGACATCTTTGTGAGCCATTTATCCTCCTTCAAATATGTGGAGATGGATGGCGAAATTCATGAAACTCTATGTCAAGCTTTTGAGACTGTCAGTATTGAGAAGGTGGCTTTTGTTGAACAGAAGAAACCAGGTACCTCGATTGCGTCCTATAAACAAGCTCTGGAGGTCATTCATTCAGGTAACGCGGAAGGCTGGGGCAAGGTGATTGATGTGCCCGTAAAAGAAGACATGTTTGGCATTGGTTACCAGCCTTTTCAATCATCAGAGCAGGGTGTCCAGAATCAGAATGGGTCGTGTACTTTCACTAGTGCTGGATTGATGAATCATGGGGATGTCTTTGCAACAGACAATGAAGATGGTGATAGTGATTGTGACATGGATAATTGGGTGCGCCCGTGTGCTCCAGGGGAGAAGATCAACAATTGGACTGCTGAAGAAATAGTCCAAGTTACTCTTCAGACAGAGTAACTTTCTTCTGTTTTTCATTTTTGCATGAAAGCCCTACGCTCTGCCCAAGGCGTAGTGGTTCATTGTAGGGCCACATCATGTTTTAAATTTTCAATGATTATCATCAATAAAGGACGTTTTGCAATCAAATTTGTGTTCACTGTCTTTCTGTTTTTATTACTTTCATTTTGAAAACAATAAAAATGGCAATGTTTTTCTTTTGACTTTCTTGAACTCTTTTCTAAAATAAAGCATGAAACATCGTCCGTGCAGAATTGATCTTGCGGATTCCATTGAAAACATTTCTGTTATGGCTCAGTATGACTTCGATAATCCCATTTACCAAGCCGAAGAGGAGAGTGAAGAAGATTGTGAACTCCCCAAAGAATTGGCCAAACTATTGAAACATGAGGAAAGGGTTATTCAACCTCATCAGGAAGAGTTGGAAGTCATTAATCTTGGTACTGAGGACGCAAAGAAAGAGATCAAGATAGGGGCTGCTTTAGAGGAAAAGGTCAAGAGAGGGCTGATTGAAATGCTGCAAGAATATGTGGATGTGTTTGCATGGTCGTATCAAGATATGCCTGGTTTGGATACAGATATTGTGGTGCACAGGCTACCTCTCAGAGAAGATTGTCCTTCGGTAAAGCAGAAGCTTCGCAGAACTAGTCCTGATATGGCTGTCAAGATCAAAGAGGAGGTTCAGAAACAGTTGGATGCAAGTTTTCTAGCAGTTACCAAATATCCCCCTTGGGTGGCCAACATCGTACCCGTGCCGAAGAATGATGGTAAAGTCAGGATGTGGTCGATTACCGAGATTTAAACAGAGCTAGTCCGAAAGATGACTTCCCATTACCTCACATTGATGTATTGGTCGATAACACTACTCAGTCCTCAGTTTTCTCTTTCATTGATGGATTTTTTGGCTATAATCAGATCAAGATGGTGACAGAAGACATGGAGAAGACGACATTCATTACACCTGGGGCACGCTCTGTTATAAGGTAATGCCATTTGGGTTGAAGAACGCCGGTGCTACCTACCAAAGAGCTATGACGACTCTCTTTCATGACATGATGCACAAAGAAATTGAAGTGTTCGTGGATGATATGATTGCGAAGTCTCAGACAGAAGAGGAGCACTTGGTAAACTTGCAAATGTTGTTTGAAAGATTGAGAAAGTTCAAACTGAGGCTGAACCCAAACAAGTGTACATTTGGAGTGAGATCTGGAAAGCTGTTAGGTTTTATTGTCAGCGAGAAAGGGATTGAGGTTGATCCAGCGAAAGTAAAAGCTATTCAAGAAATGCCTGAACCAAGAACGGAAAAGCAGGTTCGCGGGTTTTTAGGGAGGTTGAACTACATTGCACGGTTCATATCTCACCTAACAGCTACGTGCGAACCGATATTTAAATTTCTAAGAAAAGATCAAGCAATCAGGTGGATCAATGATTGTCAAAAATCTTTTGATAAGATAAAAGAATATTTGCAGAAACCTCCAATTCTTATACCTCCAGTTCCTGGGAGGCCTCTGATAATGTACCTTTCAGTAACAGAGAATTCGATGGGGTGTGTATTGGGACAGCATGACGAGTCTGGTCGAAAAGAGCATGCAATATACTACCTTAGCAAAAAGTTTACCGACTGTGAAACAAGATATTCGCTGCTCGAGAAAACTTGCTGGACTTTGGCATGGGCTGCTCGCCAACTAAGACAGTATATGTTGAACCATACTACCTTGTTGATTTCTAAGATGGACCCAGTAAAGTATATCTTTGAAAAGTCGGCTCTTATCGGACGAGTGGCTCGTTGGCAGTTGGTTTTGACATAGTATGATATCCAGTACACGTCACAAAAGGCCATCAAGGGTAGTATTCTGTCTGATTACCTTGCCGAGCAACCAATTGATGACTATCAGCGGATGATGTTTGAATTCCCCGATGAAGATATCATGTACTTAAAGATGAAAGATTGTGAAGAGCCTCTTGTCGAGGAAGGACCGGATCCCGATGACAAGTGGACACTGATGTTTGATGGGGCGGTAAATGTGAATGGAAATGGTGTTGGGGCAGTACTCATTAATCCTAAAGGTGCACACATACCTTTTTCCGCCAGATTGACTTTTGAAGCAACCAACAACGAAGCTGAGTACGAGGCCTGTATCATGGGGATTGAGGACGCCATCGATCTAAGGATCAAAACTATGGACATTTATGGAGATTCTGCTCTAGTGATTAACGAAGTCAATGGAGACTGGAATACTCATCAGCCGCATTTGATTCCTTATAGAGATTACACCAGAAGGATCCTGACTTTCTTTAAGACAGTAAAGTTGTATCATGTAACCCGACATGAAAATCAAATGGCTGATGCCTTAGCCACATTGTCTTCCATGATTAAAGTTCATTGGCAGAACCATGTGCCACACGTTGCTGTGAATCGACTCGAGAGGCCTGCGTATGTGTTTGCAGCCTTGTTTGTTATTGATGAGAAGCCGTGGTTTTATGATATTAAGAATTTCCTCAAAAGCCAAGAGTATCCTGAAAGAGCGTCAAAGAATGACAAGAAGACATTGAGAAGGCTAGCTGGAAGCTTTTACTTGAACAAGGATGATGTGTTGTACAAGAGGAACTTTAACATGGTTCTGCTCAGATGTGTGGTTAGACACGAAGCTAACATGTTAATGCAGGAAGTACACGAGGGATCTTTTGGTACCCATGCTGGTGGTCATGCAATGGCGAAGAAGTTGTTAAGAGCCGGTTATTACGGGATAACCATGGAATCTGATTGTTTCAAATACGCTCGGAAGTGCCACAAATGTCAGATCTATGCAGATAGAGTGCATGTACCACCAAACCCTCTGAATATTATGAATTCTCCTTGGCCATTCGCGACGTGGGGCATCGATATGATTGGAAAGATTGAACCGACTGATTCTAATGGACATCGCTTCATCCTAGTCGCGATTGATTACTTTACTAAGTGGGTGGAAGCAGCCTCCTATGCCAATGTTACCAGACAAGTGGCTGCTCGATTCATTAAGAAAGAAATTATCTGTCGTTATGGGGTTCCTGAGAGAATCATCACTGATAATGGTTCGAATCTCAATAACAAGATGATGTAAGAGGCGGCAAACAAGAACATTAAGAAGATTGTGCAAAAGATGGTTGTGACGTACAAGGATTGACATGAGATGTTGCCTTTCATTTTGCATGGGTATCGTACCTCAGTGCGTACGTCAACCGGGGCAACTCCGTTTTCACTTGTGTATGGCATGGAGGCAGTCTTGCCAGTAGAAGTTGAAATCCCTTCTTTAAGGGTGATGATGGATGTAAAACTTGACGAGGCTGAGTGGGTTCAAGCCAGGTTTGATGAGTTAAATTTAATTGAGGAAAAGCGATTAGCAACTGTGTGCCATGGACAACTATATTAGAGAAGAATGAAGAAGGCCTTTGATCAGAAAGTGCGTCCTCGAAGTTATCAGATAGGTGACTTTGTTTTGAAGAGGATTCTTCCTCCCGGTACAGATAACAGGGGCAAGTGGACTCCGAATTATGAAGGTCCATATGTTGTTAAAAAGGTTTTTTCTGGTGGAGCCTTGATGCTTACAACTATGGATGGTGAAGATTTTCCGTCTCCTGTGAATTCAGATGTAGTCAAAAAATACTTCGCATAAACTGACCCGCTGGACAAAGAAAGAAAGTCCAGGCAAAAAAAAGGGCATCCCGACGAACCAAGAGAAAAAGAAAAGAAAAAGGTTCGGGTAAAAGTTAGGGATAAAGAATAAAAATAATATGTACACCCGGTAAGTCGAAAACCTGCAAAGGCGGCTTAGGAAAAAATGGGTATCCCGGTGGATTGAAAACCTGAAAAAGGCGGTCCAGGCAAAAGAGGGATTAGAGCGAAGACTACAGTCTGAGTTACCTGTGCTTCATCGCGTTTCAGTGTCTACCATCTTGAAGGATATGATCGGTCCAATCACTCTTCTCAGAAAGCAAAGAATTGGAAAATAGTGGAATGTCGTGTTCACATTGCCAATAGGATAGTTTATTTTCTCTTTTGGTGCAATTACCTCTTCCTAGGAATTGCTTCCTGATGTATTTGCCTTTATAGGCCATTTTCAATCAATAAAAGTCGTTATTCAGTCAAATTGCTCTCTTGTTTTTTTTATTTCTACTGTTTTGTTTGCAAAAACCGTCCGAATTTTTGATAAACAATGCATCTAAAAACATGAAGGCTAGACAATGACGTGCGGAACGATAAAACATCTGAAAATCATTTTGAATGTTGAGTACACTTGAGTATATTTTGTCCATACGATCCCCTGGGGCATGTATGTCTTGCCGTTTTGCAGGTTACTATCTTTGATTGATGGCTAAAGCAGATGAGCCAAAGTTTGTTCGAAGGAAGACCCCGTTGTTTCAACACTGTCCAGTCGTGTAAGAAGTTGGGTTGTCTAAGTCGAGTTCAGAGTTTGTTTCCCCAGCATGGTCGAGAGGTTGGTGTTTTCCCAACAAGTGACTCCCCAGTTGAGTTGGTTTCTCTACCGTTCCGAGAATGTCAGATCCGTAAGTATCCTCAGCAGAATTGTTGTATGTCCCCACAAAGTTGGAAGATCGAATCAGCAATTGTGTGCTCAGTAAAGTGATCATTTGCTTTCCCAGTAGGAGTTTTCCTCCCTTTGCATCTTGCCTGTAGTAATCATCATTTGCATTCGCATTCTCAAATCGCGTAGCATTTCCATTTAGTATGGAGCATTACGCCATGGAAAACTCAAACATATGCATACATGTATTAAACCAGATTGGATCATATCTCCGGAAGAGCCGGATCATTTTTCAACATCAGTGTAGCACATTTGCAGCAGTTGCTCTTGGCAACTTTCAGAACGATAATCCCAGTGAGGTTTATTTTCTCACCAGTCCGTGAAAGGAAAGCTTGATTCTCTTCCGATTTAGTCACTAGTAAGTGTCTGCCTTATTTTGACATATGTAAATATCATCCTTGCGATACCGGTAAGTGTCGTGTTGATCCTGTAGCGGTGTATTCGTCGCTATATGATTTATTGATTAAACCATAAGCAAAGCATACAATGAATCGAGTCGCCACCGCACTTTTATTTATCCAAAGGACTGGCTAAAAAGCGAACAAAAGCCTAAGAAGTTTTACACATAGAAAACTAATGAAAAGATCAGAGAGTCTGGGTAAGGGGTAAATTACGCAATGGGAAGGTGTTAGGCACCCACTACGTCCTAGGTACTCCTAGGGAGCCCTTTTCACACTTGTTGTATAAGAAAATGTTTATTTGTTTTGACATATTTATTGTGCAAACATGATTAGGATGATGAGAAAAGAATATACAATTTTTATTGTTTTTGTGTTCGAACGGATGAACCCGTTGCCTACGTACCTTCCATCAAAGGTAAGGATCAAAACGCCGTAGTTCGGCTAAAAGATTTCCAAAAGTTAGTGGATTCAATTTTAAACACAAGCCTTAAGGTCTTACGTTATCCACGGGAGAAAACTCAACCTTATACAAACAACGAGTCCACCATGTGAGAAAAGCTTCAACTTGCTAGTGAGGGGTTAACCCTATAATAAGCAAGGAAGACTTACAATTCAATCAACTAAGGACAAATAGGTGAGATTAACATCAACCAACTAGGATAAATCAAACCTACGGCTAATGTATGAAAGCTTAACAAGAATGGACAAAGCCACAAAAACAATTGAATGGGTGAAGTTAATTGATTATGATTATTCACAAAAGGAGGGTCAAAGTATGATTAAGATTGATTCAAAAGAAGTACTATGAAATGGAGTTTGAAAAAGGTCAAGGACTTGGGGTCCAGGTTTTTAATTTAAAAGCATGAAGATGTTTGCACAATATTTATCTCAAGTTTTAAAAGCAACGTGTGAAAAGGTTTAGGACAAAATGGATGAATGGATGAAGATGGAGTGTAAAACTTCCTATAAGGTTCACCTCTTGAAATCATATAGAAGATGACTCAAGTGCGTCCTTTGGAATAGACAATGAGCAATAACAAACAAGCAAAGCAAAAGAGGAAAGTCAACAAAAGCGGATACCGGATGCCAATCACTGGACTTATACCAATCTCCTAAAACAAAACCGGATATCAGAGGCCACTCTATGGACTTATACCAATCTCCTCAACAAAGAAATAAAAAGTGGATACCGGATGCCAATCTATCTGGGCTTATACCAATCTCCAACAAAAACAAAGCAAACACTTGGATGTCAGATGCCAATCTATCTGGGCTTACTCTAACCTCCAACATATGATCATGGGAAAACAAATGCCAAATTACATGGACTTACAATTGCATCCTCACATAAATCAAACAAATGCATCAAGCAAAGAGAAAATGAGTGGCCAATGAAATGGTCTTATACTCACTTCCATATCATAGGAATAATGGCCAATGAATGGTCTTATAATTGTCCTCAATGGGCAAACAACAAAGATATGTCACAAAGACAAATGAAATGATCATGCACTAATGAGCAATTAATGATGATTAATGCGCAAAGCATGCAAGCAGACATGTACAAATGAACTAAGTAATCAATCAACCAAAGGCATTCAACACACTCTATAACCAAACAATTAGGCTCATACAAAGGGTAGGCATTGAAGCCAACTGGAATAGGGTTAATGGTGCTCTTAACCTTGACATTGAGAGCCAAGTTGAAGCAGATGAAAGGATATGAGGGGTGTGCCTCATGCTCTTATCCCTGGTCAGGGAGAGCTTTGAATATCAGAAGGTGTGGGAGTTCAGAAAGTAGGAACTCTCTCCACATATTAGACTCTATAGATCTTGGGTTTTTACTCACTATGCATCAACACATGTGGTGTGAGCAAGGTGAGTGACACACAGAATAGTAGGAGATAGGTTGCATATCTCTTTTGTCTACCAATTGCCTCACATGAGGTATTTACCTACTTGGGACAAAAGTAAACAAGCACAAACATCGCCTCTTAAGGAGGACTTCAGACAGTTGCCTGGCCAAGTGACAGGCCAGGTCTTCTAGACTACATGAAGACAAGAGATTCTACCTCAATGCAAATGCTATCAAGCAAAGCAAAGCAAGTTCTTAAAAGAACTGAGCAACTAATGGTACCTGAAACCAATCAAGTAAAATCAGTATACAACTCAAATTCAAAACCAATATAAGATAAGGATCAACACAATCAGTCAAATGTGCAATGCACAAAGCTCAAAGCATATGAGCTAAGCATCCTACAAAACAAACAAGTTAGTTCATGATAATCAATCAAACTTAATCAACTTGCATAAGTCTCCTTAAGGCATTTGCTTCTTAACCTGAAAAGCAAACTTAAACATGAGAAACAAGACCACTAGGACAAGCCTAGGGTCAAAAAGAGATAAGAAATCCAAAACAGCAAGTGAAAGCTATCAAAAATCAAGTTCAAACAATTAAGAAAAAAACCCAAGTGGTTTCATGTTCATATCATTCATCATTGTCATTTCACAAACAAATTAGGTCAAAGCATGTCATATAGAACCTCAAAGAAGTCAACAGAAAGATTCAACTCAAATCCAATCACAAACATTTCAATAAATCCTCAAATAATTCATGATCAAACACCATCCATAACATGATAAGCATACCAAATTTCAGCTCATTTGGATCAAGGGAAGTAGGCCAATGAAAATCAGAAAGTCAAAGCAAGTTCAAGCAAACTCATACAAAGCATCAAAACATGCAGCAACTTTAATTAATCATAAAACAGTGAAAACATATGATAAATGAATGGGACCAAAACCATGACAAACTTTAAGATGTCTACAATTCACATGTCAAATTTCACATCCATCCAATTAATAACCAGAATTTCACAAACCAAATACAAACATGTATCACAAAAAGTCAACAAATGACCAAACAGGGGAGAAAATTCCAATCAAATAGGAAATGCCATAAATAATTCCAGAAAAATTCACATGTATTCTCAACATCCATAAGTATATTCATGCAAAAATCCAGACCATTTTGAGTTCAATAAGCATGGTAATTAAAATCATGAATTTGGACATGAATGGTGTGACACAAATTGTCACACCTCTATTCAAAAAATCATATCTCATCAACCAACAATGATAAATTCACAAACTCTACACCAAAATCACCATGAACATGTCTAGTTTAAGCACAAAAAATTTCAGAGACATTGGATTAAGTATCATCATTTCATAAGGAAAATGGCATGGCATACACAAAATGAATACACACGAACAAACCCTAGCACATTTAAAAATCTACACGTTCAAAAAATCTGGAAAAATCACCATAATAAACTAGAGATCATGAGGAGCATTTCACAAAAAATCCCATCAAATTTGGACAAATATTGAAGAACTTATGAATTTTTGAAGATTGGCATACAAAATGAAATAAATATTGAAAAATGAAATGATTTAATTAAAATAAATAACCGGCAGTGGCAATTTTGTAAATAGTTGGTCCCTTAAGTGAAACGCTGCGTTTGACTTAAGGATGTGTCGTGTGCTGATTGGTGCATGGCAATGGAACAGTGGATTCACATGCAGACAAAAGCTCCAGCAGCCAAACACGTTTTTTGGGTTTAAGAAATTAGGGTTTTTGCTACTGTTCATCGTGTTCATCAATCGTGATGAACTTTTTTCCCAGAATTTGGAAACAAGCATACCAATCGAATCATCTAACAACGTACATCAATGATCCAGCCTTAATTTTCATTAATTCAAGCTAACAAGGAAGAACTAAGCACAAACACATTTAACCAACAAACTTTAAATCGATGTTTCTCTCTCAATATTCAACCATTTCTCACGATTCAAGTTTCATTGCAATCAGCATGGAGAGATCTTTAATAAGCATAGCACGATTTCAACAAAAGCATGGTTCGAATTTTTACCTTGTTTGAAGAACAGCGATGGAATAGTGGTTTTCTGGCCGTGGAATGCAGAAACAGTAGCTCAATGATGTCCCAGATGATGAATGGAGGAGTCTTGAAAGCTCAGTTGTCTCAATTCCAGCTCAAAAATCCAACTGCCATGGAAGGGGTTCAATGGAGATTGATGCTTGCAAAAGGTTCAAAAATGATGGTAGGTGGTGAATCAATGGACCCTGGCACGAATTCCTTTACAGTTTTTCAGAAAAGTCCAAGTGAGGAAATGAGAGTTCTTGAGAGAAAATGAATTTTAGATCTGGTTTGTGAATAGTGGCTAGGGTTTTCTATCAGAAATGTGCAATATATACTTTGATTAACAAATGCCTAAGCTTGGTTAGTGGAATGGTAATTGGATTTAGTTCAAATGAAGTGTTTTGGCCAATTAATGAAATTGCTCAAATTGCATGTGCATGTGCTACAGTGCGAAAATGGGCTTAGGCATATCCAAAATGTAATTTCTGAACATTTACAATTGGTAAAATGTATTGGCAAGGCTTAATTTGAAAGTTCATTTTTCACCTCACCCCTTTTTAATTCAAACCACTTGAAAAAGGCCATTTTGATTGGTTGATTTTGGGGGAAATGTGATGAAGGATTTGGATAGAGCACATCAAATATGACTTGTAGCAAAAAACCTCACTCAATTTGGCCAAATGGTTTGGAAGTTATGACACTTTGAAGTTCAAAAATTCTTGAGAATGATTTGATCATAACTTGCCAACCACACATGAGAAATGAGTGTTCTTGGACTTTTTGGAAATGGGAGAACAATATCTTCAACTTTCATGTTGGACGAAAATTCATTTGAAGCTTGTATGATGAAGTAATTTTGAGGAGAAGAACTTTCTATTTTTGGCAAATTCCAATTACAGGTCAACTTACTATTTTTGGAAACTTCTTGTCTGACTTCAAAATCTTCACTGTGGATGTTTGATATGTTATATGAGGCTTATATGGACATGAATGAGACCTCTCAAACCAATTCCCACCATCAAATCACTGATTAAATGCACAGTTGACCACAGTTGACTGTGCTAGGGTTTTGGTTGACTGAACCATGTTCTGATGAATTCCAAGCCCCTACCACTTGAGATATTGATTCAAAATGATGTCACAACTCATATGAAATCTTGATGAATGACCATGGTGCCCAAATTCTTCAAGAATGGCCACCATCCACTGTTCAATGGCTGATTTGACTATTTTGACCTAGCTTGCTTCCTCTGCAAGTAACATGGTTAGATGACAATATTTTTGTACTTTTGGTTAGTAAACAAATGAAAAGCAATGATATACAAATGCAATACATGCTTGGTGTTCAAGAACTACACTCACAAGATAACCCACCCACTAGGAGGGAAGCAAAGGTGCACAAAGATCCTTGAGGCAATGATATGGTATGATATGATGCCATGAGGGATCTTAGGGATAAAATTGGGGTCTTACAGATCCCCGTAAATGTTTGTGCTTTTATTTGATATCGGCGAACATCATCTTTCGATGTTGATAAACGTCGTATTCCAATCGTTGGCCATCAATGAATGGCATGTCTCTCATGGTGTCTACAAAAAATCGTTCTGTCAACACCCGTGTGTGTCCTTTCCTTTTTTGGTGTCGGTAAACATCATTGTTCGATGTCGGTAATCATCAGCCGCTTGTTAACCATCGGTAAATGGTTTTGTCGTTTAAATAACTGTGTGTTTTTCCTATCCGTAAATATCGAGTATTTCATTTTCACCATCGGTAAATGGTTTTGTTTCATAAATGTATTCTTTCCTTGGTGTCTGTAAACATCTTTGTTCGATGTCGGTAAACATCGAGTTCCTTCCCAGTCATCGGTAAATGTCTGGTCTTATTTCACTTGTAAACATCTTTGTTCGTTGTCGATAAACATCGAGTTCCTTCCCAGTCATCGATAAATGTCTGGTCTTGTTTCGCTTAAAAATATCATTGTTCGATGTCGGTAAACATCGAGTTCCTTCCCAGTCATCGGTAAATGTCTGGTCTTGTTTCACTTATAAACATCATTTTTCGATGTCGGTAAACATCGAGTTCCTTCCCAGTCATCGGTAAATGTCTGGTCTTGTAGCGCTTTCCTTGATATCAGTAAATATCAAATTCGTTTTGAAGCCGCCATCGGTAAATGGCCTCGCTTTCCTTGACATCGATAAATATCAAATTTGTTTTGAAGCCGCCATCGGTAAATGACCTTGCTTTCCTTGATATCGGTAAATATCAAATTTGTTTTCAAGCCGCCATCGGTAAATGGCCTCGCTTTCTTTGATATCGGTAAATATCAATTTTGCTTTGAAGCCGCCATCGGTAAATGGCCCCGCTTTCCTTGATTCGTCACCTACAGAGTGCAAATTCTCCGGTTCTTTTGGTATTCAATCCCTATTTATCTTGAAAGTCTGATAGCCGCTGCTTTCATCCGTTCAGGTTCACAGTTGATTGAATAGGGGCAGCTATAGCACCTCAAATTTGCCCTCCTCATTCATGCATTCATTTTAGATCATTTAACATTTCATATTGCATTTCATCATGTCAATCAGAATTAGCTCCAAGAGTTTGACTTCCAAGAAGCTTGGATATCATCCGAATCACTTTGTGGGTTCTATCTGAATGATCAGTCAACACAAGGGAAATTGTGCATCAACTAGGATTTTTTCTAAACACTCAAGGATGTTTGTATTCATCTGGGTATCAAGGGTGCATCACCATCCTCATGATCTTTCTTTCCTCAAATTTTCATTTCTTATCAGAAAAGTTCATCAAAATTAGGGTTTGACCTCTGGTCAACTTTGGTCTACTGAAGCAGTCAAAGTAGGGTTCCTCAAGGATTGAGATGCATTCTTGGTTTTAAGGTCTTATGGATGTTGTGTAGAGCTCTTGGGAGCTAGGGTTTCATTTTCAGAGGTTTTCTTTAAAGGATCAAGCTTAATGGGTACAGTTCAAAATTCAACTGTGAAGTCAAAAGTCAATTGTTGGTCAACTGAGGGTCAAATGGCTAGGGAATGACTTGAGATACTTCCAACATGTTCAAATGAGGTCTATTCATCATTCAAAAACATTAATCTTGAAGGAACAAAGGTCCAGTGCACAGGTTACCGAATTTGGAAAGATGACCTGTATTGTGAAGTTTCCGAATTTGGAAGGATTTTGACCTAGCTTCAACTTGATTTTTCATCACCAAGGAAGCTCCAAATGAATTTTTTCTCAGACATGGAAGTGGTAGATCTTTGTCTCCCCTTTCCAAAAAAAAGTAGCTCCTGCTACTTATAGGATTGGTTCCTGAGCTGTCATGCTCGCTAGGCGAGCAGAATGGTTCGCCTAGCGAGCCCCAAAATAAGCCACCAGAATCACCTGCGCCCAAAAGAAACTTCCTGAGCTGTCATGCTCGTTAGGCGAGCAATCCTTCGCTAGGCGAAGCCCACGCTTCCTCCTTCGCTCCAGCGAGCCTTGATGATGTTGCTACTGGAATTGCTCGCTACCTGCTCGCTGGATGCTCGCCTAGCGAGTAATTGCTAACTATGCTTTTATCCAAGACTGGGAGTGTTCGCTGGAACCTCGTTGAGTGCTCGCCTAGCGAGCCCCTTCGCTACCTCACTCGCCTAGCAAGCTTGCTGATGTACCAAGCAAATCATCAAAAGCAGGGGCGATTTTGAACTTTTTCTCAGACATGAAAGTTGTAGATCTTTGTCTCCCCTTTCCAAAAAGTCCTATTTCAAGGCCATATGATGAATGGTTGAAGAGTTATGGTTATTGAATGATGAAGTGTGCATGAAGGCTTTAAAAAGGCATAACTTGAGGTTGACAAGTCCAATTGGTGTGGCTCTTTTTGCTATGGTTTTGTTTTGAGAAGTACTTCAAAATGGCATGCAAAATGACCTATAATTTTGCATGATTCATCAATGGTGCAAGTCATTTTTCAAGTTTCCTTTCATGAAAAGTCAAAAGGACACAAGATCATATCATGGAATATTCTCACATGCCAATCATTGGGAATTTATTCATCATTGTTTTTTGGGCCAAATCCACCATGGAATTTGAGCCCATGCATGCCCACGTGTGTGGAAAAGTCATACATGCACAAAATTACACATTTGGAAAATTGGCATTAAACATCATTTTGTGTTATTTCTTTCATATAATCATGATTAATCAAGTCTCAAGAGAGGATTAATGCATTAAACAAGGTTGTCCATGTGCAAATAAGGGGGGCGTTTCCAAAAATAACCAAAAATGATCATGGACTTGAAACTCTTTCATTTGAGCCCACCAAGCCACAAAACCAGAGTATAAACTCTAAAAATTTCATTGAGCAAAACCCTAATTCGTGCAACCTCCATACACACTGAAAATCTGACTTTCCAAAAATAATCTCATACTTTATTCTCATCAAATCTCCCCATACATCCATGGAAAATGAAAACCAATAGCATATTCTGGATCTACACACTCTAAGGATCACAAACCACCCTTCATTTGAGTCATTCCAAGCAGTTTCTAAACAGAGCTTTAATGGAGGTTGCTTCTTGAATCTCAAGATTTGGACCGTTTCAAGCACAACCAAAGGTAGCAAACATTCATAGAAGTTCAAGGGAGGTATTCTGGAGCTTATCCCATCACCATACTGAAGTTTAAGAAGGTACCATTTCCGGTAACTCAAATTTCGACTCTCTTATTTTGCTCATTTTTAATGCCTAAATGAAAATACATGATATGGTGATGATGTAGATGTGTTTATTTTTTAAAATGATGCAATATTGAGTGAGAAATCTTGATTTAAAGTATTGATGTTCAAACTTGTTGGTTGTGATTTGAGAGATTGGTGAAGATTCATAAAAAACTAATATGATTTTTGAGTTCCTAGCATATGGTTTAGGGGGGGTAGCCCCATTTTCGTGAAGTTTTGGGCCGCGCGTGGAGGAGGCCGCCGCCGTGGGTGGCCGGAATCCCGCCGTCGTTACTGTTCATGGCCGGAGTGTCTTGAGGAAGAAGACGATCCCATGGCCGTTAGATTGCTTTGACTTTGTCTTTTGATCCAAAGGCCCACATATTTTCTGATTTTTGTTTTTATTTATTTTTATTAGTCACTTAAGTGACTTGTGTGACCAATTAACTTTGTTGCATATGTGTCACATGCCTTGTACATATCTCACCCCGTTTTATTTTACTTTTTAAAAATAGCAAAAATACTTAAAAAAATATGAAATTGTTTGTGAGTGATCCCTGATGAGTCCTTGATTTTTTTGTACCATTGCCCAATTATTTCATGACACGTGGAATTTAATATAAATTTCTGATTCATTTATGTGCATTTTTTACCATTTGCATTCAAACCTTCATGAAATCCCATATTTTAACCATTCTGACCCAAGCCTTTGCAAACACCATCCTCATACATGATACTAAGATGTGGTAACTGGTTTGATTATTTTCTATGTCATTTTGCTAGGGTTGGACACATGAATTTAAATGTTGCATTTTAGGACATGTTTTTGCATTCTCAATTTCTCAATTTTTGTTTTCATATCAAATGAATCTGGATGCTCTTGATTTTTTGCATGACGTTTATATATGTTCAGTGAAACCTTGTGTTAAATTCTCATGAATTTAGGACGCATTTTCAATTTGATTTGGATTTTTGAAGTTGATGTTTGCATTTTGGTCCCTATTTTGATGCTTGCTTAGCATGAGGCACTTGTGCCACTTCCTTTGAGTGTTGAAACTGATCCTTTTGCACATGTTTTAGTCTGTATGTCATGTCTTGATGTGTGGATCCTTGCCCCCTGACTTTGAGTTTTGATACCCTTTTGATGCATTTGTTTGACAAGAGGTTTAGGCCTCTTATCTTTGGTTGTTTTTGTGAACTTTCGCAAACTTTAATAGCATGATTCATGTGGTTACACTTTGATTCTAGTTTGGTGCCTTTGCACATGTGTTCTCCCCTGTTCTATGATGCTTCTATCAAGTCTTTGTGCATTTATTCATAATGAGCTCCTTTTTGCATTCATTTGAGCATGGAAGACGCATTAGAGTTTCATGATACACTTTGTTTGACTTTGATCCAAAAGTGATTCTATGCTTATGATATGAACTTGGAGGTTTGCATATTGATTACATAGCTCATTTGACATGCTTATGATGTGCATACCTTGCTTCCATGTTCATTTCATCTTGATACATAATTGCATGAACTTGTCTATAATGCTTTTGTTGCATTTTGAGGTGCTTTGGACATGATTGACTTCCACTTCGCTAAGTTGGATTTAAACGACCTTTAATTGATATTTTAGGAGTCAATTGGTTCTGTTTGTGTGCTTGATTGTCTAATCTTTGACCCTTGCCTCATGCCTTTACCTTTTATGACTCATTGTTGAAGTTGAAGCACTTTGAACTTGTATGTTGACTTGTTTGACTTTGATGCATCTTTGGATGTTTAGTGCTTTTGCTTTGATCTTGTTGAGTTGAGTTCTTGATACATTTATTAAATTGATGTCACTTCTAACTTGGTGCTATTGTATCCTCCTTTCATCATTCATGCTTTGTTGTGACATTCTTTCTATTGCATCTGTGCACTGTTTACCTGACACCGTTATTGCTATGGTTCTTTTGTTTGGTGCAACTCTTGATTGCACCCCATCTTGTTATTCTAACTTGTTTGTTGAGTTTTTGTGAGGGCTCACATGACTCTTGAAGAGATAGCTTGTTTGGTATTCCACTTTATTTGTGGGATACCATTTAGAGATTTATTCTAATTGCTTTGCTGACTTGCTTTCTTTGATGGTGCTAGCTTGAGAGATCTCTGGGTTTCTTGTTTCTTTGGTTGTTGTTACTTCGGATCTTTATCCGTGTGGTAGATCTCTTGATCCCTTTTACATCTTTCCAGCATTTTACCGCTTTCTTAGCTGGAAGACCTCGATAGGAGGCAATGTTTTTGTGTGTTTACTTTTGTGCCCAAAGACCTCCAAAAGGAGGCACCAGTGCTAAAGACCTCCATGAAGAGGCAATTGACAGATAAAAGGGATTAGTAGCCAATCCCCCGTTATTCAGTGTGTCGTTCTTTATGCTCGCACTACGTGTCGATGCTTCAGAACAAAAGCCCAAGATCTTTTGTCCGGTCAGTCAGTGGAGAGGGTTCCATATTTCCGAACCCCCACGCTTTGTCATGAGCTCACCATGTCCAGGGTTAAGAGCTATGAGGTCTTATCCTCATTACCCTTTTGATCTGCTCACCCTGACGTTCAATGTCAGTGGTTAAGAGCCCATTTGATTATCTTTCCATGGCTTGTTTGTCGAGGTTGATATTACCCCTCTTGACTAAATCCCTACCCATGCATGTTTGAGCCCCCTTGTTGGTGCGTTTACTTTATGCTAATGTTTTTGTGTGGTGTGATCGTCTCCCCATAGGACTGCTAGGCTTCGTATAGTCTCTCGTTTGCATGTCAATTAAGGTAGCACGGTTCCTTCGTCTAGGACTTCCTTTTTGCATGAGCATTCCTAAAACACAAACAAACTCTTTGATTTTATTTTCTTAAGAATACGTTAACTCCTTCTACTACAGGTGAGTAAGTCTCCAAAGGTCGAGCATCCGGTAGATTGCGTAGTAACGTCGTTCATCTAAAAAAAACGAAACAAACAAAAATAGGTTAGCCGAGCTACGGTGCTCTGATTCTCAATCCTTCTTGAGATACATATGCAGCAGGGTAGGGCCTGTGCGAGCAATAACTCTTTCTTTTCCCTACTTTGATTTTCTCTCTTTCACATCGCATATAGGACTTCTTATATACACACTTTAGACATAAATAGCAAGCGTGGATCCTGTGGAGTACCACAGACGTGAAGGGGTGCGATAACCTTCCCTTCACGTAACCGGCCCCCTTACTCGGTTTTCTTTGGTTCGAGACTTTGTTTTATCCGTTCCCTATTGGTTATGCAGTACTACCTTTCCCTCCTCTTGGGATAAAAGTACATAGCTGGCGACTCTACTCTTTTTCCTCGCCACTCCTTTTTCGCGTTTGTAGTTGGATTCGGGAAATCCGAGGAGCGACACACTTGTGTGGGCTTCAAGCTAAAAAGCCCACTTAAGTTTATTTTGGCCCATATCTCATAATATGACAAAATCACTTAAGTATTTGGTACCTTACCATATTTCGTATTCCACTTAAGTGCACCGTACCTTACGATGTTCCTTAGTTACTCTATCTCTCATCAATTTATCCTTTGTGTGTGACCCTATAGGTTTTCGCGACGTTGGCAATTATATTAAATCACATATTTAACAATAAACAGTGAGTGGTATCTAGCAACACATCACTGCTACCCAAGTCACGAAAATGTCATGTGATCTGACAAAACCTCCTGTGATAATAATTATGTGTATAATTACCATTTTGCCCTTATGTCTATATTGAACACAAGGTATAAACCGTGTCATCCTTGTCCAGTTCAATATTGGGCCCATAGACATTTATCCTGTTACGCAGGATGGGCAAATTCCATCTAGGTCACTCATGTCCCTCAGCATGCTTTGTGGAGTACCTATCAACTGTCTTTATGGTCATCCAGTTACGGAGAACGTTGGATCAGCAACAAAGCACTCGACTCTACATTTAGGGTCCATAGTGGTTTCAGGTCGAAGAGTGGTATACACTATTATCACCATGAGAATAACTTATGACACTTTGCATAACTTTCTATATAGTATTCTCATAGCGGGTCAATCCGGTATAAATATTACTCTTAATATTCATACCTATGTTTAAGACTTGATAACTCTTTATCCATGATCCATGAGATGTGATCATCAGTCTACAAACATAATAGTCTCAATGCTTTAATGTTATCCCACTTCACAATAAAGCTCGACTACGGATACTTTAAGAATAGTGTCCTTATGTTTAATGTGGTCTCATGATCAAGTCACACTTGATGCATTAAACGGACTAACTATTCTAGGGACTTTATTAAACAAATGTAATAAAGAAAAAGCCTTTTATTATTAATAAATAATTCGATACAAGTACCAAAAGTATTGGCCTCTAGGGCTTACACCAACAATCTCCCACTAGCACTAGAGCCAATCAGGCATACCCCTTATGCCCATTGATCTAGTATGGCCATCATGCTTCTTCTGCGCAAGAGGCTTTGTCAGTCGGTCAGCAATATTGTCAAGTGTAGGTACTTTACATATTTTCGCATCTCCTCTATCTATTATCTCTCGAATGAGATGATAACGCCTACATATGTGTTTGGATCATTGGTGAGATCTAGGCTCCTTAGCTTGTGTGATAGCACCATTGTTATCACAATAGAGACCAATGGGATCCACAATGCTAGGGACTATGCCAAGTTAACTAATGAACTTTTTGATCCAAACATCTTCCTTTGCTGCACTTGAGGCAGCAATATACTCGGCCTCGGTTGTAGAATCAGCAACTGTATCTTGCTTTGAACTTTTCCAGCTCACAGCGCCACCGTTCAAGCAAAACACATAACCAGATTGTGATCTAAAGTCATCCTTATCTGTCTGGAAGCTAGCATCGGTGTAACCAATTACAGCCAACTCTTCCTGACCTCCGTATATCAAGAATGAGTCCTTAGTCCTTCTTAAGTACTTAAGGATATTCTTGACAACTGCTCAATGGGCATCACCAGGATCAGATTGGTACCTACTCGTTGCACTTAAAGGATCACAATGCAAAAAACCTGGTATTTTTTGGATTAATTTTCAAATAGTTATGAACTTTACAAGATGAGAAAAATTAAAAAAAAACATGAGAAGCATAGCATATGGAATAAGGAGGGAAAAGGAGAAAATAATGAAGCATTTGAATAATTGCATTGGCTAGGAATCGAAATCAGTACACATTCAAAAGTGGCGCGCGCTCAAAACGACACCGTATAGCTCAAACCCTAGCGCGCCAAAGCATTTCGTAGCTAATTCAAATTTTGGTAGCAAAAATCGTAGCAAACTGGTAGCAGAAACTGGAAATGAAGAACATTCAAGGTTGAAGATGAAGATCATCATGATCTTCATCTGGATTTTCCAGAAAATCTCAAACATGTCCAGAAATTAAAATTAAGCACAGCATCATGTAGTGCTTTCAACATATATCAAAGATCCACAATTATTTCATGCAAAAACATTCAAACACGCACGGATCAAAGAAAATAAGATTCAACAATCAAAACTTCAATCTATCGTATCTCACTCAAAACAGCACCAATTTGCACAATTCAAAGCTCAGAATTACCAGCACATCAAGATCTACAACAACATCATAATAGATTTGAGAATTAAGAGAATCGATTCATGACCTCTTGAAGAGAAGATCTGGATTTGGCTTGATTCAAGGCTCGTGATAGCTCAAATGTTCCTCTATGATGCTTGTATGGATGATTGAAGGAGAAATTGAAGCTTAATTGCACACGAATCCACCAGATTTTTGAAATTCCATGGATGCTTCAAGCTTTGTGCATGCTTCAATATGGCACTGTTTCTCTTGGTTCCACGTCCAAACTTGCTTAACAACACCTCAGGATCAAGAATCAAGCAATGGAATGTGCTTTTGTTTGAAGAAATTGCAACAAAATTTGAGAGAAAAATTTGGAGAAATTTGGATCTAAATCTGAAAAATGAAATGTTCATCCCTGAAAACAGTTATGATTTTCTTTATATATGCCATGCTAATCATTCTCTAATCATGTTTAAACCAAATGCTAAGTGAGATTAACCAAATGAGGTGTATGTGCAAAAAATGGTTTTTCACCTTATGCATGGAATGCATGTGTGAACAGTGCACGAATTCCCTTCATTTTCACTTAAAATCCAATTTTGGAACCAATGGTGATGGCAAAAAGTTCAAACCATACACCAAATTTGAATTTTAGAATTTCCCTCCAAAAAACCAATGAATTAATAAGTGCTCATGTGATGACAATTCATGTAATGTGATGCATGATTTGGAAATTAGAGGTCAAGAGGAGAATATTGCAAAAAGAACCACTCATTTTGGAGCTTTGGTTGAAAAGTTATGTCCATTTGAAGTTCCATGCATACTTTGCCATGTTTTGATCATATCTCCTTAACCACACATGAGAAATTGATGATCTTGGACTTTTTGGAAATGGGAGAGGAAGATCTACAACTTTCATGTTCAACAAAATTTCATTTGAAGCTTTCTTGATGATGTAATTTGAAGTTGAAGTTGGTCCAAAACCTTTCCATTTTTGGAAAGTTTGAATTATGGGTCACTTTCTATTTTTGGAAATTTTTTACTAGACCTCAAATTCTTCAATGTGAATGTTTGAAATGTCAAATGAGACTTGTTTGAATATGAATGAAGTATTTTTAATCACTTCCCACCTCCAAATCCACAGTTGACTTTGCAGTTGACTTTCTAGGCCTTCAGTTGACTGGGAAATGTTCTGATGAAATTCAAGCCTCTACCACTTGGGATTTTGCTTCAAAATGACATCATAGCTCATATGAACTCTTGTGAATGATTGTGGGGTCCAAATCTCAAGAATGACCACCATCTATTGCTCAATGAATGCCTTTAATTGCCTTGGCCTGTTGATTGCTTCATCTGCAAGACAAAGGTTAGATGACATATTTTTGTACTTTTGGTTAGTGGTAAAAAGAAAAAGCAATGATATACAAATGCAAGGAATGCTTGGTGATCAAGAATCACTCTAAAAAAGATGACCCACCCAAAGGGAAGGCAGCAAGGTGTCCAATGATCCTTGAGGCAATGCAATGTTATGATATGATGCCATGAGGGATCTTAGGGACAAAATTGGGGTCTTACAGATGCCCCTATTTAAGGTCATTCTAGCCGGAGAAGTGAAGGTTAAATACTTCATCTCGACGCGATAGAATGGGCTTAAATAACAGTAATGAGACAAATTTTGGTCCCTAAGAGACCTCATGATGCAAATGTATGCATGCAAAACAAGCAAAACTCTGTGGGGAATACTGGTCCACAAAGAAGAAAAGACGATCCATCGGAGTAATACACTCACCAGGAACATAAACTCTAACAGGACTCTCATGGAGGTAATAAAAAGAAAAGAATGCGTGAGCAGGACACGACTCTGAATTAGGGGAAACTAGAATTAGACACAGCGTGAGCAGGACACGACTGGACTAGAGACCTCACTAGGGAGTAAGAAGAATTCCAAAGGAAGACACATCCATTGGAAAGACTCAAACTGACTCAAACTATCCACAAAGGATACCTCAGATGAAAATCCGGACTCGGACTGGGAAAAAAGATTCACACAGAATCTCCCTGCCGGGGCAAACTGCATATATTGGGGAAAACGCCAATACAGCACAAGGGCAAAATCACAACAGAAACTCCACTAGGGAATGTCTAACAAAAGAGACTCTCCTGGAGAAAAACTGAAAGATGAGGTGTTACCGGCTACTGGGTAACAAACTCAAAGAAACATGTGATCTAAACACCGGTGTAAGACCCCAATTTTGTCCCTAAGATCCCTCATGGCATCATATCATATCATTTCATTGCCTCAAGGATCATAGTGCACCTTGTTTCCTTCCCTGTGTGTGGGATATTCTTTGAGAGTGATTCTTGATCACCAAGCATATTTTGCATTTGTATATCATTGATTTTCCTTTTATCATTAACCAAAAGTACAAAAATATGTCATCTAACCCTTGTCTTGTAGATGAAGCAATCAACAGTCAAAGTAGTCAAAAGCAGGCATTGAGCAATAAGTGGTGGCCATTCTTGAGAATTTGGACCCCACAATCATTATCAAGAGCTTAAATGAGCTATGACATCATTTTGAATCAAAATCCCAAGTGGTAGAGGCTTGAATTTCATCTGAACATTGCCAGGTCAACTGAAGGCCTAGAAAGTCAACTGCCAAGTCAACTGTGGATTTGGAGGTGGGAAGTGATTAGAAATACTTCATTCATGTTCAAACAAGTCTCATTTGACATTTCAAACATCAACATTGAAGAAAATAAAGTCAGGTCAAAACTTTCCAAAAATAGAAAGTGACCTATAATTCAAATTTGCCAAAAATGGAAAGGTTTTAACCTAACTTCAACTTCAAATTAAATCACCAAAAAAGCTTCAAATGAAATTTTGTTGAACATGAAAGTTGTAGATCTTTCTCTCCCATTTCCAAAAAGTCCAAGATCATCAATTTCTCATATGTGGTTAAGAAGATATGATCAAAACATGGCAAGGTGTACATTGAACTTCAAATGTGCATAACTTCTCAACCAAAGCTCCAAATTGGATGGCTCTTTTTTGTACATTCTTCTTTTGACCTATACTTTACAAATCTTGCATTACATGGCATGCATTATCATCATATGAACATTTGGTATTTCACTTGATTTTATCATTGCCAATAGCTTCAAAATGATGTTTTAAGCGAAAATGAATACCAACCCGTGCACTGTTCACCATGCACACCATGCATAGAGGTGAAATACCAAATTTGCATATGCACCTCATTCTTGCTAATCCACTTACCATTTGCTTAAACATGATTAAGAGCATGATTAGGAGGGAGTATATAACACAAACCCTAACTGTTTTCAGCTAAGAACAATCACAATTTTCAGATCTAGAAATTCTTCACACTTTTTCTCTCAAAATTTTCTCTCAAATTCTTCAAGCAAATCACATTCCATTGCTTAATTCATCATATTGAAGCATCACTGAGCAAGTTTGGAAGAGGATTCACATGAAATCGTGCATGATTGAAGCATAGTGAAGCTTGGAAGCAACAATGGCAAATCAAAATTCTGTTGAAATCGTGTGCAATTGAGCTTTGATCTTTCATCCAATCATCCATACAAGTGTTGTAGAAGAAGTTTGGAGCATTGCAAGGCTTGAATCAACACGAATTCCAAAGCTGCTCTCCAAGAGGTTCCAAATCAATCCTCTTATTTTTCAAATTTACTATGCTAATGTTGTAGATCTTGTTGTTATGATCATTCTGAGCTTCGAATCATTAATTTCCATGCATTATTGTGTTAGATATGGTAGATTAAAGTTTTGATGATGAAATTTGTTTTGCTCGATTGACTAGATGTGTGATGTTATATGCTTAGCCATGCCTTGATCTTTGATCTCCATTGAATGTGCAATGTGTTGATGTTCTTAATTATGAAATCTGAGAAAAATGTTCTTGATGTTGTTGAATGCTCACTGTTCATGGCTGTGTGCGTGAAGAAGATGATTCAGAGTCTAAGGCCACGGTTTTGATCCATTAGGCCATGCTAAAGCGTTGCGTTAGGTGTTTCCTAGGGTTATTTCGTGATTGGCTGCATGACTTGCCATGCGTGTGTTCTGATTGGGCCAACGCATTAGTGAAACGCAGTGTTGCACTGCCTGGCGCCAAATCATTTCAAATTAATTAAATAATTCCAATTAATCCATTTAAATTGTTACATTTTTCTTTCATTTCATTTCAATCTTTAAAAAATCAAAACAAATTGAAAATTGCTCCAAAAATTATGAGGTTTTTTGCATTGCATTCCTTATTCTGTCTATTATAATTTTTGATCATTTTTCCATAAATTGTGCTAGGCTGGATTTCATTTTGTGCTAGGGCATTTGAACATGTCTCCATTTTGTACCTTGCCTTGCCATATCATTTGTGAAATGCTGAGCTTTTATCCAATGAATATGAAAATTTGCATGATGAAACTAGGCACTTTGCTTGACATTTTGGTGTTGATTTGGTATTTTTATCATGTGTCATTGCTGTTTTATGGTCATGTTAAGGTAGGTGTGACAATTTGTGTCACACCTTTGCTTGTTCATCTTATGTGATGTGTTTTCCCTGCCAAATGAATTCCAATTGTCCTGAATTTTTATATGATGCATATTATGGATGTTGTGAATGAGCATGAATTTTCTTGGAATCATTTGAATCTTTTCTGATTTAATTGAGATTTTTCATTCTGGTTGGTCATATTTGAGCTTTAAAATTGCCTTGAACTTCAATTGATCATAAAATACTTTTGGTATATGATATTGATATGAGACCTTTTGGATTGTTTCAAGATGTGTTTGAAGTTGATTCATGTTAATTTTCAGCTTCTGTTTTGAATTGTTTCTCCATCTTTGACCCTAGGCTTTGACCTAGTGGTTTGCCTCTCATGTTTGAGCTTTGATTTCAGGTTGAACATCCAAGTTACTTGGTTAATGATGCTCCATCACTTGAGCATTGTTGTCTACCTTTGATTACTAATCATAGTGTGTTTTGAAGGTTGATGTTGACTCATTTGAGTTTGACCTTTGGCGTATGCATTGTGTACCTTGTCTGTTTGTCTGATATTAACTGTTGGTTGTTTGTCTGTATAGTTGTACTGATTTGTTTGATGTTTCCATAAGTACATAAGTTGTTTTAAGTTCACTTTGAACTTGCTTTTGCTTGGTTTCTTAACCACTTAGGTATAACCTTTCTTCTTCATGTAGTCTGGAAGACCTGTCCTGTTATGTGGGCAGGCACCTGTCTGAAGTCCTCCTTAAGAGGCAATGCTTGTGATTGTTTACTCTTTGTGCCAAGCAGGAAAAGTCCTCTTATGAGGCAATTGGTAGATAAAAGAGATGTGTAATCCATCTCCTACTAATCAGTGTGTCATCTACTTTGCTCACATAACATGTTGATGCATTGTGGATATTAACCCAAGATCTTATAGAGTCAAATCAAATATGGAGAAGAGTTCCAACTTTCTGAACTCCCACACCTTCTATTGTTTAAAGCTCTCCCTGACCAGGGATAAGAGCTATGAGGCACACCCCTCATCTCCATTTCATCTGCTTCACCCTAACTCTCAATGTTAGGGTTAAGAGCATAACATACCCCATTCCAGTTGACTTTAAAGTCTAACCTTGTTTGAGCCTAATTGATTGTATATAGTGCGTGCTAATTGACTTGTTTGTCTGCTTACTTGATTCATCTGTGCATATCTGCTTGAGTGTGCCTTTGTGCATTTATCATTATCATTTGTATATCATTTCATAAACTTTGCTTTATAGCATTTTACTTTGTCCATGGAGGAGATAAGCATAAGTCCATTACTTGGGAGTTTTGTTCCTATGATATGGTGTGAGACTAGTATAAGTCCATTGATTGGCATCTGGCATCATTGTTTTTGTTTTAGGAGATTGGTGTAAATCCATTGATTGGTATCCGGTATCCATGTTTGTTTGTGAGATTAGTGTAAGTCCATTGATTGGCATCTGGTATCATTGTTTTGTTTTAGGAGATTGGTGTAAATCCATTGATTGGTATCCGGTATCCATGTTTGTTTGTGAGACTAGTATAAGTCCATTGATTGGCATCTGGTATCATTGTTTTGTTTTAGAAGATTGGTGTAAGTCCATTGATTGGCATCCGGTATCCATTTGCTTTGCTCATTTGCTTATTTGCATTGTTGCCTTATTACAAAGGAATCACTTGAATCATATATGTATGATTTCAAGAGGTGAACATCTAAGAAGTTTTACTTCCTCACCCTCCCACCTTTTGTTTCTTTAAACCTCCATTTGCATGTTAATCCAAACCTGAAAAATTGTGCAAACATTCTCATCTCTTTTCAAATTAGAAACCTAGGCTTTAGGCCTTTGATTTTTCAAACTCCATTTCATAATACTTCTTTGAATTGAATTCTAATCATACTTTGACCATCTTTTGTGAATAAATCCTAATTGGTTAATTCCACCCATTCAATTGTTTTGTGGCTTTTTCCACTCTTGATAAGTTTTCATACATTAGCCATAGGTTTGATTTATCCTAGTTGGTTGATGTTAATCTCGCCTTTTGTCCTTAGTGATTGAATTGTAAGACTTCCTTGCTTATTATAGGGTTAACCCCTCACTAGCAAGTTGAAGCTTTTCTCACATGGTGGACTTGTTGTTTGTATAAGGTTGAGTTTTCTCCTGTGGATAACGAAAGACCTTAGGGCTTTTGTTTAAAATGAACCCCGTCATATTTTGGAAATCTTTTAGCCGAACTACGGCGTTTTGATCCTTACCTTCCATGGAAAGGTACGTAGGCAACGGGTTCATCCGTTCAAACACAAAAATAATAACTTGTATATTCTTTTCTCATCCTTTCAATCCATGTTTGCACAATAAATATTTCATAAACAAATAACATTTCGTACAACAAGTGTGAAAAGGGCTCCCTAGGAGTACCTAGGACGTTTTGGGTGCCTAACACCTTCCCATTGCGTAATTAACCCCTTACCCAGATCTCTGATCTTTTCATTAGTTTTCTATGTGTAAAACTTCTTAGGCTTTTGTTCGCTTTTTAGCCATTCCTTTGGATAAATAAAAGTGCGGTGGCGACTCGATTCTTTGTATGCTTTGCTTTTGATTTAATCAATAAATCATAAGTGACGAATACACCGCTACAGAAAAGTGGCGACTGGATTCTTTGTATGCTTTGCTTTTGATTTAATCAATAAAGCATAAGTGACGAATACACCGCTACAGAAAAGTGGCGACTCTGCTGGGGAGATATATCCTTGGTGGTTTTGCCTACTTTTCACCCTTGTTGTATGATATTGTTTATTTGTTATTTGACATATTTTTGTACAATTTGGGATAACTGTACTGATTGTAATGTTTGAATTGCTTGATATACAATTGTTTGTTTGCTTGGTGATCTCTGTGAGATGAGTTCTATACCCGAACTCGAGTGCACTTTAGGATAGGAGAATGGCATAGTCTTGTCGACTTGTGTGGAGTATTCCTTAACAAGTTGACTTGCGAGTCCATTCACTTGGTGGAGGTCATGTTGGATTAATAATGTCACACAAGTTATTTATGGTTAGGCATTATTCTTTCAATCATGTGCCTTAGAAGCCGAGGACCTTAGTTTACCAAGCCCATCTTGGCCTATTTTTAGGACGTAGTGCGGAGGTCGTTCAGATGTAAGATCTGATGCGATTGTTACGCGATACTACACTCATAAGAGTCTCTCTTGAGAATATTTTTGGAATACGAGTATTCGTTCCTCCGATAATATTCGAAAGATGGGATGATGACTATGGGAACATCTGGTAGAACATGTTCGGCAGGTTTAAACCCTAGTACACTCCCTTTGGGTGGTTCTTAACCGAAACTCCATGCTCGTGACTCTCAACAAACCTGTGATTCATGGTTGAGTCGTTCAGACATCCTTAGTATCAATGGAACTTGGGTGTTGATAAGGTGAAAACCATAATCCACCAAAATGGATGATTGATATTAAGGATGATTGAGCCGGTTCATGTATTGTTAATATCAATGGAACTTGGGTGTTGATAAGGTGAAAACCACAATCCACCAAAATGGATGATTGATATTAAGGATACTATGAGCTTTCCCATGACCTTTGTCTGGTGTGTTTTGCTTGATCCTTGAGTGTGATTGTTGCATTCATGCATTCATCTTCATTCATGTCATCAGAAAAATGAGAAAATTTTCAAGGAACTTAAAGGGTTTATTTGCAAAATTTTCAGACATGGAAAGAACAAAAAGGCATACAAAGAAGTACAACTTTAGACAGCCTGATGTGAAGGAGTTAAGGAATCTGACATCCTATGTATTAGATCCCTTGGGTTTCAAGGCTCGCTATGGGAAGCTTCTGCCTCTGTTGACTACTCAGGTTGATGAGGGGTTGATGAGTACTTTGGCGCAGTTCTATGATCCTCTGTATCACTGTTTCTCCTTTCCGGACTTTCAGCTGTCGCCTACGCTTGAGGAATATGCTCATCTTGTGGGTATTCCTATTCTGGATCAGGTGTCGTTCAGTGGCTTAGAGAGTATTCCGACTTCTCGAGAGATCGCAGACTTGTTGCACATAGATGAATCCCTGATTAAAGCGCATATGACTACCAAAGGTGGAATTCAGGGTCTTCCTTCTGATTTCCTCATTGCTCAAGCTACCGTTTATGGGAAGGCCATGAGTCAGGATGCCTTTGAGGCTTTATTTGTGCTGCTCATCTATGGTTTGGTATTGTTCCCCAACATCGACAAATTTGTGGATGTGAATGCCATTAAGATCTTTTCAGTTCTTAATCCCGTTCCGACTCTGTTGGGTGATGCCTATTTCTCTTTGCATCTGAGGAATGCAAAAGGGTGGAGGAGTTATTGTGTGTTGTTTGCCTCTGTTGTATAAGTGGTTTATTTCTCACTTACCGCAGACGGTCGCTTTCAAGGAGAACAAGGGATGTCTACGGTGGTCTACGAGACTTATGTCTCTCACTAATGACGATATCTCTTGGTATGATCGCGTGTATGATTCAGTTCAGATCATTGATTATTGTGGTGAGTTCCCTAATATGCCTCTTCTCGGTACATGTGGTGGGATCAGCTATAATCCCATCTTAGCACGTCGTCAGCTTGGGTTCCCCCTAAAGGATAAACCTCATAACATTCTGTTAGAAGGTGTATTCTTTCAGGAGGGTAAAGATCCCCAAGGCCTGAAAGCCAGGATGGTCCGCGCTTGGTGCAAGATTCACAAGAAGGGTAGAAATGAATTGGGTCCGAAGAACTGCATTGCTTTGGAGCCATATACTTCTTGGGTCAGACAGAGAGCATCTGAGTATCTTATGCCGTATGATTATCCGAGACCTACACCATTGGTTGTGGCTGGGCCTTCAACCCTCCCTAACCAAGACGTAGAGGAGTTGAGAGACGAAGTGTAAGAACAAAAATAGTTCTACAATAGATTCCATGATTTTGATGATAACAAAGGATGAAACCAAAAATGGCACCCTAACGAAAAGTTTCTAAGTGTGCAGGGTTCTAAAGAAAGAAGAAATAAATCTGATGATGTCATCAGATGCAAAACAAGATCAGATGCAAAATCTCAAGTATCAGAAGCATCTAAAGTGGAATCTCGTTTCAAGAAGCTCTGACTCTGAACAAAACTACAAGTATCAGAAGCATCTGAACATGAAGTAAAGTCTAGAAGCTCTGACTCTGAACAAATGTCTTCTGTAAACTCTGGAAGTTATCAGCGACATCAGAAGCAAGATTCTCCAGATACACAAAAACTCTAATCAGAATTGTTAATCATGATGAAGTAACGTTTAAGCCAAGTTAAAATTCTGCAAATGGATTTCCTCAATTAGAAAGAGACGTTAATCTCCACTTCCAAGAGAGATGATACTAATTGTGGTAAGTAGTCACTTCTAAGTGAAAAAGTCTACTGCAGAAGCTATTAATGGAATGGCGTAATTACATCTCAATATCCAACAGATTCAACGCTACTTCAACTCTACTTCAACTCCTATAAATAGAGAAGAAATCTCATTCAGTAGATACGAAGAAATCACTAGCCAAAACTATACTGAAATCATATCACGCTCAAGAAAAACATCTTTGTTCTTCAAAGATTTTTACTAAGCTGTTGCTTATCAAGTGAAAAATTTGTTCTTAAGTTTGTAATATTTGCTTTCTTAGAAGCACTCTAGATTACACATCTTGTATCTAATTTTTATTTGATTTCCTCAAGTGACTCTTTGTAGTCTGTAGACTTGAGAGGACTAAGAGATTTTCTTCTCTCTTAGGGGTTGTTTGTAATCTTTCAAGATTAGTGGATTAAGTCCTTGTTGAAGGCGAAATCACCTTGGCCGGGTGGACTGGAGTAGCTTTGTGTTATAAGCGAACCAGTATAAAATCATTGTGTGATTTCATTTTGCAAAAGCGCTTATTTTTCAAACAATTCAAACCCCCCCTTTCTTGTTTTTCTCACCTTCAATTGGTATCAGAGCTCCGGCTCTGTTATTGATTTTCAAATCAAACACTTAACCGTGTAGAGAGATCCAGTGCGAGAAAAACAAATGGCCCACTCAAATGAGAAAGATTCTTACAATGCCAAGCCTCCTGTTTTTGATGGAGAAAAGTTTGATTACTGGAAAGATAGAATCGAAAGTTTCTTTCTTGGTTATGATGCTGACCTCTGGGACATTGTCACAGATGGATACAAACCTCCAACCTTAAATGGAGCTGAAGTTCCCAGAAGCAAAATGTCAGAAGATCAGAAACGTGAGTTCAAAAATCATCACAAGGCCAGAACAATACTTCTAAATGCTATATCATACAACGAATACGAAAAGATCACCAACAGAGAGACGGCTAAAGATATACTTGACTCTCTGAAGATGACCCATGAAGGAAACTCCCAAGTCAAGGAGACGAAGGCTCTGGCGTTGATCCAGAAATATGAAGCCTTCAAGATGGAAGATGACGAAGCTATAGAAGCTATGTTTTCCAGATTCCAAACTCTTATTGCAGGTCTTAAAGTGCTAGACAAGGGATATACGACTGCAGATCATGTTAAGAAGATTGTCAGAAGTCTGCCAAAGAAATGGAGACCAATGGTTACTGCTCTGAAGCTATCAAAGGATCTGAACAACATCAGCCTTGAAGAACTTGTTAGCTCTCTCAGAAGTCATGAGATAGAACTAGAGGAGGATGAGCCTCAGAAAAGGAACAAGTCAGTGGCGCTGAAGTCCAGACCTGAAAGACGGAAGTCAGACAGAACCAAGGCTCTTCAAGCAGAAACTGCAGACACTGATGACTCTGAACCTGAAGACTCTGATGATGAAGAAGAGCTGTCTCTACTAACCAGAAGAGTTAAGCAACTCTGGAAAAGAAGGAACAACAACAACTTCAGAAGATCAAGACCCAGAGGGGATAGATCAGAGTCAACTTCAAAAGGTAAATCTAATAAAGATATTACCTGCTTTGAATGTAAAGAAACAGGTCATTATAGAAATGAATGCCCCAAGCTGAAGAAAGATAACTCTAAGAAAGAAAGCTTCAAGAAAAATGCCTTCAGAACAAAGAAAGGATTAATGGCCACCTGGGACGATAGTGATTCAGGATCATCAGAATCTGACTCTGATGAACACGCCAACGTAGCATTTATGGCTACCACATCCAGCAGCTCAGATGAAGAATCTGAAGAGGTATTTTCTGAACTTTCTAGATCTGACTTAGAATCATGTTTATCAGAAACTCTTACCTCTCTTCAGAAATTAAAACAAAAAGTTAAAAGCATTAAAGGTCTTCTTAAAGCAAAATCTGAAGAATGTAGTGAACTTGAGACAACAATTCTAGCACATGAAGATACAATCAAATCTTTAACGTTAGAAAGAGATGGAGCTAAAACAAAAAGCTTAGAATTAGAAGAAGTGTTGTCTCAAGCACCACAAACTTCAAATGAAATTATTTATAAGTATGAAGAAGCCTTTCAACAATTTCTGAAGAATGGGATAAATAGGAGTATTATGGCATCCATGATTTATGGAGTAGGTCAGAATAATAAAAGGGGAATTGGGTATGATTCTGATTCTGATAAAACTTCTACCAGTAACCAAATTAAATCGCCTTTCTCATACCACTACACACACACACAAGAACACAAATTTAAAAATGCTAGAAGACCCAAAGTTGTAAGAAACTCTGGGAAAACTAATCTGAAAGGACCCAAGAGATTCTGGGTACCGAAAGATAAGATTATCTATGTTGCAGATATCCTATGCAGCAAAGTTCAGACACCAGTCATGGTACCTGGACTCTGGATGCTCGCGACATATGACGGGAAGAAAGTCTATGTTCCAAAGCCTGGAACTTAAAGACGCTGGCTTTGTAGGCTTCGGAGGAGATCAGAAAGGAAGGATCAGAGGCTCCGGAACTATTGGTAATGGTACTCTTCCCTCTATATCTGATGTTCTTTATGTTGAAGGATTAATGCATAACTTGTTATCCATAAGTCAATTAAGTGATAACGGTTATGATGTAATCTTTAATCAAAAAACGTGTAAAGCCATTAGTCAGAACGATGGCTCTGTCCTTTTCACAGGCAAGAGGAAAAACAACATTTATAAAATAAATCTTTCTGATTTAAAAGATCAAAATGTTAAATGTTTAATGTCAGTTCACAAAGAGCAATGGGTATGGCATAGACGCTTAGGCCACATTAGCATGAGAAAACTTTCTCAGCTAACTAAACTTGAGTTAGTCAGAGGCTTACCCAAACTGAAGTTTTCTTCAGATGCTCTGTGTGAAGCTTGTCAGAAAGGAAAGTTTTCAAAAACATCTTTTAAAAAGAAAAATGTTGTTTCTACCTCCAAGCCTCTGGAGCTTCTTCACATTGACTTATTTGGTCCTGTGAAAACAGCATCAGTCAATGGAAAGAAGTATGGACTTGTAATCGTTGATGATTACAGCCGCTGGACATGGGTAAAATTCCTAAAGCACAAGAGTGAGTCTCACTCTGTATTCACCAGTTTCTGTTCTAAAGTGCAAAAAGAATTTGACTCTAAAATTGTTAGAGTCAGAAGTGATCATGGTGGAGAATTTGAAAATAAAGATTTCGAAGAACTATTTGATTCTAATGGAATATCCCATGATTTCTCCTGCCCTAGAACTCCACAACAAAATGGAGTTGTAGAGAGGAAGAATAGGACACTCCAAGAAATGGCCAGAACCATGATCAATGAAACAAATGTAGCAAAGCACTTTTGGGCAGAAGCTGTAAATACAGCGTGTTACATTCAGAATAGAATCTCTATTAGACCTATTCTGGATAAGACTCCCTATGAACTGTGTAAGGGAAGAAAACCCAACATTTCATATTTTCATCCTTTTGGATGCATTTGTTTTATATTAAATACTAAAGAACATCTGAACAAGTTTGATTCCAAAGCACAGAAAGGTATTATGTTAGGATACTCAGAACGCTCTAAAGGCTACAGAGTATACAACACAGAAACCAAAATTGTGGAGGAATCAATTCATGTTAGATTTGATGATAAGCTTGACCCTGAAAAGTCAAAGCTAGTTGAAAAGTTTGCAGATTTAGAGATCACTCTGGTAGAATCTGAGAAAACTCCAGAAGCAACTGTCACTCCAGACTCTGAAGAAATTAAATCTCCAGAAATTCCAAGGAAAGTCAAGAGTCGTAACAACGTATCTGAAGATTTGATTTTGGGAAACAAAGATGAACCTGTTAGAACCAGATCTACCTTCAGAACTTCTGAAGATATTCCTCTGGGACTAGTGTCTCTGATTGAGCCTACGTCCTGTGATGAAGCTCTTCAAGATAATGATTGGGTGGCAGCTATGCAAGAAGAGTTAGATCAATTCTCCAAGAATGATGTCTGGGATCTTGTTCCTAAACCCAGAGGCACTCATGTCATTGGAACCAGATGGGTTTTCAGAAACAAACTGAACGAGAAAGGAGAAGTTGTCAGAAACAAAGCACGACTGGTAGCTCAAGGTTATAGTCAACAAGAAGGTATTGATTATAATGAAACTTTTGCTCCAGTCGCAAGGTTAGAGTCTATTCGTCTTCTTGTATCATTTGCTATTAATCACTCTATAAAATTATACCAAATGGATGTCAAGAGTGCATTTCTAAATGGTTATATTTCAGAAGAAGTGTATGTTAATCAACCTCCTGGTTTTGAAAACTCAAATTTTCCAGAACATGTTTTCAAACTTAAGAAATCCTTATATGGACTTAAACAAGCTCCCAGAGCTTGGTATGAACGCTTAAGTAATTTTCTTCTAGAACAAAATTTTATCAGAGGGAAGGTTGATTCTACACTCTTCTGTAAAAATCATGAAAATGATCTCATGATATGCCAAATTTATGTTGATGACATTATTTTTGGTTCTGCTAATATCTCTGTTTGCCAAGAATTTTCTAAGTTAATGCAGGCAGAATTTGAAATGAGTCTAATGCAAGAACTAAAGTTCTTTCTGGGAATTCAAATCAATCAAACTCCAGAAGTCACGTACATTCATCAAAGCAAGTACATTAAAGATGTTCTGAAGAAGTTTGATATGTCTGAATGCAACTCTGCAAAGACTCCTATGCACCCAACTTGCATTCTGGAGAAGGAAGAGGTAAGCAACAAGGTTTGTCAGAAGCTCTATCGAGGTATGATAGGCTCTCTTCTCTATCTGACTGCTACTCGTCCTGATATTCTCTTTAGCGTCTGTCTTTGTGCCAGATTCCAATCAGATCCTAGAGAATCTCATTTAACAGCTGTTAAAAGAATTCTTAAGTATCTGAAAGGAACCCCTAACCTGGGCCTGATGTATGAGAAAACATCAGAGTATAGGCTTTCTGGTTATTGTGATGCAGATTATGCAGGAGATAGAATAGAACGAAAAAGTACATCTGGAAATTGCCAGCTTCTGGGAAACAATCTAATCTCCTGGGCTAGCAAAAGACAGTCAACTATCGCTCTATCAACTGCAGAAGCAGAATATATCTCAGCATCACTGTGCACAACTCAGATGCTCTGGATGAAGCATCAGCTAGAAGATCTACAAATCTTTGAGAGTAACATTCCTATCCTTTGTGATAATACTGCTGCTATTTGTTTGAGTAAGAATCCCATTCTACATTCCAGAGCCAAACACATAGAAATTAAACATCATTTTATTAGAGACTATGTTCAGAAAGGGATAGTAACGCTGAAGTTCATTGATACAGAACATCAATGGGCAGATATCTTTACTAAGCCTCTAGCTGAAGATAGATTTCGTTTCATCTTAGAAAATCTGAACATTAAAAATTGTCCTGAGTAAAATTTGGCTCTGAACATATAAAATGAGACTCTGATAAAAACAAATATACTTCTGCCTCTGACTCTGATACTTCTACCAAGTTAAGAAGATATCTGAGTTAGAAATCTTCAGAAATCCTTTGGTATTCCTGAAGATCAGAAACATCAACACGTGGGGAACATGCGTCTAACCCTAGAACTTCTAGACAGCTGTCAAAAGAAATCAAAGGTCAAAACGCTTGAAATCTCCTTGAGCAGTGTGCTTACTGTTGGGATTAGACATTCATTAATGAGCTGTAATCATTTTTCCCCCAAACGTGCTATTTTGGTTTTTGTGCTAACGCTGGTATGTGTGTCGTTTTGCATGTGTTTTTACCCTTAGTATATAAACACTTTTCTCACATTTCACACACTTATCACTCTCACTCACTCTTAAACCCTAAACCCTCTCTCGAAGTTTTCTCTGCAACCTTCTCAGTTCTTCATCTTCTTCATCAATCTTCGTCATGAATCCTCAAGAGCAAGCAGTTTTTAACTTCTCCCAACAAATGGAAGCTGCTTCTAACCCCCAAACCTCAAACACTCAAACACCCATGGTTGTAGATGTTACCACGACCCCAGTTTACAAAGAACCTCACATTTTGGAACGTGAACAACACATTCATCTTTCTACTCCCTTTGAAGGTTTGGATGTACTGTGTGAATCGCTGGTGGATTTTGAGAATTTGAAAAGAAATGGCGTTGATTTAACTGAAGATCTTCGCAAGCAAGGTTGGGAAACCTACTTCAACAGATTGTATGGTCCAATCTACCCTCTTCTGGTGAAAGAATTCTGGAGATGTGCAGATGCTGATGATGAGTTCATCGTTTCTTTTGTTCTGGGAGTGAAGATCATTATCACAGAAGCGTCTATTGCTTCTTTGCTGAATATGGAAAAAGCTGGAGGTAAAAGGATTTACAACATTCCTCCAAGGTCCAAGCGCATCACAGAAGTCATTAACCCCACAATCTTCAAAGCAAATGTTGAAGGAAACCCATCTAAGAACAAGGAGCTTCATCAGAACCTCCGAGTTTGGCTGAAGATTATTCTGGGAACAATCCATCATCGTCCAGCCTCCAACTCTTCAGATTATATAAATGCTGATCAGAAGTGCATCCTCTACTGTATTCAGAAGGGTATTCCAATCAACCTCCCTGTTCTTCTCTTCAGATATCTGAGGGATTCAGTCAGAGAAACAAGGAATAATATGAAGCCCAGATCCTACATTCCTCTGGGTAGATTGCTCTCTGACATCTTCATTGAGCATGGGCTGGTAGATGCTCTGGAGAAGACCAGATGTATGGATGATCTGGCAATTGACGTTGGAAAGCCTCTGAATGCCAGAAATCTGAGGAGTATGGGAATCATCAAAGACATCAGAGTCAAGCCCACTATGAATGTGACCTGGGAAGCTCTGAAGGATCAGAGGAAGATGCCTCATGGCCTTGAAAGGTTCTTCAAGAATGAACCCAGAGATGCCATTGCTATCTACCTTCAGGATCGTCTGGATGAAGGCATTGATATCTCTGATTTTCGCCTAGAAGACTGTCTGGACTCTGTAGAAGATCTGGTCAGATACAAAAGAGGCCTTTCTGAGAAGAAGATAGCTGAGGAAGCAAGGAAGGCAAAGAAAGCCAGAATTGGAGAAACCTCTGGCACCAAAGCTTCAGCACCTCTGAATGTCTCCTCTGGTAAGTCCATTCCTCCTGTCTCTTCTGAATCTGTAATGGCTTCCTCTAACCCTCTCTCCTCTCAACCAATATATACCACCGCTGAAATACCACCTTCTACCATCAGAACCTCTCAACCTCCACCTGTTCTAAAAATTGCCCGTACTTTTACAACAACCTCTGACCCTAATCAACTATATCACCACAGTTCTTCATCATCCTCTGATTATGAATCACCCCCTTACCTTTCACCTTCTTCTGACCAAGAGTTCTCTGATCATGAGTCCTCTGATCAAGAACACTCTGACCCAAACTCCCCAACAATAGCTGAAATCTATGCTAAAAATTTCGCCCCACAAACTCAAACACAATCTGAAGTAACCTCTCCCCTCCGAACTTCTCTTCCACAACAAACAACCACCATCTCCTCTGAAAATCAAACCTCACTTCCACCACAAACAACCACCACACCCTCTGAAACCCAACCACCTGTGATACAACCATCTGATCCTTATATCACCCCACCAATCATTCCCGCTGTACCTGAACCAGACTCTGACCCCTTAGATGTAAACCCACTCTATGCTTCTTCCCCAGATTCTGAACTTCAACCAGAAGCAGAATCTGAACCCCAGCCAGAACCAGAAACTGAAACTCCCTCTCTGAATCTCAGCTCCCCAAACTCTCCAACTAATACTCCTGAACCTGAACCTGAACCTAAAATTATCACACCTACCCTTGAGGAGGCCATTATACAGGTTGCAGAATCCTCAGTCCAGAAGATCAAGTCTCTGGCTAAAAATTCTGAAGTCAGTGATGATCCTAAATCTGTTAGGACACACTGGAACAGAGTTATTAGTTGGATGACCTCTGAGTCTTATAGGCTGAAGAGTATCTCTGAACAAGTCAGAAATGGCTACATCAGAGACTCTGAGGAAAGACTCCAAGAGAGATTGGCTAGAGAAGCTGAGGCCAAGAGATTAGAAGAAGAAAGATTGGCTAGGGAAGCTGAAGAAGAAGCTAAGAGATTGGAAGAAGAACGCCTGGCAAAGGAAGCAGAAATTCTGAGAATTCAGGAAGCTGAAGCCAAGGCTAAGGCAGATGCAGAAGCCCAAGCTGCTGCTGAAGCTGAAGCTCAGCAGGCTCTGATTCAGGGGGAGTCTTCCTCTGCGATCCCTCTGATTCTTAACACTCTGAAGGAGATCAAGCAAGATCAGAAAGAGATCAAGCAAGATCAGAGTGAGCTCCGGGCAAGGATGGACAAGCAAGACGCTCTGAATGAAAACCTCCAGAATATGTTTGCTATGCTACTACAGAGACTTCCTCCTCCTCCAAACCCTTAGGCACTTAGGATTTCTTTTGTTTGCCTAGTGTTTTTTGCTTCTGTCTTTTCTTTTTTAGCTCTGATATTTCTTTGAATCTGTTGTTTTTGACTGCTGCTTGCCTTTGTGCTTTTGTTTAATGAAGTGTTTTTCTCTCTATTATTCTTTTTATGTTTTATGCCTTTTTGATTATGCCAAAAAGGGGGAGAAATTATTAAATAGCTCTGATGAAAACTATGTCTAAAACCTTAAGCATTCTGCAACAATTGTAGAAATAGTTCTGATAAAATTAGCTCTGATTAAATAATAGCTCTGATTAAATAATTCTAACATCAAATTAAGAAATTGCAGAAAGCTTTCAGAAATCTTATTGCTTGGAAAGCTCTGGTAAGAACTTCTGAACTCCCTAGTACTAACTCAGGGGGAGCTTTTGTCTATCTGATCTAATATTTTTCATGTTTCATCTGATAATTTTATTTGTTTTGTCATCATCAAAAAGGGGGAGATTGTAAGAACAAAAATAGTTCTACAATAGATTCCATGATTTTGATGATAACAAAGGATGAAACCAAAAATGGCACCCTAACGAAAAGTTTCTAAGTGTGCAGGGTTCTAAAGAAAGAAGAAATAAATCTGATGATGTCATCAGATGCAAAACAAGATCAGATGCAAAATCTCAAGTATCAGAAGCATCTAAAGTGGAATCTCGTTTCAAGAAGCTCTGACTCTGAACAAAACTACAAGTATCAGAAGCATCTGAACATGAAGTAAAGTCTAGAAGCTCTGACTCTGAACAAATGTCTTCTGTAAACTCTGGAAGTTATCAGCGACATCAGAAGCAAGATTCTCCAGATACACAAAAACTCTAATCAGAATTGTTAATCATGATGAAGTAACGTTTAAGCCAAGTTAAAATTCTGCAAATGGATTTCCTCAATTAGAAAGAGACGTTAATCTCCACTTCCAAGAGAGATGATACTAATTGTGGTAAGTAGTCACTTCTAAGTGAAAAAGTCTACTGCAGAAGCTATTAATGGAATGGCGTAATTACATCTCAATATCCAACAGATTCAACGCTACTTCAACTCTACTTCAACTCCTATAAATAGAGAAGAAATCTCATTCAGTAGATACGAAGAAATCACTAGCCAAAACTATACTGAAATCATATCACGCTCAAGAAAAACATCTTTGTTCTTCAAAGATTTTTACTAAGCTGTTGCTTATCAAGTGAAAAATTTGTTCTTAAGTTTGTAATATTTGCTTTCTTAGAAGCACTCTAGATTACACATCTTGTATCTAATTTTTATTTGATTTCCTCAAGTGACTCTTTGTAGTCTGTAGACTTGAGAGGACTAAGAGATTTTCTTCTCTCTTAGGGGTTGTTTGTAATCTTTCAAGATTAGTGGATTAAGTCCTTGTTGAAGGCGAAATCACCTTGGCCGGGTGGACTGGAGTAGCTTTGTGTTATAAGCGAACCAGTATAAAATCATTGTGTGATTTCATTTTGCAAAAGCGCTTATTTTTCAAACAATTCAAACCCCCCCTTTCTTGTTTTTCTCACCTTCACGAAGACCTTTCACGTGCCTGGATCCGTGAAAGAGAAGAGTTGCTTCAGCAAATCAAGGAGAAGGATGCTCTGATCGAGTTCCTCGAGCATCAGGTGATAGATGATCCGAATGATACCTGGACTTCTCTGCTTCCTCAGTCTTCCAAGTTCTGGAAGAGGAAGTACGATCGACTTGCTAAAGAGAAAGTGGATATGGAAGCAGCATATGAGAGAGAGATCAAGAAGCTTTGTGTTTCTCGTCTTCCAGCATCTCGAGCCTCTAGGGATCCATAGGATGTTCATTTTCCTTTTCCCTTGTAACAATAAAAAATGTTGTACTTCTTTGTCTCGAATATATTTGATGAGATATTTTCCATATGCTATTAAATGCTTTAAATATTCAAAAATTTGCAAATAGAACCCTAAAAGTTCCTTGAAATAAAAACAAAGCATATACACGAGCATTGCATGCATCATTTTGCATAAGCAGGTTATTCTGGTCTTCTTGTCTGTGGCCTAACTCTGTGCTCTTCATTTATTTTGAAGACAAGCTGACTCACCGGTACTATACCAGAGCCCATTCTGCAAGAGTGATGGATCAGTTGGAACAAGAGAATAGAGAGCTGAAGGAAGAGGTCGCCAGATTGGGTGCTCTGATGGAGCAATTGTTGGCTGCTCAGCATCAACCATCTCCTCCTCCTACAACTCCTCCCCAGAGGACTGTTATATCTGAGGTTGTGTCTTCGACTGTGCCAGCTGCCAGTGCCCACTTTGTGCCACATGCCATGCCAGCCGGGTTTCCGTGGGGTATGCCTCCTGGTTTCATGCCAGATATTCCAGCACCTACTTTTGCTTCTATGCCGGCATCTAGCCCGGTCCTTGCGATGCCTCCTCCTGTCGTGCATACCATTCCCAGGGTAGACGACACCATCTATCATTCTGAGCCGTCTGAGGGCCCAGATGTTAATGAGAAGATGGAAGCAATGAATGACCAATTCCTCGAGCTTCGAAAGGAATTGAAGACCCTCCGAGGGAAAGATCTATTCGGCAAGTCTGCTGCCGAGTTATGCCTGGTTCCCGGTGTTAAGATACCTCTCAAGTTCAAAGTCCCTGACTTTGAAAAATATAAGGGGAACACCTGCCCTCTCGCTCACCTGGTCATGTATGCCAGGAAGATGTCTACTCAGACTGATAATGATCAGCTTCTGATTCATTACTTTCAGGATAGTTTGTCCGGTGCGGCTCTTCGTTGGTATATGAGCCTTGATAGCGCAAACATCCGATCCTTCAACGATCTTGGCGAAGCCTTCGTCAAGCAATATAAGTATAATGTTGATATGGCTCCTGACCGTGATCAACTCAGGGCCATGTCCCAGAAGGATAAGGAGACATTTAAGGAGTATGCCCAGAGGTGGCGAGAGCTGGCAGCTCAGATTACTCCTCCGCTGGAAGAGAAGGAGATGACTAAGATCTTTCTGAAGACTCTTAGTTCCTTTTATTATGAGCGGATGGTCGCGAGTGCTCCCTCTAATTTCACCGAGATGGTGAACATGGGGATGCGTTTGGAGGAAGGTTTCCGGGAAGGACGATTGTCTAAGGATGAGAGCTCTTCTAAACGATATGGGGCGTTTAAGAAGAAAGATGGGGAGGCACATGCTGTGCAATCTCATGCTAAACCGAGAAGACCCTCTGTTAAGAGGAAGCCTGTGCGTCACGCCAGCAGTCAGCACCAGGTGGCTCATATAGCACCTGTTTTCAGAGATAATTCTCAGCAACATCAGCATCAGCAACAACCTCAGTATCAACAGCAACATCGTCCACAGCAACAGGCTTACCAGCCTCGTGGCAGTACCAGTAATCAGGCTAATTTGAATTATGATAGGAAAAAGATCAGTTTCGATCCTATTCCTATGTCATATGCTGAGTTATATCCTTCCGTATTGGAGAGGAAACTGGTTACTCCCAGAGATCCTCCGCCTGTGCCTGCTAACCCGCAGTGGTGGTACAAGCCAGACCAGCATTGTGTTTATCATTCCGGTGCTCCGGGACACAATATTGAGAACTGCTATCCGTTGAAGACTAAGGTGCAAGACCTTATGCGATGCGGCATCCTGAGCTTTGAGGACTCAGGCCCGAATGTTACGAAGAACCCATTGCCCGAGCATGAGAAGTCGGTTAACATGGTCCAGGGTTGCCCTGGCAAATATAAAGTCAAGTATGTAAGCCATATTCGACAGTCATTGGTCGAGTTGCATCGTCTGCTGTGTCAGTACAGTCATATGGAGCATGACCATGATAGATGCCGTATTTGCTCCGTCAATAGATTGGGTTGCCGCCAAGTGCGAAGAGAGCTTCAAGAGCTGTTGGATGAGGGTACCATTGAGATTCTTCAGAATCGAAATGTTGATGAAGACGAACCAGAGGTGAATGTGATTTCTCCTGTGTTCAAGCTACCTGAGCCTGTTGTCATCCGTTATGATGGTAGCAAGCCGAAGGTTTCTCCTTCTCTTGTAATCAAGCCTGCAGGCCCTGTGCCTTATTCTTCGGATAGAGTTATTCCCTTCCGATATAATCCCGTTGCTGTGGAAGATGGGAAAGAAGTGTCGTTGCCTTCAACTTCTGTCGTTAATATTGCTGATGTGAGTGGATTGACCCGGAGTGGTCGTGTGCTTTCAGCACCTAAGCCTCAGGCCAGAGCTGTTATTTCTGATTCTGCTGAGCGTCTGGTTGGGACTGCGGTGAATGTTCCGAATCCGGCACTTGCTGTTGCCAAACCCTCCTCTGTACAAAAGACTCCTGTTTCTTCTGTTGGCCCGAGTGGCATTGTGAATGAAGAATGTGATGAGATGATGAGGCTCATCAAGATCTCCGTGTTATCTTTGCTGCTGAATTCAGAACCCCATAGGGAGGCTCTGCATAAAGTATTGGATCTGGCGTATGTTGATCATGATGTCACTATTGAACAGTTTGATAGTATATGAAATTCTAGTTATCAGACTTTAGATGTCACACGGGTTGTTATGACATCCAATTCTGCACAGACAAGAATTATGCAGAACTTAAAAGTAAGTGCAGTAAATAACACAAGTAATTGTTTACCCAGTTCAGTCCAACATGACCTACATCTGGGGGCTACCAAGCCAGGGAGGAAATCCACTATCAGTAGTATTAATTCAAAGCTAAACTCACCCGTTTACAACTCTTCACTTAATCCCTACCCAATGCAATTTCAATCTTACTCTAAGATCAGAGTTCCTACTCACTCCCCCTCAATCACCTCAGTGATTACTACCTTTAATCAATATTAAAGACAATTTTGAAGTCACACTTCAAAAAACTCTTGATTGTGCTTAACAGCTTTAATCAAGATACACAGCACTCACGCTTAAAAGCTTTGAGCGACACAACACTTACAACTCAATGAACACCCTATGCCAAAGCAATCATCTACGTGATAATGGCTTGGCTTATAAGATATGTCTAATACAAGACTCACAAAAATACAGCAGTGAAGTATGATGGACACACTAAATCTTCACGCCTCAAAATCCCCAGTTCTGAATGAAGGAACGAGTTCCTTTTATATTGCAGTACTTGGGCCTTTACACTTGTATTCTCCTGAATTTAAGGTCACACGAGTTTCCCTAAATTCCACATCTAGGTTACTAACAAATAGGCTATTTGTTAGGTTCATTAAATGTAGCTTGGGTGTTGATTTCTCGGATTTTCTCTCAGCTGTTGAATCCCTGAAGAATAGCCTGAGAAAAAGCTGAAACAGAAAACTGAACAACCTACAATATAGCATATGCTGTCAGGAATGAATGTCACGACATTCAGCTTGACATTAAGGATCATATGCTAAGTCTGTTTTTCCAGAAAACAGACTGTACAATTTTGCTGACCTGTATATGACCAAAATGACCATACTACAGTAACAGCTTACATTAATAAATGTCAAAGTATCCAATTTGACATTTACACATTTGGCCTTAAGACAGTTCTGTTATCCTCTTGAAGAACAGACTAAGAAACATGCTGAAGTATAGCAGAACACCACTTTGTCTATTGTTCAGTATATGCTGTCAATGATGAATGTCATAACATCCAGTTTGACATTCAGACAGTAGGCCTTATGCCAGGTCTGGTATTTCCTTGATAACCAGACTGGAAATAAATACTAAGTTCTAATAGAACACCAGCTGTTCTATTCCTTAGTATCTGCTGACATGGATGAATGTCACAACATCCAGTTTGACATTCAATAAATCATGTATTAGCTAATCCTGCAGTAACTACTCAAGTGTGTCATGACATCAGTCAAGACATCAGAGTCCAGCTAGTGTTTTACCATCTAATGCAGCCAATTAAACACCTACAAACTCCCTCTTTGGCAAATTTTTGGCTAAAACACTTTGATCCCCATAACAGAGTTCATAGCAGCGGAATCACACATCTAGCAGGAAATAGACCTAGCTAATACACTCAGAGTGGCAGCACACTCACACATATGGAAGTTAAATAAAACTTCACATAACAGCACACATACAGAAGTTAAATAAAAACTTCTAATTGCAGCACACATCCACAGCACACATACAGAGGTACAGAAGTTAAATAAAAACTTCAACACACATCAGCTGCAGGGGAGGGAATCTTCGAATCTGTCATGAAAGTCTGTTGTAACAAACCAATCTGTTGTCTGGGGTATCACCCTCTTACTCCCCCTTTTTGTCAAAAATGTTGCCAAAGCCAACAACATAAACAGAAAAAATGACAGAATTACAGACTTGGTTTTACTTCACAGTTTCAACCAAGTTAGCACCCACTTGATCTTGCTTCACAGCTTTGATCAAGTAATCACCCACTTTTGCTTTACTGTAGGTACAGCCATATCAGATGCCATGACTTTGTTTCTGACATCCAGAACCACTCCTGCATGAACAACATCCTTCAATTCCTGCAGGTGCATAGGCCTTCTCACGTTAGGAAGTCTCCTTACCCTCTTGTTGCCACACTTGTTGCAAGTGGCATAGCTATGATCTGTTGACCAATCAGAGCATAGTTCCAATTGTTTAATAGGCAGAGATATTAAACAATACATCCCAAACATCAGTGGTTGCTATAAGTTCTCAGAGAGACATATTCCCAGTTTGCCCCTTAAGTTTTCAAACTGAGTAGCATCCAGAGCCTTTGTAAATATGTCAGCCAGTTGAAGTTCAGTGGCTACATGTTTCAAGGTGATCACCTTGTCTTCCACCAGATCTTTGATGAAGTGATGTCTAATGTCAATATGCTTGGTCCTGCTGTGTTGGATGGGATTCTTGGAAATATTGATGGCACTGAGATTATCACAGAACAATGTCATGACATTTTGAGTGACATTGTACTCAGTGAGCATCTGTTTCATCCAAACCAGTTGGGAACAACTGCTTCCAGCAGCTATGTATTCAGCCTCTGCAGTGGACAGAGATATACAATTCTGCTTCTTGCTGAACTAAAATATGAGATTGTCTCCCAAGAAGAAACTTCCTCCTGATGTGCTTTTTCTGTCATCAGCACTCCCAGCCCAGTCAGCATCACAGTACCCAGATAGGACAGGCTCAGACCCATGTGAGTACAACATCCCATAGTCACAAGTCCCATTGATGTACTTGAGAATCCTTTTGACTTGATTCAAGCTAACTTTAGGCTCTGCTTGGTATCTAGCACACACTCCAACTGCATAAGAAATGTCAGGTCTACTTGCAGTTAGGTATAGTAGACTGCCTATCATGCTTCTATACAAGCATTGATCAACATTAGGCCCTCCATCATCTTTGGTTAACTTCAGATGAGTAGGAGCAGGAGTCCTCTTGTGCCTAGCATTATCCATACCAAACTTCTGAACTATGTTTTTGGCATACTTGCTTTGGGAGAGAAACATAGAGTCCTCCATTTGGTTGACTTGCATTCCAAGAAAGTAGGTTAGTTCCCCAACCAGACTCATTTCAAACTCAGATTGCATTTGTTGAACAAAATGTGTTACCATTTGTTCTGACATACCACCAAAGACTATATCATCCACATAGATTTGAGCAATCATGATTTTTCCGTCTTCATCCTTCACAAACAAGGTTTTATCTATTCCACCTTTTCTGTATCCATTTGAGGTCAGAAATTCGGTCAACCTTTCATACCAAGCTCTAGGTGCTTGCTTCAACCCATACAAGGCTTTCCTCAACTTGTATACATGCTTAGGTTGGTTAGGATCACAGAACCCTTTAGGTTGTTCCACATAGACTTCTTCATTCAAGTAGCCATTCAAGAATGCACTCTTCACATCCATTTGGAACAGTTTAAACTTCAGAATGCATGCTATACCTAACAGCAATATGATGGACTCAAGCCTAGCCACAAGAGCAAACGTCTCATCAAAATCAACCCCTTCAACTTGAGTGTATCCTTGAGCTACTAGTCTTGCTTTATTCCTAGTAATTACTCCTTTCTCATCAGACTTGTTTTTGTAGATCCACTTGGTACCAATGATGTTGGTCCCTTCAGGTCTTGGAACTAGCTCCCATACTTCATTCCTTTTGAACTGCTCAAGTTCCTCTTGCATGGCATTGATCCAGTATTCGTCAGTCAGGGCTTCTTTCACATTCTTGGGTTCAACCTTGGAAACAAAACAGGAATTTGAGCTTATTCCCCTTGACCTGGTAGTCACACCACTATTGGGATCCCCTATGATAAGATCCTTAGGGTGGTCTTTCTGAATTCTGATAGATGGCATTTTGGTGGTTGCATCTACTTCACATTCAGGAGGAGGTTCTTGTACTTCATCAGACTTGACTGGAATGTCTGTTGAACTGTCAGGGAATGTTGCAACATCCTCTATGACATCGATTCCTTCCTCTTTATCATCCACAATGACATTTATGGATTCCATCAGAACATTGGTCCTGTAGTTGAACACTCTGTACGCCCTGCTGTTAGTGGAATATCCTAGAAATATACCTTCATCACTTTTGGGATCCAGTTTCCTTCTCTGTTCACGATCTGTGAGAATGTAGCATTTACTTCCAAAGATATGAAAGTACTTCACAGTGGGTTTTCTGCCTTTCCATATTTCATACAGAGTGGAGGCGGTTCCTTTTCTCAAGGTAACTCTGTTGTGAACATAGCACGCGGTATTCATAGCTTCAGCCCAAAAGTGCATAGGGAGTTTCTTCGCATGAATCATAGCTCTGGCAGATTCTTTGATAGTTCTATTTTTCCTTTCAACTATCCCATTCTGCTGGGGAGTTATAGGGGAAGAGAATTCATGACTAATTCCTTCAGACGAGCAAAACTCATCAAACTTAGAATTCTTGAATTCCGTACCATGATCACTCCTAATTCGGACAACACAGCTGCCCTTTTCCCTTTGGAGTCTGATGCACAGGTCTTTGAAGACATCAAATGTATCTGACTTCTCTCTGATGAAACTTATCCACATGTATCTGGAATGGTCATCAACCACCACGTATGCATATCTCTTTCCCCCCATACTTTCAACCTGCATAGGTCCCATTAATTGGATGTGACATCTTGGTTTGCTTGCCCACCTGGCATTCTCCACAAACTCTTCCTTCATCAATAAGCAGCTTTGGAATTCCTCTGACTGCTTCCTTGGATATGATCTTCTTCATTCCCCGTAAGTGGAGATGTCCAAGGCGTCTATGCCACAGCTTCGCCTCCTGTTCTTCCTTGACTGAAGAGCATATTATGGAGAAGTTTGAGACTTTAGGTTCCCACAGATAGCAGTTATCTTTGGACCTAGATCCTCTCATAACTTCCTGATTGTCACCATTCGTCACAATACATAGCTCCTTAGTAAACTGAACATAGAACCCTTGATCACACAGTTGGCTTATGCTGATGAGATTTGCAGTTAGTCCTTTTACTAACAACACATTATCCAGTTTTGGAACTCCAGAGCAGTCCAGCTTACCCACACCTTTTATTTTTCCTTTAGCACCATCACCAAAGGTCACATAGATGGTAGTGTGAGGTTGGATATCTGCCAATAGATTTTCCATACCAGTCATATGTCTTGAGCATCCACTATCAAAGTACCAGTTTTCTTTGGTAGAAGCTCTTAGAGCTGTGTGGGCTAACTTAGCATACCATTGTCGCTTCTTGCTGGAGACATGGTGTCTAAATGTCTTATGCTTAGGTCTGACATGAGGGACTTGGTTCGGGTAAACATGAAGCCTGTAGCAGAAGGCTTTTATATGCCCAAGCCTACCACAGTGGTGACATTTCCATTTCTGGAATTTCCTCTTCTGATGATTAGTCATCTTGGTTCCCCGATGTTGAGACATTGGATGTGACTTCCCTTTGGATTTCTGAACTTTAGCCTTTGGGTGTTTGCGTTCAGCTGAGGATCTTTTCCCAAAGCCTAAACCAGATGTGGTTCCAGACTTCTGTCCTACCTTTAGGATCTCTTCCAAGGTGTCAGTTCCTTTATTCATCATTCTGATGGATTTAGTCATCTGGTTCAGCTTGGAGGTCAGCAGGGTTATCTCACCATTTAGATCCTCTATGGCAGTCAGATGCTTCAGTCTCTCATCTTCCAGCTCCTTGATGAGTTTCTTCTGTTTTTCTCCTTGTACACGTACTTCTGTACTGGTGACACACAGCTTCTTATAAGCTGCAGCAAGTTCATCAAAGGTCAGTTCATCTGCACTTGAGTCATCATCAGTGGCACAAACACTGGTTAGTGCAGTGACGTGTTTAGCAGATTCTCCTTCAGATTCACTTTCAGAATCTCCTTCAGACCATGTGATAGCTAGCCCCTTATTTTGCATTTGGAGGTAAGTAGGGCATTCAGCTCTGACGTGTCCATACCCTTCACAACCATGACACTGGATTCCCTTGCCGTGGTTGAACTTATCTTCAGAGGTTGATCTTTTCTTAATGTCATACGGGATGTTCTTGACATTAGGTCTACCTCTTTGATCAATCTTCTTCACGAACTTGTTGAACTGTCTCCCAAGCATGGCTAAGGCTTCTGATATGCTTTCATCACCTCCAGTGTATCCTGCTTCTGACTCCTCTTCAGCATTAGATACAAAAGCTACACTTTTGTTCTTCTTTTCAGCATTCTCACACAAGCCCATTTCAAAGGTTTGGAGAGAACCAATTAGCTCATCCACCTTCATATTACAGATGTCCTGCGCCTCCTCTATGGCTGTGACCTTCATAGCAAATCTCTTAGGCAAGGACCTGAGAATCTTTCTTACAAGTTTCTCTTCAGCCATTTTCTCACCTAGTCCACCAGAGGTGTTTGCAATCTCAAGAATATTCATGTGAAAGTCATGAATAGTCTCATCCTCTTTCATCCTCAGATTTTCAAACTTGGTGGTCAGCATCTGAAGTTTGGACATCTTCACCTTGGAAGTACCTTCATGGGTTACCTTGAGGGTATCCCAAACTTCCTTAGCTAGTTCACAGTGGTGCACCAGCCTGAAGATGTTCTTACTGATTCCATTGAACAATGCATTCAAGGCTTTGGAATTTCCAAGAGCTAATGCCTCTTGCTCCTTGTCCCACTCTTCTTCAGGAATCTGCACACTGACTCCATCTTCACCTGTCTTCGTTGGATGTTCCCATCCTTTGTTGACATCTCTCCAGACTTTACTATCTAGAGACCTTAAGAAGGATATCATACGAGGCTTCCATTCATCATAGTTAGAACCATCCAACATGGGTGGTCTATTTGAGTGTCCTATATCCTTGTCCATGGTACTAGAAAGTAACTTCCCTAGATCTCACCCAGAAATTAACAGGTAGGGTGCCTGCTCTGATGCCAATTGAAATTCTAGTTATCAGACTTTAGATGTCACACGGGTTGTTATGACATCCAATTCTGCATAGACAAGAATTATGCAGAACTTAAAAGTAAGTGCAGTAAATAACACAAGTAATTGTTTACCCAGTTCAGTCCAACATGACCTACATCTGGGGGCTACCAAGCCAGGGAGGAAATCCACTATCAGTAGTATTAATTGAAAGCTAAACTCACCCGTTTACAACTCTTCACTTAATCCCTACCCAATGCAATTTCTATCTTACTCTAAGATCAGAGTTCCTACTCACTCCCCCTCAATCACCTCAGTGATTACTACCTTTAATCAATATTAAAGACAATTTTGAAGTCACACTTCAAACAACTCTTGATTGTGCTTAACAGCTTTAATCAAGATACACAGCACTCACGCTTAAAAGCTTTGAGGGACACAACACTTACAACTCAATGAACACCCTATGCCAAAGCAATCATCTACGTGATAATGGCGTGGCTTACAAGATATGTCTAATACAAGACTCACAAAAATACAGCAGTGAAGTATGATGGACACACTAAATCTTCACGCCTCAAATTCCCCAGTTCTGAATGAAGGAACGAGTTCTTTTTATATTGCAGTACTTGGGCCTTTGCACTTGTATTCTCCTGAATTTAAGGTCACGCGAGTTTCCCTAAATTCCACATCTGGGTTACTAACAAATAGGCTATTTGTTAGGTTCATTAAATGTAGCTTGGTTGTTGATTTCCCGGATTTTCTCTCAGCCGTTGAATCCCTGAAGAATAGCCTGAGAAAAAGCTGAAACAGAAAACTGAACAACCTACAATATAGCATATGCTGTCAGGAATGAATGTCACGACATTCAGCTTGACATCAAGGATCGTATGCTAAGTCTGTTTTTCCAGAAAACAGACTATACAATTTTGCTGACCTGTATATGACCAAAATGACCATACTACAGTAACAGCTTACATTAATAAATGTCAAAGTATCCAATTTGACATTTACACATTTGGCCTTAAGTCAGTTCTGTTATCCTCTTGAAGAACAGACTAAGAAACATGCTGAAGTATAGAAGAACACCACTCTGTCTATTGTTCAGTATATGTTGTCAATGATGAATGTCATAACATCCAGTTTGACATTCAGACAGTAGGCCTTATGCCAGGTCTGGTATTTCCTTGATAACCAGACTGGAAATAAATACTAAGTTCTAACAGAACACTAGCTGTTCTATTCCTTAGTATCTGCTGACAGGGATGAATGTCACAACATCCAGTTTGACATTCAATAAATCTTGTATTAGCTAATCCTGCAGTAACTACTCAAGTGTGTCATGACATCAGTCAAGACATCAGAGTCCAGCTAGTGTTTTACCATCTAATGCAGCCAATTAAACACCTACCGTATAGTTTCAAACATCACTGCTTGCAATACTTTGAGTTTCTGTGACGCTGATCTCCCTGAGGAGGGAAGAGACCACAACATGGCTTTACATATTTCTATGAATTGCAAGACTGACGCCATGTCCAACATGCTGGTGGACACTTGTTCATCTCTAAATGTATTGCCGAAGACCACTCTTTCTAGATTGTCGTATCAGGGGCCTCCCATGAGGCAGAGTGGTGTTATTGTGAAAGCTTTTGATGGGTCGCGTAAGACTGTGATTAGGGAAGTTGATCTCCCAATCAAGATTGGACCAAGTGATTTCCAAGTTACCTTCCAGGTTATGGATATCCACCCATCTTATAGCTGTCTCCTTGGTAGACCATGGATTCACGAGGCTGGCGCCGTGACATCCACCCTACACCAGAAGCTGAAATTCGTTAAGAATAAGAAACTGGTTGTGGTAGGGGGAGAAAAGGCTCTCCTGGTTAGCCACCTGTCTTCTTTCTCATATATTGATGTTGAGGATGAAGTTGGAACGCCTTTCCAGGCTTTGTCTGTTGCTGAACCGATTGAGAAGAAGTCTCCGTCAAGCTGAGGAAGCTGCTGCTATTCTGGAAGAGGATGCAGAGGACCCGAGCAACTTCATCATACCTGGTGGTGTCTGCCACAATTGGGTCGCTGTAGATGTTCCTACAGTCATTCATAGATCAGAGTAATGGTTCACTTTGTTCAAAACCCTTCTCCCATGCCAAAAGGAGAAGTGATGACATTGTTGGCAGCATTTATACAATGATATTTCATTCAATTAATGCATTGTTAAACATTTGTTTTTCCATTTGTTTTCACTTTTTGTTTTTGCATGAAATCAGTGATCACAAAAAACCCTAAAAACAAGAATAAAAGCAATCTTTTTCATCTGCATAATGGTTTGCTTGTTTAAATTCTAAAGTTTTTATTAACCTAAATCATTATGCAGGTTGATTCTAAAACCCATTGAACATAATGATCCAACGCCATCTCCCAATTTTGAATTCCCTGTATTTGAAGTAGAGGAAGATGATGTTGAAGGGATTCCTGATGAGATTACCCGTCTCCTTGAGCACGAGAAGAAGATCATTCAGCCGCATCTCGAAGATCTGGAAACAGTCAACTTGGGGTCTGAAGATTGTGTTCGTATAGTGAAGATTGGGGCACTTCTTGAAGAGTCTGTCAAGAAGGGGTTGATCAGTTTGCTACGAGAATATTCCGATATCTTCGCTTGGTCGTATGAAGACATGTCGGGTCTAGATACAGATATTGTGCAACATTTCCTGCCCTTGAAGCCTGAGTGCGTGCCTGTGAAGCAGAAGCTCAGAAGAACTCATCCAGATATGGCAGTGAAGATCAAAGAGGAAGTTCAGAAGCAAATTGATGCGGGGTTTCTGGTGACTTCTACATATCCTCTATGGGTGGCCAATATTGTGCCTGTGCCTAAGAAGGACGGAAAAGTCCGTATGTGTGTTGATCACAGAGATTTGAATAAGGCTAGTCCTAAAGATGATTTCCCTTTACCACACATTGATATGTTGGTAGACAATACAACTAAATTCAAAGTCTTTTCCTTTATGGACGGATTTTCCGGTTATAATTAAATCAAGATGGCACCCGAAGATATGGAGAAGACAACATTCATCACACCTTGGGGAACATTGTGTTATCGAGTGATGCCCTTCGGTTTGAAGAACGCCGGAGCCACGTATCAACGCGCTATGACTACCTTGTTTCATGATATGATGCACAAGGAGATAGAGGTCTATGTTGATGATATGATTGCTAAGTCCCGAACGGAAGTTGAACATGTTGAGCATTTGTTGAAGCTTTTTCAGCGTCTGAGGAAGTATAGGCTTCTTCTCAATCCGAACAAATGTACATTTGGAGTCCTTTCCGGCAAGTTGTTGGGTTTTGTTGTCAGCGAAAGAGGTATTGAAGTTGATCCTGCAAAGGTCAAAGCAATACAAGAGATGCCTGCACCCAAAACTGAGAAGCAAGTCCAAGGTTTTCTTGGCTGCTTGAACTATATTTCCAGATTTATATCCCACATGACTGCCACATGTGCGCCGATATTCAAGCTCCTCCAGAAAGATCAGTCCCATGATTGGACCGAGGATTGCCAGAAAGCTTTCGACAGTATCAAAGAGTATCTGTCTGAACCTCCGATCTTGTCTCCGCATATAGAAGGAAGACCTCTGATCATGTATTTGACTGTTCTTGAAGACTCGATGGGTTGTGTCCTCGGTCAGCAAGACGAATCAGGGAAGAAAGAATCTGCTATTTACTACCTCAATAAGAAGTTTACTGATTGTGAGTCTTGATACTCTATGCTTGAGAAGACGTGTTGTGCTTTGGCTTGGGTTGCTAAGCGTTTACGCCAGTACATGATAAATCATACAACTTGGTTAATATCCAGAATGGATCCAATCAAGTATATTTTCGAGAAACCTGCTTTAACCGGGAGGATTACCCGTTGGCAGATGTTGTTATCTGAGTATGATATCGAGTATCGAGCTCAGAAAGCTATCAAGGGTAGTATCTTGGCTGACCATTTAGCGCATCAGCCGATTGAAGATCATCAGTCTGTTCAGTACGACTTCCCAGATGAGGAAATTCTGTATTTGAAAATGAAAGATTTTGATGAGCCTACACTTGATGAAGGTCCGGAACCTGGTTCCAGATGGACGATGGTGTTTGATGGCGCTATAAATCAGTATGGAATTGGAATTGGGGCAGTAATCATTACTCCTCATGGCACGCATATTACGTTTACAGCAAGGCTAACTTTCAAATGCACGAATAATATGGCTGAGTATGAGGCCTGTATTATGGGACTGGAAGAGTGTATTGATCTGAGAATCAAACATCTTGATGTGTATGGTGATTCGGCCTTGGTTATCAATCAGATCAAGGGTGAATGGGAGACGAATCAGCCAAGTCTCATTCCGTATAGAGATTATACGAGGAGGATTTCAACGTTCTTTACAGAAGTTGACTTTCATCATATTCCTCGAGAGGATAATCGGATGGCAGATGCTCTTGCTACGCTTGCTTCCATGATTGTAGTCAAGTATTGGAATGAAGTTCCCAACATTGCCGTGATGCGCTTAGGTAGACCAACTCACGTATTTGCAGTGGAAGAAGTGAATGATGACAAGCCTTGGTATTTTGATATCAAGAATTTCCTCCAGAACCAGGTCTACCCGCCTAGGGCATCTGTGAAAGACAGGAAAACTTTGAGAAGGTTGTCAAGCAGTTTCTACCTCAGTGGTGAAGTGTTGTATAAGAGAAATTTTGACATGGTTTTGCTCAGATGAGTGGATAGACACGAAGCAAACCTGTTGATGATCGAGGTCCATGAGGGTTCATTTGGTACTCATTCCAATGGACATGCCATGGCTAGAAAGATGCTGAGAGCAGGCTACTATTGGCTGACAATGGAGTCTGACTGTTGCAAATATGTGAAGAAATTCCACAAGTGTCAGATTTATGCGGATAAGATTCATATTTCTTCGACACTTCTGAATGTTATTTCATCACCATGGCCTTTCTCTATGTGGGGAATTGACATGATCGGCATGATTGAACCGAAAGCGTCGAATGGGCACAGGTTTATTCTCGTAGCAATTGACTACTTCACCAAATGGGTTGAAGCCACTTCGTATGCGAATGTGACCAGGCAGGTGGTTGTGAAGTTTATCAAGAATCAGCTTATTTGCCGTTATGGTGTGCCAGATAAGATCATCACTGATAATGGATCTAATCTGAATAATAAGATGATGGAAGAGTTGTGTGCTGTGTTCAAGATTGCACACCATAATTCCTCTCCTTACAGACCAAAGATGAATGGGGCTGTTAAAGCTGCTAATAAGAATATCAAGAAGATTATCCAGAAGATGACAGTTACGTACAAAGATTGGCATGAGATGCTGCCATTTGCTTTGCATGGATATCGTACATCTGTCTGCACTTCAACAGGGGCAACCCCTTTCTCTCTTGTTTACGGTATGGAGGTTGTTCTCCCAGTAGAGGTGGAGATCCCATCAATAAGAGTCTTGATGGAAGCCAAGTTGACTGATGCTGAATGGATTCAGAGTCGTTATGACCAGCTGAATTTGATTGAAGAGAAACGATTGACTGCCATGTGTCATGGTCAGTTATATCAGCAGAGAATGAAGAAAGCATTCGATAAGAACGTCAAGCCTCGTGTGTTCCGAGAAGGTGACCTCGTGCTCAAGAAAGTCTTGTCTTTCGCGCCCGATTCCAGGGGCAAGTGGACTCCAAAATATGAAGGTCCATATGTTGTTAAGAGAGCCTTTTCAGGCGGAGCTTTGATGCTTACAACAATGGATGGGGAGGATTTCACTCGTCCTGTGAATTCAGATGCAGTCAAGAAATACTTTGCCTAAAAAAAAAGTACGCAAAAGAAAAACAGAATAGATCGCTAAGTTGAAAACCCGAAAGGGCGACTTAGGCAAAAATGAGCGTCTCGGTGGAAAACCCGAAAGGGTAATCCAGGCAAAAGTTAGAGACTTGAAAAAAGAATATTTGCATCCCGCTAGATTGAGTACCTCATCCTTGGGCAATCTAGGCAAAAATGAGGGATTTGGCAAGTAACTGCATCCTGACAAGACTTTCTGTTCCGCAGCTGTCTTTTCATCAGAGATTCTCGATTTGTCGTCAACTGAAGCTTCGAATACATCGAGATTCAAATTGGTAGAGAAAGGATCATTATGTTCAATGTAGCCCTCTTCCAATATATATCACTGATTTCAAATTTGTACAGATATATGGAGTCTTGCCATTTGCAGGCTACCATTCCATCAAATCAATTTGAGCTTTTTATCCAATTATTTGCACTCCTATTTGTTTCAATTCAACAAATGTTTTGCATGTTTTAATTGATAAAATGTCATTGTTTTAAACAAATAAATTGTTTCAAATTGTTGTTTTAAACAAAGTGAACATTCACAATGATGAAAGGATACTTAAGAATTCCTCAGTGCTCTCCCGAGGGTGGCATGATTTCCAACAGGTAAGACATTTGTTCATATGCCTGGCATGGTTGTATCCTCTTTATCCTGATTTGTTGTTAGGGGTTGTTCCCCAAGCAGAGCTTTTGTTGGGGTTGTTCCCCAAGCAGAGTGTTTGTTAGGATTTCACAGTCCTCTCCAACAGTTTTCTCTCCTCGGCATGGGTGCTTTCTTTTGGAAGATTCAGTGGTTGTTGGGTTGACATCCCGGTACTTCATCGCTTTCCTCAGCACAGTCGCTGGCAGAGTTGTTGATATGATATACTGCATTTATGCTATATCTCCCCATCAAAGGGCTTGTTGAGGTTTTCACCTCTTATTCCTTCAGCAGAGCAGCATTTGGTGGTTGATCCCCCAGCTCTCCTCCTCATCCCTGGTGGATTCCCCAGTGGATTCCCCAGTAAAGCCGCCAGTAGATTTGTGGTATGATGAATTATATCTGAGAAGTTTCCTGCAGAAGTTTTATGCTTTCCCTGCAGAGTCCTCAATGGAGTTGGTATCCCCAACAGAGTCAGGATCCCCACTAGAGTTGTTTTCCCCAGTAGGGTCGGTTGGTGATCTATCATCCAGAGATTTGGTTGATTCCCTGATGCTTTTGATCCTCAGTAGAGTGGCTTGTTGCAGAATCTACTTGTGTGATCTATTTTTTCCCTCAGTGGGTTTATCCCCAATGGAATGGCTGACAGTATGCCTAGTAGAGTTGCTTGTGCAGTTAGATTCTACATGGATGATTTGTTCTCCCTTTGTGGGTTGTTCCCCAGCGGAGTTATTTGGAAGTTGCTTTCGTGGCAGTTCTTGCTTGTGCAGTGAACTCTTGTTTCCCAGTTGATACTGAGAATCTCCCTGCAGATATTTTGGGATTTCTCCCTTTTCCCCAATAGATTTGTCTTTGTGGCCGTTGTTGCCTGTTGTGACTTTCTGTTTGCCAGTTGGGTTGATTGTTGATCCATCACTCAGAGATTTTTGCGATATCTCTGATCTTTTGCCTCCCCGCAGATCTTTGCTTTTCAGCACGTAGATCTCCAGCAGATTGGTTTTCCAGTTGGTTCTCGGATTTTCCCTCTGGAAATGTAGTACCGGGCGTTTGACTCCTGGTTCTGTTTGTGTTAGATATGTCTGTTTTGTCAGCATTCATCAAACATAAACCACGCATATTCATGCATACTCATAAACATTTAGATATTCATATTGCATTTTTTGCCATATATCTCTTGTTTGTTGTCTCCTGCTATGGGTGATATAGATCTCCATAATAGATCTTCCCAAGCAGATGTCGGGTGTTTAAATCTCTCCATATAGAGTCAGCCCATAAGCAGAAAGCGTCTGTCTTTCCTTCTGCAGTTCCCCACTGAGATATATCCTCGTGGATGACGGTTTCTTCCGTTTCCTCCCAACACATATATTGGGATGGATCTTCCTATTTGAGTTATATCCTCATTAGGATGAGTCTTGATTCAGTCTGTCTTTTCGGTTTGACCCTGAATTGGCATTTGTCAACTGTTTCTTGTGTTTCCCTGTGGAATAAATGAATGAGTTTCCCAGTAACCGACAATAGTTCATTTTATCCCCAGCGGAACTTTTTTGGGCCTCTACCCTCATACCGGTAGTTGTAAGTCCTATGTTCCCTCTTCTTGGTGGAATTTTTGGTTATATACCTTTTATTCCTCAGCGAGAGTCGATGGTTTTCTACCCAGTAGTCGGTAGTCGTAAATCCTATTTTCCTGCTCTTCAGCAGTTGGTGGTTTGTTATAAATCCTATTTTTGTTCCCGTGCGGAATTGTGATTCTTTCATCCCCACGCGGAGTTGTTGGTTTTCTACCCAGTATTCGGTAGATGTAAACCCTATCTTTTTATCCTCATCAGAGTTGTTGGCTACTACCCCGTATTCGGTAGTTGTAAGTCATATCTCTTTTCCCATAGCAGAGGTAACCTTTGTGGTTCGTTCTGGTTGGTGGTGGATTTGGTGTTGTTGTGGTTTTATCCCACACGTAGTCTGTCTCTCCCTGTGGAATAAGTTGAATAATTGCTCAGTATTCGACAATCGTTCACCCTATCCCCAGTTGAGCCTTTGGTTTTCTACCCAGTATTCGGTAGTAGTAAACCTCTCGCTTCCTCAGCCAGAGTCTTTGGTTTTCTACCCCATATTCGGTAGATGTAAACCCTAATTTCTCCCCTTTGCAGAGTTAACCTTGTTGTTCATCCTAACCGATGATGGTTACTCTTTGTGGTTATCTTCATTCAATATTCGATGTCGATACTCCCTCATTGCTTCTGGGTAATTGCTGTTTGCTAGCAATTCATCCCCAGCAAGTCCTTGTGGATAATTGTTGTTTATGCAATTCATCCCCAGCGGGTCGTCTTTCATTTACCCTTTTGCTTGGTAATGATTGTTGCTCCCTTTGATCGGTCATCTTTATATATCTAGTTTGGTATCCCGATGCCTTTCTTTTCGGTTGATTTATCCTTTATTAACCCAATAACCGGTTGTGGATAATCTTCCATGCGAGTATGTTATCCACGTTCTAACGGTAACGGATAATATATCTCATGCACTCTTCAGTCGAAGCCTGTTGTGTTTCCCCAGTTGAGTAAGATTCGTATTCCTTTGTGGAATCGAATATTTGTTGTTTCTTGGATAATTGCCGGATGCTTGCAGTTTATCCCCTGTGAGTTATCTTTCGTTTACCCTGTTGTTGTTGGTATCGATTGTCTCTCTTTTTGGTTAGTCACCTATTATATACCCAGTAACTGGTTTCTCTGGTGTCTCTTCCTTTTCGAGTGTATTATTCACGTTCTGACGGTAATGAATAATATATCTCTTTCACTCTTTGGTTGGAATCCTTTGTTGATTTTCCCCAGCGGAGTAAGATTCGTATTCTCTGTAGAATCGAATATCCATCCTTTGATAAGTTTGCGTTTTGCTCTTTCAAGATGATGAGTGTTTTGGCATATATACCAATCCACGTTTTCGGTAGGTCACCTATTATATACCCAGTAGCCGGTATCTCTGGTGTCTCTTCCATGCGAGTATATTGTCTATGTTCTGACGGTAATTGATAATATATCTCATGTGAGTATACCATCCACGTTATGACGGTAATGGATATTATATCTCATGCGCTCTTTGGGTTTGTTTCCCCAGCTGAGTAAGATTCATTTTCCCGTTGTGGATTCGAATGTCCATCCTGTAAGTCGATTTGCTTTTTCAAGCCCTCCTTTCGGATGATGAGTGTTTTGGCATATATACCAATTCACGCTTTGGTCGGTCACCTATTATATACCCAGTAACCGGTATCCCTGGTGTTCCTTCCTTTCTGCTCCCTATTATGACCTTGGTCCCCTGTGTAGTCAGATTTTCCTGAGTTGATGTACCTTTTTCAGGTTTTTCTCGGATGTTTGGTTGATTGATATCTCTCACCCTTATACCGGTCTTAGATATTCATTCTTCCTGAGCTTGTTACCCTTATACCGGTAACACGTCATTTCTTTGTTGCTTCTCCAGGAGAGTCTCTTTGTTAGACCTTCTCCAACGGAGTTTCTTGTGGTGATTTTACCCTTTTTTCTGTATTGGCGTTTTCCCCAATATATGCAATTTTTCCCGGCAGGAAGGTTCTGTGTGAATCTTTTCCCCAGTCCGAGTCCGGATTTTCATCTGAAGTATCCTTTGTGGATAGTTTGAGTCAGCTTGTGTCTTTCCAATGGATGTGTCTCCTTTGGAGTTCTTCTTTTCCCATGTTTGAGTCCTTCACTCCCCAGTGAGGTCTCCAGTCCAGTCGTGTTTTGTTCACGATGTGTCAGTTTTCCCTAATTCAGAGTCGTGACCTGCTCACGTATTCTTTTTCTTTTTTTCTTATCCCCATGAGAGTCCTGTTAGAGTCTCTGTTCCTGGTGAGTGTACTACTCCGATGGATCGTCTTTTCTTCTTTGTGGACCTATATTCCCCACAGAGTTTTGTTTCTTTTGCATGCATACATCTGCATCATGAGGTCTCTTAGGGACCAAAATTTGTCTCATTACTGTTATTTAAGCCCATTCTACCGCGTCGAGATGAAGATTTCTAAACTTCACTTCTCCGGCTAGAATGACCTTAAATAGGGGCATCTGTAAGACCCCAATTTTGTCCCTAAGATCCCTCATGGCATCATATCATATCATTTCATTGCCTCAAGGATCATAGTGCACCTTGTTTCCTTCCCTGTGGGTGGGATATTCTTTGAGAGTGATTCTTGATCACCAAGCATATTTTGCATTTGTATATCATTGCTTTTCCTTTTATCACTAACCAAAAGTACAAAAATATGTCATCTAACCCTTGTCTTGTAGATGAAGCAATCAACAGTCAAAGCAGTCAAAAGCAGGCATTGAGCAATAAGTGGTGGCCATTCTTGAGAATTTGGACCCCACAATCATTATCAAGAGCTTACATGAGCTATGACATCATTTTGAATCAAAATCCCAAGTGGTAGAGGCTTGAATTTCATCTGAACATTGCCAGGTCAACTGAAGGCCTAGAAAGTCAACTGCCAAGTCAACTGTGGATTTGGAGGTGGGAAGTGATTAGAAATACTTCATTCATGTTCAAACAAGTCTCATTTGACATTTCAAACATCAACATTTGAAGAAAATAAAGTCAGGTCAAAACTTTCCAAAAATAGAAAGTGACCTATAAATCAAATTTGTCAAAAATGGAAAGGTTTTAACCTAACTTCAACTTCAAATTACATCACCAAAAAAGCTTCAAATGAAATTTTGTTGAACATGAAAGTTGTAGATCTTTCTCTCCCATTTCCAAAAAGTCCAAGATCATCAATTTCTCATGTGTGGTTAAGAAGATATGATCAAAACATGGCAAGGTGTACATTGAACTTCAAATGTGCATAACTTCTCAACCAAAGCTCCAAATTGGATGGCTCTTTTTTGTACATTCTTCTTTTGACCTATACTTTCCAAATCTTGCATTACATGTCATGCATTATCATCATATGAACATTCGGTATTTCACCTGATTTTTTGAGGGAAAAAATTAAAGTTTAAAATTGGTCAATTATTTGAACATTTTATCATTGCCAATAGCTCCAAAATGATGTTTTAAGTGAAAATGAATACCAACCCGTGCACTGTTCACCATGCACACCATGCATAGAGGTGAAATACCAAATTTGCATATGCACCTCATTCTTGCTAATCCATTTACCATTTGCTTAAACATGATTAAGAGCATGATTAGGAGGGAGTATATAACACAAACCCTAACTGTTTTCAGCTAAGAACAATCACAATTTTCAGATCTAGAAATTCTTCAAATTCATTATGCTAATGTTGTAGTTCTTGTTGTTGTGATCATTCTGAGCTTCGAATCATTAATTTCCATGCATTATTGTGTTAGATATGGTAGATTAAAGTTTTGATGATGAAATTTGTTTTGCTCGATTCACTTGATGTGTGATGTTATATGCTTAGCCATGCCTTGATCTTTGATCTCCATTGAATGTGCAATGTGTTGATGTTCTTAATTATGAAATTTGAGAAAAATGTTCTTGATGTTGTTGAATGCTCACTGTTCATGGCTGCGTGCGTGAAGAAGATGATTCAGAGTCTAAGGCCACGGTTTTGATCCATTAGGCCATGCTAAAGCGTTGCGTTAGGTGTTTTCTAGGGTTATTTCGTGATTGGCTGCATGACTTGCCATGCGTGTGTTCTGATTGGGCCAGCGCATTAGTGAAACGCAACGTTTCACTGCCTGATGCCATATCATTTCAAATTAATTAAATAATTCCAATTAATCCATTTAAATTGTTACATTTTTATTTCATTTCATTTCAATCTTTAAAAAATCAAAACAAATTGAAAATTGCTCCAAAAATTATGAGGTTTTTTGCATTGCATTCCTTATTCCGTCTATTATTTTTTGATCATTTTTCCATAAATTGTGCTTGGCTGGATTTCATTTTGTGCTAGGGCATTTGAACATGTATCCATTTTGTACCTTGCCTTGCCATATCATTTGTGAAATGCAAAGCTTTTATCCAATGAATCTGAAAATTTGCATGTTGAAACTAGGCACTTTGCTTGACATTTTGGTGTTGATTTGGTATTTTTATCATGTGTCATTAATGTTTTATGATCATGTTAAGGTAGGTGTGACAATTTGTGTCACACCTTTGCTTATTCATCTTATGTGATGTGTTTGCCCTGCCAAATGAATTCCAATTGTCTTGATTTCTTGTGTGATGCATATTATGGATGTTGTGAATGAGCATGAATTTTCTTGGAATTAGTTGAATCTTTTCTGATTTAATTGAGATTTTGCATTCTGGTTGGTCATATTTGAGCTTTAAAATTTCCTTGAACTTCAATTGATCATAAAACACTTTTGGTATATGATATTAATGTGAGACCTTTTGGATTGTTTCAAGATGTGTTTGAAGTTGATTCATGTTAATTTTCAGCTTATGTTTTGAATTTATTCTCCGTCTTTGACCCTAGGCTTTGACCTAGTGGTTTGCCTCTCATGTTTGAGCTTTGATTTCAGGTTGAACATCCAAGTTACTTGGTTAATGATGCTCCATCACTTGAGAATTGTTGTCTACCTTTGATTACTTATCTTTGTGTGTTTTGTAGGTTGATGTTGACTCATTTGAGTTTGACCTTTGGCCTATGCATTGTGTACCTTGTCTGTTTGTCTGATATTAACTGTTGGTTGTTTGTCTGTATAGTTGTACTGATTTGTTTGATGTTTCCACAGGTACATAAGTTGCTTTAAGTTCACTTTGAACTTGCTTTTGCTTGGTTGCTTAACCACTTAGGTATAACCTTTCTTCTTCATGTAGTTTGGAAGACCTGTCCTGTTATGTGGGCAGGCACCTGTCTGAAGTCCTCCTTAAGAGGCAATGCTTGTGATTGTTTACTCTTTGTGCCAAGCAGGAAAAGTCCTCTTATGAGGCAATTGGTAGATAAAAGAGATGTGTAATCCATCTCCTACTACTCAGTGTGTCATCTACTTTGCTCACATAACATGTTGATGCATTGTGGATATTAACCCAAGATCTTATAGAGTCAAATCAATTGTGGAGAAGAGTTCCAACTTTCTGAACTCCCACACCTTCTATTGTTTAAAGCTCTCCCTGACCAGGGATAAGAGCTATGAGGCACACCCCTCATCTCCATTTCATCTGCTTCACCTTAACTCTCAATGTTAGGGTTAAGAGCATAACATACTCCATTCCAGTTGACTTTAAAGTCTAACCTTGTTTGAGCCTAATTGATTGTATGTAGTGCGTGCTAATTGACTTGTTTGTCTGCTTACTTGATTCATCTGTGCATATCTGCTTGAGTGTGCCTTTGTGCATTTATCATTATCATTTGTATATTATTTCATAAACTTTGCTTTATAGCATTTTACTTTGTCCATGGAGGAGACAAGCATAAGTCCATTACTTGGCAGTTTTGTTCCTATGATATGGTGTGAGACTAGTATAAGTCCATTGATTGGCATCTGGCATCATTATTTTTGTTTTAGGAGATGTGTGTAAATCCATTGATTGGTATCCGGTATCCATGTTTGTTTGTGAGATTAGTGTAAGTCCATTGATTGGCATCTGGTATCATTGTTTTGTTTTAGGAGATTGGTGTAAATCCATTGATTGGTATCCGGTATCCATGTTTGTTTGTGAGACTAGTATAAGTCCATTGATTGGCATCTGGTATCATTGTTTTGTTTTACGAGATTGGTGTAAGTCCATTGATTGGCATCCGGTATCCATTTGCTTTGCTCATTTGCTTATTTGCATTGTTGCCTTATTCCAAAGGAATCACTTGAATCATCTATGTATGATTTCAAGAGGTGAACATCTAAGAAGTTTTACTTCCTCACCCTCCCACCTTTTGTTTCTTTAAACCTCCATTTGCATGTTAATCCAAACCTGAAAAATTATGCAAACATTCTCATCTCTTTTCAAATTAGAAACCTAGGCTTTAGGCCTTTGATTTTTCAAACTCCATTTCATAATACTTCTTTGAATTGAATTCTAATCATACTTTGACCATCTTTTGTGAATAAATCCTAATTGGTTAATTCCACCCATTCAATTGTTTTGTGGCTTTGTCCACTCTTGATAAGTTTTCATACATTAGCCATATGTTTGATTTATCCTAGTTGGTTGATGTTAATCTCGCCTTTTGTCCTTAGTGATTGAATTGTAAGACTTCCTTGCTTATTATAGGGTTAACCCCTCACTAGCAAGTTGAAGCTTTTCTCACATGGTGGACTTGTTGTTTGTATAAGATTGAGTTTTCTCCCGTGGATAACGAAAGACCTTAGGGCTTTTGTTTAAAATGAACCCACTCATATTTTGGAAATCTTTTAGCCGAACTACGGCGTTTTGATCCTTACCTTCCATGGAAAGGTACGTAGGCAACGGGTTCATCCGTTCAAACACAAAAATAATAACTTGGATATTCTTTTCTCATCCTTTCAATCCATGTTTGCACAATAAATATTTCATAAACAAATAACATTTCGTACAACAAGTGTGAAAAGGGCTCCCTAGGAGTACCTAGGACGTTTTGGGTGCCTAACACCTTCCCATTGCGTAATTAACCCCTTACCCAGATCTCTGATCTTTTCATTAGTTTTCTATGTGTAAAACTTCTTAGGCTTTTGTTCGCTTTTTAGCCATTCCTTTGGATAAATAAAAGTGTGGTGGCGACTCGATTCTTTGTATGCTTTGCTTTTGATTTAATCAATACATCATAAGTGACGAATACACCGCTACAGAAAAGTGGCGACTGGATTCTTTGTATGCTTTGCTTTTGATTTAATCAATAAATCATAAGTGACGAATACACCGCTACAACCGGCTACAGGGTGAAAGAATCAACAAGCTCAGGAAGAATGAATATCTAAGACCGGTATAAGGGTGAGAGATATCAATCAACCAAACATCTGAGAAAGACCTGAAAAAGGTGCATCAACTCAGGAAAATCTGACTCCACAGGGGACCAAGGTCATAATAGGGAGCAGAAAGGAAGGAGCACCAGGGATACCGGTTACTGGGTATATAATAGGTGACCGACCGAAGCGTGAATTGGTATATATGCGAAGATACTCATCATCCGAAAGGAGGGCTTGAAAAAGCAAATCGACATACAGGATGGACATTCGACTCCGCAACGGGAAAATGAATCTTACTCAGCTGGGAAAAAACCCAAAGAGCGCATGAGATATAATATCCATTACCGTCAGAACATGGATAGTATACTCGCATGAGATATATTATCTATTACCGTCAGAACGTAGATAATATACTCGAAAAGGAAGAGACACCAGAGATACCGGTTACTGGGTATATAATAGGTGACCTACCGAACACGTGAATTGGTATATATGCCAAAACACTCATCATCCTGAAGGGAGCAAAACGCAAACTTATCAAAGGATGGATATTCGATTCTACAAAGAATACGAATCTTACTCTGCTGGGGAAAAACAACAAAGGATTCCAACCAAAGAGTGAATGAGATATATTATTCATTACCGTCAGAACGTTAATAATACACTCGAAAAGGAAGAGACACCAGAGATACCAGTTACTGGGTATATAATAGGTGACCAACCAAAAGAGAAACAATTGTTACCAACAACAATAGGGTAAACGAAAGATAACTCACAGGGGATAAATTGCAAGCATCCAGCAATTATCCAGGAGACATATCAAATATTCGATTCCACAAAGGAATACGAATCTTACTCGACTGGGGAAACACAACAGGCTTCGACTGAAGAGTGCATGAAATATATTATCCATTACCGTCAGAACGTGGATAACATACTCGCATGGAAGATTATCCACAACCGGCTACTGGGTTAATAAAGGATAAATCAACCGAAAAGAAAGGCATCGGGATACCAAAACTAGGTATATAAAGATGACCAATCAAAGGGAGCAACAATCATTACCGGAAAAAGGGTAAATGAAAGAGAAACTCACTAGGGATGCATTGATAAACATCAATGATCCGGGGAACAAATCACTGGCATATGGTGAAAGGACCCGCTGAGGATAAAATTGCTAGCATCCGGCAATTATCCACAAGGAAAGATCTGCTGGGGATACAACTGCTAGCATACGGAAATTACCCAGAAGAAAGAGGGAATATCAACATCGAATACTGGATGAAGATAACCACAAAGAGTAACCATCATCGGTTAGGATGAACAACAAGGTTAACTCTGCAAAAGGGGAGAAATTAGGATTTACGACTACCGAATACTGGGTAGAAGACCAAAACTCTGGCTGAGGATAAAATTGCTAGCATACGGCAATTATCCACGAGAAGGCACAGACTCCGCTAGGGAGACAACAACAACATAGGATTTACAACTATCGAATACAGGGTAGAAGACCACAAAATCCACCATCAACCAGAACGAACCACAACGGTTACTTCTGCTAGGGGATAAAAGTAGGGTTTATAACTACCGCATACATGGTAGAAAACCAATAACCCTCTGCGTGGGGAATGAAAGAATCACAACTCCGCACGGGAAACAAAATAGGGTTTATAACAAACCACCAACCGTTGGAGAGCAAGAAAAAGGATTTACGACTACCGAATACGGGGTAGAAGACCATCGAATCTTGCTGAGGAACAAAGATGTTCACAAGCGCCTATTCCACAAAAGGGAAAAAAGGTACACAGGGTTTACAACTACCGGGTACTAGGTAGAAAACCAACAACTCTCCTGAGGAATAAAAGGTATATAACCACGAATTCCGCCAAGAGGAGGGAACATAGGACTTACAACTACCGGTTACTGGGTAGAGGCCCGAACTCCGCTGGGGATAAAAAGAATTATTGTCGGTTACTGGGCAATTCATTCATTTATTCCACAGGGAAGTACAAGAGACAGTTGAAAAAATGCCAATTCAGGATCAAACCAAAAAGGCAAACTGAATCAAGACTCATCCTAATGAGGATATAACTCAATAGGAAAATCCATCCCAATATATGTGTTGGGAGGAAACGGAAAAAACCGTCATCCATGAGGGTATATCTCAGTGGGGAATTGCAGAAGGACAGACAAACACTTTCTGCTTATGGGGCTGACTCTATATTGAGAGATTAGACACCCGACATCTGCTCGGGAAGATCTATTGGAGAGATCTATATCACCATAAGCAGGGGACAACAAACAAAAGATATATGGCAAAAAATGCAATCATGAATATATGAATGTTGAAAGTATGCATGAATATGCGTAATTTATGTTTGATGAATGCTGACAAAACAGACATATCTAACACAAACAGGTCCAGGAATCAAAACGCCCGGTACTACACTTCCAGAGGAAAATCCAAGGAAAGCCAATCTGCTGGAGATCTATATGCTGAAAATCAAAGATCTGCTGGAAATCAAGAGATCAGAGATATCAAAGAAATCACAAAATCTCTGAGTGATGGATCATCAATCAACCCAACTGGGGAACAGAAGTTCACAACAGGCAGAAACTGCCACAAAAGCAAATATGTTGGGGAAATGGAGAAATCCCGAGATTTCTGCAGGGGGGTCCTCAGTATCAACTGGGAAACAAGAGTTCACTGCACAAGCAAGAACTGCTGAAGTGAACAGAACACACAAGTAGAATCTAGCCGCACAAGCAACTCTACTGGGGATACCGTCAGCCACTCCATTGGGGATAAACCCACTGAGGGAAAATAGATCACACAAGTAGATTCTGCCACAAGCCACTCTACTAGGGATCAAAAAGCAACAGGAAATCACCCAAATCTACGAATGATAGATTACCAACCAGCCCAACTAAGGAACAAAAGCTTACAACAGGCAGAAACTGCCACAAAAGCAACTCTGTTGAGGAAGGCAACTCTGTTGGAGATACTGCAGGGAAATCACGAAACTTCTGCAGGGAAACATCACAGACACAATCCACCATACCACAAATCTACTGGGGAATTATCTGAGGATGAGAAGGAGAACTGGTGATCAACTACCAAATGCTGAACCTTCCAAGAGGAAACTACCACTTGCTGAGGAGGAAATAATCACTGCTCTGCTGAAGGAATAAGAGGTGAAAACCTCAACAAATGCTCTGATGGGAAGATAGCATAAATGAAGTATCTCATGCCAACAACTCCGCTGGCGACTGTACTGAGGAAACAGACGAAGTACCAGGATGTCAACCCACCAACTACCAAATCTTCCAAAAGGAAAGCACCTATGCTGGGGAGAGAATATATGGTTGGAGAGATTTGTGGAGTTCTCGACAAACACTCTGGTTGGGGAACAAAATCTCAATAGAAGCTCTGCTTAGGGAACAACCCCACCAACAATCTGGAGAAAGAGGATACAACCATGCCAGGAATATGAACAAATGTCTTACCCTGTTGAGATCATGCCACCCTTGGGAGAGCACTGAGAAATTCTTAGGTACCCTTTTATCATTGTGAATGTTCACTTTGTTAAAAACAACAATTTGAAAATTTTATTTGTTTAAAACAACGACATTTTATCAATTAAAACATGCAAAACATTTGTTGAATTGAAACAAATAAGAGTGCAAATAATTGGATAAAAGCTCAAATTGATTTGATGGAATGGTAGCCTGCAAATGGCAAGACTCCATAGATCTGTACAAATTTGAAATCAGTGATATATATTGGAAGAGGGCTATATTGAACATAATGATCCTTTCTCTACCAATTTGAATCTCGATGTATTTGAAGCTTCAGTTGACGACAAATCGAGAATCTCTGATGAACAGACAGCTGCGGAACAGAAAGTCTTGTCAGGATGCAGTTACTTGCCATATCCCTAATTTTTGCCTAGATTGCCCCAGGGTGAGGTACTCAATCTAGCGGGATGCAAATTCACTTTTTTTTTATTTTTTTTATTTTTTTATGTCTCTAACTTTTGCTTGGATCGCCCTTTCGGGTTTTCCACCGAGACGCTCATTTTTGCCTAAGCCGCCCTTTCGGGTTTTCAACTTAGCGAGCTATTCTGTTTTTCTTTACTTCTTTTTTTTTTTTAGGCAAAGTATTTCTTGACTGCATCTGAATTCACAGGACGAGTGAAATCCTCCCCATCCATTATTGTAAGCATCAAAGCACCGCCTGAAAAGGCTCTCTTGACAACATATGGACCTTCATAGTTTGGAGTCCACTTGCCCCTGGAATCGGGCGCGAAATACAAAACTTTCTTGAGCACGAGGTCACCCTCTCGGAACACACGAGGTTTGACCTTCTTATCGAATGCTTTCTTCATTCTCTGCTGATATAACTGGCCATGACACATGGCAGTCAATCGCTTCTCTTCAATCAAATTCAGCTGGTCGTAACGACTCTGAATCCATTCAACATCAGTCAACTTGGCTTCTATCAAGACTCTCATTGATGGGATCTCCACCTCTACTGGGAGAACAGCCTCCATGCCGTAAACAAGAGAAAAAGGGGTTGCCCCTGTTGAAGTGCGAACAGATGTACGATAACCATGCAAAGCAAATGGCAGCATCTCATGCCAATCTTTGTACGTAACTGTCATCTTCTGGATAATCTTCTTGATGTTCTTGTTAGCAGCTTCAACAACCCCATTCATCTTCGGTCTGTAAGGAGAGGATTTATGGTGTGCAATCTTCAACTCAGCGCACAATTCTTCCATCATCTTGTTATTCAGATTAGATCCATTATCAGTAATGATCTTATCTGGCACACCATAACGGCATATCAACTGATTCTTGATAAACTTCACGACCACTTACCTGGTCACATTCGCATACGAAGCGGCTTCAACCCATTTGGTGAAGTAATCAATTGCTACGAGAATAAACCTGTGTCTGTTGGACGCTTTCGGTTCAATCATGCCAATCATGTCGATTCCCCACATAGAGAAAGGCCATGGTGATGAAATCACATTCAGAAGTGTCGGAGGAATATGAATCTTATCCGCATAAATTTGACACTTGTGGCATTTCTTCACATATTTGCAACAGTCAGACTCCATTGTCAGCCAATAGTAGCCTGCTCTCAACATCTTTCTGGCCATGGCATGTCCATTGGAATGAGTACCAAATGAACCCTCATGGACCTCAGTCATCAACAGGTTTGCTTCGTGTCTATCCACGCATCTGAGCAAAACCATATCAAAATTTCTCTTATAAAGCACTTCACCACTGAGGTAGAAACTGCCTGACAACCTTCTCAAAGTTTTCCTATCTTTCACAGATGCCCTAGGCGGGTAGACCTGGTTCTGAAGGAAATTCTTGATATCAAAATACCAAGGCTTGTCATCTTTTATTTCTTCAACTGCAAATACGTGAGCTGGTCTATCCAAGCGCATCATGGTAATGTTGGGAACTTCGTTCCAATATTTGACCACAATCATGGAAGCAAGCGTAGCAAGAGCATCTGTCATCCGATTATCTTCTCGAGGAATATGATGAAAATCAACTTCAGTAAAGAACGTTGAAATCCTCCTCGCATAATCTCTGTATGGAATAAGACTGGATTGATTCGTCTCCCATTCACCCTTGATCTGATTGATAACCAGGGCCGAATCACCATACACATCAAGATGTTTGATCCTCAGATCAGTACATTCTTCCAGTCCCATAATACAGGCTTCATACTCAGCCATATTATTCGTGCATTTGAAAGTTAGCCTTGCTGTAAACGGAATATGCGTGCCATGAGGAGTAATGATTACTGCCCCAATTCCATTTCCGTACTGATTCACAGCGCCATCAAACACCATCGTCCATCTGGAACCAGGTTCTGGACCTTCATCAAGTGTAGGCTCATCACAATCTTTCATTTTCAAATACAGAATCTCCTCGTCTGGGAAGTCGTACTGAACAGACTGATGATCTTCAATCGGCTGGTGCGCTAAATGGTCAGCCAAGATACTACCTTTGATAGCTTTCTGAGCTCGATACTCGACATCATACTCAGACAACAACATCTGCCAACGGGAAATCCTCCCAGTTAAAGCAGGCTTCTCGAAAATATACTTGATTGGATCCATTCTGGATATCAACCAAGTTGTATGATTTATCATGTACTGGCGCAAACGCTTAGCAGCCCAAGCCAAAGCACAACACGTCTTCTCAAGCATTGAGTATCGAGACTCACAATCAGTAAACTTCTTACTCAGGTAGTAGATAGCAGATTCTTTCTTCCCTGATTCGTCTTGCTGACCCAGTACACAACCCATCGAGTCTTCAAGAACAGTGTTGCACCCCAAAATTTGCCCTCTATTTTTAACTCTAACCAATTTTTTGTTTCACATTCATTTGCATCATCTTCATAGCATAACATTTTTTTTCTGTCTTAATATTAGCCGGAATAATTTCTCGGAATTTACAAACAGACTGGTCAAATTAACTTTTTAACTGTGCCTAAAATTAGTCAACGAAAAAATGTCAAGTTTAAGTTTGCAAATGTCGGTAACATTAATCTGCAGTTCACGTGGTTTAATTTGACATGCTAAAAATATTTTTACGACTATTTTTCGTCATATGTTGATCGTCTGAGCAGTTTAAACGGTCATAATTTTTATTTCAAAATCCGACCAAACGCTGTATTTTTCCGAGTCATTTATTTCGCGCTGATTATTTTGACGTGTTCATTTTATTTTTTCGAGCATTTTGGTGCCCGCCTTTTATTTTTTTTTGAGTCTATTTATTTTTATATTGGGTCTAGAATAAATAAATAGGTTTATTAGTTTTTATTTTAATTTTAACTATTTTAATTATTTAACTTTATTCAGTTTTTAATTTAATATTGGGTTTCAAAATAAACTTAGGCCCATTATCATTAACCTAATTTGTTCCTATATATATTTACTAGCATGACTGATAGAGGGAGGCCAAAAGACAGAACAAAAAAGAGAAACTGAGAGTGGCTGATCTATACTATCGTACACACAGTTTGGTAATAGTTTATATATGATATATACTTTATCTATTTTGTTGATATATTTATTACTGTGTTTCAAATACATGTTCATATATGTAACTAGTGTGTTAAATATATATATATATTTCTATTTTATGTTATAATTTGATTATGTTTTCGGATCGGATCGTGTCAATACGCCGTTTTCACATATACGTGTATGAGGCGTGACATTTGTGTTATCCGATCCAGTTGCGATGATCGCCATTTTGCGCTAGCAATGCCGTTGTTTTTTTTTTGTTCATATTTTTTTTATATATACATATATTTAGATCTGCACATTTTTTTTCATAACTAACTACCCTGATTTTTCCTAAACCCTGACAATTTCGCCACAAACTCTAAATTTCAAACCTAGAACTTTAACCGTGTTGTTTCCTCTAAACCATAAACCTTTTCTTAAACCTTAACAAACCTTATTATTATTTCCTATTTTCGCTCATATTTATGTTATTCATACACTGTAACTGCTTCGCCCTTGTAATATTTTAAGTTTTAACTTGTAATATTTTCAGTTTTACTTTTCGCCATCTTTATTATGTAACTGCACCAAAGCGTTGTAATAATTAGGGTTTTATTTTCTACCATTTATTTTCTGCCATTTTATTTTTCTGCCATTTAAATTCCTACCATTGATCCTATATTAACTGCGTGGTTTAGTAATGTAGGGCGTGAAAACCTACTAAATTAATTATTTAATATTTTTCTATAACCTTTATATTTTTTGTAAATAAATAATAAATACTAACTATTTTAATAACTTTTTTTTATTACTTACTTATAATAATAAATCCTTATATATTTTGTAAATAAAATTTAATTGACCATTTTTCTAATTGAATAATAATAATAAACCTATTAATCTAATAATTTGATATTTTCTATAATCTTTATTTATTTTGTAAATAACCAACTTAATATTTTTCATATAACTCTTTTATTTTATAATTTGTACATTAATGTATTTTAAATTCTTTTATTATTACTAATTTATTTTAAACTCATATTTTTCTAATAACTTCTAAAAAAATCTAACTTGTTTAACCTAAAATAATTTTTTTAAAAATTCTAACCTTTTTATTATCACTTTATTATTATTGTTATTTTATTATTGCTTTATTACCATTGTTTAGTTATTATTTTATTATTATTTGCTTTTATCTATTCTATTTTTGCTTCATTATTTTCCTTATTTTAATTTTGTTTTATTTATAATATTAGGAACAAATGTATAGGTTGTAAATTTATTCTTTCTCGCCTGATTATTATGTATCTGTCCCATAGCCATGTAATAGTTTAGGAATTTATTTTTCTTGCTTTTATTTTTGTAAATATTTATTGCGTGGTTAGTAATTTAGGGAGTGCAAAAAACTAACTGTAAATAATTGAACTCAGAAAATTAAATTCAAGACAAATATCTGAAAAATAACACTCACACACGTAAGTCGATCTTTGATCACCATCTGTACTTCCTAGGGTATTCTTATTGGTTGCCTTCTTTAAATGGTCAAGTCCCTCGAAAATAGGGGTGTCTTAAGCAAAGTCCCTTCAAACAGAAAAGTCATCAAGTCCCTATAAACTTAAAAGATCAAGTCCCTACGAGGTTGCCTACGATATAATGATCTTGTCCCTTCGGTAAATATGATGATAGTCCCTACGAGTTGCTTAAGACACCCCTTATGTTGCCTTCATTGACCATACGATGACCCTACGCCCGTCCCTTAAACACATCCAAGGTAATGACTACCTATTCCTTAATAATAGGGACAGTCTTACCATTGAAAGAATATACGAGAACACGAAAGACTTAATCTAGGGTAGGTATCTCATAGTTACTTGCTCACACTTTTCAAAATTACTTTTACACCTCACAATTTCTAAACTAGGCTTTGTATACACCCATACGAGGGTCATTACAAAGTACTTAAAGAAATTTTTCTAATCACACACTACACTCTTGCAAACAAACAAAGTGATCTAAGTAACTAAGAGCCCATGGATAACCATGGATATAAAGGGTGCTAATACCTTCCCTTTGTATAACCTACCCCCCGAACTCAAAATCTTTTTAAGGTCTTTCCTGTTCTTTTATGTCCTTTCCTTTTGGATAAAATAAAAGTCGGTGGCGACTCTTGCTATCCGCAACATTTAACTAAAGTCAGTTCTCCCACCGTGTTACAGAACTGGCGACTCTGCTGGGGACTTAATAAAAGAGGGGTACCCTTAGGAATTAGATCACTTTAAAATTGTTTGCCTTGTTTGCTTTATACTTATCTGTTGGGTGCTCTTATGTGTGAAAGACCCTAACCCGGATCTAGTGTACCTTAGGTAAATGGCAATAGACCAAGGAAACTGTACGGCGTATATCGATATGGTTGATCTGGTGGCCATAGTTAGTGTGACTTCTTGGTTGGTGCTTATGTTCCTTAAGCAAGTTGAGGATAATATGAGGCTGCCATATGTTGTCAATACACTAACTGACTTTTAGAACCCTAGTCATCCCATCTTGGCCTTTAGAAAGTAGTGAGATAACCGGCTTTGGTGAAGACTGAAGTTGGTTGATACTCGATACTACACTCATTGAGATCCTAAACTTGGAGGGTTTTGGTTGGCAAGTAAGTTGCCTACTGAACAACCACCCTTGTGAAGGATCAATGATTTTGAGATCCCTTAGAACCTGGTTACTTTTGTAGGACAGGATGAATCAACTAAACTTCAGGGGAGGGTACTTACCTTTAAACCTCATGCAAGCCTTCAAACCTAGGGCTATTGTGTGACTTGTTTGTGTGTGCCACATGTTTGTGATTGAGCATAACATCATAGCATCATCATGCATCATAAGCATAGCATTTTCACTAACCATTTCAAGGACCAAAGGATTTATCTTTGTTCTTTGTTGCAGGTCATGGCTTCTGCTCGTAGGTATACTATCCGGATCAACTTTGTAGGAATACCTCCTAAGCTTAAGGAATTGGTCTCTCAAGTTTCTGAAAACTCCCAGTTCATCAAGAGGCATGGTCACCTGCTGGATCTAGTCACTTCAGGGTTCAATGAAGACATGATGAGTGTCCTGTTTCAGTTCTTTGACCCTAAACATCATTGCTTCACATTTCCCGACTATCAGCTGGTTCCTACAATGGAAGAGTTCTCCAAGCTTCTGGGTATACCTATTCTTGATCAGAAACCCTTCACAAGCTTGGAAAAAGAGCCTAAACCTGAAGTCATTGCTGCAGCCTTACATTTAAAGAAATCAGACATTGTCCTAGAAATAAGGAGTGGAGTTAAGGGTATTCTTGCTAAGGTATTGGTGGAGAAAGCTCAAGTATTCCTGAAGGCTATGAGTTATGATGCTTTTGAGGAGATCTTAGCCCTATTGATTTATGGCTTAGTATTGTTCCCCAATCCAGACCAGTTCATAGACGTACACGCCATCAACATATTTCTGACTCGCAATCTAGTGCCTACATTACTTGGAGACATCTTACACTCTCTTCATACCCGTACTACGAAGGCACGAGGAACTCTGATGTGTTGCATACCTCTATTATCTAGGTGGTTTATTTCTCACCTTCCTCGATCAGTGATGAAGAATGAACAAGGGTTCAGGTGGTCCAAGAGGATTATGTCACTTTCTCATTCAGATATTCATTGGTGCTCTAGATCTATGGAGAATGTTACCATCATTGACCATTGTAGGGAGTTCCCTAATGTGCCACTCCTTGGCATAAGAGGGGGCATTACCTACAACCCTTCTTTAGCTCTACGTCAGTTTGGTTACGCTCGGACTGATGGTCCTCATGACATGCTTATTCAGGGTATTGTGTTCGACTACGACAACGATCTTCAAGGTTACCGTCAAAGGTTCATACGAGCATGGGGTAAAGTGAACAAGGTTGACAGCAAGACTCTGGAACCCAAGTACACTATTCCTATGGAACCATATCTCAGATGGGTACGATCTCGTGCTCAGACTCTTATGATGCCATATCCTGCTATCCTGCCAGTTACCATGGAGCCTGTTGCTGAAGGAGATACTTCTTACATCATTCTTCATCCAGACATGCCCACTGACATGGAAGAGTTACAGAGGTCCTGGATCCAGTTGAAGGAGCAAAGAGAAACTTTTGAGACTCATTACAAGGCAAGTCAGGAAAGAATCCTGGAGCTAACAAAACAACTTCACGAGGAGCGGAATCTCAACACATAACTCAACACAAAGAGGAAACGTCCATGGGAGACTTGAAACCCCATTTTTTGTATTCATTTCATTTTTATTGTAAGCCCAAGGGGCAAACAAGTTTATTACTAATAAAAGTTTACTTTTTGGTGGTTTAAACAAATTTAAATCCTACGGTCCTTGAAAACATTGCATAAGCATCTACATACCATATTATTGCATCACAGGTTTCTTATGAACAGGTATCTTATCTTCTCGCTGTTTATTTCAGCAGAAATGGCTCTTGAACAGACTGTCAAAGATCTCCAGGCTCAGAATGCACAATTCCAAGAGTTGATTCTGAACTTGTCCAAGGGGCAAGATGAGTTAAAGACTGTTGCTGAAGTTAGAGTGCCTCCCATTTTTATTACCACTCCTGGCCCTATTCCTTATACTTCTGATAAAGCTATACCCTGGAATTACGGTTCTGATGTTTATATCCATGGTGTTAAGCAGGAACCTTTGACTGATACACCTGTTACTGATGATAACCTTGATGTTGATAATATTGCTGGATCTAGTAAGATCACCAGAAGTGGAAGAATTTTCTCTCCTCCAGCTACCTCAAAAAATACAGTTCTTCCGACTACTACCTCCACTTCTGAGCCAAGTACTGATGCTCGAGGCAAAGGTCCTGTGGTTGAACCTGTGCAAGCTGAAGCACCGACTGCTGAAAATCTCTCTAAACAGATGGAAGAAGTGCTGAAGATCATTCGTAAGAGTGATTATGATATTGTTGACCAGTTGGGGCATACTCCCTCCAAAATTTCCATGTTGTCTTTGTTGCTGTGTTCTGAGGCTCATGCTAAAGCCTTGATCAAATTCTTAAGGACCGCTCATGTACCAAATGAAATTTCTGCGGATCAATTTGAAAATTGTGTTGCACATCTGACTTATGATAATGGGTTTGGTTTTTCTGATGCTGACTTGACTCCTGCCAAAAGAAACCATAATAGAGCTTTACATATCTCCATTGAATGTAGGGGCACTACCTTGTCTCATGCGTTGATAGACAATGGCTCTTCATTGAATGTACTTCCCAAAGAGGTTCTGAACAAGTTCAGCCTGAAGATGCTGTGTTAAGACCAAGTAATATAGTGGTGAGAGCCTTTGATGGTTCAAGAAGAGTGGTGCATGGAGAAATAGATCTCCCGATCAAAGTAGGCTCTCAAGTCTTCGATTCTACCTTCTATGTAATGGATATTCGTCCTGCGTACTCTTGTTTGCTTGGGCGCCCCTGGATCCACGGGGCAGGTGCTGTGACCTCCACTCTACATCAGAAGTTGAGATATCCAGTGAAGGGAAAGATCGTAACTGTTTATGGAGAGGAAGAATATATGGTCAGTCATGTGAATACATTTAAGTATGTTGAAGTGGAAGGTTAATATGTTGAGACTCCTTGCCAGACATTTGAAGTAGTTCCTTGGGTCGTTCCCGCTACTGAAGCTCCTGCTGTGGTTAAAAGAGTTCCTGTGGTTACCAGAGTACCTCCTACAATGGCTTCCCTCAAAGATGCTAGAGCTGTGGTTGAAGAAGGTGGTTGTACTATTTGGGTTCAGCTTCCCGACATTCCTTACAAGTATGACAAGTTTGGTTTGGGTTTCACTGCAGAGTCCCAGAAGGCTGTTCGTCGTGCTCGTGATGTTCGTATCACCAATCCAGGGAACATGAAAGATCAAATCAATGATGTGGGTGACTATAATGAAGACTACAATCTGGATAACTGGATTTTTCCTACTGTGGGTGATGGGCTCAACAATTGGAAGACTGAAGACGTTATTCCTATCTCCTTTAGTCAGGAGTAAATACTATTACTGCATTGTTATTTTTAAGCCTTGTGCCTTACCCGGGGCACAATGGTATGCTTGTTTCGGGATGTCATTTCATTTGCATACCTCATTCAATAAAAATCAATGGACGTTTCGTTTTCGTAAATATTGGGCTTTTTGTTTTTCTTTTATTTTATTTTCATCAGCTATGTGTTCTTACACACACCCACATCACTAAAATGCGGATCCTCATCCACTCTGGATCCTGTTGATAACAGTTCTACTATTGCCAATTATAATTTCGAGAATCCGATCTATCAAGCTGAAGATGGAAAGGATGAAGATTGTGAAGTACCTGTAGAGCTTGCTAGGTTATTACAACAAGAAGAGAAAGTTACACAGCCGCATGAGGAATCAATTGAGGTTGTAAATCTGGGTACTGAAGTAGACAAGAAAGAAGTCAAAATAGGAGCAGGCTTGGAAAACAGTGTCAAAGAAAGATTGAGTCGGATGTTACGTGACTATGTAGAGGTTTTCGCTGGAAAAATCAAGAGATGATATGGAATGATGAATGTCAAGAAGCTTTTGACAAAATCAAGAAGTATCTCCAAGAATCTATAAATCTGATGCCACCAGTTGAAGGAAGACCTCTAATCATGTATTTGACCGTGTTAGAAAATTCAATAGGGTGTGTGTTGGGGCAACATGACGAGTCTGGTCGAAAAGAGCATGCAATATACTACCTTAGCAAAAGGTACCGACTGTGAAATAAGATACTCCCAGCTCGAGAAAGCTTGCTATGCTTTGGCTTAGGCTGCTCGCCGACTAAGACAGTATATGTTGAATCATACCACTTTATTGATTTCTAAGATGGATGTTATCAAATATACATCTGAGAAACCTGCTCTCTCCGGAAGAACAACAAGATGATTGCTGAACTCTGCATGCAGTTCAAAATAAAACACCATAACTCTTCTCCGTACCGGCCAAAGATGAATGGTGTCGTGGAGGCTGCTAATAAGAATATTAAGAAGATCATACAAAAGATGACAGTAACATACAAAGACTGGCACGAGATGTTACCATTTGCTCTTCATGGTTATCGTACTACAATACATACTTCCACAGGGGCAACCCCATTCTCCTTAGTCTATGGTATGGAAGCAGTTATGCCCATTGAAGTTCAGATCCCTTCCTTAAGAATCATGAAGGATGCAGGCTTGGATGAAGATGAGTGGATTCAGACTCGACTCGACCAGATAAATTTGATTGATGAGAAGAGGTTGGCAGCTGTTTGTCATGGTCAGATGTACCAGAAACGGATGATCAAAGCTTTCAATAAGAAGGTTAAGCCAAAGGTATATCAGGCTGGTAACTTGGTAATCAAGCGTATCATACTACCACAGGGTGATCCTAGGGGCAAGTGGACTCCTACATATGAAGGACCATTTGTGGTCAAAAGAGTATTCTCAGGAGGTGCCATGATGCTTACTACTATGGATGGTGAAGACTTTCCACAGCCTGTAAACGCAGACATAGTTAAAAAATACTACGCATAAAAAGAGACCCGCTAGGTTGACTGGCCTAGGCAAAAATAAGGGCATCCCGGCAAACAAAAAGGGTTCGGGCAAAAATTAGGGATATATATAAAAAAAATGTACACCCGGCAAGTCGAAAACCTGACAAGGCGGCTTGGGCAAAAAAGGGTATCCCGGTGGATTGAAAACCTGAAAGGGCAATCCAGGCAAAAGTTAGGGATTAAAGCGTATGACTATGTCTCGTTTGGATCACTCATGTAACTTCAACTGATGGTGCTACCTAAATCAAGTTCAAACAGATAAAGATCAATCCAATCGTTTCTGTCTCAACAGCAGAAGATGAGATATTTGAAGATAATGGCAATAGTAGAATTGAAACTCAATAGGATCATTTTTCACATAGCTATTTTCTTTGTTTGATAAAAAATTTACGACGAATTCCTCTTACTAGGATTTCTGTCTCCTTGTACAAACTTGCCTATGTATAGGTCACTTTGTGATATAAATAAAATTTCATCTTTGAATCCAGATTTACTTTTACTCTATTTACATAAGCGAAAACGTCCATTGGTTGTGTTTGAATCTATGTATGCTTTTGAATACGATTGATGTCTACCAGAAATGCATAAAATGCAGTAATAGTATTTACTAAGGACGAACGAGGGTAGTAGTTCAACGAAGCTTCGCCGGTTCATCCCCACTACAAATCCCCAGTAGAGCAAATCTATCTTTATAGATACTTCGAATCACGTCTCCCCTTGAATTTATGTCCATCTCTTTTATCCTCAGTCGGGATACTCAAGAACTTATTCCTTCAATAGAAGTACGACGAACGAATACGGGAAGTGACAAATACTATACTATCAAACAAGACGGGAACGAGTTCCTCATACTCTTCAGCAACGAATCGGGATTTATTTTCCCTAGCCAGCAGTTGTTATACAAAGATATCCGGACGCTTCAGGCCGCATGATTCATACATACATCATTTACATCATACCATAGCATATCCATAAGTGCATAATACATTTACTTAGATGCACCATGCCATGCATGCATACATATTGCATAAACTAACCTTTTCCTTGCAGGATGGTTATATACAGATAAAATACTATCAACAATTCACAACAGGTCAGAAACGATCTATACGAAGATCTAGTGCTGATACTTAATCATTACTCAAGGTGTCCTTGGATAGTAGGCAAACGGTCTATACGAAGATCTATTCCCTAGTCCAGGATGTTTTCAGGAGAGTTAATCCTGATACTCTTTTGTCCTCGGATAGTAGGCAAACGGTCTATACGAAGATCTATTCCCTAGTCCATGATATTTTCAGGAGATTTCATCCTGATATTCTTTTGTTCTTGGATAGTAGGCAAACGGTCTATACGAAGATCTATTCCCTAGTCCAGGATATTTTCAGAAGATTTAATCCTGATATTCTTTTGTTCTTGGATAGTAGGCAAATGGTCTATACGAAGATCTATTCCCTAATCCAGGATATTTCCAGAAGAGATAATCATCACGAAGATTTATTTCTACTGGTCTATTCAACAATTCAAAACAGTTCAGAGACGATTTATACGAAGGTCTAGTGCTGATACTTAATTCAGAAAGAAATCGCCACGAAGATTTGGTTCTGACACTTAAATTAAAAGTATGTTCTTAGATACGATTCAGAGACGGCCTATACGAAGACCTAGTACTGATATCCAGTATCAACATCAAGATATTATCACCTCCTGATATTATGGATGACATCTATAAGCCCATCTCCAATTCTTCCAAGTGGCATCTTCAAGCCCACATAGGCATATACAACTAGTCATCAGTGTTATTTTACGCACCGGCGAGTGCAAATTTTTAGGCTTTTGTGTTCAATCCACTTCAACCTTCCAAGTCACGAATGGCACACAGGCCAATCTAACTCCTCAAGTTTCAGAAAATTGAACAGGGGCAGCTGTTGCACCCCAAAATTTGCCCTCTATTTTTAACTCTAACCAATTTTTTGTTTCACATTCATTTGCATCATCTTCATATCATAACATTTTTTTTCTGTCTTAATATTAGCCGGAATAATTTCTCGGAATTTACAAACAGACTGGTCAAATTAACTTTTTAACTGTGCCTAAAATTAGTCAACGAAAAAATGTCAAGTTTAAGTTTGCAAATGTCGATAACATTAATCTGCAGTTCACGTGGTTTAATTTGACATGCTAAAAATATTTTTACGACTATTTTTGGTCATATGTTGATCAGTCTGAGCAGTTTAAACGGTCATAATTTTTATTTCAAAATTCGACCAAACGCTGTATTTTTCCGAGTCATTTATTTCGCGCTGATTATTTTGACGTGTTCATTTTATTTTTTCGAGCATTTTGGTGCCCGACTTTTATTTTTTTTGAGTCTATTTATTTTTATATTGGGTCTAGAATAAATAAATAGGTTAATTAGTTTTTATTTTAATTTTAACTATTTTAATTATTTAACTTTATTCAGTTTTTAATTTAATATTGGGTTTCAAAATAAACTTAGGCCCATTATCATTAACCTAATTTGTTCCTATATATATTTACTAGCATGACTGATAGAGGGAGGCCAAAAGACAGAACAAAAAAAAGAAACTGAGAGTGGCTGATCTATACTATCGTACACACAGTTTGGTAATAGTTTATATATGATATATACTTTATCTATTTTGTTGATATATTTATTACTGTGTTTCAAATACATGTTCATATATGTAACTAGTGTGTTAAATATATATATATTTCTATTTTATGTTATAATTTGATTATGTTTTCGGATCGGATCGTGTAAATACGCCGTTTTCACATATACGTGTATGAGGCGTGACATTTGTGTTATCTGATCCAGTTGCGATGATCGCAATTTTGCGCTAGCAACGCCGTTGTTTTTTTTTATTCATATTGTTTTTTTATATATACATATATTTAGATCTGCACATTTTTTTTCATAACTAACTACCCTGATTTTTCCTAAACCCTGACAATTTCGCCACAAACTCTAAATTTCAAACCTAAAACTTTAACCGTGTTGTTTCCTCTAAACCATAAACCTTTTCTTAAACCTTAACAAACCTTATTATTATTTCCTATTTTCGCTCATATTTATGTTATTCATACACTATAACTGCTTCGCCCTTGTAATATTTTAAGTTTTAACTTGTAATATTTTCAGTTTTACTTTTCGCCATCTTTATTATGTAACTGCACCAAAGCATTGTAATAATTAGGGTTTTATTTTCTGCCATTTATTTTCTGCCATTTTATTTTTCTGCCATTTATTTTTCTGTCATTTAAATTCCTGCCATTGATCCTATATTAACTGCGTGGTTTAGTAATGTAGGGCGTGAAAACCTACTAAATTAATTATTTAATATTTTTCTATAACCTTTATATTTTTTGTAAATTAATAATAAATACTAACTATTTTAATAACTTTTTTTATTACTTACTTATAATAATAAATCCTTATATATTTTGTAAATAAAATCTAATTGACCATTTTTCTAATTGAATAATAATAATAAACCTATTAATCTAATAATTTGATATTTTCTATAATCTTTATTTATTTTGTAAATAACTAACTTAATATTTTTCATATAACTCTTTTATTTTATAATTTGTACATTAATGTATTTTAAATTCTTTTATTATTACTAATTTATTTTAAACTCATATTTTTCTAATAACTTCTAAAAAAATCTAACTTGTTTAACCTAAAGTAATTTCTTTTAAAATTCTAACCTTTTTATTATCACTTTATTATTATTGCTTTATTACCATTGTTTATTTCTTATTTTATTATTATTTGATTTTATCTATTCTATTTTTGCTTCATTATTTTCCTTATTTTAATTTTGTTTTATTTATAATATTAGGAACAAATGTATAGGTTGTAAATTTATTCTTTCTCGCCTGATTATTATGTATCTGTCCCATAGCCATGTAATAGTTTAGGAATTTATTTTTCTTGCTTTTATTTTTGTAAATATTTATTGCGTGGTTAGTAATTTAGGGAGTGCAAAAAACTAACTGAAAATAATTGAACTCAGAAAATTAAATTCAAGACAAATATCTGAAAAATAACACTCACACACGTAAGTCGATCTTTGATCACCATCTGTACTTCCTAGGGTATTCCTCTTGGTTGCCTTCTTTAAATGGTCAAGTCCCTCGAAAATAGGGGTGTCTTAAGCAAAGTCCCTTCAAACAGAAAAATCATCAAGTCCCTATAAACTTAAAAGATCAAGTCCCTACGAGGTTGCCTACGATATAATGATCTTGTCCCTTCGGTAAATATGATGATAGTCCCTACGAGTTGCTAAAGACACCCCTTATGTTGCCTTCATTGACCATACGATGACCCTACGCCCGTCCCTTAAACACATCCAAGGTAATGACTACCTATTCCTTAATAATAGGGACAGTCTTACCGTTGAAAGAATATACCAGAACACGAAAGACTTAATCTAGGGTAGGTATTGTTGGTGTAAGCCCTAGAGGCCAATACATTTTGGTACTTGTATCGAATAATAAAAGGCATTCTCTTTATTATGGTTGATTAATAAAGTCCCTGGAATAGATAGTCCGTTTAATGTATTAAGTGTGACTTAATCATGAGAACACATTAAACATAAGGACACTATTCCTAAAGTATCCATAGTCGAGCTTTAGTGTGAAGTCGGATAACATTAAAGCATTAAGACTATTATGTTTGTAGACTGATGATCACATCTCATGGATCATGGATAAAGAGTTATCAAGTCTTAAACATAGGTATGAATATTATGAGTAATATTTATACCGGATTGACCCGCTATGAGAATACTATATAGAAAGTTATGCAAGGTGTCATAAGTTATTCTCATGGTGATAATAGTGTATTCCACTCTTCGACCTGAAACCACTATGGATCCTAGATGTAGAGTCGAGTGCTTTATTGCTGATCCAACGTTGTCCGTAACTGGATAACCATAAAGACAGTTGATGGGTACTCCACAAAGCATGCTGAGGGACATGAGTGACCTAGATGGAATTTGCCCATCCTGCATAACAGGATAAATGTCTATGGGCCCAATATTGAACTGGACAAGGATGACACGGTCTATGCCTTGTGTTCAATATAGACATAAGGGCAAAAGGGTAATTATACACATAATTATTATCACAGAAGGAATTGTCAGATCACTTGACATTTTCGTGTCTTGGGTAGCAGTGATGTGTTGCTAGATACCGCTCATTGTTTATTATGTTAAATGCGTGATTTAATATAATTGCCAACGTCACGAAAACCTACAGGGTCACACACAAAGGACGGATTGATGAGAGATAGAGTAACTAAGGAATACCGTAAGGTACGGTGCCCTTAAGTGAGTTATAGAGCATCGTAAGGTACAATGTACTTGAGTAGAATACGAAATATGGTAAGGTACCATGAGCTTAAGTGATTTTGGGCATATTATAAGATATGGGCCAAAATACACTTAAGTGGGCTTTTAGCTTGAAGCCCACACAAGTGGTTCTATAAATAGAACCCTTGTGCAGAAGCAAAAATTTGCGGTTGCATTATTTTCGTTTTCTCACTCTCTCTCTCTCACTCAAAGCCTTCATTCGTACCAGCTAGCACTGAGATTGAAGGAACCCGTTCGTGTGGACTGAGTAGAGACGTTGTCATCGTTCAACGTTCGTGATCGTTTCCGTGGATCTGCATCAAAGGTTTTGATCGTCACAAGAGATCTGCACCAAAGGTTTCAATTGTCACACGAGGTAAATATTTTATCACTGATCATGACCATTCGTAAGGATCTCTAAAGGAGAAATTTTAATTTCCGCTGCGCTTTGGGTCGCAATTCTCCTTCAGTGGTATCAGAGCCACTTACGAAACCATGAATCGGATAGCTGTTTAATTTCTGTATTAATATGATTAAAAGACAGAATGAATTGATTAATTAAAAGGGTAATTAAATTTGGCATCATGAGTGTACGAGTTGGATGATTGATGTTGACTATGCTTCGGAATCCGACATTAGTATGGTGAAGCAGCGATACATCGATCGTCCATAGGTTACGCAATTGAGACCGATCAACTTATATATGATATAAGGAATCCTAATGCAAAGTACGGTATATGTGATATACTGTTTCTGTTTCGTTCATTCGAACACTAAATGATTGTTTTCCTTTGAGCGATCAATGGTCATTTGCTTCGGAATCCGACATTAGTATGGTGAAGCAATGACCTGTTGATCAATCATACTGAATCAACAATCGAGGTGTGTTTGACGGTCTGAAATTGGCGCATTAGGGTTGGTGATGGCGCAAGGGTTGTGCCGTCAAGGAGTTGTGAATTTAGGGCTTTTGGAAGAGGTCAGTAGACTGTTTCAAAGTTCTGTTATCTTGGCCGCGTGAAGCTCGTGTGACGAGCGTAACAAGCGTAACAAGATGGATGCGTGACGAGCGTAACAAGATGCGTAACGGTCGTAACAAGATGCGTGACGGTCGTAACACGCTGCGTGACGCCCGTGACGGTCGTAACAAGGACGTGACGGTCATCACATGCCTTGTGACGGTCGTCACACACACAAAGTGGGGTTTCTGTTTTGACTACGCAAGGGTTGTGGTGATGCAAAACAATGTCCATTTCAAATGAATTGTTCATTAAAATTTTGGTATTGTGACCGGGCAGCGGAACCCCCGGCCAACTCTGCGTAGTGTGATCGGTCGCCGAAATTTAATTTTGTTTTAATTAATTAAAGGGATTAAAATTTAATAATAATAATGTGTTTGTTATTATTGCCTTGTTGTGATCAGTTGTGGCCTTAGTTGTCCTTTATTTTGTTTTGGGTTTTTTAAATACGACCTGCGTGTCGTGCCTCTCCTTTTGATCTCTTAATGTAACTTCTTTTCTCATCTCAAACCCTCGTATGTAAAACGAGTTTCCTCTGTAATGTAATGATATGAAGAAAGAGAAGAATTCAGTATCAAAGGAGAAAGAGAAGAATTCAATATCAAAGGAGAATAATGATATGAAGAAAGAGAAGAATTCAATATCAATGGAGGACAACCTTGAAGATCTTGCTTGGAGAAGCTTAGATCGTTATTAGGTTAGCTTAGGTTCTCTCATTGGCTTGGGAGAACAATTGCGCTAGGGGCCATAACTGTTTCATTTTGTTTGTATGTATATTGATGCATGTGAGAGACGATTTATATGATAAACAAGCCGGTGAGATCATAAAAATTGCAATTCCCTCAAACTAAAATATTAAGTTTATGCTTTCCAAGTTTTAGCACTCATCAAGACTAGTATCGGATAATGTAGGTTTCGCCAAAGCGAGGTGCATGTTCTATATTAGTAAGGTGCGATGGGATAATTGTAATATCCAACTGCTAAAACAATGGGTCAAACTTAACTAAACAAATTATGATGATATTATATATGTTTGCTTTCCAAGTTTTAGCACTCATCAAGACTAGTATCGGATAATGTAGGTTTCGCCAAAGCGAGGTGCATGTTCTATATTAGTAAGGTGCGATGGGATAATTGTAATATCCAACTGCTAAAACAATGGGTCAAACTTAATTATAATTTTCTTATATATGTTTAGAAGCAAGAGTTAGGAATGATCCATATGATGGATTCGAATAAGGAGTTATTCACCCAACTGAAATTTTCGAGAGTTGTATGAGATACAATTGGAAGGAGTTCCTACCAAAATAACCTAGTTTTGTGTAATCCGCCTACGCGGACTTAGAACGAAGTGAAATATGGATCTCGACCCACTAGAAAATCTTCCAACGGGATTTTCCGAATCAAATGATGAGGGTCATTTGTTTTGAGTAAAATAGTGGGAGCATATTTGATTAAAGGCCTAATTAAATATGTCAATGATACTTATATTTTCTTAATCCTTATGTAGATAACCATGACAGCAAACACCTCTAACAACATCTTGCGATCAATCGTTGACAAGGAAAAATTGTCTGGGACAAATTTTCTGGATTGGCACCGAAACCTGAGGATTGTCCTCAAACATGATAAAAAGCTGTATGTCTTGGAGACACCTGTTCCTGAAGAGGAACCTCCTAGTTCTGCACCTAAGGCAGAAAGAGATGCTTATAAGAAGCATGTCGATGATGCCAATGAAACTGCTTGTCTCATGCTGGCTACCATGAACTCAGAATTGCAAAAGCAACATGAGAACATGTCAGCGTTCGATATGATCGAACACCTGAAGCTGCTCTATCAAGAGCAAGCAAGGCATGAGAGGTTTGAAGTTTCAAAACCCTTTTCCAAAGCAAGTTAGCTGAGGGAGCCCCTGTAGGTCCCCATGTACTCAAGATGATTGGGTATGTGGAAAACCTTGAGAGATTGGGTTTTCCCCTCGAAAAGGAACTTGCGACTGATTTGATCTTGCAATCGTTGCCAGATAGTTTCAGTCAATTTGTCCTAAATTTCAAAATGATTGATATGGACAAATCTCTTCCTGAACTGCTCGCCATGTTAAGAACTGCCGAGCAGAATCTGAAGTCAAAAGGGAAGTCCATTCTGATGATCGGAAATGGAAAGAGACAGAACAAAAGGCCCACCAAGCAGGGTGATAAAGGGAAAGGCAAGGAAGTTGCCAAACCCAGACCCACCGTTGCTGCTTTGAAGCCTAGTGGAGGCATAGCAAAGGCAGGCACCTGCTTCCATTGCGGTAAGACCGGACACTGGAAGAGAAACTGCCCAAAGTACCTGGAAGATACGAAGAATGGAGTAGAGACTTCAACTTCAGGTATTTTTGTTATTAAATAAATTTATCTACTTCTGCATCATGGGTATTAGATACTGGATACGGTTCTCACATTTGTACAAATGTGCAGGGGCTGAAAAGGAGTAGAGATTTGGCAAAAGGTGAAGTTGACCTACGAGTTGGCAGTGGAGCAAAGGTTGCTACTTTAGCCGTAGGATCTTATGTATGGACTTTACCTAGTGGTTTTATAATTCAGTTAGAGAACTGTTATTATGCACCTGCAATTAGCAGGAATATTATTTCCATTTCTTGTTTGGACAAGTTTGGTTTTTCATTTATAATAAAGAACAATTGTTGCTCAATTTATTTGAATGATATATTCTATGCTACTGCACAAATGAGCAATGGACTATATGTCCTTGATCTCAAAATGCCTATTAATAACATTAATACTAAAAGGGTGAAACCTAACGAGTTAAAACCAACTAGGTAAGAATATTAAAACTCTTCGATCAGATCGAGGTGGTGAGTATTTAAGCCTAGAGTTTGATCCATCTGAAAGAGTGTGGGATCCTATCCCAACTTACTCCTCCTGGAACACCCTAATGGAATGGTGCATCTGAGAGAAGAAATCGAACCCTGTTGGACATGGTCCGATCCATGATGAGTCACGCCGATCTTCCAAACTCCTTTTGGGGACATTGACAGCAGCTTACACATTTTAACCGTGTTCCATCCAAAAGGGTTGAGAAGACACCATATGAGATATGGAGTGGTAAGAAACCACATATGTCTTACATGAAGATTTGGGGTTGCGAGGTTTATGTGAAACGACAAATTTCAACTAAGCTTGAGCCCAAATCTGACAAATGCTTATTTGTGGGGTATCCTAAAGAAACAAGAGGGTATTACTTCTACAATCCTTCTGAGGGCAAAGTGTTTGTCGCTCGAACTGGAGTTTTCCTAGAAAATAATTTTATTTCCAAAGGAACCAGTGGGAGGAAAGTAGAGCTTGAAGAAATTCAAGAATCACAAAGCATCGACACACCTATGGAGGAATTGGAGCAGGAAACACAAGTAGTTGTGTGAGAGCAACCTGCTCAAGTAGAACAAGACCAGCGTAGGTCAGGCAGGATACGTCACCTACCTGAGATATATGGATATCTGATCAAGGTGATGTATTACTCAACGATCAAGATGAGCTTGTGACCTACTCATGGAATCTTCGTTTTGATGAAACAGTAAAACAATATGGATTCATCAAGAACGAAGATGAGCCTTGTGTCTACAAGAAGGTTAGTGGGAGCATGATCGTATTCCTGGTATTATATGTAGATGACATATTACTTATTGGAAACGATATCCCTACCCTGCAACAAGCAAAGTCTTGGGTGGGGAAATGCTTTTCTATGAAGGACCTAGGTGAAGCAGCCTATATATTAGGAATCAGAATCTATAGAGATAGATCATAAAATGCTTGGCCTAAGTCAGAGTACATAGACAAGGTGCTGAGACGCTTTAATATGAATGATTCCAATGGTTATGTGTTTTGCTGAAATGGTGGCGCTGTGAGCTTGAAAAGTTCAAAGCAAGTTACAGTTGCTGATTCTACAACCGAGGCCGAGTATATTGCTGCCTCAAATGCAGAAAAGGGAGTTGTTTGGATCAAAAAGTTCATTAGTGAACTTGGCATAGTCCCTAGCATTGTGGATCCCATTGGTCTCTCTTATGATAACAATGGTGCTATCGCACAAGCCAAAGAGCCTAGATCTCACCAACGATCCAAACACATACTTAGGCGTTATCATCTCATTCGAGAGATAATAGATAGAGGAGATGTGAAAATATGTAAAGTACCTACACTTGACAATATAGTTGACCCACTGACAAAGCCTCTTGCGCAGCAGAAGCATGATGGCCATACTAGATCAATGGGCATACGGGGTATGCCTGATTGGCTCTAGTGCTAGTGGGAGATTGTTGGTGTAAGCCCTAGAGGCCAATACATTTTGGTACTTGTATCGAATAATAAAAGGCATTCTCTTTATTATGGTTGATTAATAAAGTCCCTGGAATAGATAGTCCGTTTAATGTATTAAGTGTGACTTAATCATGAGAACACATTAAACATAAGGACACTATTCCTAAAGTATCCATAGTCGAGCTTTAGTGTGAAGTGGGATAACATTAAAGCATTAAGACTATTATGTTTGTAGACTGATGATCACATCTCATGGATCATGGATAAAGAGTTATCAAGTCTTAAACATAGGTATGAATATTATGAGTAATATTTATACCGGATTGACCCGCTATGAGAATACTATATAGAAAGTTATGCAAGGTGTCATAAGTTATTCTCATGGTGATAATAGTGTATTCCACTCTTCGACCTAAAACCACTATGGATCCTAGATGTAGAGTCGAGTGCTTTATTGCTGATCCAACGTTGTCCGTAACTGGATAACCATAAAGACAGTTGATGGGTACTCCACAAAGCATGCTGAGGGACATGAGTGACCTAGATGGAATTTGCCCATCCTGCATAACAGGATAAATGTCTATGGGCCCAATATTGAACTGGACAAGGATGACACGGTCTATGCCTTGTGTTCAATATAGACATAAGGGCAAAAGGGTAATTATACACATAATTATTATCAAAGAAGGAATTGTCAGATCACTTGACATTTTCGTGTCTTGGGTAGCAGTGATGTGTTGCTAGATACCGCTCACTGTTTATTATGTTAAATGCGTGATTTAATATAATTGCCAACGTCACGAAAACCTACAGGGTCACACACAAAGGACGGATTGATGAGAGATAGAGTAACTAAGGAATACCGTAAGGTACGGTGCCCTTAAGTGAGTTATAGAGCATCGTAAGGTACAATGTACTTGAGTAGAATACGAAATATGGTAAGGTACCATGAGCTTAAGTGATTTTGGGCATATTATAAGATATGGGCCAAAATACATTTAAGTGGGCTTTTAGCTTGAAGCCCACACAAGTGGTTCTATAAATAGAACCCTTGTGCAGAAGCAAAAATTTGCGGTTGCATTATTTTCGTTTTCTCACTCTCTCTCTCTCACTCAAAGCCTTCATTCGTACCAGCTAGCACTGAGATTGAAGGAACCCGTTCGTGTGGACTGAGTAGAGACGTTGTCATCGTTCAACGTTCGTGATCGTTTCCGTGGATCTGCATCAAAGGTTTTGATCGTCACAAGAGATCTGCACCAAAGGTTTCAATCGTCACACGAGGTAAATATTCTATCACTGATCATGACCATTCGTAAGGATCTCTAAAGGAGAAATTTTAATTTCCGCTGCGCTTTGGGTCGCAATTCTCCTTCAGTGGTATCAGAGCCACTTACGAAACCATGAATCGGATAGCTGTTTAATTTCTGTATTAATATGATTAAAAGACAGAATGAATCGATTAATTAAAAGGGTAATTAAATTTGGCAACATGAGTGTACGAGTTGGATGATTGATGTTGACTATGCTTCGGAATCCGACATTAGTATGGTGAAGCAGCGATACATCGATCGTCCATAGGTTACGCAATTGAGACCGATCAACTTATATATGATATAAGGAATCCTAATGCAAAGTACGGTATATGTGATATACTGTTTCTGTTTCGTTCATTCGAACACTAAATGATTGTTTTCCTTTGAGCGATCAATGGTCATTTGCTTCGGAATCCGACATTAGTATGGTGAAGCAATGACCTGTTGATCAATCATACTGAATCAACAATCGAGGTGTGTTTGACGGTCTGAAATTGGCGCATTAGGGTTGGTGACGGCGCAAGGGTTGTGCCGTCAAGGAGTTGTGAATTTAGGGCTTTTGGAAGAGGTCAGTAGACTGTTTCAAAGTTCTGTTATCTTGGCCGCGTGAAGCTCGTGTGACGAGCGTAACAAGCGTAACAAGATGGATGCGTGACGAGCGTAACAAGATGCGTAACGGTCGTAACAAGATGCGTGACGGTCGTAACACGCTGCGTGACGCCCGTGACGGTCGTAACAAGGACGTGACGGTCATCACATGCCTTGTGACGGTCGTCACACACACAAAGTGGGGTTTCTGTTTTGACTACGCAAGGGTTGTGGTGATGCAAAACAATGTCCATTTCAAATGAATTGTTCATTAAAATTTTGGTATTGTGACCGGGCAGCGGAACCCCCGGCCAACTCTGCGTAGTGTGATCGGTCGCCGAAATTTAATTTTGTTTTAATTAATTAAAGGGATTAAAATTTAATAATAATAATGTGTTTGTTATTATTGCCTTGTTGTGATCAGTTGTGGCCTTAGTTGTCCTTTATTTTGTTTTGGGTTTTTTAAATACGACCTGCGTGTCGTGCCTCTCCTTTTGATCTCTTAGCAAAATGATCAACCCCTTCTTGATAGACTCTTCAAGGAGTGCCCCAATCTTCACCATCCGAACACAATCTTCAGACCCCAAGTTGACTGTTTCCAGATCTTCGAGATGCGGCTGAATGATCTTCTTCTCATGCTCAAGGAGACGGGTAATCTCATCAGGAATCCCTTCAACATCATCTTCCTCTGCTTCAAATACAGGGAATTCAAAATTGGGAGATGGCGTTGGATCATTATGTTCAATGGGTTTTAGAATCAACCTGCATAATGATTTTGGATGATAAAAAGCTTTAGAATTTAAACAAGCAAACCATTATGCAGATGAAAAGATTGCTTTTATTCTTGTTTTTAGGGTTTTTTGTGATCACCGATTTCATGCAAAAGCAAAAAGTGAAAACAAATGGAAAAACAAATGTTTAACAATGCATTAATTGAATGAAATATCATTGTATATATGATGCCAAGAATGTCATCACTTCTCCTTTTGGCATGGGAGAAGGGTTTTGAAACAAAGTGAACAAATTACGCTGACTTATGAATGACCGTAGGAACATCCACAGCGACCCAATTGTGGCAGATCCCGCCAGGGATAACAAAGTTGTTCAGATCCTCTGCATCCTCTTCTAGAATAGCAGCAGCTTCCTCAGCTCGATCAGCATGGATGAATCCTCCACTCTTGAACAACCCTTTCTCATTGAAGACCCCAGAAGAATAGCCAATGCCAGCCCGGGATTTATTATCTTCAAGCTCAATCATCTTCCCTAAACCAGCAACTGCACCACATTCAATGGCCAGCTTTGCATCATGATAGGAAGCAAATGAAGGAGACGTCTTCTCAATTGGCTCAGCAATAGACAAAGCTTGGAAAGGCGTTCCAACTTCATCCTCAGCATCAATATATGATAAAGAAGACAAGTGGCTAACCAGGAGAGCCTTTTCTCCCCCTACCACAACCAATTTCTTATTCTTAACGAATTTCAGCTTCTGGTGTAGGGTGGATGTCACGGCGCCAGCCTCGTGAATCCATGGTCTACCAAGGAGACAGCTATAAGATGGGTGGATATCCATAACCTGAAAGGTGACTTGGAAATCACTTGGTCCAATCTTGATTGGGAGATCAACTTCCCCAATCACGGTCTTACGCGACCCATCGAAAGCTTTCACAACAACACCACTCTGCCTCATGGGAGGCCCCTGATATGACAATCTCGAAAGAGTGGTCTTCGGCAATACATTCAAAGATGACCCAGTGTCCACCAGCACGTTGGACATGGCGTCGTTATTGCAATTCATGGAAATATGTAAAGCCATGTTGTGGTCTGTTCCCTCCTCAGGGAGATCAGCGTCACAGAAACTCAAAGTGTTGCAGGCGGTAATGTTTGCAACTATACTGTCAAACTGTTCTATAGTGACATCATGATCAACATAAGCCAGGTCCAAAACTTTCTGCAGAGCCTCCCTATGGGGTTCTGAATTCAGAAGCAAAGATAACACGGAGATTTTGGACGGTGTTTGTAGAAGCTGGTCTACAACGTTGTACTCACTCTTCTTGATGAGCCTCAGCATCTCATCACAGTCTTCATTCACAATGCCACTAGGGCCAACAGAAGAAGTAGGAGTCTTTTGTATAGAGGAGGGTTTGGCAACAGGTGTCGGGTTCGGAACATTCACCGCAGTCCCAACCAGACACTCAGCAGAATCAGAAACAACAGCCCTAGCCTGAGGCTTAAATGCTGAGAACACGCGACCACTACGGGTCAACCCGCTCACATCCGCAATATTAACCACAGAGGTTGAAGGCAAAGGCACTTCTTTCCCATCTTCCACAACAACTGGATTATATCGGAAGGGAATAGCTCTATCTAAAGAATAAGGCACAGGGCCTGCAGGCTTAATCACCAAGGAAGGAGAGACCTTCGGCTTGCTACCATCATAACGGATGACAACAGGCTCAGGAATCTTGAACACAGGAGAAATCATATTTACTTCTGGTTCATCTTCATCAACATTTCTGTTTTGAAGAATCTCAATAGTCCCATCATCTAACAGCTCTTGAAGCTCTCTGCGCACTTGGCGACAACCCAATCTGTTGACGAAGCAGATACGGCATTTGTCATGGTCGTGCTCCATATGACTGTAATCACACAGCAGACGATGCAACTAAACCAATGACTGTCGAATATGACTTACATATTTGACCTTATATTTGCCAGGGCAACCCTGGACCATGTTAACCGACTTCCCATGCTCGGGCAATGGGTTCTTTGTAATATTAGGGCCTGAGTCCTCAAAGCTCAGAATGCCGCATCTCATAAGGTCTTGCACCTTAGTCTTTGATGGATAGCAGTTCTCTATATTGTGATCGGGAGCACCAGAATGATAAACACAATGCTGGTCGGACTTGTACCACCACTGCGGGTTAGCAGGCACAGCCGGAGGATCCTTCGGGGTAATCAGTTTCCGCTCTATTAAAGAGGGATATAGCTCAGCGTATGACATAGGAATAGGATCGAAAGTGATCTTCTTCCTATCATAATTCAAATTAACCTGATTATTGTTGCCACGAGGCTGGTAAGCCTGTTGTTATGGGCGATGTTGCTGTTGATACTGAGGTTGTTGCTGATTATGTTGATGTTGTTGATGCTGATAATTGTCTCTGAAGACAGGTGCTACATTAGCCACCTGGTGCTGACTGCTGGCATGACGCACAGGCTTCCTCTTGGCAGAGGGTCTTCTGGGTTTAGCATGGGATTGCACAACATGTGCCTCCCCATATTTCTTCTTAAACGCCCCATATCGTTTAGAAGAGCCTTCATCCTTAGATAACCGTCCTTCCCGGACTCCTTCCTCCAATCGCATCCCCATGTTCACCATTTCGGTGAAATCAGAGGGAGCACTCGCAACCATCCGCTCATAGTAAAATGAACTAAGAGTCTTCAAAAAGATCTTAGTCATCTCCTTCTCTTCCAGCGGAAGAGTAATCTAAGCTGCCAGCTCTCGCCACCTCTGGGCGTACTCCTTAAATGTCTTTTTATCCTTCTGAGACATGGCTCTGAGTTGATCACGGTCAGGAGCCATATCAACATTATACTTGTACTGCTTGGCGAAGGCTTCGCCAAGATCGTTGAAGGAACGAATGTTTGCACTATCAAGGCTCATATACCACCGAAGAGTTGCACCAGACAAACTATCCTGAAAATAATGAATCAGCAGCTGATCATTATCTGTTTGAGTAGACATTTTCCTGGCATACATAACCAGGTGACTGAGTGGGCAGGTGTTCCCCTTATACTTCTCAAAGTCAGGGACTTTGAATTTGACAGGTATCTTAACACCGGGAACCAAGCACAGTTCAGCAGCAGACTTGCCGAACAAATCTTTCCCTCAGAGGATCTTCAATTCCTTGCGGAGTTCCAGGAATTGGTCATTCATAGCTTCCATCTTTTCATTAACATCTGGGCCCTCAGACGGCTCAGAATGATAGATGGTGTCGTCTACCCTGGGAATGGTATGCACGACAGGAGGAGGCATTGCAAGGACCGGGCTAGATGCCGGCATGGAAGCAAAGGTAGGAGCTGGAATATCAGGCATGAAACCTGGAGGCATACCCCACGGAAACCCGGCTGGCATGGCATTCAGCACGAAGTGGGCACTGGCAGCTGGCACAGTCGAGGAGACAATCTCTGATATAACAGTCCTCTGGGGAGGAGTTACAGGAGGTGGAGATGGTTGATTCTGAGCAGCCAAAAATTGCTCCATCAGAGCACTCAGTCTAGCGACCTCTTCCTTCAGCTCACGGTTCTCTTGTTCAAGTTGATCCATCACTCTTGCAGAATTGGCTCGGGTGTAGTACCGATGAGTCAGCTTATCTTTAAAATAAATGAAGAGCACATAGTTAGGCCACAGACAAGAGGACCAGAACAACACCTGCTTATGCGAGATGATGCATGCAATGCTCGTGCACATGCTTTGTCTTTTATTTCAAGGAACTTTTAGGGTTCTATTTGCAAATTTGAAATTTTAAAGCATTTAATATCATATGGAAAATATCTCATCAAATATATTTGATACAAAGAAGTACAGCATTATTGATTATTACAAGGGAAAAGGAAAATGAACATCCTATGGATCCCTAGAAGCTCGAGATGCTGGAAGACGAGATGCACAAAGCTTCTTGATCTCTCTCTCTCGTATGCTGCTTCCATATCCGCTTTCTCCTTAGCTAGTCGATCGTACTTCCTCTTCCAAAACTTGGAAGACTGAGGAAGCAGAGAAGTCCAGGTATCATTCGGATCATCTATCACCTGATGCTCGAGGAACTCGATCAGAGCGTCCTTTTCCTTAAGCTGTTGAAGCAACTCTTCTCTTTCACGGATCCAGGCACGTGAAAGGTCTTCGTCTCTCAACTCCTCTACGCCTTGGTTAGGGAGGGTTGAAGGCCCAGCCACATCCAACGGTGTAGGTCTCGGATAATCATATGGCATAAGATACTCTGATGCTCTCTGTCTGACCCAAGAAGTATACGGCTCCAAAGCGATGCAGTTCTTCGGACCCAACTCATTTCTATCCTTCTTGTGAATCTTGCGCCAAGCGCGAACCATCCTGGCTTTCAGACCTTGGGGATCTTTACCCTCCTGAAAGAACACACCTTCTAACAGAATGTTATGAGGTTTATCTTTTAGGGGGAACCCAAGCTGACGACGTGCTAAGATAGGATTGTAGCTGATCCCACCACATGTACCAAGAAGAGGCACATTAGGGAATTCACCACAATAATCAATAATCTGAACTGTATCATACATGCGATCATACCAAGAGATATCGTCATTAGTGAGAGACATGAGTCTCGTAGACCACCGTAGACATCCCTTGTTCTCCTTGAAAGCAACCGTCTGCGGTAAGTGAGAAATAAACCACTTATACAACAGAGGCAAACAACACACAATAGTTCCTCCACCCTTTGCATTCCTCAAATGCAAAGAGAAATAGGCATCACCCAACAGAGTAGGAACGAGATTAAGAACAGAAATGATCCTAATGGCGTTCACATCCACAAATTTGTCGATGTTGGGGAACAATACCAATCCATAGATGAGCAGCACGAATATGGCCTCAAAGGCATCCTCACTCATGGCCTTCCCATAAACGGTAGCTTGAGCGATGAGGAAATCAGAAGGAAGACCCCGAATTCCACCTTTGGTGGTCATATGCGCTTCAATCAGGGTTTCATCTATGTGCAACAAGTCTGTGATCTCTCGAGAAGTCGGAATACTCTCCAAGCCACTGAATGGTACCTGATCCAGAATAGGAATACCCACAATATGAGCATACTCCTCGAGCGTAGGCAACAGCTGAAAGTCCGGAAAAGAGAAGCAGTGATACAAAGGATCATAGAACTGCGCCAAAGTACTCATCAACCTGAGTGGTCAACAGAGGCAGAAGCTTCCCATAACGAGCTTTGAAACCCAAGGGATCTAATACATAAGATGTCAGATTCCTTAACTCTTTCACATCGGGCTGTCTAAAGTTGTACTTCTTTGTATGCCTTTTTGGTCTTTCCATGTCTGAAAATTTTGCAAATAAACCCTTTAAGTTCCTTGAAAATTTTCTGATTTTTTGATGACATGAATGCAGATGAATGCATGAATGTATGAATGCAACAATCACACTCAATGATCAAGCAAATCACACCAAACAAAGGTCATGGGAAAGCTCATAGCATCCCTAATATCAATCATCCATTTTGGTGGATTACGGTTTTCACCTTATCGACACCCAAGTTCCATTGATATTAACAATACATGAACCGACTCAATCATCCTTAATATCAATCACCCATTTGGTGGATTACGGTTTTCACCTTATCGACACCCAAGTTCCATTGATATTAAGGATGTCTGAACGACTCAACCATGAATCACGGGTTTGTTGAGAGTCACGAGCATGGAGTCTCGGTTAAGAACCACCCAAAGGGAGTGTACTAGGGTTTAAACCTGCCGAACATGTTCTACAAAAGGTTCCCATAGTCATCATCCCATCTTTCGAATATTATCGGAGGAACGAATACTCGTATTCCAAAAATATTCTCAAGAGAGACTTTTATGAGTGTAGTATCGCGTAACAATCGCATCAGATCTTACATCTGAACGACCTCCGCACTACGTCCTAAAAATAGGCCAAGATGGGCTTGGTAAACTAAGGTTCTAAGGCACATGATTGAAAGAATAATGCCTAACCATAAATAACTTGTGTGACATTATTAATCCAACATGACCTCCACCAAGTGAATGGACTCGCAAGTCAACTTGTTAAGGAATACTCCACACAAGTCGACGATACTATGCCATTCTCCTATCCTAAGGTGCACTCGAGTTCGGGTATAGAACTCATCTCACAGAGATCACCAAGCAAACAACAATTGTATATCAAGCAATTCAATCATTACAATCAATACAGTAATCCCAAATTGTACAAAAACATGTCATATAACAAATAAACAATATCATACAACAAGGGTGAAAAGTAGGCAAAACCACCATGTTGTCCCCAGCAGAGTTGCCACTTTTCTGTAGCGGTGTATTCGTCACTTTATGATTTATTGATTAAATCAAAAGCAAAGCATACAAAGAATCGAGTCGCCACCGCACTTTTATTTATCCAAAGGAATGGCTAAAAAGCGAACAAAACCCTAAGAAGTTTTACACATAGAAAACTAATGAAAAGATCAGAGATCTGGGTAAGGGGTTAATTACGCAATGGGAAGGTGTTAGGCACCCAAAATGTCCTAGGTACTCCTAGGGAGCCCTTTTCACATCTTGTTGTACGAAATGTTATTTGTTTATGAAATATTTATTGTGCAAACACGGCTTGAAGGGATGAGAGAAAGAATATACAAGTTATTATTTTTGTGTTTGAACGGATGAACCTGTTGCCTACGTACCTTTCCATGGAAGGTAAGGATCAAAACGCCGTAGTTCGGCTAAAAGATTTCCAAAATATGAGTGGATTCATTTTAAAACAAAAGCCCTAAGGTCTTTCGTTATCCACGGGAGAAAACTCAACCTTATACAAACAACAAGTCCACCATGTGAGAAAAGCTTCAACCTGCTAGTGAAGGGTTAACCCTATAATAAGCTAGGAAGTCTTACAATTCAATCACTAAGGACAAAAGGTGAGATTAACATCAACCAACTAGGATAAATCAAACCTATGGCTAATGTATGAAAACTTATCAAGAATGGACAAAGCCACAAAACAATTGAGTGAATGGAATTAACCAATTAGGATTATTCACAAAAATGGTCAAAGTATGATTATAATTCAATTCAAAAGAGGTATTATGAAATGGAGTTTGAAAAATCAAAGGCCTAAAGCCTAGGTTTCTAATTTGAAAACAAATGAAAATGTTTGCACAATAGTTTTCTGGTTTTGGATTAACATACAAATGGAGGTTTAAAGAAACAAAAGGTGGGAGGGTGAGGAAGTAAAACTTCTTAGATGTTCACCTCTTGAGATCATATGTAGATGCTTCAAGTGATTCCTTTGGAATAGGCAACAATGCAAATAACAGATGAACAAAACAAATGGATACCGAATGCCAATCAATGGACTTATTCCAATCTCCCAAAACAAAAATGGATACCAGATGCCAATCAATGGACTTATACCAATCTCCCAAAACAAAAATGGATACCGGATGCCAATCAATGGACTTATACTAGTGTCCTAAAACAAAGAAAACATGATACCAGATGCCAATCAATGGACTTATACTAGTCTCACAAAGCAAAGAAACAAGGATACCAGATGCCAATCAATGGACTTATACTAGTCTCCTAAAACAAAGAAAACATGATACCAGATGCCAATCAATGGACTTATACTAGTCTCCCACCATATCATAGGAAACAACTGCCAACCAATGGACTTATGCTTGTCTCCTCCATGGACAAAGCAAAATGCTACAAAGAAAAGTTTATGAAATGATATACAAGTGATGATGATAAATGCACAAAGGCACACTCAAGCAAATATGCACAGATGAATCAAGTAAGCAGACAAACAAGTCAATTAGCACACACTATATACAATCAATTAGGCTCAAGCAAGGTTAGGGTTTACAGCCAACTGGAATGGGGTATTTTGTGCTCTTAACCCTAACATTGAGAGTTAGGGTGAAGCAGATGAAATGGAGATGAGGGGTGTGCCTCATAGCTCTTATCCCTGGTCAGGGAGAGCTTTGATCAATGGAAGGTGTGGGAGTTCAGAAAGTTGGAACTCTTCTCCACATATGATAGACTCTATAAGATCTTGGGTTATTATTCACAATGCATCAACACATTGTGTGAGCAAAGTGAATGACACACTGAGTAGCAGGAGATGGATTACACATCTCTTTTATCTGCCAATTGCCTCATAAGAGGACTTTTCCTGCTTGGCAAAAAAATTAAACAATCACAAGCATTGCCTCTTAAGGAGGACTTTCGACAGGTGCCTACCAATAACAGTAGGTCTTCCAGACTACATGAAGATTAGAGATTATACCTAAGTGGTTAAGCAACCAAGCAAAGCAAAGTTCAAAATGAACTTAAAGCAACTTAGGTACCTGTGGAAACACTAAACAAATCAGTATAAAACTCAGACAAGAAAATAACAGTCAATAAGCAACAGATGATCTCAATGTACAAAAGGTGTAAGCCAAAGGCAAACACAAATGAGTGAGCATCAACCTACAAAACACACAATGTTAGTAATCACAAGCAAACATCAATATTCACATCATGAAGCATCACCAATTATGGGACTTGAATGCTTAACCTGAAACCAAACCTTCAAACATAAGCCACAAACCACTAGGTCAAAGCCTAGGGTCAAAGATGGAGAAAAAAATTTAAAACAGGAGCTGAAATTTAACATGAATCAACTTCAATCACATCTTGACATATTCCAAAAGGTCTCATATCAAAATCAATTACCAAAAGCATTTCATGATCAAGTGAAGTTCAAGGCAATTTTAAAGCTCAAATGTGATCAACCAGAATGAAAAATCTCAATTAAATCAGAAATGATTCAAATAATTCCAACAAATTTCATGATCAATCAGGACATCCATAATATGCATCACACAAAAAATCAGGAGCATTGGACATCATTTGGCATGGCAAACTCATCATACAAGTTGAACACCAAAAGGTGTGATACAAATTGTCACACCAACTTAGCACAATCATAAAATAGAAATGACAATTGATAAAAATGCCTAACCAACACCAAAATGTCAGGCAATGTGTCTAGTTTTATCATGCAAAATTTCACATTCATTGGATAAGAAACAAGCATTTCACAAAGGTATAAGCAAGGCAAGGTCAAATAAGGACACATGTTCAATCATTCTAGCACAAAAAGCTATCCAGCCAAGCACAACTTGTAAAATCATGATGATAAAAAACTAGAGAGAATAAGGATCACAATGCAAAAAACCTGGTATTTTTTGGATTAATTTTCAAATAGTTATGAATTTTACAAGATGAGAAAAATTAAAAAAAACATGAGAAGCATAGCATATGGAATAAGGAGGGAAAAGGAGAAAATAATGAAGCATTTGAATAATTGCATTGGCTAGGAATCGAAATCAGTACACATTCAAAAGTGGCGCACGCTCAAAACGACACCGTATAGCTCAAACCCTAGCGCGCCAAAGCATTTCGTAGCTAATTCAAATTTTGGTAGCAAACTGGTAGCAGAAACTGGAAATGAAGAACATTCAAGGTTGAAGATGAAGGTCATCATGATCTTCATCTGGATTTTCCAGAAAATCTCAAACATGTCCAGAAATTAAAATTAAGCACATCATCATGTAGTGCTTTCAACATATATCAAAGATCCACAATTATTTCATGCAAAAACATTCAAACACGCACGGATCGAAGAAAATAAGATTCAACAATCAAAACTTCAATCTATCGTATCTCACTCAAAACAGCACCAATTTGCACGATTCAAAGCTCAGAATTACCAGCACATCAAGATCTACAACAACATCATAATAGATTTGAGAATTAAGAGAATCGATTCATGACCTCTTGCAGAGCAGATCTGGATTTGGCTTGATTCAAGGCTCGTGATAGCTCAAATGTTCCTCTATGATGCTTGTATGGATGATTGAAGGAGAAATTGAAGCTTAATTGCACACGAATCCACCAGATTTTTGAAATTCCATGGATGCTTCAAGCTTTGTGTATGCTTCAATATGGCACTTTTTCTCTTGGTTCCATGTCCAAACTTGCTTAACAACACCTCAGATCAAGAATCAAGCAATGGAATGTGCTTTTGTTTGAAGAAATTGCAAAAAAAATTGAGAGAAAAATTTGGAGAAATTTGGATCTAGATCTGAAAAATGAAATGTTCATCCCTGAAAGCAGTTATGATTTTCTTTATATATGCCATGCTAATCATTCTCTAATCATGTTTAAACCAAATGCTAAGTGACATTAACCAAATGAGGTGTATGTGCAAAAAATGGTTTTTCACCTTATGCATGGAATGCATGTGTGAACAGTGCACGAATTCCCTTCATTTTCACTTAAAATCCAATTTTGGAACCAATGGTGATGGCAAAAAGTTCAAACCATGCACCAAATTTGAATTTTAGATTTTCCCTCCAAAAAACCAATGAATTAACAAGTGCTCATGTGATGACAATTCATATAATGTGATGCATGATTTGGAAATTAGAGGTCAAGAGGAGAATATTGCAAAAAGAACCACTCATTTTGGAGCTTTGGTTGAAAAGTTATGTCCATTTGAAGTTCCATGCATACTTTGCCATGTTTTGATCATATCTCCTTAACCACACATGAGAAATTGATGATCTTGGACTTTTTCGAAATGGGAGAGAAAGATCTACAACTTTCATGTTCAACAAAATTTCATTTGAAGCTTTCTTGATGATGTAATTTGAAGTTGAAATTGGTCAAAAACCTTTCCATTTTTGGAAAGTTTGAATTATGGGTCACTTTCTATTTTTGGAAATTTTTGACTGGACCTCAAATTCTTCAATGTGAATGTTTGAAATGTCAAATGAGACTCGTTTGAACATGAATGAAGTATTTCTAATCACTTCCCACCTCCAAATCCACAGTTGACTTTGCAGTTGACTTTCTAGGCCTTCAGTTAACTGGGAAATGTTCTGATGAAATTCAAGCCTCTACCACTTGGGATTTTGCTTCAAAATGACATCATATCTCATATGAACTCTTGTGAATGATTGTGGGGTCCAAATCTCAAGAATGACCACCATCTGTTGCTCAATGAATGCCTTTAATTGCCTTGGCCTATTGATTGCTTCATCTGCAAGACAAAGGTTAGATGACATATTTTTGTACTTTTGGTTAGTGGTAAAAAGAAAAAGCAATGATATACAAATGCAAGGAATGCTTGGTGATCAAGAATCACTCTCAAAAAGATGACCCACCCAAAGGGAAGGCAGCAAGGTGTCCAATGATCCTTGAGGCAATGCAATGTTATGATATGATGCCATGAGGGATCTTAGGGACAAAATTGGGGTCTTACACTTAGGCAATGAGTTTATCCACCCAAACACAAAATGTAAATAACTTGTATATTCTCTTCTCGTCTCTTCAATCATGTTTGCACAAATAAATTTTTTCACAAAATACCAACCTTACAACAAATGTGAAAAGGGCTCCCTAGGAGTACCTAGGATGTTTTGGGTGCTTAAAACCTTCCCATTGCATAACCAACCCCCTTACCTAGATCTATGACATTTTTACTAGTTTTTGATTCGATAAAACTTTTAGGTTTTTATTCGCTTTCTAACCATTCCTTTGGATAAATAGAAGTGCAATGGCCACTCGACTTGTATGGTTTACCTTAGATTTAGTCAATATCTCTAATGGTAACGAATACCCCGCTACAGTACAATGACGTGGTTATCAAAGCGTTCGACGGTTCTTCTAAAACTGTCATTGGTGAAGTGGACCTTCCAGTGAAGAGAGGTCCGAGTGATTTCAAAATTAATTTCTAGGTAATGGATATCCACCGACCTACAGTTGTTTGTTGGGAAGGACATGCATTCATGAAGCTAGAGAAGTAACGTCTACTCTACACCAAAAGCTAAAATTTGTGAAGAACGACAAGCTTGTCGTTGTTGGTGGAGAAAAGGCATTATTGGTGAGCCATCTATCATCTTTCACGAACGTTGAAGCTGAGGAGGAGGTTGGGACGTTGTTCCAAGCCTTATCTATTGCTGATGAAATGAAGAAAACTGGGGCACCCATGTCTTCTTTGAAAGATACGCAATAGGCTATTTAAGCTGGCAACATTGACAAGTGGGGTCGTGTTGTGGAGATCTCCGAGAATAGGAATAAAGTTGGATTGGGATTTCAACCAGGGTCGTCCAACGCTAAAGTCAAAGTTATGAAACCATTTTTTCATAGTGGAGGGTTCATTCATGGGAATGATCAACACTCAGCTGCCATTATTGAAGACAGTGGTGAAGAAGACGAAGCTTGCGCAAAATTTGTGACGCATGGCCAGACTTGCAACAATTGGGTTGCCGTTGATGTTCTTGTTGTCATTCACCGTTCTAAGTAATTTGTTTTTTATTGTCTTAAGAATAATCCTTCTCCTATGCCTAAGGGAGAAGTGAACATTGTTAGGCATTTTACTATTATCATCAATAAAATACAATTTTATTCATCCATATCTATGATGTTTTATTTTCACTTTTTGCTTTTTCTAAAAATGGTAATCACAAAAAACATAAATAAATATTAATTTTCCATCTACATAATATTTGTTTGCACTCCACTTCTCTAAAATCAAAATATCAAATCATTATGCAGGTTGGTTCTCAAACTCATTGAACACAATGATCCTACTCTATCTCCAAACTTTGATTTCCCTGTGTTTGAAGTTGAGGAAGAGAATGATGATGGAGAAATATCTGATGAATTATCTCGTTTGCTTGAGCACGAAGAAAAAGCCATTCAGTCGTTCGAAGAAAATATTGAACTGGTCAACTTGGATTCCGAGGATGATGTGAAGAAAGTTAAGATTGGGTCTCAACTGTGTCCAGAAGCTAAGAAGGGATTGATTGATCTTCTTCAAGATTATTCTGATGTGTTTGCTTGGTCCTATCAAGACATGCCTGGGTTGGATTTTGAGATTGTGGAGCATAGATTTTCGTTGAAGCCAGGATTCCCGTCGGTCAAGCAGAAGTTGAGGCGAACTCATCCTGATATGGTAGTAAAAATAAAAGAGGAAGTGCAGAAGATGGTTGATGTTGGTTTTCTTGTAACCTCCGAATATCCGTAGTGGGTGGCCAATATCGTGCCTGTTCCTAAGAAGGATGGAAAAGTATGAATGTGTGTTGATTATAGATATTTGAACAAAGCTAGTCTGAAAGATGATTTTCCTCTGCCTCACATTGATATGTTGGTAGACAATACAGCTAAATTGAAAGTCTTTTCATTTATGGATGATTTTTCTAGTTATAATCAAATTAAAATGGCACCTGAAGATATGGAGAAAACCACATTCATTACACCCTGGGAAACATTCTGTTATAGAGTGATGCCTTTCGGTTTAAAGAATGTTGGTGCAACATACTAGAGAGCTATGACCACTCTTTTTCATGATATGGTGCTGTCGCATCCACGAAAAACAACCGGCGGGCTAAAACAAAACAACACAGAGCCGCCACCGTGCGTTATTTATCCCAAAAGAGGGAAAGGAAACGCTCGAAGTAAACCTGGAAAAGACATGGTCTCGCGACCAAAGAGAAGGGGATCGGGAGTCGGTTATACGAAGGGAAGGTATTAGCACCCCTACGCATCTGTCGTACTCGACGGGATCCACGCTCAAAAGATAGAACAAGGTTGCTAAAACAAACATCACACACACATACTGAAGATAACACAGGTGGAGGAAGAGGGGAAAGGGCTCGCTAGGATATCTCATCCTATGCCTACGTATCTCATCTGGAATGAGAATTAGAGCTACCGTAGTTCGGCTCACGCACGCCGAAACAAAACACACACAAACAAGCAAACATGGAAACCGAATGCCAATCGCTGGACTTACATCAGACTCCGAACCAAACAAACCCACACTGGAAACCAAATGCCACTTGCTAGACTTATATCGGACTCCAAGCACACGACAATAGGATACGGAATGCCAATCGCTGGACTTACATCCATCTCCTACACACACAAGAAGGGATAACAAACAACAAGTTACTAAGGAGTCTGGCACTCGAGCCTAGCAACTATCAAACAAACACACACAAAAAGAAAAAGGGTGCCCGGAGAGATCTCGTACGATCTCCTGCCTACATACCTCATCTGGTATGAGGATCAGGGCAACGTAGTTCCCCTGAACAGGGGAGAAACTTTCTCCTAACCAGAGACTGAGAAATGACCAACTAGAAGGGAGACTGACTCGAGCCTAATAGTTATCATGTATTCCACAATGGTCCTAGGTTGAGTTTTCTATCTACTTGCACAAACAGCAAGCTAATCCTAAACAGGCAAAGCAAAGCATGCAAGTATAATCAACACAAAGCAAACATACACATAATTAGCACACACTATATACAGATAAAGTGGGCTCATACAAGGGTTAGGCTGCAAAAGCAAGCCAACTGCATCAGGGTGATGTTAGCTCTTAACCCTAACATTGAGAGTTAGGGTGAAGCAGATGAAATAGGAAGTGAGGGGTGTGCTTCACAGCTCTTATCCCTGGCCTGGGAGAGCTTTAGACAATATAAAGTGTGGGTTCAGAAAGTGGGAACCCTTCTACACTTATGACTGACTCAACAAGGATCTTGGGTTAATATCCACAATGCATCAACACCAGTTGTGTGAGCAAAGGGATGACTCAACTGAATAGCAGGAGATGGATTGCACATCTCTTTTATCTGCCAATTGCCTTATCAAAGGTCTTTTCCTGCTTGGCACAAAGATAAACAATCACAAGCATTGCCTCTTAAGGAGGACTTCAGACAGGTGCCTGACCAAGTAACAGGTCAGGTCTTCCAGACTACATGAAGTCAAAGAATTCTACCTCAATTGGTTAAGCAACCAAGCAACAGCAAAAGCAAGTTCAAAGAACTTAAGCAACTAATGTACCTGAAAACAATCTAGCTCAGTTAGTATTCAACTCAAACAGTCAAACAGACAAACTAAAAGTCAACAGTTAACTGTACACAAGCAAACAGACAAGCAAGCTATGCATCAAGGCAAAGCTCAAACTCAACTTAGAAGCCACCTACAAAACAAACTCAAGATTAGTTCAACATTGACCAATTAGTCAACTAAAGCAAGTGAATCATTTCCCTCATAGTCATATGCTCTTTGTCCTGAAAACACAACTCAAACATAAGCAAACCCCTAGGACAAGGCCTAGGGTCAAAGAGGGAGAAATAATTCAAAACAGAACATGAAAATTGACAATAATCAAGTTCAATCAAATTAAAACATCATCCAAAAGGTCCCATGTTCATATCATCAACCAATTTCATTTCACAAAGAATCTAATGCAAAGCATGCAAGTTCAAAGCTCATTGGACCAAATAGAATGAACCAATCCACATCACCTCAAAAATAATCCAATAAATCCCAAGAAAAATCATGGCTAAACAGCATTCATCACAGGATCATCATACCAAAAATCAAGTCATTTGGACAAGTGGAAGCATGTCAAATAAAATCCATAAGACAAGGCAAGGCAAAACAAGCTCAAAGGAAGCACAATTTCATGCATCAACTTCACACAAGCCTAAAACAGAATCTACATATGATAAATGTCTCAAACCAAAGCCAAGATAAACTTCAAAGTGTCTAGAATCAATGTGCAAAATTTCAAGTTCATATGATAAACATCCATCATTTCACAAATCATCTAAGTTCATGACTATCAAAAAGTCCAAATATGACAAGCCAGCAAAGAAAATCTCAAACAAATAGGAAATGCATCCAAAAATTCCACAACAATTCACAAGAAATCCTAACATCCAGAAGTATCATCATGCAAAACTTCACATCAATTGGCATTGAAATGGCATGGCAAATAAATTCCACAAGTCAAGCAAGCCATGGTGTGACACACATTGTCACACCTTCATTCAACATATCATATCTCATCAACCAGGAATGGGAAAAATGCAAACTCTATACCAAAATGTCCATTAAGGTGTCTATTTTAAGCATGCAAAGTTTCAAGAGTGTTGGATGAAATCTCATCATTTCACAATCAAAATGGCAAGGCATGTCAAGAAAACACATACATGAACAAACCCTAGCCAAAATTAAAATCCAACAGTGTGCAATTTCTGGAAAAATCATCAAAAAATAGAAGACATCATGAAGATCATTATGCAAAAAATCCCAGGCAATTTGGATAAGTATTTTTGAAGTTATAAATTTTTTATGAAGAGAAAAAATAAAAAAAACATGGATGAACTAGCATGAAATGGCATGGCATAATGAATAAAAATACAAAGGCATGGTTTGGAATATGTCCATGCCCAGAATCGAAGTGAAGGCGGATTTGAAATTGGCGCGTTTCATCCTGAAACGCACCGTTTCACTAACGTTACGCGACCAGGCTAATCATTCTCAACCAATCAATTTGCCAGTCACTGTCCAACGTGGACCAATGCATGGGCTCTAACAACCAAACACATGCAACCAGCACTCAAACGGATTGAACATGGCCTGGGAATAGAAATCTTAGGGTTCATGCAATGTTCATCATCATTCATCAGCTCAAGAACACTTTCTCACAGAAATTAACAAAAGTTATACCAATGGATTCGTCTTTCCAGCACATCATTAATCTAAGCTCATTTTAACCTAATTCTCAATATCATGCACGGATCGAGCAAAATAAGTTTTATGTATCAAACTTTAAATCACAAGAACTCACTCATCTCTCCATGAAAATCAATGCCACAAAGCTCAGTGCACTCACCTACGAAGGATCTACAACATGCATCCATTAATTTCAAGAATTGTGATGTTCGAAAACTGACCTTCAAGAGATTGCAGTGGTGAAATCAGTGGATTCAGGCTTGGCAAGGTGAAAACAGATGATCTAACACTCTTGTATGATGCTTTGGATGGATGCTTGAGAGTTAAATTGTCAGGATCTAGCTCAAATCTTCATTTGCCATTGATGAACACATGCTTCAATAGTTCCAAATTCAGCACCAAATCCTTCGAATCTTGCTTCCATTCAACTCAATTATGCCTCTTGATGATGGTTTGATCAAGGAAATAGCAAGGCTTGTGGAGAAATTTGAAGAAAAGTGAGAGAGAAAAATTGAAGAGTTTTTGGAAAACTAGATCTAGATCTGAATTCTGTTATGCTAATGAAGAAACAGTTATGATTAGTCTTATATATGTTCTGTTAAGCATGTTTGCTAATCATGATTAGGCCAAACCAAAGTAATTAATGGAAATGCAAGTGTAATGAAAATTTGGTAATTCACCCTCATATGCATGAATCCAATGGAACAGTGTTCGTGGCTTGCTTGAAATGCACCTCAAATGTCATTTTGAATCAAGTGCAAGTGAAAAAATGCAAAGGCAATGCATATTTTTTGAATTCGATTTTTCCCTCCAAAATCCAAATGAAAATTCAAATATTTTTGCAATGGAAATTCATGAATTATGATGCTTGAATTGGATAGAGCATGTCAAAACAAGAATGTGGCAAAAAATCCCACTCCATTTGGCCTTTTGGTTCACAAGTTATGCACTTTTGAAGTTCAAATTTTCTTGACCAAGATTGATCCATAACTTGCCAACCACACATGAGAAATTCATGTTCTTGGACTTTTTGGAAAGGTGAGAGCAAGATCTACAACTTTCATGTTGGACAAAATTTCATTTGAAGCATTTTTGGACATGTAATCTTAAGGAGAAAACCTTTCCATTTTTGGCAATTTTGAATTACAAGTCACTTTCTATTTTTGGAAAGTTTTCATCTGACTTTATTTTCTTCAATGTTGATGTTTGAAATGTCAAATGAAACTTGTTTGGACATGAATGAAGTGTTTCTAACCCTCTCCCACCTCCAATTCCATCAGTTGACTTATGGTTGACCTTTGTTGACTAATAGATGAATTGGCTATGCACAGATGAACTTGAGCCTCAATCTCCTGATGAAATGGCTCCAAAATGAAACCCTAACTTCCACAAGCTCAATATAACCATAGAATGATCCCCATCTCCATGAAACCCTCATCTCTTTGACAAAACCCTAATTGGCACAATGCAGATGATTAGGGTTGAGCAGAGGTCAAAACCCTAATCCCAAGGAATATGATCAAGCACAATGAATCTCTTGGTGATGACAAGACCATGATGATGATGATGTACCATTTCAACCAAGATAATGATCAACCTCCTTGAGGAACCAAGAAACCCTAATTTGAAGCACACCCTCAGATGGCTAGTGATCAATTCAATAGGACCCTCAAGCTTGAATCTTTTGACCTCTTGATCTTCTGAACAAGACTTAGGAGGATGACTTGCTTATTGTTTCCACATGATATGCAAATATGCAATGACTAATGTCCTAAAAAATGAAATGCAATATGCTAAGCTAGTCCCAAGAGAGGAGGGCAAATTTTGAGGTGTTACAGGTGCATAAAGAGATTGAAGTTTATGTTGATGATATGATTGCCAAATCAAGTGATGAAGAAGAGCATGTTGAGTATTTGTTAAAGTTATTCCAGCGTTTGAGGAAATATAAACTCCGCTTGAATCCCAATAAGTGTACTTTTGGTGTTCGTTCTGGTAAGTTATTGGGCTTTATTGTTAGTGAGAAGGGTATTAAAGTTGATCCTGCCAAGGTCAAAGCAATACAAGAAATGCTTGCGCCAAAAACTGAGAAGCAAGTCAGAGGTTTTCTCGGTCGCTTGAACTATATCTCAAGATTTATATCGCATATGAATGCCACATGTGAACCTATATTCAAGCTTCTTTGGAAAGATCAGTCTTGTGATTGGACCGAGGATTTCCAGAAACCTTTTGACATTATCAAAGAGTATCTGCTTAAGCCTTCGATTTTGTCTCCGCCTGTTGAAGGAAAACCCTTGATCATGTATTTGATTGTGCTTGATGAGAGTATGGGTTGTGTTCTTGGTCAGCAAGACGAATCTAGAAAGAAAGAGTATGTAATTTACTACCTCAATAAGAAATTCACCGACTGTGAGACTCGGTATTCCATGCTTGAGAAGACATGTTGTGCATTGACTTGGGCTGCTAAGCGTCTGAGCCAGTATATGTTGAATCATACTACTTGGTTGATATCCAAAATGGATCCAATCAAGTACATTTTTGAGAAACCTGCTTTAACTGGGAGGATTGCCTGTTGGCAGATGTTGTTATCTGAGTATGATATTAAATACCGGTCTCAAAAAGCTATCAAGGGTAGTGTCTTGGCTGACCATTTGGTTCACCAACCGATTGAAGATTACCAGTCAGTGCAGTACAATTTTCCTGACGAAGAGATTTTGTACTTGAAGATGAAAGATTGTGATGCAGCATTGCTTGAAGAAGGGCCAGAACGTGGTTAATTACCGTTGGGGCATGGTATTTGATGGAGTTGTTAATTCTTATGGTAATGGCATTGGGGCAGTGATTATTACTCCTCAAGGCACTCATTTTATATTTACATCTAGATTGACTTTCAAGTGTACAAACAATATGGCTGAGTATGAAGCTTGCATTATGGGGCTTGAAGAGGCCATCGATCTCAAAATAAAATATCTTGACGTCTATGGAGATTCAGCTTTGGTTGTGAATTAAATCAAAGGTGAATGGGATAAGAATCAACCCGGTTTGATACCATATAGATACTATGCGAGGAGGATTTCAACTTTATTTACAAAGGTTGAGTTTCATCATATCCCTCGAGATGAAAACTGGATGGCAGATGCTCTTGCAACGTTGGCTTCAATGATTGTGGTGAAATTTTGGAATGAAGTTCCCAATTTGACTGTGATGTGTCTTGATAGGCCAACTCATGTATTTGCTGTTGAAGAAGTCAAAGATGAAAGCCTTGGTATTATGATATCAAATGTTTCCTCCAAAGTCAGATTTACTAGCCTAGGGCGTCTTTGAAAGATAAGAAGAATTTGAGAAGATTAACTGGCAACTTCTACCTGAATGGTGATGTGCTTTACAAGAGAAACTTCAATATGGTTCTGCTTAGATGCATGGATAGACACGAAGCAGACCTATTGATGACTGAAGTCCATGAAGGTTCCTTTGGTACTCATTCCAATGGACATGCTATGGCAAAGAAGATGTTGAGAGCATGTTACTATTGGATGACAATGGAATCTGACTGTTGCAAGTTTGTGAAGAAATGCCACAAGTGTCAAATTTATGCAGATAAAATTCATGTTCCTCCGACACTATTGAATGTTATTTCCTCCCAATGGCCCTTCTCCATGTGGGGAATTTATATGATTGGCATGATTGAGCCTAAAGCTTGAAACGGACATCGTTTCATTCTAGTGGCTATTGACTACTTCACAAAGTGGGGTGAAGCGGCATCATATGCCAATATAACCAAGCAAGTTGTTGTAAGGTTTATCAAGAATTAGATTATATGCCGGTATGGTGTGCCAAGTAAGATCATTACTGATAATGGGTTGAACTTGAACAATAATATGGTGGAAGCTCTTTGTAAAGACTTCAAGATTGCACATCATAATTATTCTCCCTACAGACCTAAGATGAATGGGGTTGTTGAAGCTGCAAATAAGAACATCAAGAAGATCATTCAAAAGATGGTTATGACATACAAGGATTGGCATGAGATGCTCCCATTTTCTTTGCATGGGCATCGTACATCCATCCACACTTTAATAGGGGCAACCCCTTTCTCTCTTGTTTATGGTATGGAAGTTATGCTCCCCGTGGAGGTGGATATCACATCATTGCGTGTTTAGATGGAAGCCAAGTTGACAGAAGCTGAATGGTGCCGAACCAAATATGATCAGTTGGATTTGATTGAAGAGAATAGATTGATTGCCCTGTGTCATGGTCAGTTGTATCAGCATAGAATGTAGAAAGCTTTTGATAATAAGGTTAGACCTTGTGTGTTTAGAGAAGGTGACCTCATACTCAAGAAGATTTTATCTTTAAAACCTAATGCTAGGGGAAAATGGACTCCTAATTATGAAGGACCATATGTTGTTAAGAGAGCCTTTTTAGGCGGTGCTTTGATTCTTACGACTATGGATGGTGAAGAATTCACTCGTCCTGTGAATGCCGATGCAGTCAAGAAATACTTCGCCTAAAAAAGAAAAGAATAACTTGCTAAGTTGAAAATCCGAAAGGGCGGCTTAGGCAAAAATGAGCATCTTAGTGGATTAAAAACCCGAAAGGGCGATCCAGGCAAAAGTTAAAGACATAAAACAGAAAATTTATCCCGATAGATTGAGTACCCCACCTTGGGGAAATCTAGGCAAAATTAGGGATTATGGCAAGTAATTGCATTCGTCTGGTCCCGATCTTGGAAGCAGTTTTGAGCAGGTCATTTGGTTCTGATTCATCATTCTCAACTAAAGACAAGCACAATGGATTTTGAAGTTGGTAGGAAGAGTAGTGGTCATTGTATTCAATGTAGCCTTTTTTCCATGTAAATTACCATTTTCAACTTTGTAACGATCTATGGAGTCTCTTCATTTACGAACTACCATTTTATTAAATAACGTTGAGCTTTTATCCAATTATTTCTATTCTTATTTACTTCTGGTAAATCAAATTGAATTTTTATGATGATAATTTTAAAATAAACTAATGAATAATTATTATTTTTCTTAAAATTGTAAAAACAATCACTTTACGAATAACCGATTTCAGTAAGGAATGACAACAACAATCTGAGAACAGGTAAGTCTTGAAGTATGAAGCATTGTTGGTTTTCCCCAAGAAGTTGGTTTGGTAGCTATTTTCCTCCCCAACACTTTGTCATTTATCCCTAGCTTGGTTGATGGGCTTCTCCCATAATATTTCATCATCCCCGGTAAAGCCAGTGGGTCTCATCTCTAGTTGAGCTGATGATTGATCCCTTTTGTAAATCCATATTCCCTAGTTGTAGTGATCCTGTTTGATTCCCCCCAGTCCTGTGATTGGACCCTGGAGATCCGGAACCTTTATTTGGTTTCCATTTGCATAATTGTGTTGCATAACTTCGGCAGTTTCTCCTTTGTGTGAATCATATTCGGTTATCTTTTCCTTGGAATTGGTTTATTTTGCAATTTCCAAGAAGAATTCAATGATTATTGAGGAATGTGATAATCTTGGTCATAGCATCCTCAACAATTTTCTTAGATCCCCATGCAGAGTTTTATCTCTTGGGTCCCCCAGCAGAGTTCATCTTCTGATATGAAGATCCCTTGTTCCCGGCAGTATTGGACTCTAAGCAATATTTATTTTTGTCCCCTGTAGAGTTGTCTCCCCTTTGATATGGTGTTGACCTAAAAATTCCCCGCAGTGATGACAATTTTGATCCTCAGCAAATCTTCTCTCTATCCTCGGTATGTTTGGTTGATCATCCTTCAAAAAGTGCTCTCTTTCCCTATACCGTTTGTTGTGATTGATTGGAAGCATGTTCTCCATGACTTTCTCAGCCATAGTTGATTTGTTCAGAGCTGGAAGATTTATGTTCATCCCTAGCATTTTCTCTAGTTAGTGTTTCCATCTAGTTGAGATTAGCCGAGTATCGAGCAGTGACTCAAATATTTGTTATTTGTATCCTTTGAGTTGTGTTGTCAGCATAATCATGAATCATATTCATGCATAAAACCCAGCATCAGATATTTCATTATGCATCTTATCGCATTTGATTCTTTATTTTGATCCCCTGCTTCAGTAATATCATTTACCTCCGCTGATTTGGTGTGTCTGTGCTCCTTCAATTGTAGAGTGTCAGCCCCTTAAGTAGAAATAGTTTAACCTTTCTCATTTCCCCACCGAGTTATTTTCTTGTGGATGATTATTATTTCAGTTTCCTCCCCAGTTAATTATCTGGATGGAACCACTCCCCTTGAGTTATATCCTCATTGGGTTGAGTCTTTGTTTGACCGTTTCTTTCTAGTTATTACCTAAATAGACTTTTTGGTTCCCTAAGAGTCTATTACTCAGTAACTAGTAATATTCTTCTCGATTCTTAAGTACTTTACTTTTTCCCAATCCCCGGTAAAATGTATTCTGCTTCCTTTGCTTTCCCCAGCGGATTCATTTTCACGTTTCCCCAGGTAGTCTATCCTTGATATGTTCACTTTAACCGGTGACGAACATTCTTCCTTTTTTGATTTTCTAACCAGTATAAAGGTAGTTGTAAAACCTATTCTTATTCCCCAGAGAGTCTATCTTTGATATGTTCACTTTAATTAGGTGACGAATTTTCTCTCCCTTTTCGATATTCTACCCAGTAACCGGTAGTTGTAATTCCTATTTTATCTTTCCCCTATGAGTCTATCCTTGATATGTTAATCCTAACCGATGAAGGATATTCTCTATTTGGTATTCTATCCAGTAACTGAGAGATATAATTCCCATTTCTCCCCGACAATTTATCCTTGATATGTTTACCCTAACCGGTAACGGATATTCTTTCCCATTCCCCAGGCAGACTATCCTTGATATGTTCATCCTAACCGATGACGGATATTCTTCCTTTGAGTTTATCCTTGATATGTTCACTTTAATTAGGTGACGGATACTCTCTCGTTGGTCTTCTTCCCAGTAACCGGCATTTATAAATCCTATTTGAGTTCTCTCCCCAGTAGGTCATTCTTACCCAATAACAGGCAACGAATATACCACTTTTCCTCAGCGAGTCATCCTTGATATGTTTACCCTAACAAGTAACGAATGTCCCTCTGTCAGAGTGTATTATCTTCCTACCCAGTAACCGATAATAAATAATATATCTCTCGTACTCTTGTGTTGAAGTTCATTCTTCCCCAGTTGAGTTTCAATGCGTATTTCCTTAGTGGAATCGCCCTTTTCCTGTTTGACTCGAGTATTTCATCTTTGTTTGGATCTACCCATTTCCCTTGCATATTTTCCTGGTTCCCCATACCCATTCCTTCCATTGATTTATTTTCATGGAAATCCCTCTGTGCCTCCAGCAGTTTTAAGTCGTAGCCTGACCTACGCACAACCTTTTATCCCCTAGAGTCTATGTTTCTCCAATGAGTTTTTTCCTACGGAATACGTTTTTCTCCTGTGGACTTTCAGTCTCTCCGGATTGTTTTCCTTTGTGGCAATTGATTCCCCACAAAGATTATTTTAACATTCATATCATATGCATCACGAGGTCTTTTAGGGACCAAAATTTGTTTATATATGTTGTTATTTAAGTCCATTCTACTGAGTTGATACAAAGATTTTAACCTTCACATCCTCAGTTAGAATGTCCTTAAATAGGGGCAACTGTAAGACCCCAATTTTGACCCTAAGATCCCTCATGATATCTCATCATATGCATTGACTTTGGATACACACATTGACATCCTCCTTACCCATCATCCATTGGGTTTGCATTAGGAGATATCACTAAGCATATTTGTTTGTATCATACTTTGTTTTTCATTATTTACTAACCAAAATACCAAAAATATGTCTATGTATAGTTTTACTTCTTTGTAGGTAGTGTGTGCATCCACCAATACCTCATCAAGCTCATATCTAGGGTTTAAGACCCTCAATGTAAGGAGATCAATCAATATATGGTTCATGTTGGCTCTAGACATCATATATGTGTCCCTATGTTCTTCATTTATCATTTTGATCAAGAATTTGAAACTTGTTTGCCTTGGAAGCCCTAATTCATCTAGGTATCTTGTGTGACTTCCTCAACAAGTGTCTTCATTATTTGATCAAATATTTAAAGGGATACTTAATTATACATCATATTATACATATATGATCCTTCATGAGTCCAAGAGATCAAGAGAACTTCAAGTTTACAAGTTGGTTCTTGGTGGTTGACCAGAGAAAGCAACTTGTCAAAACTGGGGTTCCCTAGACCCTATCTCCTACAATATTTGTCATATGAAAATTATTCCAAGATAAAAGTTACTACTTATGGGATTACAAGCAACATTCATATTGAGGTCAAGATCTAGTTTTTCTTGCAAAGTCAATTTTTATGGTGAAAGATTATAGGTCATTTTGTCTGAATCCTAGTTAGGAGGTCAACCTACAAAGACCATAACTTTCTCAATTTTTATGAGATGAAGGCCATCAAAGTTTCATGATCAATTTCAAGATGTCCTCTCTAACCTATATTCTTTGAGAAACTTCAAATTCTACTTGCAAGGGCGTGTGCTAAGAGGAAACATTAAGGGTCATTTTGGGCCATTACCATTAAACAAGCAATTTTCCTCAATTTCTAAAATGCATAACTCCTTCATGCCAACTCCAAATGAGGTCAAATTTGTGACCAAATTTAATAGGTTTGAAAGAGATATATAGAAAAAGTTATTCAATATGGAAGAAGTAAACATTTGACTTGGTACTTAGAAATATTTCAAATACGTTTGATTTTCCAAACTTCCACCTCAAAATTCATCATGATCCAAGCTTCAAATGGATAAGTGTTCAGCATGAAAGTTGTTCCCCTTGATCCCACCTTTCCCAAAAGACCAAAATAACCTCATTTTGCTAAGGATTGAATGACTTGCGCATGACTTTTCTTCAAGGTTCCATTTGGATGAATCTCATTACCATTTCCCAATTCCAATTGCATGATTTCATGATGCATTTTCAACATCACTCATGATCAACTTTGGACCTTTTTACATCACTTCATGGGCCTATCAGACGCCCATGCATCCATGCAAATGATAATTTCTATTTTTGGCATTATGGGTGGAAGTGTGTGGAAATCAATTATTCAGCCTATAAATACATTGCCTCATGCTCAGAATTATGGACACCTTACCCAAGATTTGATCCTGCAACCCAACCCTTCACCATTAGAGGATAAACTTGAAGGTTTTCAATTGAAAGTCGAGTTTCAATTTCAATTCTGTTTTGAAGTTGAAACTCCAAGAATCCAAGCCATTCTTTGATCCAATTCACTTCCTGCAAGCTTCTGAAGTCAAGCCAAGGCCAATTGAAAGCAAGATTCAAGCTCCTCAAAGGTGATTTTTCAAAAACTTTCTCTCTTCGATTCTCTCTCAATTCTTTACCATTCTATTTGATTTTTGGTTGGCTGAAGTCCTACCAATGTAGGCAGCAAGATTGAGTTACTTTGAGGTCAAATCGAAGTAACTCAGTTCATGATCCTCAAAATTCAAATCCCTGTATATTTTAATATACTTGGAATTGGAGAAAATTAAGGCGAGATTCGAGCTCTTGGAATTGGAGAAACTCGAAGCAACTGAGTTCATGATCCTCAAAATTCAAATCCCTGTATCTTTTAATATACTTAGAATTGGAGAAAATTAAGGCCAAATTCGAGCTCTTGAGCATTTTCTCTTTGAAATAGTGTCATTGTTTTTCATTTTTCATTAAGTTGAAGGTGGACCAGTCCGGTGAGGTCCACCTCAGAAGATGGCCGGATCCCTAGCTTCGGTGGTGTGTTGGCGTGTCCAGAACCATTTGATCATCATCTCATGTTTTAATCTCAGCCTTTCCTTTTAATTATCAAGCCTGTTGCGCATTGACTAAGAACCATTACAGAACGCACGCGCTTGGCCATCAGATTTGCCACCTCAATTAATGAGGGAGATCTGATGACCCTTGTTTTTTTGTATTTTCTGATTTTTCATTTAATTGCTTTATTTTGTTTAATTGATATTAATTTCATTTTTAATCAAAAAAATATGGGACTTTCACCAAAAATCTTTAAATATTTTCCTCTTCCATATTCTGAATTAAAATTATTTAATGGATTAATTTTGATATTTTTCATGAATTAAATGTTTTTGTGCATATTTTTAATTGTTTAAAAATACTTCTGACTTTTCAAAAATAGTGAAATTTTTTGTCTAGGGTCCTTTGACCTTGTTTAACCTAGGATAAATCCCTTGGCCATTTATTTGGTGTTTTTAAGGGATTTAAGGTTTTAATAAAATTAAAATGTATTTTAATTCATTTTTAAATTGAATTTTAATTGATTAAATGTTTAAAAATATTTTTGAGCCATTTTTATGGTCTTGTGATGTTTTACTTTCTGTTTGGGCCTTGGTCAAGGTTGATTTGACTCTTGTTGGATCAAAACCATTGGATTTATGGGATTGATGAAATGTACATTTCTTCTCCCAAAATGAATGGTTTTGATTTGATAAAATTCCTCCCATGATCAATTTGTGTTTCTACCTTTCCCTCCCTCTTCATCTTCATCCATATTCTTCCCCATTCCCTCATTTGACCAATGAAATCTCTAATGTCTAAAGGCTAGTTGATTCATCAATGACCTTGTGTCAGATGAATCAATACAAGTATGACTGAGATAGGTCCCTCCTTCTTGACCTTTTCTTTTAGTGTGTGGTATGGTTTAGGAGTTTGGTTCTTCATACCAAATCTCTAACATGCATTAACACCTAAATTTTTATTGCCCGGCCTCAGATAGTTGTGACTTCTACATAAGTTCAATTACGATTGCTTAACCTAGAGTTAAATTTGACCCTTAAGGCATAGCATTCTAGTAAGTGAGATTGTAAGTCTCTCATTCTTCATGGCATTGTATGGAGACTTAACCTTTTTTTCTTTCATGGGAGCTAGTGGCATACTTGTTGAATTATCCAAGTTGGAGCCCTTCTCATGGAAGATATCTTAGTCTAAGGATTCATACTTGTAAACGAATGGTTGAGTGTTCTCCAAAGAATGACTTAATCAATTAAAATCACCACTAACACTGACTAACTTTTGACTAACATTTGACTAACTCTTGTTAATATTTCTTTACTTTCAAGTCATTTACTTTATGCAATTTAAATTTTAGTCATTGACCATTCATTGCCATTTACATTTCATTTAACTTGTTTATGTTTATGTCATTTTGACTTTTCTCATTTGAGCCATATCTTTTGATCGTATATATCGTTTGTGTGTTTTGGTTTTGTTTGTGGTCTTAGGACCTTAAAATACCTAATAATAACAAAAAACCCTAAAAAAATATCTGGTGTACTATTGAACTTGATCTGAACTTTTAGACTTAGGATTAGGCAACATTCCCTATGCAAAAAGGACTTGGACAATGCCAACATTCTGAGGCTGAACTATTGTGATTTGACCCTTCATCTGATGCAAGCCTTGGGATTTGTTTGAATTCATCTACTACTCTGTCTTTGTGCTTAATTGTTATTTTGATCATGTGTCTGATGCTTTGTTCTGAGTTGATCAAGGAATATTTCATCTGATACATTGGAAGACAAAGAAGACTGCTAGGTATGGAAATTACTTGCTTGGATGTGGCTATCTTTATTTGATGTCTTGATCTTCATGATGTCTGGATATTGCTCATTGCTTATTGGTTATTGCTTGATTAAAAGTCCAAAGGAAAATGGGTTTCTATATGACATTCTTGCCTGTTGGACTGCATCTCATTGGTCATATCTTTTCAACTCTTAACTTTTAAATTTGTGCTTAGGGTAGTCTCTTCATCTCCTCCCACTTCATAAATTTCAAAATCTCTCCCCCTTTTTAAAAACTTCTCTGCTTGTGATTTTAAACTTATACTTTATTTTAATGGTTAGAAATTATGGCCTTATGCCATTGAATTTTCAAACTCTTTCTTAAATAAACTTAATCATATTGACTTAAAATTTCAAAAAGAAAAAAATAACTAACAACTTCATTCAAACTTTTGGCCCTTTGTGCTTTTTCATTTAAACCTTTGTTAAAATCAATTCACCAACTTTGAAATTTTTACCACGAAATACGAGGTTTTGATCCCTCATTTTTATGTTGGTACGTAGGCACGAGTTCGAAGGTCTTGTCAAACACAAAAATATAATCAATGAATTATTTTTCTCATCCCCACACTCTATTTTTACCAAACATCATTTATTCCAAAAACACATACACACATAAAAAAGGGCTCCCTAGGAGTACCTAGGACACTTTGGGTGCTAACACCTTCCCTTTGTGTAACAAACCCCCTTACTTGTAATCTCTGGCATTTTATTAGTTTTGATTTGAAAACTTATTATCTTTGGGTTTTGTTCGTACTTTTCCCCTTTCCTTTGGAAACAATAAAAACACGGTGGCGACTATGGTTTTATTGACGTCAAGTTTATCCATAGCTTGATGGTCATGAATTTAACGTTACAGAGGGAAGATTCAACTTTAATCCTTTATGAGGGCAATACAAGATGCACTCTTTATATGTGTTTGTGTAATCTGATGAGTTTGAAGCTCGACAATGGTGGATCGTCCCCAGAATAATTTTCAACCGGACCCTCAGATTCTGGTGAAGTTCCTTGTTCTTGGAGGTTTTCCCTTCTGGATTCTTTTTGAATATAGCGGGGACTATCTTCGGGGACATGTATTTTGCCCTAGGGATGATGTTATAGATCCTTATATCCCTAGTTTTCTCCATGTCCAGAAGCTTGGCTATGGACTTTTCTGTGATGACCATTTTGACTCCCAGGATGTAGGAAACAAAGCAATGGTCATCGCAGTCTGCAAATCTCCAGAATCCCCTAATAAGGAAGGTGTAGACTGGACCATGGAGTCTCTGGAAGTAATTTCCCCAACCTTGTTTCTCTAGTTTTGCAGTGAGTTCAATGTCTTTACGTTTTAAGTTATCAAAATCCACTAGTGATTCACATAGAACTCCCAACATTTTAAATGGTGTCGCAAAGTTAATGTGAGGGGGACGGTCAAGAACGCATGGTTCCTTGTAAGCAGTTGTTGAGGTTGTAGCAATTAGAGTAGTAGTTTGTTGTGGAGCTTCAACAAGTTGTTTAGTAGCTTCCATTTGCTGAGAATAATCGTAAACTTGTTGTTGTTGAGAATCCATTGAGTTGGAGAAGATGAAGATTGTTGTTGTTGATGAAGGTTGAAGAAGTTGCAGAGAACCATGAACACAAGAGGGTTTGCGTAGGTTCGTAAGTGAAAAGTATGAAAGTGAGAATTGCGGAAAGCATATATACACAACCACTTAGCATGAAAAATGACATCATAATAAAAGAATATGAAACAACAAAAAATAATTAGTCCAAAAATCTGAGTTGACACGCTTGGGGAGAATTAATTGCAGTTAATGATGGTAGTCTTATCTCAAAAGTATGCACACTGTGTTAGACTATGGCACGGATCTAGAAGGGGGGGGGGTTGAATAGATCCCAATTAAAAACTTGAGTCGGCGCTACCAATTTGAGAGAAAATTGGTTTTGAAAATTTGTTTTGAATGCGGAAGCGGCTGAGGAAAATTTTAGTCTAAAACGAACCGTTATTGGAAAACCGGATATGCGTTAAGCTAATTGTAAGACCCCAATTTTGGGCCCTAAGATCCCTCATGGCCCATATCATTTATATCATAACCTCAAGGATCATTGCATGCCTTTGTCCCCTCCTAGTGGGTAGATTGCCTTGTAGGTTTGTTTCTTGATCACCAAGCATACTTTGCATTTGTATATCTTTGCCTTTCATATGTTTATCATTCAAAAAGTACAAAAATATTGTCAGTCTAACCTTGTTGCTTGCAGTTGAAGTAATCATCAGAAATTAGGTCAAAGTCAGTCAACAGTCAGTCAAAGCAATGGATGGTGGCCATTCTTGCAGAATTTGGGCACCATGATCAATAATCAAAGGTTCATACAACTTGAGACATCATTTGAAGTCAAGTTCTCAAGGAATTAGGGTTTGGAATTCATCAGAAGTGGTCCAATCATCCAAAACCCTAGAAAAGTCAAACTTGGTCAACTGTGGATTTAATCAGTGATTTGATGGATAGAATTGATTTGAAGGAGCTCATTCATGCTTATATAAGTCTCATATATCATGCCAAACCTCATCATGGAAGAAAATCAAGTGAAATCAGAAATTTTCCAGAAATAGAAAGTGGACCTGTAATTTCAACTGCCAAAAATGGAAACTTCTTGATCTTAAACTTACATCATGATACAAGCTTCAAATGAATTTTTGCCCAACATGAAAGTTGAAGATCTTGTCTTCCCATTTTCAAAAAGTCCAAGAACTCCCAAATCCCATGTGTGGTTGTCAAGATATGATCAAATCATTTTCACCAATTTTTGAACTTCAAAGAGCCATATCTCTCAAACCATAAGGCCAAATTTGGTGGGGTTTTTTCCTACAAACCACATTTTTCATCCTCTTTCCAAAAATATAAATTTCATTCACCAAAACCTTGCCAATCAAAATGGCATTTTTGGACCTTTTGCATTTAAAATCAAAGTTTGACTCACAGTTGACTTTTTGATTTATGGACTTTTTCTCATTTTTGCCAATTGGAAAATGTTTTAAATCACATTTGTGACTTGTCTCAAGCCTTAAATCATCATCATACCACCATTATGCTATCACTTTGGACCAAAATGCAAACCTTGAAAATTAGGCAATTGGTGTCATAAAAAGCAAAGCAAGTACAGCATTCTAGTACAGAATAAAAACAGCAATTTGAATTGTCCTTCTGCAGCATTTCATAAGCCCACTCGACCAAGCTTTACACCCTCCATTTCACTTGTGCACATAATTAGCAATTGGCCATTTGCTTCATTTACACTAAACCAGTTTAGCACTCACTTAAGGGATGCTAAACAGACCCTTATAAGGACATTCTCTACTGAATCCAACCCTAGTTTTCACAGCCACACAACCAGAAAACCTCTCATTCTCTCATCCTACACTTTGGCCAAAAGAGAATTTCTCAGCAAACCCTTAAAACAATCGAGCAAGCTTGTGATCCTTCCTCATCTGGACATTAGTTGAGAGCCTTTTGCAACCTCAAAATCTTGCTGGAAACCCCATTTCGTGCTCTGGTTTTTCTCAAGGAACAGTCATGGCAGAACTTGATTCCACCTATTACAAGAGATGCTGAGCTAGTCTTTCTTCATTATTCACCATTGGAAGCATAAATCCTCATCTGCTCGAGCTTATCTTGGCCAAATAGCAACTGTATCTCAGATTTCTTCAAGAATAAGTAAGTTTTCGAATCTTTTATTTTACAAATCCATGCCATGCCATGTGTAGACCTCGACTTGCTGATGACAATGAAACTTAAACCATCGAAAATGACCCACTGTGTTGAGAGAAATAGGGTTTTGAAGTTCTATGTTCAAACTTGTTTCCATTGATTTCTCTGGTGTGAGCTTGTTTTACATGATGTTGCTTGCTGGTATGTGTTGCTTATGGTTGATAGATTCGATAGCCATGCTTGATTTTAGCTTATGGAGATTTTGTTCTTGGTCGATTTTTGCATGATGATGATGACACCCTGTAGCTGAAACTTTGTCTTGCCCAAAATTTTGCATGAATTTAGTTTTGTTTGTGGCTGTTTGATGATTGCACGATTGTTCATGGCCATGCTTGTTTATGTGGTGCTGTTGGAATTCGTTTTTTTTTCTCTGATGATGAGCTTTGATGATGAATGTTGCTGTTGTTTAAACCCATCCTGTCCAGAATTTTTCATGCTCATGTTTGTTTGTTGCTGGATGATGTTGCCTGTACCAATACCATGTGGCTTATATGCTGGTCGAATGTTGTGTTGATGTTGAAAATACTGAATGCCATGGCTGCTAAAACCCTGCTGCAGTTTTTGAAACCTTATACATATTGCCCAGAAAAACCATATGTTATGTATTACATGCTGTTGGCTGTTTTGTTGTATGAACATTACCATTGCCATGTTAGTTGTTGGTTTGCTGGAATTTCAATTGATGATGATGTTGGTGAACCAAATGTTGAAAACCATGCTGTTAATGCCCTGCTGTTATTGCTTGAACCTTGAACATGCTCAGAAATCCACATTGATTCATGTTCTGTTTGTGTTAGTATGCCAGTTGAATGCTGTTACCATACTATTGAAATGTTGGTCGAATGATGATGATGATGAATGTGTACATGCTGCAGTTTAGGAAACCCTGTCCAGAAGTTCCCTTGCTTGTCTTGGTTTGTTGCTCATGATGTGTTTGCATGAAGGGTACTCTTAATTGCCCTGCTGTGTGATTGATGCAATTCGATTTTTGTTTTGATGAGGAACTTGGTTGATAAACATGAATGCTGATGTTGTTGAAACCCTGTTATTTTCTTCCAGAAATCATGCTTTTATGTTGCATGAACATTGGCTGTTGTTGTTGCTCATGTTGCATGATACATTCCGATGCCATGCTGTTGTGATTGTTTGATAGAAACTGGTTTATTTGATGTTGTTTCCATGAGCCATGAAGTTTGAAGTTGCCAAACCATGCTTAAACCCTAGGGTTTTGTTAAACCCAGAAATATTGAAGCTTATTGGCCGTGTTCACTGTTCCATTGGCAACAGCCAATGAGAACATTTCCTGGGGCGCCCTGAAACGACGCCGTTTCAATTAGTGAGGCGCAGAATTACACAAATGCCATCGTTGACCCCCCTGTTGACCACTTTGCCATGCTATCTTGTTCATTTTTGCTTCAAACATCACTCAACTTCCATAATTCATTTTTTATTCATTTTAACTCCAAAAATTGTGGGATTTTTTGCATTAAACTCATGAATGTGTCCTCTATTTTATGGTGAATTTTAATTAATTTTCTATTGGCTGGATTTTAAATGATAATTATTTTCCCAACATGTATGCATAAATAACACATTGTGCCATTTCAATTGTGAAATACTCATATTGCATCCAATGAGCCTGAAATTTTTTGTGGTGAAACTAGACACATTGACCTTCATTTCCATATAAAGTTTGTGCATTTATCATTTGTGGATTGAGAGTTATGATTTTCTGAAGTTATGTGTTACATTTGGTGCTATACCATGATCATGTATTTTCCCAATTTTTGTTCACATGCTTCCTCTTATCCAATTGACCTCAAATTTTGCATGAATGATCTATCACATGTCTAGTTTGTGTATGAATTTTCTTGGAATTAATCTTGCTGTTTTCCATTTGATTGAGAATTTTCTTCCATATTTGGTCATTTGTTGACTTTTTGTGCTATGCCTTGCCAAATCTTTTGTGAAATTCTCAAATCTTATTGTATGATCATGAAATTTCATATGTGATAACTAGACATCTCAAGCTCTGCATTGGTGTTAATCTCATTCATTTCTCTTCTGTTTTCAAATTGATATGATTTTTTGAAGTTGACCCATGTTTGTTGACTTTCACCATGCTTACTTGAATTTGGTTTGACTTCATGATTTTACTTGACTGCCTTCCTCTCATCCAAATGCATTGAAATTTGACATGCTTACCATGTTAGATGTTAGGATTGAGTGTGATTTATTTCATAATTTTTGAGATTGTTTGAGTTGACTTTTGAATGAAGTCTTTGCTGTTGACTTTTGTATGCTTCTCTTGCCATGCTTTGCATCCTTGTGCATATGAAATGACAATGATGCATGATTTGATTATGAATCTAATTGAGAATGCTTCTTGAATGTTTAGACTTGGTTTGGGTTGACTTTTCCTTGCTGCCTTGATTTTTTCTTTCATCTTTGACCCTAGGCTAGTCCTAGTGGTCTTCTAAGCTCATGTTGAGTTCATCTGTTTCAGGTTAAACACCAATGCCTTGAGGATCATTCAAATGTGTTTGAGTTGAATTATATATTGTGCTAACCTTTGTTTTGTAGGTGTGACTCACATACTTGAGTCTTTGTGCCTTGCACAATTGGTCCCTCTGTGGTTGACTATTGGGTTATTTCCTTTTGATTTTGACTGTTGAGCTGTTTACTAATTGGTCTGACTTTTGCAGGTACTTTAGTTGCTTAAGTTCTCTGAACTTGCTTGCTTTGCTTTTTAGCATTTGCTTTGAGGTATAAACCTTTCTCCTTCATGTAGTCTGGAGACCCGGTCTGTTATTTGACCGGGCAAACTGTCTGAAGTCCTCCTTAAGAGGCAATGCCTGTGTTTGTTTAAATTTGTCCTAAGCAGGAAAAGTCCTTCAAGTAAGGCAATTGGTGGAAGGTAGGGATAAGCAATCTATCCCCCACTATTCAGTGTGTCCTCTCTTTGCTCCCATTACATGGTTGAAGCATTGAGATAAAAACCCAAGATCTAATCGAGTCAATGATGTGGAGAGAGTTCCTACTTTCTGAACTCCCACACTTTCTTATATGCTCTCTCTGATCTGAGATAGAAGCAATGAGGCACACCCCTCATCTCCTTTTCATCTGCTTCACCTGAGCCCCTCAATGGCCAGGTTAAGAGCGACCTTCACCTATTACAGTGGACTTTTAAAGTCAAACCCTCTTGTGTGAGCCCCCCATTGTTTGGCTATAGAGTGTGCTGTCTGATATTCATTGATTGATTGATTGCTTCATATGCATTTGCTTGCTTGTATGTTATGCATTCAGCATCATCAATTGCCATTAGTGCATGTTCATCTCATTTACTTTTTGTGATGCTATCATTGTTGTTTGCCCATTGAGGACAATTGTAAGTCCATTGCTTTGGGATTTGCTCCTGTGATATGGAAGGATAGAGTGTAAGACCTCATTGGTCACTCATATCTTCTGTTTTATCTGTTTGTATGTGAGGATACAGTTATAAGTCCCTGTAAGTTGGCATCTGTTATCCTGTGATCATAATTTGATCTGTTTGATTTGTATGTGAGGATACAGTTATAAGTCCCTGTAAGTTGGCATCTGCTTTCCTGTGATCATAGTTTGTTTTATCTGTTTGTATGAGAGGTTGCAATTATAAGTCCCTGTAAGTTGGCATTTGCTTTCCTGTCATCATTTGTTGCTTTTGTTCTTGTATGTGAGGATCCATTGTAAGTCCCTGTAATGTGGCATTGGATTTCCTAGGACCATACTGTGGAGTTAACCTAAGTCCAGATAGATTGGCAGTCGACTTCCATGTTTCATTCTTGTTTCCTTCTGTGGAGATTAGTGTAAGTCCATTGAGTGGCCTCTGATATCCCGTTTTGTTTTAGGAGATTGGTATAAGACCATTGATTGGCATCCGGTATCCGCCTTTCCTTGCTTGTTTATTTGTTATTATCCATTGCTATTCCAAAGGACACACTTGAATCATCTCCCATATGATTTCAAGAAGTGAACCTTCTAAGAAGTTTTACAATCCATATCCATCCATTCATCATTCATTAGGTCCTAAACCTTTTCACACTTTACCTTTCAAATTTGACATAAGTGTTGTGCAAACATCTTCATGTTTTCAAATTAAAAACCTGGACTCAAGTCCTTGACTTTTTTCAAACTCCATTTCATAATACTTCTTTGAATCAATCTTAATCATACTTTGACTTCACTTTCATAATCACAATCAATTAACTTCACTCATTCACTTGTTTTGGCTTTGTCCATTAATCTTTTCACATTAGCCATAGGTTTCAATTATCTTTGTGGTTGATGTAAATCTTGCCTATCCTTAGTGAGTCGACAGTAAGACTTCCGTACTTCAAACAGGGCTAACCCCTCTAGTACGTCGAAGCTATCCTCGCATGGTGGATGTTGTTTCTTGGTCGAGTGTTCTCCCATTGATAATGAAAAGCCTCAGTGCTTGTGTTTAAAACTGAATCCACCAACTTTTGGAAATCTTTTAGCCGAACTACGGCGTTTTGATCCTTACCTTTGATGGAAGGTACGTAGGCAGCGGGTTCATCCGTTCGAACCCAATAACCCAATAATAAAACTTGTATATTCTTTTCTCATCATCCCAATCATATTTGCACAATATTTATGTCATAACAAATAACAATTTAATACAACAAGTGTGAAAAGGGCTCCCTAGGAGTACCTAGGACGTAGTGGGTGCCTAGCACCTTCCCATTGCGTAATTTACCCCTTACCCAGAATCTCTGATCTTTTTATTAGTTTTCTACGTGTAAAACTTCTTAGGCTTTTGTTCGCTTTTTAGCCAGTCCTTTGGATAAATAAAAGTGCGGTGGCGACTCGAAAATTTCAATGTATCTCTAGCTTGTGATTTAATCGATAGATCATATAGCGACGAATACACCGCTACAGAAAAGTGGCGACTCTGCTGGGGAAACAAATAATCTCTGGTTGTATTGCCTACTTTTCACCCTTGTTGTGCTATATTATTATCTGTTGTATGACATATTTTTGTACAATTTGGGATCACTGTATTGATTGTAATGTGTGAATTGCTTGATATACATATGCTGTTTGCTTTGGTGATCTGTGAGATGAGTTCTATACCCGAACTCGAGTGCTCTCTAGGATAGGAGAATGGCATAGTCTTGTCGACTGGTGTGGAGTAGTCCTTAGCCAGTTGACTTGCGAGTCCATTCACTTGGTGGAGGTCATGTTGAACTAATAATGTCACACAAGTTATTTGTGGTTAGGCATTATTCTTTCAATCATGTGCCGCAGAAGCCAAGGACCTTAGTTTACCAAACCCATCTTGGCCTATTTTTAGGACCGTAGTGCGGAGGTCGTTCAGATGTCAGTTCTGATACGATTGTTACGCGATACTACACTCATGAGAGTTTCTCTTGAGAATATTCTTGGAATGCGAGTATTCGTTCCTCCGATAATATTCGAAAGATGGAACGATGATTATGGGAACCTCTGATAGAACATGTCTGGCAGGTTTAAACCCTAGTACACTCCCTTTGGGTGGTTCTTAACCGAGACTCCATGCTCGTGACTCTCAACAAACCCGTGATTCGTGGTTGAGTCGTTCAAACATTGTTAATATCAATGGATCCCGGATCAGGTGTAAAACCTAAAATCCACCAAAGCGGCTGGTTGATATTAAGAATGTCTGAACCGGTTCATGTACCGTTAATATCAATGGAACTTGGGTGTCGATAAGGTGAAAACCTAAATCCACCAAAATGGATGATTGATATTAGGGATACATAGAGCTTTCCCACGACCTTTGTGTGGTGTGCTTTGCTTGATCCTTGAGTGTGTTTGTTGCATTCATGCATTCACGCATTCATCCGCATTCATGTCATCAAAAAAGAGAAAATTTTCAAGGAACTTAAAGGGTTTATTTGCAAAATTTTCAGACATGGAAAGACCGAAAAGGCATACAAAGAAGTACAGCTTTAAGCAGCCCGATGTAAAAGAGTTAAGGAATCTGACATCATATGTATTAGATCCCTTGGGTTTCAAGGCTCGCTATGGGAAGCTTCTGCCGCTGCTGACTACTCAAGTGGATGAGGGATTGATGAGCACTCTTGCTCAGTTCTATGATCCGCTCTATCATTGCTTCTTATTTCCGGACTTCCAGTTGCTGCCGACTTTGGAAGAATACTCTCATCTTATTGGGATTCCTATTCTGGATCAAGTGCCGTTCAGTGGCTTAGAGGGTATTCCATCTGCTCGAGAGATTTCCAGCTTGTTGCACATAGATGAAGATCTGATTAGAGCTAATCTGACTACCAAAGGCGGAATTCAGGGTTTTCCTTCCGAGTTCCTCATTGCCCAAGCAACCTTTTATGGGGAGGCCATGAGTGAGGATGCCTTTGAGGCTCTATTTGTGTTGCTCATCTATGGATTGGTGCTATTCCCCAACTTTGACAAGTTCGTGGACATGAATGCCATTAGGATCTTTTCAGTTCTTAATCCAGTTCCGACCTTGTTGGGTGATGCATATGTTTCCTTGCACCTAAGGAATATGAAGAATGGAGGAGTTATTGTCTGCTGTCTACCCCTGCTGTACAAGTGGTTTATTTCGCACTTGCCGCAGACAGTTGCTTTCAAGGAGAACAAGGGATGTCTACGGTGGTCTCAGAGACTCATGTCTCTCACCAATGATGATATCACCTGGTATGATCGCGTGTACGACACCGTTCAGATCATTAATTCTTGTGGTGAATTCCCCAATGTGCCTCTTCTTGGTACATGTGGTGGGATTACCTACAATCCTACGCTTGCACGTCGTCAGCTTGGGTTCCCCCTAAAGGATAAACCCCATAACATTCTGTTAGAAGGTGTATTCTTTCAGGAGGGTAAAGATCCCCAAGGCCTGAAAGTCAGATTTGTCCGCGCTTGGCGCAATATTCGCATGAAGGGTAGGAATGAATTGGGTCCAAAGAACTGCATTGCTTTGGAGCCATACACCTCTTGGGTCAGACAGAGGGCTGCTACCTACCTGATGCCATATGATCATCCAAGACCTACACTGTTGGATGTGGCTGGGCCTTCAACCCTCCCTACCCAACGTGTAGAGGAGTTGAGAGAAGAAGACCTTTCGCGTGCCTGGATCCGCGAGAGAGAGGAATTGCTGCAGCAGCTCAAGGAGAAAGATGCTATGATCGAATTTCTCGAGCACCGAGTGATCGACGATCCGAACGACACTTGGACTTCTCTGCTTCCTCAGTCTTCCAAATTCTGGAAAAGGAAGTATGATCAACTTGCAAAGGAGAAAGCTGATATGGAGGCTGCCTATGAGAGAGAGATCAAGAAGTTGTGCACTTCTCGTCTTCCAGCATCCCGAGCTAATAGGGATCCATAGGATGTCATTTACCTTTTCTCTTTGTAATATTTAAAAGAATGCTGTACTTCTTTGTCTTAATATTTTGAATGAAATATTTTCCATGAGCAATTAAAATGTTTAAATACTCAAATATTGCAAACAAATACCCTAAGGGTTCCTTGAAAACAAAGCATTTGCACGAACATTTCATGCATCATTCTTGCATAAGCAGGTACCCATTTTTCTGGTCTTCTGGTTCTAACCCTTTGATCTTCATTTATTTTGAAGACAAGCTGACTCACCGGTATTATACAAGGGTCAACTCTGCAAGGATTATGGAGCAGTTGGAACAAGAGAACCAGACTCTGAGGGATGAAGTCGCCAGACTTGGCGCTTTAATGGAGCAACTTCTTGCTGCCCAGAATCAGCCTGCCCAACAGCCAGCAACTCCCGTTCAGCGGACGGTCATTTCTGAAGTGGCTACATCGACGGTGCCTGTTAGTGCCCAGCAGCCAAATGCCATGCCTCCCGGTTTTCCTTGGGGGATGCCTCCGGGCTTCATGCCTGATCTGCCAGCTCCAACATTCGCTCAAATGCCGGCATCTAGCCCGGTCCCTATTCCCGTTCCTCCTGTCGTGCATACCATGCCTAGGGTAGACGACACCATCTATCACTCTGAAGCTTCTGAGGGCTCAGATGTTCACGAGAAAATGGATGCAATGAACGACCAATTCCTCGAGCTGAGAAAGGAATTGAGAACTCTTAGAGGCAAAGATCTCTTTGGCAAGTCAGCAGCCGAACTTTGTCTAGTTCCCGGTGTTAAAATACCAGTTAAATTCAAGGTCCCAGACTTTGAAAAGTATAAAGGGAACACTTGTCCTTTGGCACGCCTGGTCATGTATGCCAGGAAGATGTCCACGCAAACAGACAACGATCAACTCTTGATCCACTATTTCCAAGACAGTTTGTCTGGTGCTGCTCTCCGTTGGTATATGAGTTTGGACAGCGCCAACATCCGCTCTTTCAACGACCTTGGCGAAGCTTTCGTCAAGCAATACAAATACAACGTTGACATGGCGCCTGACAGAGATCAACTCAGGTCTATGTCACAAAGGGACAAAGAATCGTTCAAGGAGTACGCCCAGAGATGGCGTGAGCTGGCAGCTCAAATCACTCCACCATTAGAAGAGAAAGAGATGACCAAGATCTTTTTGAAGACTCTTGGGTCATTTTACTATGAGAGAATGGTGGCCAGCGCTCCCTCTGATTTCACCGAGATGGTGAACATGGGGATGCGTCTTGAAGAAGGTGTCCGCGAGGGACGGTTAGCCAAAGATGATGGTTCTTCCTCTAAGCGTTATGGAGCGTTTAAGAGGAAAGAAGGTGAAGCCCATGCTGTGCAGTCTCAGCCCAAACATCGAAGACCCTCTGTTCAGAGGAAGCCTGCACACCGTGCCGGACATCAGCATCAGGTGGCTCACGTAGCGCCTGTATTCAAGGATAATGCTCAACAGTATCAGCATCAGCAGCAATATCCACAACCGCCATACCAGCAACCGCAGCGTCCACAGCAACAGGCTTACCAGCCTCGTGGAAGTTCGACCAATCAAGCAAACATGAACTACGATAGGAAGAAGGTCAGCTTCGACCCTATTCCGATGACATATGCAGAGCTTTATCCCTCCTTGTTGGAGAGGAAGTTGGTTTCTCCCAAGGATCCTCCTGCTATTCCTGCCAACCCGCAATGGTGGTACAAACCAGACCAGCATTGTGTCTACCATTCCGGCGCTCCGGGCCACAACGTTGAGAATTGTTTCCCGCTGAAGAATAAGGTGCAAGACCTTATGAGAAGCGGAATTCTGAGTTTTGAAGACTCCAATCCGAATGTCACCAGGAACCCATTGCCTTCGCATGGGAAGTCTGTGAATATGATCCAGGAGGACCTTGGGAAATACAAGGTGAAGTATGTCAGTCATATCCGGCAATCGTTGGTTGATTTACATAAGATGCTGTGTCAGCGCAGTTATTTGGAGCATAACCACGATAAGTGCCGTGTCTGTTCTGTTAACCGCTTGGGTTGTGATCAGGTTCGCCGAGAGCTTCAGAAGATGTTGAATGAAGGTACCATTGAGATTCTCCAGAATCGCAATGTGGATGTAGTTGAGCCCGAAGTGAATGTCATATCACCGGTGTTCAAGTTGCCAGAGCCCGTTGTTATTCGTTACAATAGCAACAAACCAAAGGCTTCCCCTGCTTTGATCATCAAACCAGCCGGCCCTGTGCCCTATTCATCTGATCGAGCTGTACCTTTCAGATATAGTCCTGTTGCTGTCCAAGATGGAGTAGAGGTCCCTTTGCCTTCAACTTCTGTGACCACTATTGCTGATGTTAGTGGGTTGACCCGCAGTGGTCGTGTATTTTCCGCGCCTCCAAAGGCTACTGTTTCTGATACTGTTGAGCGTCCGGTTGGGACTGCTGTGAATATTCAGAACCTGGCACTTGATATTGCCAAACCCTCCTCGTCTGTACAAAAGACTCCTGTTTCTTCAGTTGGCCCAAGCGGCATTGTTGATGAAGAATCTGATGAGATGCTGAGGCTTATCAGAAAGAGTGAGTACAATATTGTAGACCAGCTTCTACACACGCCCTCCAAGATTTCCATTCTTTCTTTGTTGCTGAATTCAGAGCCTCATAGGGAGTCTCTGCAGAAAGTCTTGGACCTGGCATATGTCGATCACGACGTCACCTTGGAACAATTTGATAGCATTGTTGCAAACATCACCGCTTGCAACACTCTAAGCTTTTGTGACGCTGATCTCCCTGAGGAGGGAAGAGACCACAACATGGCTTTACATATCTCTATGAATTGCAAATCTGATGCAATGTCCAATGTGTTGGTGGACACTGGATCGTCTCTGAATGTATTGCCAAAATCCACACTCTCTCGTCTGTCATATCAAGGTCCTCCTATGAGGCAGAGTGGGGTTGTTGTGAAAGCTTTTGATGGGTCGCGCAAGACCGTGATTGGGGAAGTGGATCTCCCGATCAAAATTGGACCAAGTGATTTCCAGATCACTTTTCAAGTAATGGATATTCACCCATCATACAGCTGTCTCTTGGGCAGACCATGGATTCACGAGGCTGGCGCCGTGACATCCACCCTACACCAAAAGTTGAAGTTTGTGAAAAATAAGAAATTGGTTGTAGTAGGGGGAGAAAAGGCTCTCCTGGTCAGTAACCTATCTTCTTTCTCGTATATTGACGCAGAGGATGAAGTTGGAACTCAGTTTCAAGCTTTATCTATTGATAAACCAATCGAGAAGAAGTCTCCTTCATTCACTTCCTACCGTGATGCAAAGCTGGCCATTGAATGTGGTGCAGTTGCTGGATTAGGGAAAGTGCTTGAACTTGAAGATAACCGATCCCGGGCTGGCATTGGCTTTGGTTCTGGAGCATGCAACGAGCAAGGTCTGTTCACCAGTGGAGGATTCATCCATGCTGATCAACCTGCAGAAGAGGAAGCTGCTGCTATCATTGAAGAAGAAGATGCAGAAGATTTGAACAATTTTGTTATTCCTGGTGGCGTCTGCCACAATTGGGTCGCTGTGGATGTTCCTACAGTTATCCATAGATCAGAGTAAATTGTTCACTTTTGTTTAAAACCCTTCTCCCATGCCAAAAGGAGAAGTGATGACATTGTTGGCAAAGCATATATACAATGATGTTTTCATTCAATTTTTGCATTGTCAAAACATTTGTTTTTCCTTTGTTTTCACTTTTTGCTTTTCTTTATGAAATCAGTGATCACAAAAAACCATAAAAACAAAAATAAAAGCTGTAAAAGCAACATCTTTCATCTGCATAATGATTTGCTTGTTTAAATGCTGAGTTTTTCTTAACCAAAATCATTATGCAGGTTGATCCTAAAACCCATTGAACATAATGATCCAACGCCATCTCCCAATTTTGAATTCCCTGTATTTGAGGCAGAAGAAGATGACGTTGAAGAGATTCCTGATGAGATCACCCGTCCCCTTGAGCACGAAGAGAAGATCATTCAGCCGCATCTTGAAGATTTGGAAGCAGTCAACTTGGGATCTGAAGATTGCGTTCGCCTGGTGAAGATTGGGGCACTTCTTGAAGGGTCTGTTAAGGAAGATTTGATCAGCTTGCTACGAGAATATTCAGATATCTTTGCTTGGTCCTATGAAGATATGCCGGGTTTAGATACAGATATTGTGCAACATTTCCTGCCTTTGAAGCCTGAGTGCGTGCCTGTGAAGCAGAAGCTCAGAAGAACTCATCCAGATATGGCAGTGAAGATCAAAGAGGAAGTTCAGAAGCAAATTGATGCGGGGTTTCTGGTGACTTCGACATATCCTCTATGGGTGGCCAATATTGTGCCTGTTCCTAAGAAGGACGGAAAAGTCCGTATGTGCGTTGACTACAGAGATTTGAATAAAGCTAGCCCAAAAGATGATTTTCCGCTACCACACATTGACATGTTGGTAGACAATACAGCTAAATTCAAAGTCTTTTCCTTTATGGACGGATTTTCCGGATATAATCAAATCAAGATGGCACCAGAGGATATGGAGAAGACAACATTCATCACACCTTGGGGAACATTCTGTTATCGAGTGATGCCCTTCGGTTTGAAGAACGCCGGAGCCACGTATCAACGAGCTATGACTACCTTGTTTCATGATATGATGCACAAGGAGATAGAAGTCTATGTTGATGATATGATTGCTAAGTCCCGAACGGAAGTTGAGCATATTGAGCATTTGTTGAAGCTTTTTCAGCGTCTGAGGAAGTTCAAACTTCGCCTGAATCCGAACAAATGTACTTTTGGAGTCCGTTCCGGCAAGTTGTTGGGTTTTGTGGTAAGTGAAAGAGGTATTGAGGTTGATCCTGCAAAGGTCAAAGCAATACAAGAGATGCCCGCACCCAAAACTGAGAAGCAAGTCCGAGGTTTTCTTGGCCGCTTGAACTACATTTCCAGATTTATATCCCACATGACTGCCACATGTGCGCCGATATTCAAGCTCCTCCGGAAAGATCAGTCTCATGATTGGACCAAGGATTGCCAGAAAGCTTTCGACAGTATCAAGGATTATCTGTCCGAACCCCCGATTTTGTCTCCGCCTGTAGAAGGAAGACCTCTGATTATGTACTTGACAGTTCTTGAAGACTCAATGGGTTGTGTACTCGGTCAACAAGATGAATCAGGGAAGAAGGAGTTTGCTATATACTACCTCAGTAAGAAGTTTACTGATTGTGAGTCTCGGTACTCTATGCTTGAGAAGACGTGCTGTGCTTTAGCTTGGGCAGCTAAGCGTTTGCGCCAGTACATGATTAATCATACAACTTGGTTGATATCCAGAATGGATCCAATTAAGTATATCTTCGAGAAGCCTGCTTTAACTGGGAGGATTGCCCGTTGGCAGATGTTGTTATCTGAGTATGATATTGAGTATCGAGCTCAGAAAGCTATCAAAGGTAGTATCTTAGCTGACCATTTAGCGCACCAGCCAATTGAAGATCATCAGTCTGTTCAGTATGACTTCCCTGACGAGGAAATTCTGTATTTGAAGATGAAAGATTGCGATGAGCCTACACTTGATGAAGGTCCAGAACCTGGTTCCAGATGGACGATGGTGTTTGATGGCGCTGTTAATCAATATGGAAATGGAATTGGGGCAGTAATTGTTAATCCCCAGGGATCGCACATTCCGTTTACAGCAAGGCTAACCTTCAAATGCACGAATAACATGGCGGAGTACGAAGCCTGTATTATGGGACTTGAAGAATGCATTGACTTGAGAATCAAGTATCTTGATGTCTATGGTGATTCAACTTTGGTTGTCAATCAGATCAAAGGTGAATGGGAGACAAATCAACCAGGTCTCATCCCATACAGAGATTATGCAAGGAGAATTTCAACTTTCTTCACCGAAGTTGAATTTTATCATATTCCTCGAGAGGATAATCGGATGGCAGATGCCCTTGCTACACTTGCTTCCATGATTGTTGTCAGATGGTGGAATGATGTCCCCAATATTACTGTGATGCGCTTGGACAGACCCGCTCACATATTTGCAATCGAAGAAGTAAAAGATGACAAGCCTTGGTACTTTGATATCAAGAATTTCCTCCAGAACCAGGTCTACCCGCCTGGGGCATCTGTGAAAGATAGGAAAACTTTGAGAAGGTTGTCAGGCAGTTTCTACCTCAGTGGTGAAGTGCTGTACAAGAGAAATTTTGATATGGTTTTGCTCAGATGCGTGGATAGACACGAAGCAAACCTGTTGATGACTGAGGTCCATGAGGGTTCATTTGGTACTCATTCCAATGGACATGCCATGGCTAAGAAGATGTTGAGAGCAGGCTACTATTGGCTGACAATGGAGTCTGACTGCTGCAAGTATGTGAAGAAATGTCACAAGTGTCAAATTTATGCGGATAAGATTCATATTCCTCCGACACTCCTGAATGTGATTTCATCACCATGGCCTTTCTCTATGTGGGGAATCGACATGATCGGTATGATTGAACCGAAAGCGTCCAATGGACATCGGTTTATTCTCGTAGCAATTGATTACTTCACCAAATGGGTTGAAGCCGCTTCGTACGCGAATGTAACCAGGCAGGTGGTTGTGAAGTTTATCAAGAATCAGCTGATTTGCCGTTATGGTGTGCCAGAGAGGATCATTACTGATAATGGATCCAATCTGAATAATAAGATGATGGATGAGTTGTGCGCTGAATTTAAGATTGCACACCATAATTCCTCTCCTTACAGACCTAAGATGAATGGGGCTGTTGAAGCTGCTAACAAAAATATCAAGAGGATCATCCAGAAGATGACTGTCACGTACAAAGATTGGCATGAGATGCTGCCATTTGCTTTGCATGGATATCGTACGTCTGTACGCACTTCAACAGGGGCAACCCCTTTCTCTCTTGTTTATGGCATGGAAGCCGTTCTCCCAGTAGAGGTGGAGATCCCATCAATGCGAGTCTTGATGGAAGCCAAGTTGACTGATGCTGAATGGATTCAGAGTCGTTATGACCATTTGAATTTGATTGAAGAGAAGCGGTTAACTGCCATGTGTCATGGTCAGTTATATCAACAGAGAATGAAGAAAGCATTCGACAAGAAGGTCAAGCCTCGTGTGTTCCGAGAAGGTGACTTTGTGCTCAAGAAAGTTTTGTCTTTCGCGCCCGATTCCAGGGGCAAGTGGACTCCAAACTACGAGGGTCCATATGTTGTTAAGAGAGCCTTTTCAGGCGGTGCTTTGATGCTTACAACAATGGATGGGGAGGATTTCACTCGTCCTGTGAATTCAGATGCAGTTAAGAGATACTTTGCCTAAAAAAAAAAGAAGTATATGCAAATGAAAAAAGAATGAGTAAAAAACAGAATAGCTCGCTAAGTTGAAAACCCGAAAGGGCGGCTTAGGCAAAAATGAGCGTCTCGGTGGAGAACCCGCAAAGGCAATCCAGGCAAAAATTAGAGACTTGAAAAAAAAGAATATTTGCATCCCGCTAGATTGAGTACCTCACTCTGGGGCAATCTAGGCAAAAATTAGGGATTTGGCAAGTAACTGCATCCTGACAAGACTTTCTGTTTATCAGCCGTCATTTCGTCAAGAAGACTCTCGATTCGTCGTCAACTGAAACTTCGGATACATCGAGATTCAAATTGGTAGAGAAAGGATCATTATGTTCAATGTAGCCCTCTTCCAATATATATCACTGATTTCGAATTTGTACAGATCTATGGAGTCTTGCCATTTGCAGGCTACCATTCCATCAAATCAATTTGAGCTTTTATCCAATTTATTTGCACTCTTATTTGTTTCAATTCAACAAATGTTTTGCATGTTTTAAATTGATAAAATGTCATTGTTTTAAACAAATAAATTTTTCAAAAAAAAAAATTGTTTAAACAAAGTGAACATTCACAAGATTGAAAGGATACTCAAGAACATCTCAGTGCTCTCCCGAGGGTGGCATGATTCCCAACAGGTAAGACATTGGTTCATATTCCTGGTTTGGTTGTATCTTCTTTCTTCAGATATTTGTTGAGGTGGTTCCTCAAACAGAGTTGTTGTTGGGGTTGTTCCCCAGTATAGTCGCAAACAGAGTGTTGTTGAAGACTTCGTTTTTCTCCAGCAGCAGTTTTCCCCTAGCATGGGTGTTTTCTTGTAGAAGTTTCGGCGGCTGATGGTTTGTCATCTTGGTGCCCCGTCACTTTCTCTAGTGGGTCGTATGCCCCAGACTTTATTTGTCTCCTCAACAGTCATGAGTATAGCCATTGATTGATACTCCCCCCGGAGTCGCGAGTAGAGCTGTTATTGATATCCCCACCAGGCTTGCAAGTGGAGTTGTTACCGCTTTTCCCCATGCAGTGTGCCAGCAGGATTTGTCTGTTTCCTCAGCACGTTCGCTTTCTTTTTTGAAGACTCGGTAAGTCAGTGGTTTGATACCCGGTACTTTACCTTTTCCCCGGCGAAGTCGTCTGCGGAATTGTTGCTATCTCTCCATCAGAGTCTTTCTCTTCAGCAGAGCAGGATTTATTTTCCTACTCAGTGGTTGATTTGGGTTGACATCCCAGTATTTCAACCATCTTTTCCTCAGCATAGTCTGCAGAATGTTTGTTGTGGCAGTTTTGCCTGTTGATCGCTCCTTCATCCCCAGTATGGTCGGATGATGGCTCCAGCCTCCAGAGAACGGATTAATTTCCTGACTGTTTGTGATCCTCAGTAGAGTGGCTTATATTGCAGAATCTACTTGTTGTGATCCGTTGCTATGTATATTCTCCCCAAGTGGAGTGGTTTGAATCTACTTACTTGATCTGTCCTCCCTCAGTGGTTTTTGTTCCCCAAGAGAGTAGCCGACAGTTTTCCCCAGTAGAGTTGATTATGCAGTTAGATTCTATTTGGATGATATCATTCTCCCTCAGTGGGTTGTTCCCCAGCGGAGATATGTGGATTTGCTTCTACAGCAGTTCGTGCTTGTGCACCCTTTTGTTCCTCCGTTAACACTGGGATCCCTTGCAGATACTTTGGGATTTCTCTTGTTCCCTTACAGATTTGTCTTGGTGGCTGTTTTGCCCGTTGTGACTTTCTGTACCCTGATTGGGTTTGTTTCCTGATATCTCCGATCCCGCTGCTTCTTCAGCAGTACTTGTAGATCTTTGCTTTTCAGCATGTAGATCTCCGCAGATTGGCTCTCCAGCTGGTTTTTCCCCTGGAAGTATAATACCGGACGTTTGTTCCTGAACCTGTTTGTGTTAGAATTGTCTGTTTTGTCAGCATTCATAAAACATAAATTACGCATATTCATGCATATTCATAAACATTCAGACATTCATGTTGCATTTCTTGCCATGTATCTTTTGTTTGTCGCGTCTCCTGCTTTGGTGATATAGATCTCTTTACAGATCTCCCCAAGCAGATGTCGGGTGTTTAAAATCTCTCCATATAGAGTCAACCCCGTAAGCAGAAAATGTTGTCTTTCCTTCTGCAGTTCCCCACTGAGATATACCCTCGTGGATGACGGTTTCTTCCGTTTCCTCCCAACACATATATTGGGATGGATTTTCCTATTTGAGTTATATCCTCATTAGGACGTGTCTTTATTCAGTCTGCCTTTTCAGATCGTTCCCGAATTGGCTATTTGTCAAATATCTTGTGTTTCCCAGTGGGTTGTTCCCCAGCGGAATGTTTTTGGGCCTCTACCCTCATACCGGTAGTTATAAGTCCTATCTTTTCCTGGCTTTCTTAACAGAATTTGTGGTTATACACCTTTTATTCTCCAGCCAGAGTTTTTGGTTTTCTACCTACTACCCGGTAGTTGTAAATCCTATTTTCCTGCTCTTCAGCAGTTTGTGGTTTGTTATAAACCCTATTTTGGTTTCCCGTGCGGATTTGTGATTTGTTCTATCCCCACGCAGAGTTTTTGGTCTTCTACCCCGTATTCGGTAGATGTAAACCCTAATTTTGTGTTTATCTTCATTCAATATTCTTGATGTTGATTTCCCTTTGCTTGGATAAGTCGCTCAGATCAGCACTTATATCCCTAGCAAGTCTTTTGTGGATAATTGCCGTATGCTAGCAATTTTATCCCCAGTGGGTCTTTTCACCGTATGCTAGTGATTTGTTCCCCGGATCATTGGTTGTTTACCAATGCATCCTCAGCTAGTCCCTGTCGATAATTGCCGGATGCTTGCAATTTATCCTCAGCAGTTCGCCTTTCATTTACCCTTTTGTCGGTAATGTCTGTTGCTCCTTTTGATTGGTCATCATTATATACCTAGTTTGGTATCCCGATGCCTTTCTTTTCGGTTGATTTATCCTTTATTAACCCAGTAACCGGTTGTGGATAGTCTTCCATGCGAGTATATTATTCACGGTCTGCCGGTAATGAATAATATATCTCATGCACTCTTCAGTCGAAGCCTTTTGCGTTTCCCCGGTCGAGTAAGATTCGTTATTTCCCTTTGTTGGAGTCGAATATTCTTGTTGTTGGATAATTGTCGGATGCTTGCAATTTATCCCTTTGAGTTGTCTTTCGTCTACCCGGATGCTTGGTATCGATTGTCTCTCTTTTTGGATAGCCACCTATTATATATCCAGTAACCGGTATCTCTGGTGTCTTTTCCTTTCGAGTATCTTATCCACGGTCTGCCGGTAATGGATATTATATCTCATGCACTCTTTGGGTTTGTGTCCCCAGTTGAGTAAGATTCGTTTTCCCGTTGTGGATTCGAATATCCATCCTGTAAGTCGATTTGCTTTTTCAAGCCCTCCTTTCGGATGATGAGTGTCTTGGAAGTGAAAACCAATTCACGTTTTCGGATTTTTATCCTATAAACAACCCAGTAACCGGTTCAGGATAATTTTCCCTTTCGAGTATATTATTCACGGTCTGCCGGTAATGAATAATATGTCTCATCTGAGTATTCTATCCACGTTCTGACGGTAATGGATATTATATCTCGTTCGCTCTTGAGTCAATCTTTTGATTGTTTTCCCCTCAGAGTAAGATTCATTTTCCTTGTGGAATTGAATAGCCATCCTATAAACAAGTTTGCTTTTTCTAGCTCTCTTCAGGATGATGAGTGTTTTGGAAGTGGAATCCAATTCACGCTTTGGTCGGTCACCTATTATATACCCAGTAACCGGTATCCTTGGTGTTCCTTCCTGAGTTTGTTACCCGTATGCCTGGTAACATCTCATTTTCTTTGTTGCCTTCCCCAGTGGAACTTTTTGTTGCTTCTCCTCAGGAGTCAGCTTGTGTCTCTCCAATGGATTTATTTTCCTTTGGAATTCTTTTCCCCAGTGTGAGTCCTTCACTCCCCAGTGAGTTCTCCTGTCTGTTTTCTATTCTTCTAATCAGAGTCGTGTTTTGTTCACGTTATGTCAGTTTTGTTTTTCCCCAGTTTGGAGTCGTATCTTGTTCACACGTTTCTTTTATTATCCCCATAGAGTCTTGTTAGAGTCTCTGTTCCTGGTGAGTGTACTACTCCGATGGATCGTCTTTTCTTCTGTGTGAATCATATTCCCCATAGAGTTTGTGTCTTTTGCAAGCATACATTTGCATCATGAGGTCTCTTAGGGACCAAAATTTGTCTCATTACTGTTATTTAAGCCCATTCTACCGCGTCGAGTTGAAGATTTCTAAACTTCACTTCTCCGGCTAGAATGACCTTAAATAGGGGCATCTGTAAGACCCCAATTTTGGGCCCTAAGATCCCTCATGGCCCATATCATTTATATCATAACCTCAAGGATCATTGCATGCCTTTGTCCCCTCCTAGTGGGTAGATTGCCTTGTAGGTTTGTTTCTTGATCACCAAGCATACTTTGCATTTGTATATCTTTGCCTTTCATATGTTTATCATTCAAAAAGTACAAAAATATTGTCAGTCTAACCTTGTTGCTTGCAGTTGAAGTAATCATCAGAAATTAGGTCAAAGTCAGTCAACAGTCAGTCAAAGCAATGGATGGTGGCCATTCTTGCAGAATTTGGGCACCATGATCAATAATCAAAGGTTCATACAACTTGAGACATCATTTGAAGTCAAGTTCTCAAGGAATTAGGGTTTGGAATTCATCAGAAGTGGTCCAATCATCCAAAACCCTAGAAAAGTCAAACTTGGTCAACTGTGGATTTAATCAGTGATTTGATGGATAGAATTGATTTGAAGGAGCTCATTCATGCTTATATAAGTCTCATATATCATGCCAAACCTCATCATGGAAGAAAATCAAGTGAAATCAGAAATTTTCCAGAAATAGAAAGTGGACCTGTAATTTCAACTGCCAAAAATGGAAACTTCTTGATCTTAAACTTACATCATGATACAAGCTTCAAATGAATTTTTGCCCAACATGAAAGTTGAAGATCTTGTCTTCCCATTTTCAAAAAGTCCAAGAACTCCCAAATCCCATGTGTGGTTGTCAAGATATGATCAAATCATTTTCACCAATTTTTGAACTTCAAAGAGCCATATCTCTCAAACCATAAGGCCAAATTTGGTGGGGTTTTTTCCTACAAACCACATTTTTCATCCTCTTTCCAAAAATATAAATTTCATTCACCAAAACCTTGCCAATCAAAATGGCATTTTTGGACCTTTTGCATTTAAAATCAAAGTTTGACTCACAGTTGACTTTTTGATTTATGGACTTTTTCTCATTTTTGCCAATTGGAAAATGTTTTAAATCACATTTGTGACTTGTCTCAAGCCTTAAATCATCATCATACCACCATTATGCTATCACTTTGGACCAAAATGCAAACCTTGAAAATTAGGCAATTGGTGTCATAAAAAGCAAAGCAAGTACAGCATTCTAGTACAGAATAAAAACAGCAATTTGAATTGTCCTTCTGCAGCATTTCATAAGCCCACTCGACCAAGCTTTACACCCTCCATTTCACTTGTGCACATAATTAGCAATTGGCCATTTGCTTCATTTACACTAAACCAGTTTAGCACTCACTTAAGGGATGCTAAACAGACCCTTATAAGGACATTCTCTACTGAATCCAACCCTAGTTTTCACAGCCACACAACCAGAAAACCTCTCATTCTCTCATCCTACACTTTGGCCAAAAGAGAATTTCTCAGCAAACCCTTAAAACAATCGAGCAAGCTTGTGATCCTTCCTCATCTGGACATTAGTTGAGAGCCTTTTGCAACCTCAAAATCTTGCTGGAAACCCCATTTCGTGCTCTGGTTTTTCTCAAGGAACAGTCATGGCAGAACTTGATTCCACCTATTACAAGAGATGCTGAGCTAGTCTTTCTTCATTATTCACCATTGGAAGCATAAATCCTCATCTGCTCGAGCTTATCTTGGCCAAATAGCAACTGTATCTCAGATTTCTTCAAGAATAAGTAAGTTTTCGAATCTTTTATTTTACAAATCCATGCCATGCCATGTGTAGACCTCGACTTGCTGATGACAATGAAACTTAAACCATCGAAAATGACCCACTGTGTTGAGAGAAATAGGGTTTTGAAGTTCTATGTTCAAACTTGTTTCCATTGATTTCTCTGGTGTGAGCTTGTTTTACATGATGTTGCTTGCTGGTATGTGTTGCTTATGGTTGATAGATTCGATAGCCATGCTTGATTTTAGCTTATGGAGATTTTGTTCTTGGTCGATTTTTGCATGATGATGATGACACCCTGTAGCTGAAACTTTGTCTTGCCCAAAATTTTGCATGAATTTAGTTTTGTTTGTGGCTGTTTGATGATTGCACGATTGTTCATGGCCATGCTTGTTTATGTGGTGCTGTTGGAATTCGTTTTTTTTCTCTGATGATGAGCTTTGATGATGAATGTTGCTGTTGTTTAAACCCATCCTGTCCAGAATTTTTCATGCTCATGTTTGTTTGTTGCTGGATGATGTTGCCTGTACCAATACCATGTGGCTTATATGCTGGTCGAATGTTGTGTTGATGTTGAAAATACTGAATGCCATGGCTGCTAAAACCCTGCTGCAGTTTTTGAAACCTTATACATATTGCCCAGAAAAACCATATGTTATGTATTACATGCTGTTGGCTGTTTTGTTGTATGAACATTACCATTGCCATGTTAGTTGTTGGTTTGCTGGAATTTCAATTGATGATGATGTTGGTGAACCAAATGTTGAAAACCATGCTGTTAATGCCCTGCTGTTATTGCTTGAACCTTGAACATGCTCAGAAATCCACATTGATTCATGTTCTGTTTGTGTTAGTATGCCAGTTGAATGCTGTTACCATACTATTGAAATGTTGGTCGAATGATGATGATGATGAATGTGTACATGCTGCAGTTTAGGAAACCCTGTCCAGAAGTTCCCTTGCTTGTCTTGGTTTGTTGCTCATGATGTGTTTGCATGAAGGGTACTCTTAATTGCCCTGCTGTGTGATTGATGCAATTCGATTTTTGTTTTGATGAGGAACTTGGTTGATAAACATGAATGCTGATGTTGTTGAAACCCTGTTATTTTCTTCCAGAAATCATGCTTTTATGTTGCATGAACATTGGCTGTTGTTGTTGCTCATGTTGCATGATACATTCCGATGCCATGCTGTTGTGATTGTTTGATAGAAACTGGTTTATTTGATGTTGTTTCCATGAGCCATGAAGTTTGAAGTTGCCAAACCATGCTTAAACCCTAGGGTTTTGTTAAACCCAGAAATATTGAAGCTTATTGGCCGTGTTCACTGTTCCATTGGCAACAGCCAATGAGAACATTTCCTGGGGCGCCCTGAAACGACGCCGTTTCAATTAGTGAGGCGCATAATTACACAAATGCCATCGTTGACCCCCCTGTTGACCACTTTGCCATGCTATCTTGTTCATTTTTGCTTCAAACATCACTCAACTTCCATAATTCATTTTTTATTCATTTTAACTCCAAAAATTGTGGGATTTTTTGCATTAAACTCATGAATGTGTCCTCTATTTTATGGTGAATTTTAATTAATTTTCCATTGGCTGGATTTTAAATGATAATTATTTTCCCAACATGTATGCATAAATAACACATTGTGCCATTTCAATTGTGAAATACTCATATTGCATCCAATGAGCCTGAAATTTTTGGTGGTGAAACTAGACACATTGACCTTCATTTCCATATAAAGTTTGTGCATTTATCATTTGTGGATTGAGAGTTATGATTTTCTGAAGTTATGTGTTACATTTGGTGCTATACCATGATCATGTATTTTCCCAATTTTTGTTCACATGCTTCCTCTTATCCAATTGACCTCAAATTTTGCATGAATGATCTATCACATGTCTAGTTTGTGTATGAATTTTCTTGGAATTAATCTTGCTGTTTTCCATTTGATTGAGAATTTTCTTCCATATTTGGTCATTTGTTGACTTTTTGTGCTATGCCTTGCCAAATCTTTTGTGAAATTCTCAAATCTTATTGTATGATCATGAAATTTCATATGTGATAACTAGACATCTCAAGCTCTGCATTGGTGTTAATCTCATTCATTTCTCTTCTGTTTTCAAATTGATATGATTTTTTGAAGTTGACCCATGTTTGTTGACTTTCACCATGCTTACTTGAATTTGGTTTGACTTCATGATTTTACTTGACTGCCTTCCTCTCATCCAAATGCATTGAAATTTGACATGCTTACCATGTTAGATGTTAGGATTGAGTGTGATTTATTTCATAATTTTTGAGATTGTTTGAGTTGACTTTTGAATGAAGTCTTTGCTGTTGACTTTTGTATGCTTCTCTTGCCATGCTTTGCATCCTTGTGCATATGAAATGACAATGATGCATGATTTGATTATGAATCTAATTGAGAATGCTTCTTGAATGTTTAGACTTGGTTTGGGTTGACTTTTCCTTGCTGCCTTGATTTTTTCTTTCATCTTTGACCCTAGGCTAGTCCTAGTGGTCTTCTAAGCTCATGTTGAGTTCATCTGTTTCAGGTTAAACACCAATGCCTTGAGGATCATTCAAATGTGTTTGAGTTGAATTATATATTGTGCTAACCTTTGTTTTGTAGGTGTGACTCACATACTTGAGTCTTTGTGCCTTGCACAATTGGTCCCTCTGTGGTTGACTATTGGGTTATTTCCTTTTGATTTTGACTGTTGAGCTGTTTACTAATTGGTCTGACTTTTGCAGGTACTTTAGTTGCTTAAGTTCTCTGAACTTGCTTGCTTTGCTTTTTAGCATTTGCTTTGAGGTATAAACCTTTCTCCTTCATGTAGTCTGGAGACCCGGTCTGTTATTTGACCGGGCAAACTGTCTGAAGTCCTCCTTAAGAGGCAATGCCTGTGTTTGTTTAAATTTGTCCTAAGCAGGAAAAGTCCTTCAAGTAAGGCAATTGGTGGAAGGTAGGGATAAGCAATCTATCCCCCACTATTCAGTGTGTCCTCTCTTTGCTCCCATTACATGGTTGAAGCATTGAGATAAAAACCCAAGATCTAATCGAGTCAATGATGTGGAGAGAGTTCCTACTTTCTGAACTCCCACACTTTCCTATATGCTCTCTCTAATCTGAGATAGAAGCAATGAGGCACACCCCTCATCTCCTTTTCATCTGCTTCACCTGAGCCCCTCAATGGCCAGGTTAAGAGCGACCTTCACCTATTACAGTGGACTTTTAAAGTCAAACCCTCTTGTGTGAGCCCCCCATTGTTTGGCTATAGAGTGTGCTGTCTGATATTCATTGATTGATTGATTGCTTCATATGCATTTGCTTGCTTGTATGTTATGCATTCAGCATCATCAATTGCCATTAGTGCATGTTCATCTCATTTACTTTTTGTGATGCTATCATTGTTGTTTGCCCATTGAGGACAATTGTAAGTCCATTGCTTTGGCATTTGCTCCTGTGATATGGAAGGATAGAGTGTAAGACCTCATTGGTCACTCATATCTTCTATTTTATCTGTTTGTATGTGAGGATACAGTTATAAGTCCCTGTAAGTTGGCATCTGTTATCCTGTGATCATAATTTGATCTGTTTGATTTGTATGTGAGGATACAGTTATAAGTCCCTGTAAGTTGGCATCTGCTTTCCTGTGATCATAGTTTGTTTTATCTGTTTGTATGAGAGGTTGCAATTATAAGTCCCTGTAAGTTGGCATTTGCTTTCCTGTGATCATTTGTTGCTTTTGTTCTTGTATGTGAGGATCCATTGTAAGTCCCTGTAATGTGGCATTGGATTTCCTAGGACCATACTGTGGAGTTAACCTAAGTCCAGATAGATTGGCAGTCGACTTCCATGTTTCATTCTTGTTTCCTTCTGTGGAGATTAGTGTAAGTCCATTGAGTGGCCTCTGATATCCCGTTTTGTTTTAGGAGATTGGTATAAGACCATTGATTGGCATCCGGTATCCGCCTTTCCTTGCTTGTTTATTTGTTATTATCCATTGCTATTCCAAAGGACACACTTGAATCATCTCCCATATGATTTCAAGAAGTGAACCTTCTAAGAAGTTTTACAATCCATATCCATCCATTCATCATTCATTAGGTCCTAAACCTTTTCACACTTTACCTTTCAAATTTGACATAAGTGTTGTGCAAACATCTTCATGTTTTCAAATTAAAAACCTGGACTCAAGTCCTTGACTTTTTTCAAACTCCATTTCATAATACTTCTTTGAATCAATCTTAATCATACTTTGACTTCACTTTCATAATCACAATCAATTAACTTCACTCATTCACTTGTTTTGGCTTTGTCCATTAATCTTTTCACATTAGCCATAGGTTTCAATTATCTTTGTGGTTGATGTAAATCTTGCCTATCCTTAGTGAGTCGACAGTAAGACTTCCGTACTTCAAACAGGGCTAACCCCTCTAGTACGTCGAAGCTATCCTCGCATGGTGGATGTTGTTTCTTGGTCGAGTGTTCTCCCATTGATAATGAAAAGCCTCAGTGCTTGTGTTTAAAACTGAATCCACCAACTTTTGGAAATCTTTTAGCCGAACTACGGCGTTTTGATCCTTACCTTTGATGGAAGGTACGTAGGCAGCGGGTTCATCCGTTCGAACCCAATAACCCAATAATAAAACTTGTATATTCTTTTCTCATCATCCCAATCATATTTGCACAATATTTATGTCATAACAAATAACAATTTAATACAACAAGTGTGAAAAGGGCTCCCTAGGAGTACCTAGGACGTAGTGGGTGCCTAGCACCTTCCCATTGCGTAATTTACCCCTTACCCAGAATCTCTGATCTTTTTATTAGTTTTCTATGTGTAAAACTTCTTAGGCTTTTGTTCGCTTTTTAGCCAGTCCTTTGGATAAATAAAAGTGCGGTGGCGACTCGAAAATTTCAATGTATCTCTAGCTTGTGATTTAATCGATAGATCATATAGCGACGAATACACCGCTACACTAATGGATTAGAGATAAAATGAAATACTAATCACTACACTATTTGCACACTCAATTGATATATTTCACTAACTAGCAAGCCTAGTTCCAATGATCCAAAATACCAAATTAAACTGAGTGCAAACTTAAGACAACTTTGGCTTATGCAAATTCACAAACACTTGGTGTGCATACACTCCAAGAGATATTTGAGTTGAGTAAGGAATTCAAATTTATCTAGTACAATATACTATTGTACTTTGTATTCAAACAGTCAGTTTTAGTTTCTTACTCAACTTATATCAACGTTTGGTAAAAATGCTTAAACTAAAATCACTTAATTTTTAAGCTGAAAAGCACTTATGTAGAAAATTAAAGAAGACAGAGATTTGATGAGGCAGTTCCCCCGCCGTCCTCGTTTCGGGGTACGTCTGCCCTCAATTCTAAAAATAGAATTGAGATGATTAATTAGATATCACCTGTGAAATTTAATCGTTTATACAAGGATTGCAAAGCATGTAAACAACAGAACTTCCAATGTGTTGAATGATGCTTCTTATCCTTGCTCCTTGATTCAAGATGAATCAAGACCTTCGATCGTTGTTGCTAGACCTCCGATTCCAGCCCCTTTGTTGAAGAATCTTCCGTTCTTCAAACCCTCGGCCCGGCTGATCTCAAACACAACGAGTCGAACCCGAATCCTTCACTTCAATGCCACCGAATCCGCTACTAGACTGATGAAGACTTCCTCTTCTCAATCACCTTCGCTCGGCTGAATATTGATGAAGCGATTCGTGCAAAAACCCCCAAACACAAACCCGTATTGGAGGACAAAACCCTAACGGTTTTATTCAAGAAAGAACCTGCCACAAGCTTCAACTCGAACTGGATTCTTCGATCACAGCTTCGAACCTTATCACCTTTACTCGATCACGAACCACATCAAAAGTAATTGTTTGCAGATGATGAGTTGTGAAATGTTGAAGATGAAGATGATGAGTCTTGGACACCTTTTTCACTCTTTCTTGTTTCCTTGAACACTTGAACTCAAATTAGCAAATGTTGGTTAATAAAAGTGTTTTAACTTCTATATATAGTAACAGACAAAACCAATTAAAAATAATAGAATTTCAAACAGTGGAAATAACTCAGAAAACTGAGTTTACGCACGAGCGGTCGACCATAGGTCGACGTGCGCTGAGCCGTGAGTGATGCGCCGACCCCTATGGTCGACCCATGGTTCCATGCGCTGACCCAGGATTACTTCATTAAGCCATGCGCTGACTTCTGGTCGACTCAAGGAATTTTTGCGCTAACCTGTGAGTTATGCGCCGACCCTTATGGTCGACGCAAAGGAGTATGCGCTGACCAATCTCAGTTCTGCTGAGCTTTGCGCTGACCCGTGAGCTTTGAGCTGACCCCTATGGTCGACTCAAGGCCTTCAAATCTGCATAAAACTGTGTTTTGTGATTTTCATGCATTTTGTCATGATCACACTTTGTCCACATATGTTTTTGATCATTATAATAGGTTTAGACAAACGTAGAAAAGGATATGGTGGGTAATGTGTTTCATTTGTTTGTAGACGTGCATGATGGTCTTTTGTCATCATCGAAACTTGCGATCGTATGTTGTCTGACTCTTTGTCTTTACATACTCCCCCTTTTTGATGATGACAACCTGTATAATTCAGCGTGACGAACAGCATGCGGTATTGACACATTTTCCACACTCCCCCTTTCTTTTGTAATCTAAGGCTATCTGCAGAAAGCTACTGTTAGTTGTGGGCATTTTTGTCTGCCTGCTTTGTGCACTTTTCTCCCCCTTTGACAACACCAAAAAGAGAGACAGAGTGATTTTTCAAGATATCAAGGAAATTTCACAGGAAACAACATAAACAGATAATAATAATACACCAATGTCATTTCTGAGCAATAGTCATTTATAAAGAAAACAAGTAAAACATAGAAATACATTCAAAATAACAATCAAACTACATAATGCATGTGGATGACTATGTCCTAGTGGCGGTGTCCTGGATGATAACAAATTCCTGGGTTTTTGTAAGGGTCAGCCAGAGATGATAGGTATTCGGTGACACCATTCAGATTCTTGAGACTCACGTCGATCGACTTTTCTTGAAGTTCAAATGAAGCCGAGAAGGTTGCAAACCGGTCATTCATGCTTGTAGAGAAGGAGTCGAGACGCTCATTTTGGGCTTGAATTTGCTCGTTGATATGAGCATAGCGCTCATCTTGAGCTTGCATGAAGGACTGTTGAGCGATCTGCATATTGCGCATCATATCCAACAGTTCTGAAGAATCTGCTTGCTGTGGAGGGGACGGAGGAGATTCTTCCTCATCTTGGTAATACGGCTGGTAAAATTTACGTTGAGTTGACCAGCCCTTATGTTGCCATTCACCCCAGCCACCCCAGCGTGGAACATCTTCTTCAGTTGAATGCGACTGCTGAGCCCAAGCGGAGTCCGAGTAGTCGTGAGTGTCAACGGGTGAAGGATTATCATCTCCACCATTGTGATCCACATCGTGCCTGGCTTCTTCTTCTTCATTTTCTTCTTCATCTTCTTGGTCTTCGCTTTCATCACTGTCATCATCTGCAGGAATATTTGCTCTTCTAATAAAGTTATACATTCTCCGCTCATTGCACCAAAGATATCCCATCATAGACATGGTTTTTGTGTTGAACTCCTTGTCAGATGAGATGGAAGTGTACGGGAAAGACGGATGATTAACGTTGGCTGCAGTCAGGACCTCTTGAATGAAGGATCCGTAGGCAAGCGTCGTTCCTCGTCCAGAGTCACGTAGCCCGAACATTCTACTGGCAATGTAGTACGGCCAGTTGATTTTTATCTTATTTTTCAGAATGTAAATTAGATGAACCTCGACCGGTTCGACTCTGGAGAGGCCTCCCTTCTCTGGTCTCAGGATTCGTGAGACAACCCACTGAAGAATCCTTTCTCCGGCTTTCAGCTTGCCGGCAGTGACAGTTCGTGGGAACGCGTCACTGTTCATAAACTGATCAGTATAGGATCGTCTCAGCATGTTATTCAATGCACTCTTAAACTCATAGCCATCTACGTGGTGAGAGTCAGTTACCTCAGGTAGAGGGTTTCCAGCATCATCAACAGACATATCAAAATATTGGTTCCAGATATTTGATTTAAGCGGTACCTTTGTCGGACCAATTCTAGAGTGAAACTTGTGCCCGCGAAAGTTGTCATGAAGCCCGACATAGAACACTCGAACAAGGTCTTCACTGTATTTGGTATTACATTCCAAGAAGTTGATAAAGCCCTGATGCTGCAGCAGAGCCAGGACTTCAGGAAGGTGCATGCGTTCAGCGGTAAGTTTGTAGAACGCATGTTGTTGCACAACGCCTCTTTTGCTGATGTCTCTGTTGAAGACTTCGACGCGAGCGGGTGGAACGAGTGATACAGCAGATATGGGTAGAGATGCGGCGGATGATTCTCGGGATCTCTTGCCGGAAGGTCTGCGTGATGAGGAAGCCATTTGAGCAAGTTTGAAACAGAGTGTTTGGGTATAGAGAGAAGGTTTAAGAAGGGTTTTGAGAGTGATTCTGCTAGGTAGAGGTTTCTCCCAATTTATAGTGAAAAGGTTAGGGTTTTGGGAAGATGGAAGATCAAAGAACAATAGCCACTAGGTAGATGCAAGTTACAAAGTAGTGGGTAGTTTGAAAGGTGATGGAATGTAAATGCACATTTAATGATGATTTTTGAATGGGAATGCATGAAAAACGATTTAAATTTTTCTGCAGAAAAACGAAATTTTCGAGCGATGCGTCGACCATAGCCCTGTATGCGTCGACGCATACTGTTTGGTTTTTGAGAAAATGCAGAAATTAATTTAGCTTGCGTCGACCATAGCCCTGCTGCGGTCGACTCATACAGTCCAAATTTCAATTTTTCACTATTTGCCACATGTGATGACAGGTTTGATGCATAATTAACACAACATACAGCAATAAACATCCAAAGAGAGATCATATATATATATATATATATATATATATATATATATATATAAACAACATCATTAAGAGATATAACTATTGTAGTCATGAGATTTTGCAGAGAGAGAAAGAGAGGAACAATATCACCTTAATGCCGGAGTGACTTAGTGAACGGTAAAATTGTGCTTACAACAACATAGATTTGTTAGAAGTACAGGGTTAAAGTCTTAGATGGAATAAGGTAAAACAGCAGACTATAGTGCCCGTTCCGAAATATCGAGAATGCCAAGTTCTCGGCGGATATGAAAGAAAGATTCAGTGGCTAGCGGCTTTGTGTAAATGTCCGCTAGTTGATTTTCAGTATTGACATGTTCAAACACAATGTCACCTTTCTCTACATGATCCCGAAGAAAGTGGTGTCGTATTTCGATATGTTTGGTGCGAGAATGTAGCACAGGACTCTTGGATAGGTTAATGGCACTTGTATTGTCACAAAAAATGGGAATACGTTCAAGTTTGAGGTTAAAATCCAATAGTTGTTGCTTAATCCATAGGATTTGGGCACAACAACTACCGGCGGCAACGTATTCCGCTTCGGCGGTTGACAAAGCAACAGAAACCTGTTTCTTGCTATGCCAACTGACCAAAGAGTTTGAAAATAAGTGACAAGTGCCACTGGTGCTCTTCCTATCCGATTTGCAACCGGCAAAGTCGGAATCGGAAAAACCTACCAACGAACAATCATTACCTTTGGAATACCACAGTCCATACTTCGGAGTAACGGATAGGTATCGAAGTATTCGTTTGACGGCTTTTAAATGGGATTCCTTGGGACATGATTGATATCTTGCACACATGCATACGCTAAACATAATATCGGGACGAGAAGCAGTAAGATAAAGGAGTGAACCAATCATACCTCTATACCGTTTTACATCTACTTCCTTACCGTCTTCATCTTTGTTCAAGTTTGTACACGTAGGCATGGGGGTGTCTATGGCCTTAGCTTTTGCCATGTCAAATCTCTTGATAAGGTCCAAACAGTACTTTGTCTGGCTCACGAAAGTTCCTTCTTTGAGCTGTTTGATTTGCAGACCGAGAAAGTATGTGAGCTCCCCCATCATACTCATCTTGAATTCTCCCTGCATAAGGTCAGAAAACTCTCTCACAAGATTCATGTTAGTAGATCCAAATATGATATCATCTACATAAATTTGCACTAATATCAAGTGCTTTCCTTGACGTTTAATGAAGAGGGTTGTGTCAACCTTTCCTCTTGAGTAACCTTGATCGAGTAAGAATTTGCCTCTAGGAGCTTGTTTGAGGCCATACAAAGCCCTTTTCAGTTTATAAACATGATCAGGATACTCATGGGATTCGAAACCCGGAGGTTGTGCGACGTAAACCTCTTCATTTATGTGACCGTTAAGGAACGCACTCTTAACATCCATTTGGAATAGCTTAAAATCTTTCGCACAAGCGAAGGCAAGGAGAAGGCGTATAGCCTCGAGTCGGGCAACCGGCGCATAAGTTTCCTCATAGTCGATGCCTTCCTCTTGGTTATACCCTTGCGCGACTAAACGCGCCTTATTACGGGTTATTACCCCGTTTTCGTCCAGCTTGTTCCTAAACACCCATCGGGTGCCGAATACTCGATGATCTCGCGGAGGAGGGACAAGGTCCCAAACCTCATTTCTGGTGAACTGATTAAGTTCCTCCTGCATTTGATAAAAACCAGTGTTCATCGAGTAGGGCTTCTTTAGGGTTTTTAGGTTCCATCTGTGAAACGAAAGCAAAGTGATAACAGAAATTACTTAGCTTAGATCGAATTGTTACACCCTTTGAGATATCTCCGAGAATGTTGTCTATTGGATGGTCTTTGGAAGACTTCCAAGCTTGAGGAAGATCATCGTTTGAAGGCGGATGAACTACCTCGGTTTCCTCATGGTGTACATCTTTGTCCTCCTCAATTTTGACTATGTCGGGTTGATCAATCCCCGGCTCGCCACCTTTGAGTATGTCTTCGGTAGATGTACCTGCACGATGAAAAAAACTACCCTTTCCGACATTTCTCGGATTGGATTCATCAAAAGTGACATGTACAGACTCTTCTACAGTAAGTAATCGCTTGTTGTATATTCTATATGCTTTGCTAGATTGAGAGTATCCGAGGAAGATACCTTCGTCGGCCTTGGAATCGAATTTCCCTAAGTTTTCCTTTCCATTGTTCAATACAAAACATTTGCAACCAAAGACATGTAAGTGAGAAACATTTGGCTTTCGCCCTTTTAATAGTTCATACGGTGTTTTGTTTAGAATGGGGCGAATGAGCACCCTATTCAGAACGTAACAAGCCGTACTAATGGCGTCAGCCGAAAAATATTTCGGTAAGCCACTTTCATTGATCATTGTTCTTCCCAATTCTTCCAAAATTCGATTTTTACGCTCCACAACCCCATTTTGTTGAGGAGTACGTGGAGCGGAGAAGTTATGATCAATACCATGGTTACCGCAATATTCTTCAAATAAGTGATTTTCAAATTCACCTCCATGATCACTTCTAATTGCAACAATGTTTGTATTTAGTTTATTTTGGGAAAGCTTAGCAAATCGTTCAAAGGCGGCGAATGTGTCGCTCTTACTTACTAAGAAAATAGTCCAACAAAATCGAGAAAAGTCGTCCACTATTACGAAACCGTAATAGTTTCCTCCTAGACTTTTAATCCTAGATGGCCCAAATAAATCCATATGGAGAAGCTCGAGAGGTCTCGTTGTTGAAACGATATTTTTGGATTTAAAAGAGATCCTCGTTTGCTTCCCTTTTTGACAAGCATCACAAAGGTGATCCTTGGTGAACTTAATTTTGGGGAGACCTAGGACTAGATCTTTTGAGACTACTTTGTTGAGTAAGTCAAAGTTAACATGTGCTAAACGCCTATGCCATAACCATGAATCTTCACTCATTGTTACAAGGCATTTGTCACTTGTTAACGATACTTCATTTAAGTCAAGCATATAGACATTGTTCACACGAAGACCATTAAACATGCTCTTCTTATCATCATTATGTACAATTTTGCAACAGTCTTTTGAAAACGATACATTGTATCCTTTGTCACATAATTGACTGATGCTAAGTAGATTGTGTTTAAGACCTTCGACAAGCAAAACATCAGAAATAGTAGTAGAGGAAGGATTACCTACACTACCTTTACCAAGTATTGCTCCACGGTTGTTGTCACCATTAGTTACATATCCCTTCTTCTTAGCCACAAAGTCAATGAAGAGAGATATGTCACCTGACATGTGCCTTGAGCATCCACTGTCGAGAACCCATCTTCTCTCGGTAGTCTCGAGGCATTGTACCTGTGACAAGATAATTAACAAGAGAAGGTACCCAATTGCTTATTGGGTCCTGAGTGGTGAGGAACGAAATGGTTGCATTTGGGCATCCATTGATAAATGCCTTTAGGAACTAAAAACCTCCTAAATCTACATTTATCAATGGAATGGCCTTTCTTGCTACAATAGAGACAAGAGAAAGTTACATTTGGATTGCTTTTGCTATCTTCATCTTTTATAACATATTTATATTTTTGATATGGATTAACCATACTTTTTCGAAAATTAGATTTGTCGATAGCAAAAGTAATCTTGGGCTCAAGAGCCTTGTCAAGTTTGGCTTTTAAGTTTCTTACTTCACCTTGCCAAATGTAACAAGTATCGCACCCAAAGTTCATCATTCTACTTTTAAGGTCCTCATAGCTTGTTTTTGTGCTTTCCACTATAGAAGCTTTAAGTGCCTCAAGTTTCCGTTCGGATTCTTGAATTTTATGTTCCAAATGAGAAAAAATTTTCTTATTTGAGGCAAGCCTTTTAAAGGCTTCTTTTGCTTCATAGTGTAAAGTATCAAAAGCAGTTTGCAATTCATGATGAGACATACTAGAGGATTTTTCATATTTAGCATGTCGTACCTGTTTCTTTTTGTTCTTTTGATGAGCAGAAAGACATAGATTTGCATTTTCATCTTCATCACTAGAACTTTCATCATCGGAGGAGTCGCTATCGCTTTCCCAAGCTATGTATGCTCTCCTTGGCTTTGATGGTTTCTTGTGTGATTTGTATGAATCTTTTTCTTTTGTCTTTTTGTTCATCGGACAGTCCGGTTTGTAGTGACCCGGCTTTCCACACTTATAGCACGACCCTCTAGTTGTTTTTCCTTTTGAGTCATCATTTTTGGAGAACCTAGATTGCTTCCGGAAGTTTACCAAGTTCTTCTCAGAATGTTGGATGTCGTTCTTTCTCACGTAACGGTTGTAGCGTTTGACGAACAGCCCCATATCTTCACTCTTGTCCTCTTCTTCTTCGTCACTCGATGAATAATCACTTTGCTCTTTTGCTTGAGACTTTGAGGAGGAAGTCTTTAGAGCTATTGATTTCTTTTCACTCACCTTTGCTTTGTCTTTCTTGTCTTTCTTTTCGTGTTGTTCCAGGCTTAAGAGAACTTGTTCGTGCTCTTGTAGTTTACCGAACAATGTTGTCAAGTCCAAAGTGGTAAGATCATTTGCCTCTTTGATGGCGGTCACTTTCGGCTGCCATTCCCTGTTCAGACATCTTAAGATTTTATTAGTAGCAATATCACTGGAAACAGGCCTACCAAGTGAATGTAATCGATTGATGAGATGAGTGAATCTCTTTTGCATGTCGGCAATGGTTTCCCCTTGCTCCATGAAAAAGAGATCAAACTCTTGTGTTAGTGTATTGATTCTAGCCAATTTAACATCATTTGTCCCCTCATGGGCAATTTGTAGTGAATCCCACATGGCCTTAGCAGTAGGACAATGGGATACACGATAGTATTCATCTACACCTAATGAGGAGATTAGGATATTTTTGGCTTTCCAATCATAATTGTATTTCTTTTCATCATCATCGGTCCATTGTGCTTCGGGCTTAGGCACCACTTCGTTGTTCTCATTGGTCATGGTTATTTGAATTGGACCATTGAGAATAACATTCCATATTTTTCTATCTATGGAATTTATGTGCACCCGCATACAGTCTTTCCAATAACTATAATTTTCACCATTGAAAACGGGAGCTCTATTGTAAGCCCCTTTAGGTTCGTTAGCCATTTTCTATCAACGTTGTATTTTGAAGCACGGAGTGAACCGGAGCTCCTGATACCACTTGTTAGACTATGGCACGGATCTAGAAGGGGGGGTTGAATAGATCCCAATTAAAAACTTGAGTCGGCGCTACCAATTTGAGAGAATATTGGTTTTGAAAATTTGTTTTGAATGCGGAAGCGGCCGAGGAAAATTTTAGTCTAAAACGAACCGTTATTGGAAAACCGGATATGCGTTAAGCTAATGGATTAGAGATAAAATGAAATACTAATCACTACACTATTTGCACACTCAATTGATATATTTCACTAACTAGCAAGCCTAGTTCCAATGATCCAAAATACCAAATTAAACTGAGTGCAAACTTAAGACAACTTTGGCTTATGCAAATTCACAAACACTTCGTGTGCATACACTCCAAGAGATATTTGAGTTGAGTAAGGAATTCAAATTTATCTAGTACAATATACTATTGTACTTTGTATTCAAACAGTCAGTTTTAGTTTCTTACTCAACTTATATCAACGTTTGGTAAAAATGCTTAAACTAAAATCACTTAATTTTTAAGCTGAAAAGCACTTATGCAGAAAATTAAAGAAGACAGAGATTTGATGAGGCAGTTCCCCCGCCGTCCTCGCTTCGGGGTACGTCTGCCCTCAATTCTAAAAATAGAATTGAGATGATTAATTAGATATCACCTGTGAAATTTAATCGTTTATACAAGGATTGCAAAGCATGTAAACAACAGAACTTCCAATGTGTTGAATGATGCTTCTTATCCTTGCTCCTTGATTCAAGATGAATCAAGACCTTCGATCGTTGTTGCTAGACCTCCGATTCAGCCCCTTTGTTGAAGAATCTTCCGTTCTTCAAACCCTCGGCCCGGCTGATCTCAAACACAACGAGTCGAACCCAAATCCTTCACTTCAATGCCACCGAATCCGCTACTAGACTGATGAAGACTTCCTCTTCTCAATCACCTTCGCTCGGCTGAATATTGATGAAGCGATTCGTGCAAAAACCCCCAAACACAAACCCGTATTGGAGGACAAAACCCTAACGGTTTTATTCAAGAAAGAACCTGCCACAAGCTTCAACTCGAACTGGATTCTTCGATCACAGCTTCGAACCTTATCACCTTTACTCGATCACGAACCACACCAAAAGTAATTGTTTGCAGATGATGAGTTGTGAAATATTGAAGATGAAGATGATGAGTCTTGGACACCTTTTTCACTCTTTCCTATTTCCTTGAACACTTGAACTCAAATTAGCAAATGTTGGTTAATAAAAGTGTTTTAACTTCTATATATAGTAACAGACAAAACCAATTAAAAATAACAGAATTTCAAACAGTGGAAATAACTCAGAAAACTGAGTTTACGCACGAGCGGTCGACCATAGGTCGGCGTGCGCTGAGCCGTGAGTGATGCGCCGACCCCTATGGTCGACCCATGGTTCCATGCGCTGACCCAGGATTACTTCATTAAGCCATGCGCTGACTTCTGGTCGACTCAAGGAATTTTTGCGCTAACCCGTGAGTTATGTGCCGACCCTTATGGTCGACGCAAAGGAGTATGCGCTGACCAATCTCAGTTCTGCTGAGCTTTGCGTTGACCCGTGAGCTTTGAGCTGACCCCTATGGTCGACTCAAGGTCTTCAAATCTACATAAAACTGTGTTTTGTGATTTCATGCATTTCGTCATGATCACACTTTGTCCACATATGTTTTTGATCATTATAATAGGTTTAGACAAACGTAGAAAAGGATATGGTGGGTAATGTGTTTCATTTGTTTGTAGACGTGCATGATGGTCTTTTGTCATCATCGAAACTTGCGATCGTATGTTGTCTGACTCTTTGTCTTTACACACTGCACGAGGAGATCTCAACAGTTTGGCTCTTGAGTTCTGTGCGAGACAATTGTCTAAAAGATCCAAGGCCATATGTTAGAGAGGCCATGTGTTGATGTTTCTGACAGCAACTATAGCAAAGGGTTTTTGATTTAGAAGGATTCTAATCCAGATAACATCTAACTGGTAGAAGTATCTGAACCAAAACCAGATGACCAACAAATGATTAAGTCAGAGCCTATTAAACAAAACAGAAGAGGAACACGAGTTCAAAAACATTCTGGCAAACCTGCCATGTTTAAATGTTTCAAAATGAAGGAAAATCTATCTTTATCCAAGGTTTTTTTTGAAGATATCAACCCATTAATGGTCTGTATCTATGAATTTTAAACTTAGTACCCCTTTCTGAACACAATCTCTGATAAAATGATGTTTAATTTCTATGTGCTTCACTTTGGAATGTAAAATAGGGTTCTTACTTAAACATATGGCAGCAATATTCTCACAAAAGATAGGGATGTTACTCTCATATATCTGAAAGTCCTCAAGTTGGTTCTTCATCCAGAGCATCTGAGTGTTGCATAGTGAAGCTGAAATGTATTATGCTTCTGCAGTTGACAGTGCAATGGTTGATTGTCTTTTGCTAGCCCATGAGATGAGGTTTCCTTCCAGAAACTGATTGTTCCCAGATGTGCTTTTGCGCTTCAGTCTGTCTCCAGCGTAATCTACATCATAATACCCAGAGAGCCTATACTCTGATGTTTTCTTATACATCGGGCCAAGTTTAGGTGTTTCTTTTAGATACCTTAGGATTCTCTTAATAGTAGTTAAGTGAGATTCCCTTGGATCTGATTAGAATCTGGCACAAAGACACGCGTTGAATAAAATATCTGGACGCGTAGCAGTCAGATAGAGAAGAGAACCTATCATACCACGATACAATTTCTGACAAGCCTTTAGACTTACCTCTTCTTTCTCCAGAATGCAGGAAGGACGCATGTGAGTCTTTGCTGGTTTGCTTTCTGACATTTCAAATTTCTTCAGAATGTCATTTATGTATTTGCTTTGATATACATAGGTAGCATCTAAAGTTTGATTAATTTGAATCCCCATAAATAATTTTAGTTCTTGCATCAGACTCATTTCAAATTCTACCTGCATTAACTCAAAAAACTCTTGACAAATATAAGGGTTAGCAGAACCAAAAATTATATCATCAACGTATATCTAACATATCATAAGGTTGTTTATGATGTTTTTAGAGAAGAGAGTGGAATCGACTTTGCCTCTATAAAATTATTTTCTAGAAGAAAAGAACTTAGTCTTTCATACCAAGCTCTAGGAGCTTATTTCAGACCATGAAGAGATTTTTTTCAGTTTACAAACATGTTCTGGACATTTAGAGTTTCCAAAACCAGGAGGTTGATGAGCGAACACCGCTTCAGAAATGTATCCATTCAGAAATGCACTTTTGATATCCATCTGATATAATTTGATGTAGTAATTTACAACAAAAGATACAAGTAAGCGAATAGATTCTAACCTGGCAACTATAGCAAATGTTTCATTGTATTCAATACCTTGTTGTTGATTGTAACCTTGTGCCACCAGTCGTGCATTGTTTCTAACCACTTCTCCCTTTTCATTGAGTTTGTTTCTGTATAACCATTTGGTTCCAATCACATGAGTTCCCATGGGTCTTGGTACTAGATCCCAGACATCATTCTTCACAAATTGATCAAGTTCTTGTTTCATTTCCATAATCCATTCTTTTTCTTGAAGAGCTTCTTCACAGGATGTTGGCTCTATTAGAGATACTAGTCCCAGAAGTGTTTCCTTAGGGACCTTGAATGTTGATCCTGTTCTGCCAGGTTCATCCTTGTTTCCCATAATCAATTCTTCATAAATGTTCAATCTATTTCTTGATCTTTTATGATTGATTGAGACTTCAGGTGCTTCTGATGTTTCCCTTTCTGCTTCTTCAGATTCTTTGGTCTTTTCGTCAGAGCCTGCAAGAGTTATCTCCAAATCTGCAAAATTCTCAACTAGCATTGACTTTCAGAGTTACGCTTATTATCAAACCTGACATGTATTGATTCTTCCATAATTTGTGTTTCTGTATTGTATACTCTATAGCCTTTAGAGCGTTTTGAGTATCCCAACATAATACACTTTTGTGCTTTAGAGTCAAACTTGTTCAAGTTATCTTTAGTGTTCAGAATAAAATAAGAAATGTTGGGTTTTCTTCCCTTACACAGTTCATAAGGAGTCTTCTCCAGAATAGGTCTAATAGAGATTCTATTCTGAATGTAACATGCTATATTCACTACTTCAACCCAGAAGTGCTTAGCCACATTTGTTTCACTGATCATGGTTCTGGCCATTTCTTGGAGGGTCCTATTCTTCCTTTCTATAACTCCATTTTGTTGTGGAGTTCTAGGACAGGAGAAATCATGGGATATTCCATTATAGTCAAAAAGTTCTTAAAAAAGTTTATTTTCAAATTCCCCACCATGATCACTTCTGACTCTAATGATTTTAGAGTCAAATTCATTTTTCACTTTTGAGAAAAAACTAGTGAACACAGAATGTGACTCATTCTTGTGTCTTAGGAATTTTACCCATGTCCAACGACTATAATCATCAACAATGACAAGTCCATACTTCTTACCATTGACTGACGATGTCTTAACATGTTCCAAACAAGTCAATATGTAGAAGTTCTAGAGATCTAGAGGTAGAGACAATATTTTTATTTTTGAAAGTTGTTTTAGAGAGTTTTCCTTTCTGAAATTCTTCACAAAGAAAATCCGAAGAAAACTTCAGCTTAGGTAGGCCTCTAACTAACTCAATTTCATTTAGCTGAGAAATCCTCCTCAAGCTAATGTGACCCAAGCGTCTATGTCACACCCATTGCTCTTCATTTATAAACATTAAACATTTTACATTTTGATCTTTTAAATCTGAAAGCTTGATTTTGTAAATGTGGTTCTTCCTCTTACAATGAAAACGGTTGTTCCATTTTTCTGATTTACAGCTTTGCATGTTTTTTGATTAAACATTATATCATAACCGTTATCACTTAATTGACTTATGGATAACAAGTTATGCATTAATCCTTCAATATAAAGGACATCAGAAATAGAGGGAAGAGATCCATTACCAACTGTTCCAGATCCTCTTATTCTTCCTTTCTGATTTCCTCCAAAGCCTATGAAGCCAGCGTCCTTAAGTTCTAGGCTTTGGAACATATGCTTTCTTCCCGTCATGTGACGCGAGCATCTAGAGTCCAGGTACCATGATTGGTGTTTTAACTCTGCTGCATAGGATATCTGAAACATACACTATTTTATCCTTCGGTACCCAAAATCTTTTGGGTCCTTTATGATTAGTTCTCCCAGAGTTTCTGATAACTTTGGGTTTTCTAGCTTCATTGAATTTCTGTGTTTGTGCATGTGTGTAATGATAAGAAAAAGGGGATTCAGGTTTGTTTTCTACAGAAGATTTTAAATCATCTTCATTAGAGTCATATCCGATTCCTCTTTTCTTTTTGTGACTAACACCATAAATCATAGAAGCCATTTTGCTTCTTTCAAGACCGTTGTTCAAAAATTTCTGAAAAGCTTTTTCATATTTATATATGATGGTGCCAAAAGTAGGCGGATCCTTAGAAAGAGTTTCTTCAAGTTTGAAACATTTTTTGTTTGAGAATTCATTTTACTTTTCAAGAATAAAGTTGTTTTCTTTAAGTTCAGAAACTTCTTTCTCAATCTTCTCACACTCTTCAACAATCTCTTCATGAACCCTTTTTAGGCTCTTGAATTTCTGTCGAAGCTTATGATAAGAGCTTAGAGATTTTGATAAACAGGCTTCCAGATCAGAATGAGAAAATTTAGAGAATACCTCTTCAGAGTCTGACTCTCTTTCAGATGAACTTCCAGATGTGGTGGCCATGAATGCAATATTTTCCTGCTCTTCTTCAGACTCAGATTCTGAAGCTTCAGCTTCAGAGTCGTCCCATGTTGCCATGAGTCCCTTCTTCTTAGCTTTGAAGGAGTTTTTATTGAATCCTTCTTTTCTGGAGATATCTTTCTTGAGCTTTGGACATTCATTTCCGTAGTGTCCAAGTTCTTTGCATTCATAGTAGGTCACTTCTTTGTTGGATTTGTCTCTCGAGGTTGACTCTGGACGATCTCCCTTCTATTTGGGTCTTCTGAAGTTGTTATTTCTTTTTCTCCCGAGTTGCTTGATTCTTCTGGATAGAAGAGATAACTCCTCTTCATCATCAAATTCTTCCTTCTCGGAGTCCTCGTTGTCTTCTTCTTCAGCTTGAAAGGTTTTGTTCCTTTCTGGCTTTCTTCTTTCTGATATGGACTTTAGAGCCACTGATTTGATTTTCTTCTGAGGTTCATCTTCCTCTAGATCCATCTCATGACTCCTAGGGGAGCTGATAAGTTCTTCAAGGCTTATGTTGTTCAGATCCTTGGATAACTTTAAAGTCGTAACCATTGGTCTCCACTTCTTTGGAAGGCTTCTGATGATCTTTTTGACATGATCTATTGTAGTGTACCCTTTGTCCAGAACCTTGAGACCTGTAATTAAAGTTTAGAATCTAGAAAACACTACCTCAACAGCTTCATCATCTTCCATTAGGAAGGTTTCATATTTTTGGATTAAGGCCAGAGCCTTAGTCTCTTTGACTTTATTATTTCCTTTGTGAGTCATGTTTAAAGAATCAAATATTTCTTTAGTTGTTTCTCTATTGGTGATCTTTTCGTACTCATTGTAAGATATATCATTCAACAGAATAGTTCTGGCTTTATGGTGATTCTTGAAGTCACACTTCTAATCATCACTCATTATGCTTCTTAGTATAACAATACTAAGGGCACAGATGGGTGGTTCATAGCCATTTGTAACAATGTCCCATAGATTATCATTGTAGCCTAATAAGAAGCTTTCAATTCTATCTTTCCAGTAATCAAAATTTTCTCCATCAAAGACTGAAGGTTCAAAGGTGTAGCTATCTCTTTTAATTGTGTTAGCCATGATGTTTTTCTCATGTTGGATCTCTCTACACTGCTAGGTGTTTGATTCAAAATTCAATAATAGAGTCGAAGCTCTGATACCAATTGAAGGTAGAGAAAAACAAGAAAGAGGGGGTTTGAATTGTTTTTACTGACAATAAAAACTTTTAGCAACACTACACACACAAAGATAAAAGAAAATAACATAGAAGTTTATCCTGGTTCGCTTAAAATTCAAAGCTACTCCGGTCCACCATGCTAGTGTGATTTCGCCTTCAATAAGGACTTAATCCAATAATCTAGAAAGATTACAACAAACGTCAAATATTTCAAGAATATCTTAGCCCTCTAAAGTCTACAGACTTCATAGGTCACTTGAGTAATTAGAATAACTATTAAGAATTACAAGAATGTGTTTGATTCTTCTAGATAAGCAAGATGAACACGATTAATAACGAATGACCAATGATCACACTAAGAGCAACAACTCGTGTGTGATAACCGAATTCTAAGATGACAAGAATTTAGTATATGATTTCAAAACGTATGTGCAAAATTATTCAGTGAAAGCTACATATTTCTGTATGATGATAGTGAGGTCTATATATAGTGCTTGGAGATGATACCGTTGGAGGGAGCATTGATGCTGATATCTTGCAAATTATGGGACTTAATGACATTAATTTTCTTATCCTTTCCATAACAGTCTTGGAATGTAGTCAATACTATCCATATATAGATCCGTACCATACTTAGATTACTTATTCGTTAAGTTTCTGATTTTGATTAATTAGATGATCTGTTGGGCGTTAATCAGAGTGAGCGGAGTTCAGAGCCTTTAGGTAGCACTTGTATTCTTCAGATAATTTGTTTGTTGATTGGTCTTCAGAGTCAGCTTGACTGCTCTTCAGATAAAGTGTCTTCTGATGTAAGGATCTTTAGATTTTTCACATGTAGAATCTTCATATGTCTTCAGATGCCGAGTTTCCAGAGTCTTCAGATGAACATCAATGACAGATTCTGTGAGTGATTCTTTTGGACATGCTTGTGGTCAGCGTCAGATATTATTTATGCATTTTTTAATCAGCTATTCTGGACTTTGTTTGTCGTCAGATAGTGCTCCATCAGATTTAGTTTACCTTAGAGTCCTACATACTTAGAGAATTTATAAGGGTACCAAATTGTTTCATTCTTTGTTATCATCAAAACTTAGAGATATATTGCAGAACCAAAATCTTGTTCTAACAAAACACACCTTTGTACACGTCTCCTCCAGAACTCTTCTTTTTTAACTCTGCATCATTCAAAACATAAATCCTTTGATTAAAGAGAAGAACTTTGTTCGTAGCTTGAGTGAAACCTGGTTGAATTAGAATTGCTTTCAATTTATCATCCAACAGTTGTCCTTGATGAATTTCCTCTCTTAAATCAGAAGTAATATTCAAATTTTCCATTATTACACCATTATGAATCCAAGCAAACTTGTGGTTAAGATCTCAAAAATTTTCCAACAATGCATACTCTAACATCATCAACTCATCCTTTTGTATCTCTTTCTGACTTAACGCATCTGCAAATTTATTCGATTTACCTAGGTGGTACTACAATTCAAAGTCAAAATCTTTCAAGTACTCCATCCATCTCCTTTGTCGCTTATTTTACTCCATTTGATCGAATAGATATTTCAAACTCTTTTGGTCACTAAACATCTCAAAGTGTATTTCGTACAAGTAGTGACACCACACCTTCAAACTAAAAACAACAACCACTAACTCAAGATCATGTGTTGGATAATTCTCTGCACGAGTCTTCAACTGGCGAGAAGCATAATCCACAACTTGACCACCTTGCATTAACAATCCACCTAGTCCTTTCTTAGAAGCATCACAAAATACTTTGTAAGGTTTACTAGGATCTAGTATAGTTAAAATAGGTGCGGTATTTAACCTTTCCTTTAAACTTATGAAACTTTGTTCACACTTTGAGTCCCAACAAAAAGGAATCTCCTTCCGAGTATTTCGAGTCATCGATAAAGCCAAATGATAAAACCCTTTAATGAACCTTCTGTAATAAACTACCAATTCCAAGAAACTTATGACTTCGGAAGCACTCTTTGGTCTTTCCCAACTAATAACTGCTTCAACTTTAGATGCATCTACTGCTACTCCTCCTTGTGATATGACATGACCAAGAAACTTCACTTCAGTCATCCAAAATTCACACTTACTTAGCTTTAAAAAAAATGTTTCTCCCGCTGTACTAACATAATGATTCTTAAATGTTCCTCACACTCTTATGGAGTACGAGCATAAATAAGAATATCATCAATGAATATCACCACAAACTGGTCCAAATATGGTTGGAATATTTGATTCATGTAATCCTTAAACATCGCAGGTGTCTTCGTTACTCCGAATGGCATTATAAGGAATTCATAATGACCATATTGGGTTCTAAATGCAGTCTTTGGTATATCAGAATTTTTACTCGGATTTGATGATAGCCCGATCGCAAATTAATCTTCGAGAACACACAAGCTCCATTCAATTGATCTAATAGGTTGTTTATCCTTGGTAGGGGATACTTTTTCTTAATGGTGACCTTATTCAACTGACGATAGTCGATACATAAACGCATACCACCATCCATCTTCTTTATTAGCAACACTAGAGCTCCCCATGGTGAAACACTAGTTTGAATAAAGTGTTTTCTCAATAACTCTTTTAATTGGTTCTTTAATTCTCTCAGCTCAAGTAGTGATATACAATACGGAGCAATGAATATTAGGGTTGTCCCCAATATCAAATCGATAGAGATTTCTACTTTCCTTTTCTTAGGGAGGAAAATGACATCCACGGGGAAAACTTTTGGAAATTCACAAACTATAGGAATTTGTGCAACTTTCAGATCTTTACTCGATTCCTTGGTGAGAACCAAGAGAACACATTTTTCTTTCTCAAACAAGCAATTTACCATACAAACCGTACCCTCCAAGATAGTAGTCAACACATCCTTCAGAGTAGCTTCTTTAGATGTTGTGATAATTACCTTTTCTTCACATCCAATAAAAACCAAATTGGCAGAAAGCCAATCCACTCCCAAAAGTACGTCAACTTTCTTAAGGGGTAAGCATATGAGATCAATCTGAAAAACTTTATCATTCCCTAACAACAAAAAATTCTCACAAATCAATGGTGTTTCTACAACATCATCCATGCTGGTAGTTACTACCACATGAGGAGATAAGGGAATCGCTTTCAAACCTAGATGATCGATGCATTGTATCAATACAAAAAAGTGTGTTGCTCCATAATCAAACAATACAAAACAAGGATGACCATTCAAGACATACCATCAATCAATTTATTATTACCCTTATCCTTTTTTGCATACAAGGTATAAATATGACTAGTACTCTTCCCTTTCACTCGAGCATTCTTCTGAGGGAAATCTCTAGCCATGTGTCCTTCCTTCTGACATAGAAAACACCTAAATATACCTCTGACACATTTCCCAAAATGAAACCTCTTACACATTTGACATTGAGGAGGTTGGGTAGATTTTACATTCTGAACTTATTTTCCTTTGAAAGATTGAGGTCTAGGACTAAACTGATGACTTGGTCTTCCTTGGTCCTTCTGGCTAACTTATACTAATCCCTTTCCTCTCGCACCTTCTTCAAACTATTTTCAACCATATAACATTGTCTTAACAATTCTGCATAAGTAGAAAACTCTCTATCTGAGAAACACTATGAGATATTTCACCCCTTAATCCAAATAGAAATTGGTCAACTTTCCACTTTTCATATGGTGAATACATGGATTTTCCAGAGTAAGCAGTCATATCCTCAAACTTTTCTGCATATTCGACCACTAGCATATTACCCTGCCTAAGCTGTTGGAATTCAAACTCTTTCGCAATCCTCAAAGTACTTGGGAAATACTTGTCCAGAAAAGTAGTCTTAAAATGTTCCCAATCCCTGGGTACTCCTTGATTAGTCATAAGTGTCGAAGCACTCTCCCACAATTGGATAGCAAGATCATTCATCATATGAGAAGCAAACACAACCTTATTCTCTTTATTACAGTGCATTATCGGAAAAATTCTGTCTATGTTGGTTATTCATTCACGAGCTTTCACATGATTTAATCCACCATGAAACTCAAGAGGATTCATACGAAAGAAATCCAGAAAAATACTACATTTAACTTCTTGTGGAATCATTTGGGGGTGAAGACCATCATTCGATTATTACATCATCAGCTGCATGAATTGGTTTTGCTGCTGCTGCATCTGTTGCACAAACTAAGGCCACTGAACTTCATCATTCCCAACTTCTGGTTCTGGATTCAAATTATGAGTTCTAGGCCTACCAGGACCTTTGAGTCTGTCAGCCATGATCGTAAATGTCATACGAATAGAATTAAGTTGATCAGGCTCAATGGTATAAATATGGCATCAATAATAATGATGACAATACACATATGAGGTAAAAAGAATAACTTATGACATTTCACGGGTGGGTCGAGGATTCGACTTGCTCTAATACCAATTGTAACACCCATATATAATACATGTCTAAAATACATATTATACATAATGTAAGTTTGGTATTGAAATACATAAGAGCCTATAAGCAACAGTGTACATATATACATGCCCACAGTATAATATACAACTAAGGCACAATATACAAAGGTGCCTAAAATAAAAACTAAGAACTAGATCATCCTCTTAATGATCTCAAAATAGATATCTACACAGGGGAACTTCATCCAAAATACCAAGTCGCCAAGGACATCAAGCTAGCTTGCCCTTGCCTTTCACCTATAAATAACTGCTTGAAAAGTAGCAACTATAATGGGGTGAGATAATAATCCCAGTGGGTTCCCTATCTTATGAGTCCACTTAAATCTACATAGTTTCTAATCGATTCTTACTTAAATCATGGAAAGGGAATGAAGATTTAAGTATCGGGAGAATTCTCGCATTGTATGGAAACATGTCACTTGAATTCATATAACTCAATAAATCACTACTCAAATTCACGAAACATCGATTCCCGACCGAACCTGCGTCTAGGGAAAGGCTCGGTTCACACATGCTCGTATGATTCGAATTTCATGTGGATATCAGGTTCTCCATGGGACTCAAACCCACTTCAAGAACCATTAATCATATAGGACTCGAACCCACTTTGAGTATCTTTTATCATAATTGACTCGAACCCACTTAGGTGTGCATCTCTCCCCATAACTCAACCATAATTGGGACCCAAACCCATTTGAGGCACGAATCATTGGTGACACATTCAATTTTCTACGTTATACAAGCATCTCAAATGGGATGTGCACGTGTAAGGGAAAATATTTGAATACATGATTGGATTCCACAAATAACGTGATTGAATTCGTCAACAACTAGGTGATCTCATTCACCAATGCACACATTATCACCACATGTTCCATGCAAGAACTATTATTCATAGGTTAAGTGAATAATCGTCTACGGTACACACTGTTGTACCATTGCGTACAAGCATTTCCATCTAAGTAATTTATCATACTCTAAGTTATCTTTTCTAATCATTTTATCCCAATCTCAAGCCTAAGTTAAATCACATTCATTTTAACGAAATTTGACCAATCATTGTTAATTCAACGCATACATAACATAATATAAGTTGCATACACATCATAGTATAAGTTATAAGGCTTCCATAATAGCTTAGAAACACGAAACAATTTGTTTTAGGAAAAATAAGAAGGGACCAATCAAATGTTATTAGGAACCAATAGATTGACATAAACTTTCTGTCCAAATTTTCACAAAACAACAATGGACCAATTGATTGGTCCAGTGATGTAAGTGATTGTCACTGTGTTTGTTCAGTTTTTTCACCAAATCATTGCATAACTAATCAATTGTTTGACAGAGAATCCCAAAACCAATCGATTGGTTCATGTATTTTCTCCACAAATACCACTTCTAAACAATTTCTCTTCCAAATTTAGCCATACTAAACCATTCCAAAACATAAATCCACACTAATCAAGTGATTATAAGTTATATCTTCAAGAACCAAGACGTATATGCAAACATGTTTCCTCTTCATTCATGAAACATGTATTCACAATGAAAACAACAACAACATGGTGTTATCACAATATTCAACAACATAAAGAATCATAACAAGCATGAAAATCACAAGTAGAACATATATTCATATCAATTTCCATGATTAAAGTAGAAACACACAAACATATTATAATGAATCCAACATAAAATCATTGCCAAACATCACATTCATAACATCAACACCAAAAACCTTAGTTTTACCTAAAGAAGGAATCTAACTAGATCCCACCTCAAGAGTTAATTGATGATGGAAATGAGTTGGTTTGGTTGATGATTCCACCTTCTTCAAATTTTCCTCTTCTTTCTTCAAGTTTCTCTTCTTCTTTCCTCTCTTCCTTGTTTCTATAATCCACATTTGCCTTTCCTTGTTTTCTTACTGATAAAGTGAAATGGGCAACTGTTGTTGGGGAAAAATAAAAGGAAAATGTGTGGATGAGAAAAAGGTATAAAAATGAGTGGTTGAAAAAGAGAGTTAGTAAAGAAAATATATTAAATGATATTTCTTTTGAATATTTTCTGTATTACAGCAATTGATCAGTTATTAATATTATCAAAATGTCCCTTATTGTACTAATTAATAAAAGGTCATTCTCAAGAAATAATAATTAAGTCAATTTGAATTCACTAATTACTTTATTTGTCTCAACTGACGAATAATATAGCATATAGAAACTCAGTTGATCTCAACTGACAAAAATTTGAGTATCTAAGGGAACACGAGATATTACAACACATGTTAGAAATCTAGTTAGTTTGAATATCAGATATGTGGCTTAACTTGTATTTGGGATAAATGGGTGCGAGTTGTTAGTTGTTGATACTTATAAATCAACAAGTTTAAATAAAAAATATATTATAAATATTTTTTTATAGTTTTTTTGTTTCCTAATAAATATGATATTACTATTATTTTTGAAAGGATTTTGTTTTTTTAATATAAACTATAATACATATTAATAATGTATTATTATTATTATATTATTATTATTTTCTTTGTAAAATAATAATTATATAAATTATTATGCAACACTTAAGTGATTAATTTATAATAATTAAATAAATTATTATTGTTATATTCTTAATTAAATAAACTATTTTTATATAAAAAATATTATGTGTTTTGTGTATGCTTTGAGGTAAGATTATCGCCAAAATTTTCATTAATGTTAAATTTGTACGATATACTTTGTCTTTTTAAAAAAAAAAACATAGCAATCAATATTTTCAAAAGTGTCAAAAGAGCCATTTATCAAATATTACCAAAACAATGACCTAAGTATGTTTCAAAATCGTCTCCGTAGAGTTTATGGAACATGTATATGTTGTTGCAAATAGATTGTTGGCATATTTAAGACAACATATTTCACATATTATCTAAAAAAAATGTTATGAGAGACAATAAATGTTGTAGTGATGAATTGTGCATCATAACATGAGTGGATAAAATTACATTGTTTTGTGCATGAAAATGCATCATATATTCACTAATATAAAAATACCTAGAGGTTGTTAAGTAAGTTTAACTACCATCTGACTTAAGAAGTGATGCGGTGACAATTCCATAAATATTTATAACTTAGTTAGGTGACTTAACACTGATTAAATAAAAAATATATAATATGCACTAAATTTCTTAAGTCGCATGTGTTCAATAATTGACTTAAAAAGTGTATTTATTAAGTCAGGTGTCGCCACCTGACCTAAGATGTTTCATTTCACTCAAATTGAATTAATTTTTTTCACTATCCCATCCATATTTTGTGAAAATGTTTCTTTGATTTTATTAATTTTTATTAATTATTTTTATTTATTTGATTTTTTTAATTTAATGGACCCCATTGTCATATCCTAAATTTTATCCAAAGTTTTGAATCTATATCATTGTCATTCATCAGCATATTTTGGAATAAAAAAATAAAAATCAAAGGTTGATTTTGTTGATTTTTGTTGCTAAGTCATTTGCAATTTTCATTTGCATTTTTTCATTTTTAAAATTTTTTACTATCATATATCAAAAGTTAACTGAACTTGCATTTTTTATATTTGAATTTCAAATTTGTATTGTTTTAATTAATTTTTAAGTTAAGAAAATAAATCAAACAAATTGTATTTTATTCCAATAATTGTTCATATATTACGAGTCATAAGTCATTACATTCAAGTCGCAAAATACAACACATTGCAAGTACAAAAAAAATACAAGAAGATAGACAGTTCTATCCAAGATTCCATAGTTAAACCTCTCTTGTGTATATACATACAAGTCTCGACATGACTTCCTTTGAAAAGAAGGACCAAGCAAGCTCAACAAACATGTAAAAGTTCTCATATATTGGATCCTATCAACCATAAAAAACAATTTAAAACAAGATTCTATCTACCTATCATACATGATGTATGATCATTATCACTTTCATGCATAGCTTCTTCTTTCTGTAAGCTAAATTAGATGAGAGAGAAAGTTTCTGAAATGGCAAATGTGAATAAAGAGGAAGTTTAAGTTGTAGTATCACTGTATCTAATTTATCCTTTACGGGATACTTATGGGATTTACTCCTTCAATAAGCGATGAGTTTATACTTCATTTGGGACAGTTTCAAGGAGAAGTTAAGTCAATAGTTGACGATATTCAGCGGTCATGGCAAACTGCTAAGAAAACACATGATAGTTCAGTAAAGAATTCTTCCGGAGGTATTTTGCTAGAGTAGTAGTATATGCATTACAGAGTAGGGGAACAGTATTTCAAAGGGTATCATTGGATAGATACGTGGATCTGAAGGTCTGGACATCTTAGGCTTAAGCTCTTATGCTGCAGTTGGAGTGGCTTACCTAATCACTTTGGAACTTGCAAAGGATTCAGAAATATCTCCTACTAGAAATATTGAATATGGTAATGGACGAATCAACCATATTACGTTCATTCCACGGTTGTTTGATGTGCATGAGTTGCAAGACAAAAGAATATAAGCGTATTCATTGGCCAAAAGAATAAGGGTATCCAAAGATAATGTTAAAAATTTCGAACCAAATCAAATTAGGGGGTTCAAAAATTTGGTTAACTGATCCAAATACCTAATCTGAACTGAATTGAACCATAAAAAACTTAAACTATTTAAATGGTTAATAAATTAAATTGTTTATTTTAACCAATTCAATTAATCTAATTGAATTTAAAAACCAGTTTAAACTCTTATAAACTCTTTCCACAATTTTATCTAAAATATTAATACTATTATTTAACAAATTCAATAAACTTAATAAATCATTATATTAAAATGATAAATATTTTAATTATAATCTTTTAATATTTTTTAGTCAGTTATTATTATCATAACATTTTCACAAAAATTATAATGATTTTGTTGTTTAATAATCCTTCACAAAAGTTATGAATGATTTATATGATATGATGCATTTATCCTACTGATAATACTTCACGCCAATGAAGAAAATTAAAATACTTGCATTTTCTTCTGTTATCCTACTGTTTTGAATTATTTTTGACTTGTGTGTTCCATGCTCATATATTTTACCTATGTTCTTATTGATGGTATACTCCAGTATTCTTGATGTCATTTTAATCCCAAGGTAAATAATCTCTATTTAAATCAAAATATTTAAACCAATTTTTTTAAAAAAAACTGCTATATAAACCAATTTTTTTAAAAAATCCAGATTTGAATTCAATTTTTAAATTCAATTTTATTATAAAAATAAAAAAAGAAACAGTTTTTTTAAATATATAAAAAAACCAGTTTGGAATTTGGTGAAAAAATTAATCCAATTTTTTAAAAAATTGGTTTTAAACTGGTTTAAATAAATTAAACTGATTTAAATAAATTAAACTGGTTTAAAATTATGAACCGGTTCTGAATTGGTTTTAAACCGAATTGAATTGATTAAACAGATTAACCACTTTTTGCTGAAATGGTTTTTAAAAACTGCATTGAACCATTAATATGGTTCGGTTCAATTCAATTCATGAACCACGAACACCCCTAAATCAAATAGTATGAAAGGAAAAGGTAGTTCAACTGCTAATCAAATTGAGAATGAAATATTGATTCTTCCCTTCGGTTTATGCGGGACCAATTCATTATGGCTAGGGTATATGGGAGTATTGTAACGATGAAAAAACAAGCTTGAGTTGTACCAAGAGCTGCAGTATCTGCTTAAAGAGAGTCAACGTGCTTTAAGTGATGCACTTTCTGATTCGGATTTTCTACTGAGTATGTCTGATGTGGCTACTGCATCTGTTGCTTTAACAAGTATTGTAAAGAGCAGGGAAGACGGTAATTTGATTGACTGTGAATTACTCAATGGCATTCTCAACAATCCTGAAGTGACAGAGAAGTTAGTTAGAGACTACGAAGTTCAAAATTGTTGAATAAACTTTAATGTTATAGTTAATGAGTTTTATTAATAAGTTAATGGAGAGATTTGGAAGGTCAAGAGACCGTGGTCAAATTAATAGTATTTACTAATTATTATGTTTCCTAAGTTTCTGAGTCTGTATAAAGACCAAGAACGTATTATAATGAAATACAGAAGTTACAATAGATTTGTCTCCTTATCACAAATTGGCATCAGAGCTAATGGCAAACATGATGAATCAAATGCCGTTGCCACGGCTAACGAAGTTAAATTACGAAAACTGGAGTATCCAAATGAAAGCTCTTCCCGGATCTCTAGACGCGTGGGAGGTGACCAAAGATGGGTTTGAAGAACCAACAGATATTGAGGGATATACGACCGCTCAAAACAAGGCGTTGAAAGAGACGCGATCGAAGGATAAAACGGCACTACACATGCTGTTTAGGGCTGTTGATGAATCAGACTTCGAAAAGGTTGTCGGTTCGACTACGTCGAAAGAAGCGTGGGACACGCTAGAGAAAGTGTTCAAAGGAGCAGATCGAGTAAAGCAAGTTCGACTCCAAACTCTTCGTGGAGAATTGGAGAGGATGCAGATGAAGGAGTCAGAAAATGTATCTGACTACATCACGCGTGTACAAAAGGTGGTGAACCAACTCACCAGAAATGGCGAAACAGTAACTGATGCACGAGTTGTTGAAAAGATTTTGAGATCTTTAACAGATAAATTTGAGAATATTGTGTGTGCAATAGAAGAGTCGAAGGACCTTTCGACGCTCTCAGTCGAAGAGCTCGTTGGTTCCCTCGAAGCACACGAACAACGTAAGATGAAAAAGAATGAAGAAGGAGTAGAGGACGCAAATCAAACCAAGGAGCAAATCAAAGACGAAAAGGTACTCTTTTCTCAAAAATTTCGAGGAAGAGGACGTGGTCGTGGAGGACGTGACACTGGTCGAAGTGGTAGAGGCAGCAACTTCGAGAGAGGACAGTCGAGTCAGCAAAATTGGCGTGGCAGAGGACGTGGTCAAAGAGGTGGTAGGTCGAACCATTCCAACTTTGAATGCTACAAGTGTGGCAAGTATGGTCATTATGCGAAGGATTGTAACTCATTCAAATGCTATAACTGTGATAAAGTGGGACATCTTGCAAAAGATTGTCGAATCAAAAAGAAGGTAGAAGAAACAACCAATCTAACTTTGGAAGCTGAAGCAAATGAAGGTTTTCTCTTGATGGCTCAAAATGAGATCAACACAAATGACAATGTTTGGTATCTTGACTCAGGAGCAAGTAACCATATGTGTGGTCACAAACACTTGTTTAAAGAAATGAGAAAGATTGAAGATGACAATGTGTCTTTCGGAGATGCATCGAAAGTAAAGGTCGAAGGCAAGGGAACGATCCGTTACTTGCAGAAGGATGGGTTGATTGGATCAATTCAAGATGTTTATTATGTACCAAATCTTAAAACCAACATCTTGAGTTTGGGACAACTTACAGAAAAAGGTTATTCGATACTTATGAAAGAACGGATACTGCATTTGAAGGACAAGCTGGGACATCTGATTGCTCGTGTCGAAATGGAGAGAAATCGAATGTACAAACGAAATCTGATAAACGTTCGAGAAAAATGTTTACAAGTAAATGTCAAAGACAAAGCGTCACTATGGCATCTACGCTTTGGTCATCTACATCACGTTGGTTTAAAAAGGTTGGCGAAAAGGAACATGGTGCATGGACTACCAGATATGGATTATGAAGGAAAGTTCTGTGAAGAATGTGTGCTTAGAAAACAAACAAGAACTTCATTTCAATAGAAGGCAGAATATCAAGCTAAGCATATCCTTGATTTGATTCACACCGACATATGTGGGCCAATCACGCCAGAATCTTTCAGTAGTAAAAGGTACTTTATTTCCTTTATCGACGATTACTCACGGAAGACATGGGTTTATTTCTTGAAAGAAAAGTCTGAAGCATTCGAGGTGTTCAAAAGGTTCAAAGTAATGGTGGAGAAGGAAACTGACAGACACATTAAAGCACTTCGATCTGATAGAGGTGGTGAGTATACTTCGAAAGCCTTTATGAAGTATTGTGAAGAGCAGGGTATAAGGAGATTTCTAACTGCAGCATACTCACCTCAACAAAATGGGGTGGCTGAAAGGAAGAATCGAACAGTCCTTGACATGGTTCGTTCAATGCTTAAAAGCAAGAACATGCCAAAGGAATTTTGGGCAGAAGCTGTAAAATGTGCCATTTATGTTCAGAATCGATGTCCATATTCGAAGTTAGAAGATAAAACACCACAAGAAGCGTGGAGCGGACAGAAGCCAACAGTTTCTCATCTCAAAGTATTTGGAAGTGTGGCTTATGCACACATACCAGATCAACGAAGAACGAAACTTGAAGACAAAAGTCAGAAATACATACTCATTGGGTATGATGAGAAAACAAAAGGGTACAAGCTATTTGATCCCATAAGAAAGAAGGTGATAGTGAGTAGAGACGTTCAAATAAACGAAGCAAGTAAGTGGGACTGGAACAGTTCGACAGAAGTTATCGTCGAAGTTGAAGAATCATCTGTCGTTGTACCACCAAACATTTCAACAAAACTTGAAGATTCTGACAATGAAGATGAACCTACACAACCCAGAATGCGAAGTTTGCAAGATCTGTATGATTCGACAAGTGAAGTGCACCTTGTATGTCTCTTGGCAGATGCTGAAAACATCAGTTTTGAAGAAGCAGTACGAGATAAGAAGTGGAAAAGTTCCATGGACGAAGAGATGAGGGCGATTATCCACAACAACACTTGGGAGCTAGTTGAATTGCCAAAAGGTAGTCAACCCATTGGTGTAAAATGGGTATTCAAGAAAAAGATGAACGCTCAAGGAGAAATAGAACGATACAAAGCGAGACTTGTTGGGAAGGGATACAAACAGAAAACAGGAGTTGATTATGACGAAGTATTTGCACCTGTTGCAAGAATGGAGACAATTCGATTACTCATATCTCAAGTTGCTCAATTCAAATGGCCAATATTTCAAATGGATGTCAAAACAGCTTTTCTGAATGGTGTACTAGAAGAAGAAGTCTATGTTGAACAACCACTTGGGTACATGAAAGCTGGAGAAGAGAAGAAGGTACTGAAATTGAAGAAAGCACTATATGAGCTGAAGCAAGCACCGCGGGCATGGAATACACGTATCGACACATATTTCAAGGAGAACGGGTTCGAGCAATGTCCGTACGAACATGCCCTCTATGTGAAGAAAAATGGAAGGAATGTATTACTTGTTGCTCTCTATGTCGATGATCTTATTTTTCTGGGCAGTAATGATCTGATGATAGAAGAATTCAAAAGCACAATGACACGTGAATTCGAGATGACAGACTTAGGCCTGATGAGATTCTTTCTTGGTCTGGAGGTTCGACAAGAAGAAATAGGAATCTTCATCTCACAAGAAAAATATGCAAAAGAAATCTTGAAAAGATATAAGATGGAAAGTTGTAATCCGGCTTCGACGCCAATGGAACCAGGAACAAAATTGTCGAAATTTGATGGAGGAGAACGTGTCGAAGTAGGAAAATATCGAAGTTTGGTAGGAAGTCTTCGCTATCTCACATGTACAAGACCAGATATCTCATTAAGTGTAGGCATTGTAAGTCGATTCATGGAGGAGCCAGTTTACACACATTGGAAAGCATTGAAGCGATTTCTGAGGTACATCCAAGGAACAGTTCACTTGGGATGTTTTACTCGAATTCAGACAAATACAAGTTGGTTGGTTACTCTGACAGTGATTGGTGCGGAGACATAGACAATCGAAAAAGAACTTCTGGATATGTGTTTTTCATAGGAAATACTGCATTTACTTGGCTTTCTAAAAAGCAGCCGATAGTAACACTTTCAACATGTGAAGCAGAATATGTAGCAGCATCCTGGTGCATTTGTCATGCAATATGACTCAGAAGATTGATGAGTAAAATGGAGCTAGAACAGAAAGGTGCAACAATAATACAAGTTGACAACAGGTCAGCAATTGAGTTAGCAAAGAATCTAGTAAACCATGAAAGGAGCAAACATATTGACGTTCGCTTCCACTTCATTCAAGAACACATGAAAGAAGGAAATATCGAATTGAAGCATGTAGCAAGTAAGGACCAAGCAGCAGACATTTTCACAAAACCACTATCAAAAGAAATCTTCGACAGAGGCAAGAAATTGATAGGCATGATGAATAGAAGAAACATTTAAGTTTACAGAGGAGTTTTGTTGAATAAACTTTAATGTTATAGTTAATGGGTTTTATTAATAAGTTAATGGAGAGATTTGGAAGGTCAAGAGACAGTGGCCAAATTAATAGTATTTACTAATTATTATGTTTCCTAAGTTTCTGAGTCCGTATAAAGACCAAGAACGTACTCTAATGAAATACAGAAGTTACAATAGATTTGTCTCCTTATCACAAAAATAATGCACAGTACAAAATAAGGAATCACTTCCTCGAAGTAGCAAACTTTCCTTTGAGAATATCAAACAATTCGAATTTCTGGAAGTGGAACCAAGAGCATAGGAATTAGAAGAGGAGGAATGACAATATTAAAATAACTTTAGATGCTGGAAACTCTACATCAAAATCAAGGCACCACAGGGTCTCATCTTCTATTCTTTATGAAAATGTAAAGGGTAAGTACTACCACAAGAAAAAGAGAGAAATCACAAGTCCAGTTGCAATACGATACATCCCTGAGTAAAATAAAAAGGCAAAGGGACATAATTTAATTCTGGAAAAAAAACGAGTTATGACAATAATGAATCCAGGATAAAGGCGAATCGGTTGTTGGAGTTAGGTTCCAACAACATTCAGAGCTAACATTTGTGGAATTTAAGAAATTTCACAGTAGCTGTCATTAACGGAAAGAATGATTCTACACACCAACAATCCTTGGTTCAACCACCACCAGCCACAATACCTCCTCAAGTAATGCGGCCTCTTCCTGTATGAGTTTCTACTCTGATCAATATTCAATAAGCTGTTCCAACATCAAACATGAAAAAAGCCTGAAATCATAGAAGATAAATCAAAATGGTTCTCATTGAGTACGACGGATGTAAGGGGTGTTAATACTTTCTCCTTACATAACCGACTTCTTTATCCTTTTTATCTTCCCAATGGATTTTTTTCTCGATATTTTCCCTTTCTTTCGGGAATAAATAAAGTTTGGTCACGACTTTGTTTTATCTTCGAGCGTGCGATGCGATTCAGTCTTTTTCGCGGCGCTACAGCTGGCGACTCTGCTGGGGATCTTTTTCTAAGCAAGTCAAGCCTAGTTTTGTTTGTTCCTTTGCATGGTTGGATGTTTATATTTATCATTGTAATTGCTTTATCATTATTTCATTTATCGTATTCTTTACTACTTTATATATTCATATTATGGACATGTGATATATTCTTTGTTGTGGGTTAGGCTTTTGTGATGTTATATGAGAGAAAAGCTCTATACCCAAGCTTGAGTATACACAAATGATATTATTTGGCAAGAGTCGTGTTAACATACTTGGTGTTATTCTCCGATCAGGGTCAACACGAGATGCCACACCTAAAGTAGATCCTTTTGGAAGCATCACTGCCCAAAGACTCATTTGTTCAAGGCAATGGTATCTTAAAATGGGTCTATGACTCTAGGGACCTTTTTAGGAACCTCCTTCTTGGAAGACTAGAACCTACCTATGAGGGGATATGGGATTTTTTGCAGGAAACCATAAACTATACATTCCTCGAAAGTCATAAATGTGTCGAACCTTTAAATCTTCATCGAGAAGTATATACATATTATCTAGAACATGTCAAACATTTAAAACCTATATTATCGCATACTATTATTGTGCCATCATATATATACTAAACCTCTAGACCTAATATATTGCATACTATTAGATCCTTCAAACCTAAAAAATATATTGCATAATATTATATGGCATTTCATTCTTCATGCATCTGTCATATAACCAGCTAGCTGATTACCCGACACACATTTAGAACTAGAAGCATGTCTCAAATTACTATGGACGGAACTTCAGCAAGGTCAAGAATTATTGAGGGAAGAGTGTCGCAACGCGAAAAACAACCGGCGGAAAAAAACAATGTTTACAGAGCCGCCACCGACGCTATTCATCCTATGACGGAAAGGAAGCGCAGGACTAACCTAAGAAAGGGAAAGGAACGGTCTTGCGACCAGAGATTGCAAGGTACGGGAGTCGGTTACGCAAGGGGAAGGTATTAGCACCCCTCACGTCCGTCGTACTCGACGGGATCCACGCTCAAAAGAATAGAATAAGGTTTCCAAATAAACTACTCAAAGAAAATGCACACACACTGGAATAATAAACAGGTGAAAGAGGATGGAGGAAGGGGACTCGGCAGGATGTCGCATCCTGGACCTACGTAGTTTGTCAGAAACAAAAATCAGAGTCAGCGTAGTTCAGGGAAAAGGGAGGCATGCTCGCTAGGACATCGCATCCTATGCCTACGTATCTCATCTGGAATGAGAATCAGAGCTGTCGTAGTTCGGCTAACGCACGCCGAAACAAAACACAAAACAGAGACGCTGAGACGTCAAAAGAAACACTCAACAGGAAACGGAATGCCAATCCATGGACTTACACCCGACTCTTGACAAACAACACAAACAAGGAAACAAAATGCCAATACATGGGCTTACATCCGACTCCAAACAAAAGCAAACAAGGAAACAGAATTCCAATAGATGGACTTACTTCCGACTCCAAACAAACAACAATCGCTAACCAGCGAACACCAAAGGAAAAGGTTATCGGATTGACAAACTAATAGGGAGTCTGGAACTCGAGCCGAATAGTTGTCACACAAACACAAAGAGACGCTGAGACGTCAAAAGAAACAAAGAGGCTGAACACACTCAAAAAAAGCAAAAGGGTTTCCCGGAGAGATCTCGCTCGATCTCCTGCCTACGTATCTCATCTGGTATGAGAATCAGGGCGACGTAGTTCCCCTTAACAGGGGAGAAACTCTCCTAACTAGAGACCAAGGGAATAACAAACTAAAAGGGAGACTGACTCGAGCCTAATAGTTGTCATGTAAACTAAAACCCTAGGTTGAGGTCTCTAACAAGAGTTTGACTCACACAGGAAGTGAGTCAACTCAAGTCTATCTCTACGTACGTTCAACTTCCTCGAAAGTTGATCATACGACTCCTACAGAAAAGGAGATGAGAAGTGGAAAGCAGATAAACATATCAAAAGCAATCATCATACTCTATATACAAACAAGAGGCTCAGACAAATGGTTGGGCTTTAGTCAAGGGGTCATATCAACCTCGACAAACAAGCCAAAACTGTAGGGGTGTGCTGAAGCTCTTAACCACTAACATTGAGAGTTAGGGTGAAGCTGATGAAAGGTAATGAGGATTAGACGTCAAGCTCTTAACCCTGGCCTGGGTGAGCTCAAATGAAAGAAAGTGTGGGGGTCTAGAAAGAGGGACCCTATTGCACTTGACTGACTCTATACAAATGATCTTGGGTACTTGTTCAAGAGAATCAGCACGTAGTGCGAGCATAATGAACGACTCATACGACTAACAGGGGACTGGCTACTAGTCCCTTCTATCTGTCAATTGCCTCTTCACTTAGGAGGACTTAACAAGTAACATGCCTCGACAAGGAGGTCTTTGGCACAAATATAAACAAGCACAATCATTGCCTCTTAAGGAGGACTTCAGCCAAACGCCTGCAAAAAAAGCGACAGGGCTTCCAGACTACATGGAGTTAGAAGGCTAAACTACCTCAGTGGTGTACCAACCACACTCCAAAGCATAAACAAAGCAATCTAGAAGCGACAAATGTACCTGTACAAAAGCCAAACAATCAGTATTGTATTCAGAAAACCAAACAGACAACACAATCGGACTTTCCAATATCTATACACAATACAAGTCTCAAATGCAAGCACTCAAGTGAGTTCATCACATCAATGGACCTACAACACAACAAGAGTTAATAATCAAAGCAAATGGCATCTCAAATGATGAGGCCACACCAATCATTAGTGCTAAATACCTGAAACACAAACACAATTGGTGAGTACAAACCACTAGTACAAAGACTAGAGTCAAAGGCAAGTCAAATGACCAAAACAGAAGTTAATATTTCACATGAAGCATATTCAATCAAACAAGAAAGAGTCCTCAAAAGGATCAAAGCTAATTCATAAGGCAAGGCCATCATATGATTCATGTAAAACAAAGACCAACAAACGAGCACCAAATGGACAATCAAATCATAAAATCCACAACAAAACAGAAATGTATCCAATGATCATGAAATTTTTTATCCAAGCACTTCATGTTATAAGCAAGCATCATACAAAAACTCAACTCCAGAAGAGATCAAATGGCATATGAATGAAAATGCACAAATGCAACATACAAATTGTCACACTACATGTTCATGTGTCCAAAATAGTGGTATTAAATGGTAAAAATGCCAAACAAAAGCCAACAAATCATGTCACATGTTATGAATAAGCATGTCAAATTTCAAGGCAATTGGACAAACTATGAGCATTTCACAAATCAATTAGCACAACATGTCATTTTGGCATCATGTTCAAACAACAATTCCCAATTAAAAATCCAGAAGCACAAAAATCATGAAATAAACATCAAAAAATAATAGACATCAACACAAGCATGTGGAAAAAAGTTTGAACTAATTTGGACATGTTTTCCATTTTTTATGATTTTTGGAAGTTGAATGAAATAAAATGGATCATGCATGAAAATAGGAGGGAAACAAATGTTTTGAAACAAATTCAACAAAATACAATCAGCCAGGTTCGAACACAGGTTAGCATGGTTGACAAAAGGCGCTCATAAATTAATTTCACAAAATACATTGCTAGGAATCGAACACACATGCGCAAGGTCAATAGGAGCGCTCAAATAAAATTAACTAGAATTCAGAAATGTACTAAGCCAGGATTCGAACCCAGGTCCAGGCAGTCACAAGCGCTCCATGGAAAAACAGTTGGAAAAAATGAAAAGTACATGAGCGAAGGTTCGAACACAGGTGTGGCCGGTTCATGAGCGCGTTCAATAAGCAAAACGAAGCGTTTATATCTAAAGGCCAGGCAAACCCTAGCTACAGTAGCAGACGGCGGCACAAAGCGGTTTCAGCCTTCTTCTCCGGCCAGCCAGGCGGAGCTCAAGAACATTTTTTCCAGAATTTGATAAACTATATACCGTTGGAAAGGTCTCTTCACGCACATCCCAAATATCACATTAGCTAAGCCTAATTCTCCATAAATCACTCAAATCGAAGGCGAGAAGTTCTTAGATCTAAACTTAAAATCATCGTATCTTCCTCAATTCTTAACCAAAATTAATTCTACTTACATCAGAATCATCAGCATAACAGGCTCTATATAATCATGGCAAATAAAAGGTAAAACGAGAGGTTCAAAAATCCGCCTAGTTGGAATGGCAGTGATGGAAATCCACGTGTTCAAGCCTCTAAATGATCCAGATCTTCTCCAATATGATTGATTAGAAGCTTTGAGCACAAATCCTCACTTGAAACCAACCGGATCCAACTTAATTTGAAGCTTCCATGTTCATCTTCAAGCTTTGGATATACACGATTCTTGACCAAATTCTTCAATCCAAGCCTTGATTCCTCATCAATGATGCATGCTGAACACGATTATGCAAGAGTTTTGTGGAATTGGATGAAGAAATTTGAAAGTTGAAGAGAGAGAAATTTGAGAGGGAAATGTGAATTCTAGATCTAGAATGTGTTGTTATGGCAAATTCTGTTAGGATTAGGCTTTTATATCATGTACTAATCACCATGCTAATCACAATTAGGCTTGGTTAATTAAAATTAATGAAATAAGAGGTGTTTTGCAAAAATGGCAAGTGTGAGGTAGCATGCACAATCCATACGTGAACAATGCCATATTGAGGTGCAAATCCACTTAAAATCATCTAATAAACACAATGGAAGTGGTATTTTGTTGGTAGCATCAACCAAATTTGAATTCTTGAATTTCCCTCCAAAATATACATGAATGAACAAGTTATCACATGAGCTTTTTCCATGCAAAGCAATGGTTGATTTGGAAAATATTGGTCAAGACAAGCATTTTGCAAAAAGAGTGGACCAATTTGGAGTTTTGAATCAAAAGTTATGCCATGTTGAACTTCCATGTACACTTTGTGATCATTTGGCCATAACTTCTCAACCCTTCATCATATGGACATGATATAGTACTTTTTGAAAAGAGGAGAGAAAGATCTTCAACTTTCATGTTCACTAAAAATCCATTTAAAACTTCTTTGATGTTGGAAAATCAAGTTGAATATGGACCAAAAGCTTGCCATTTTTGGAAACTTTCAATTACCGGTCACTTTCCATTTTTGGAAACTTTTGCCATGACTTCAAAATCTTCAAGATAGATGTTTGAAATGAACAATGAACTTCTTTTGAACATGAATGAGGTGTCTCAACTCATTTCCCCACCTCATAGCCCTCAGCTCTTGCACAGTTGACTTTTCGTTCTCCTCAGATGACCTTGCCATGCCCTGATCAGCTTGAACCTCCACCACTTGGGGAAATGGCTCAGAAATGAAACCCTAGCTCTATTAAGCTCAATATAATGACCATGTGATCCTCATACCAAGAAAACACCTCATCTCCTGGAGAAACCCCAGCTGGAAGAATGCATTGATTAGGGTTGACCAGAGGTCAGAACCCTAATCCCAAGGCACTTGTGCATGAACAATGAAACCCTGGATGATGATAGAGCCATGATGATGGTAATATATCCTTGCAACCAAGATAATGCTAAAGACCATTGAAGGATCAAGAAACCCTAACTGAAGCACAAACCCTCAGATGGTTGATCATCAATTCATAGAAACCCTCAGGCTTGAATCATATAACTTCTCCATCTTCTGAAAAGACTTTGGAGGATGGCTTCTTATTTCCATATGATATGAAAAATGCAATGCCTAATGTCCTAAAATGAAATGAAATATGCTAAACTAGTCCCAAGAAGAGGAAGACAAATTTTGAGGTGTTACAGCTGCCCCTATTCAATCCACTGTGAACCTGTCGATATGAACAGCCTCGGCTTTCAGATGATCAGAGTGAAGAGTGGTTGAATACAAAGAACAGACGAACAATTTGCGCTCTGCTGGGAAATAATTAATAATGCCTGTCAGAATCGGCAAAGAGGTGATCTTAAAGAAAAATCCGTCTCGTACAGTACGAGTCGGCCTAAATACCGAAAAGAATGTTGACCTGGATACCAAAATAAATGGTAACAAAGCAATAACCATGGTCTGAATGCCACATCCGCTGGGGATTATTATTATTATTTTTTTGCTTTTCTTGTACCCCAAAACTTTTTCTTCTGCGCGGATGATCCCTGATCATCGCATTTGAACCCTGATAACTTCATGTCACTCTTGCTGCCAAACAATGAACCCCGTTCTCCATTTTCCCATGCTAATTCCGTTGGCAACGCCGGAAATAACACCAACCAACACTCTGATGGCGACATATCAGAGGGTACACCTTCACAACAGGAAGGTAATCATGTGCATTTCTTCCCTCGAAGACACCCATAACGACTTCTCTTGGCCTCGCCAAAGTCTAAGGTGACACATGATCAGAAGACAATCCTGAGGACCTCATCCCGGATACCATTTTCAACTCCAATCTCCAGTTGAACCCCGTTCTCCAGAAAATGCCCCGCACTTCCTTTTCTCCATTTGAACCTCGTTCTCCAGAAAATGCCCCGCACTTCCTTTTCTCCATTTGAACCTCGTTCTTCGTGCTAATCGTCTAACGTTCTCTGATCTTCATTTCCATCTCCGCCCGACGGAAAATTTTCCTCCAATATCGCGCTACTGGGGAACATTGTTGATCTGACGTCACGATGCTAAGCTCCTCAGAGTAACATCTTCCAACTTCCATCTCCGCCCGACAGAAATTCTTCCTCCAATATCGCACTACTGGGGAAAACCGTTGATCTAACGCCACGATGCTAAGCTCCTCAGAGTAACATCTTCACCATCCGACGAAACCAACTCTCAAACGGTAACCACGACTTGAGTCGCGCTGATCCAACGTCATGATGCTAAGCTCCTCAGAGTAACATCCTCACCATCCGGCGAAACCAATTCTCAAACAGTAACCACGGCTTGAGTCGCGCTGATGCTTGCAATGCTGATGTTGATCTTCCAACCAGCGAAACCAATTCTCAAACAGTAACCACGACTTGAGTCGCACTGATGCTTGCAATGCTGATGCTGATCTTCCAACCAGCGAAACCAATTCTCAAACGGTAACCACGGCTTGAGACTAGCTTATGCTTGCAACGCTTATGCATGAGTTTTTTTGCAGCGTAATGCTCCATAACCATGGAAATGCTACACAATGAGTTATGCAATATGATATGCTTTTCTAATTGATGAAAGCATAAAAAGTATCCCCCTCAGAGGACTCTACTGGGGAGCTCGAGGAACTCGATATCGCTCCAATCTCCAATCCTGCTTGGGAATAGCACTGATGCTAGGGAAAGCACAACCCTTACTAAGGATGTCCTCCACTGATCCCGATCCGCTTGGGGACTTCGCTGGGGAAACAACAATCTTCAGGCTTGCTGGGGAAATAACATTCTCAACCCTGCTAGGGGAAATAACAACCTTCAGGCCTGGCTGCCGAAGAAATACCGATCTCGAACCTGCTGGGGAGATACAACAACCTCCAGGCCTGGCTGCCTAAGAAATACCGATCTCGAACCTGCTGGGGAGACACAGAATATTTGACACGGAACACCTGTCGACTCGTCGAACCCTGGCATTCACCATCTACCCACAGTATCAACTTTCTATTTTAGACTTTGAAGAGTCTTCTTGATTAATCCTCAAGGATCGTCGCCATCCTTTCGCCGTCTCTTCACCATCCTACGATTTCTTGTCCCTGATTGGACTCGAAGGAGTATTTCATCAAAAAGCTTCATATCACAACCTGCAAGTGAGTGAAAATATCTAACAGCACCTGCAAAAGATCGTTAGATAAAAACGTGCCCCAGGCGTGCCAAAATTTCAACACCTGGGTCACACAACCTTCCGAATAAGATTTCAGGTTTTCAATCTTATAAACATGCATTGGAAGGAACCCCTAGGTCTTAAAATGCAAAGATTCTTATCAAAATAAACGGATGTTTTTGCAATCAAAGTGGTAATGAAGACAAAAACAAAATTATTTGACTGAATATGCATTTTATTGATTGAAAAAGGTGGCTCGTAACTGAGCAATATACAGGAAGCAATCCCGTAAAAGAGGTAATTGCGTTCAAAAGGAAAATCTATCTTAATGGCAATGTGAACCCGTGATCTCATCGAGTTCCAATCCGGTTACAACCCATATGTCCTCAAGACTCTCCGTGCTTTCTGCCTTCTGAACAAGACGCTTCCGCCCGATCCCTGCCGGGGATTATCCGTGTGTCTTAACCAAAACACAAACGATCACGCTAGACGAAGTTATTCGTTTCATTCCCTCTTTTTCCTGGACCTCCCTTTCGGGTTTTCAGTCCACCGAGATACCCTTTTTTGCCCAAGTCGCCCTTGTGGGGTTTTCGACTTGCCGGGTGTACATTTTTTCCTTTTTATCCCTAATTTTTGCCCGAACCCTTTTTCATTTTTTTGGTTCGCTGGGATGCCCATTTTTGCCTGGACTATTTTATTCTTTTCGTCCAGCGGGTCTCTTATACGAAGTATTTTTTAACTGCGTCCGCATTCACAGGGGATGGAAAATCCTCGCCATCCATGGTCGTCAACAACAAGGCTCCGCCAGAGAAAACCTTCTTGACCACAAATGGACCTTCATAATTAGGTGTCCACTTGCCCCGACGATCGTTCTGAGGAGGAAGAATCCTTTTCAACACCATATCTCCCACATGATATACACGAGGTCACACCTTTTGGTCAAAAACCCGCTTCATTCTCTGCTGGTACAACTGCCCATGACAAATGGCCGCTAGCCTCTTTTCCTCAATCAGGCTCACCTCTTCATACCGAGTCCTTACCCATTCAGCCTCTTCCAATTTCACGTCCATCAGGACTCTCAACGACGGAATCTGGACCTCAACTGGTAACACGGCTTCCATCCCATATACAAGCGAGAAAGGCGTTGCCCCAGTAGATATATGCACCGAGGTTCAATACCCATTCAATGCAAACGGCAACATCTCGTACCAATCCTTATAGGTCACGACCATTTTCTGCAAAATCTTCTTTATATTCTTATTGGTTGCCTCAACCGTCCCATTCATCTTTGGACGATAAGGAGAAGAATTGTGATGCTCAATCTTGAACTCCCGGCACAGTTCTGCCATCATCTTATTATTGAGATTAGAACCATTATCAGTAATGATTCTCTCGGGAACCCCATATCAGCAAATGATGTCCCTTTTCAGGAACCTGGCCACGACCTGCTTCGTCACGTTCGCATAAGAGGCCGCTTCCACCCACTTGGTGAAGTAATCGATAGCCACTAATATGAACCGGTGCCCATTCGAAGTCGTAGGCTCGATCTTTCCAATCATATCAATGCCCCACATAGAAAACGGCCACGGAGATGACATCAAACTCAACGGGTTTGGATGCACGAGCACCTTATCAGCATAAATATGGCATTTATGACATTTTCGCACGAAGTTGAAACATTGGGCCTCCATCGTCATCCAGTAATATCCAGCCCGTAACAACTTTTTCACCATCGCATTCCCACTGGCATGGGTACCAAACGACCCCTCGTGCACTTCTTTGATCAATTGGCTTGCTTATTTATCATCGACACATCTATGCAAAACCCAATCGAAATTCCGCTTGTACAAAACCCCATCCTTGTTCAGATAGAACACCATGTCCAACCTCCTCAGAGTCTTTCGGTCCTTCTTAGACGTTCCCTCGGGATACTCTTGGGTATCCAGATAGCGTTTGATATCATAATACCACGGCTTTTCATCATCAGGCGCTGTGTCGACAGCAAACACATAAGCCGGTCTATCCAGACATCCCACCTCAACACTAGGGAACTGATTCCACCACTGCACCTTAATCAAGGCAGCCAGAGTAGCCAAAGCATCTGCCAAAGGATTCTCTTCTCTCGGCACATGGTGTAATTCCACCTTGGTGAAAAACGTCAGCAATCTCCTCGTATAGTCCCGGTATGGAATTAAATGAGATTGATGCGTATACCATTTCCCGTTAACCTGATTCACAACCAAAGTTGAATCTCCATAGATAACAAGGTTCTTGATCCGTAAATCAATCGCCTCTTCGATACCCAAGATACAAGCTTCGTATTCGGCCACATTGTTGGTGCATTCAAACGTTAGCCGGGCAGCAAAAGGAATGTGGGATCCCTTCGGCGTAACCAAAACAGCACCAACTCCACTACCATTCACGTTAACGGCCCCATCAAACATCAGAATCCATTCGGATTCAGGGTCAGGCCCCTCCTCCGGGATTGGTTCCTCACAATTTTTCGATTTGAGAAACATGATGTCCTCATCAGGGAACTCAAACTATATCAATTGATAATCCTCAATGGGCTGCTGGGCGAGGTAATCAGACAATACACTCCCCTTGATTGCTTTTTGAGAAGTATACTGTATATCGTATTCAGTCAAAATCATTTTCCATCTCGCAACCCGTCCGGTCAATGCTAGCTTCTCAAATATATACTTGATCGGATCCATCTTCGAAATCAATAAAGTGGTATGAACCAGCATATACTGTCTCAGTCGGCGAGCAGCCCATGCCAAAGCACAGCAAGTTTTCTCGAGCAGTGAATATCTTGTTTCACAGTCGGTAAACGTTTTGCTAAGCTAGTAAATTGCATGCTCTTTTCGACCAGACTCGTCATGCTGCCCCAGTACACACCCCATAGACCCCTCGAAGACCGTCAAGTACAGAATTAACGGTCGTCCCTCCACAAGAGGCATCAGAATCGGAGGCTCATGCAAATACTCTTTTATTTTTCAAATGCCGCTTGGCAATCATTATTCCACCTGACCGTTTGATCTTTTCTTAACAACTTGAATATGGGTTCACACGTGGCTGTTAGATGAGATATGAACCGTGAAATGTAGTTCAATCTACCTAAGAAACCACGAACCTCCTTCTCTGTTCTCGGTTCAGGCATTTCTTGTATTGCTTTTACTTTAGCAGGATCAACCTCGATTCCTCTTTCGCTCACAATGAACCCCAACAATTTACCGGACCGCACTCTGAAAGTGCACTTATTCGGATTCAACCTCAATCTGAATTGTCTCAATCGGTCAAACAACTTGGCCAGATCTACCAGATGCCCCTCTTCTATTTGGGACTTTGCTATCATGTCATCAACATAGCATTCGATTTCATGATGAATCATATCATGAAACAAAGTCACCATAGCTCTCTGATACGTGGCACCGGCGTTCTTGAGACCGAATGTCATCACCTTATAACAAAAAATGCCCCATGGTGTGATGAACGTTGTTTTCTCCATATCATCTGGCGATATCTTAATTTGATTATAGCCAGAAAAGCCATCCATGAAGGAAAACACCGAGAATTGAGCTGTATTATCTACCAATACATCGATGTGAGGTAATGGGAAATCATCTTTCGGGCTAGCTCTGTTCAGATCCGGTAGTCCACACACATTCTCACCTTTCCATCCTTCTTTGGGACTGGCACAATATTCGCGACCCAAGGCGGATAATTAGTAAGAGCTAGGAAACCAGCATCCAACTGCTTTTGCACTTCCTCTTTAATTTTCATGGCCATCTCAGGTCGAGTGCTGCGCAACTTCTACTTCATTGGAGGACAGTCTGCTCTCAATGGTAACTTGTGCACAACGATATCAGTATCCAACCCTGGCATATCTTGATAAGACCAGGCGAAGATATCAACATACTCTTTCAACAAGGCTACCATTTTGCTCTTGACATTCTCCTCCAAAGCGGCCCCAACCTTTACTTCCCTTCTGACCTCCTCGGTACCCAGATTCACAATCTCGACTTGCTCCTCATGCGGTTGAATCACCTTCTACTCTTGCCTCAACAACCGGGCTAATTCCTCTGGCAGTTCACAATCTTCTTCGCCTTCTTCTTCGGCATGATAGATCGGATTGTCGAAGTCATATGAGGGTGTAACAAGATTGTTATCAATGAGATCCGGAGAATGATCGCATCTGCATGAATGTTGATTCATGCATTGCTTTAGAGCCGGAACGAAGCAAATTAAAAGGAAAATGAAAACAAACATTGCCATTTTTATTTATTTTTATTAAACTGCAAAAATAAATGAAAAACAGGGAACACCGCTTTTAGTGCGAAAAACATCCTTTTATTATTGATGCAAACAATGCAAAATGAAACATGAGGTGGCCCTTACAATGGACCATTACGTTTTGGGCAAAACGTATGGTTTTCATGCAAACAGAATTGAAAAACAGAAATATTACTCTTCACGTAGAGTGACAGTGATGATCTTTTCGGCCTTCCAGTTCTGGATCTCCATCCCTGGTACGCACGGTTTTATCCACGAGTCGAGCTCGCAGTCACTGTCGATCTCTTCACCCACCGCACATATGTGATCTAGATCTAGCATTCCAGCACTGGTGAAAGTGAATGGCTGACGACGTCCTCTGCTCTGCCCAGACGAGCCTCGGCTCGGCTGATAACCAACCCCAAACCTGTCTTCCTTGGCGGCGATGTCTATCATCCTTCCCAACCTGGGGCTTATCTGCTCTTCACCACCTCAACGGCCTGTTTGTACGAAGAAATGGACGACTTCTTCTCTTCTTTAGAAAAAATGGCATTCTCCACCTTGACGGTTTCGAATGCCTGACTCGGTGTTTCAAATATTTCACCATCCATTTCAACGTACTTGAACGATGACAGGTGGCTTACGAAAATGTCCTCCTCTCCGCAAACTGTCACGACCTGCCCGTCCCAGATATACTTCAATTTCTGGTGCAAAGTGGAAGTCACTGCCCCAGAAACGTGTATCCATGGTCGACCCAACAAGCAACTGTATGCCGGCTGAATATCCATGACATAAAACACAGGCTTAAACACCTCGGGCCCAATCTTTATAGGGAGCTCCACTTCCCCAAACACAACCCTCTTAGAGCCATCAAATGCTCTAACTATCAGGTCCGTCGGCCTCAAGATCAACCCTTCACAATCCAGCTTTGCCAAGGCCTTCTTTGGCAACACATTGAGTGACGAGCCGATATCCACCAAAACGTGCGAGAGCACTGCTCCTTTACACTCCATTGCAATGTGTAATGCCCTATTATGATTACGCCCGTCTACAGTAAGATCCAAATTAGTGAAACCCAGCCCATGGCTGGCATTAACATTAGACACCACTGTCTCCAATTGATTGATCGTAATCTCTTGCAGATGGTCAACAAGTTTATACTCTAACTTCTTGATGATCCTCAGAAATTCCTCAGCTTCATCATCAAGTTCTTTTTCCGACCCCACCGGCGCCGGTGTCGTTACAGGAGTACCCTCACTCACCACCTGCTTCCCTCTTGCTCTGGATAAAGCCTCGGCCTTATCCCTCTTTTCTTTTTCTGCCTCCTCACTCCTCAATGTGTCCGGTGTAAACAACCTTCCACTACGAGTGAAATCACTAGGTCCGACATTATCCATCTTTGAAACGGTGGTTTCACCTGCAGCCTGCTCCTCCTGCTTCTCCCCATTACAATATCCCTCTCCACCATAATCCCATGGCACAACATCGTCGTTTTCATATGGAATAGGCCCAGGTACCGTGATGGTAACCGGAGCCGCATCTGCCAGCGCTGACAAGTCGATCGGATCAAAATAGATGGTTATGATGGAGACATCCTCTCTCCCCAAACCAAACTTCTAAAATCTGAGGCTTCCCTCATCCATCATCCTCTGGACAGCCTCCCTCAATACAACACACCCATTAGGAGCAACGGTGCACGCATCACAACGATAATCACAACCCGGAAAGACCCCACTCTTCTACAGTTGTCTCTTGACCTCAGCCAATGGATTCCTCAACTGATCTATATTCATAAGCCCAATTGTCCTCCTATCCTCAGAAATTGCATTCACCCCCATCTGACCATGCGCCGGCATGGGATTAGCATTAACATTTGGAGATGGAGCAAAATTGATGGCCTTGGAATCTACCAGATCCTGAACCACATGCTTGAAGGCTTTACAATTCTCCACATTGTGTCCAGGGGCACCAGAATGGAACTCGCACTTGGCGTTCTCATCATAATTTGCAGGCCTTTGATCCGGTCTCAACAGAGCCAACGTCCTCAACTGAACCAACCCCAAATCTTTCAACTTCTTCAACAAAAATGAATACGTCACGGGAGGCCTATCAAACTGACGATCAGTCATTCGTCCTCTCACTTGATACCCGGCCCGTTGTGTTCTCTGTTGAAACGGCTGTCGTTGTTGTGACTGTTGCTGTTGTTGATGTTGTTGTGCAGGTTGATTATCAGCAGGAATGGTTACTGCAGCAGTGTGCTGGTAGTAACGATCCCTACCGTGTCATCTCTGGGCATACACAGCACTCGCGTCACTCTCTTTCTTTCGCTGACCATTACCAAAGGGCTTCTTTGACCCAGACGACGAAGCGTTTCCCTGTATCTTCCCCAGTTTCAGCCAACTTTCAATTCTTTCACCTGCCACCACAATGTCTGTAAAACCAGTGACAGGACAACCCACCATTCTCTCAGCGAAAGTCCCTTGCAGGGTACCCATGAATAGATCAGACATTTCCCTATCCACCAACGGAGGTTGAACTCTGGAAGCCAACTCCCTCCACCTTTGCGCATATTCTTTAAACCCTTCATTTGGCTTCTGAGACATACCCTGCAACTGGGTACGGCTAGGAGCCATGTCAGCATTGAATTGGTACTATTTAAAGAAAGCTTCTCCCAAATCCTGCCAGCTCTTGACATCTGATGATCTCAACTTGGTATACCACTCCAGAGACCCGCCAGACAAGCTGTCCTGGAAGAAGTACATCCATAGCTTCTGATCCATAGTATAGGCAGATATTTTCTGGACAAAGACCTGGAGATGAGTGTCCGGGCAAGAACTCCCATTATACTTATCAAACGTGGGCACTTTAAACTTTTGCGGGATCACAATCCCCTCAACCAGCCCCATGTTTGTCATGTTGGTAGCCCCAGGAGTAGTATGGCTTTCCAGAGCCCTGATCTTCTCTGCTAGCACCTGAATCTCCTTGTTTGGTGGCTGAATACCGTACTGACCAAATTGCTCGTTCAGCGCGGAGAACTGATCTTCTTCCTTATCCTCCAAAGCCCCAAAGAAAGGAGGAAACTGAATATCCTTCACAGGACCTGGCCCACCGCCCGTAGCGAAACCAAAACCTCCACGATTATTGATCACTACTCCAGCAGTAGTCGTCTTCCTTCTAGGATCACCACCATCCCTAGAACCCCCGAGACCGTTGTTAGAAACACCCTCTAAATTATTACCACTGTTGGCAGCAGAAGCCCGCTCAAGCTTCTCCACCTTCTCAACCAGTGCCTTCTGCCCCAAGGCGAACCCTTGCATGACGTTGATCAACTCTCCCATCTTCTCTTTCAGCTCGAGAATGTCTGCGTTGGATGTATCCATCAGTTTGGATTTGTTGCGCCTGGTAGGGCATCTGTGTGGACGTGCTACGTGCAAAGGAATGATTCTACGTGCGCGAGCAATGATTCCTAAAACAATCAGACACGTTAGAAACCGAAACCTGCAAAATAGAAGACAAGTTATTATGATCCATGCATGAATGCAATGTCTATCCATATGAGGAACACTCTGTCTTTCGATCCTGATTTCATCGAGACAGATAATAATCTGACAGCAACATTCTGACGTCCATCATTTGATTTCACCATACAGAGCAGAGAATTATGATTTAGCAATGATATTACCCGACCATGTGTGTGTTATGTGAGTGCACGCAGAAAAGCAAATAAAGCTCGAAGATCAATCAATGAATGACAATAACCACTATATATCAAAAGTACACAACACGTGCAAGAGTCATACACCAGGCTTGATACAAATCAAGTACAATTCTTCAGAATCAGAAAGGAAATACAAGCAAGTGAATTCCGTCAACATGCCTGACGGTAATTCATCACATGATAATAACTGCGATAAAAGTCTATACTGAAGACGGTCCCACAGAAGGCTCTGCATCATCAACCATCTTGGTAAACTTCACCGCGAACCTGAGCTCAGTGTTCTCCTGCTGAAGTCTTCCCACCTCTTTCTGATGAATCTTCATCTGACGGAAATAATGATCCCTCTCAGCAAGATAATGATCTCTCTCAGCAATAATCTTCGCATTCTCTCCTTCCTTAACCTTCAGCTTTGCTTCCCACTCGGCGGTAAGGGCTTTGGCTCTAACTTCCCTTTGAGTCTTCACAAGGATTTGTCTCCTCTTCTCATCTTCAATGACCTTCAAAGCTCTGGCCAACATCTCCTTGGTAATGTCGTGCTTATTTGTAGATGACTCTAACGCTTGGCTGATCTTGCAATAATAAGCGGTGTCTATCTCAAAACGCTTTACCACAAGAGCATGTCTCTTAGCCTGGTCTTCTGTTTCCCTCTTGATTTCCTGATTAGGCATTTGGATTCTAGCAACACTCATCTCCAACTCAGTCTTCTCTGCACGCAGCTGATCTCTCTCCCTCTTCATCTCAAGGAACTCTTCCATACTGACAGAAGAATGGGATTCCTCAATCAACGGATACAAAGGATCACCCATAGGAAATGGTAGATGCGTGAGCTCAACCCTCTTTCTGAGCCAATCATCAAATGGAGGAAAAGACCTATTATTAGCTCTACCCCAAGAAAATTTGCCTTTCCTTTGAATGCGGCGCCATGCATCAGACGCTTGCCTCAACAATGACTGATTACCCCCAATCGGGAAGTAGAAAGTCTCCTGAATCTCACACTCGAGAGGAGGAACCTCCATAGCGAATCCCATTTGTCTCTTAAGAAGCGTCGGGTTATAATTAATACAACCTTGAACTCCTATAAGAGGCACATTGGGAAAACTCCCACAACTGCAAATGAAATCTCGTCCAGCCCCACTACTGTGAGTCCAAGCTATGTCCTTGGCTCGCAAACCCATCAACTTGGTTGCCCAATTGATAGTATGTGTAGCGGTGTATTCGTCACTTTATGATTTATTGATTAAACCAAACGCAAAGTATACAAGGAATCGAGTCGCCACCGCACTTTTATTTATCCAAAGGATTGGCTAAAAAGCGAACAAAAGCCTAAGAAGTTTTACACATAGAAAACTAATGAAAAGATCAGAGAATCTGGGTAAGGGGTAAATTACGCAATGGGAAGGTGTTAGGCACCCATCACGTCCTAGGTACTCCTAGGGAGCTCTTTTCACACTTGTTGTATAAAAATGTTTATTTATTTATGACATATTGTGCAAACATGAATGGGAAGATGAGAAAAGAATGTACATTTTTATCATTTTTGTGTTTGAACGGATGAACCTGTTGCCTACGTACCTTTCCATACAAAGGTAAAGGATCAAAACGCCGTAGTTCGGCTAAAAGATTTCCAAAAATTAGTGAGTTCATTTTAAAACAAGAGCACTAAGGTTTTTCATTACCAATGGGAGAAAACTCAACCTGAATCAACAATCCACCATGCGAGGACGGCTTCAACATACTAGTGAGGGGTTAACCCTATAATAAGTATGGAAGACTTACAATCAACTCACTAAGGATAAGGTAAGATTTACGTCAACCACTATGGTAATTGAAACCTATGGCTAATGTATGAAAACATATCAACAATGGACAAAGCCAAAAAACCATTGAATGGGTGAAGTTACTTGATTATGAGTATTCACAAAAGGATGGTCAAAGTATGATTAATATTCAATTCAAAGAAGTGTTATGAAATGAAGTTTGAAAAGTCAAGGACTTAAGGTCCAGGTTTCTAATTTGAAAAGACATGAGAATATTTGCACAACATGTATTTACAAGTTTTAAAAGTCAACAAGTGAAAAGGGGTTTTGAAACAAAAAGGGTGAATGGAGGAGTGTAAAACTTCCTAGAAGTTCACCTCTTGAAATCATATAGAAGATGATTCAAGTGTGTCCTTTGGAATGAGGCAATAAAACAAGTAAGCAAAATAAAGGCAAGGTGATACCGGATGCCATCAACGGACTTATACCAATCCCACAAACAAAGGCGGATACCGGATACCAATCAATGGGTTTACACCAATCTCCTAAAACAAAACAATGATACCGGATGCCAATAAATGGACTTATTCCAATCTCACAAAGCAAAACAGAACCAAAAGGGTGGATACCGGATGCCAATCAACTGGACTTATACCAATCTCCAAAGAATCAAAACATGGATGTCAGATGCCAATCTATCTGGACTTATACCAACCTCCAAAGGATGATCAGAGGAGTACAAAGGCCAATAACATGGTCTTACAATTGCATCCTCACATACAACAAACAAACAAAAAGATGGATGTCAGATGCCAATCTATCTGGACTTACTCTAATCTCCAACAGATGATCATGGGAATACAAATGCCAACAACATGGACTTACAATTGCATCCTCACATACAACAAGCAAACAGAAGCACTAAACACAAAGGACATAAGTGGCCAAATGAAATGGTCTTACACTCTATCCCTTCCAAATCATAGGAATAATGGCCAATGAATGGACTTACAGTTGTCCTCAATGGGCAAACTCAAACAAATCACAAAGATATGAAATGATTATCATGCAATAATGAACCATTAATGATTATAAATGCACAAAGGCAACCAAGCAAACATGTACAGGTGAAGTAATCAATCAAACAAAGTCATTTAGCACACACTATAACCAAGCAATTGGGCTCAAGCAAAGGGTTAGACTATAAAGTCAACTGGAATGGGGTAAGTGGTGCTCTTAACCTTAACATTGAGAGTTAAGGTGAAGCAGATGAAAGGATATGAGGGGTGTGCCTCATTGCTCTTATCCCTGGTCAGGGAGAGCATTGAATATCAGAAGGTGTGGGAGTTCAGAAAGTAGGAACTCTCTCCACAAGTTAATGACTCTATAGATCTTGGGTTAGGATCCACATTGCTTCAACATGTAATGTGAGCAAAGGAAAGACACACAGAATAGTAGGAGATGGACTACACATCTCTTCTATCTACCAATTGCCTTATTTAAAGGACTTTTCCTGCTTGGGGACAAAGATAAACAATCACAAACATTTCCTCTTAAGGAGGACTTCAGACAGATGCCTGGCCAAGTAACAGGCCAGGTCTTCCAGACTACATGAAGAAGAAGATGTTATACCTCAATGCTAAGGCTATCAAGCAAAGCAAAAGCAAGTTCACAAAGGAACTATAGCAACTAAATGTACCTGAAATCAATCAAATATAATCAGTATACCAATCACTAAGTCAAAACAGACAAGATAAGAACCAACAGTTAACACAATCAATCACAGGTGCAAAGCACAAGCTCAAGTCAAATGAGCTAGAGGCATCCTACAAAACAAATCAAGTTAGTCCATAACAATCAAGTAAACCAAACTCAATCAACTTGAATTAAACTCCTTAAAGCAATTGCTTCTTCAACCTGAAAATCAAACTCAAACATGAGAAGTAGACCACTAGGACAAGGCCTAGGGTCAAAGGAGGAGAAATAAACCAAAACAGAACATGAAAGTTGATCAAAATCAAGATTAATCAAATAAGAACAAAGTCCAATTGGTCTCATATCAAAACTATGCACCAAAATCATTTCACAAGCAAAACATGTCAAACTAGGCAAGTTAGGAACTCAATGATGTAAACAGAATGAATCAATTCAAACCTAATCAAGAGTAGCTCAATAAATTCCAATAAAAATCATGCTTAAACAGAACACATTCAATGAGAAACACACCAAAATTCATTGCATTTGGATAAAGGGGAGCAAGTCAATTAAAATCCCTAAGTCAAAGCATGTTCAAACAAGCTCATACAAGGCACCAAATCAAGCATCAACTTCAAGCAAGCATAAAACAGAAACCAATCATGATAAATGAATGAAACCAAAGCCATGGCAACCTTCAAGATGTCTATAATGCAGATGCAAAAATTCAAGTCCATCCAATGAACACCAAGAATTTCACAAATCATATGATATCATGACTCACAAAAGGTTCATAATTGGTCAAATAGGGGAGAAATTCTCAAACAAATTGAAAATGCATTCCAAAATTCCAGGAAACTTCACAAACAAACTTAACATCCATAAGTATCATCATGCAAAAATTCAGAGCAATTGGCATATGAATAGCATGGCAAATAAAATCAACAAGATAGACAAGAAATGGTGTGACACACATTGTCAGACCTCCAATAATCACATCATATCTCAACATCCAGACATGCAAAAATCACAAACTCTATACCAAAAGATTCATCAAAGTGTCTAGATTATGCATATAAAATTTCAAGAATTTTGGATCAACCATCATGATTTCACAAATGAAATGGCAAGCTATATGCAAGAAATGACATGTGAGAACAAACCCTAGGCAATTATTTTTTTCAACCGTGCACAAATTCATTAAAAATCAACAAAAAATAGTAGAGATTACAAGGATCATGGCACAAAAAATCTCATGTTAATTGGATTATTATTGAGAGAGTTATGATTTTTTCAATGTGAAAGAAAATAAAAAAAGTGAAAGGAAGCAAGTTAACATGGAAGCATAATTGAAAAAGAAATGCAAAAGCCAAAAGAGAAAAGTCCTTGGTCCGGACTCGAACACGCGCGCTATTCAAATGAAGCGCTACTTAAGTGAAACGCTGCGTTTCACTTAAGTACATGGCACGGCGTGATTGGTTACATGGCTCACAAACACCAAATTCATACAAACACAAGGCTAAGCAAGATTGAAACGCGATCTGGACACAAAACCTAAACATTCATCATCATCTTCATCATGTTCATCATCATCATGAACTTTTGGTCACAGAAATTTACAAAACATATATCATTCAACTCGTCTTTCATCACACATCAACAATATAGCAATGATTTAGCCTAATTCTAACCATATCACTAGAACCGATCCAAATAAGTTTCACAATCCAAATTTCAAATCAAGATAACTTTCTCAATACCTAATGAAATTAAGAGATCTAAATTGCAGTGTGATCTACATGCTAAGATCTATAAAAGCCACATGAGAATTGCAAGAATTGAGAGTATCGAATTCCAACCTCAATGAAGATGCAGTGTTGGAATCGTGTGAATCAAGGTCTGAAGAAGTGAAACAGATCTTCTATATTGCTTGGATGAATGTATGGAAGCCAGACTTCAGCTCAACACAACTTGATTTCGATGAAATTTCCAACTGCCATGTGAATGTTCACGCTTCAAAAGTTCCAATTCTTCAAGAATTCTCCAATATTTGCTTCAACAGATCTTCAATACTTCCTGCAGATGATGATTAGCACAAGAACAAGCAAAACGAATGATGAAATTCGATGAAAAAAAGTTAAAGAAATTTGAGAGAATTTGAGAGAATTTTAGATGAAAAGTGTTTGGATCTGAAATTGTGAAGTGTTGATGCAGAATTCTGTTATGATTAGGACTTTATACTTCCTGTTAATCAAGCTAGCTAAACATGATTAGGCAAAATGCAATGGATTAGTGAAAATGAAGGTTTATGCCAAAATGCCAAAATCACCCTTATGCACATGTGACCAATGGAACAGTGTAAATTCACTTGAAGCAAGTCCAAAATTCTTTTTTAAGGCAAATGCAATTGGTTTGGAGTGAAAATTATGCATACTTTTCAAAATCACTTTTTCCCACCAAAATTTAAAATGAAGTCAAGTGAAAAATGCCATTTTTTTGTGATGAGAATTTATGAAATATGATGCATGATTATGATAGTAGGGATCAAGAGAAAATTGCTCCAAAAGGAACCACATGAATTGGCCTTTTGGTTCAAAAGTTATGCCTTGTTGAAGTTCAAAATTTCTTGACAATGATTTGATCATAACTTGCCAACCACACATGAGAAATGGATGTTCTTGGACTTTTTGGAAATGTGAGAGCAAGATATTCAACTTTCATGTTGCACAAAGTTTCATTTGAAGCTTCCTTGATGATTTAATTATGAGGAGAAAACCTTTCCATTTTTGGCAGTTTGAAATTACAAGTCACTTACTATTTTTGGAAACTTTTCATCCGACCTCAAATCCTTCAATGTTGATCTTTGAAATGTCAAATGAGACTTATATGGATATGAATGAGACCTTTCCAACCATCTCCCACCATCAAATCCCTGATTTTATGCACAGTTGACCATAGTTGACTTTGCTAGGGTTTTGGTTGACTGAGCCATGCTTTGATGAATTTCAAGCCTCTACCACTTGAGATCTTGATTCCAAATGATATCATAACTTATATGAACTCTTAATGAATGATCATGGTGCCCAAATTCTTCAAGAATGGCCACCATCCATTGCTCAATGAATGATTTTGACTGTCTTGACCTAATGGTTGCTTCATCTGCAACTAACAAGGTTAGATGGCATATTTTTTGTACTTTTGGTTAGTAAACAAATGAAAAGCAATGATATACAAATGCTAAACATGCTTGGTGATCAAGAACCACACTCACAATGTAACCCACCCACAGGGAAGAAGGCAAAGGTGCACAATGATCCTTGAGGCAATGATATGATATGACATGATGCCATGAGGGATCTTAGGGACAAAATTGGGGTCTTACAGATGCCCCTATTTAAGGTCATTCTACCCGGAGAAGTGAAGTTTAGAAATCTTCATCTCGACGCGGTAGAATGGGCTTAAATATCAGTAATGAGACAAATTTTGGTCCCTAAGAGACCTCATGATGCAGATGTATGCATGTAAAAGACACAAACTCTGTGGGGATATGATTCACACAGAAGAAAAAGACGATCCATCAGAGTAATACACTCACCAGGAACATAGACTCTAACAGGACTCTTGCGGGGACACTTATTGGGGATAAAAGAAAAAGAGATGCGTGAGCAGGACACGACTCTGAATTGGGGAAAACCAAAACAGACTGGAGACTTTACTGGGGAAGTAAAGGACTCACACTGGGGATCAAACGAATTCCAAAGGAAGACACATCCGTTGGAAAGACACAAGCTGACTCAAACTATCCACGAAGGATACTTCGGATAAAAATCCGGACTCGGACCAGGAAAAGATTCACAAAGAACCTCCCTGCCGGGGGAAATTGCATATATTGGGGAAAACGCCAATATAGCAAAAGGGTAAAAATCACAACAGGAAATTCCACTGGAGAAAGTCTACCAAAGAGACTCTCACGGGGAAAAGCAACAAGATGAGGTGTTACCGGTATAAGGGTAACAAACTCAGGAAGAATGAATATCTAAGACCGGTATAAAGGTGAGAGATATCAATCAACCAAACCTCTGAGAAAGACCCAAAAAAGGTACATCAACTCAGGAAAATCTGACTCCACAGGGGACCAAGGTCATAATAGGGAGCAGAAAGGGAAGGAACACCAGGGATACCGAGGTATATAGTAGGTGACCGACCGAAGCGTGAATTGGTTTTTACTGCCAAAACACTCATCATCCGAATGGAGGGCTTGAAAAAGCAAATCGACTTACAGGATGGGCATTCGAATCCACAAAGGGAAGACGAACCTTACTCAACTGGGGACACAAACCCAAAGAGTGCATGAGATATAATATCCATTACCGTCAGAACGTGGATAGAATACTCGCATGAGATATATTATCTATTACCGTCAGAACGTAGATAATATACTCGCATGGTAAAAAACACCAAGGATACCGGTTACTGGGTATATAATAGGTGATCTACCGAAAACGTGGATTGGTTTTTACTTCCAAAACACTCATCATCCAAAACACAAACTGGTTAAAGGATGGATATTCGATTCTACAAAGAATACGAATCTTACTCTATTGGGGAAGATCAACAAGGACTCCAACCAAAGAGTGAAAGAGATATATTATTCATTACCGTCAGAACGTGAATAATACACTCGAAAGGGAAGAGACACCAGAAATACCGGTTAGGGCATATAATAGGTGGTCAACCAAAAAGAGAGACAATCGATACCAAGTATCCGGGTAAACGAAAGACAACTCAGAGAGGATAGATTGCAAGCATCCGACAATTATCCGAGAAACAACAAATATTCAATTCCGCAAAAGGAAAATAACAAATCTTACTCGACTGGGGAAACACAAAAGGCTTCGACTGAAGAGTGCATGAGATATATTATCCATTATCGTCAGAACGTGGATAACATACTCGCATGGAAGATTATCCACAACCGATTACTGGGTTAATAAAGGATAAATCGACCGAAGAGAAAGGCATCGGGATACTAAACTAGGTATATAATGATGACCAATCAAAGGGAGCAACAATCATTACCAAGCAAACAGGTAAATGAAAGGAGACTCACTGGGATGAATTGCAAGCATCCGGCAATTACCCACAAGGACTAGCTGGTGACCTCAAAGGATACAACATTGCGAGCATACGACAATGATCCAGAAGACAACTTGTTGGGGATACAATTGCTAGCAAACGGCAATCATCCACAAGCAAAGGGAGGAATATCAACATCAAATATTGAATGAAGATAACCACAAGGAGTAACCATCATCGGTTAAGATGAACAACAAGGTTAACTCTGCAAAGGAGAGGAATTAGGGTTTACAACTACCGAATACGGGGTAGAATACCAAAACTCTGGCTGAGGATAGAATTGCTAGCATCCGACAATTATCCACCTGTACCACAAGGCACAAACTCCGCTGGGAATAAAACCACAACGACACCAAATTCCGCCAATAACCAGAACGAACCACAAAGGTTACCTCTGCTAGGGGAAAAGAGATAGGACTTACGACTACCGAATACGGGGTAGTGGCCAACAACTCTGATGAGGATAAAAGATTTAGGGTTTACATCCGCCGAATACTGGGTGGAAAACCAACAACTCCACGTGGGAAATGAAAGAATCACAAATCCGCACGGGAACAAAAATAGGGTTTATAACAAACCACAAACTCTACTGGAGAGTACGAAAATCAGGATTCACGACTACCGAAAATCAGGTAGAAAACCGAACAACTCCTGCTGAGGAATAAAAGGTATATAACCATAAATTCCATCAAGAAGAGGGAACATAGGACTTACAACTACCGGTTACTGGGTAGAGGCCCAAAAAGATTCCGCTGGGGGATAAAAGAAATAATGCCGGTTACTGGGCAAATTATTCATTCATTCCACAGGGATGCACAAGAAACGGTTGACAAATGCCAATTCGGGACCAAACCGAAAAGACAGACTGAATCAAAACTCGTCCTATGAGGATATAACTCAATAGGAACATCCATCCCAATATATTGGTAGGGAGGAAACCGAAGAAACCGTCATCCACGAGGATAATCTCAATGGGAAACTGCAGAAGGAAAGACAGACGCTTTCTGCTTATGGGGCTGACTCTATATGGAGAGATTTAAACACCCGACATCTGCTTGGGAAGATCTATTGAAGATCTACATCACCCATAGCAAGAGACAATAAACAAAAGATATATGGCAAAAAAATGCAACATGAATATCTGAATGTTTTATGATTACGCATGAATATGCGTGATTTATGTTTGATGAATGCTGACAAAACAGACATATCTAACACAAACAGAGTCCAGGAATCGAACGCCCGGTACTATACTTCCAGGGGAAAAACCAACTGGAAAGCCAATCTGCAGGAGATCTACATGCTGAAAAGCAAAGATCTTCGGGGAGGCAAAAGATCAGAGATATCACAAAACACCAAATCTCTGAGTAATGGATCAACAATCAACCCAACTGGCACAGAAAGTCACAACAGGCATAAATAGCCACAAAGACAAATCTGTTGGGGGGAAACAGGAGAAATCCCGAAATATTTGCAGGGGGAATCTTCAGTATCAACTGAGAACTGCACAAAGCGAGAACTGCTACGAAAGCAAATCCACACAACTCCACTGGGGAACAACCCACTGAGGGAGAACAGATCATCCACGTAGAATCTTCTGCACAAGCAACTCTACCTGGGGAACACAAATAGCCATTCCATCGGGAATACACCCACTGAAAGAAATAGATCACACAAGTAGATTCTGCAACAAGCCACTCTACTGAGGATCACACAATCAGGAAATCAATCCAAACTCTGGATGCTAGACCACCAACCCAACCTATTGGGGCACAGAGGGTTCAACAAGCAAAAACTGCCACAAAAGCAACTCTGTCGAGGACATCAGCTCTGACGGAGACTCTGAGGGAATTATCACAGACGCAATCCTGACTCTGACGGGGATTCTGGTTTTGTTGGAGATACCAACTCTTTTGGGGATTTTGCATAAATACAATCCCCCAAACCACGAATCTACTGGCTGATCTACTGGGGAAATCTACTGAGGGACCCACTGAGAATATGGAAGAGAGCTAGGGATCAACCACTAAATGCTAACTCTTCTGAGGAGAACACCCACAACTGCTAAGGAGGAACACAATCACTGCCCTGCTGACGGGATAAGCGCACTGATGGGGAGATAGCAACTCCGCTGGCGACTTGGCCGGGAAAGAGAGTACTGTTGGAGAAAACGACATCTTCCACAAGCACTCTGCTTTGGGGATATATCACAAATTCTGCTAGCGACTGTGCTGAGGAAAGACAGCAACAACCCTGCTTGCGACAAAAGCTGGGGAAAGCAGTAAAGTACCGGGATATCAATCCATCACCCACTGAGTCTTTACAAAGAAAGCAACCATGCTGAGGAGAGAAACAACAACTCTGCTAGCGACTGCACTGGGGAGAGACTACTGCTGGAGAAGAAAACGAAGTCTTCAACAACATCTCTGCTTGGGGGAACACCCCAACAAAATCTCTGCTTGGGGAACAACCCCAACAACAAAGCAGGATAAAGAGGATACAACCAATGCCAGGAATATGAACAAATGTCTTACCTGTTGGAAATCATGCCGCCCTTGGGAGAGCACTAAGAAATTCTTGAGTATCCTTTCATCATCGTGAATGTTCACTTCGTTTAAAACAACCATTTTGAAAAAAAATTCATTTGTTGAAAACAATGACATTTTATCAATTAAAACATGCAAAACATTTGTTGAATTGAAACAAATAAGAGTGCAAATAATTGGATAAAAAGCTCAAATTGATTTGATGGAATGGTAGCCTGCAAATGGCAAGACTCCATAGATCTATACAAATTTGAAATCAGTGATATATATTGGAAGAGGGCTACATTGAACATAATGATCCTTTCTTTACCAATTTGAATCTCGATGTATGCGAAGCTTCAGTCGACGACGAATCGAGAATCTCTGACGAAAAGACGGCTGCGGAACAGAATGTCTTGTCAGGACGCAGTTACTTGCCAACTCCCTAATTTTTGCCTAGATTGCCCCAGGGTGGGGTACTCAATCTAGCGGGATGCAAATATATCTTTTTTTCCAAGTCTCTAAGTTTTGCCTGGATTACCCTTGCGGGTTCTCCACCAAGACGCTCATTTTTGCCTAAGCCGCCCTTTCGGGTTTTCAACTTAGCGAGCTATTCTGTTTTTCATTTGCATATACTCCTTTTTTAGGCAAAGTATTTCTTAACTGCATCTGAATTCACAGGACGAGTGAAATCCTCCCCATCCATTGTTGTAAGCACCAAAGCTCCGCCTGAAAAGGCTCTCTTGACAACATATGGACCCTCATAGTTTGGAGTCCACTTGCCCCTGGAATCGGGCGTGAAAGACAAGACTTTCTTGAGCACGAGGTCACATTCTCGGAACACACGAGGCTTGATCTTCTTATCGAATGCTTTCTTCATTCTCTGCTGATATAACTGACCATGACACATGGCAGTCAATCGCTTCTCTTCAATCAAATTCAGTTGGTCATAACGACTCTGAATCTATTCAGCATCAGTCAACTTGGCTTCCATCAAGACTCTCATTGATGGGATCTCCACCTCTACTGGGAGAACAGCCTCCATGCCGTAAACAAGAGAGAAAGGGGTTGCTCCTGTTGAAGTGCGGACAGATGTACGATATCCATGCAAAGCGAATGGCAGCATCTCATGCCAATCTTTGTACGTAACTGTCATCTTCTGGATAATCTTCTTGATATTCTTATTAGCAGCTTCAACAGCCCCATTCATCTTAGGTCTGTAAGGAGAGGAATTATGGTGTGCAATCTTGAATTCGCTACACAGCTCTTTCATCATCTTATTATTCAGATTAGATCCATTATCAGTGATGATCTTATCTGGCACACCATAACGGCAAATCAGCTGGTTCTTGATAAACTTCACAACCACCTGCCTGGTCACATTCGCATACGAAGCGGCTTCAACCCATTTGGTGAAGTAATCAATTGCTACGAGAATAAACCTGTGCCCATTGGACGCCTTCGGTTCAATCATGCCGATCATGTGAATTCCCCACATAGAGAAAGGCCATGGTGATGAAATCACATTCAGAAGTGTCGGAGGAATATGAATCTTATCCGCATAAATCAGACACTTGTGACATTTCTTCACATATTTGCAGCAGTCAGACTCCATTGTCATCCAATAGTAGCCTGCTCTCAACATTTTTCTAGCCATGGCATGTCCATTGGAATGAGTACCAAATGAACCCTCATGGACCTCAGTCATTAACAAGTTTGCTTCGTGTCTGTCCACGCATCTGAGCAAAACCATGTCAAAATTTCTCTTATACAACACTTCACCACTGAGGTAGAAACTGCCTGACAACCTTCTCAAAGTTTTCCTGTCTTTCACAGATGCCCCAGGAGGGTAAACCTGGTTCTGGAGGAAATTCTTGATATCAAAATACCAAGGCTTGTCATCATTCACTTCTTCAACTGCAAATACGTGAGCGGGTCTATCCAAGCGCATCACGACAATATTGGGAACTTCATTCCAATACTTCACCACAATCATGGAAGAGAGCGTAGCAAGAGCATCTGCCATCCGATTATCCTCTCGAGGAATATGATGAAAGTCAACTTCTATAAAGAATGTTGAAATCCTCCTTGCATAATCTCTGTACGGAATGAGACCAGGCTGATTCGTCTCCCATTCACCCTTGATCTGATTAACAACCAGGGCCGAATCACCATACACATCAAGATGTTTGATTCTCAAATCAATACATTCTTCAAGTCCCATAATACAGGCCTCATACTCAGCCATATTATTCGTGCATTTGAAAGTTAGCCTTGCTGTAAGCGGAATATGTGTGCCATGAGGAGTAATGATTACTGCCCCAATTCCATTTCCGTACTGATTTACAGCGCCATCAAACACCATCTTCCATCTGGAACCAGGTTCCGGACCTTCATCAAGTGTAGGCTCATCACAATCTTTCATTTTCAAATACAGAATCTCCTCATCAGGGAAGTCGTACTGCACAGACTGGTGATCTTCAATCGGCTGGTGTGCTAAATGGTCAGCCAAGATACTACCTTTGATAGCTTTCTGAGCTCGATACTCAATATCATACTCAGACAACAACATCTGCCAACGGGCAATCCTCCCAGTTAAAGCAGGCTTCTCGAAGATATACTTGATTGGATCCATTCTGGATATCAACCAAGTTGTATGATTTATCATGTACTGGCGCAAACGTTTAGCAGCCCAAGCCAAAGCACAGCACGTCTTCTCAAGCATAGAGTACCGAGACTCACAATCAGTAAACTTCTTACTGAGGTAGTAGATAGCAGATTCTTTCTTCCCTGATTCATCTTGCTGACCGAGTACACAACCCATCGAGTCTTCAAGAACAGTCAGATACATAATCAGAGGTCTTCCTTCCATAGGAGGAAACAAGATCGGAGGTTCAGAGAGATATTCTTTGATACTGTCAAAAGCTTTCTGGCAATCCTCGGTCCAATCATGAGACTGATCTTTCCGAAGGAGCTTGAATATCGGCGCACACGTGGCAGTCATGTGGGATATAAATCTGGAAATATAGTTCAAGCGGCCAAGAAAACCTCGGACTTGCTTTTTAGTTTTGGGTGCAGGCATTTCTTGTATTGCTTTGACCTTTGCAGGATCAACTTCAATACCTCTTTTGCTGACAACAAAACCCAACAACTTGCTGGAACGGACTCCAAAAGTACATTTGTTCGGATTCAAACGAAGTCTAAACTTCCTCAAACGCTGAAAAAGCTTCAACAAATGCTCAACATGTTCAACCTCCGTTCGGGACTTAGCAATCATATCATCAACATAGAGCTCTATCTCCTTGTGCATCATATCATGAAATAAGGTAGTCATAGCTCGTTGATTCGTGGCTCCGGCGTTCTTCAAACCAAAGGGCATCACTCGATAACAGAATGTTCCCCAAGGTGTGATGAATGTTGTCTTCTCCATATCCTCAGGTGCCATTTTGATTTGATTATATCCAGAAAATCCGTCCATAAACGAAAAGACTTTGAATTTAGCTGTATTATCTACCAACATATCAATGTGTGGTAGAGGGAAATCATCTTTCGGACTAGCTTTATTCAAATCTCTATAATCAACGCACATACGGACTTTTCCGTCCTTCTTAGGAACAGGCACAATATTGGCCACCCATTGAGGATATGTAGAAGTCACCAGAAACCCCGCATCAATTTGCTTCTGAACTTCCTCTTTGATCTTCACTGCCATATCTGGATGAGATCTTCTGAGCTTCTGCTTCACAGGCACGCACTCAGGCTTCAAAGGCAGGAAATGTTGCACAATATCTGTATCTAGACCCGGCATGTCTTCGTATGACCAAGCAAAGATATCTGAATATTCTCGTAGCAAACTGATCAACCTCTTCTTGACAGACTCTTCAAGAAGTGCCCCAATCTTCACCATGCGAACACAATCCTCAGACCCCAAGTTGACTATTTCCAGATCTTCAAGGTGCGGCTGAATCATCTTCTTCTCGTGCTCAAGGAGACGGGTAATCTCATCAGGAATCTCTTCAACATCATCTTCCTCTGCCTCGAATACAGGGAATTCAAAATTAGGAGATGGCGTTGGATCATTATGTTCAATGGGTTTTAAGATCAACCTGCATAATGATTTTGGTTAATGAAAAACTTTAGAATTTAAACAAACAAATCATTATGCAGATGAAAAATTATTGCTTTTATTCTTGTTTTTATGGTTTTTTTGTGATCACTGATTTCATGCAAAAAAGCAAAAAGTGAAAACAAATGGAAAAACAAATGTTTAACAATGCATTAACTGAATGAAAACATCATTGTATTAAAAGCTGCCAACAATGTCATCACTTCTCCTTTTGGAATGGGATAAGGGTTTTAAACAAAGTGAACAATTACTCTGATCTATGGATGACTGTAGGAACATCTACAGTGACCCAATTGTGGCAGACACCACCAGGTATGATGAAATTGTTCAGATCCTCTGCATCCTCTTCCAAGATAGCAGCAGCCTCTTCAGGTTGATCAACATGGATGAAACCTCAACTCTTGAACAACCCATGCTCATTAAATGCCCCAGACGAATAGCCAATGCCAGCCCGGGATTTATTGTCTTCAAGCTCAATCATCTTCCCTAAACCAGCAACTGCACCATATTCAATGGCCAGCTTTGCATCACGGTAGGAAGCAAATGAAGGAGACTTCTTCTCGATTGGTTCATCAATAGATAAAGCTTGGAAAGGAGTTCCAACTTCATCCTCAGCATCAATATATGAGAAAGAAGACAGGTGGCTAACCAGGAGAGCCTTTTCTCCCCCTACCACAACCAGTTTCTTGTTCTTGACAAATTTCAGCTTCTGGTGTAGGGTGGATGTCACGGCGCCAACCTCGTGAATCCATGGTCTACCAAGGAGACAGCTATAAGATGGGTGGATATCCATTACCTGGAAGGTAACTTGGAAAGCACTAGGCCCAATTTTGATTGGGAGATCAACTTCTCCAATCACGGTTTTACGCGACCCATCAAATGCTTTCACAACAACACCACTCTGCCTCATGGGAGGACCTTGATATGACATCTAGAGAGTGTGGTCTTTGGCAATACATTTAAAGATTATCCAGTGTCCACCAGCACGTTGGACATGGCATCAGACTTGCAATTCATAGAGATGTGTAAAGCCATGTTGTGGTCTCTTCCCTCCTCGGGGAGATCAGCGTCACAGAAACTCAAAGTGTTGCAAGCAGTGATGTTTGCAACTATACCATCAAATTGTTCTACAGTGACATCATGATCAACATACGCCAAATCCAAAACTTTCTGCAGAGCCTCCCTATGGGGTTCTGAATTCAGCAACAACGAAAGTACGGAGATTTTGGATGGCGTTTGTAGAAGTTGGTCTACAACATTGTACTCACTCTTTTTGATGAGCCTCAGCATCTCATCACATTCTTCATTCACAATGCCACTCGGGCCAACCGAAGAATCAGGAGTTTTTTGTACAGAGGAGGGTTTGGCAACAACAAGTGCCGGATTCTGAACATTTACGACCGTCCCAACAGGATGCTCAACAGAGTCAGAAGCAACAACCTTAGCCTGAGGCTTAGGCGCAGAGAATACACGACCACTCCGGGTCAACCCACTTACATCAGCAATGTTGGTGACAGAGGTAGAAGGCAACGACACTTCTCTCCCATCTTCAACAGCAACGGGGTTATATCTGAAAGGCACTGCTCTGTCTGAAGAATAAGGCACAGGGCCTGCCGGCTTAATCACTAGAGACGGAGAGACCTTCAGCTTGCTGCTATCATAACGAATAACAACAGGCTCGGGTAATTTGAACACCGGTGAAATAACATTCACCTCCGGTTCTTCCTCGTCAACATTGCGATTCTGAAGAATCTCAATGGTACCCTCATCCAGCAACTTTTGAAGTTCTCTGCGTACCTGGTTACAACCCAAATGATTAACCGAACAGATGCGGCATTTGTCGTGGTCATGCTCCATGTGGCTATACTGACACAGCAAGCGATGCAACTCGACCAACGATTGTCTCATATGACTGACATATTTGACTTTATATTTGCCAGGGCACCCCTGGACCATATTCACAGATTTCAAATGCGCGGGCAATGGGTTCGTGGTAACATTAGGGCCTGAGTCCTCGAAGCTCAGAATGCCACATCTCATCAAGTCTTGTACTTTAGTCTTCAGTGGGTAGCAGTTTTCAATGTTGTGACCCGGAGCACCGGAATGATATACACAGTGTTGGTCCGGTTTGTACCACCATTGAGGATTTGCAGGAATAGCAGGAGGATCCCTGGGAGAAACCAACTTCCTTTCCAACAAGGAAGGATATAACTCTGCATATGACATAGGAATTGGATCGAAACTGATCTTCTTCCTATCATAACTCAAGTTAGCTTGGTTGGTTGTGCTACCACGAGGCTGGTAAGCCTGTTGCTGTGGACGCTATTGTTGCTGATACTGAGGTTGTTGAGGCTGCTGATATTGAGCACTGTCTCTGAATACAGGTGCTATATGAGCCACCTGGTGCTGATTATTTGCACGGCGTGCAGGCTTCCTCTGAACAGAGGGTCTTCTGGCTTTAGTATGGGACTGCACAGCATGTGCCTCCCCATCCTTCTTCTTAAACGCCCCATACCGTTTGGAAGAAGAGCTCTCCTCCTTTGTCAATCATCCTTCACGGACTCCTTCCTCGAGACGCATCCCCATGTTCACCATCTCGGTGAAATCAGAGGGAGCGCTTGCTACCATCCGCTCGTAATAAAAAGAACTAAGAGTCTTTAAAAAGATCTTAGTCATCTCTTTCTCTTCCAGCGGTGGAGTAATCTGAGCAGCCAGCTCTCGCCACCTCTGGGCGTACTCCTTGAATGTCTCCTTATCCTTCTGAGACATGGCCCTGAGCTGATCACGGTCAGGAGCCATATCAACGTTGTACTTATATTGCTTGACGAAGGCTTCGCCAAGATCGTTGAAGGATCGGATATTAGCACTGTCCAAACTCATGTACCATCTAAGTGCAGCACCGGACAGACTGTCTTGAAAATAATGGATCAGAAGCTGATCATTATCAGTTTGAGTAGACATTTTTCTGGCGTACATGACCAGATGAGCAAGAGGGCAGGTGTTCCCCTTATATTTTTCAAAGTCAGGTACTTTGAATTTGATCGGTATCTTGACACCGGGAACTAAACACAACTCGGCAGCAGACTTGCCGAACAAATCCTTCCCTCGGAGGGTCTTCAATTCCTTTCTCAGCTCGAGGAATTGATCATTCATAGCCTCCATCTTCTCATTAACATCCGGGCCCTCAGACGGCTCGGAATGATAGATGGTGTCGTCTACCCTAGGCATGGTATGCACGACAGGAGGAGCAGCAACAGGGACCGGGCTAGATGCCGGCATATGAGCAAAAGTTAGGGCAGGAATATCAGGCATGAAACCTGGAGGCATTCCCCAAGGAAACCCGGTTGGCATATCATTGGGCACAAAATGAGCACTGGCAGCTGGCACAGTCGGAGCTACAATCTCAGAAATAACCGTCCTCTGGACAGGAGTTGCAGGCGGTTGAGCAGGTTGATTCTAAGCAGCAAGGAGTTGCTCCATCAAAGCGCCAAGTCTAGCGACCTCTTCTTTTAGTTCTCGGTTCTCTTGTTCTAGCTGATCCATAACTCTTGCAGAATTGGCTCTTGTATAGTACCGGTGAGTCAGCTTGTCTTCAAAATAAATGAAGAACACAGAGTTAGGCCACAGACAAGAAGACCAAGAACAACCTGCTTATGCAAGATGATGCATGAAATGCTTGTGCAGATGCTTTGTTTATTTTCAAGGAACTTTTAGGGCCTTTATTTGCAAATTTTGGATTTTTAAAGCATTTAATTTCGTATGGGAAATATCTCATTCAATATATTCGAGACAAGGAAGTACAGCATTTTTGATCATATTACAAAGAAAAAAGGAAAATAACATCCTATGGATCCCTAGATGCTCGGGATGCTGGAAGACGAGAAACACACAACTTCTTGATCTCTCTCTCATAGGCTGCTTCCATATCCGCTTTCTCCTTAGCAAGCTGATCATACTTCCTCTTCCAGAACTTGGAAGACTGAGGAAGCAAAGAAGTCCGAGTATCATTGGGATCATCGATCACCTGATGCTCGAGAAACTCAATCAAAGCATCCTTCTCTTTAACCTGCTGAAGCAACTCTTCTCTTTCACGGATCCAAGCACGTGAAAGGTCTTCTTCTCTCAACTCCTCTACATGTTAGGTAGGGAGGGTTGAAGGCCCAGCCACACCCAAAGGTGTAGGTCTCAGATGGTCGTATGGCATCAGGTATACGGCAGCTCTCTGTCTGACCCAAGAAGTGTATGGTTCCAAAGCAAGGCAGTTCTTTGGACCTAGCTCATTCCGGGTCTTCTTGCAGATCTTGCGCCAAGCGCGGACAAATCTGACTTTCAGGCCTTGGGGATCTTTACCCTCCTGAAAGAATACACCTTCTAACAGAATGTTATGGGGTTTATCCTTTAGGGGGAACCCAAGCTGACGACGTGCGAGAATAGGATTGTAGCTTATCCCACCACATGTACCAAGAAGAGGCACATTAGGGAATTCACCACAATAATCGATAATCTGCACAGTATCATACACGCGATCATACCAAGAGATATCATCATTAGTGAGAGACATGAGTCTCTGAGACCACCGTAGACATCCCTTGTTCTCCTTGAAAGCAACAGTCTGCGGCAAGTGAGAAATAAACCACTTGTACAGCAGAGGCAGACAGCAGACAATAACTCCTCCACCCTTTGCATTCCTCAGATGCAAAGAGACATAGGCATCACCCAACAGAGTCGGGAAGGGATTAAGAACTGAGAAGATCCTAATGGCGTTCACATCCACAAATTTGTCGATGTTGGGGAATAAGACCAATCCATAGATGAGCAGTACAAATAAAGCCTCAAAGGCATCCTCACTCATGGACTTCCCATAAACGGTAGCTTGAGCGATGAGGAAATCAGAAGGAAGACCCTGAATTCCACCTTTGGTCGTCAGATTAGCTTTAATCAAGTCTTCATCTATGTGCAACAAGTTTGCTATCTCTCGAGCAGTCGGAATACTCTCTAAGCCACTGAACGACACCTGATCCAGAATCGGGATCCCAATAAGATGAGAATACTCCTCCAAGGTAGGAAGCAACTGGAAATCCGGAAAAGAGAAGCAGTGGTACAGAGGATCATAAAATTGTGCCAAAGTACTCATCAAACCCTCATCAACCTGAGTAGTCAATAGAGGCAGAAGCTTCCCATAACGAGCCCTGAAACCCAAGGGATCTAATACATAAGATGTCAGATTCCTTAACTCTTTTACATCAGGCTGTCTAAAGCTGTACTTCTTTGTATGCCGTTTTGGTCTTTCCATGTCTGAAAATTTTGCAAATAAACCCTTTAAGTTCCTTGAAAATTTTCTCTTATTTTTCTGATGACATGAATGTAGATGAATGCATGAATGCATGAATGCAACAATCACACTCAAGGATCAAGCAAGTCACACCAAACAAAGGTCATGGGAAAGCTCATTGTATCCCTAATATCAATCATCCATTTTGGTGGATTTAGGTTTTCACCTGATCAACACCCAAGTTCCATTGATATTAACGGTACATGAACCGGCTCGAACATCCTTAATATCAATCATCCATTTTGGCGGATTATGGTTTACACCTTATCAACGCCCAAGTTCCATTGATATTAAGGATATCTGAACGACTCAACCACGAATCACGGGTTTGCTGAGAGTCACGAGCATGGAGTCTCGGTTAAGAACCACCCAAAGGGAGTGTACTAGGGTTTAAACCTGCCAGACATGTTCTACCAGAGGTTCCCATAATCATCGTCCCATCTTTCGAATATTATCGGAGGAACGAATACTCGTATTCCAAGAATATTCTCAGGAGAGACTCTTATGAGTGTAGTATCGCGTAACAATCGTATCAGAACTGACATCTGAACGACCTCCGCACTACGTCCTAAAAATAGGCCAAGATGGGCTTGGTAAACTAAGGTCCTTGGCTTCTAAGGCACATGATTGAAAGAATAATGCCTAACCACAAATAACTTGTGTGACATTATTAATCCAACATGACCTCCACCAAATGAATGGACTCGCAAGTCAACTGGCTAAGGAATACTCCACACCAGTCAACAAGACTACGCCATTCTCCTATCCTAGAGTGCACTCGAGTTCGGGTATAGAACTCATCTCACAGAGATCACCAAAGCAAACAACAATTGTATATCAAGCAATTCAAACATTATAATCAATACAGTTATCCCAAATTGTACAAAAATATGTCAAATAACACATAAACAAATATCATACAACAAGGGTGAAAAGTAGGCAATACCACCAGGGAAGGTCTAATGCTATCCCCAGCAGAGTCGCCACTTTTCTGTAGCGGTGTATTCGTCACTTTATGATTTATTGATTAAACCAAAAGCAAAGTATACAAGGAATCGAGTCGCCACCGCACTTTTATTTATCCAAAGGATTGGCTAAAAAGCGAACAAAAGCCTAAGAAGTTTTACACATAGAAAACTAATGAAAAGATCAGAGAATCTGGGTAAGGGGTAAATTACACAATGGGAAGGATAAGGTAAGATTTACATCAACCACTATGGTAATTGAAACCTATGGCTAATGTATGAAAACATATCAACAATGGACAAAGCCACAAAACAATTGAATGGGTGAAGTTACTTGATTATGAGTATTCACAAAAGGATGGTCAAAGTATGATTAATATTCAATTCAAAGAAGTGTTATGAAATGAAGTTTGAAAAGTCAAGGACTTAAGGTCCAGGTTTCTAATTTGAAAAGACATGAGAATATTTGCACAACATGTATTTACAAGTTTTAAAAGTCAACAAGTGAAAAGGGGTTTTGAAACAAAAAGGGTGAATGGAGGAGTGTAAAACTTCCTAGAAGTTCACCTCTTGAAATCATATAGAAGATGATTCAAGTGTGTTCTTTGGAATGAGGAAACAAAACAAGTAAGCAAAATAAAGGCAAGGTGATACCGGATGCCATCAACGGACTTATACCAATCCCACAAACAAAGGCGGATACCGGATACCAATCAATGGGTTTACACCAATCTCCTAAAACAAAACAATGATACCGGATGCCAATAAATGGACTTATTTCAATCTCACAAAGCAAAACAGAACCAAAAGGGTGGATACCGGATGCCAATCAACTGGACTTATGCCAATCTCCAAAGAATCAAAACATGGATGTCAGATGCCAATCTATCTGGACTTATACCAACCTCCAAAGGATGATCAGAGGAGTACAAAGGCCAATAACATGGTCTTACAATTGCATCCTCACATACAACAAACAAACAAAAAGATGGATATCAGATGCCAATCTATCTGGACTTACTCTAATCTCCAACAGATGATCATGGGAATACAAATGCCAACAACATGGACTTACAATTGCATCCTCACATACAACAAGCAAACAAAAGCACTAAACACAAAGGACATAAGTGGCCAAATGAAATGGTCTTACACTCTATCCCTTCCAAATCATAGGAACAATGGCCAATGAATGAACTTACAGTTGTCCTCAATGGGCAAACTCAAACAAATCACAAAGATATGAAATGATGATCATGTAATAATGAACCATTAATGATGATAAATGCCCAAAGGCAACCAAGCAAACATGTACAGATGAAGTAATCAATCAAACAAAGTCATTTAGCACACATTATAACCAAGCAATTGGGATCAAGCAAAGGGTTAGACTATAAAGTCAACTGGAATGGGGTAAGTGGTGCTCTTAACCTTAACATTGAGAGTTAAGGTGAAGCAGATGAAAGGATATGAGGGGTGTGCCTCATTGCTCTTATCCCTGGTCAGGGAGAGCATTGAATATCAGAAGGTGTGGGAGTTCAGAAAGTAGGAACTCTCTCCACAAGTTAATGACTCTATAGATCTTGGGTTAGGATCCACATTGCTTCAACATGTAATGTGAGCAAAGGGAAGACACACAGAATAGTAGGAGATGGACTACACATCTCTTCTATCTACCAATTTCCTTATTTAAAGGACTTTTCCTGCTTGGGGACAAAGATAAACAATCACAAACATTTTCTCTTAAGGAGGACTTCAGACAGGTGCCTGGCCAAGTAACAGGCCAGGTCTTCCAGACTACATGAAGAAGAAGATGTTATACCTCAATGCTAATGCTATCAAGCAAAGAAAAAGCAAGTTCACAAAGGAACTATAGCAACTAAATGTACCTGAAATCAATCAAATATAATCAGTATACCAATCACTAAGTCAAAACAGACAAGATAAGAACCAACAGTTAACACAATCAATCACATGTGCAGAGCACAAGCTCAAGTCAAATGAGCTAGAGGCATCCTACAAAACAAATCAAGTTAGTCCATAACAATCAAGCAAACCAAACTCAATCAACTTGAATTAAACTCCTTAAAGCAATTGCTTCTTCAACTTGAAAATCAAACTCAAACATGAGAAGTAGACAACTAGGACAAGGCCTAGGGTCAAAGGAGGAGAAATAAACCAAAACAGAACATGAAAGTTGATCAAAATCAAGATTAATCAAATAAGAACAAAGTCCAATTGGTCTCATATCAAAACTATGCACCAAAATCATTTCACAAGCAAAACATGTCAAAATAAGCAAGTTAGGAACTCAATGATGTAAACAGAATGAATCAATTCAAACCTAATCAAGAGTAGCTCAATAAATTCCAAGAAAAATCATGCTTAAACAGAACACATTCAATGAGAAACACACCAAAATTCATTGCATTTGGATAAAGGGGAGCAAGTCAATTAAAATCCCTAAGTCAAAGCATGTTCAAACAAGCTCATACAAGGCACCAAATCAAGCATCAACTTCAAGCAAGCAGAAAACAGAAACCAATCATGATAAATGAATCAAACCAAAGCCATGGCAACCTTCACGATGTCTATAATGCACATGCAAAATTTCAAGTCCATCCAATGAACACCAAGAATTTCACAAATCATATGATATCATGACTCACAAAAGGTTCACAATTGGTCAAATAGGGGAGAAATTCTCAAACAAATTGAAAATGCATTCCAAAATTCCAGGAAACTTCACAAACAAACTTAACATCCATAAGTATCATCATGCAAAAATTCAGAGCAATTGGCATATGAATGGCATGGCAAATAAAATCAACAAGATAGACAAGAAATGGTGTGACACACATTGTCACACCTCCAATAATCACATCATATCTCAACATCCAGACATGCAAAAATCACAAACTCTATACCAAAAGATTCATCAAAGTGTCTAGATTATGCATGTAAAATTTCAAGAACTTTGGATCAACCATCATGATTTCACAAATGAAATGGCAAGCTATATGCAAGAAATGACATGTGAGAACAAACCCTAGGCAATTATTTTTTTCAACCGTGCACAAATTCATTAAAAATCAACAAAAAATAGTAGACATTACAAGGATCATGGCACAAAAAATCTCATGTTAATTGGATTATTATTGAGAGGGTTATGATTTTTTCAATGTGAAAGAAAATAAAAAAAGTGAAAGGAAGCATGTGAACATGGAAGCATAATTGAAAAAGAAATGCAAAAGCCAAAAGAGAAAAGTCCTTGGTCCGGACTCGAACACGCGCGCTATTCAAACGAAGCGCTACTTAAGTGAAACGCTGCGTTTCACTTAAGTACATGGCACGGCGTGATTGGTTACATGGCTCACAAACACCAAATTCATGCAAACACAAGGCTAAGCAAGATTGAAACGCGATCTGGAAACAAAACCTAAACATTCATCATCATCTTCATCATGTTCATCATCATCATGAACTTTTGGTCACAGAAATTTACAAAACATATATCATTCAACTCGTCTTTCATCACACATCAACAATATTGCAATGATTTAGCCTAATTCTAACCATATCACAAGAACCGATCCAAATAAGTTTCACAATCCAAATTTCAAATCAAGATAACTTTCTCAATACCTAATGAAATTAAGAGATCTAAATTGCAGTGTGATCTACATGCTAAGATCTACAAAAGCCACATGAGAATTGCAAGAATTGAGAGTATCGAATTCCAACCTCAATGAAGATGCAATGTTGGAATCGTGTGAATCAAGGTCTGAAGAAGTGAAACAGATCTTCTATATTGCTTGGATGAATGTATGGAAGCCAGACTTCAGCTCAACACAGCTTGATTTCGATGAAATTTCCAACTGCCATGTGAATGTTCAAGCTTCAAAAGTTCCAATTCTTCAAGAATTCTCCAATATTTGCTTCAACAGATCTTCAATACTTCCTGCAGATGAGATTAGCACAAGAACAAGCAAAAGGAATGATGAAATTCGATGAAAAAAAGTTGAAGAAATTTGAGAGAATTTGAGAGAATTTTAGATGAAAAGTGTTTGGATCTGAAATTGTGAAGTGTTGATGCAGAATTCTGTTATGATTAGGACTTTATACTTCCTGTTAATCAAGCTAGCTAAACATGATTAGGCAAAATGCAATGGATTAGTGAAAATGAAGGTTTATGCCAAAATGCCAAAATCACCCTTATGCACATGTGACCAATGGAACATTGTAAATTCACTTGAAGCAAGTCCAAAATTCTGTTTTAAGGCAAATGCAATTGGTTTGGAGTGAAAATTATGCATACTTTTCAAAATCACTTTTTCCCACCAAAATTTAAAATGAAGTCAAGTGAAAAATGCCATTTTTTTGTGATGAGAATTTATGAAATATGATGCATGATTATGATAGTAGGGATCAAGAGAAAATTGCTCCAAAAGGAACCACATGAATTGGCCTTTTGGTTCAAAAGTTATGCCTTGTTGAAGTTCAAAATTTCTTGACAATAATTTGATCATAACTTGCCAACCACACATGAGAAATTGATGTTCTTGGACTTTTTGGAAAGGTGAGAGAAATATATTCAACTTTCATGTTGGACAAAGTTTCATTTGAAGCTTCCTTGATGATTGTAATTTTGAGGAGAAGACCTTTCCATTTTTGGCAGTTTGAAATTATAGGTCACTTACTCTTTTTGGAAACTTTTCATCCGACCTCAAATCCTTCAATGTTGATCTTTGAAATGTCAAATGAGACTTATATGGACATGAATGAGACCTTTCCAACCATCTCCCACCATCAAATCCCTGATTTTATGCACAGTTGACCATAGTTGACTTTGCTAGGGTTTTGGTTGACTGAGCCATGCTTTGATGAATTTCAAGCCTCTACCACTTGAGATCTTGATTCCAAATGATATCACAACTCATATGAACTCTTAATGAATGATCATGGTGCCCAAATTCTTCAAGAATGGCCACCATCCATTGCTCAATGAATGATTTTGACTGTCTTGACCTAATGGTTGCTTCATCTGCAAGTAACAAGGTTAGATGACATATTTTTTGTACTTTTGGTTAGTAAACAAATGAAAAGCAATGATATACAAATGCTAAACATGCTTGGTGATCAAGAACCACACTCACAATGTAACCCACCCACAGGGAAGAAGGCAAAGGTGCACAATGATCCTTGAGGCAATGATATGATATGACATGATGCCATGAGGGATCTTAGGGACAAAATTGGGGTCTTACAGTATGGTCAAGAAGAACAAAGGCACCTCTGGAAGGCAAATATCCCATGAACCAGTTGTATAACAGCTGAGCACAACACCTAATCAATCCCCCACGCCGCTTCTCATTCTGATTATGGACCGAGTAATAGACGTCCCCAACCAATGTAGGAATAGGATTCCTCTACACAAACACCCGGATGGCATTAATGTCTACAAAGTTCTTCTGATTAGGGAACAGGATGATTCCATAAATGCTCACAGCAAGAAATGCACAGACAACCTTCCAATCACCCAAAACAGCATGCTCCTTGGCTTTAGCCTCCAAGAAACTCAGATGAAAACTGGGCAACCTTCCCTTCTCCTTCAAACCTCCCTTAGTCACGTCGGGGCTCAAATAAAGAACACGAGAGATCTCACCAACATCGGGTTCTTCCTTAGTAGCATAGAAAGGAACCTGGTTTCTGATCTGAATACCCAGGATACCAGCATAGTCCTCCATCAAAGGTCCCAACAAATAATCCGGGAAGACAAAGCATCTCAAACCAGGATCATAAAACTGGAGAAAAGTATGGATGGAGCTCCTATCCCTATCTGTAAGCTTGAAAACCATCTTCGAAATACCACCATAAGTCTCACGGAACATCCCCGCACGGTCAGGAGTAATCAATGCTATCATATCCTTCAACACACCAATCTATGGGTCGAAGAAACTATAGACAACATCATCTTTCAAGCCGGTCCTCATATCTGGAACAAGAAGTCTCTCAACCAGGATCTCAATCAAGAATGTCCCCTACATATGGATAAACATGAGTTAGATGCAGATAAATGCAAAATGGGAATGATGCTGATGCATGAATGCAATGCATTGTGCCATCCTCCAAGTCATCTGAACATCAACTGTACTGGATTCCGGTCTCTGATCTGATCACAACCATCTGAAGGACTGAGTAACCATAAATCCAACTCGGGGTTCCGAAATAAACGGAACGGAAGGATATCTCACCATCATCACAAGGAAGCCACTGATCTGATAACAACAAGCTCCTCTGAATAAGCAACCCCAAACTCAACCCGGGGATACGAAATAAACGGAACCCGCTGATAAATATCACGGACAGAACTCCAGCGTCTCAGCAATAAATATCCACAATCCGACTGATAAATAGGACCCAGATCAAGAACTGAACAATTAGTCACCATCAAAGAGTCACCAACAGAGTTTGCACCTGTAGAAATCAAACCCTCCCCTCACAGGTGAATTCTAATAAGGTCATCATAAGGCGGATAATGGTCTCGATGATCAGACAAGATACTCAACGGGTTTGCCCTTTCGGGTGTGTCGTTGCAGCTCTCATAAGATCATCTAAGCCAAAGATCCGGGAAAGAACGGTCACCGAAGTCAACAGCTCAGAAGAGGCAACCCAACCATAGTGGAAACTCCACAATGGAAAAGCTCTCACAAAAAGAACCTCGTCCGGCTTGTGGTGTGTCACGTCACAACAACATGCCCAACCAACATGTGAGGAACGCGAGACCACGCTAATCCTAGGTGTATACTCGGGCCTGGGTTTTAGCCCCACTCAGAACATCCACCCCAAATCAAAGGAACCAAACCTGTCCAGAATCCAGCACAGGAATAAGATGATGCATGCAAACATATATGCAAATATATACACAGTATAATAATCACAAAAAGCAATAAATAAAGCAGTAACAGCAACCAAAACTACCCTAAAGAGCGCTAGGATTGACTCGCTTAGGGAAAATGGACCAGCAAGAGGTCAACTTTAGTCCCCAGTGAAGTCGCCAGCTGTCGCAACGCGAAAAACAACCGGCGGAAAAAAACAATGTTTCCAGAGCCGCCACCGACGCTATTCATCCTATGACAGAAAGGAAGCGCAGGACTAACCTATGAAAGGGAAAGGAATGGTCTTACGACCAGAGATTGCAAGGTACGGGAGTCGGTTACGCAAGGGGAAGGTATTAGCACCCCTCACGTCCGTCGTACTCAACGGGATCCACGCTCAAAAGAATAGAATAAGGTTGCCAAATAAACTGCTCAAAGAAAATTCACACACACTGGAATAATAAAAAGGTGAAAGAGGATGGAGGAACGGGACTCGGCAGGATGTCGCATCCTGGGCCTACGTAGTTTGTCAGAAACAAACATCAGAGTCAATGTAGTTCGGGGAAAAGGGAGGCATGCTCGCTAGGACATCGCATCCTATGCCTACGTATCTCATATGGAATGAGAATCAGAGTTGTCGTAGTTCGGCTAACGCACGCCGAAACAAAACACAAAACAGAGACGCTGAGACGTCAAAAGAAACACTCAACAGGAAACGGAATGCCAATCCATGGACTTACACCCGACTCCTGACAAACAACACAAACAAGGAAACAAAATGCCAATACATGGGCTTACATCCGATTCCAAACAAAAGCAAACAAGGAAACAGAATGCCAATAAATGGACTTACATCCGACTCAAAACAAAAGCAAACAAGGAAACAGAATGCCAATAGATGGACTTACTTCCGACTCCAAACAAACAACAATCGCTAACCAGCGAACACCAAAGGAAAAGGTTATCGAATTGACAAACTAATAGGGAGTCTGGAACTCGAGCCTAATAGTTGTCACACAAACACAAAGAGGCGCTGAGACGTCAAAAGAAACAAAGAGGCTGAACACACTCAAAAAAAAGCAAAAGGGTTGAACACACTCAAAAAAGCAAAAGGTTGAACACACTCAAAAAAAGCAAAAGGGTTTCCCGGAGAGATCTCGCTCGATCTCCTGCCTACGTATCTCATCTGGTATGAGAATCAGGGCGACGTAGTTCCCCTTAACAGGGGAGAAACTCTCCTAACCAGAGACCAAGGGAATAACAAACTAAAAGGGAGACTGACTCGAGCCTAATAGTTGTCATGCAAACTAAAACCCTAGGTTGAGGTCTCTAACAAGAGTTTGACTCACACAGGAAGTGAGTCAACTCAAGTCTATCTCTACGTACGTTCAACTTCCTCGAAAGTTGATCATACGACTCCTACAGAAAAGGAGATGAGAAGTGGAAAGCAGATAAACATATCAAAAGCAATTATCACACTCTATATACAAACAAGAGGCTCAGACAAATGGTTGGGCTTTAGTCAAGGGGTCATATCAAGCCAAAACTGTAGGGGTGTGCTGAAGCTCTTAACCACTAACATTGAGAGTTAGAGTGAAGCTGATGAAAGGTAATGAGGATTAGACCTCAAGCTCTTAACCCTGGCCTGGGTGAGCTCAAATGAAAGAAAGCATGGGGGTCCAGAAAGAGGGACCCTAATCCACTTGACTGACTCTATACAAATGATCTTGGGTACTTGCTCAAGAGCATCAACACGTAGTGCGAGCATAATGAACGACTCAACGACTAACAGGGAACTGGCTACTAGTCCCTTCTATCTGTCAATTGCCTCTTCACTTAGGAGGACTTAACAAGTAACATGCCTCGACAAGGAGGTCTTTGGCACAAATATAAACAAGCACAATCATTGCCTCTTAAGGAGGACTTCAGCCAAACGCCTGCCAAAAAAGCGGCAGGGCTTCCAGACTACATGGAGTTAGAAGGCTAAACTACTTCAGTGGTGTACCAACCACACTCCAAAGCAAAAGCAAAGCAAGCTAGAAGCGACTAATGTACCTGTACAAAAGCCAAACAATCAGTATTGTATTCAGAAAACCAAACAGATAACACAATGGGACTTTCTAATATCTATACACAATGCAAGTCTCAAATGCAAGCAATCAAGTGAGCTCATCATATCAATGGACCTACAACATAACAAGAGTTAATAATCAAAGCAAATGGCATCTCAAATGATGAGGCCACACCAATCATTAGTGCTAAATACCTGAAATACAAACACAATTGGTGAGTACTAACCACTAGTACAAAGACTAGGGTCAAAGGCAAGTCAAATGACCAAAACAGAAGTCAATATTTCACATGAAGCACATTCAATCAAACAAGAAAGAGTCCTTAAAAGGATCAAAGCCAATTCATAAGGAAAGGCCATCATATGATTCATGTAAAACAAAGACCAACAAACAAGCACCAAATGGACAATCAAATCATAAAATCCACAACAAAACAGAAATGTATCCAATGGCATATGAATGAAAATGCACAAATGCAACATACAAATTGTGACACAAATTGTCACACTACATGTTCATGTGTCCAAAACAGTGGTATTGAATGGTAAAAATTCCAAACAAAAGCCAACAAATCATGTCACATGTTATGAATAAGCATGTCAAATTTCAAGGCAATTGGACAAACTATGAGCATTTCACAAATCAATTAGCACAACATGTCATTTTGGCATCATGTTCAAACAACAATTCCCAATTAAAAATTCAGAAGCACAAAAATCATGAAATAAACATCAAAAAATAAGAGACATCAACACAAGCATGTGGAAAAAAGTTTGAACTAATTTGGACATGTTTTCCATTTTTTATGATTTTTGGAAGTTGAATGAAATAAAATGGATCATGCATGAAAATAGGAGGGAAACAAATGTTTTGAAAGAAATTCAACAAAATACAATCAGCCAGGTTCGAACACAGGTTAGCATGGTTGACAAAGGGCGCTCAGAAATTAATTTCACAAAATACATTGCCAGGAATCGAACACACATGCGCAAGGTCAATAGGAGCGCTCAAGTAAAATTAACTGGAATTCAAAAATGTACTAAGCCAGGATTCGAACCCAGGTCCAGGCAGTCACAAGCGCTCCATGGAAAAACAGTTGGAAAAAATGAAAAGTACATGAGCGAAGGTTCGAACACAGGTGTGGCCGGTTCATTAGCGCGTTCAATAAGCAAAACGCAGCGTTTTGATCTAAAGGCCAGGCAAACCCTAGCTACAGTAGCAGACGGCGGCACAAGGCGGTTTCAGCCTTCTTCTCCGGCCAGCCAGGCGGAGCTCAAGAACATTTTTTCCAGAATTTGATAAACTATATACCGTTGGAAAGGTCTCTTCACGCACATCTCAAATATCATATTAGCTAAGCCTAATTCTCCATGAATCGCTCAAATCGAAGGCGAGAAGTTCTTAGATCTAAACTTAAAATCATCGTATCTTCCTCAATTCTTAACCAAAATTAATTCTACTTACATCAGAATCATCAGCATAACAGGCTCTATATAATCATGGCAAATAAAAGGTAAAACGAGAGGTTCGAAAATCCACTTACTTGGAATGGCAGTGATGGAAATCCACGTGTTCAAGCCTCTAAATGATCTAGATCTTCTCCAATATGATTGATTAGAAGCTTTGAGCACAAATCCTCACTTGAAACCAACCAGACCCAGCTTAATTTGAAGCTTCCATGTTCATCTTCAAGCTTTGGATATAAGCGATTCTTGACCAAATTCTTCAATCCAAGCCTTGATTCCTCATCAATGATGCACGCTGAACACGATTATGCAAGAGTTTTGTGGAATTGGATGAAGAAATTTGAAAGTTGAAGAGAGAGAAATTTGAGAGGGAAATGTGAATTCTAGATCTAGAATGTGTTGTTATGGCAAATTCTGTTAGGATTAGGCTTTTATATCATGTACTAATCACCATGCTAATCACAATTAGGCTTGGTTAATTAAAATTAATGAAATAAGAGGTGTTTTGCAAAAATGGCAAGTGTGAGGTAGCATGCACAATCCATACGTGAACAGTGCCATGTTGAGGTGCAAATCCACTTAAAATCATGTAATAAACACAATTAGGCTTTGAATTCTTGAATTTCCCTCCAAAATATACATGAATGAACAAGTTATCACATGAGCTTTTTCCATGCAAGGCAATGGTTGATTTGGAAAATATTTGTCAAGACAAGCATTTTGCAAAAAGAGTGGACCAATTTGGAGTTTTGAATCAAAAGTTATGCCATGTTGAACTTCCATGTACACTTTGTGATCATTTGGCCATAACTTCTCAACCCTTTATCATATGGACAAGATATAGTACTTTTTGAAACGAGGAGAGAAAGATCTTCAACTTTCATGTTTACAAAAAATCCATTTGAAGCTTCTTTGATGTTGGAAAATCAAGTTGAATGTGGACCAAAAACTTGCCATTTTTGGAAACTTTCAATTACAGGTCACTTTCCATTTTTGGAAACTTTTGCCATGACTTCAAAATATTCAAGATAGATGTTTGAAATGACAAATGAACTTCTTTTGAACATGAATGAGGTGTCTCAACTCATTTCCCCACCTCATAGGCCTCGGCTCTTGCACAGTTGACTTTTGGTGGTCCTCAGATGACCTTGCCATGCCCTGATCAGCTTGAACCTCCACCACTTGGGGAAATGGCTCATAAATGAAACCCTAGCTCTTATAAGCCCAATATAATAACCATTTGATCCTCATACCAAGAAAACACCTCATCTCCTGGAGAAACCTCAGCTGGAAGAATGCATTGATTAGGGTTGACCAGAGGTCAGAACCCTAATCCCAAGGCACTTGTGCATGAACAATGAAACCCTGGATGATGATAGAGCCATGATGATGGTAATATATCCTTGCAACCAAGATAATGCTCAAGACCATTGAAGGATCAAGAAACCCTAACTGAAGCACAAACCCTCAGATGGTTGATCATCAATTCATAGAAACCCTCAGGCTTGAATCATATAACTTCTCCATCTTCTGAAAAGACTTTGGAGGATGGCTTCTTATTTCCATATGATATGCAAAATGCAATGCCTAATGTCCTAAAATGAAATGCAATATGCTAAACTAGTCCCAAGAAGAGGAGGGTAAATTTTGAGGTGTTACAAAGAGGTCAAGCAACTGAAAACTCATATGAACTTGGTTATGGAAATCCTGCAAGCATTATTGAAAAAGGAAGGCAATCCCACACCAATTACTGCAACAAAGATGGTCAATCTTTTACATATGCCTGGTTTCACCTCATGTCATGGGCTGCCTCATGGATATAATCCATAAGCCGAACTTCCAAAGCCTCCCTACCAATAATCATTTCCTATTCCCCGACCAAGTCAGAGGAACCAAGCACAAAATCAGAATCAGTATCCAAATCAGCAGCAAAACTCCAATGCCCAACAAGGCCAACAAAGACCAAGGAGGCCAATGATTTTTTTACCTAATTCCTATGAATTACAAGCAATTACTCCCTAATTTTCTCCAAGGCTCATTAGTGTAGTTAAGGGATCTAAAACCTCCTCTAATACCTTTTCCTCCAGGCTATGATGGGAATGTTGTTAGAACAAGATTTGGTTCTGCATCTGGCCTTTAGTTTTGATGATAACAATGCATTGTTTCTTAGAGAACAATTTTGTACACTAATGGTTTTGTTGTCTAGTGTGTAACTTTTGCTGATAGTTTCCAACTGTGAAGCAATGACGTGTGATGTAATCAGATTATGGAATCAACACACTATGAATCCGAGAGATATAAATGCTTTGCAAGATACTATCAAGTTCTAGAAAGCTCTTAAGACAATGGTTCTGATGAATGTTCATGCTAAAGCTTATGACTGTGACTCTGATTTTTAGAGCCTCTGAAGGTTTGTCTACCGTCAAGATTTTATGCTCAAGTTCAGAAGACTCTGAAGACCAGGTTCTGAGGAACTGTGTCAAGACTCTGAAGACCAAGGTTCTGAAGATCCTGTCAACTTATCTCTTGATCCTTATACGAATGCTTCAACATCATTTTATCATAAGCCTCTGAAGATTAGAAGATAAGATCAAAAGGTTTTGTGTCAGGAAAATAGTACACAGTACAAAATCACATCTCCTTCACTACCTTGATTGTGTGGGCTAAGGACTGTACTGTTGTACCGCTTTGCCACTTGTAAGCAAACCATTATGAAAGCGACAAATGCATTTTAGTATTCCAATTCAACGGATCTATTTTTCTGCTTATATAAAGGAAACTTGAAGATTTGAAGAGGTTTCCAACTCACGCTACTGAAAAACGCTTACGCTATTGAACATACACCAACTCTTAGTAAATATTATTTTCTATGTATATTCTTTGTAAACACACAGAAGTTTTTTATCGTTACTGTGTGAGATATATTCATTGTATTAACTTGTGTTAAGATTCTTTTTAGAATCATTCTTTGTAAACACAACTTGTAAATCTCAAATTTGTTTGAGTGGTTTCCTTGAGTAACTAGGTTTTAGTCAGATAGACTCAAGAAGACATTGACGGTTTGTACTTATGGTGTATGTAATTAGGTTTTGGTTATAGTGGATTAGGTCCTTCTTGAGAAGGAAAATTCACCTTGATATGGTGGACTAGAGGTAGCTTCGTTAACAACAAACTAGTATAAAAATAACCTTGTTATTTTCTTGTTTGTATTGTTGTTTTGTTGTGTTGGTTTTGAAAAAGATTTTGTTTTTAGAAACCCAATTCAAACCCCCCTTTCTTGCGTTTCTTGCCACCTTTAATTTGCATAAGAGCTCCGATTCTGGTCTTGATAAGATATCAAACACGTAATAGTGTCAGATAAATATCCAGCATGAAACACAATGGCTACCATTCCACCACCAGTTGCTCAAACAAATGATAAATATCATTACAATGTTAAACCTCCAGTTTTTAATGGATATAGATATTACAATTAGAAGGATATAATAGAGAGCTTCTTTCTAGGTCACAATGTTGAACTATGCGATATGGTAGTTGATGGCTACATACATCCAGTAGATGCAACTAGTAACAAATTGGAAAGAAGAGTGATGACTGGTTAATAAAAAAAACATTATAAGAATCATCACAAAGCAAGAACCATCTTGATAAATTCTATTTCATACACTGAGTATGAGAAAATCACCAACAAAGAACTGTTAAATCTATTTTTGAATTTCTGAGGATGACGCGTGAAGGGAATGCTCAAGTTAAAGAAACCAAGGCTCTTTCCTTGATTAAAAAATATGCATTCAAGATGGAGGATGAAGAAACTAATGAGAACATGTTCTCAAGGTTTCAGACTCTTGTTGTAGGACTTAAGGTCCTTGACAAAGGGTATTCTACTACAGATCATGTTAAAAAGATAATCAGAAGTTTACCTAAGTGTTGGAAACCTATGGTAACAACTATGAAGTTATCAAAGGATCTCAATAACACTTCTCTTGAAAAACTGGTCAGTTATTTAAGAAGTCATGAGATTGAGCTCAGGGAAGATAAGCCCAAGAGAAATAGCAAGTTTGTTGCTCTGAAGTCTTCAGTAAGATCTGAGAAGACTAAAGCTCTTCGAGCTGAAACTGATGAAGAGTCTGAAGAGGAATCATAAGAAGAAGATGAATTATCTCTTCTATCCAGACACATTAATCAACTCTGGAAGAAAAGGTAAGGTAAATTCAGGGGATAAAGAAGGGTAAGTGATTATTTTAAGTCCGTTTATGGATCCAATAAGGCTAGAGATGGCAAAGAACTCATGTGCTTTGAACGCAAGGAGCATGGCCACTTCGAAAATGAATGTCCCAAGTTAGATAAAGAAAGGCCCATAAAGAACTTTAGAGGCAAGAATAAGGGTCTAATGCCTATATGGGATGATTCAGAGTCTTCAGAAGATGATTCTAAAGAAGATCAAGCTAACATTGCGCTGATGGCTTGCATAGAAGCTCCTGCAAAAATGATTCAATTAGTGTCAGAATCCGAGTTAGATTCTGAAGAGGTATTTTCTAAACTATCTCATTCTGAACTTGAATTTAGTTTATCTGAAGTTCTACAAAAATATCATAATCTTCTGGACAAATACAAGGGTCTGAAAAAGATTCATGTATCTGAATCAGAAGCTTGTTCTAAGCTTCAGAAAGAGTTTTCAAGTTTGAGTGAAGAAAATATTACTTTGAAAAAAAAACAACTATGTGCATTTAAGCAAGAGTCTCAAACCTGAAAAAAAAAGTGTTTCTAAATCCTCTACAAGTTCTCATGATATCATAAAGAAGTATGATAAATCTTTCCATAACTTTCTTGCTAAGATCCTGAATAGAAGCTTAATGGCTTCCATGATTTATGACATTAGGAGGAGCGAGACAAGGAGAATTGGCTATGATTCTGATGACGAATCTGATTATGAAAAAGATGACAAGCCAAATAATCTTAAGGCTCATATTGTTCCTTATGGGAAACAAAATGCTCTTAGGTCTAAAGGTAGAACTATTTCTAAACCTAAGGCTAAAACAAAACCTCATGCCCGTTCTAATCATGCATTCATGTATAAATATACTGCACAGAAACCCCAAGGTTGTTAAGAACTATAGAAAGACTAACCCAAAAGGACCCAGAAAGATATGGGTACCTAAGGACAGATAATCTATGTTATAGATATCCTTAGTTATGGAGTTGAGACACCAGTCATGGTATCTGGACTCTGGATGCTCGTGACACATGACAGGCAGAAGGCATATGTTCCAAAGCTTGGAGCTTAAGCCTTGAGGCATCGCCGGCTTCAAAGGTTATAAGAAAGGGAATATTATTGGCTCTGAAACAGTAGGTAACTATACTCTCCCTTATATTACTAATGTTCTTTTAGTTGAAGGATTAATGCATAATCTTTTGCCCATCAGTCAATTAAGTGAAAATGGGCATGACATTATTTACAATCAAAAGTCCTGTAAAGCTGTCAGTCAAAAGGATGGCTTAGTTTTTTTCAATGGGAAGAGGAAGAACAACATTTACAAGATAAGACTTTTTGATTTGAAAAATCAAAATGTAAAATGTCTTATGTCTGTGAATGAAGAGAAATCTATATGGCATAAACGATTAGGTCATGTTAGCATGAAGAGGATTTCTCAGCTTAACAAGCGTAATCTTGCTAGAGGTCTTCCGAATATGAAGTTTGTTTCAGATGCTCTTTATGAAGAATGTCAGAAAGGAAAATTTTCTAAAGCATATTTCAAGTATAAAATGTTGTTTCAACCTCCAAACCATTGGAGCTTTTGCACATTGACTTGTTTGGTCCAGTGAAAACTACCTCTGTCAATGGTAAGAAGTATGGACTAGTCATTGTTGATGACTACAACAGACGGACATGGGTGAAATTTCTTATACACAAGGATGAGTCACATTCTGTGTTTTTTACTTTCATCTCCCAAGTTCAAAACTAGAAAGATCTCAGAATTGTAAAAGTCAGAAGTGATCATGGTGGAACATTTGAAAACAAAGATTTTGAAAACCTCTTTGATGCTAATGGCATCTCCCATGATTTCTCCATCCCTAGAACTCCATAATAAAATGTATTTATAGAGAGGAATAATAGGACTCTGTAAGAGATGACTAGAATCATGATCAACGATACTAATGTGGGCAAGCACTTTTAGGCAGAGGCAATCAACACATCATGTTATATTCATAACAGGATCTCTATAAGACCTATTATGGGTAAGACTCCCTATGGGTTATGGAAGAATTTAAAGCCCAACCTTTCATATTTTCATCCTTTTAGATGTTCTTGTTTTATGTTGAACATTAAAGAGAATCTGAACAAGTTTGATTCTAAGGAACATAATTGCATCATGTTAGGATACTCTGAATGCTCAAAAGGCTACAAAGTGTATAACACTAAGACACAGATTGTTGAAGGATCAATCCATGTCAGAGTCGAGGATAAGCTTGACTTTGAAAAGTTAAAGCTAGTTGAGAAATTTGTAGATCTGAAGATCACTTACTCAAGTTCTGAAGGAAATACTTTAGAAGCCAAAGAAGATGAAGCCAAAGACTATGAAGCTCCTCAACCAGAAGTTGTTGAAGATCAGACTCCTATGAGAAGGAACAAACAAAGATGTTCACATTCTTAAGAATTGATTCCGACAGATAAGTTTGAATCTGTCAGAACAAGACCCTCTTTCAAGCCCTTAAAAGAAAGCCTTATGGGTTTGGTGTCTCTAATAGAGCCTACATCAATTGATGAAGCATTTCAGGACACATAATGGATTCTGGATATGATAGAGGAACTTAATCAATTCTCCAAAAATGATGTATGGGATCTGGTGTCAAGACCCAAACGAACTCACGTTATTGGAACCAAGTGGGTCTTCAAGAATAATTTGAACGAAGAAGGAAAGGTAGTTAGAAACAAGGCTCGACTTTTTGCACAAGGATATAGTCAGCAATAAGGAATTGACTATATAGAAACCTTTTCACCAGTTTCCAGGTTAGAGTCAATTCGTCTCTTAATTTCATTTACAATTAATCATAATATAATTTTATATCATATGGATGTCAAGAGTGTGTTTCTGAATGGGTATATTACTAAAGAAGTGTATGTACACCAACCCCCTGGTTTTGAAAGCTCTAAAAATCAAGTTTTTTTTCAAACTGAAGAAATTATTGTATGGTATGAAACAAGCTCCCAAATCATGGTATGAAAGAAAACATTTTTTTTGTTAGAAAATGATTTCACCAAAGGGAAGGTTGATACAACATTATTCTGTAAATCATTCAAAAATGACATTCGTTGTTGTTCAAATTTATGTTAATGACATTATATTTAGTTATGCTAATGCTAACTCGTGCAAGGAATTTACTAAGTCTATGCAAACAGAGTTTGCGATGAGTTTGATGGGAGAACTCAAGTTCTTTTTGGGGATTCAGATCATCAAAGTCCAGAAGGGACGTACATCCATCAGAGAAAGTATACCAAGGAAGTTCTGAAGAAGTTTGACATGTCTGACTGCAAGATGTCAAACACCTGTAAGACCCCAATTTTGACCCTAAGATCCCTCATGCAATTTCATCATATGCATTAGCAATGGGATCATACATTGGCATCCTCCTTACTCCTCTTTCATTGGGTTTGTTTTGGGAGAGATCACCAAGCACCATGTGATTGTATCATACTTGTATTTATCATTTTACTAACCAAAATACCAAAAATATGTCTTTGTAGTTGCCTAACTCTTTTGTAGGTAGGGCATGATCACCATTGATCTATCAAGTTCATATCTAGGCTTTGAGACCCTCATGATAAAGAGCACAACCATGAATTGATCCAGGAATGGTTATGAGTATCATATATGAGTTCCGTTGATCTCTACATGTCATATTGATCAATTTTTCTTCAAGAGTTTGAGGGTGATTTCCCTTGGAAACCCTAGTTTGACTGGGTATCTTCAGTAACTTCTCCAACAAGCTGTCTTGCCAATTGATCAAATTTCTCAAGGGAAACTTCAAAATTCATCATATTATGAATATATGATCTACCACGAGCCTATAAAGTCAAGAGAATTAAAGGTTGGCAAGTTTGTTGATGGTGGTTGGCTAGATGAATTCATCTAATCAAAATTGGGTCTCCCTAGACCCTATCGCCTACACGTTTCACCATATGAAAATGATTCCAAGAGAAACGTTACTCTAAATGACATTTAAAACAAATTTCATGTTGAGACCTAGAGCTAGTTTTTCTTGGAAAATCATTTTCTATGTGGAAACATTATAGGTCATTTTGTCTAAACCCTAATTTGAAAGTCAACTTCCCAAGGCCATAACTTGCTCAATTTTTATGATATGAAAGATTTCCAAGTTTCAAAATCAAATTCAAGATGTATAATTAGACGTTTATGTTTGGAGTGGAAGCAAATTCAACTTTTATGAGCATGTGATATGAGGATACATTATAGGTCATTTTTGACCTATACCATTGAACAAGTGACTTTTCCAAACTTCAAAAATGCATAACTCTATCATTCTAAATCCAAATGATATGACATTGGTGACCATTTTTAATGTCTTTGAAATAGCTACAACTTTTATGAATACACTTTTCTCATTTGAAGCTCACATAAAAAGTTAAGTAAGGTGGAATATTGAGATATATGACTTTACACTTAGGAAAATTTTCAACATGTTGAAATTTCCAAACTTCCACCTCAAAATTCACCATGATCCAAGCTCCAAATGAAAAAGTATTCAACATCAAACTTGGTCCCCTTGATCCAAGCTTTCTAAAGAACCCAAGATCATGGATTTTGGATGAGGTTTGTTAAGGCTGCGCATGGCTTTAACGAAGCCGCATCATTGGAGGAAATCAAATGTACAAACTTCATTTCATATTGCCTTGCCATTAAAGCTTCATTCAGACTTCAACATAATTGATTTTGGACCTTAATGCATTGTCTCATGGGCTTGTACATGCCCATGCACTCGTGCCATTCACATTGCTAAATTTGGACAAAATTTCAAGTGTGCAAATATCATTCCCATATGCTATAAATACATGACCTTTGTGCTCAATTCAAACACACCTTGCGCGCCAGCTTTGCCCCCCAATTCAAAACCTCTCATTCTAAAGGGAAACCTGAGAATTTTCAATTTGAAAATTGAGTTTGAATCTCAACTGTTGGAGACTCAAAAACTCCAGGATCCAAAGCCTTGCACAACATTGAAGGTAATTTTCAGAAAACTTCATCTCTTTGATTCTCACTCAATTCTCATCAATTCTCTTGGATCTTTGGTTGTCCGAAGTCCTATCAATGTAGGCAAGAAGATTGAGTTTCTTAGAGGTCAAATCAAAGAAACTCAGTTGACACGCCTCAAAATTCAACTCCTCATATCTTTCTATATATGTGAAGTTAGTTAAAATTGAGGTCAGATTCGTGTTATACGCCATTTTTTCTTTCAGATCATGTCCTCCTTTTTCATTTATGTTATGATGATGAAAGAACCAGTCCGGCCAGGGTCATCGGAGAAGATGACCGGCCTTTGGCTCCGGCGATGAGCTGGAAGTGTTCTAAGCCATTGGATGGATTTAAAATGTTTTAACCAGGGACGTTGCTTGTAATGACGAAGTGTGTGGCGCGCTGGCTAGCGTGTACCATGGAACGCGCGTTTCTCACCACTTGATTTGCCACCTCAATTAATGAGGGAGATCAAGTGGCTCACGTTTTTTGCTATTTTCTGATTTTTATTTTAATTAGCTTACTTTCATTAATTCATATTAATTTTAATATTGATCTAAAAAATATGAGAGTTTAACAAATAATTTCAAATAATTTCCTCTTTCATATTTTGAACTAAAATTATTTTTTGGATCATTATTAATATTTTTCATGATTTAATTGATTTTGTGATTGTTTTTATTTGTTTAAAAATACTTTTAAGTCTTTAAAAATTCTGAAATTTTTTCTCCAAGGTCCTTTGACCTTGATTGACCTATGATAAATCTCATGCCATTTTCTTTGGAGTTTTGATGAGGTTTTAGGAATTTGACAAACCATATTTAATTTAAATGTATTATTTTAGTATTTTTAATTTGAATAAAACTCCAATTAATTATGTTGACCTATTGTGATGATTTGTATAAGTTTGACTCTTGTTGTTGGGCCTTGGTCAAGGTTGATTTGACTTTGTCAAGTTAATATCATTGGATTTAGGGGATTGATGGAATGTAGATTCCATCTTCCAAAATGAATGGATGATATTAATTTGGTAAAAGTCCTCATTTTACCAATTTGAGTTTTGATCCATTCCCCTCCCTCTTCATCTCATTCCCATTCTTTATGCATTCATCTCATTTGGCCTATGATATCTCTAAGTCCTAAGGCTAGTTGATTGCAAAATCAACATAAGTACGGATGAGATTAGGCCACCTATTTTGCATATTCTTTTTGTGTGTGGTATGTTTCATGAGCATAGTCCATTATACTATGTCTCTAACATGCGTTAACACCAAAGTTTTATTGCCCGACCTCAAATAGTTGTCACTTCTACATAAGTCCAATTACGATTGCTTAACATAGCGCTAAATTTGTGACACCAAAAAGGCATAGCATTATAGTTAGTGAGATTGTAAATCTATCCTCTTTCATGGTATTGTGTGGAAACTTGGCCATTTTTCCTTCCTTTGGAAGATGTCTTGGTTCAAGGATCCATGCTTGTGATAAGTGGGTTGAGTGTTCTCTAAAGAATGACTTAAAATGAAAAGCAAAAGCAAAATAATACTAAATTCTAACTCATTAACAACTAATATTTGATTTCAAGTCCTTTATTTTTAATGCACTTTAAATTTTAAGTTCTATTCATTTGCCATTATTCACGCCATTCTAATTGTTTATGTTAATGTCATTTTCCTTTTTGTCCATTTGGACCATATTGTGTGATATATCTTGCTTGTGTATATTTTGTTTGTTTGTGTGGCCTTGGACAATTAATGTACATAATAAGAACAAAAACCCTAAAAAACTTTTGTGTGAACTGTTGACTTGATCTTGGACAAATTGGACTTAGAATTTAGGCAACCTTCCTATGCTAAAGGACTTGGCCAATGCCAACTTTTTGTGAAACCAAGTGATTGCAATTTGAAACTTCATGTGATACATCATTCAAGATCCCTTTGAGTTCATCTGCAACATGATCTCTGTGAAACTGTTATTTTAAACTTGTGACTTATGGAATTCATCTGTTACATGGATTAATTTGGAGAAGATCATGGAGTGGCTAAAGCTTGGATGTGGCTATCTTTATTTGATGCCTTTCTCTTCAAGTTAATATTATATGCATTGTTTGTTGCTTGATTCTAATATCCAAAGGAATTTGGGGTTTCTATATGGCATTCTTGTCTATTGGATTGCTACCCATCAGTCAGATTTTTTCAACTTTTAACTTTTAATTTTGTGCATAGGATTAGTCTCTTCATCTCCTCCCCATCTCTTTAATTTCAAAATCTCTCCCTCCTTTTTAAAAACTTCTTTACTTGAACTTGTTATTTTTCTAAATTTTGACCACTTTGCAAACTAGAAAATTTGGCCTTATGCCATTGCATTTTCAAACTTCTTTTCTTAATCAAACTTACAAATAGACTTAACTATACTTGACCTAAACTTTCAAAAACCAAAAAAGAACTAACTCATTTAAACCATTTTTAGGCCTTTGTGCCTTTCAAACTTAATTTTTTGATAAACGCAATGCATCCACTTTGAAAATTTGTATCACGAACTACGAGGTTTTGATCCCTCAGTATTTCGTTGGTACGTAGGCACAAGTCTGAAGGCCTTGTCAAACACAAAAATATAATTAATAAATTCTTTTCCCATCCCCTCACTCTATTTGTTTTTAAACATCATTTTTGTACAAAACACATATGCACACAAAAAAGGGCTCCCTAGGAGTACCTAGGACACTTTCGGTGCTAACACCTTCCCTCTGTGTAACCAACCCCCTTACCTGTAATCTCTGACATTTTATTAGTTTTGATTTGAAAACTTCTTACTTTTGGGTTTTGTTCGTACTTTTTCCCTTTTCCTTTGGAAACAATAAAAGCGCGGCGGCGACTCTTGTTATTTGATGTCTAGCTTATCCATAGCTTGATGATCATGAATTTACCGCTACAGAAATTAAGGGGGCGACTCTGCTGATGATCATGTATATAATTGTATATATGTGATGTTTTGTATATTTGTTTGTATGATATAATCTGCTTGTTGTGCTTGGTGATCTCTGAGTGGTGAGATAAGTTCCAACCCGAACATGAGTACAATTAAGATAGGAGGATGGTATAGTCATGTTCGACTTGTGTGGAGTAGTCCTTAACAAGTTGGCTTGAGACCCATCTGCCTAGTGGAGACTCTTTTGGATTTGGAAATGTCACACAAGTATTTATGGTTAGGCATTATTATCTCTAATTTGGGTCCGAGAAGCTGAGGACCGTAGAACATTTACCCCATCTTTGCCTATTCAGGACGTAGTGTGGAGACTGTTCAAGTATAGACTTGATAACAGTTGTTACACAATACTACACTCAGACGAGTTTCTCTTGAGAATATTATGGGTCGATGAGTCAGTCATCTTAACCTATAATATCTGATAGATGGAATTAAGACTATGGGAACTTTTTAGAACATGATCTATATGTTTTATGCTTAGTTCACTCCTTTGGGATGGTTCTTACCCAAACTCCATGCTCATGACTCACAATAAACCCTTGATTCTCGGTTGATCCAATCAAGTCTTGTCAATCTCAATGGAACTTGGGTGTTGATAAGGTGTAAACCATAATCCGCCAAAATGGATGATTGATCTTGACAATGACTTGATTCATCCCTTTACCTTTGATTATTTTCCTTGTGTGTGATCCCTTATTTGTGATTCTTGCATTCATGCATTCATGCGCATCATAACATTCATCACACAAAAATTTCAAGGAACCGAGGTATTATTTGCAAAAAAATTCAGACCATGGATTATGGACGAAGGAACACTAAGAAGTACAGTTTCAGATGTCCCGACTTGAAAGAGTTAAGGAAGCTAGCATCTTTTGTATTAGATCACTTGGACTTCAAACAATGCCATGGGAAGCTTTTGTCTATCTTGTTTGCTGATGTGGTTGAAGGACTTTTGAGTGTACTAGTGCAGTTCTATGATCCTCTCTACCGTTGCTTCTCTTTTTCTAATTATCAGCTTATGCCTATGTTGGAGGAGTATGCCCATCTCTTGGGAATGCCTATTTCTAGCAAGATACCTTTTAGTGGATTAGAAGAGATTCCCAGATCTCATCTTATTGTTGAAGCTCTTCACTTTATGGTGGTTGGCCAGATGGATTCATCTGATCAAAACAGGGTCTCCCTAGACCCTATCTCCTACAATTTTCACCATATGAAAATGATTCCAAGAGAAAACTTACTATAAATGACATTACAAACAACTTTATTTTTGAAACCTAGATATAGTTTTTCTTGGAAAATCATTTTCTATGTTTAAACATTATAGGTCATTTTGTCTAAATCCTAATTTAAAAGTCAACTTCCCAAGGCCATAACTTGCTCAATTTTTTTGAGATGGAAGATTTCCAAGTTGCAAAATAAAATTTAATGGTAATTTAACTTTGATGTCTGGAGTGGGAGATAATTCAACTTTTTTGAGCATGTGATATGAGGCTACATTATAGGTCACTTTTGACCTATACCATTGATCAAGTGATTTTTCCAAACTTCAAAAATGCATAACTCTATCATTTCAAATCCAAATGACATGAAATTGATGAACCTTTTTAAGGTCTTTGAGAGAGCTACAACTTTGATGAAGACACGTTTCTCATTTTAAGCTCCTATAAAAAATTAAGCAAGGTGGAAATTGAGACATATGGCTTGACACGTAGAAAAATTTTGATATGTCAAAATTTTCCGAACTTCCACCTCAATTTTCTCCAAGTTCCAAGCTCCAAATGAAAACGTGTTCAACATCAAACTTGTTCCTCTTAACCTCACCTTTCCAAGGAGCTCAAATTCATTCATTTTGAACTTGAAATGCATAGGTTGCGCATGGCTTAAACAGACTGATATCATTTGGCATGGATCAAACTTCAGGCATCAATGTGCATTTGCCTAGAAATCCAAGCTTACTTCAGTGCATCTGATCTTCAAATTTGGACCTCTAGCAATCATTTCATGGGCCTATGCGCGCCCATGCACACTTGCATCACCATTTGCCAAAATTGGAAAGTGAAAGAGAGTGTGCAATTATCAACCAATTCAGCTATAAATAGAGCTTCAATTGCTCAGAAATGGATACACATTGGCGCCAGCTTTGATCCCCCACTTCAAACCCTTCATTCTCAAAGGATAAACCTGATAAATTCATTTTCATTTGAGCTCGAATCTCCACTGTTTTGGAATTCAATGCTCCAGGAATCCATTGCTTCTAAACCATTCAATCCTTCTCCTGCAAGCAAGTGGAGTGAGTCCAAGCATAAGCAAGATCAAGATCCATCAATCCAAACCTTCATTGAAGGTATTTTCCAGAAATTTTAAACTCTTCGATTCTCTTAAATTCTTGCTCAATTCTATTGATTCTTTGGTTGTCTGAAGTCTTACCAATATAGGCAAGAAGATTAATTTGCTTTGAGGTCAAATCGAAGCAACTCAGTTCATGTACCTCAAATTTCAATTCCACATATCTCTCAATATATTTGGAATTGGAGTGAATGGAGGTCAGATTCGAGCTCAGTGCCATTTTTTTATTCAAGATCATGTCCTTGTTTTTCATTATGGTGATGGTTCATGGTGGACCAGTCCGGTGTGGTCCACCGGAGAAGATGACCGGAGCTCTGGCTCCAACGATGAGTTGTCTTGCATCTGAACCACACGATCCTTCTCTCATGTTCTAATCCTGAGTGTTGGTGTTGATTACCACATTTGCCACGCGCTGACTAAGGAACACGGTGGAATATGCGCTTTGGACCATCTAATCTGCCACCTCAATTAATGAGGGAGATCTGATGGTCCACGTAATTTAGAATTTCTGAAAATTTATTTTTAATTGCATTTTCTTCAATAATTCATATTAAATTCAATATTTATCCAAAAAATATGGGACTTTCACCAAAAAATTTCAAATATTTTTTCTTTCATATTCTGAATTAAAATTATTTTTTGGATCATTATTAATATTTTTCATGAATTGATTGATTTTGCATTTGTTATTAATTGTTTAAAAATATTCGTAAGTGTCCAAAAATTATGAAACTTTTTCTGCAAGGTCCTTTGACCTTGTTTGACCTCTGATAAATCTCATGGCCATTTATTTGGTGTTTTGATGAGATTTTAGGAATTGGACAAAACATATTTGATTTTAATGCACTATTTTATTATTTTTAATTGAAAAAATGCCATTTAAATTTTGTTGACTATTTGTATTGACTTGTTTGGAGTTTACTTGTTTGTTGTTGGGCCTTGGTCAAGGTTGATTTGACTTTGTCAAGTTAATATCATTGGATTTAGGGGATTGATGGAATGTACATTCCATCTCCCAAAATGAATGAATGATATTAATTTGGTAAAAGTCCGCATTTGACCAATTTGTGATTTCATTCATCGCTTCCCCACTTCATCTCATTCCTCTTCTTCATTCATTCATTTCCATTTGGCCTATGACATCTCAAAGTCCTAATGCTAGTTGATTAAAAAATTAACATGAGTATGGATGATATTAGGCCACACCTTTTGCATATTTTTTTGTGTGTGGTATGTTTCATGAGCATAGTTCATAATACTATGTCTCCAACATGCATTAACACCAAAAGTCTATTGCCCGGCCTCAAATAGTTGTGACTTCTACATAAGACCAGTTACGATTGCTTAACATAGCGCTAAATTTGTGACATAAAAGGTATAACATTCAAGTTAGTGAAATTGTAAGTCTCCCTTCTTTCATGGTATTGTGTGGAAACTTGGCCTTCTTTCCTTCCTTTGGAAGATGTTTTGGTTCAAGGACCCATGCTTGTGATAAGTGGGTTGAGTGTTCTCCAAATAATGTCTTGAAATGAAAAGCAAAACAAAACTAACTTCTAACTTAATAACTATTAACTTTTAACTTCAAGCTTTTACTTTGATGCAATTTACTTTTAGCACTCTATTTTATTTTCCATTGTTCATATCATTCTAATTGTTTATGTTAATGCAATTTTCACTTTGTCCATTTGGACCTTATTATGTGATATATTTTGTTTGTGTATACTTTGCTTGTTTGTGTGGTCTTTGACCATTAATGCACATGATAACAACAAAAACCCTAAAAAACTTTTGAGTGGACTGTTGGCTTGATCTTGGACAAATGGACTTAGAACTTAGGCTATATTCCTTTGCTAATGGACTTGGCCAATGCCAACTTGTTGAAGAACCAAGTGCTTGCAATTTGAAATTCATCTGATACATCTTTGAAGATTTTCTCTAAGATTCATCTGCAACATTGATCATGGTGTAGCTGTTATTTTGAACCTGTGACTTGTGGAATTCATCTGCTACCTGGGCTATTTTGAAGAAGATCATGAAATGGATAATCTTAGATGAGGCCATCTTTATCTGACGCCTTGCTCTTCAAGATGTTATAATTATGCATTTGTGTGTTGTTTGATTCTAAAAGTCCAAGGGAATTCTGGGTTTCTATTGACATACTTGTCTATTGGATTGCTACCCATTTGGTCAGATCTTTTCAACTCTAAACTTTTAATTTTTGTGCATAGGATAATCTCTTCATCTTCTCCCCATATTCTTTAATTTCAAAATCACTCCCTCCATTTTTCAAAATCTTCTTTGTGTGAACCACTTTTGTTCTAAACTTTGACCACTTTTGCAAAAAGATAGAAACTTTGGCCTTATGCCATTTCATTTTCAAACTTCGTTTCTTAAATCAAACTTGTAAATAAACTTAACTATACTTGACTTAAACTTTCAAAACGCCAAAAAGAACTAACTCATTCAAATTATTTTCAGGCCTTAGTGCCTTTCAAACTTAAATTTTATTAAAGTCAATGCATCCAATTTGAAATTTGTAGCACGAACTACGAGGTTTTGATCCCTCTTTTTTATGTTGGTACGTAGGCACAAGACCGAAGGTCTTGTAAAAAAAATATAATTAATGAATTCTTTTCTCATCCCCTCATTCTATTTGTCTGTAAACATCACTTTGTACAAAACACATATGCACAAAAAAAGGGCTCCCTAGGAGTACCTAGGACACTTTGGGTGCTAACACCTTCCCTCTGTGTAACTAACCCCCTTACCTGTGATCTCTGACTTTTATTAGTTTTTATTTGAAAACTTCTTACTTTTTGGGTTTTGTTCGTACTTTTTCCCTTTTCCCTTGGAAACAATAAAAGCGCGGTGGCGACTCTTGTTAATTGATCTCTAGTTTTTCAATAGCTTGATGATCATGAATTTCCCGCTACAGTTTGGATATTATTGATTATTGTGGTGAATTATCCAATGTGCCTCTCATTAGTACACAAGGAGGAATTAACTACAACCCTGCTTTGGCTCGTCGTCAACTTGGGTTCCCTTTGAGAGACAAACCTAATAACACTTTGTTAGAAGGTATTTTCTATCAAGATGGTAAAGATCCCCAACATTTGAACCAAAAGATTGTGCATGCTTGGCATAATATGCATAGGAAAGGAAGATCCGAGCTTGGTCCGTGCAATTGTGTAGCTTTGGAAGCTTACACTCTTTGGGTGAAGAAGAGAGCTTTGGAGTTAAAGATGCCTTATCCTTGTGAAAGACCTACGTCTATGGTTGTGGTTGAGCCATTAACTCTCCCTAACCAAGATGTAGAGGAGTTGGAAGACGCACTCACCAAGATGAAGCAAGAGAAAGATATGTGGGAAGAGCGTTTCCGTGCTTTGAGCAAGAAGCATGAAGAGTTGCAGTTGGAGTCTAAGGACAAAGATGCACTTATTAAGCTACTTGAAGACCGAGTGACAAAGAGACAGAGAGAGCCACAGATTTCATCTTCTAGCATGCCTCAGCCTTCCATTTCTTGGAAGAAGATTGTTGATCAGCTTGTCCTCTAGAAGACTCAGACGAAGGCTTCTTTTGAGACCGAGATTTAACGCATTCAGAGGAAGTATGCGCCTTCACCTAGGTCTTCTGACATTGTTGTTAGGGATCCTTAGGATGACTAATCTCCTTTTCTCTTGTATTTTTCATTTGGTTTCTGAAATTGTACTCAGTGTAATCCTTCCAATTATATAAATGAAAAGAGATTTTTGGTCATATAAAAAGTATTGCAATTGTTGATATATATATTTGCAAATGATGTAGTAAGTTCCTTGAAAATAAAAATAAATAAACAAGCATTGCATTTCATGCATCATTCGTATAAGCAGGTTTCTCTTTTGCCAGATGTCTCATTGGTGTTTGTTCTATGCTTCAGCTAAGCTGGCTCATCGGTAAAATAATTGCGCCAATCATATCAGAATCATGGAACATTTGGAGCAAGAGAACAGAGAACTGAAGGATGAGATCTCCCGATTGACTTCCATGATGGAGTCGGTACTAGCTGCTCAGAGCCAAGTTTCTCCAACACCCGTAACTCCTCCTCAGAGGACAGTTATTTCAGAGGTGGCTACCTCTATCATGCCTGTTGTTGCCTCTCAGTTCGCGCCTGTCATGTCTGTCGGATTCCCATGGGGAATACCGCCGAACTTTATGCCTAAAGGCTTTGCGCCTACTTTTGCTTCCATGCTGGCATCTAGCCCGGTCAAGTCTGTGCCACCTCCCATTGTGAACACCTTACCTCGTGTAGAGGACACCATTTATCACTCCGAGCCGTTTGAGGGTCAAGATGTTTATGAGAAAATGGATGAAATGAAGGATCAATTTCTTGAGCTGCACAAGGAATTGAAGACACCAAGGGGTAAGGACTTGTTTGGGAAGAGTGCTGCTGAGTTGTGTTTAGTGCCAATGTGAAGATCCCGGTGAAGTTTAAAATGCATGACTTTGAAAAGTATAAAGAGAACACATGTCCGCTAAGTCATCTAGTGATGCATGCTTGCAAGATGTCTACCCAAGCTGGTAACGATGAACTGTTGATTCACTACTTCCAAGACAGTTTGATCGGTGCTGCGCTCAGATGGTATATGGGGTTGGAAAGGGCAAGCATTCACAACTTCAACGACTTGGGAGAGGCTTTTGTCAAGGAGTATAAGTACAACGTGGATATGGCGCCTGATAGAGACCAACTGAGGTATATGTCTTAGAAGGATAAGGAGACATTTAAAGAGTACGCACAAAGATGGAAGGAGTTGGTTGCTCAGATCACTCCTCCCTTGGAGGAAAAAGAGATGACAAAGATCTTTCTGAAGACCCTGAGTTCATTTTATTATGAACGTACGATTGCTAGTGCCCCTAATGACTTTACCGAAATGGTAAACATGGGGATGAGGCTTGAGGAAGGAGTCCGAGAAGGACGATTGTCAAAAGATGAAGCATCGTCAAGTAAGAGGTATGGCAGTAGTTCTGAGAAGAAAAAGGACAATGAAGCTAATGCAGTAATCAGTGGGAGGCAGAGGAGGCCTCAGATCAGGAGGAGTCAACCATCCCGTCAACATCATCATCAAGTATCTTCAGTCATTCCAGTATTCTCTAATAATCAATCAACACCAGTTCAATAACAACAACGTCAACAACAGCAACCACAACAACAAACAAACACCTACTACCACAACAATACCAACAACAATCATCATCAACAAAACATCGAGAGGAAGAAGGTCTCTTTCGACCCGATTCTCTGAGTGGTGAGATAAGTTCCAACCCGAACATGAGTGCAATTAAGATAGGAGGATGGTATAGTCATGTTCGACTTGTGTGGAGTAGTCCTTAACAAGTTGGCTTGAGACCCATCTGCCTAGTGGAGACTCTTTTGGATTTGGAAATGTCACACAAGTATTTATGGTTAGGCATTACTATCTCTAATTTGGGTCCGAGAAGTTGAGGACCGTAGAACAATTACCCCATCTTTGCCTATTCAGGACGTAGTGTGGAGACTGTTCAAGTATAGACTTGATAACAGTTGTTACACAATACTACACTCAGACGAGTTTCTCTTGAGAATATTATGGGTCGATGAGTCAGTCATCTTAACCTATAATATCCGATAGATGGAATTAAGACTATGGGAACTTTTTAGAACATGATCTATATGTTTTATGATTAGTTCACTCCTTTGGGATGGTTCTTACCCAAACTCCATGCTCATGACTCACAATAAACCCTTGATTCTCGGTTGATCCAATCAAGTCTTGTCAATCTCAATGGAACTTGGGTGTTGATAAGGTGTAAACCATAATCCGCCAAAATGGATGATTGATCTTGACAATGACTTGATTCATCCCTTTACCTTTGATTATTTTCCTTGTGTGTGATCCCTTATTTGTGATTCTTGCATTCATGCTTTCATGCGCATCATAACATTCATCACACGAAAATTTCAAGGAACTGGGGTATTATTTGCAAAAAAATTCAGACCATGGATTATGGACGAAGGAACACTAAGAAGTACAGTTTCAGATGTCCCGACTTGAAAGAGTTAAGGAAGCTAGCATCTTTTGTATTAGATCACTTGGACTTCAAACAATGCCATGGGAAGCTTTTGTCTATCTTGTCTGCTGATGTGGTTGAAGGACTTTTGAGTGTACTAGTGCAGTTCTATGATCCTCTCTACCGTTGCTTCTCTTTTTCTAATTATCAGCTTATGCCTATGTTGGAGGAGTATGCCCATCTCTTGGGAATACCTATTTCTAGCAAGATACCTTTTAGTGGATTAGAAGAGATTCCCAGATCTCATCTTATTGTTGAAGCTCTTCACTTGATGGTGGTTGGCCAGATGGATTCATCTGATCAAAACTGGGTCTCCCTAGACCCTATCTCCTACAATTTTCACCATATGAAAATGATTCCAAGAGAAAACATACTATAAATGACATTACAAACAACTTTATTTTTGAAACCTAGATATAGTTTTTCTGGGAAAATCATTTTCTATGTTTAAACATTATAGGTTATTTTGTCTAAATCCTAATTTAAAAGTCAACTTCCCAAGGCCATAACTTGCTCAATTTTTATGAGATGGAAGATTTCCAAGTTGCAAAATAAAATTTAATGTGTCTAATTTAACTTTGATGTCTGGAGTGGGAGATAATTCAACTTTTTTGAGCATGTGATATGAGGCTACATTATAGGTCACTTTTGACCTATACCATTGATCAAGTGATTTTTCCAAACTTCAAAAATGCATAACTCTATCATTTCAAATCCAAATGACATGAAATTGGTGAACCTTTTTAAGGTCTTTGAGAGAGCTACAACTTTGATGAAGACACTTTTCTCATTTTAAGCTCCTATAAAAAATTAAGCAAGGTGGAATATTGAGACATATGGCTTGACACGTAGAAAAATTTTGATATGTCAAAAATTTCCAAACTTCCACCTCAATTTTCTCCAAGTTCCAAGCTCCAAATGAAAACGTGTTCAACATCAAACTTGTTCCTCTTGACCTCAACTTTCCAAGGAGCTCAAATTCATTCATTTTGAACTTGAAATGCATAGGTTGCGCATGGGTTAAACAGACTGATATCATTTGGCATGGATCAAACTTCAAGCATCAATGTGCATTTGCCTAGAAATCTAAGCTTACTTCAGTGCATCTGATCTTCAAATTGGGACCTCTAGCAATCATTTCATGGGCCTATGCGCGCCCAAGCACACTTGCATCACCATTTGCCAAAATTGGAAAGTGAAAGAGAGTGTGCAATTATCAACCAATTCAGCTATAAATAGAGCTTCAATTGCTCAGAAATGGATACACATTGGCGCCAGCTTTGATCCCCCACTTCAAACCCTTCATTCTCAAAGGATAAACCTGATAAATTCATTTTAATTTGAGCTCGAATCTCCACTGTTTTGGAATTCAATGCTCCAGGAATCCATTGCTTCTAAACCATTCAATCCTTCTCCTGCAAGCAAGTGGAGTGAGTCCAAGCATAAGCAAGATCAAGATCCATCAATCCAAACCTTCATTGAAGGTATTTTCCAGAAATTTTAAACTCTTCGATTCTCTTAAATTCTTGCTCAATTCTATTGATTCTTTGGTTGTCTGAAGTCCTATCAATATAGGCAAGAAGATTAATTTGCTTTGAGGTTAAATCGAAGCAACTCAGTTCATGTACCTCAAATTTCAATTCCACATATCTCTCAATATATTTGGAATTGGAATGAATGGAGGTCAGATTCGAGCTCAGTGCCATTTTTTATTCAAGATCATGTCCTTGTTTTTCATTATGGTGATGGTTCATGGTGGACCAGTCCGGTGTGGTCCACCGGAGAAGATGACCGGAGCTCTGGCTCCAGCGATGAGTTGTCTTGCATCTGAACCACATGATCCTTCTCTCATGTTCTAATCCTGAGTGTTGGTGTTGATTACCACATTTGCCACGCGCTGACTAAGGAACACGGTGGAATATGCGCTTTGGACCATCTAATTTGCCACCTCAATTAATGAGGGAGATCTGATGGTCCACGTAATTTAGAATTTCTGAAATTTTATTTTTAATTGCATTTTCTTCAATAATTCATATTAAATGCAATATTTATCCAAAAAATATGGGACTTTCACCAAAAAATTTCAAATATTTTTTTCTTTCATATTCTGAATTAAAATTATTTTTTGGATCATTATTAATATTTTTCATGAATTAATTGATTTTTCATTTGTTTTTAATTGTTTAAAAATATTCGTAAGTGTCCAAAAATTATGAAATTTTTTCTATAAGGTCCTTTGACCTTGTTTGACCTCTGATAAATCTCATGGCCATTTCTTTGGTGTTTTGATGAGATTTTAGGAATTGGACAAAACATATTTGATTTTAATGCACTATTTTATTATTTTTAATTGAAAAAATGCCATTTAAATTTTGTTGACTATTTGTATTGACTTGTTTGGAGTTTACTTGTTTGTTGTTGGGCCTTGGTCAAGGTTGATTTGACTTTGTCAAGTTAATATCATTGGATTTAGGGGATTAATGGAATGTACATTCCATCTCCCAAAATGAATGAATGATATTAATTTGGTAAAAGTCCGCATTTGACCAATTTATGATTTCATTCATCCCTTCCCCACTTCATCTCATTCCTCTTCTTCATTCATTCATTTCCATTTGGCCTATGACATCTCAAAGTCCTAATGCTAGTTGATTAAAAAATTAACATGAGTATGGATGAGATTAGGCCACACCTTTTGCATATTTTTTTGTGTGTGGTATGTTTCATGAGCATAGTTCATAATACTATGTCTCCAACATGCATTAACACCAAAAGTCTATTGCCCGACCTCAAATAGTTATGACTTCTAGATAAGACCAATTACGATTGCTTAACATAGCGCTAAATTTGTGACATAAAAGGTATAAGCATTCTAGTTAGTGAAATTGTAAGTCTCCCTTCTTTCATGGTATTGTGTGGAAACTTGGCCTTCTTTCCTTCCTTTGGAAGATGTTTTGGTTCAAGGACCCATGCTTGTGATAAGTGGGTTGAGTGTTATCCAAATAATGTCTTGAAATGAAAAGCAAAACAAAACTAACTTCTAACTTAATAACTATTAACTTTTAACTTCAAGCGTTTACTTTGATGCAATTTACTTTTAGCACTCTATTTTATTTTCCATTGTTCATATCATTCTAATTGTTTATGTTAATGCAATTTTCACTTTGTCCATTTGGACCTTATTGTGTGATATATTTTGTTTGTGTATACTTTGCTTGTTTGTGTGGTCTTTGACCATTAATGCACATGATAACAACAAAAACCCTAAAAAACTTTTGAGTGGATTGTTGGCTTGATCTTGGACAAATGGACTTAGAACTTAGGCTACATTCCTTTGCTAATGGACTTGGCCAATGCCAACTTGTTGAAGAACCAAGTGCTTGCAATTTGAAATTCATCTGATACATCTTTCAAGATTTTCTCTAAGATTCATCTGCAACATTGATCATGGTGTAGCTGTTATTTTGAACCTGTGACTTGTGGAATTCATCTGCTACCTAAGCTATTTTGAAGAAGATCATGAAATGGATAAGCTTGGATGAGGCCATCTTTATCTGACGCCTTGCTCTTCAAGATGTTATAATTATGCATTTGTGTGTTGTTTGATTCTAAAAGTCCAAGGGAATTATGGGTTTCTATTGACATACTTGTCTATTGGATTGCTACCCATTTGGTCAGATCTTTTCAACTCTAAACTTTTAATTTTTGTGCATAGGATAATCTCTTCATCTTCTCCCCGTATTCTTTAATTTCAAAATCACTCCCTCCATTTTTCAAAATCTTCTTTGTGTGAACCACTTTTGTTCTAAACTTTGACCACTTTAGCAAAAAGATAGAAACTTTGGCCTTATGCCATTTCATTTTCAAACTTCTTTTCTTAAATCAAACTTGTAAATAAACTTAACTATACTTGACTTAAACTTTCGAAAAGCCAAAAAGAACTAACTCATTCAAATTATTTTCAGGCCCTAGTGCCTTTCAAAGTTAAATTTTATTAAAGTCAATGCATCCAATTTGAAATTTGTAGCACGAACTACGAGGTTTTGATCCCTCTTTTTTATGTTGGTACGTAGGCACAAGACCGAAGGTCTTGTAAAAAAAATATAATTAACGAATTCTTTTCTCATCCTGTCATTCTATTTGTTTTTAAACATCACTTTGTACAAAACACATATGCACACAAAAAGGGCTCCCTAGGAGTACCTAGGACACTTTGGGTGCTAACACCTTCCCTCTGTGTAACTAACCCCCTTACCTGTGATCTCTGACTTTTATTAGTTTTTATTTGAAAACTTCTTACTTTTTGGGTTTTGTTCGTACTTTTTCCCTTTTCCCTTGGAAACAATAAAAGCGCGGTGGCGACTCTTGTTAATTGATCTCTAGTTTTTCAATAGCTTGATGATCATGAATTTCCCGCTACAGTTTTGATATTATTGATTATTGTGGTGAATTATCCAATGTGCCTCTCATTAGTACACAAGGAGGAATTAACTACAACCCTGCTTTGGCTCGTCGTCGACTTGGGTTCCCCTTGAGAGACAAACCTAATAACACTTTGTTAGAAGGTATTTTCTATCAAGATGGTAAAGATCCCCAACATTTGAACCAAAAGATTGTGCATGCTTGGCATAATATGCATAGGAAAGGAAGATCCGAGCTTGGTCCGTGCAATTGTGTAGCTTTGGAAGCTTACACTCTTTGGGTGAAGAAGAGAGCTTTGGAGTTAAAGATGCCTTATCCTTGTGAAAGACCTACGCCTATGGTTGTGGTTGAGCCATTAACTCTCCCTAACCAAGATGTAGAGGAGTTGGAAGACGCACTCGCCAAGATGAAGCAAGAGAAAGATATGTGGGAAGAGCGTTTCCGTGCTTTGAGCAAGAAGCATGAAGAGTTGCAGTTGGAGTCTAAGGACAAAGATGCACTTATTAAGCTACTTGAAGACCGAGTGACAAAGAGACAGAGAGAGCCACAGATTTCATCTTCTAGCATGCCTCAGCCTTCCATTTCTTGGAAGAAGATTGTTGATCAGCTTGTCCTCTAGAAGACTCAGACGAAGGCTTCTTTTGAGACCGAGATTTAACGCATTCAGAGGAAGTATGCGCCTTCACCTAGGTCTTCTGACATTGTTGTTAGGGATCCTTAGGATGACTAATCTCCTTTTCTCTTGTATTTTTCATTTGGTTTCTGAAATTGTACTCAGTGTAATCCTTCCAATTATATAAATGAAAAGAGATTTTTGGTCATATAAAAAGTATTGCAATTGTTGATATATATATTTGCAAATGATATAGTAAGTTCCTTGAAAATAAAAATAAATAAACAAGCATTGCATTTCATGCATCATTCGTATAAGCAGGTTTCTCTTTTGCCAGATGTCTCATTGGTGTTTCTTCTATGCTTCAGCTAAGCTGGCTCATCGATAAAATAATTGCGCCAATCATATCAGAATCATGGAACATTTGGAGCAAGAGAACAGAGAACTGAAGGACGAGATCTCCCGATTGACTTCCAAGATGGAGTCGGTACTAGCTGCTCAAAGCCAAGCTTCTCCAACACCCGCAATTCCTCCTCAGAGGACAGTTATTTCAGAGGTGGCTACCTCTATCATGCCTGTTGTTGCCGCTCAGTTCGCGCCTGTTATGTCTGCCGGATTCCCGTGGGGAATACCGCTGAACTTTATGCCTGAAGGCTTTGCGCCTACTTTTGCTTCCATGCTGGCATCTAGCCCGATCATGTCTGTGCCACCTCCCATTGTGAACACCTTACCTCGTGTAGAGGACACCATTTATCACTCCGAGCCGTTTGAGGGTCAAGATGTTTATGAGAAAATGGATGAAATGAAGGATCAATTTCTTGAGCTGCACAAGGAATTGAAGACACCAAAGGGTAAGGACTTGTTTGGGAAGAGTGCTGCTGAGTTGTGTTTAGTGCCAAATGTGAAGATCCCGATGAAGTTCAAAATGCATGACTTTGAAAAGTATAAAGGGAACACATGTCCGCTAAGTCATCTAGTGATGCATGCTCGCAAGATGTCTACCCAGGCTGGTAACGATGAACTGTTGATTCACTACTTCCAAGACAGTTTGATCGGTGCTGCGCTCAGATGGTATATGGGGTTGGAAAGGGCAAGCATTCACAACTTCAACGACTTGGGAGAGGCTTTTGTCAAGCAGTATAAGTACAACATGGATATGGCGCCTGATAGAGACCAACTGAGGTATATGTCTCAGAAGGATAAGGAGACATTTAAAGAGTACGCACAAAGATGGAAGGAGTTGGTTGCTCAGATCACTCCTCCCTTGGAGGAAAAAGAGATAACAAAGATCTTTCTGAAGACCCTGAGTTCATTTTATTATGAACGTACGATTGCTAGTGCCCCTAATGACTTTACCGAAATGGTAAACATGGGGATGACGCTTGAGGAAGGAGTCCGAGAAGGACGATTGTCAAAAGATAAAGCATCGTCAAGTAAGAGGTATGGCAGTAGTTCTGAGAAGAAAAAGGACAATGAAGCTAATGCAGTAATCAGTGGGAGGCAGAGGAGGCCTCAGATCAGGAGGAGTCAACCATCCCGTCAACATCATATCAAGTATCTTCAGTCATTCCAGTATTCTCTAATAATCAATCAACACCAGTTCAATAACAAAAACGTTAACAACAACAACCGCAACAACAAACAAACACCTACAACAACAACAATACCAACAACAATCATCATCAACAAAACATCGAGAGGAAGAAGGTCTCTTTCGACCCGATTCTTATGTCATATGCAGAACTGTACCCATCTTTGGTTCTCAAGAACCTAATCCAACCAAGAAACCCGTCGTAGATTCCAAAACCACTTCCTTGATGGTACGAACCTGAACTCCATTGTGCTTTTCATCGAGGGGCACCCGGACATGATATAGAGAACTGTTATCCGCTCAAGTATAAGGTTGAGAAGCTGATGAAGAATGGAATGGTGTCTTTTGAGGACCGAGCACCGAACGTGAAAGCAAATCCATTGCCCGCCCATGGAAATTCTTCTGTGAATGTGGTGGATGGTTGTCCTGGCGAATTTAACATTTTTGATGTTCGCTTTATCTAGAGGTCCTTAGTGCAGATGCATAAGGACATTTGTTTGATGAGTGATTGTGAGCATGACCACGATGGTTGTACTATTTGAAGTGTTAATTCACGGGGTTGTGAAGTTGTGAAAAGGGACATCCAACGAATGATGGATGAAGGAATGATTCAGATTGTTCAATCTTGTCATGTAGATGATGATGTAAATGTCATAGTGCCCATTTTTAAGCAACCAGAAAGATTGGTAATTCAGTACGACATCAACAACAGTAACAATGTCAGCAATAGATCAGTATCGTTGTTGGTTATACAGTTAGCGAGCCTAGTCCCGTATTCATCTGATAAAGATGTTCCATATCAGTATAATGATACAACAATGAAGGATGGTTAAGAGGTCATGTTGCCTACGACCAGCTCTGTAGTGAGCATTGCTGATGTTACCAAGGTAACCCGTAGTGGTCGTGTGTTTGGGTCGGTGTTCCCAAAGGATAAAGAAGAATCAGTTGTTAGTAAGAAGGTAGAGGTGCCTGTTGTAGATCCGGTTAGTGCTTCAAAAGGTAAGTCTGGTGAATCCATCGATTCGAAGGCTAATAATGATGATGAGGTACATCGATTGATCAAGAGGAGTGAGTTTAATGTAGTGGAGCAGCTACTCCAAACCCCCTCAAAGATCTCAGTGTTGTCTCTGCTCATGAATTCTGAAGCGCACAAAGAAGAACTACAGAGAGTTCTAGAGCAAGCGTTTGTAGAACATGATGTTACAGTGGACCAATTCGATCATATTGTGGCTAACATCACTTCGTGCAACAATCTCAACTTTTATGATAAAGAACTCCATGAGGAGGGCAAAAATCATAACTTGGCTTTGCATATCTCCATGAATTGCAAAGAGGATGCTTTGTCTAAAGTGCTAGTTGACACCGGGTCTTCGTTGAATGTTATACCAAAGTCAACTTTGTCAAAGCTATCGTACCAAGAAGCTCCTATGAGGTATAGCGGTGTAATCATCAAAGCTTTTGACGGTTCGCGCAAAACAGTTATTGGTGAAGTCGACCTTCCAGTTAAGATAGGTCCGAGTGATTTTCAAATTACTTTTCAAGTGATGGATATCCACCCGGCCTACAGTTGTTTGTTGGGAAGGCCATAGATCCATGAGGCGAGAGCTGTTACCTCCACATTGCATCAGAAGCTCAAATTTGTGAAGAATAGAAAGCTTATAATCGTTGGCGGGGAGAAGGCGCTGTTGGTTAGCCACCTGTCATCTTTCTCTTATGTTGAAGCTGAGGATGAGGTTGGAACTCCGTTCCAAGCCTTATCTATTACTGCTGAAAAAAGAGTTGGGGCACCTATGTCCTCATTGAAAGATGCAAAGAAGATTGTGGAAGAAGGCAACGTTGATCAATGGGGCCGCATGGTAGAGGTCTCCGACAAAAAAGGAAGAACCGGTTTGGGATTCCAGCGAGGTTCATCAATTGCAAGGTCTGAAGATATGCAACTTAGCTTTCATAGCGGAGGGTTCATTCATGGCAATGAACAACACTTAGCTGCTGTGCTAAAAGATGACGAAGAGGAAGACTGCACCAATTTTGTGATGCATGGAAAGGCTTGCAACAATTGGACTGCTGTTGATATTCCTGTTATTTTGCATCGATCTAAGTAATTGCTTTTATATGTTTTTAAAATCCTTCTCCTATGCCTAAGGGAGAAGTGAACATTGTTTGGGCATTTTCAAATTGATCATTAATAAAATTAATTCTATTCATCCACATCTATGATGTTTGTTTTTACTTTTTGCATTATTCTAAAAATGGTAATCACAAAAAAACATAAATAAACAATACAATTGTCCATCTGCATAATATTTGGTCACAAATCCACTTCTCTAAAATCAAAATATCAAATCATTATGTAGGTTGGTTCCTAACCCCATTGAATACAATGATCCTTCTCCTTCTCCAAATTTTGAATTCCCTGTGTTTGAGGTCGAGGAGGAAAGTGATGAAGAAGTGAGTGATGAATTATCTCGCCTTCTTGAGCAAGATGAAAATACCATTCAGCCGTTCGAGGAGCAGATTGAGCTAGTCAACTTGGGTTCCGAGGATGATGTAAAGGAAGTCAAGATTGGGACTCGACTGTGCTCAGATGTCAAAAAGGGGTTGATTGATCTTCTTTGAGAGTATTCAGATGTGTTTGCTTGGTTCTATCAAGACATGCCTGGTTTGGATTCTGAGGTTGTGGAGCATAGATTTCCATTGAAGCCAGAATGCCCGCCGTTCAAGCAAAAATTGAGAAAAACGCACCCTGATATGGCTGTGAAGATCAAAGAAGTGCAGAAGCAGATTGACACCGGTTTCCTTGTGACCGCGGAGTATCCGCAATGGGTGGCCAATATTGTGCCTATACCGAAGAAAGATGGAAAAGTCTGCATGTGTGTCGATTATAGAGATCTGAATAAAGCTAGTCCGAAAGATGATTTCCCTCTGCCACACATTGATATATTGGTAGATAATACTGCTAAATTCAAAGTCTTTTTGTTTATGGATGGATTTTCCGGTATAATCAGATCAAAATAGCACCTAAAGATATGGAGAAGACCATATTCATTACGCCTTGGGGAACATTCTGTTACAGAGTGATGCCTTTCGGTTTAAAGAATGTTGGTGCAACTTACCAAAGAGCAAGGACTACATTGTTTCATGATATGATGCACAAAGAGATTGAGGTATATATCGATGACATGATTGATAAATCAATTGATGAAGAGGAACATGTTGAACATTTGTTGAAGCTATTCCAGCGTTTGAGGAAGTATAAACTCCGCTTGAATCCCAATAAATGTACTTTTCGTGTTCGTTCTGGTAAGTTGTTGGGCTTTATTGTCATGGATAAGGCTATTGAAGTTGATCCTGCCAAGGTCAAAGCAATACAAGAGATGTCTGCGCCCAAAACTGAGAAACAAGTAAGAGGTTTTCTCGGTCGCTTGAATTATATTTCCAGATTTATTTCACACATGACTGCCACATGTGCACCTATATTCAAGCTTCTTCGGAGAGATCAGTCTTGTGATTGGACCGAAGATTGCCAAAAATCTTTTGATAGTATCAAGGAATATCTGCTTGAACCTCCAATTTTGTCTCCACCTGTTGAAGGAAGACCATTGATCATGTATTTGACTATGCTCGAAGATAGTATGGATTGTGTTCTTGGTCAGCAAGATGAGACTGGAAAGAAAGAATTTTCAATTTACTACTCAGTAAGAAGTTCACCGACCGTGAGACTCGGTATTCTATGCTTGAGAAGATTTGTTGCGCATTGGCTTGGGCTGCTAAGCGTCTGCATCGGTATATGTTGAATCATACCACTTGGTTGATATCCAAAATGGATCCGATCAAGTATATATTTGAAAAGTCTACTTTAACTTGGAGAATTTCTCGTTGGCAGATGTTGTTATCGGAGTATGATATCGAATACTGATCTTAGAAAGCGATCAAAGGTAGTATCTTGGCTGACCATTTGCCTCACCAACCGATTGAAGATTACCAATTAGTGCAGTATGATTTTCCTGATGAAGAGATCTTGTACTTGAAAATGAAAGTTTGTGATGAACCATTGCTTGAAGAATGTCCATAACCTGGTTCCCGTTAGGGCATGGTATTTAATGGATTTGTTAATCAATATGGTAATGGTATTGGGGCATTGATTATTACTCCTCAAGGCACACATTTTCCATTTACAGCTAGATTAACTTTCAAGTGTACAAACAATATGGAAGAATATGAAGCTTGCATTATGGGGCTCAAAGAGGCCATTGATCTCAGAATCAAGCATTTAGATGTCTTTGGAGATTCGACTTTGGTTGTGAATCAGATCAAAGGTAAGTGGGAGACAAATCGACCCGGTTTAATACCATATAGAGATTATGCGAGGAGGATTTCAACTTTATTTACAAAAGTTGTGTTTCATCATATCCCTCGAGATGAAAACCGGGTGGCCGATGCTCTTGCAACCTTGGCGTCAATGATTGTAGTGAAATATTGGAATGAAGTTCCCAATTTGATTGTAATGCGTCTTGATAGGCCAATGCATGTGTTTTTCTATTGAAGAAGTCAAAGATGAGAAACCGTGGTATTACGATATAAAATGTTTCCTCCAAAGTCATATTTACCCGTCTGGGGCATCATTGAAAGATAAGAAGACTTTGAGAAGATTAGATGGCAATTTCTACTTGAATGGTGATGTACTCTACAAGAGAAACTTCGACATGGTTTTGATCAGATGCATGGATAGACACAAAGCAAACTTGCTGATGGTTGAAGTGCATGAAGGTTCCTTTGGTATTCATTCCATTGGATATGCAATGGCGAAGAAGATGTTGTGAGCAGGTTACTATTGGCTGACAATGGAATCTAACTGTTTCAAGTTTGTGAAGAAATGCCACAAGTGTCAAATATATGCTGATAAGATTCATGTTCCTCCGACACTATTGAATGTTATTTCTTCCCCGTGGCCCTTCTCCATGTGAGGAATTGATATGATTGGGATGATTGAGCCCAAAGCTTCGAATGGACATCGTTTCATTTTAGTGGCAATTGACTACTTCACAAAATGGGTTGAAGCGAGTAAGATCATATGTCGTTATGGTGTGCCAAGTAAGATCATTACCGATAATGGATAGAACTTGAATAATAATATGGTTGAAGCGAGTAAGATCATGTGCCGTTATGGTGTGCCGTTATGATTTGATTCTATCTTTTAAACCAGATTCTAGGGGAAAATGGACTCCTAATTATGAAGGCCCATATGTTGTTAAGAGAGCCTTTTCAGGCGGCAACCTTGATTCTTACAACTATGGAGGGTGAAGAGTTCACTCGTCCTGTGAACGCAGATGTAGTCAAGAAATACTTCGCCTAAAAAAGAAAAGAACGGCTCACTAAGTTGAAAACCCGAAAGGGCGGCTTAGGCAAAAATGAGTGTCTGGTTTGATTGAAAACCCGAAAGGGCGATCCAGGCAAAAATTAGAGACGTAAAACAGAAAGAATTTTCCGATCAGTTGAGTACCCCGCCTTTGGGAAACTTATGCAAAAATTAGGGATTATGGCAAGTAACTGCAGTCTACTGATCATCCAGTGTTGGAAAGACTTTGTTGAGCACAAGGGTTGACGTCGATTCATCATCCCGACAACGGTCAAGAGCATAGCGGACATCAAAAGTTGGTAGAAGGATTAAGGATCATTTGTATTCAATGTAACTTGTAAGACCCTAATTTTGACCCTAAGATCCCTCATGGCATCATATCATTGCTCATTGCATTTGCCTCAAGGATCATAGCATCTTGGCTCCTTAACCCTAAGGTTGGGACTTGTGTGAGTTTGGTTTGAGACCACCAAGCATGCTTGAATTGTATATTATTGCTTTTATTATTTTTTTTACTAACCAAAAGCATAAAAACATGTCACTAACATCTTTTGTTTTGAAGCATAAGCAGTCATGTGATCCAAGGCTCCTATGCTCAAAGAAGTGGCTAGATGAAGATGAAAACAAGCATTTACAATGGTCCACAAGGTTCCTAATCATCATATATGTCTCCTAAGTATCTCAATTTGCCAATTTTATCAAGATAAACCAAAGGGCTTGAGGACTGTTTCTCAAGGAAACCCTAATTCCACTGTGCTTTGACTGTGCCTTGCTCATGAAGCAACCTCAACCTATGATCAAATTCAATCAAGGGAAGTTCTTTCATTCATTATTTTATGCATATATGAGCTTATGTGAGTATCCTCAATCATTCATTCATCAAGATTTGAAGTTTGGCCTTGAGAAGTTGCCCAGTCAAGTCATCTGACCAAACTGAGATCCACTGAGACCTAACGTTTGATGTGTTTGTCAAATGAAGATGACCCCAAAAGACAAACTGTTCTTAAGATGTCTACTTCATTTTTTATGATTTTGAGGTGAGACCAATTGAATTGGGAAGCTTAAGATGTCTACTTCAAATGTTATGTTTGACAAAATTTCATAATCCTAAAATAAACACATGTGATAATACAAAACATTATAGGTCACTTTGGACCAAAACCATTGAATCTTGAAAAAGTCCAACTTCAAGTGCCCATGACTTTCTCATCAAAAATCCAAATGATGCAAAATTTAAGTCCAAATTGATCATCTTGAAAATATATACAACTTTTATGTTGAAGGTTTTTCCATTTGAAATTTCGTCATTGAAACAGAAGGGCTTGAAGTTGGTCACTTTTGGCAAATTTTTAAAAGACATGTTTTGTACATCAAACTTCATGACCAGTTTTCATAAATTTCCAAATTCCAAATGGATTTTTTCCCAACATAGCTTTTGTTCCTTATGTCAAGACCTTTTCAACCATTTCTCACATGCCTATGTTTGGATTTTTTATGTGTGACTTTCGAAGAGGGGAACATTTATGCCCAATTATGGAATTCACATTGAATCTTCATGCACAAGCAATTGTAGTTCAAATTACACGTCCATTTCACTTTAGAGTGATATCAGCTTGCATTTCCAATTGATTTTGGGCCACACATGCGCCTGTATAGGCCCATGCATGGAGGACCCAAATCTTCATGCACACGAGTTTTACCTCACTTGCCTTGCAACTCAGCTATAAATATCATGCCTCCTTCATTCAAATATCAACCTGAAGGCTACCTGAAGCTCTGCTGAAATCCATACCCAACCTCACTTAAAGGAATTCTGATTTTTTTTTCTCTCAATTTAAAACTTGAATTTCAACTTCCTTGGTTGATCTTCAAGTTCCAATTCCTAAGTCTTGAATCATCATCATCTCAAGATCAAGTTGGAAGCAAGAGATTGAGTGAATCGTGCTGCATAAAGCTGCTCTCCAAAGGTAGATGTTCAAACTGTTTTGATATGAATCTCATCATATAATGTGAATTGCTTGTGCTCAAATGGTTTTCTGAAGTCCTCGTGTGAGAGGCAAGCCAGTGGTGGCTTTGATTTTGTGAATTGAAGCATTTCAATTTTCATACCTGGAAATTCAAGCTTAGATTTCTCATTCCATAGAGATCTTGAGAGAAATCCAAGGTTACAAGGGTGATTTACATCACCCCATCTTCATTTTAGTATAAGGCTCGTGCATTTTTCCACCACCGTCCCCACATGGATGAGTCTAATCCCTTGGATCTCCTTCCAGCGTTCTAATCCTGGCCTTTTGTTTATTTGACTTTTTTAAATCCATTGTGTCACGCGTTTGACGAATGCCTACAATGGAAGCGCGCTTCTGGACCATTAGATGTGTCCACGTCAACTAATAAGTTCCATCAAGCGCTCCCTGTTTTTTCATATTTTTCTAATTTCTATTTTATTATCTTTTATTCCATTTATTTTCAAAAATTCATAACTATTTTATTTGGAATCACAAAAATATGAGACCAACACTAAATTTTTTCTTGAATAATCCAGTTTCATAATCTGATTTTTAATTATTTTTGTGATTCCTTTTAATATTTTTTGTGAATTATTTTCTTTTTAATAGTTTTTAATTCATTTTAATTACTTTTTGATATTCAAAAATTCCAAAAAAACTTTCTTAGCACATATGGATCATGATAAGTCTATGAAAAATATTCTTATCAATTTCTTAATTGATTTGAGATTTATTTGAGATTTTAGTTCATTTGTGTTATTTTTCTTTGTTTTTAATTGTTTTAAAATAGTTTATGTTTTCAAAAAATGTTGAGAAAATTTGTCAAACCTTGTTTGACCATGTTGGACTTATGATGATTCAATTGGACTTACTAAAGTTGATTTGAATTGAATTTGAAGTTTGACCCTAATTTTGTTTATTTTATTTTATGTTTTATTTTAATTCCGAAATACCAAAGAATATGTTTGACTTTGTTGACCTATAATCTTCATTTCTCTTTTGCTTTACATTGGTTGATATTGATTTCATTCACATTTGATCATTGTGTTTTGATTATGTCATTTGAATTCTCATTTTGTCCATTTCATTTTCTTCTTCATCTTCTACTTTTTATTTTGACCAATGAGTTAATGATTTGTGGTTAGCCTTGACATATGGGAGACTTAACCTTCTTTGATCCAAATCAAACTCAACTTGATCAAAGATCAAGTGAGTTGCTTTGTGTCCAAGAGAGGTTGCTTCTTGGTCAAGCAAAAAACCTGAAATCCATACAAGCTCTTTCTTCTTTTCTTTTGGCATGGCAAGTTGTAGCAGTTTGACTTACTAGTCATGGTCTCTAACTTGTGTTTATTTGTCTATAATTTTATTGACCGACCTCAGATAGGTGTGACTACTACATTAGTCCACTTACGATTGCTTAACATAGCGCTAAATTGTCTTATGACACACTAACATTAACCACTAATTACTATCTTTTAATTCAAGCATTTAATTCTTGCAATTTACTTTAATGCAATTTACTCTCTTGCTCATTTAGTCATATTGCTTTTTACTTTGCTCACTTGAGCTCATATTTTATGTTTATGCCATTTTCCTTTTGCTCATTTGAGCACATTATTGTGTATAAATATATTGTTGCTTTGTGTTTGTTTTGTCTTTGTTTGTGTGAACCCAATGCAAAAAGGAGAAAGAACTTAGAATTAGGACCTTACCTATGCTTAAAGGAGTTTAAGAGCAACTAGGCCTCATGCCTTTAAAATGCTAATATTGTTGAAGAGCAACTAGGACTCATGCCTTTAGAATGCTTAATCTTAAAGTTGATTTGAAAGAACCCCTAATCTAAACTCACTCTTTGCCCATTCGTCTTAACTAGGCCTCATGCCTTTAGAAGAGCAACTTGAGATAGTAAGAAGGACCATTGTCATGAATAGCCAAATTGAGAGATGACAAGCCAAATGGAGATCCTAGGGGCTTGAATATAATATTTGCTTTGATTGCTTGTTGCTTGCTATGTCTAAAGGAAAGGAGCATCTTGAATCATCTTTATGATCTCAAGAAAGGAACTCCGGGGGTTTTATCTCTTCTCTCATCTTTGCATGTTTAGGACTAGCCTTTCTCTTCTTCTCCTCACTCTAACCCAAGCCAAACTCATTTTGTGCAAACATTTGCATTGTTTTCAAAACTAGAAACCTAGGCCATATGCCTTTGATTTTTCAAACTCTTTTCATTAATACTTATTTTGAATGAACCTTAAGTCAACTTTGACTTCATTTTGTGAATACTTATAATTTGTAAATATAACTCACTTCAAGTGATTTTTGTGGTTCCAATGGTCACATTTGTTAAAAACTTTTTCATAAACATTAGTCATTAGGTTTGAGTTATCATAGTGGTTGATGTAAACCTCACCTTATCCTTAGTGATTGGACTATAAGTCTTCCATACTTATTATAGGGTGAATCCCTCACTAGTATGTTGAAGCTCTCCTCACACGGTGGATTGTTGGTTTAGGTTGAGTTTTCTCCCTTTGATAACAAAAGACCTTAAGGATTTTGACAAATCAATTCACCAATCTTTGAGATTTTTATCCCGAACTACGAGGTTTTGATCCTACCTTTTGTGATGGTACGTAGGCAATGGGTTCATCCATTCAAACAACAAAATTGTAAATATGTATATTCTTTTCTCATCTCCCCAGTCTTGTTTTCACAAATATTTTCACAAATATTAACCTACAATACACATTTTCAAAAAGGGCTCCCTTAGAGTACTAAGGATGTTTTGGGTGCTTAAAAACTTCCCATTGCATAACCAACCCTCTTACCCAGATCTCTGACATTTTTATTAGTTTTTGATTTGATAAAACTTCTTACTTTGTTTTTGTTCGCTTTCTAACCTTTCCTTTGGATAAATAGAAGTGCGGTGGCGACTCGAATTGTATGCTTACTTTTGATTTAGTCAATAAATCTAAAGGTAACGAATACCCCGCTACATAACCCTTTTCCATTTAAATTACCATTTTCAACTTTGTAAAGATCTATGGAGTCTTGTCATTTACAGACTACCATTCTATTAAATAAAGTTGAGCTTTTATCCAATTATTTCTACTCTTATTTACTTCAGAGTTGAGCTTTTATCCAATCTTCTGCATAATGACTTGCTTTGTTTGAATTCTGAAATCTCTTTTATATCCAAAATCATTATGCAGGTTGATCAAACCCATTGAACATAATGATCCAGCGCCATCTCCCAACTTTGAGTTCCCTATATTTGAGACGGAAGAAGATGATGTTGAAGAGATTCCTGATGAGATTACCCGTCTGCTTGAGCACGAGGAGAAGATCATTCAGCCACATCTTTGGGGTATGAAGAATGCATTCGTGAGGTGAAGATTGGGGAACTCCTTGAAGAATTTGTGAAGAAGGGGTTGATTGAGTTGCTACGAGAATATATCGGCGTCTTTGCCTGGTCATAAGAAGACATGCCTGGTCTAGATACTGATATCGTGCAACATTTCCTGCCTTTGAAGCCTGAGTGTGTGCCTGTGAAGCAGAAGCTCAGAAGAACTCATCCTGATATGGCAGTGAAGATTAAAGAAGAAGTTCAGAAGCAAATTGATGTTGGGTTTCTGGTGACTTCTACATATCCTCAATGGATGGCCAATATTGTGCCCGTGCCTAAGAAAGATGAAAAAGTCCGATGTGTGTGGACTACCGTGACTTGAATAAGGCTAGTCCGAAAGATGATTTTCCTCTGCCACATATTGATATGTTGGTAGATAATACGACTAAATTCAATGTCTTCTCATTTATGGACGGATTTCCCGGTTATAACCAGATTAAAATGGCACCCGAGGATACGGAGAAGAAAACATCACACCTTGGGGAACATTCTGTTATCGAGTGATTCCCTACAGTTTGAAGAACACCGGAGCCACGTATCAATGAGCTATAACTACCTTGTTTCACGATATGATGCACAAGGAGGTCGAGGTTGTAGCACCTCAAATTTGCACCTATCATTGTGCATACCATCTCATATTAGGTCATAGCATATCATGGTCCATTGCACAGCATTGCATTGTCCCCAGTTGCCTCAAGAGCAAGCAAGCAAAGGATTAGGTCAAACTGACCAGGAGATCAGTCCATCAATCAAGCAAGGGTGTTTCTCAAGAAGCCAGGTCCCTAGGGTTTGTCCAACAAGTTCACATGACTTGGAGGCCCATTTTAAGTGTTCAAGTCAAGGGTTGAAGGCTCAGAGGTCATCAGTCAATGCACAGCCAGGCAAAAACCCTAGAAAGCCAACAATCAGTCAAAGCAGTGGATGGTGGCCATTCTTGTGGAATTTGGGCACCATGATCAATAATCAAGAGTCCATACAACTTGGGACATCATTTGAAGTCAAGGTCTCAAGGAATTAGGGTTTGGAATTCATCAGAAGGGCACAGTCAGTCAAAAACCCTAGAAAGGTCAAAGTTGGTCAACTGTGGTTGATTTTATGGTTTTGATGGATGGAAATGGTTTGAGAAAGCTTATTCATGTCCTTATAGGCCTCATGTATCATGGCAATCAACATCATTGAAGAATTTGAAGCCAATCAGAAAATTTCCCAAAATAGAAAGTGGACCTGTAATTTCAACTGCCAAAAATGGAAACTTCTTGATCCTCAACTTGCATCATGATACAAGCTTCAAATGAATTTTTACCCAACATGAAAGTTGAAGATCTTGTTCTCCCATTTTCAAAAAGTCAAAGAACTCTCAAATCCCATGCATGGTTGTCAAGATATGATCAAATCATTTTCACAAAATCTTGAACTTCAACAAGCCATATCTCATGAACCATAAGGCCAAATTTGGTGGGGTTTTTACCGACAAACCACATTTTTCCTCCTCTTTCCAAAAATACAAATTTCATTCACCAAAACCCTACCATTCAAAATGGCATTTTTGGCCTTGACTTTATTAATTTCAAGTTTGACCAACCATTGACTTTTTGAATTAAGACTTTTTACACTATTTGGCTATTGGGAAATGGTTTTATATGTCATTTGCAACTTGTCTAGAGCCCTAACTTGGCCAGACCATGCACCTCCTTGCCAACTTGGTCAAAATAAGTAAATTTGGCATTTTGGTTCTTTTAAGCAACACAAGTTAACCATTCTTTGAGCAGACCAAAAACAGGTGAATTATAGGTCATTTTGCAGCTGGCCAAGGCCCATTTTCGTGTACAACCATACCCCTCCATACCCATTTATGCAAGATTAGCAAATATGCATTTTTGTTCAAATGAGTTAAGCAAGATTACCATTTGATTAAGGGACTTTAAACAACATATATAAAGTGTTTTTCTGACAGTTTCAAACCCTAGCCACAAGCCATACACGCACAAAAACATTCATTCTCTCCTCTCTTGCATTTTTGCATATTGGCAATTTCTACTCAAAACCTTCAAAGAGCCCGAGCTGTTCTTGCTTCTTCCATCACCTGGACAACTTTGTGAAGCATTGTGAATCATCAATCATCATCTGCACAGCCCCTTCCTTGTTCTGTTTTCAAAGAGCATGACAATGGTGAAAGGAGATCTGAGGAGTTCCAAGCATTCTTGAGTTGATTAGCTTCAAGGATCCTTCACTACCAAGCATTATCTTCTTCTGTTTCAGCTTATATCACTCCAAACGACACTGTTTCATTGAGTTCTCAAAGACAAGTAAGTTTTTCGACCATCCTTTTTCTCCAAACCATGTTGTGTTTCTGGTAGAATGTTCATTGCTAAGTCCATTGCTATTTATATCATGCTAATTGGTTGAGTATGCTGGAAGATTTTCTGATTTGAAATTTGATGTATGAGTGCATTTGCCTTCGATTCATGATGGATATAGTGTTTTAAGGAAAACCATGCTTAGATTCTTAATGTATGTTGAATGCTGATGAGATTGCTATGCTCAATTTTTGATTCTGGGCTTTTGGAATTTTGAGTTCATGAAGGTGATGAAGTTCATACCCTGTTTGTTCATGCCTTTAAACTTGTCCAGAATTCATGAATATGCTGGTTTATGTTTGTTTAGATGCTGCATGAACCATTCTTATGCCATGCTTTTGAGTGATGCTGGGTTCGAATTCTGTTTGTTGATGTTGGATAAATGAAATGCATGCTGATGAAGTTCATACCCTGTAGCTGAACCTTTAACTTGCCCAGAATTCACACGAATATGTTGGTTTACTGTTTGTATGTTGTTGCATGAACCTTACTGTCTCGTTGCCATGATGCTTGTAAAGTTATGTTTGCTGTTCATGATGATTGCTTGAGCAAGATGTTTGCTGCATTTCCAAACCCTAAGGGTTTCTAAACCCAGAAAGTTGAATTTCGATTGGCTGTTGGTGTTGTTGTTCTGCATAAGCACTGTTCCATTGGTTTTAACCAATGAGAACATTTCCTTCCACACACCCTGTACGCACCGTTTCAATTAGTAGGGGGAGTATTTACATAAATGCCATGCGCTGACTTATGTTGACTTGCCATGCCATGCTTTTGTTCATGTTTTCATCCAATTTGTACTCAACTTCCATAATTCATATTTAATTCATTTCAACTCCAAAAATTATGGGATTTTTTGCATTGTGACCTGTTGGATGTCTAGTTTTTTACCATGATTTTTAATATTTTTTCTGATCATTGGATTTTAATTGGCTCTAGGGTTTGTGTTATGTGACAAAAAGTGATACATGTTGCCAAAACCATTGTGAAATACTCATGTTGCATCCATTGGTTCTGAAATTTTTTTGTGGAGGAACTAGACACATTCACCTTTGTTTTGATAGAAAGTTTGTGCATTTATCATATGTGGTGTGTGAGCTTTGATTTTTTGAAGTTAGGTGTTACATTTGGTGTCACACCATGAATGTGCATTTTCCCAATTTTGATTGACATGCTTCCTTACATCCAAATGACCCCAAATTTTGCATGATCCCTCCCTTACATGTCTAATTCATGTGTGAATTTTCTTGGAATTGATTGGGCTGTTTTCCATTTATTTGAGAATTTTCTTCCCTGCCTAGTCAATGGTTGACTTTTTGTGCTACATGTTGCCAAATCCTTTGGGAAATTCTCATATCTTATTGTATGATCATGAAATTTCATATGTGATAACTAGACATCTTGAGCTTTGCATTGGTGTTAATCTCATTCATTTCTCTTCTGTTTTCAATTTGATATGATTTTTTGAAGTTGACCCATGTTTATTGACTTTCATTGTGCATGCTTAAATTTGGTTTGACTTCTTGATTTTAATTGATTGCCTTCCTCTCATCCAATTGCCATGAAATTTGACATGCTTGCCATGCTAGATGTTAGGATTGGATGTGATTTATTTGATAATTTTTGGGATTGTTTGGGTTGACTTTTGAATGAAGTCTTGCTGTTGACCTATTTGTGCTTTCCTTTGCCATGCTTTGCATTCTTTTGTGTATGAAATGACAATGATGCATGATTTGATTGTGAATCCAATTGAGATTGCTTCTTAAATGTTTGAACATGACTTTGGTTGACTTTTCTTTGCTGTTTTGACTTTTTCTTTCATCCTTGACCCTAGGCTAGTCCTAGTGGTCTTTTGAGCTTACAAATTGAGTTCCTGTTTCAGGTTAAGCACCAATGCCTCAAAGATCATTCAACTTGTTTGAACTTGATTGTTTATCATATGCTAACCTTTGTTTTGTAGGTTCGACTCATGTGTTTGAGTCTTGTGCTTTGCACAATTGATCATCTGTTTTGTCTGTGGATCCCATTCCTTTTGCTTTTAACTGTTGAATTGCATACTGATTGGTTTGACTTTTTTAGGTACTTTAGTTGCTTAAGTTCTCTGAACTTGCTTTGCTTTGCTTTTTAGCAACTTGCTTGAGGTATAATCTCTGTTACTTCATGTAGTCTGGAGACCCGGCCTGTTACTTGGCCGGGCAAACTGTCTGAAGCCCTCCTTAAGAGGCCATGTTTGTGTATGTTTAAAATTGTCCCAAGCAGGAAAAGTCCTTCAAGAAAGGCAATTGGTGGAAGGTAGGGATATGCAATCTATCCCCCACTACTCTTGTTGTGTCATCCCTCTGCTCACACTGCTGTGTGTTGATGCATTGGGATACAAACCCAAGATCTTGTGCAAAGTGTACATTGTCAGAGTCTTCGAGTATAGAAGGGTTCCCACTTTCTGGACCCATGCTCATTTGTCTATTAGCTCTCCCTGGCCAGGGATAAGAGCTGTGAGGTCTCATCCTCACTTCATCCTTTCATCTGCTTCACCTTAGCCTCTCAATGGCAAGGTTAAGAGCACACTTCACCCCATTCCAGAGGTTTGTTTGTTAAGGTTGATATGACCCCTCAACTAAAACCTAACCCTTGTGTGAGCCTCTTGTGTGCATATAGTGTGTGCTACCTGTGTTTTTGTTTGTTCGCCTTGTTTGCTTTCGCCCTCGTTGCGATCCTTTCTCTCGCCCTCGTTGCGATCGAGCCTTTTCTTTTCTCTCGCCCTCGTTGCGATCGAGCCTTTTCTTTTCTCTCGCCCTCGTTGCGATCGAGCCTTTTCTTTTCTCTCGCCCTCGTTGCGATCGAGCCTATTCTTTTCTCTCGCCCTCGTTGCGATCGAGCCTTTTCCTTTCTCTCGCCCTCGTTGCGATAGAGTCCTTTTTCCCTACCAGCCGAACTACGGCAACTCTGATTCTCATGTTCAGATGAGATACGTAGGCACGAGACGCGATGTCTTGCCGAGTTTGACTAACCACTAACACTGATTTCTTTTCTCTCACCCCTGTTGTGATTGAGATATCCCTCTTCTCTTGCCCTAGTTGCAATCGAGATTTTGCTTCTTCCTGTGTCTGCTTAGGATAGGTTGGCCCTTGTGCCATTTAGCTAGAAACCATAACTTAGGGTTGATTTTGCATGACAACATCTAGGCTCGAGTCGTAGTCTCCCTAGAGTTGTGTCTCCCTCTGTTATCTGGTTAGGCTAGATCCTTGTCCCTGCGTAGGGGAACTACATCGCCCTGATCTTCATACCAGATGAAGTATGTAGGCAGGAGATTGAGCTGATCTCTCCGGGCGCCCTTTTTCTTTTTTTTGTGTGTTTGGCAACTATTAGGCTCGAGCTCTAGTCTCCCTTTTAGTCTGTTTGTTCGCCCTTTTTCTTTTTCAACCCTTTGTGTCTTAACCACCCTTGTGTGTGTTCTGGTTGGAGTCCGACATAAGTCCAACGATTGGCAGTTGGTTTCCTGTGTGTGTTTAGGTTCGGATGTCAATGTAAGTCCAGTGATTGGCATTCAGACTCCACGTTTGCCTCTTTGTGTGTGTTTGTTGGTTCGGATGCTGATGTAAGTCCAGTGATTGGCATTCAGGCTCCACGTTTGCCTTAGCCTGTGTTTGTTTGTGTGCGTGTCAGCCGAGCTACGAATGCTCTGATTCTTCTTTCGTCCGAGAAGATACGTATGCATAGGATGCGACATCCTAGCGAGCATGTGTCGTCTCCCCAGTCCGAACTACTTCGACTCTGATGTCTATGCCTGATAGACTAAGTAGGCCCAGGATGCGACATCCTGCCGAGTCAGTTTCAGTCAGTTTCTCTTGTCTCTTTTCAGCCAGTGTGTGTGTGTTTGAGCAGTGTTTAGCAACCAATTTTCCTTTCTAGTGTGCGTGGATCCCGTAGAGTACTACGGATGCGTAGGGTGCCTAACACCTTCCCTTCGCATAACCGACTCCCGAACCCATCCTCTTTGGTCGCGAGACCATGTTCTTTCCTAGGTTTACTTCGAGCGTTTCCTTTCCCTCTTTTGGGATAAATAACGCACGGTGGCGGCTCTGTTGTTTCTTTCTTTTCCCGCCGGTTTTTCGCGTGATGCGACAGCTGGCGACTCTGCTGGGGATATAGAGAAGTTGACCTCCGCTGGTCCATCTTCCCTGAGTGAGTCTCTCCTAGCGCTCTCTAGGTTAGGGCTTTGGTTGCTTTGTGCTGCTTTATTTATTGCATTCATTTGTATATATTTGCATTTACTGTTTGCATTTATTGTCTGCATTAATGTTTGCATTCATTCATATCCATCTGCCGGTTGTCTGTTTGTTGGGATGGGATATTTTGTGAGAAATAAGCCCACTACCCAGGCTTGAGTGTACACATAGGTGTTAGAGTGGATAGTCATGAGGCTTGCGTGGCATGTTGCTATGATAAGTCGTTCATGAGACCCACATTCCAGACGAGGTTTCTGTTGGATATATTTTGTCCTATGGGTGTTCCATAACGACAGATATTCCTTTGGAAATCGTCGACTCTGGTGACCATTTCCCGAGAACTCAGTCGAGGCCTCTCCTCCGAGACGTGATTATGTTAGCTCTGGTGGGCGCATTCTCGCTGCTCAATCCGAGGACCCCGAGACTGGGAACTTGCTCTAGGATATCCTGTTGAGGGGAGTCAGCAGAGGTCTTTTATCCCGTAATAATGCCAAACCTTCAGTGGTAAACGTATTATTCTCGACTGAAGGGCTGAAGCTGACAAACTTCTGTTCTTAGAACCTACCAGTGAGGGGAGTGTTTGATCTCTACAGATACAGTTTCTGCCAGTAATGCCGTGTTGATGATCTTGAGTCGGATTTATGGATCGTTATTTCTGGACGCCGGAGGTTTGACCCTGGTATTGATCGGAGGGTTCCGTTTATTTCGGATCCCTGGGCTGAATTTGAGGGTACTCGCTCAGATAGTGTTTTGGCTCCTCAGAATGGGTTCAGATGCCAGTTGATCAGATTGACTTTGGGTTTCAGATGGTTGTGATCAGAATTCAAGCCGAAGCTTTGACCCTGTGCCTTGAGACGCACAGCCTGACCAGTCATGTTGCATCATAGCATGTTTATTTTCAAAAAAATAATAGTGCATGAAAAAAAAAAAGTTAACTCGCATATGCATATCCTTTTCAGGATCATTCATGATAAAATAGCATCCGCATCATGCATATCATGCACATATCATCCTTGCATTGCAGACATGTTTGGGGACAAGACTTCTCACTTCGGTTCTTGACTGAGACAGGATTGCTGACCTCTGACCGCATCGCCACTCAACCAGACTCAATCATCAGAAGATTATGGATCAGGTTCAAGCAGAGTTGGCTGAGATGAGGGCGAACATGGCCCAGTTCATGAACAGGATGCAAGGAGTTGTTCAGGGGCAAGAGGAGCTGCGTGCCTTAGCCCAGAGACTGGAAGCCGTAATTCCACCAGTCCGCCGTACTCCACCAGTGGATGTACCCGTGCATGAGAATGCTGCTGTCGCTATTCTCGTCGATGATTATGCCGTGGGTGATGAATTGAAGGGGATCAGAATCAGTGAACAGCCTCTTGCTATAGAGACTGTTAATGTCAGAGCAACCCGCGCTCCGGTTCGCCATCCTGGCTCTTCAAGTTCTTCCAGTTCTAAGAAGACATACTCTGGGGCACCCAAAAGGGGAGAGATTGAAACAAATGCTGTGCGCCGTCGGAGGAGTGCAAACAGAGGACAGTATCGTCAAGTAGCTGCTGTGACTATTCCAGCAACTCAAACTCAACAGCAACAGAGAAGACCAGCTCGGCAGCATCAGCGTCAACAACGTCATCCTCAGCAGCAGGCTTCCCAGCCTCACGATGGTAATCAAGCTGGTACAAGTAATGGGATGAAGGAGATCATTTTTGATCCAATCCCCACGTCCTACGCCGAACTGTATCCCTCTCTGTTAGAGCGGAACTTGATTACTCCCAGAGACCCGCCGCCCATACCCGTCAACCCTCGGTGGTGGTATAGGCCTGAACAGCATTGTGTGTATCATTCGGGTGCTCCTGGTCATAATGTGGACAGTTGTTTCCAGCTGAAGATGAAGGTTCAAGACCTTGTGAGGTCAGGCATTCTGATCTTGGAGGATTTAGGTCCCTGTGTTAATCAAGCTTGAAGATAACAAGTCCTGGGCTGGCGCCGACTTTTCCTTCAGAAGGGTTGTTCAGAAACCAGAAGCTGCTAATGCAAGAGATATCGACAGTTGTCATCCCTGGTGGGATCTATCACAATTGGGTCACTGTGGGCGTTCCTACGGCTGTTCATAAGTCTTTGTAATAATCGCTTTGTTTAAAAAACCCTTCTCCCATGCCAAAAGGAGAAGTGATGACATTGTTGGCAACATTTTGTGCAATGATATTTTCATTCAAATAAACTCATGTTAAACACTTGTTTTTCCATTTGTTTTCCCTTTTCGCTTTTTGCGTGAAATTGGTGATCACAAAAAACCTTAAAAAACAAGAATAAAAGCAATCTTCTCATCTGCATAACGATTGTCTTGTTTGATTTTCAAAAAGCTTTTCATATCAAAATCTTTATGCAGGTTGTTTCTCAAACCCATTGAACATAATGATCGGACGCCATCTCCCAATTTTGAATTCCCTGTATTCGAAGCGGACGAAGATGATGTTGAAGGGATTCCTGACGAGATTTCCCGACTTCTTGAGCAAGAAAAGAAGATCACTCAGCTGCATCTCGAGAATCAGCAGAACAGCCAACTGGGGCATTATAAAAAAAAAGAGAAAAAAAGAGAAAGAGGAAGGTGCAAAATCAAAAAAAAAAAAGGAAATCAATGAAAATCAAAAGAAATCAAAAGAAAGAAAAAGAAAAAAAAAACAAAAGAAAGATAGCACCCTCAAAGTCCCAAGTTGACTGATGCTGAATTCGATCGAGAAGAAGAGATCAACTGCCATGTGTCATGGTCAGTCATATCAGCAGAGAGTAAAAAACATTCAACAAGAAGGTCAAGCCTCGTGTGTTCCGAGGGACCTTGTGCTCAAGAAAGTCTTACCTTTCGTGCCCAAGTCCAGGGGCAAGTGGACTCCAAGCTATGAACGCCCAGCCTTTTCAGGCGGTGCTCTGACACTTACTACAATGGATGGAAAAGTTCACTCGTCCTGTGAATTCTGATGCAGTCAAGAAATACTTCGCCTAAAACAAAAAGCAGAATAGCTCGCTAAGTCGAACACCCCAAAGGGCGACTTAGGCAAAAAGGAGCGTCTCGGTGGATTGAAAACCCGAAAGGGCGATCCAGGCAAAAGTTAGAGACATTGAAAAAAAAAAAAAAAAAGAAAGAGAATTTGCATCCCGCTAGATTGAGCACCTCACACTGGGGCAATCTAGGCAAAAATTAGGGATTTGGCAAGTAACTGCATCTTGACAAGACTGTGCTGTACATCTGTCATCCGTCAGGGATTCTCGATTCGTCGTCGACTGAAGCTCCGAATACATCGAAAATTCAGAATGGTAGAGGAAAGGTCATTATGTTCAATGTAGCCCTCTCCAATATACATCACCGATTTCAAACTTGTACAGATCTATGGAGTCTCGCCCTTTGCAGACTACCATTCCATCACATCAATTTGAGCTTTTATCCAATTATTTGCACTCTTATCTGTTTTCAACTCAACAAACGTTTTGCATGTTTTAACTGATAAAGTATCATTGTTTTCAAAATAAACAAATTTTTCACAAAATTGTTCTTAAACAAAGTGAACATTCACAATGATGGAAGGATACTTAGGAGACCCGCAAGTGCTCTCCCGGGGGTGGTATGATTACCGACAGGTAAGACAATTGTTCGTATCTCGAGCATGACTGTATCTTTGTCCTGCAGAACCTCGTATGGTCTCTCCTCAGTGAAGTTGCCCGACGCAGTGTTGTTTGAAGTTGTTCATCTTCATGTTCCCGGCAGTACAGATTCTTCCTCCAAATCCCTGTTAGCTCTATTGTGGGGCATCCCCAGTAGAGCGCTGTTTGAGCCCTATCATGGGGCATCCCCAGCGAGTTTGCTGTTTCGGACATTATTGTGGGGCAGCTCCCCTAGCAGAGTGTTTACTGAAGACTTCAACTTTCGCCTATCCAGCAGAGCAGTCTTCATCTCCCCCAGCATGGGTGCTTTTCTCGGAAGATTCAGTATTTGGAGGGTCGACATCCCTGTAATCCGACATTCTCTCAGATAGATCCCTCAGCGGAGTTGTTCGCACGAGGAGCTTTGTCAATGCCTTTGTATCCTCATCAGAGATCTGGTTGCTTCTTGGTATCCCTGATTTCCAGCACAAGTTGTTGCGGCGCATCCGCCTGTATGTTGAACTCTGTTCACCGGTTGTGACTGACGATCCCTCCGGAAGCCTCCGGTGGCCTTCCTCCCCTGCAGGATAAGTGTTCCCTGATATCCCAGTCCCCAGTGGATTTTCTTTGCTCTATGGTGACTTTGGTTTTCTCTCCGGACGGTTGATTCCCGGACCTGTGTGTTGAGCATGTCTGTTTGTCAGCATTCATCATACATTCATCATGCATAATGCATACATGCATAATCATAACATTCAGGTACTCATGATGCAGCTGTTGCCGTGTATCTGTTGATGGTTGTCTCCTGCTATTTGTTGATACAGATCTCTCCAATAGTTTTTCCTAGCAAATATGGGTGTGTCCGATCTCTCCATGTAGAGTCTACCCCTTAAGCAGAAAGTGTCTATCCTTTCCTGCCATTTCCCCACTGAGATACATCCTCGTGGATGACGGTTGCTTCCGTTCCCTCCCTACACGGGATGGGTTTTTCCTTATTGAGTTCTTTCCTCATTAGGATGAGTCTTGTTTCAGTCTGCCTTTTTGGATCAATCCTGAATTGGCTTCCTATTGGCTGTCTCTTGTGCTTCCCTGGGGCATAAATGAATAGTCGCTCACTAACCGGCACTCATTCATCTTATCCTCAGCGGAATTTGTTGGCCTCTACCTACAAACCGGTAGTTGTAAGTCCTATCGTTGTGGTTTTCTACCCACTAGCTGGTAGTCGTAAAATCCCACGTTCTCCCCTTGGTGGAGTTAACCCTTTGTGCTCATCCCGATGATGACTGGTTACTTTTCCATTGGGCCTCTACCTACAAACCGGTAGTTGTAAGTCCTTCTTTATGGCTTCTACCTACAAACTGGTAGTTGTAAGTCCTATCTTTGTGGTTTTCTACCCACTAGCCGGTAGTTGTAAAATCCCACTTTCATCCCCTGGCGGATATGGTTTGTTGGCCTTTACCTACAAACCGGTAGTTGTAAGTCCTGTCTTTGTGGTTTTCTACCCACTAGCTGGTAGTTGTAAAATCCCACATTCCTCCCCTTGGTGGAGTTAACCCTTTGTGCTCATCCCGATGATGACTGGTTACCTTTCCATTGGCCTCTACCTACAAACCGGTAGTTGTAAGTCCTATCTTTGTGGTTTTCTACCCACTAGCCGGTAGTTGTAAAATCCCACTTTCATCCCCTGGCGGATATTGTTTGTTGGCCTCTACCTACAAACCGGTAGTTGTAAGTCCTATCTTTGTGGTTTTCTACCCACTAGCTGGTAGTTGTAAAATCCCACATTCCTCCCCTTGTTGGAGTTAACCCTTTTTGCTCATCCCGATGATGACTGGTTACTTTTCCGTGGTTTTCTGCCTACAAACCGGTAGATGTAATCCCCCCTTTGTGGTTTTATTGGTCTTTTCCCCTTGGATACTTGCCTTGATCAAGCAGTATGGTCCCCATTGGGTCTTCACTTTCTTTTTGGATACTTGCTCCGAGTTAGCAACTTTATCCTCTTTTGATTGGTCATCTTTTGCATACCTAGCCTGGTACCCAGATGCCTTTCTTTTCGGTCGATTATTCATTTAACAACCTACAACCCGGTTATGGATAATCTTCCATGCGAGGTTATCATCTACGTTCTGACGGCTATAGATAATATATCTCATGCACTCTTTGGTCAATCCTTCGATTGTTATCACCAGCAGAGTAAGATTCGTATTCCTTGTGGAATCGAATGTTCATCCTTTAACAAGACTGCTTTTTCTAGCCCTCTTCAGGATGGTGTATGTTTTGGAAAACAAACCAATTCACGCTTTGGTCGGTCACCCGTTTCATACCTACAACTCGGTATTCTTGGTGTTCCTTCCTGTTTGTTCGCTGTCGTGACCTCGTTCCCCAGCGAAACCCCCTGCAAGTGTCCAGCCTTGCCCTGTCATCTTGTGGATGTCAGTATCCCGTCAGCACCCGCGTGTGTTGTTTCCTTGGTGTCGGTAAACACCATCCGTCGGTGATTTCCAGTCATGCGTAAGTGTCTGGTCTTCTTTGGTGTCGGTAAACACCATCCTTCGGTGATTTCCAGTCATGCGTAAGTGTCTGGTCTTCTTTGGTGTCGGTAAACACCATCCTTCGGTGATTTCCAGTCATGCGTAAGTGTCTGGTCTTCTTTGGTGTCGGTAAACACCATCCTTCGGTGATTTCCAGTCATGCGTAAGTGTCTGGTCTTCTTTGGTGTCGGTAAACACCATCCTTCGGTGATTTCCAGTCATGCGTAAGTGTCTGGTCTTCTTTGGTGTCGGTAAACACCATCCTTCGGTGATTTCCAGTCATGCGTAAGTGTCTGGTCTTCTTTGGTGTCGGTAAACACCATCCTTCGGTGATTTCCAGTCATGCGTAAGTGTCTGGTCTTCTTTGGTGTCGGTAAACACCATCCTTCGGTGATTCCAGTCATGCGTAAGTGTCTGGTTTTCTTTTGATGTCGGTAAACATCCTCTTTCGATGTTCATAACGTCGCCCTCCCTTCCCTAGTGAAGTATTCCTCCTCTCCGTTGGTGTCGATAAACGTGAGTCTCCCTTTCGTCCTATGACGTCTGGCTGAGTTTTCCTCCTCTCCGTTGGTGTTGATAAACGTGAGTCTCCCTTTCGTCCTATGACGTCTGGCTGAGTTTTTCTCCTCTCCGTTGGTGTCGATAAACGTGAGTCTCCCTTTCGTCCTATGACGTCTGGCTGAGTTTTTCTCCTCTCCGTTGGTGTCGATAAACGTGAGTCTCCCTTTCGTCCTATGACGTCTGGCTGAGTTTTCCTCCTCTCCGTTGGTGTCGATAAACGTGAGTCTTCCTATTCGTCCTATGACGTCTAGTTGTACCTGTCCCCCTGTGGATTTACCTCTCCGTTGGCCTTGGTGAACGTTGAGTGTTTCCTAGATTGTCCGTTGGCATCTAGTTGTGATTTCTTTTCCCATTCATCGTCATTGCGATGTCTGGATGTGGCCGTACCTTTTGAAAACAAAAAAAAACAAACAAAATACCCAGTAATAAGAATCAAATCCCAGTGGACGTTTCCATTGGTGGATTCCAGTCGGTGCAAATTTCTACGGTTCTTTAGTATTCAATCCCTGTTTACCCTGAAAGTCTGACAGCCACTGCTATCATCCATTCGGGTTCCCAGCTGATTGAATAGGGGCAGCTGTAGCACCTCAAATTTGCACCTATCATTGTGCATACCATCTCATATTAGGTCATAGCATATCATGGTCCATTGCACAGCATTGCATTGTCCCCAGTTGCCTCAAGAGCAAGCAAGCAAAGGATTAGGTCAAACTGACCAGGAGATCAGTCCATCAATCAAGCAAGGGTGTTTCTCAAGAAGCCAGGTCCCTAGGGTTTGTCCAACAAGTTCACATGACTTGGAGGCCCATTTGAAGTGTTCAAGTCAAGGGTTGAAGGCTCAGAGGTCATCAGTCAATGCACAGCCAAGCAAAAACCCTAGAAAGCCAACAATCAGTCAAAGCAGTGGATGGTGGCCATTCTTGTGGAATTTGGGCACCATGATCAATAATCAAGAGTCCATACAACTTGGGACATCATTTGAAGTCAAGGTCTCAAGGAATTAGGGTTTGGAATTCATCAGAAGGGCACAGTCAGTCAAAAACCCTAGAAAGGTCAAAGTTGGTCAACTGTGGTTGATTTTATGGTTTTGATGGATGGAAATGGTTTGAGAAAGCTTATTCATGTCCTTATAGGCCTCATGTATCATGGCAATCAACATCATTGAAGAATTTGAAGCCAATCAGAAAATTTCCCAAAATAGAAAGTGGACCTGTAATTTCAACTGCCAAAAATGGAAACTTCTTGATCCTCAACTTGCATCATGATACAAGCTTCAAATGAATTTTTACCCAACATGAAAGTTGAAGATCTTGTTCTCCCATTTTCAAAAAGTCAAAGAACTCTCAAATCCCATGCATGGTTGTCAAGATATGATCAAATCATTTTCACAAAATCTTGAACTTCAACAAGCCATATCTCATGAACCATAAGGCCAAATTTGGTGGGGTTTTTTCCGACAAACCACATTTTTCCTCCTCTTTCCAAAAATATAAATTTCATTCACCAAAACCCTACCATTCAAAATGGCATTTTTGGCCTTGACTTTATTCATTTCAAGTTTGACCAACCATTGACTTTTTGAATTAAGACTTTTTACACTATTTGGCTATTGGGAAATGGTTTTATATGTCATTTGCAACTTGTCTAGAGCCCTAACTTGGCCAGACCATGCACCTCCTTGCCAACTTGGTCAAAATAAGTAAATTTGGCATTTTGGTTCTTTTAAGCAACACAAGTTAACCATTCTTTGAGCAGACCAAAAACAGGTGAATTATAGGTCATTTTGCAGCTGGCCAAGGCCCATTTTCGTGTACAACCATACCCCTCCATACCCATTTATGCAAGATTAGCAAATATGCATTTTTGTTCAAATGAGTTAAGCAAGATTACCATTTGATTAAGGAACTTTAAACAGCATATATAAAGTGTTTTTCTGACAGTTTCAAACCCTAGCCACAAGCCATACACGCACAGAAACATTCATTCTCTCCTCTCTTGCATTTTTGCATATTGGCAATTTCTACTCAAAACCTTCAAAGAGCCCGAGCTGTTCTTGCTTCTTCCATCACCTGGACAACTTTGTGAAGCATTGTGAATCATCAATCATCATCTGCACAACCCCTTCCTTGTTCTGTTTTCAAAGAGCATGACAATGGTGAAAGGAGATCTGAGGAGTTCCAAGCATTCTTGAGTTGATTAGCTTCAAGGATCCTTCACTACCAAGCATTATCTTCTTCTGTTTCAGCTTATATCACTCCAAACGACACTGTTTCATTGAGTTCTCAAAGACAAGTAAGTTTTTCGACCATCCTTTTTCTCCAAACCATGTTGTGTTTCTGGTAGAATGTTCATTGCTAAGTCCATTGCTATTTATATCATGCTAATTGGTTGAGTATGCTGGAAGATTTTCTGATTTGAAATTTGATGTATGAGTGCATTTGCCTTCGATTCATGATGGATATAGTGTTTTAAGGAAAACTATGCTTAGATTCTTAATGTATGTTGAATGCTGATGAGATTGCTATGCTCAATTTTTGATTCTGGGCTTTTGGAATTTTGAGTTCATGAAGGTGATGAAGTTCATACCCTGTTTGTTCATGCCTTTAAACTTGTCCAGAATTCATGAATATGCTGGTTTATGTTTGTTTAGATGCTGCATGAACCATTCTTATGCCATGCTTTTGAGTGATGCTGGGTTCGAATTCTGTTTGTTGATGTTGGATAAATGAAATGCATGCTGATGAAGTTCATACCCTGTAGCTGAACCTTTAACTTGCCCAGAATTCACACGAATATGTTGGTTTACTGTTTGTATGTTGTTGCATGAACCTTACTGTCTCGTTGCCATGATACTTGTAAAGTTATGTTTGCTGTTCATGATGATTGCTTGAGCAAGATGTTTGCTGCATTTCCAAACCCTAAGGGTTTCTAAACCCAGAAAGTTGAATTTCGATTGGCTGTTGGTGTTGTTGTTCTGCATAAGCACTGTTCCATTGGTTTTAACCAATGAGAACATTTCCTTCCACACACCCTGTACGCACCGTTTCAATTAGTAGGGGGAGTATTTACATAAATGCCATGCGCTGACTTATGTTGACTTGCCATGCCATGCTTTTGTTCATGTTTTCATCCAATTTGTACTCAACTTCCATAATTCATATTTAATTCATTTCAACTCCAAAAATTATGGGATTTTTTGCATTGTGACCTGTTGGATGTCTAGTTTTTTACCATGATTTTTAATATTTTTTCTGATCATTGGATTTTAATTGGCTCTAGGGTTTGTGTTATGTGACAAAAAGTGATACATGTTGCCAAAACCATTGTGAAATACTCATGTTGCATCCATTGGTTCTGAAATTTTTTTGTGGAGGAACTAGACACATCCACCTTTGTTTTGATAGAAAGTTTGTGCATTTATCATATGTGGTGTGTGAGCTTTGATTTTTTGAAGTTAGGTGTTACATTTGGTGTCACACCATGAATGTGCATTTTCCCAATTTTGATTGACATGCTTCCTTACATCCAAATGACCCCAAATTTTGCATGATCCCTCCCTTACATGTCTAATTCATGTGTGAATTTTCTTGGAATTGATTGGGCTGTTTTCCATTTATTTGAGAATTTTCTTCCCTGCCTAGTCAATGGTTAACTTTTTGTGCTACATGTTGCCAAATCCTTTGGGAAATTCTCATATCTTATTGTATGATCATGAAATTTCATATGTGATAACTAGACATCTTGAGCTTTGCATTGGTGTTAATCTCATTCATTTCTCTTCTGTTTTCAATTTGATATGATTTTTTGAAGTTGACCCATGTTTATTGACTTTCATTGTGCATGCTTAAATTTGGTTTGACTTCTTGATTTTAATTGATTGCCTTCCTCTCATCCAATTGCCATGAAATTTGACATGCTTGCCATGCTAGATGTTAGGATTGGATGTGATTTATTTGATAATTTTTGGGATTGTTTGGGTTGACTTTTGAATGAAGTCTTGCTGTTGACCTATTTGTGCTTTCCTTTGCCATGCTTTGCATTCTTTTGTGTATGAAATGACAATGATGCATGATTTGATTGTGAATCCAATTGAGATTGCTTCTTAAATGTTTGAACATGACTTTGGTTGACTTTTCTTTGCTGTTTTGACTTTTTCTTTCATCCTTGACCCTAGGCTAGTCCTAGTGGTCTTTTGAGCTTACAAATTGAGTTCCTGTTTCAGGTTAAGCACCAATGCCTCAAAGATCATTCAACTTGTTTGAACTTGATTGTTTATCATATGCTAACCTTTGTTTTGTAGGTTCGACTCATGTGTTTGAGTCTTGTGCTTTGCACAATTGATCATCTGTTTTGTCTGTGGATCCCATTCCTTTTGCTTTTAATTGTTGAATTGCATACTGATTGGTTTGACTTTTTTAGGTACTTTAGTTGCTTAAGTTCTCTGAACTTGCTTTGCTTTGCTTTTTAGCAACTTGCTTGAGGTATAATCTCTGTTACTTCATGTAGTCTGGAGACCCGGCCTGTTACTTGGCCGGGCAAACTGTCTGAAGCCCTCCTTAAGAGGCCATGTTTGTGTATGTTTAAAATTGTCCCAAGCAGGAAAAGTCCTTCAAGAAAGGCAATTGGTGGAAGGTAGGGATATGCAATCTATCCCCCACTACTCTTGTTGTGTCATCCCTCTGCTCACACTGCTGTGTGTTGATGCATTGGGATACAAACCCAAGATCTTGTGCAAAGTGTACATTGTCAGAGTCTTCGAGTATAGAAGGGTTCCCACTTTCTGGACCCATGCTCATTTGTCTATTAGCTCTCCCTGGCCAGGGATAAGAGCTGTGAGGTCTCATCCTCACTTCATCCTTTCATCTGCTTCACCTTAGCCTCTCAATGGCAAGGTTAAGAGCACACTTCACCCCATTCCAGAGGTTTGTTTGTTAAGGTTGATATGACCCCTCAACTAAAACCTAACCCTTGTGTGAGCCTCTTGTGTGCATATAGTGTGTGCTACCTGTGTTTTTGTTTGTTCGCCTTGTTTGCTTTCGCCCTCGTTGCGATCCTTTCTCTCACCCTCGTTGCGATCGAGCCTTTTCTTTTCTCTCGCCCTCGTTGCGATCGAGCCTTTTCTTTTCTCTCGCCCTCGTTGCGATCGAGCCTTTTCTTTTCTCTCGCCCTCGTTGCGATCGAGCCTATTCTTTTCTCTCGCCCTCGTTGCGATCGAGCCTTTTCCTTTCTCTCGCCCTCGTTGCGATAGAGTCCTTTTTCCCTACCAGCCGAACTACGGCAACTCTGATTCTCATGTTCAGATGAGATACGTAGGCACGAGACGCGATGTCTTGCCGAGTTTGACTAACCACTAACACTGATTTCTTTTCTCTCACCCCTGTTGTGATTGAGATATCCCTCTTCTCTTGCCCTAGTTGCAATCGAGATTTTGCTTCTTCCTGTGTCTGCTTAGGATAGGTTGGCCCTTGTGCCATTTAGCTAGAAACCATAACTTAGGGTTGATTTTGCATGACAACATCTAGGCTCGAGTCGTAGTCTCCCTAGAGTTGTGTCTCCCTCTGTTATCTGGTTAGGCTAGATCCTTGTCCCTGCGTAGGGGAACTACATCGCCCTGATCTTCATACCAGATGAAGTATGTAGGCAGGAGATTGAGCTGATCTCTCCGGGCGCCCTTTTTCTTTTTTGTGTGTGTTTGGCAACTATTAGGCTCGAGCTCTAGTCTCCCTTTTAGTCTGTTTGTTCGCCCTTTTTCTTTTTCAACCCTTTGTGTCTTAACCACCCTTGTGTGTGTTCTGGTTGGAGTCCAACATAAGTCCAACGATTGGCAGTTGGTTTCCTGTGTGTGTTTAGGTTCGGATGTCAATGTAAGTCCAGTGATTGGCATTCAGACTCCACGTTTGCCTCTTTGTGTGTGTTTGTTGGTTCGGATGCTGATGTAAGTCCAGTGATTGGCATTCAGGCTCCACGTTTGCCTTAGCCTGTGTTTGTTTGTGTGCGTGTCAGCCGAGCTACGAATGCTCTGATTCTTCTTTCGTCCGAGAAGATACGTATGCATAGGATGCGACATCCTAGCGAGCATGTGTCGTCTCCCCAGTCCGAACTACTTCGACTCTGATGTCTATGCCTGATAGACTAAGTAGGCCCAGGATGCGACATCCTGCCGAGTCAGTTTCAGTCAGTTTCTCTTGTCTCTTTTCAGCCAGTGTGTGTGTGTTTGAGCAGTGTTTAGCAACCAATTTTCCTTTCTAGTGTGCGTGGATCCCGTAGAGTACTACGGATGCGTAGGGTGCCTAACACCTTCCCTTCGCATAACCGACTCCCGAACCCATCCTCTTTGGTCGCGAGACCATGTTCTTTCCTAGGTTTACTTCGAGCGTTTCCTTTCCCTCTTTTGGGATAAATAACGCACGGTGGCGGCTCTGTTGTTTCTTTCTTTTCCCGCCGGTTTTTCGCGTGATGCGACAGAGGTATATGTTGATGATATGATTGCAAAGTCGAGAACGGAAGTTGAACATATAGAGCACTTGTTGAAGCTTTTTCAGCGACTGAGGAAGTACAAACTTCGCCTGAATCCGAACAAGTGTACATTTGGAGTCCGTTCCGGCAAGTTATTGGGCTTTATTGTCAGTGAAAGAGGTATTGAGGTTGATCCTGCCAAGGTCAAAGCAATACAAGAGATGCCTGTGCCTAAAACCGAGAAGCAAGTCTGAGGTTTTCTTGGCCGCTTGAATTACATTTCCATATTTATATCCCACATGTGCGCCTATATTCAAGCTCCTCCGGAAAGATCAGCGTCATGATTGGACCGAAGATTGCCAAAAGGCCTTTGACAGTATCAAGGAGTATTTGTCTGAATCGCCGATTCTGTCTCCGCCTGTTGAAGGGAGACCTTTTATTATGTACTTGACAGTGCTTGATGACTCCGTGGGTTGTGTATTGAGTTAGCAAGATGAATCAGGGAAGAAAGAGTATGCTATATACTACTTGAGAAAGAAGTTACTGATTGTGAGTCTCGGTACTCAATGCTTGAGAAGACATGTTGTGCTTTGGCTTGGGCCGCTAAACGTTTACGCCAGTATATGTTAAATCATACGACTTGGTTGATATCCAAAATGGATCCAATCAAGTATATCTTTGAGAAGCCTGCTTTAACTGGGAGGATTTCCCGTTGACCGATGTTGTTGTTTGAGTATGATATTGAGTATCGAACTCAAAAAGCCATTAAAGGAAGTATCTTGGCTAACCACTTGGCACATCAACCAATTGAGGATTATCAGTCTATTCAGTACGACTTCCCTGATGAGGAGATTCTTTATTTGAAGATGAAAGATTGCGATGAGCCTACACTCGATGAAGGGCCAGATCCTGGTTCCCGATGGGGTATGGTGTTTAATGGCACTGTTAGTCAGTATGGAAATGGTATTGGGGCAGTGATTATTACTCCTCAGGGCACACATTTTCCTTTTACAACATGGCTAACTTTCAAATGCACGAATAATATGGCGGAGTATGAGGCTTGTATTATGGGTTTGGACGAGTGTATTGATCTTAGGATCAAACATCTTGATGTTTACGGTGATTCGGCCCTTGATGTTAATCAGATTAAGGGTGAATGGGAGACGAATGAGCCTGGCCTCATCCCATACAAAGATTATGCGAGGAGGATTACAACTTTCTTTACTGAGGTTGACTTCTATCATATTCCTCGAGACGAGAATCGGATGGCAGATGCTCTTGCTACACTTACTTCCATGATTATGGTGAAATATTGGAATGAATTCCCCAATATTACCGTGATGCGCTTGGATAGACTAGCTCATGTATTTGCAGTTGAAGAAGTGAAAGATTATAAGCCATGGTATTTTGATATCAAATGCTTTCTCCAAAGTCAGATTTACCCACCTGGGGCATCTATTAAAGATAAGAAGACTTTGAAGAGATTATCTGGCAGTTTCTACCTCAATGGTGATGTGCTTTATAAGAGGAATTTCGACATGGTTTTGCTCAGATGCGTGGATAGACACGAAGCAGACCTGTTGATGACTGATGTCCATGAGGGTTCATTTGGTACTCATTCCAATGGACACGCCATGGAAAAGAAGATGTTGAGAGCAGGCTACTATTGGCTGACAATGGAGTCTGACTACTGTAAATATGTGAAGAAATGCCACAAGTGTCAAATTTATGCGGATAAGATTCATGTTCCCCCGACACTTCTGAATGTTATTTCCTTCCCATGGCCTTTTTCCATGTGGGGAATTGACATGATTGGCATGATAGAACCAAAGGCGTCAAACGGTCACTGCTTTATTCTCGTAGCAATTGATTACTTCACCAAATGGGTTGAAGCGGCATCATATGCGAATTTGACCAGGCAGGTGGTTGTGAAGTTTATCAAGAATCAACTCATATGCCGTTGTGGTGTGCCAGATAAGATCATTACTGATAATGGATCTAACTTGACAACAAGATGATGAAAGAGCTGTGTAGCGAGTTCAAGATTGCACATCATAATTCTTCTCCTTATAGACCCAAGATGAATGGGGTTGTTGAAGCTGCTAACAAGAATATCAAGAAGATTATCCAGAAGATGGTTGTTATGTATAAAGACTGGCATGAGATGCTGCCATTTGCTTTGCATGGTTATCGTACATCTGTTCACACTTCAACAGGGGCAACCCCTTTCTCCCTTGTATATGGCATGTAGTTTGTGCTCCCCGTAGAGGTTGAGATCCCATCAATGAGAGTCTTGATGGAAGCCAAGTTGAGTGAGGCTGAATGCGTTCAGAGTCGTTATGGCCAAATGAGTTTGATTGAAGAGAAGAGATTGACTGCCATGTGCCATGGTCAGTTATATCAGTAAAGGATTAAGAAAGCCTTTGATAAGAAGGTCAAGCCTCGTGTGTTCCGAGAAGGTGACCTCGTACTCAAGAAATTTTTGTCTTTCGTGCCCGATTCCAGGGGCAAGTGGACTCCAAACTATGAAGGTCCATATGTTGTTAAGGGAGCCTTTTCAGGCGGTGCTTTGATGATTACAACTATGGATGGGGAGGATTTCACTCGTCTTGTGAATTCAGATACAGTCAAGAAATACTTCGCCTAAAATAAAAACAGAATAGCTCGCTAAGTTGAAAATCCGAAAGGGCGACTTAGGCAAAAATGAGCGTCTCGGTGGATTGAAAACCCGAAAGGGCGGTCCAGGAAAAAGTTAGAGACATAAAAAATTAAATATATATATCCCGCTAGATTGAGTACCTCACCTTAGGGCAATCTAGGTAAAAATTAGGGATTTGGCAAGTAACTGCATCCTGACAAAATTTTGCTCTACAAGCTGTCATCCGTCAAAGATTCTCACTCAGTCATTGTCAACTGAAGCTTCAAATACATTGGATTCAGAGTTGGTAGAGAAATGGTCATTATGTTCAATGTAGCCCCTTTTCCAATATATATCACCAATTTCAAATTTGTAAAGATCCATGGAGTCTCGCCATTTATGTACTACCATTCTATCAAATAAATTTAAGCCTTTATCCAATTCTTTACACTCTTATTTGTTTCTGTTTAACAAATGTTTTCATGTTTTAATTGATAAATATCACTGTTTTAAGTAAATAAAGTTTTATAAACTGTTTTTAAACAAAGTGAACATTCACAATGACTGAAAGGATAAATGTAATGTCTCTAGTGCTCTCCCAAGGATAGTATGATCTCCTAAAACGTAAGACATTCGTTCATGTTATGGCATGTTTGTATCCTCTTTATCATCTTTCAGGTTGTCTCCTTAACGAGCGTAGAGAAGGGTGATACATCATCAAGTCCCCAGAGAGTCTGGAGTTTTGGCCTTGACCTTTTTTAGAGATATGTATACCTCTATCTCAAACATCCTAAACTCCTCAGAGAGTCTGAGTTTAGCATTTATGTTTTATCAATCATATGGTTGTCATCCCTCGTGTGGACTGACCTAAAATCCCTTATAAATTGATAAAAGTTGATATGCTATCTATTCGCGAGGAAGTTGGTCTTCCCCCAGCATAAATGGAAATCTCCAGCAGAGTGAGAAGGAATTCCTAGCATGAGTAGAAGTCCTCAACATGAGTAAACATGGGTTCCCTACAAAGCTATCTTCCAGATATCTCCTTGGCAGTAGTTGCCTAGAGCAGGATGGCCAGTTAACCCCAATAGGTTGGTCAGTTATCCTCAGCATTTTGGCGTGTAGTTTCTCCCCAGCGGGTTTGCCTAAAACTCAACCCCAGTAAGGTTGCTCACAGCAGATTATCCCCTAGTTGGATCGCCCACAGTCTATCCCTAGAGGAGTTGCCTGATCAGAGCCCGTTGATTGGTTTTTCCCTCCTTATTGGAAAGTTTCCTCTAAGTTGAGTTGGGGGTGAAGATGTTGTGTCCTTCCCCAGCGGAGCTTTGGTTCTCTCTCCCCTTAGCAGAGATATCTCTCCAGCAGATGAGAAGAATGTTTTGATTGTTAGAACTTCTGTTTGGCGGTTGTCCCCCATAGAGTTTCATATCATTCTCAGTTAAGTTCCCCAGTAGAGCTTCTTCTACAATGGATCTCACCCGTTCTGATCTCCCCAATAGAGTTTCATCTATGATGGATCTTTTGGTTGTTCAACAGCAAAACCCTGATAAGATCCCCAAGAGAGTTCTTTAATGTTAGATCTTATTGATATCTCTGCCTATTCCCGAGATTTGTTGGAAGATCCCCAGCAGTCGGTAGCTGAGACTTTGCCCATCCCCGGCGGTTGATAGTTGTGACCTTGGCTTATCCCCGACAGTGGTCCTTATCCCCGGCGGTGATTGGTGCCTCCTGGTATTTGATGCTCCCCACCAGAATTGATTTCTCCTGTGGGCCTGGCTTTTCTCTTTTGAGATGTTATACCGGATGTCTGTCCATTGATTCTCGGACCTGTTTGTGTTAGATATGTTTGTTTGTCAGCATTAATCATACATAAACCACGTATATACATGCATAATTATAGCATTCAAATATTCATGTGGCATTTTTGCCATATATCTTTGCTTATTATCTCCTACTAGTGGTGAAATATTATTCCCCAAGCAGATGTTTGTGTCTGATCTCGCCATATAGAGTCAGCCCCATAGGCATAAAATGTCTATCTTTCCTTCATCATTCCCCACTGAGTTATATCCTCGTGGATGATTATTGTTTCAGTTTCCTCCCTAAACATGTATTGGGATGGAATTACTCCCCTGAGTTATATCCTCATTGGGTTGAGTCTTGTTTGATTGTGTCTTTCTAGTTTGTTCTTAGAATGACTACTTTTCTTGTTATTCCCCTGCAGTTCCATGTGGTTTAGTTGTTCAAATTGCTCAGTAACTGGTAATTGTCCATCTTCTCCCCAGTGGATCTTTGTGGCCTTCTACCCAGTAACCGGTAGTTGTATGTCCTATTTCTCTGGTTTTCTACCAAGTAACCGGTAGATGTAATCCCCTCTTTGTTGGTTATATTTATCTAATATTCGGTATTGATATTCCTTCATTTTTTAGTATACCACCCAGTAACCGGTGATATATCTTTGGGATCATTGCTCTTGTCAATGTATCCCCAGCAAGTCATCTTTTATTTACCCTTGTTCGGTAATGATTGTTTCTCCTTTGGATTGGTCATCATTTTATACCCAGTAACCGGTATCCCGATGTCCTTTCTTTTTGGTTGATTTATCCTTTATTAACCCAGTAACCGGTTGTGGATAATCTTCCATACGAGTATGTTATCTATCTTCTGACGGTAATAGATAATATATCCCATGCGCTCTTCAGTCGAAGTCTTTTCTTCCTTAGTTGAGTAAGATTCGTATTTCCTTATGGAATCGAATGTCCATCCTGTAAATCGAGTTTGCTTTTTCAGCCCTCCTTTTCGGATGACGAGTGTCTTGGATATGTTCCCTATTCACGTCTGGTTGGTCACCTATTATATGCCCAGTAACCGGTATCCCTGGTGTTCCTTCCTTCTGCTCCCTATCATGACTTTTTGTCCCCCGTGGAGTCAGATTTTCCTGAGTTGAGATATGTCTTTTTGGTCCTCCTCAGATGTTTCGGATGATTGATATCTCTCACCCTTATACCGGTCTTAGATATTCTTTCTCCCTGAGTGTATTGTTCTTTCACCCTTATACCGGTGTTTTGATAGCATGTCTCTTTTTGAGTTCATTACCCAGTAGCCGGTAATATCTCTTATTTTTTCTTCCTCGGTTGAATCCCTTAGTGGATATTCCCCACCCGAGTCCGGATTTTTATCCGAAGTATCCTTTGTGGATAGTTTTGCTGTATTTGCGTATTCCCTAATACATGCATCTTTGCGTCAGCTCGAGTCTTTCCATTGATTTATTTTCATGGAATCCCTTCGTGTCTCCCAGCAAGTTTCAAGTTGTGATCTGCTCACGCATTTTTACCCTATTTTCTCCAGAGTCGCTGTCTCCCTAGTGAGTGTATTAATCCTATGGATTTTCAGTTTCTCTTGATCTCTTTTTCCTTTGTGGCCATATATCCCCATAGAGTATTAACTTTTGCATGCATACATCTGAATCATGAGGTCTCTTAGGGACCAAAATTTGTCTCTTTGTTATTATTTAAGCCCATTCTACCTCGTCGAGACGAAGATTTTAACCTTCATATCTCTGGCTAGAATGAGCTTAAATAGGGGCATCTGTAAGACCCTAATTTTGACCCTAAGATCCCTCATGGCATCATATCATTGCTCATTTCATTTGCCTCAAGGATCATAGCATCTTGGCTCCTTAACCCTAGGGTTGGGACTTGTGTGAGTTTGGTTTGAGACCACCAAGCATGCTTGAATTGTATATTATTGTTTTTCTTATTTTGTTTACTAACCAAAAGCACAAAAATATGTCACTAACATCTTTTGTTTTGAAGCATAAGCAGTCATGTGATCCAAGGCTCCTAGGAGGCTCCTATGCTCAAAGAAGTGGCTAGATGAAGATGAAAACAAGCATTGACAATGGTCCACAAGGTTCCTAATCATCATATACGTCTCCCAAGTATCTCAATTTGCAAATTTGATCAAGATAACCCAAAGGGCTTGAGGACTGTTTCTCAAGGAAACCCTAATTCCACTGTGCTTTGACTATGCCTTGCTCATGAAGCAACCTCAAACTATGATCAAATTAAATCAAGGGAAGTTATTTAATTCATTATTTTATGCATATATGAGCTTATCTGAGTATCCTCAATAATTTATTCATCAAGATTTGAAGTTTGGCCTTGAGAAGTTGACCAGTCAAGTCATCTGACCAAACTGAGATCCACTGAGACCTAACGTTTGATGTGTTTGTCAAATGAAGATGACCCCAAGAGGCAAACTGTTCCTAAGAACCATATGAACAACTTTCATGTTCATCAAAAATCTATTTGAAACTTGGAAGGTCATCATTCATATCAAAACATTATAGGTCATTTTGACTGAAACCCTAATTTTGGGTCAACTTCCCAAGGACCTAACTTCTTCATTTTTTATGATTTTGAGGTGATACCAATTGCATTTGAAATCTTACGATGTCTACTTAAAATGTTATGTTGGACAAAATTTCATAATCCTAAAATAAACACATGTGATAATAAAAAACATTATAGGTCACTTTGGACCAAAACCATTGAATCTTGAAAAAGTCCAACTTCAAGTGCCCATAAAATTCTCATAAAAAATCCAAATGATGCAAAATTTAAGTCCAAATTGATCATCTTGAAAAGATATACAACTTTAATGTTGAAGGTCTTTCCATTTTAGGATTGCATCATTGAAACAAAAGGGCTTGACGTTGGTCACTTTTGGCAAATTTTTCAAAGACTTGTTTTGTACATCAAACTTCATGACCAGTTTTCATAAATTTCCAAACTCCAAATGGATTTTTTCCCAACATAGATTTTGTTCCTTATGTCAAGATATTTCCAACCATTACTCACATGCTTATGTTTGGATTTTTTATGTGTGACTTTCGAAGAGGGGAACATTTATGCCCAATTATGGAATTCACATTGAATCTTCATGCACAAGCAATTGAATTTAATATTACACGTCCATTTGACTTCAGAGTGATATCAACTTGCATTTCCAATTGATTTTGGGCCTCACATGCGCCTGTACAGGCCCATGCATGGAGGACCCAAAGCTTCATGCACATGAGTTTTACCTCACTTGCCTTGCAGCTCAGCTATAAATACCATGCCTCCCTCATTCAAATATCAACCTGAAGGCTACCTGAAGCTCTGCTGAAATCCATACCCAACCTCACTTAAAGGAATTCTGATTTTTTTCTCTCAATTTAAAACTTGAATTTCAACTTCCTTGGTTGATCTTCAGGTTCCAATTCCCCTTCAAGATCAAGTTGGAAGCAAGAGATTGAGTGGATCGTGTTGCATAAAGCTGCTCTCCAAAGGTAGATGTTCAAACTGTTTTGATATGAATCTCATCATATAATATGAATTGCTTGTGTTCAAATGGTTTTCTGAAGTCCTCGTGTGAGAGGCAAGCCAGTGGTGGCTTTGATTTTGTGAATTGAAGCATTTCAATTTTCATACCTGGAAATTCAAGCTCAGATTTCTTATTCCATAGAGATCTTGAGAGAAATCCAAGGTTACAGGGGTGATGTACATCACCCGAGCTTCATTTTGGTATAAGGCTCGTGCATTTTGGTTTAGGTTTGAAAACCTGCAACTGGTGGCCGAATTTAGTTAGTCCATCGGAGAAGATGATGGTTTCCACCACCGTCCCCACGTGGATGAGTCTGATCCCTTGGATCTCCTTCCAGCATTCTAATCCTGGCCTTTTGTTTATTTGACTTTTTTAAATCCATTGTGTCACGCGTTTGACTAATGCCTACCATGGAAGCGCGCTTCTGGACCATTAGATGTGTCGACGTCAATTAATGAGTTCCATCCAACGCTCCCTGTTTTTTCATATTTTTCTAATTTCTGTTTTATTTTCTTTTATTCCATTTATTTTCAAAAATTCATAACTATTTTATTTGGAATCACAAAAATATGAGACCAACACTAAATTTTTTTTTGAAAAATCTAGTTTCATAATATAATTTTTAATTATTTTTGTGATTCCATTTAATATTTTTTGTGAATTATTTTGTTTTTAGTAGTTTTTAATTCATTTTAATTACTTTTTGATATTCAAAAATTCCAAAAATATTTTCTTAGCACATATGGGTCATGATAAGTCTATGAAAAAAATTCTCATCAATTTCTTAATTGATTTGAGATTTATTTGAGATTTTAGTTCATTTGTGTTATTTTTCTTTGTTTTTAATTGTTTTAAAATAGTTTCTGTTTTCACAAAATGTTGAGAAAATTGGTTAAACCTTGTTTGACCATGTTGGACTTATGATGATTCAATTGGACTTACCTAAGTTGGTTTGAATTGAATTTGAAGTTTGACCATAATTTTGTTCATTTTATTTTATGTTTTATTTTAATTCCAAAATACCAAAAAATATGTTTGACTTTGTAGACCTCTAATCTACATTTCTCTTCTATTTTACATTGGTTGATGTTGATTTCATTCATATTTGATCATTGTGTTTTGATTATGTCATTTGAATTCTCATTTTGTCCATTTCATTTTCTTCTTCATCTTCTCCTTTTTATTTTGACCAATGAGTTAATGATTTGTGGTTAGCCTTGACATATGGGAGACTTAACCTTCTTTGATTCAAATCAAACTCAACTTGATCAAAGATCAAGTGAGTTTCTTTGTGTCCAAGATAGGTTGCTTCTTGGTCAAGCAAAAAACCTAAAATCCATACAAGGTATTTCTTCTTTTCTTTTGGCATGGCAAGTTGCAGGAGTTTGGCCTACTAGTCATGGTCTCTAACTTGTGTTCATTTGCCTATAGTTTTATTGATCGGCCTCAGGCATGTGTGACTACTACATTAGTCCACTTACGATTTCTTAACATAGCGCTAAATTGTCTTATGACACACTAACATTAACCACTAATTACTAACTTTTAATTCAAGCATTTAATTTTTGCAATTTACTTTAATGCAATTTACTCTCTTCCTCATTTATTCATATTGCTTTTTTACTTTGCTCGCTTGAGCTCATATTTTATGTTTATGCCATTTTCCTTTTGCTCATTTGAGCACACTATTGTGTATAAATATATTGTTGCTTTGTGTTTATTTTGTCTTTGTTTGTGTGAACCCAATGCAAAAAGGAGAAAAGACTTAGAATTAGGACCTTACCTATGCTTAAAGGAGTTCAAGAGCAACTAGGCCTCATGCCTTTAGGATGCTAATCTTGTTGAAGAGCAACTATACCCCATGCCTTTAGAATGCTTAATCTTAAAGTTGACTTGAAAGGACCCCTAATCAAAACTCACTCTTTGCCCATTCTTCTTATTGTATGGTGAACTTTTTGATTGTTTGTTCTTGTGTGATAGGGATCCCAACTTGAGATAGTAAGAAGGACCATTGTCATGAATAGCCAAATTGAGAGATGACAAGCCAAATGGAGATCCTAGGGGCTTGAATATAATATTTTCTTTGATTGCTTATTGCTTGCTATGTCCAAAGGAAAGGAGCATCTTGAATCATCTTTATGATCTCAAGAAAGGAACTCTGAGGGTTTTATCTCTTCTCTCATCTTTGCATGTTTAGGACTAGCCTTTCTCTTCTTCTCCTCACTCTAACCCAAGCCAAACTCATTTTGTGCAAACATTGGCATTGTTTTCAAAACTAGAAACCTAGGCCATATGCCTTTGATTTTTCAAACTCTTTTCATTAATACTTATTTTGAATGAACCTTAAGTCAACTTTGAATTCATTTTGTGAATACTTCTAATTTGTAAATACAACTCACTTCAAGTGATTTTTGTGGTTCCAATGGCCACCTTCGTTAAAAACTTTTTCATAAACATTAGTCATTAGGTTTGAGTTATCATAGTGGTTGATGTAAACCTCACCTTATCCTTAGTGATTGGCTATAAGTCTTCCATACTTATTATAGGGTGAATCCCTTACTAGTATGTTGAAGCTCTCCTCACATGGTGGATTGTTGGTTTAGGTTGAGTTTTCTCCCTTTGATAACAAAAGACCTTAAGGCTTCTGACAAATCAATTCACCAATCTTTGAGATTTTTACCCCGAACTACGAGGTTTTGAGCCTACCTTTTGTGATGGTACGTAGGCAATGGGTTCATCCATTCCAACAACAAAATTGTAAATATGTATATTCTTTTTTTCATCTCCCCAATCTTATTTGCACAAATATTTTCACAAATACCAACCTACAATACACATTTGCAAAAAGGACTCCCTTAGAGTACTAAGGATGTTTTGGGTGCTTAAAACCTTCCCATTGCATAACCAACCCCGTTACCCAGATCTCTGACATTTTTATTAGTTTTTGATTTGATAAAACTTCTTACTTGGTTTTTGTTCGCTTTCTAACCTTTCCTTTGGATAAATAGAAGTGCGGTGGCGACTCGAATTGTATGCTTACTTTTGATTTAGTCAATAAATCTAAAGGTAACGAATACCCCGCTATATAACCCTTTTCCATGTAAATTACCATTTTCAACTTTGTAAAGATCTATGGAGTCTTGTCATTTACAGACTACCATTCTATTAAATAAAGTTGAGCTTTTATCCAATTATTTCTACTCTTATTTACTTCAGCCAATAGTTTTAAATTTTATTATGATCATTTTTGAAAATGAAATCTTTAATCAAAATCATTTTTCTTAAACATATAAAAGCAAGTATTTTTTCAAAGCAATTAAAAAGAAGTATCAACAGCATTTCAAAGAGCAGCAAGTCTTGAGTGTGAAGCATTAAGGGTTCCCAAAGCAGTTAACCCTTCGGGTATCCTTAGCCGTGTTTATTGACCCAGTTCCCCCTGCGGAATGTTTGATCCCCAGTGGAGCTTCGTTTCTTTTCCGGCTGAGTTGGTTGATTTAGTGCCCTGCGGTGTGTTATTTCCCCGACAAAGTTTCTGCTTCCCCCGACTGAATTTGTGTATTCCTCAACATTTTTGATCCTCAGCAGAGTAATTAGACTCCCCAGTAGATCGCGTTGGTTTCTCCACCAGTCACCATCCGACTTACTCCCAGTCAGAGTTTCCTCCTGGTTTCTGAGCAACTACTTGTGTTTATCCTCTGTATGGTTGTCTCCCATTTTGATATGGTGTTGGCCTAAAATTCCCTGCAGATTTGATAAAATTTCCTCTCCTCAGCGGATCTCCTCCTTCCTCAGCTAGAGTAGAGTCTTTGGGTCACTGATCTCTCTCTCTGTTTTCCAGCAGTTCTCTCCCTATTGTTGTGGATTAACCGAGGATTGTATCGATGATTCAAATTCTTTGCCACACCTTTGTATCCTTTGTGATCGTTTTGTCAGCATAATCATCATATACACTCATATAATTTCATAATTGCATCATCATATTTGATTGATTTATTTGAGATTCTTAATCTCTGTTATGGCGGTACTTTATCCCCATACAAATTCGGTGTCTGTCCTCCCTCAATTGTAGAATGTCAGCCTCTTAGGCAGAAAGACTTTAACCTTTCTCCTTTTCCCCACTGAGTTATTTCCTCGTGGATGATTATTACTTCAACTTCCTCCCTAGTTGATTATTTGGATGGAAACATTCCCCTTGAGTTATATCCTCATTGGGTTGAGTCTTGATTGGCCGTTTCATTCTAGCTCTTGCCTAGATAAGATGCTTCGAGTCTCCTAAGAGCTTATTACCCAGTAACTGATAATATTCTTCTTAGTTTGCAGTTTGTTACTTCTTGCCCAATAAACGGCAAAAGTATCCCTGTTTTTTCCAGTAGTAGAGTCCTTAGTGGATTCGTTTTACCTGATTCCCCAAGAAGTATATCCTTGATATGTTCATCCTAACCGGTGACGAATATATTTCTTTCCCCTGTGTTGAGTTTATCCTTGATATTTTCATCCTAACCGATGACGGATACTCTCATTTTTGGTATTCTACCTAGTAAAAAGGTAGTTATAATCCCTATTTTGTTCCCCAGAGAGTTAACCCTTGATATGTTCATCTTAACCGATGACAAATTTCTTTCTCCTTGTGGTATTCTACCTAGTAACCGATAGTTGTAAACCCTATTTTCTCCCGCTGAGTTTATCTTTGATATGTTCACTTTAACCAGTGACGAATACTCTCTCTTGGTATTTTATCTAGTAACTGATAAATGCAATTCCTATTTTTTCTCCTCACAGAGTCTATCCTTGATATGTTCATCCTAATCGGTGACGGATTTTCTCTTTGATGGTATTCTATCCAGCAGTCGATAGATGTAATTCCTACTTTTTGTTCAGTTGGTATATCCTTGATATGTTCATCCTAACCGATGACGGGTATCCTCATTGACCTTCCCAAGAAATCTATCCTTGATATGTTTATCCTAACCGATGACAGATTTCTTCCCTGTCGAGTTTATCGTTAATATGTTCATCCTAACCGATGACGGATACTCTCACCTTTGGTCTTCTGCCCAGTAACTGGTAGTTGTAAATCCTATTGTTCTGTAGTTTTCCCCAACAAGGCTATTCTTACCCAATAGCCGGTAATGAATACTCCTTCCTGGTGGTTCCTAGTGAGTCATCCTTGATATGCTCATCCTAACCGGTGACGGGTGTCCTCTATGTCAAATCTTTATTATCTCCTTACCTAGTAACAGGTAGTGGATAATAAATTTCTGCTCCTCCTGCGTTGAAGTTTATCTTCCCCAATCGAGTTGAGTGTGCATTTCCTTAGTGAAATCGCTTTTCCTGCATGATTCAAGTACTTCAGTTACATACTGATCGACTCGTATTCCCTGCAGGTGTTTTATTTCCCTGGCTGAGTCTTTCTATTTTGTATGGAATTCCTCTAGTATCCCAGCAGTTCTAAGTCGTAGCCTGGCCTACGCATAACTCCTTTCACCCTCAAAGTCTTTGTCTCCCCAGTGAGTTTTCCTTATGGAATGCATTATGCTCCTGAGTACTTTCGGTCTCTCTGATCTCTTTTCCTTTGTGGCAATATTTCTCCATAGAGAATTAACTTTTACATTCATATCATATGCATCATGAGGTCTCTTAGGGACCAAATTTTTTTTCTATGTTGTTATTTAAGCCCATTCTACTGAGTTGAGCCGAAGATTTTACCCTTCACCTCCTCAGTTAGAATATCCTTAAATAGGGGCAGCTGTTAGACCCTAATTTTGACCCTAAGATCCCTCATGCAATTTCATCATATGCATTTGCAATGGGATCATACCTTGGCGTCCTCCTTACCCCTCTTTCATTGAGTTTGTTTTGGGAGAGATCACCAAGCACCATGTGATTGTATCATACTTGTATTTTATCATTTTACTAACCAAAATACTAAAAATATGTCTTTGTAGTTGCCTAACTCTTTTGTAGGTAGGGCATGATCACCATTGATCTATCAAGTTCATATCTAGGGTTTGAGACCCTCATGACAAAGAGAACAACCATGAATTGATCCAAGAATGGTTATGAGCATAATATATGAGTTCCATTGATCTGTAGATGTCATATTGATCAAGTTTTCTTCAAGAGTTTGAGGGTGATTTTCCTTGGAAACCCTAGTTTGACTGGGTATATTTAGTAACTTCTCCAACAAGCTATCTCAACCAATGGATCAAATTTCTCAAGGGACACTTCAAAATTCATCATCTTATGCATATATGATCTACCATGAGCCTAGAAAGTCAAGAGAATTGAAGGTTGGCAAGTTTGTTGATGGTGGTTGGCCAGATGAATTCATCTGATCAAAACTGGGTCTCCCTAGAACTTATCTCCTACAATTTTCACCATATGAAAATTATTCCAAGAGAAAAGTTACTCTAAATGACATCTCAAACAACTTTCATGTTGAGACCTAGAGCTATTTTTGCTTGGAAAATCATTTTCTATGTGGAAACATTATAGGTCATTTTGTCTAAACCCTAATTTGAAAGTCAACTTCCCAAGGCCATAACTTGCTCAAATCAAATTCAAGATATCTACTTCAAATTTTATGTTTGGAGTGGAAGAAAATTCAACTTTTATGAGCATACGATATGAGGATACATTATAGGTCATTTTTGACCTATACTTTTGAACAAGTGACTTTTCCAAACTTCAAAAATGCATATATATATATATATATATATATATATATATATATATATATATATATATATATATATATATTTATATATATATATATATATATATATATATATATATATTTATATATATATATTATAAATCCAAATGACATGAAATTGTTGACCATTTTTATGGAATTTGAAAGAGCTACAACTTTTATGAAGACACTTTTCTCATTTGAAGCACATATAAAAAGTTAAGTAGGATCGAATATTTAGATATATGACTTTACACTTAGGAAAATTTTCAACATGTTGAAATTTCCAAACTTCTACCTCAAAATTCACCATGATCCAAGCTCCAAATGAAAAAGTATTCAACATCAGACTTGTCCCCCTTGATCCAAGCTTTCTAAAGAACCCAAGTTCATCCATTTTGGATGAGGTTTTCTAGGGCTGCGCATGGCTTTAGCAGAGCTGCATCATTGGAGGAAATCAAATATACAAACATCATTTCACATTGCCTTGCCATTCAAGCTTCATTCAAACTTCAACATGATTGATTTTGGACATTAATGCATTGCCTAATGGGCCTGTACATACCCATGAACTCGTGCCATTCACATTACTAAATTTGGACAAAATTTCAAGTGTGCAAATATCACTCCCTCATGCTATAAATACCTGACCTCTATGCTCAATTCAAACACACCTTGCGCGCCAGCTTTGCCCCCCAATTCAAAACCTCTCATTCTAAAGGAAAACCTGAGAAATTTCAATTTGAAAATTGAGTTTGAATCTCAACTGTTGGAGATTCAAAAACTCTAGGATCCAAAGCCTTGCACCCTTGCTAATCACTTCCTGCAAGCTTCTCAAGTGTGATCAGATCGTGTTTGAAGCAAGCAACATCAACTTCTGCACAACATTGAAGGTAATTTTCAGAAAACTTCATCTCTTCGATTCTCATTTAATTTTCATCAATTCTCTTGGATCTTTGGTTGTCTGAAGTCCTACCAACGTAGGCAAGAAGATTGAGTTGCTTAGAGGTCAAATTGAAGCAACTCAGTTGACACACCTCAAAATTCAACTCCTCATATCTTTCTTTATATGTGGAGTTAGTTAAAATTGAGGTCAGATTCGTGCTTTACGCCATTTTTTCTTTGATATCATGTCCTTCTTTTTCATTTATGTTATGGTGATGAAAGAACCAGTCCGACCAGGGTCATCGGAGAAGATGGCCGGCCTTTGGCTCCGGCGATGAGCTGGAAGTGTTCTAAGCCATTGGATGGATTTAAAATGTTTTAATCAGGGACGTTGCTTGTAATGACCAAGTGTGTGGCGTGCTGACTAGCGTGTACCATGGAACGCACGTTTCTCACCACTTGATTTGCCACCTCAATTAATGAGGGAGATCAAGTGGCTCACGTTTTTTGCTATTTTCTGATTTTTACTTTAATTAGCTTATTTTTATTAATTCATATTAATTTTAATATTGATCCAAAAAATATGAGAGTTTCAACAAAAAAATTCAAAAAATTTCCTCTTTCATATTTTGAATTAAAATTATTTTTTGGATCATTATTAATATTTTTCATGATTTAATTGATTTTGTGATTGTTTTATTTGTTTAAAAATACTTTTAAGTCTTTAAAAATTTTGAATTTTTTTCTCCAAGGTCCTTTGACCTTGTTTGACCTATGATAAATCCCATGGCCATTTCTTTGGTGTTTTGATGAGGTTTTAGGAATTTGACAAACCATATTTAATTTAAATGTATTATTTTAGTATTTTTAATTTGAATGAAATGCCAATTAATTATGTTGACCTATTGTGATGACCTGTATAAGTTTGACTCTTGTTGTTGGGCCTTGGTCAAGGTTGATTTGACTTTGTCACGTTAATATCATTGGATTTAGCGGATTGGTGGAATGTACATTCCATCTTCCAAAATGAATGGATGATATTAATTTGGTAAAAGTCCTCCTTTGACCAATTTGAGTTTTGATTCATTCCTCTCCCTCTTCATCTCATTCCCATTCTTTATGCATTCATCTCATTTGGCCTATGATATCTCTAAGTCCTAAGGCTAGTTGATTGCAAAATCAACATAAGTATTGATGAGATTAGGCCATCTCTTTTGGATATTCTTTTTGTGTGTGGTATGTTTCATGAGCATAGTCCATTATACTATGTCTCTAACATGCATTAACACCAAAATTCTATTGCCCGACCTCAAATAGTTGTGACTTCTACATAAGTCCAATTACGATTGCTTAACATAGCGCTAAATTTGTGACACAAAAAAGGCATATCATTCTAGTTAGTGAGATTGTAAGTCTCCCATCTTTCATGGTATTTTGTGGAAACTTGGCCTTTTTTACTTCCTTTGGAAGATGTCTTAGTTCAAGGATCCATGCTTGTGATAATTGGGTTGAGTGTTCTCCAAAGAATGACTTAAAATGAAAACCAAAAGCAAAACAATACTAACTTCTAACTCATTAACAACTAACATTTGATTTCAAGTCCTTTATTTTTAATGCACTTTAATTTTTAAGTTCTATTCATTTGCCATTATTCATGCCATTCTAATTGTTTATGTTAATGTCATTTTCCTTTTTGTCCATTTGGACCATATTGTGTGACATATCTTGCTTGTGTATATTTTGTTTGTTTATGTGGCCTTGGACCATTAATGTACATAATAAGAACAAAAACCCTAAAAAACTTTTGTGTGGACTGTTGACTTGATCTTGGACAAATTGGACTTAGAATTTAGGTAACCTTCCTATGCTAAAGGACTTGGCCAATGCCAACTTTTTGTGAAACCAAATGATTGCAATTTGAAACTTCATCTGATACATCATTCAAGATCCCTTTGAGTTCATCTGCAACATGATCACTTTGAAACTGTTATTTTAAACATATGACTTGTGTAATTCATCTGTTACATGGATTAATTTGGAGAAGATCATGGAGTGGATAAAGCTTGGATGTGTATATATTAATTTGATGCCTTGCTCTTCAAGTTAATGTTTTATGCATTGTCTGTTGCTTGATTCTAATATCCAAAGGAATCTGGGGTTTCTATATGGCATCCTTGTCTATTGGATTGCTACCCATCGGTCAGATCCTTTCAACTCTTAACTTTTAATTTTGTGCATAGGATTAGTCTCTTCATCTCCTCCCCATCTCTTTAATTTCAAAATCTCTCCCTCCTTTTTAAAAACTTCTTTACTTGAACTTGTTATATTTCTATGTTTTGACCACTTTGCAAATTAGAAACTTTGGCCTTATGCCATTGCATTTTCAAACTTCTTTTCTTAATCAAACTTGCAAATAGACTTAAATATAGTTGACCTAAACTTTCAAAAACCAAAAAAGAACTAACTCATTCAAACTATTTTTAGGCCTTTGTGCCTTTCAAACCTAACTTTTTGATAAAAGCAATGCATCCGCTTTGAAATTTGTATCACAAACTACGAGGTTTTGATCCCTCATTTTTATGTTGGTACGTAGGCACAAGTTCGAAGGTCTTGTCAAACACAAAAATATAATTAATGAACTCTTTTCCCATCCCTTCACTCTATTTGTTTGTAAACATCATTTTTGTACAAAACACATATGCACACAAAAAAGGGCTCCCTAGGAGTACCTAGGACACTTTGGGTGCTAACACCTTCCCTCTGTGCAACCAACCCCCTACCGGTAATCTCTAACATTTTATTAGTTTTGATTTGAAAACTTCTTACTTTTGGGTTTTGTTCGTACTTTTTCCCTTTTCCCTTAGAAACAATAAAAGCGCGGTGGCGACTCTTGTTATTTGATGTCTAACTTATCCATAGCTCGATGATCATGAATTTACCGCTACAACACCCCCATGCATCCTACATGGATCCTTGAGAAGGATGAGGCAAGTGTTAAGGTAGAACATAAGGTATGCAAAGGTATGATTGGATCTCTCTTATGCTTGATTGCTTCTAGGCATGCAATTTTATTTAGTGTCTATTTGTGTGCTCGTTTTCAATCAGATCCGAGAGAGTCCCACTTAATAGTTATTAAAATGTTCTTCGGGTATCTGAAAGGCACTATTAACCTAGGGTTGTGCTATAAAAAATCCAAAGACTACAAGCTAGTTGGCTATTGTGATGTTGTCTATGTTGGAGACAGACTTAAGAGGAAAAAACTTTGGGAAGCTGTCAGTTTATGGGAGATGATCTAATCTCATGGTCCAGCAAAAGGCAATCAACAATAACACTTTAAACTGCTGAAGCTGAATATATAATAGCCTCTGGATGCAGCACTCAGATGCTCTGGAATAAAAGTCAGCTAGAAGATTTCTAGATATATGAGAGTAACATTCTTATACTCTATGATAATACTTATGCTGTTTTTTTATCTAGGAATCCTATTTTGCATTCTAGAGCAAAACACATAGAGATAAAATATTACTTCATTCGTGACCACGTTCAGAAGGGTATTTTAAATCTAAAAATTATTAATACAGACCATCAATGGGTTGATATATTTACAAAAAACCTTTGTTGGTTCGTCAACAATCTCTAGCCTTCCTATGAGAGGGTTATTTGCAGAACCGACTATAAAGTCCTGGACTTAGTGTTTGAGTGTATGGTGTTTTGGTAAGCAATGTCTTTGAAAGGTTAAAAAAGCGTAAGTGTAATTCTTGATGAGTTAGGGATGTGATAAAAAGTAAGAGAATGGGAATGTATTAAAAGTAAAGTAAGAAATCAATGGTAAATTTGGTAAGATTAAATGACTTACAAATGTAAATGGAGGCAAAAATACATTTTTGTAGGGAGATGACTCTTTTCTCGTAAACGCTTTGGTACTTCAAGTTTTACTCCTACTGCAAATGCTAAAAATTCCACCTTTACAATATTCCCTAACACTTGTTTAAATACTAATCAAAAGTAACCGTCGGTGGGTTGCGAAACTATCTCGTGATGATGCTTCTCGGTCCACTTCCCCCATGTCTGTAGATAACTACCCACGTTCTTTGATTGCCCACGACCGCCTTCACCATTCAAGTATTTCGACTTTGACCAAAGCCTAAAAATGTCGACCCATGGATGTGTTCACCTTCCTGTCGATTTTGCTCCTACGGGTTCCTTAGTCAAATTGATCATTTTCTTTGGCCGAAATTGGTCAGCTAACAAATTGCCCCCTGAAAAGGTTGGTTTCGACATAAGCTCGTCGATCGAGGAACTTGCCTTTTGATTCCGCAAATTTCGGCTAGCCGTCTTATCACTACTGATGACCTAGGACGTGATAATGATATTTTCGGCCACGCATTTCCCCAGACACTCCACCATCATTAGCAGCTATCCCTAGGTTGTAGGATTCCAATCGAACCCACTAACTCTTCTTACTACTTCCTAGCCAACCATTTATCAATCACTTAGTGCTCGACTGTTCACCTTGCCAACCCATAAATAATTCTCTCTTCTTCCTCAAACATTTTTCTGCTTTCATGCCCAAGCATATTTTCGTCTCATATCTTCAAACAACCTCTGCATTGTAACTTGTTACCTAGAATCTCCAAACTCAACCCATTTGCTTCAGCTCACAATGGCTTCTTCTTCTCATGTCAAAGAACTCACCACCTACGCCACTAGAAACAACCTCATTACTTTCAAACTCACATCCAAAGAGGGTATAAACCGTATTCCTCAACCCACGTCCTCTGATGAAACGGTGGTGAAGAACTGGCAACGCCAGATGCTGATTCCCTTCGTGGTTAATAAGAAACTATTAGCGTTCCATGGGCCTCTCGCAAACCAGAAATCTTCCCCAAAGGCTGTTGCAGCCTTTTTCGCTGGATACAAACCTGGTGCTCCTCCTGCCTTCGATAAATCTGTCGTACTCGATGTCAGATTCATGGAGGCGAAAGCCAGGGTCTTTAGGTCCATGCCTACTCCTGTCAACAAAGAATACCTGGTGTTGCTTGATAAAGTCCAATGAAAACGTCAATACCAATGGAGGAGTGCAGGGATCTACGACCTTATTCAAATATCAAGGTACGCTCATTGTGTAAATCCTTACATGTTACTGGCGTCCCTATATTTTTGGGAAGGCTCCACCAAACATTCCAGTTGCCCTGTGGGATGTTAACACCCACCCTTTTCGACATGGTGGAAATCACCGGCCTTTCGCCGTTGGGGGAAGTCTTCGATCACACCCTTTCGACGGAGAACACCTTCTCGTTTGGTTGGGCCAGCCTTCTGAATTACATCGAAGATCACTACAACAAGGACTTCATCGAGGTGTCTGATGAAGAACATATAGCCTTCCTCACTTTATTGCTTTCATATTATGTATTCTGCCCTGGCTTTTTACAGATAGCAAAAAGCTATATTTGCCTGACGGTCCAGATCCATGAGGGTCGACAGGTGACTTTAGGTAAACTGCTGCTAGCCTCCTTATACCAGGCTTTGGGGCTGGCAGATCCGAAACTAAAGTTTCTCTCCAACACTCCCAAGGTCTTGAATATGTCGAGTCCTTTATGGTTGTTACAACCCTAGCTAAATGCCAGTTTTGATTATCAGCGGGGATACCCCGTGTCAGACTGCATCGTGAAACTAACTAAAGATCGACCAATCAAAGGGGCCAGGTTGGCTCTGATGACCTGCCAAGAGACTCCCAACACACATATCTTCATGAAGTACTTGAATATGTTCATTGAAGTAGACAAATTTTCTCCTGGTATGGCGCCGTTTGTTGATCGACCCTTCGGTCCTCAATGATTCAACGATCCTTTTCCTGGTGGCTCTCTACAGGTTGCAGCATAATCGAACGACATATGGAGAGCCTTTTTAACTCCTACCTTATTGTCCTACAGAATTGAGCCAAGGTCGAAGGGTTCGGTTTCATGAGCTACCAACCGAATCCGGTGGCTCTCCAGTTTGGTTTAAGTCAGATGGTTCTGAAACCCCTGGTTTCTCATGAAACTGGTATTGTATGGTCCAATCGAACATTAACCATTGATGATCACAAAGCCTGTCTCCGTTTCTGTAAATCCGCTCACCGTTATGAACTTACGGTGTTCAAATTTCAACAATCTTTTTTAACAACAATTGACTTTGAAGAATGGTGGAATTCCTACCAGAGTCATTCTTTCCCAAGTGACCAATTCCTCCAAAACATGGTTGAAGCTCTCTCTACCATCGTCTATGAGGTACCTCCTCCGCCTCCCTCCGTTAATCCTCCCGACCCAAAAATCCAAACTTCTCAAGTCGACGAAGCCCCCAAAAAGGTACATGTCATTGATTTCGTTTCCTCTTTTCTCGGGGATGTACAATACTAACAGTTTCTTCTATCAGGGTTGAAAGAGGGTTGTCGCCTCTAGTTAGGCGACTCTAGCAAAGCCTTCGAAGAAGCAACGAGCGCCTTCGTCCGCCACTTCGTAGGTTTTACCTATCCACCTCAGGAAAAAGTTTTTTACCTTATCATTTTTTATTGCCTCTTCACCCATTTTGATATTCAGGTACCTGAAGAAGTACTTGTAGTGGATGATGAGGACTCTGACGGGAGTGTTCACTCGCACATTTTTTCTACATCAAAAGTACCGCCGAAAACACCTCCTACTCCTATAAGGCGGAAGAAGGCTCAAGCCAAGAAGACTCCGTCGAAGGTGGCTACAATGGCTCCAACCCCGACAATCCAAAACGATATCGAGGAGGCTCTCACTCCTTGTGATTCAGAGAGGACTCCTACTGCTTCTCCATCCCCTTATGGATCTTCCATTATTCGTCGACATTTATGTCCACCGACTATAGGTTTATTTTCATCGTGTGATCTAAGACTTCTATCTTTTAGGGACATGTGGGCTCTTTGATTGAGTTCGAAACTATGTTAAAAAATAAGACTGACCATCCTTCATCCGACGTTGTCTTGAGTCCGCAGCGGCAAACAGAGTTTCAAAGTGCCTCACTAGCGGTTCCTCAAAGTCCCATTTCTCCACCAACTCTCAATCCGTCGAACTTTGTTGACAAAAGTGCATTCACCAGCGTTTTAACTTCGAGAGAAATCAGGATTATCAAACAAAGGAACCCCGCTGAGGCCCTTACGAAGTTACAACAAATCCACCGTCTGTCAATTGATGCGCCACTCCCCTCTTCGACCATCGTTGCTTCCTTAGAGCTACATGTTGAGGTTATTTTCATTCTTCAGCAACTGATGGCGTCACTCTTCGAGGGAGAGTTTCTATGTGCTCTTAAAAAAGAAGAGGAACATGCTCGTGATATTTTTAAATTCCTCGACTCACTTGCCCTCCATGATCTTCCTGCCTCAATGGTCAAGTATTTTGTCGAGTTTGAGGCCTTCTTTACCCAATTTGTCAAGGACCTTAACCTTCGACAAAATGCTGACCTTCAGATTAAGACGAAACTCAATGAGGCAAACCTTGAATGAGACTCCAGTGATGCCTATGAACAAAAGCTTGACGAGTTTGAACACGAGAAGGAGGAGCGTCTTCATCAGCGGGAAGCCTTCGACCAACAAATCTCTGACTATCAAGCCCAGATAGCTGAACTTAATAAAAAGATTGCTGAGTAGAAGATAAAAAAGCTTCATTGGAGATGGTTGAGGGAATTCCCACCCAAGAAGCAGTCGACAATGAGTTCTTGAAAGGGATATCCCATGGGGAAAGAGCCCTCAAGATTGAAGCCGACATAAAATACTTGCGTGGAAAGAAGGTTTCTCTCGACAATAGGATTATTCACGAGATAACCTCTTTTGAAGACTTTAAGTCTAGATTCCCTATTTGATCCCTCCTTTGTTTTTTATCTCTACTATAAGGTATGTCTACCATGTTTTGTAATGCCCTTTTGGACCACTATAAAGAATCAATGAATCTTGTTATGTTCGAATCTGGATCTCTTAAAACATAGGTTTATATTTATTTAAATATTTCCCATTCACTCTCAAGACCATTTGATCCCCACCAAGTTCTTTGATCTCATATGCATTGTTAGCAAATTTTCAGATTACCTGAAATGGTCCCTCCCACTTTGGAGACCATTTACCTAGAGTTAAATCTCGACGATCCATAGGTAAGATTACTCTCTAAACAACATCATCAACATTAAAGGATTTTTCCCTTACCTTTCTATTGTATACTTTGGCTACGCGTTCCTTCTGTCATACCAGCATTTCCGCCACGACCAATCTTTCTTCATCCAAATTGACCAATTCGTCAAACATCACCTCCCAATATTGTTCCGACTAGAGGTTGTTCTGACATTGTACTCTAACGGACTGTAAGAAGATCTCTAATGGCAATATGGCATCGTGCCCAAATGTTAGTCGAGAAGGCGTCAAATTTGTTGCCTCCTTTGAGGACATTCGACAGGCCCATAGGATTTGGTCCAGAGTCTTGTGCCAATTATTTGGTGTTTTGGAAACATGTTTTCTAATCAAACTTATTATCACTTTGTTGGCCGCTTCGACTTGGCCGTTTGCTTGTGCGTAGTAAGGCGTAAAGGTAACCAACTTGAAACTTGTGTCTCCATCAAACTCTTGCAACCTTTGTCCCACAAACACTGACCCTTGATCCATGGTAATGGTCTATGGAATGCCAAACCTATATACAATATGTTTTTAGATGAGTTCAATTACTCCCTCCTAATCCACCTTCACCAGAGGGACGACTTCGATCCACTTGGTGAAGTAGTTTATCGCCATTAGGATGAACTTCTGTTGCTTCGACGTGGCTGGTCGAATTTCTGCCATGATGTCTAACGTCCACCCCTTAAAGGGACAAGGCTTTATGATCACATGTAACTTACTCGCTGGCATATGTTGAACACCTGCGTGTCTTTGGCATTCTTGGCATCCCTTGGCGAACTCGATGCAATCTTTCAATACACTAGGCCAATAAACCCCTTGCCGAAACAACAAACACTTCATCTTATGGCATACCTGGTGAGCTCCACAGGCTCCATTATGTACCTCATATATGGCCAAAGATGCTTCAGTATCGCCCAGACATTTAAGTAGTACCCCTTCTGGTGTTTTCTTCAGCAATGCATTTCCTAACAACACATAACTCAAAGCTCTGTATTTGGTTTTCCTGTCAGTGCCTCTGATTGGGCTCTCTAAATATTCTACAATCGGTTTCCTCCAGTCTGTTGGTGATGACCTGTTGACAGTGGAAACTCCATGTCCCCAGGACTTCTTGACTCCACAGGCTTCCTGACCTTCTTTGTCGAGTCGTTCATTACGAATGTCATTCTTGTCGAGGATATCTTCTGTCAGTGGTGGTGTGTTCGACACCATCTTCTCTCAAACTTCAATCATATCTTGGAATTTAGACTTAGACATCTTATATCCGTAAGCGATTTGGGCCAACTCGTTGGCTTCTTGGTTTTTGTTTCTCGGTACATGTCTTATGTCCGTAACCTCAAAGTGTTCCAATAGTTACTTTGCAGTCACAAAATACTTCAGCAAACTTTCCTTGATGCACTTGTATTCGTGTGTGACTTGCTTGACTACCAACTCCGAGTGTCCCCTTAATTCAATTCGGATGGCTCCCGACCCTTTCAAGAGTCGAAGACCAATTATTAAAGCCTCGTACTCAACTTCATTGTTGGAACATTTTTCGCTGATCTTGTACTTAAACTTCATTGGGCCATCCTGTGGGGATAATATCAATACCCCGACTCCCGTTCCATATTTGTTACTCGACCCATTGAAGTACAAACTTCATGGTTTAGTGTCAACCACGTTTAGATATGATTCGACCATGGCATGATCCACTATAAAATCTGCCACGATCTAGCCTTTTATCGCCTTTAAAGGTTTCAGCTTCAGAGAGAACTCTGTTAGCGCCAGTGCCCATTTTCTAATTCTACTATGCAGAATAGGTTTAGACAACATATGTTTAATGATATCGTAATGAGACAAAACATAAACATCAACTAGTTTTATATATTGCTTTAATTTTATACAGGAAAAGTACAAGCAAAAGCATAGTTTCTCTATGAGACTATACCTAGTTTCAACATCTACCAATACTCTACTGAGGTAATATATGGGTCTTTCGACACCAGTAAAATCCTCTTGGGCCAACCTACTCCCTATAGTCGTGTTCGATGCAACAATATATAAACTCATATTTTTCTTCCTACAAGGAGGTGACAAAATATGAGGCTTGGTAAGGTAATCTTTGATCGCGTCGAAAGCCTCTTGTTGCTCTGGGCCCCAGTAAAAATCACTTTCCCTCTTAATTCTGAGCAGTGGTGAAAACACATTAGTTTTACCACTCAAGTTCGATATGAACCTTCTTAGGAAGTTGATCTTCCCAAATAAAGACTGGAGCTGCTTCTTTCTCGAAGGGCTTTTGAGGTGCAAGATCGCCTTTGTTTTGTTTTGATTGATCTTGATACCTCGTTTGTGTACCATGAACCCCAGAAAGTCTCCTGCGTGCACACCGAAAGCACACTTTAGTGGATCCATTTTCAATCCATATTTCCTCATTCTGTTAAAAGAGAGTCGAAGGTGGTCCAGGTGCTCTCCCTGTGATGACGATTTTATCACGATGTCATCGATATACACCTGCATAAAATTTTCAATGAAGTCATGAAATATGGCATTCATAGCCCTTTGGTAGGTTGCTCCTACGTTTTTTAAACCAAACGACATCACGACCCACTCGCACGTCCCCACTGATATTTGCGTTTCCAGCATTTTGTTATGGGTAGCCAGGGCATCTACTTTGCTTGCTAGTTGTTTAAGTTGTTCGCCAGTGTGTATGTTCTGGTTTAAGAAATCTTTATTGGTTTGTTGTTGGGAAGCTATAAAGTTTTCCATCATGATTTCCAAGTTGGATTTTCTAGGGGTATTATTGTTAGGATTCGGTTTCTGATATCCCGGAGGTATAGATGGGGCTTGATTTGGAGACTGTCCAGGTGCGTATAAAGCATTATTACTCTTATATGAGAAGTTTGGATGGTTCTTCCAATTTGGGTTATAGGTATTCGAATAGGGGCTTCCTTGAGCATAGTTTACTTGCTCTGCTTGGATTCCAGTCAAGAGTTGACATTCCGCAGGAGTGTGGCCTTGGATTCCACAGACCTCGCAATTCTGAGTTATAGCAACCACAGCTGCTGGAGGTGATACGTTTAAACTTTCAATCTTCTGGACCAAAGCATCCACTTTTGCATTAACGTGATCAAGGTTACTTATCTCGTACATGCCAGTTTTCGGTTGAGGTTTTTCCACATTCGTTCGTTCGGTTCCCCACTGATAGTGGTTTTGGGCCATGCTCTCGATAAGCTGGTAAGCATCAGCATAAGGTTTATTCATTAGTGCACCACCTGCAGCGGCGTCTATTGTTAACCTTGTGTTGTATAAGAGACCATTATAAAATGTGTGAATTACTAACCAGTCTTCCAAACCATGGTGTGGGCAAAGTCTCATCATGTCTTTGTATCTTTCCCATGCTTCGAAAAGAGACTCGTTGTCTTTCTGTTTAAATCCGTTTATCTGGGCTCTTAACATAGCTGTTTTGCTTGGCGGAAAATATCGGGCAAGAAAAACTTTCTTCAACTCGTTCCATGTGGTGACTGAGTTGGAAGGAAGAGATTGAAGCCATCTTCTAGCGCTATCTCTTAATGAGAAAGGAAAAAGACGAAGTCGAATTGCCTCTGAAGTGACACCATTAGCTTTAACAGTATCAGCGTATTGGACAAATACGGATAAATGAAGGTTTGGATCTTCGGTAAGATTTCCAGAGAATTGGTTCTGTTGCACAGCCTGCAACAATGAAGGTTTAAGTTCAAAGTTGTTTGCTTCGATTGCGGGCGGAGCAATACTTGAATGCGGTTCATCTTGCGATGGAGCGGCGTAATCTCTAAGAGCACGAGCTGGTTCTGCCATCTCGGTTAAAGAAGGAAAATCTTTGAGATCAGGAAGGTCTATAGGAGGGAGATTGTTTTCAGCACGATATTCCCGAATTCGTCGTAAGACTCGGAGATATAGTTCGATATCGTTGATTCGTAAATAGAGCGGTTCGCCTTGAGAGCGAGTGCGTGGCATACAAATCAACGAAAGAAAGAAAATAGAAGAAAAAGAAACCTTAGTCTCTACAGCGTAACGGAAGAGTTACGATATCGATTGAATAAAAGTCCCCGGCAACGGCGCCAAAAACTTGATCGCTCGACTGGGTGAGTCGAGAATGGGATACAAACTGCAAGTGCACAGTTCTATCGCGTAGTTTTAAAAGATATCGATCCCACAGGGACTTATGAATCGATATACCGTTATCTAAGGTTACTACGTAAATCTAAGGTGAAAATGTTTGATTGTTTGGGAAAAACTAAGAGCTAAACTAATATCTAGATTAAATATTAATAAGACGGATATCGGTATGTAGTTCGTCAAAACTAGGGAATCAAGTCTTTGTCGGTTTCTTAGTTGTAAAATGAATCGTTTCGGTTAACTTTATTGGTTAAAGGTTCTATCTCAAACTCTCGCTCTGTTGAATAAACCATGATTTTATATTAATGTTGCTGTCACTTATAATTAAGTCAAAAACCATATTTTGAAAACAATAAAGTTGCAGAAACTCTTTTTAAGAAAATACTGACCGTTTTAAACACCCTTATCTCAAACTCTCGCTCTGTTGACTTAGGTTATATAATTAAATCCAAATGCTTAACTCTCGTCCTCACATTCAATCTTTAAAAATACTTTTTGGAAAAGGTCAGAATTTAATTAACTCTAAAACTTGCTCTCGCCCTGATCTAGAATTAATGCCTAACTTACACTGTCCAGTTAAAATCTCAAACTCTCGCTCTATTGATTTTAACTTCTTTATGTCTTTTACTTTTGTAAAAAATCTTGTTATTAAACCTGTAAGTTGAAACCGTAAAAAGATTGATTTTGATTTTAAGTTTAGATAGACCGACTCAGTCTTGATCCCTTATTCTGCTTACTTTACATACCGATACCTAGGCAAATTAGCCAGACATGCTAAATAAATAAGAACTTATATCATGCATAAACAGACTCATTCCAGGCAGATAATATAGATAAATAATAAAATAAAATATTAAATAACGATTAAAGAACCTGAATGCGTAATACAATGGTCTTGAACACTCCACCACAAGCCGGTAGGATTTGTTCTTGGATTCATCAATTAAACAGTAAATTAAATCAAGGAAATAAAACTGGAATATAACGTAAGGTTAAATCCAGTATAAAGTTGCACAATAGTTTCCGGTGTAGAAACTATTATGCGAAAAAATATCTAAAAGTTAAAATTGGAAAGGTAAATTTGCAAGGGAAAAAGAATGTAAAGCTTGCAAAAGAAATAAATAAAACAAACAATGCTAAGTGCTGGAAAGGAAAAAATAAGCAAAAGGCGTGAAAAGAAAATTTGGCAGAGCTTCGGCAATGTGAGCGTGGAAAAACCGGTCCTTTGAAACTTCCCAATTAGCTGCTATTTATACAGCTGCTGGTGTAACTACTTTTCAAGGGTTTCCGTGTGCGTGGTCTCGTTCCGAGGGTTAAGCGTGCGTGGAAGTAGGCTTCAACGTGGTCAGTTGAGTTCCTTGCGCCAAAAATATAGAGGACTGGTGTGACGTTCGTCACACCATGTGTGACGCTCGTCACAGGAGTGCTTTTAGTGTGACGCTCGTCACAACCCTTGTGACGCCCGTCACAGTCATAACGCGCACTTTCTTTGGGCTGGGCTTGGTCTTTGTTATTTGTTTCCTTTTTATTCCTTTTTACACCTCCTTTTCTTCCCTTTTTCACTTTTGCTTCAAAATGGATACCTGACATAAATAGCAAGGAAATACTGCATAATATCTGATAAAATGAGATAAACTAAAGTAAATGATAATATAATCTAATTGAATTAAGTCTTAAAATGTGATATAATTTCGTGTTATCAAACTCCCCCATACTTAAATCTTTGCTTGTCCTCAAGCAAAATTCAGTATAGAACTTGTTAAAAGTTTTAGCCAGATGAAATTTCAAAGCACACATCAATTCGTACTAGGTTGCAAATGGATTTTTGTTTAGGAGGACTTGAGTTTAATCTTGACATCAACAACTACCGTTACAACTTAGATAACCCTACCTTATGCAAATCAGTTCAAGTACCCTATGATAGCTATCCTGGTTCCTTTAGTCTTATTTTACCCGTTTTCATTCTAGCGAAATCACATTAAGCCCTTTATCTTTTCGCGCACATAGTGGAGTAACCGGTTAGTGATTATGATCCGCTTTTAGCTAGAAGTTCTGGTACACAAGTCGGATAACTTCATTATTCAGTCCATTGCAAATTGCGGGGGATCGAACCGTAGTCCGCCCTACCAAGTTCAGTACCAGATTCCTACTGAACCAACTCATAATGGATCTTTTGTATTGTGCTTTTGCATGATCTGCAACCTTTAGATTAAATGATCTGGTAAGGATCACCTAATTTAATTAGTGCATTTCTTGATATATTTATATATTTTAGGTTACTTTGGGGATCATTCACTTATATTCATCGGCTCTCCACGTAGTTTGCTATTAAGATGGTGCTGACTTCTGTATAAACTACTTGGGGTTGCCATAGAACTAAAAGTTCAAGGAATCGGTATAATAGGTACTTTATCCTGATCTAACATATTGAGGTTCTCAGAGCGTTGTTATGGTAATGATTTTGTTTTGATTTCACTCAAGTTTTATAGAGTAAGCAACCTTTATACTTATTGGGTGTGTTAAATTTTTGTTATGGCTCAAGAAAATTGAGGGGAATAGATAAAGAGAATTTTTTTTATTTTTTTTTTATTTTTTTTTTTTTTTAGATAATAAGAAAGGGAAATAACAATGAAAGGGAAAATAACATACTTGAATAATGGTAATAGGAAGAATATTGTTTCCCCCCCATACTTAAACTGAACATTGTCCTCAATGTTTTAAGGGAAGGAAATACAAGATGGAAAGGAAAAAGAAAATAACAACTAAGGCTGCCTTCCGCCTCTGGTTCTTGGACCTGGTGATCTTTGACGTATGTCTAAGTTGTCGAACCTGCTGAACAATTCAGTAAACCGCTGGTCGGTTATGGCATTCCGAGCGTCCTGTTGCTGTTGCATTTGACGCATCATCTGCATCATCTCTGCATTCTGTACCTGCATTCCATCGATAGCATCCATAATGTCGTCGTTGGTCGCAGGCCTTCTTCGTCGACGACGTTGGGAGGATGGGCCGGCTGCATTTCTGGAAGGGTTGAGCGGGACTGATTGTTGTGTTGGCGGATGATCACCTTGTTCCATTTCTTCAAACTCATCTGTTTGTGGGTTTGTTTGTAAAGGCTCGGTGGTTTCAGGAGCGTTTAGATCGTAGAGGTGGCGGTCGGGGTTTGTGACATCAGTTAGGGCGATGTTTGGTAGAACAACGCTTGGGACAACCTGGTTGTTCACCATAAGATAATATCCTCCGCCGACTCTGTTTTTAATCAGGCGGCTGGAGCGGCAATAGCTGATATCCATAGACAGGGGAGGTAGGGATTCTAAAGTTTGGAGTCTATCCCCTAGGTGTAGGCCAAGTGCTATGGAGGTTATTAATCCACCAATTATAAAGGGTTGCCGGCCTCTAGCACATAAGGTGCGGATATGATGAAAGAGAAAAGAGGCGGCGTTTACCTGAGTATCCGGTTCGAAAACGCATTGGAGGAAAAATAGCTCCTTTGAGTTGACCTTGCTGTTGTTTGGTCTTCCAAAAATTGTGTTTTGCAAGATGCGGATGAAGTACCGGATAGTGGGGTTATGTATATGGGAGAGAAGGAGTTCTTCCCAGTTGTAGGTATCTATACCGGTAATTTTCTTAAAAAGGCCAAAAACGCCAACTGTGTTCCAGTTTGAGTTTGGAGGGATTCTGGGATGTACCTGACCTTCTATGGGAAATTGTAACATGGTACTCAATTGGTTTTGGGTTAAGGAGTACTCAGTGTTGAACATGCGGAAGGTTGCGGTACCGGTTAAAAATTCGTCTTCACCGGCGGGAGTGGTGTAGTCGTATGAACTTAAGAATTCTAAGGTTAGGGATGGGTAGGTGGGTTGATTATGAGTGCAAAGGAAGGTTAAGTCGGCTAGGCGGAGCATCCATTCGATACCTTGGAGTAATCCTAATTGTTGTAAACAAGTTAAATCGGGGTACCTGGTGGAAGCGACGCCTCGCTGTTGGAAACGTTCGAATTGCTCTTGCTGGTAGTTGTCATCTCCGGATCGGAAGATGATATTTCCGAAATTTTGATTTCCCGCCATTGTGATGAATTTTTGAAGGGGTGATTTGGAAAGAAATGTATTTGATATGAGAGAATTGTTTTGTGGTGAATGAAGGAAGTTTTGGTAGGTATTTATAGGAGAAGGATTGGAAGATAAAAGAAAAAGTGGTTGAAGAGTAATTAAGTGTGGTAAATGAAAAATGAATGGGGAATGTAAAAAAAATTAAAGTGTAACGTTCGTCTCCAACGGCTCCCTAACGTTCACATGTCTGAGGGGCGTTACGCTCGTCACAAGGCTGTGACGCTCGTAACAGGCAATAGGCGTGCCGTCCGTTATGGGTAGTGTGACGCTCGTCACACATTTCTTTTTGGAAAGGCTTTCAGCAGCGCCTCACAGAATTACTTTGGTAGGTATTTTAATGTTTCATTTTGCTTATGATCATTTTTAGTCTGCAGTTTTAATGTATTGTGCACGCTTACTTGCTTTGTATAATAATAATAATAGGTAACAACAGTAGAGCATAATAGCCATTGCATAATAAAATTAACTAAACAGCTTCAATAAGAATGATCATAATGTATTACAGGGGAAAAAAAAAACAATGAAATGAAATAGAAATAAACATGAATTCGAACAACATTAATGAAAAATCTAGCCTAAAACTAAATAACTTAGAAAGAAATAACTAAATTCCATCTATCTTCGGATCTCTGGCCGGAGGAGTAAAAGAGTTAACATGATGCCGTAACATACGTAACTGACTTGCCGTGCTGCTCATGTATTCTAGGATTTCAAGTCTCAAGTTGTGGAAATCTTCCCTGAGGGCGTCTTGTTCTGACCTCAAGGCTTCAATGACGGTTTTAATATCTGTTCCTGGCATATGATGTCGGAGATCAGGCATGACTGATTCTTCGGTCAGGGCAGGCTGAGGGGGAGGATCAATATCATAGTAGCCTGAAGGTGTCTGAGGGTCAGATTCAGCAAGAGAGATATGGTCAACATAGTGCTCATAGTCATCACAAATCTCATAATCCTGGATGGATTCAGTGGATCCAGCAGGAGTTGGGGTTTCATTCAGGTTATAGAGCCAGTTCCTTTGATTATGAACACTAGTTCTAGGATCGGGCATGGTGAATAGGCAGAGAACCTGGTTATCAATAATAAGCTCGAACTCATCAGACCCTATGTTTGCTATAAACATAGTGTTGAAGAGGAAGGGTATACTCATAGTAGTAATGCCACAAAAAGGGCTAAGGTCAAGCATAGGCTGACGTAATCCAATAGCATTACCTATCATAGTGATCAAACCGCCTATTCTAATGGGTGCTCGCTCATCCTGGATAAGGTGGTCCAAATTAGCTAACATAAAAGTAGCACCGTTTACTGGACGGTTCTGGGAAGCACAAAATATGATGAAGAGTTCATCACGTGAAACTGAAGTACTATTTGGCTTCTTCCCAAATAAAGTGTGGGTCAGGATCTTATGGAAATAGCGAAAAGCCGGGTTATGTATGTTTCCAGAGAAAAACTCATGTTCTTCGGGCTCATCATTTCCAGTCAGCTTACCCCAAAAGTGTTCAAGCTCTCTATATTCAAAAAGTTCTTCCTGGCTTACAGTGAATGTATCAAAGGAGGTAGGAAAACCCAAAAGGTTGGTGAAGTCTCTAATATTAAATTGGTACTCCATATTGAACATTCTGAACTGGATAAAACCTCTGCTAATTCCTTTTCCATGGCTAGGTAGATAGATTAATGAACTAAGGAATTCTAGTGTGAGTCTCCGGTAGGTGGTGAAATGTCTCCGGATAGGGGAGGTCTCCCATCCTATCTGATTCAGCAAAAACAGGACACTCTGTCTCAATCCAAGGGCAGTCATAGCCCAATCATCAGCATATAAACTAGGTATCATCTCTCTAGCGGCTAGTTCTTCAAACTTTCGTTTCTGAGCCATTCCTCTGAACTTGATACCCATACGATCAGAATGTCCCATCTGGTTAGTGTTAGCTAGAGAAAAGAAACATGAGTTTAAGTCAGGATTTGGCCAAATGCCGAAAGAAGAAAAGAATTATTATTATTATATATAGATATATTTTTTTTTTCTTTTTGAATAAATCAATAATGAATACTAAATAGAAATTAAAAGAATAATTAAGAGAAAAATAAGGAAATGATAATAATAATAGAATAATAAAATAACAAATTAATTTGTGGGTTGTCTCCCACTAAGCGCTTTGTTTAAATGTCGCAAGCTCGACAAATAAACTATTAAATATAGTCTATGAGTCCTGGGGGCGTTTCGTCTAAGTGTAGAATTTGCGAATCCTCGTTGGTTTCCGCATAGTGATAATGTTTCAGACGTTGCCCGTTTACGGTGAACGGTTCTGTAGATTGTCCTTTTATTTCTACCGCTCCACTGGGAAAGATTTTAGTGATATGAAAAGGTCCTGACCATCTGGATCGTAGTTTTCCCGGGAATAACTTTAGTCTAGAGTTAAACAAAAGTACTGCGTCGCCTTGCTTGAAGATTTTCCTTGATATACGCTTGTCATGCCATTGTTTTGTTCTTTCTTTATAGATTTTGGCATTTTCATAGGCGTCTCTTCTGAGTTCCTCTAATTCGTTTATGTCAAGGATTCTCTTTTCACCGGCGGCTTTATAATTCAAATTTAAATTTCTAATAGCCCAATAGGCTTTATGTTCTAATTCTACCGGGAGGTGACAGGATTTTCCATAAATGAGCTTAAATGGGGTCGTCCCTATGGGAGTTTTATAAGCAGTTCGGTATGCCCATAAAGCTTCTGGTAATTTCAATGACCAATCTTTCCTTGAAGTGGCGACCGTTTTTTCTAGTATTTGCTTGATTTCTCTGTTAGATACTTCCACTTGTCCACTGGTTTGAGGGTGGTAAGGTGTTGCTATCCTATGTCTCACTCCATATTTAAGTAGTAGTTTTTCGAGTACCTTGGATATAAAGTGTGATCCACCATCACTGACTACTATTCTTGGGATGCCAAATCTCGGAAATATTATATTTTTAAAGAGTCTAGTTACTACTCGGGTGTCATTTGTTGGAGAAGCTATAGCTTCGATCCATTTTGATACGTAGTCAACTGCCACGAGTATGTATTTGTTACCGAAAGAGGATGGGAAAGGTCCCATGAAGTCTATCCCCCACACGTCAAAAATCTCTACTTCCAAAATACCTTTTTGTGGCATCTCGTCACGTCTAGATATGTTTCCCGTGCGTTGACATCTGTCACACTCCTTAATAGCCGCATGTACGTCCTTCCATATAGTTGGCCAATAAAAGCCAGCTTGTAGGATTTTAGAGCAGGTCTTGGATGTACTTGTGTGTCCACCATAAGGCGCAGAGTGACAGTGTTGGATTATATTTTCTACCTCTTCTTCGGGTATACATCGACGGAAAATACCATCGGGGCCTCTTTTGAAAAGTAAGGGATCATCCCAGTAATAGTGTTTTATGTCGTGGAAGAATCGTTTCTTCTGCTGGTAAGATAAAGTAGGTGGAACTATTCCGGCAGCTAAATAATTGACTAGATCAGCGTACCATGGTATGACAGATATAGCTAAGGTGGTTTCTACTTGCATGTCGGAGTTGTTCTCTTCCAGAGTAGCTATGAGTTTATCATACGAGAAATCATCATTAATGGATGTTCTTTCTGGTTCAAGGTTCTCAAGTCTAGAGAGATGGTCTGCTACTACGTTTTCAGTTCCTTTCTTGTCCTTGATTTCTAAGTCGAATTCTTGTAGTAACAAGATCCATCTTAGGAGTCTAGGTTTAGCATCCTTTTTTGTTAAAAGGTACCTGATAGCAGCGTGATCAGTGTAAACTATTATTTTGGCTCCTACCAGGTAAGAACGAAATTTATCTAGCGCAAATACCACTGCTAGGAGTTCTTTCTCGGTTGTGGCATAATTCATCTGCGCTTCATCCAGGGTTCTGCTAGCGTAATATATAACGTGAAGCTTTTTATCCTTTCTTTGTCCTAAAACAGCACCTACAGCATAATCACTGGCATCGCACATTATTTCGAATGGTTCATTCCAGTCTGGTGTCTGCATAATGGGTGCGGAGATCAATGCTTGTTTAAGAGTTTGAAATGCTTTTAAACAGTTATCGTCGAATATGAATTCAGCATCTTTCATCAACAGTCCGGTTAAGGGTTTAGTTATCTTAGAGAAGTCTTTGATGAATCGTCGGTAAAAACCGGCGTGTCCTAAAAAGCTTCGTACTTCTCTCACAGTTCTTGGGGGTTGAAGATTTTCGATTACCTCTATTTTGGCTTTGTCTACTTCAATTCATCTGTTCGAGATGATGTGTCCTAAAACAATGCCTTCTTGTACCATAAAGTGGCACTTTTCCCAATTAAGTACTAAGTTTACTTTTACACATCGTTCCAGAACTCTTTCCAGGTTTTCAAGGCATTCTTCGAAACTTTGTCCGTATACAGAAAAGTCATCCATAAATACTTCCATGATGTTTTCGAGAAAGTCGGCGAATATTGCCATCATGCATCTTTGAAAAGTTGCAGGGGCATTACACAGACCAAACGGCATTCGTCTATACGCGAAGGTACCAAAAGGGCATGTGAATGTTGTCTTTTCTTGGTCATCAGGGTGAATTGGTATTTGAAAGAAGCCTGAATAACCGTCTAAATAACAGAAATGTGAATGTTTAGCTAATCGTTCTAACATCTGGTCAATGAATGGTAAAGGGAAATGATCTTTTCGGGTTGCTTTGTTTAGTTTCCTATAATCAATGCACATTCTCCATCCCGATTCGATTCGTTTAGTTATAGTTTCTCCTTTTTCGTTTTCAATAACGGTTATGCCTCCTTTCTTTGGTACAACGTGTACAGGACTAACCCATTTGCTATCAGATATAGGATATATAATACCTGCTTCTAATAACTTGGTTATTTCTTTCTTTACTACCTCACTTAGGATCGGATTTAGTCTTCTCTGGTGTTCCCTAGAGGTTTTACAGTCTTCTTCTAACATGATGCGGTGCATACAAATAGAAGGGCTTATTCCTTTGAGATCGGTGATGTGGTATCCTAGTGCGGTTGGATATTTTCTTAAGATATGTAGGAGTTTTTCTGTTTCGAGTCTTCCTAGATCTGCATTAACTATCACAGGTCGTTCAAGTTCTAAGTCTAGGAATTCATATCTCAGATTTTTGGGAAGTGTCTTCAAATCAGGGGTTGGTTTGTTAAGACACTGCGTAGGATCCGGTGTTATTGCTAAGCATTGTTTAGATTTGTCCTCTAAAAGATAGTCTGATGATTTGTCTTCTCCTGACTCTGCTTCTTTTATGCATTCATCGATGATATCCATGAAATAACATGTATCTTCTATTGCAGGTGCTTTCAAGAATTGGGAAAGAATGAATTCAATTTTCTCTTCACCTACTTCGAAGGTGAGTCGTCCTCGTTTTACGTCTATGATTGCACCGGCAGTTGCTAAGAATGGTCTTCCTAGTATAATAGGTGTCGTATCATCTTCTCTAATGTCCATAATTGTGAAGTCAGTGGGAATGTAAAACTGACCTATGCGTACGGGAACGTTTTCAAGGATTCCTACAGGATATTTGATGGAACGATCTGCTAATTGCACAGACATTTTGGTCGGTCTTAATTCTCCCATTTCCAGTTTCTTACATATGGATAAAGGCATAACGCTAATTCCGGCTCCTAAATCGCATAAGGCTTTGTCGATGACAAATTTTCCTATGTGACAGGGTATAGAGAAACTACCCGGATCCTTGAGTTTAGGGGGCATGTTTTGGATTATAGCGCTACATTCGGCAGGGAGTGTAACGGTTTCGCTATCCTCAAGTTTCCTCTTATTAGAAAGAATTTCTTTTAAGAATTTAGCATATGAGGGCATCTGCGTAATAGCTTCGGTAAACGGAATTGTAACGTTTAATTGTTTAAGGAGATCAACAAATTTTCTAAATTGGCCTACATCTTTGGTTTTAACAAGCCTTTGAGGGTAAGGTATAGGTGGTTTGTAAGGTGGTGGAGGTACATAAGGTTCCTTCTTTTCTAGGGTTTCCTTATTACTCTCTTCCTTTTCCTTAGGTTCACTTTCCTCAGTAGATTTCTTAGGGTTTTGGTTTTCTATCCTTGGGTCAGACGGTCCTTCCACTTCCGTTCCACTTCTCAATATAATTGCATGAGCTTGGCTTCTCGGATTGGGTTGGGGCTGTCCAGGGAATGTACCAGTTGGTGCAGCAGTAGGTGCTTGTTGTTGAGCTACTTGAGATATTTGCGTTTCCAGCATTTTGTTATGGGTAGCCAGGGCATCTACTTTGCTTGCTAGTTGTTTAAGTTGTTCGCCAGTGTGTATGTTCTGGTTTAAGAAATCTTTATTGGTTTGTTGTTGGGAAGCTATAAAGTTTTCCATCATGATTTCCAAGTTGGATTTTCTAGGGGTATTATTGTTAGGATTCGGTTTCTGATATCCCGGAGGTATAGATGGGGCTTGATTTGGAGACTGTCCAGGTGCGTATAAAGCATTATTACTCTTATATGAGAAGTTTGGATGGTTCTTCCAATTTGGGTTATAGGTATTCGAATAGGGGCTTCCTTGAGCATAGTTTACTTGCTCTGCTTGGATTCCAGTCAAGAGTTGACATTCCGCAGGAGTGTGGCCTTGGATTCCACAGACCTCGCAATTCTGAGTTATAGCAACCACAGCTGCTGGAGGTGATACGTTTAAACTTTCAATCTTCTGGACCAAAGCATCCACTTTTGCATTAACGTGATCAAGGTTACTTATCTCGTACATGCCAGTTTTCGGTTGAGGTTTTTCCACATTCGTTCGTTCGGTTCCCCACTGATAGTGGTTTTGGGCCATGCTCTCGATAAGCTGGTAAGCATCAGCATAAGGTTTATTCATTAGTGCACCACCTGCAGCGGCGTCTATTGTTAACCTTGTGTTGTATAAGAGACCATTATAAAATGTGTGAATTACTAACCAGTCTTCCAAACCATGGTGTGGGCAAAGTCTCATCATGTCTTTGTATCTTTCCCATGCTTCGAAAAGAGACTCGTTGTCTTTCTGTTTAAATCCGTTTATCTGGGCTCTTAACATAGCTGTTTTGCTTGGCGGAAAATATCGGGCAAGAAAAACTTTCTTCAACTCGTTCCATGTGGTGACTGAGTTGGAAGGAAGAGATTGAAGCCATCTTCTAGCGCTATCTCTTAATGAGAAAGGAAAAAGACGAAGTCGAATTGCCTCTGAAGTGACACCATTAGCTTTAACAGTATCAGCGTATTGGACAAATACGGATAAATGAAGGTTTGGATCTTCGGTAAGATTTCCAGAGAATTGGTTCTGTTGCACAGCCTGCAACAATGAAGGTTTAAGTTCAAAGTTGTTTGCTTCGATTGCGGGCGGAGCAATACTTGAATGCGGTTCATCTTGCGATGGAGCGGCGTAATCTCTAAGAGCACGAGCTGGTTCTGCCATCTCGGTTAAAGAAGGAAAATCTTTGAGATCAGGAAGGTCTATAGGAGGGAGATTGTTTTCAGCACGATATTCCCGAATTCGTCGTAAGACTCGGAGATATAGTTCGATATCGTTGATTCGTAAATAGAGCGGTTCGCCTTGAGAGCGAGTGCGTGGCATACAAATCAACGAAAGAAAGAAAATAGAAGAAAAAGAAACCTTAGTCTCTACAGCGTAACGGAAGAGTTACGATATCGATTGAATAAAAGTCCCCGGCAACGGCGCCAAAAACTTGATCGCTCGACTGGGTGAGTCGAGAATGGGATACAAACTGCAAGTGCACAGTTCTATCGCGTAGTTTTAAAAGATATCGATCCCACAGGGACTTATGAATCGATATACCGTTATCTAAGGTTACTACGTAAATCTAAGGTGAAAATGTTTGATTGTTTGGGAAAAACTAAGAGCTAAACTAATATCTAGATTAAATATTAATAAGACGGATATCGGTATGTAGTTCGTCAAAACTAGGGAATCAAGTCTTTGTCGGTTTCTTAGTTGTAAAATGAATCGTTTCGGTTAACTTTATTGGTTAAAGGTTCTATCTCAAACTCTCGCTCTGTTGAATAAACCATGATTTTATATTAATGTTGCTGTCACTTATAATTAAGTCAAAAACCATATTTTGAAAACAATAAAGTTGCAGAAACTCTTTTTAAGAAAATACTGACCGTTTTAAACACCCTTATCTCAAACTCTCGCTCTGTTGACTTAGGTTATATAATTAAATCCAAATGCTTAACTCTCGTCCTCACATTCAATCTTTAAAAATACTTTTTGGAAAAGGTCAGAATTTAATTAACTCTAAAACTTGCTCTCGCCCTGATCTAGAATTAATGCCTAACTTACACTGTCCAGTTAAAATCTCAAACTCTCGCTCTATTGATTTTAACTTCTTTATGTCTTTTACTTTTGTAAAAAATCTTGTTATTAAACCTGTAAGTTGAAACCGTAAAAAGATTGATTTTGATTTTAAGTTTAGATAGACCGACTCAGTCTTGATCCCTTATTCTGCTTACTTTACATACCGATACCTAGGCAAATTAGCCAGACATGCTAAATAAATAAGAACTTATATCATGCATAAACAGACTCATTCCAGGCAGATAATATAGATAAAAAATAAAACAAAATATTAAATAACGATTAAAGAACCTGAATGCGTAATACAATGGTCTTGAACACTCCACCACAAGCCGGTAGGATTTGTTCTTGGATTCTTCAATTAAACAGTAAATTAAATCAAGGAAATAAAACTGGAATATAACGTAAGGTTAAATCCAGTATAAAGTTGCACAATAGTTTCCGGTGTAGAAACTATTATGCGAAAAAATATCTAAAAGTTAAAATTGGAAAGGTAAATTTGCAAGGGAAAAAGAATGTAAAGCTTGCAAAAGAAATAAATAAAACAAACAATGCTAAGTGCTGGAAAGGAAAAAATAAGCAAAAGGCGTGAAAAGAAAATTTGGCAGAGCTTCGGCAATGTGAGCGTGGAAAAACCGGTCCTTTGAAACTTCCCAATTAGCTGCTATTTATACAGCTGCTGGTGTAACTACTTTTCAAGGGTTTCCGTGTGCGTGGTCTCGTTCCGAGGGTTAAGCGTGCGTGGAAGTAGGCTTCAACGTGGTCAGTTGAGTTCCTTGCGCCAAAAATATAGAGGACTGGTGTGACGTTCGTCACACCATGTGTGACGCTCGTCACAGGAGTGCTTTTAGTGTGACGCTCGTCACAACCCTTGTGACGCCCGTCACAGTCATAACGCGCACTTTCTTTGGGCTGGGCTTGGTCTTTGTTATTTGTTTCCTTTTTATTCCTTTTTACACCTCCTTTTCTTCCCTTTTTCACTTTTGCTTCAAAATGGATACCTGACATAAATAGCAAGGAAATACTGCATAATATCTGATAAAATGAGATAAACTAAAGTAAATGATAATATAATCTAATTGAATTAAGTCTTAAAATGTGATATAATTTCGTGTTATCAACGATCCATAGGTAAGATTACTTTCCAAATATAATTATCAATAGTAAGGGTTTTTTCCCTTACCTTTCTATTGTATACTTTGGTTACATGTTCCTTCTATTGTACCAGCATTTCCGCCGCGGCCAATCTTTCTTCGTCCAAATCGACCAATTCATCAAACATCATCTCCCAATACTGTTCCGACAGGAGGTCGTTCTGGCGTTGTACTCTAACGGAATGTAAGTAGATCTCTAATGGCAGTATGGCATCGTTCCCATACGTTAGTCGAAAAAGCGTCGAATTTGTTGCCTCCTTTAGGGACGTTCGACAGGGCCATAAGATTTTGTCCAAAGTCTTGTGCCAAATCTTTGATTTTTTGGAAACATGTTTGCTAATCAAACTTATTATCACTTTGTTGGCCGCTTCGACTTAGCCATTTTCTTGTGGGAAACCAACCTGAAACATGTTTCTCCAGCGAACTCTTGCATCCTTTGTCCCACAAACACTAACCCTTGAACCATGGTAATGGTCTATGGGATTCCAAACCGATATATAATATGTTTTTGGATGAATTCAATTACCGCCTCCAGATCCACCTTCACCAGAGGGACGACTTCGATCCACTTGGTGAAGTAGTCTATCCCCACTAGGATGAACTTATGTTGCTTCGACGAGGCTGTTCGAATTTCACCAATGACGTCTAATGCCCACCCCTTAAAGGGCCAAGGCTTGATGATCGCATGCAACTCACTCGCTGAAATATGTTGAACACCTGCGTGTCTTTGGCATTCTGGGCATCCCTTGGCAAATTCGATGCAATCTTTCAACATACTGGGACAATAAACCCCTTGCCAAATCAACAACCACTTCATATCATGGCCTGCGTGGTGGATGTCACATGCTCCACTATGTACCTCATATATGGCCAACTATGCTTCAGTATCTCCTAGGAATTTAAGTAATACCTGTAAGACCCTAAATTTGACCCTAAGATCCCTCATGGCATCATATCATTGCTCTTTGCATTGCCTCAAGGATCATAACATGTGTGGCTCCTTAACCCTAGGGTTAGGACTTGTGTGAGTTGGTTTGAGACCACCAAGAGTGCTTGAATTGTATTTATTGCTTTTCTTATTTTATTTACTAACCAAAAGCATAAAAATATGTCACTAACATCTTTTGCTTTGAAGCTTAAGCAGTCATTTAATCCAAGGCTTCTAGGAGGCTCCTATGCTCATTGAAATGGCCAGATGAAACTGAAAGCAAGTATGACAAGGGTTCCCAAAGTTCTCAATCATCATATATGTCTCCCAAGTATCTCAATTTGTCAATTTGATCAAGATAAACCAAAGGGCTTGAGGCTTGTTTCCCAAGGAAACCCTAATTCAACTATGCATTGACTATGCCTTGCCCATGAAGCAACCTCAACCTATGATCAAATTCAATCAATGGAAGTTCTTTCATTCATAATTTTATGCATATATGAGCTTATGTGAGAATCCTCAATCAGTCACTCATTAAGATTGGAAGTTTGGACTTGAGAAGTTGACCAGTCAAGTCATCTGACCAAATTGAAATCCACTGAGACCTAACTTTTGATGTGTTTGTCAAATGAAGATGACCCCAAGAGAAATCATGTTCTTAACAACTATATTAATAACGTTCATGTTCATCAAAAATTCATTTGAAACATGTAAGGTCATCATTCATTTCAAAACATTATAGGTCATTTTGATTGAAACCCTAATTTTGGGTCAACTTCCCAATGGCCTAACTCCTTCATTTTTTATGATTTTGAGATGAGACCAATTGAATTGGAAAGATTAAGATGTATAATTCAAATGTTATGTTGGACAAAATTTCATAATTGTAAGACCCTAATTTTTACCCTAAGATCCCTCATGGCATCATAACATTACTCATTGCATTTTGCCTCAAGGATCATAACATCTTGGCTCCTTACCCTTGGGTTGAGACTTGTGTGAGTTGGTTTGAGATCACCAAGCATGCTTGAATTGTATATTATTGCTTTTCTTATTTTTTTTACTAACCAAAAGCACAAAAATATGTCACTAACTTTGTTTGTTTTGAAGCTCAAGCAGTCATGTGATCCAAGGCTCTTATGAGGCTCCTATGCTCATTGATATGGCTAGATGAAGATGAAATCAAGCATGAAAATGGTTCACAAAGCTCTAAATCATCATATATGCCTCCCAAGTATCTCACTTTGTCAATTTGATCAAAATAAACCAAAGGACTTGAGGATTGTTTCCCAAGGAAACCCTAATTCAACTGTGCATTGACTGTGCCTTGCTCATGAAGCAATCTCAACCTATGATCAAATAAAATGAAGATAAGTTCTTTAATTCATCATTTTATGCATATATGAGCCTATTTGAGTGTCCTAAATCATTCATTCATCATGATTTGAAGTTTGGACTTGAGAAGTTGATCAGTCAATACATCTGACTATTTTGAAATTCACTGAGACCTAACTTTTGATGTGTTTGTCAAATGAATATTATCTTCAGAGAAAAAATGTTCTTAAGAATCATATGAACAACTTTCATGTACATCAAAAATCCATTTGAAACTTGTCTTCCAGATCTAATCTCAGCCTTGCGTTGTTATGACTTATTTTAATATCTGATGCCACGCTGTTGACTAACACTCACCATACGCACGCGCTTTCTGGCTGTCTGATGAGCCACGTCAATTAATGAGCCATGATCTGACGCCTCAGGATTTTTCTCTTTTATTAATTTCTGTTTTAATTTTTTTTATTCCATTTTATTTTAAAAATTCATAACTTCTTTATTTGGAATCACAAAAATATGGGACCAATTGCAAAAAATTTCTCTTAAATTCTAGTTTCTAAAAATTATTTTTAATTATTTTTGTGATTCCATTAATATTTTTTGTGAATTATTTCTTTTCTGGTTGTTTTTAATTCATTTAAAATACCTTTTGATTTTCAAAATCTCCAAAAATATTTTCTTAACATCCTTGGATGATGATGAATCTATGAAAAATATTCTCATCAATTTCTTAATTGATTTGAGATTTATTTTAGATTTTAGTCCAATTATGTTATTTTTCTTCATTTTTAATTGTTTAAAAATAGTTTCTGTTTTCAAAAAATGTTGAGAAATTTTGTCAAACGTTGTTTGATCATGTTAGACTTATGATGATCCAATTGGACTTATCAAAGTTGATTTGAATTGGATTTGAAGTTTGACCTTTATTTGTTCATTTTATTTTATGTATTATTTTAATTCCAAAAAAATACCAAATATATGTTTGACCCTTCTTGACTTCTAATCTTCATTTCACTTCTGCTTACCATTGATTGATGTTGATTCCATTCATGTTTGATCAATGTGTTTTGGTTATGTCTTTTGATTTCTCATTTTGGTTCATTCCATTTCCATCTTCATCTTTTTCTTTTTCTTTTGACCAGTCAAGTCATCTGACCAAATTGAAATCCACTGAGACCTAACATTTGATATGTTTATCAAATGAAGATGACCCCAAGAGAAAAAATGTTCTTAAGAACTATACTAACAACTTTCATGTTCATCAAAAATTCATTTGAAACATGTAAGGTCATCATTCATTTCAAAACATTATAGGTCATTTTGACTGAAACCCTAATTTTGGGTCAACTTCCCAAGGACCTAACTCCCTCATGGCATCATAACATTACTCATTGCATATTGCCTCAAGGATCATAGCATCTTGGCTCCTTACCCTTGGGTTGAGACTTGTGTGAGTTGGTTTGAGATCACCAAGCATGCTTGAATTGTATATTATTTCTTTTCTTATTTTTTTACTAACCAAAAGCACAAAAATATGTCACTAACTTTGTTTGTTTTGAAGCTCAAGCAGTCATGTGATCCAAGGCTCCTATGAGGCTCCTATGCTCATTAATATGGCTAGATGAAGTTGAAATCAAGCATGAAAATGGTTCACAAAGCTCTAAATCATCATATATGCCTCTCAAGTATCTCAATTTGTCAATTTGATCAAAATAAACCAAAGGGCTTGAGGATTGTTTCCCAAGGAAACCCTAATTCAACTGTGCATTGCATGTGCCTTGCTCATGAAGCAATCTCAACCTATGATCAAATACAATGAAGGGAAGTTCTTTTATTCATCATTTTATGCATATATGATCCTATTTGAGTGTCCTAAATCATTCATTCATCACGATTTGAAGTTTGGACTTGAGAAGTTGATCAGTCAATACATCTGACTATTTTGAAATCCACTGAGACCTAACTTTTGATGTGTTTGTCAAATGAAGATTATCTTTAGAGAAAAAATGTTCTTAAGAACCATATGAACAACTTTCATGTTCATCAAAAATCCATTTGAAACTTGTAAGGTCATCATTGATTTCAAAACATTATAGGTCATTTTGACCGAAACCCTAATCTTGGGTCAACTTCCCAAGGACATAACTCCTTCATTTTTTATGATTTTGAGGTGAGACCAAGTGAATTGGAAATTTTAATATGTCTAATTCAATTGTTATGTTGGACAAAATTTCATAATCCTAAAAGAAACACATGTGATAATACAAAATATTATAGGTCACTTTGGACCAAAGCCGTTGAAATGTGAAAAAGTTCAACTTCAACTGCCCATAACGTTTTGATAAAAAATCCAAATGATGCAAAATTTAAGTCCAAATTTATTTTCTTGAAAATATCTACAACTGTGATGTTGAAGGTTTTGTCATTCTAGGCTTGCGTCATTGAAACAGAAGGGCTTGAAGTTGGTCATTTTTGGCAAATTTTCAAATACATGTTTTGCACCTTGAACTTCATGGCCAGTTTTCAATATTTTCCCAACTCCAAGTGTATTTTTGTTCAACATAACATTTGTTCCTTATGTCAATACCTTTCCAACCATTACTCACATGCTTATGTTTGAATTTTCCAATTGGAATTTTCGAAGAGGTGAAGCGTTGTGATCAATAATGCATAACATGTTAAAATTCCATGCACAAGCTAGTGCATTTCCATATGAACGTCCAAACTTGATTCATTTGTGTTTAGAACTCATTTGCAATGGATTTTGGGCCTCACATGCGCCTGTGCAGGCCCATGCATGGAGGAACCAAAGTTCATGCACACACGAGTTCTTCACATCCTTGCATCAGCTTTTGCTATAAATAGAAGGCATTGCTCACTTCAAATCCCAACCTGAAGGCGCCTAAAACCCTGCTGGATTGCTTCCCAAACCTCTCACTCAAAGGAATTATGAATTTTTTCTTCACTTTCCAAGCTTGAATTTCAACTTCCCTGGTTGATCTTCAGCTTCTAATTCCTTAGCCTTGCTTCATTGTTACTTCAAGATCAAGCTGCACTCGAGGATTGGATTGGATCAAGCTCTTAAAAGCTGCACTTCAAAGGTTTTCACCATAATTGTTTCCCTTTGAATCTCTCTTATTATTGTGCATTGCTTGGTTTGGTTGATATTTCTGAAGTCCTCATGTGAGAGGCAATTGATTTGTGGTTTTAATTTTGAGAATTGGACAACTTCAGATTGAACACCTCATTTTTCAATCTCAGATTTCTTCCTCCATAAGAATCTTGAGAGGAAACTAAGGTTACAGGGGTGATGTACATCACCCTAGCTTCCGAATGGTATATGGATCGTGTGCTATGGTTGAGGTTTGAAAACCTGCAACTGGTGGCCGGATTATGGCTTCTCACCGGAGAAGACAGTGGTTTCCACCACCGTCCCCACACATCTAAACCTTGGCCCTTGGATCTTGCCTTCCAGATCTAATCTCAGCCTTGCGTTGTTATGACTTATTTTAATACCTGATGCCACACTGTTGACTAACACTCACCATACGCACGCGCTTTCTGGCTGTCTGATGAGCCACGTCAATTAATGAGCCATGATCTGATGCCTCAGGATTTTTCTCTTTTATTAATTTCTGTTTTAATTTCTTTTATTCCATTTTATTTTAAAAATTCATAACTTCTTTATTTGGAATCACAAAAATATGGGACCAATTGCAAAAAATTTCTCTTAAATTCTAGTTTCTAAAAATTATTTTTAATTATTTTTGTGATTCCATTTAATATTTTTTGTGAATTATTTCTTTTCTGGTTGTTTTTAATTCATTTAAAATACCTTTTGATATTCAAAAACCCCAAAAATATTTTCTTAACATCCTTGGATGATGATGAATCTATGAAAAATATTCTCATCAATTTCCTAATTGATTTGAGATTTATTTGAGATTTTAGTCCAATTATGTTATTTTTCTTTATTTTTAATTGTTTAAAAATAGTTTCTATTTTCAAAAAATGTTGAGAAATTTTGTCAAACCTTGTTTGATCATGTTAGACTTATGATGATCCAATTGGACTTATCCAAGTTGATTTGAATTGGATTTGAAGTTTGACCTTTATTTGTTCATTTTATTTTATGTATTATTTTAATTCCGAAAAAATACCAATAATATGTTTGACCCTTCTTGACTTCTAATCTTCATTTCACTTCTGCTTACCATTGATTGATGTTGATTCCATTCATGTTTGATTAATGTGTTTTGGTTAGGTCTTTTGATTTCTCATTTTGGTTCATTCCATTTCCATCTTCATCTTCTTCTTTTCTTTTGACCAATGAGTTAATGATTGGTGGTTAGGCTTGACATATGAGAGGCTTAACCTTCTTTGATCCAAATCAAATTCATCTTGATCAAAGATCAAGTGAATTGCTTTGTGTCCAAGATAGGTTGCTTCTTGGTCAAGCAAAAAACCTAATCCATACAAGGTCATTCTTCTTTTCTTTTGGCATGGAAAGTTATAGGAGCTAGGCTTACTAGTCATGATCTCTAACTTGTGTTTATTTGCCTATAGTTTTATTGACCGGCCTCAGATAGGTGTGACTACTACATTAGTCCACTTACGATTGCTTAACATAGCGCTAAATTGCCTTATGGCACACTAACACTAATTACTAACTTTTAATTCAAGCATTTAATTCTTGCAATTTATTTTAATGCAATTTAATTTCTTGCTCATTTATTCATGTTGTCTTTTTCCCTTTGCTCATTTGAGCTCATGTTTATGTTTATGCCATTTGCCTTTTTCTCACTTGATCACATTATTGGGTATATACTATTGCCTTGTGTTTGTTTTGTTTTGTTTGTGTGAACCAATGCAAAAGGAGAAAGGACTTAAAATTAGGACCTTACCTATGCTAAATGGAGTTTCAAGAGCAACTAGGCCTCATGCCTTTAGAATGCTAAAATTGTTGAAGAGCAACTAGGCCTCATGCCTTTAGAATGCTTAAATCTTGAAGATGACTTGAAAGGACCCCTAGTCTAAACTCACTCTTGTCCATTCTTTTATTGCATTGTGAAACTTTTTGATTTGTGTGTTCTTGTGTGATAGGGATCCTAAACTTGACCTAGTTAAAAGGACCATTGTCAAGAGCATCCAAGATAAGAGAGACAAAGCCAATTGGAGGATTCCTAGGAGCTTGATTGATTATTTGCTTGATTGCTTGAGTTAATTGCTCATTGCTTGTTAAGCCTAAAGGAAAGGAGCAACTTGGATCATCTTTATGATCTCAAGAAAGGAACTCCAAGGGTTTTGAAATTCTAGTTATCAGACTTTGGATGTCACACTGGTTGTTATGACATCCAATTCTGCACAGACAGGGATTATGCAGAACTTAACAGTAAGTGCAGTAAATAACACAAGTAATTGTTCACCCAGTTCAGTCCAACATGACCTACATCTGGGGGCTACCAAGCCAGGGAGGAAATCCACTATTAGTAGTATCAATTCAAAGCTAAACTCACCCGTTTACAACTTATCACTTAATCCCTACCCAATGCAATTTCAATCTTAATCTAAGATCAGAGTTCCTACTCACTCCCCCTCAATCACCTCAGTGATATTAAAAACACTTTGAAGTCACACTTCAAAAACAACTCTTGGTTATGCTTCACAGCTTATACCAAGATACACAGCACTCACGCTTAAAAGCTTCGAGTGACACAACACTTACAACTCAATGAACACCCTATGCCAAAGCAATCATCTATTTGATAATGACTTGGCTTACAAGATACGTCTAATTCTAGACTCACAAAAATACAGCAGTGAAGTAAGATGGACACACTAAATCTTCACGCCTCAAAATCCCTGAAACTGAATGGAGGAATGCCTTCCTTTTTATATTGCAGCACCTGGGCTTTTGCACCTGTATTTTCCTGAATTTTAGGTCACATACGTTCCCTCAAATTCAATATTTAGGTTGCTAACAAATAGGCTATTTGTTAGGTTCATTGAATGTAGCTTGGTTGTTGATTTCCTGGATTTTCTCTAAGCTGTTGACTTCCTAAAGAATAGCCTGAGAAAGCTGTAACAGAAAACTGAACAACCTACAATTTAGCATATGCTGTCAGGCATGAATGTCACGACATTCAGCTTGACATCAAGGTCCATATGCTGAGTCTATTTTCCCAGAAAACAGACTGTACAAATCTGCTGACCTGTACATGATCAATATGACCATACTACAGTACCAGCTTACATTAGTAAATGTCAAAGTGTCCAACTTAACATTTACACAATTGGCCTTAAGTTAGTTCTGCTATTCTCTTGAATAACAAACTAAGTAAAGTGCTGAAGTATAGCAGAACACCACTCTGCCCAATCTTCAGTAGCTGCTGTCAATGATGAATGTCACAACATCCAGTTTGACATTCAATCAGTAGGCCTTATGCCAGGTCTGGTTCTTCCTTGATAACCAGACTGCAAGTGAATACTAAGTTCTAACAGAGCTTCTGTTCCTTAGTATCTGTTGACAGGTATGAATGTCACAGCATTCAATAATCCTGTGTTAGCTAGTCCTGCAGTAACTACAATGTAGTTACATATACATGTCATGACATCAGTCAAGACATTTGTGTTTTACCATACAATGCAGCCAATTAAACACCTACAAACTCCCCCTTTGGCAAATTTTTGGCTAAAACACTTTGATCCCCATAACAGAGTTCATAGCAGCGGAATAAAACTAGCTAATACACTCAGAGTGGCAGCACACTCACACACATGGAAGTTAAATGAAAACTTCACATAGCAACACTTATATATTAGAAGTTGCACCTAAACTTCAACATCAGCTGCAGGGGGAATCTTCAGATCTGTCATGAGAGTCTGTTAGACGCACTCTGTTTGTCAGGGGTATTGGTGGTTATTACTCCCCCTTTTTGTCACAAATGTTGCCAAAGTCAACAACATAGGCAGAGCACAATGACAGAGTTCCAGACTTGGTTTTACTTCACAGTTTCAACCAAGTTCACATCCACTTGATCTTGATTCACAGCTTCGATCAAGTGATCACCCACTTTTGCTTTACAGTAGGTACCACCATATCAGATGCCATGATGTTGTTTCTGACATCCAGAACCACTCCTGCATGAACAGCATCCTTGAACTCCTGCAGGTACAGAGGTCTTCTCTCTGTAGGGTGTCTCCTTACCCTCTTGTATTCACCCTTGATGCGCGCAGCATAGCTATGATATGTTGACCAATCATAGTCTTGTACAAATCGTTTAATAGGCAGAGATATTAAACAATTTATCCCAAACATCAGTGGTTGCTATAATGTCTCAGAGAGACATATTCCCAGTTTGCTCCTTAAGTTTTCAAACTGAGTAGCATCCAGAGCCTTTGTAAATATGTCAGCCAGTTGAAGATCCGTGGCTACATGTTCCAAAGTGATCACCTTGTCTTCCACCAGATCTCTGATGAAGTGGTGCCTAATGTCAATATGTTTGGTCCTGCTGTGTTGGATGGGATTCTTGGAGATGTTGATGGCACTGAGATTATCACAGAACAATGTCATGACATTTTGATTGACATTGTACTCAGTGAGCATTTGTTTCATCCAAACCAGTTGGGAGCAACTGCTTCCAGCCGCTATGTATTCAGCCTCTGCAGTGGACAGAGAGACACAGTTCTGCTTCTTGCTGAACCACGATATGAGGTTTTCTCCTAAGAAGAAACATCCACCTGATGTGCTTTTTCTGTCATCAGCACTTCCAGCCCAATCAGCATCACAGTACCCAGATAGGACAGGCTCAGACCCATGTGAGTACAGCATCCCATAGTCACATGTCCCATTGATGTACTTGAGGATCCTTTTGACTTGATTCAAGTGACTCACCTTGGGCTCTGCTTGATATCTGGCACACACTCCAACTGCATAGGAAATGTCAGGTCTACTTGCAGTTAGATACAGCAGACTACCTATCATGCTTCTGTACAGGCATTGATCAACACTGGGTCCTCCATCATCTTTGGTTAATTTCAGATGAGTAGGAGCTGGAGTCCTCTTGTGCCTGGCATGATCCATACCAAACTTCTTAACTATGTTCTTGGCATACTTGCTTTGGGAGAGAAACATGGAGTCCTCCATTTGGTTTACTTGCATTCCAAGGAAATAGGTCAGTTCTCCCACTAGACTCATTTCAAACTCAGATTGCATCTGGTGAACAAATTTTTTAACCATTTGTTCTGACATTCCACCAAAGACTATATCATCCACATAGATCTGAGCTATCATGATTTTGCCTTCCTCATCCTTCACAAACAAGGTTTTATCTATGCCACCCTTTCTGTATCCATTTGTGGTCAGAAATTCGGTTAACCTTTCATACCAAGCTCTGGGTGCTTGCTTCAACCCATACAAGGCTTTCTTCAGCTTGTATACATGCTCAGGTTGGTTAGGATCACAAAACCCTTTGGGTTGTTCCACATAGACTTCTTCATTCAGGTAGCCATTCAAGAATGCACTCTTCACATCCATTTGAAATAGCTTAAACTTCAGGATGCATGCTACCCCCAACAGCAATCTGATGGACTCAAGTCTAGCCACAGGAGCAAATGTCTCATCAAAGTCTACTCCTTCAACTTGAGTGTATCCTTGAGCTACTAGTCTTGCTTTATTTCTAGTAATTACTCCTTTCTCATCAGATTTGTTTTTGTAGATCCACTTGGTACCAATGATGTTGGACCCTTCAGGTCTTGGAACCAGCTCCCATACTTCATGCCTTGTGAACTGCTCGAGTTCCTCTTGCATGGCAATGATCCAGTATTCATCAGTCAGGGCTTCTTTTACATTCTTTGGTTCAACCTTGGAAACAAAGCAGGAATTTGAGTTTATTCCTCTTGACCTGGTAGTTACACCACTGGTGGGATCCCCTATGATAAGATCCTTAGGGTGGTCTTTCTGAATTCTGATAGATGGCACTTTGGTAGGTGCTTCTACTTCACATTCAGGAGGAGGTTCCTGTATTTCTTCAGGCTTGACTGGACTGTCAGTTGGACTATCAAGGAATGTTTCAACATCCTCCATGACATCGGTTCCTTCCTCTTTATCATCCACAATGACATTTATGGATTCCATCAGGACATTGGTCCTGTAGTTGAACACTCTATAGGCTCTGCTGTTCGTGGAGTATCCCAGAAATACGCCTTCATCACTTTTGGGATCTAGCTTCCTTCTCTGTTCACGATCTGTGAGAATGTAGCATTTACTTCCAAAAATATGAAAGTACTTCACAGTGGGTTTTCTACCCTTCCATATTTCATACAGAGTGGAGGAGGTTCCTTTTCTCAAGGTGACTCTGTTGTGAACATAGCACGCCGTATTCATTGCTTCAGCCCAAAAGTGCATAGGGAGCTTCTTTGCATGAATCATTGCTCTGGCAGATTCTTGAATAGTTCTATTTTTTCTTTCAACTATTCCATTCTGCTGAGGAGTTATAGGGGAGGAGAACTCATGGCTTATTCCTTCAGATGAGCAGAACTCATCAAACTTGGAATTCTTGAATTCAGTGCCATGATCACTTCTAATCCGGACCACACAACTGTCCTTTTCTCTTTGAAGTCTTATGCACAGATCCTTGAAGACATCAAATGTATCTGACTTCTCTCTGATGAAGTTTATCCACGTGTATCTGGAATGGTCATCAACCACCACGTAGGCATACTTCTTCCCACCAAGACTTTCAACCTGCATAGGTCCCATTAGGTCCATGTGCAGCAGTTCCAGAACTCTGGAGGTTGTGGAATGTCCCAGCTTTGGGTGTGACATCTTGGTTTGCTTGCCCACTTGGCATGCTCCACAGACTCTTCCTTCATCAATCAGAAGCTTTGGCATTCCTCTGACTGCTTCCTTGGATATGATCTTCTTCATTCCACGTAAGTGGAGATGGCCAAGTCTTCTATGCCACAGCTTCACCTCCTGTTCTTCCTTGGCTGAGGAGCAAGTTGTGGAAAAGTTAGAGAGGTCAGGTTCCCACAGATAGCAGTTGTCTTTGGACCTGGTTCCTCTCATAACTTCCTGATTGTCACCATTTGTCACAATGCACTGCTCCTTAGTAAACTGAACATGAAAACCTTGATCACACAGCTGACTTATACTGATGAGGTTTGCAGTTAGTCCTCTTACTAACAGCACATTGTTCAGTTTTGGCACTCCAGAACAGTCCAGTTTGCCCACACCTCTGATTTTTCCTTTGGCACCATCACCAAAAGTCACATAGCTGGTGGTGTGAGGTTGAATGTCTACCAGTAGATTTTCCATACCAGTCATATGTCTTGAGCATCCACTGTCAAAGTACCAGTCTTCTCTGGAAGAAGCCCTTAGGGCAGTGTGTGCTATCCTAGCATACCATTGTTGCTTCTTAATGGGAACACATCGCTTGCGTGTGTTATGCTTATGTCTGACAGGTGAGGCTCTGTTAGGGAAGCCATGAATCCAGTAGCAGAAGGCTTTTATATGTCCAAGCCTGCCACAGTGGTGACACCTCCAATTCTAGAATATTCTCTTCTGATGATCATTCATCCTAGCTCCTCGATGTTGAGACATCGGTTTTGACATCTGCTTGAACTTCTGAACTTTAGCCTTTGGGCGTTTGTGTTCAGCTCTTTTTCCAAATCCTAGCCCAGATTTGGTTCCAGACTGCTGTCCCACCTTTAGGATTTCTTCCAAGGTGTCAGTTCCCTTATTCATCATTCTGATGGATTTGGTCATCTGGTTCAGCTTGGAGGTCAGCAGGGCTATCTCATCATTCAGCCCTTCTATGGCAGACAGTTGTTTCTGTCTCTCATCTTCCAGTTCCTTGATGAGTTTCTTCTGCTTTTCACCTTGTGCACGTACTTCTGCACTGGTGGTACACAGCTTCTTATATGCTGCAGCAAGTTCATCAAAGGTCAGCTCATCTGCACTTGTGTCATCTTCAGAGACACACACACTAGTTAGTGCAGTGACATGTTTGGCAGATTCTCCTTCAGATTCACTTTCAGAATCTCCTTCAGACCATGTGATAGCTAGCCCCTTATTTTGCAATTTGAGGTAAGTAGGACATTCAGCTCTGACGTGTCCATACCCTTCACAACCATGACACTGGATTCCTTTCCCATGGTTGAACTTTTCTTCAGAAGTTGATCTTTTCTTAATGTCAGACGGGATGTTCTTGACATTGGGTCTACCTCTTTGATCAATCTTCTTCATGAACTTGTTGAATTGCCTTCCAAGCATGGCTAAGGCTTCTGATATACTTTCATCACCTCCAGTATATCCTTCTTCTGCCTCCTCTTCAGCATTAGATACAAAGGCTATGCTTTTCTTCTTCTCAGCATACTCACCTAAGCCCATTTCAAAGGTTTGGAGAGAACCAATGAGCTCATCTACCTTCATACTGCTGATGTCCTGAGCCTCCTCTATAGCAGTGACCTTCATAGCAAACCTCTTAGGCAAGGACCTGAGAATCTTTCTTACAAGTTTCTCTTCGGTCATTTTCTCACCTAGTCCACCAGAGGTGTTTGCAATTTCAAGAATATTCGTGTGAAAGTCATGAATAGTCTCATCCTCTTTCATCCTCAGATTTTCAAACTTGGTTGTCAACATCTGAAGTTTTGACATCTTCACCTTGGAAGTACCTTCATGAGTTACCTTGAGGGTATCCCAAACTTCCTTAGCTAGTTCACAATGGTGCACCAGCCTGAAGATGTTCTTAGTGATTCCATTGAACAGTGCATTCAAGGCTTTGGAATTTCCAAGAGCTAATGCCTCTTGTTCCTTGTCCCAATCTTCTTCAGGAATCTGCACACTGACTCCATCTTCACCTGTCCTCATTGGATGTTCCCATCCTTTGTTTACAGCTCTCCAGACTTTGCTGTCTAGAGACCTTAAGAAGGCTATCATACGAGGCTTCCAGTCATCATAATTAGAGCCATCCAACATGGGTGGTCTATTTGAGTGTCCTAAATCCTTGTCCATGGTACTAGAAAGTAACTTCCCTAGATCTCACCCAGAACTTCACAGGCAGGGTGCCTGCTCTGATGCCAATTGAAATTCTAGTTATCAGACTTTGGATGTCACACTGGTTGTTATGACATCCAATTCTGCACAGACAGGGATTATGCAGAACTTAACAGTAAGTGCAGTAAATAACACAAGTAATTGTTCACCCAGTTCAGTCCAACATGACCTACATCTGGGGGCTACCAAGCCAGGGAGGAAATCCACTATTAGTAGTATCAATTCAAAGCTAAACTCACCCGTTTACAACTTATCACTTAATCCCTACCCAATGCAATTTCAATCTTAATCTAAGATCAGAGTTCCTACTCACTCCCCCTCAATCACCTCAGTGATATTAAAAACACTTTGAAGTCACACTTCAAAAACAACTCTTGGTTATGCTTCACAGCTTATACCAAGATACACAGCACTCACGCTTAAAAGCTTCAAGTGACACAACACTTACAACTCAATGAACACCCTATGCCAAAGCAATCATCTATTTGATAATGACTTGGCTTACAAGATACGTCTAATTCTAGACTCACAAAAATACAGCAGTGAAGTAAGATGGACACACTAAATCTTCACGCCTCAAAATCCCTGAAACTGAATGGAGGAATGCCTTCCTTTTTATATTGCAGCACCTGGGCTTTTGCACCTGTATTTTCCTGAATTTTAGGTCACATACGTTCCCTCAAATTCAATATTTAGGTTGCTAACAAATAGGCTATTTGTTAGGTTCATTGAATGTAGCTTGGTTGTTGATTTCCTGGATTTTCTCTAAGCTGTTGACTTCCTAAAGAATAGCCTGAGAAAGCTGTAACAGAAAACTGAACAACCTACAATTTAGCATATGCTGTCAGGCATGAATGTCACGACATTCAGCTTGACATCAAGGTCCATATGTTGAGTCTATTTTCCCAGAAAACAGACTGTACAAATCTGCTGACCTGTACATGATCAATATGACCATACTACAGTACCAGCTTACATTAGTAAATGTCAAAGTGTCCAACTTAACATTTACACAATTGGCCTTAAGTTAGTTCTGCTATTCTCTTGAATAACAAACTAAGTAAAGTGCTGAAGTATAGCAGAACACCACTCTGCCCAATCTTCAGTAGCTGCTGTCAATGATGAATGTCACAACATCCAGTTTGACATTCAATCAGTAGGCCTTATGCCAGGTCTGGTTCTTCCTTGATAACCAGACTGCAAGTGAATACTAAGTTCTAACAGAGCTTCTGTTCCTTAGTATCTGTTGACAGGTATGAATGTCACAGCATTCAATAATCCTGTGTTAGCTAGTCCTGCAGTAACTACAATGTAGTTACATATACATGTCATGACATCAGTCAAGACATTTGTGTTTTACCATACAATGCAGCCAATTAAACACCTACAGGTTTTATTTCTCTTCCCTCGTCTTTGCATGTTTAGGACCTAGCCCTTCTCTTCTTCTCTCCACTCTATCCCAAGCCAAACTTATTTTGTGCAAACATTGACATTGTTTTCAAAATTAGAAACCTAGGCAATATGCCTTTGATTTTTCAAACTCTTTTCATAATACTTATTTTGAATTGAACTTTAAGTCAACTTTGACTTTATTTTGTGAACACTTTTGCCAAAGTTTTTCATAAACATTAGCTATTAGGTTTGAGTTATCATAGTGGTTGATATAAACCTCACCTATATCCTTAGTGATTGGACTATAAGTCTTCCATACTTATTATAGGGTGAATCCCTCACTAGTATGTTAAAGCTCTCCTCACATGGTGGATTTCTGGCTTTAGGTTGAGTTTTCTCCCTTTGATAACAAAAGACCTTAAGGCTTTTGACCAATCAATTCACCAACTTACTTTTGAGATTTTTACCCCGAACTACGAGGTTTTGATCCTACCTTTGTGATGGTACGTAGGCAATGGGTTTATCCATTCAAACACAAAAATTGTAAATAAATTGTGTATTGTTTTCTCTTCTCCCCAATCATGTTCGCACAAATATATTTTTACAAATACCAACCTACCATACAACACTTTTAAAAAGTGCTCCCTTAGAGTACTAAGGATATTTTGGGTGTTTAAAACCTTCCCATTGCATAACCAACCCTCTTACCCAGATCTCTGACATTTTTATTAGTTTTTGATTTGATAAAACTTCTCGGTTTTTGTTCGGTTTCTAACCATTCCTTTGGATAAATATAAGTGCGGTGGCGGCTCAAATTGTATGATTTACTTTTGATTTAGTCAATAAATCTAAAGGTAACGAATACCCCGCTACAGAAAAGTGGCGACTCTACTGGGGAATTTTGGGCTGTTTCCTAGTGGGTTTAGCCTACTTTTTGCCTTTGTTGTATTGTCTGTTTATATTTATTTGTGACATATTTTTGTGCAAATTTGGGATTACTGTATTGTTTGTAATGTATGGATTGCTTGATATATCAGTTTCTTGTGTGCTTGGTGGTCTCTTGTGAGATGAGTTCAATACCCGAACTCGAGTGCACTTATGATAGGAGAATGGCATAGTCTTGCTGACTTGTGTGGAGTTATTCCTTATCAAGTTAACTTGCAAGCCCATTCACTTGGTGGAGGTTATGTTGGGATCAATAATGTCACACGAGTAGTCGTGGTTAGGCATTACTATTTTCAATATAAACCTTAGAAGCCAAGGACCTTAAATTACCTAGACCATCTTGGCCTATTTTAGGACGTAGTGCGAAGGTCATTCAAGTGTAAGTTTTGATACGATTGTTACACGATACTACACTCATAAGAGTCTCTCTTGAGAATATTTTTGGAATACGAGTAGTCGTTTATCCAATAATATCCAAAAGATGGGATGATGGCTATGGGAACCTCTTGTAGAACATGATTGTCAGGTTTAACCATAGTACACTCCCTTTGGGTGGTCCTTAACCGAGACTCCATGCTCGTGACTTGCAACAAACCCTTGATTTCCAGTCGATTCGTTCTCATATATCCTTAATATCAATGGAACTTGGGTGTTGACAAGGTATAAACCATAATCCACCAAAATGGATGATTGATATTAAGGATGACTTGATCCATCCCGTGACCTTTGTGTGGTGTGATTTGCTTGATCCTTAAGTGTGATTGTTCCATCCAGCATTCATGCATTCATACACATCCATATCATCAACAATGAGAAATTTTTCAAGGAACTTAAAGAGGTCTATTTGCAAATCTTCAGACATGGATAAGCAAAGAATGAATACGAAGAAGTACAGTTTCATACAACCCGACTTGAAAGAGTTAAGGAGTTTGACATCCTATGTATTAGATCCCTTGGAGTTCAAATATCGCCATGGGAAGCTTCTGTCTATTCTTGCTACTCAGGTGGATGAAGGTCTGATGAGTGTGTTGGTGCAGTTCTATGATCCCTTGTACCGTGCTTCACTTTTCTGGATTTCTAGCTTTTGCCTACGCTTGAGGAGTATAGCTATCTTGTGGGTACACCTACCTTAGATTAGTTGTCGTTCAGTGGCTTGGAGAGAGTTCCTTCTTCCCAGGAGATTGCTGATCTGTTGCATATAGATGAATCTGTTATTGGTGCTCATATGACTACCAAAGGTGGAATTCAAGGTCTCCCATCTAATTTCCTCATTGCTCAAGCTACTTATTTCGGGAAGGCCATGAGTGAGGACGCCTTTGAGGCCATATTTGTACTTCTCATCTATGGGCTAGTGTTATTCCCCAACATCGACAATTTTGTGGATGTGAACGCTATTAGGATTTTCTCTACTCTTAATCCCGTTCCTACTCTGTTGGGTGACACTTATTTCTCTTTGCATATGAGGAATGCAAAGGGTGGTGGTACCATTGTGTGTTGTTTGCCTCTATTGTACAAGTGGTTTATTTTGCACTTGCCACAGACGATCGCCTTCAGGGAGAACAAAGGATGTCTACATGGTCCACAAGGCTTATGTCTCTCACTAATGATGATATCTTTTGGTATAACCGTGTATATGATGGTGTGCAGATTATTGACTCTTGTGGTGAATTCTCCAATGTGCCTCTTCTTGGTACATGTGGTGGGATTAACTACAACCTTGTTTTGGCATGCCGTCAACTTGGGTTCCCCTTAAAGGATAAACCTAATAACATTCTGGTAGAAGGTGTGTTCTTTCAAGAGGGTAAGAGCTTGAAGGACAGGATGGTCCGCGCTTGGTGCAACATTCATATGAAGGGAAGGAAAGATCTTGGTCCAAAGAATTGTATTGCTTTAGAACCCTATACCTAGTGGGTAAGGAAGAAAGCTTCTGAGTACCGCATGCCATATGATTACCTGAGACCTACACTTATGGCTATGGTTGGGCCTTCAACCCTCCCTAACCAAGGAGTAGAGGAGTTGAGAGATGAAGACCGTTCGCGTGCTTGGGTCAGTGAGCGAGAGAAGCTACTTCAGCAACTTAGAGATAAGGATGCTTTGATAGAGTTTCTGAAGCATCAGGTTATCGACGATCCTGATGATGTGGTGACTTCTCTTCTTCCTCAGTCATCCAGGTTTTGGAAGAGGAAGTACAACCGACTCGCCAAGGAGAAGGCAAATATGGAGGCAGCCTATGATTGAGAGGTGAAGAGGCTTCGTGTAGGTTATCTTCCAGTCTCGAGAGCTTTGGAAGATTGTTTCTAGGGTTCCATAGGATGTTCATTTTCCTTCTCTCTTGTATTGTATTTTGGTTACCAAGACTGTACTTCTTTGGTGTAAATTTTTTCCAGATATTATTATGAATATTCCGTCATATGCACAAGAGACTGTACTTCTTTGGTGTAAATTATTTCCAAATATTGGCAAATAGATCTCTATAAAGTTCCTCTGATTAAAAATAAATCATATGCACAAGCATTGCATGCATCATGTGCATAAGCAGGTTTTGTTCCAGGCTTCTTGATCAGTGGTCTAACTCTGTGTTTTTCATTTATTTTGAAGACAAGCTGACACACCGGTACAACACCAGAGCCAACTCGTCAAAGCTAATGGATCACCTCGAGCAAGAGAACAGGGAACTTAAGGAGGAAGTGGCAAGATTGACTGCCCTGATGGAGTCATTCTTGGCCGCCCAAAACCAGTCTTCTCCAACGCCTTCAACTCCTCCCCAGAGGACGGTCATTTCAGAGGTTGCTTCCTCTACCATGTCTGCTGCCAGTGCTCATTTTGCTACGTCTGCTATGCCATCCGGGTTTCCCTGGGGGATGCCCGCTAATTTTGTTCCAGAGGGTCTCGCCCCTACATTTGCTTCTCTACCGGCATCTAGCTCAGTCCTCGCTGTGCCACCTCTAGTTGTGCATACTTTGCCGAGAGTTGATGACACCATTTATCACTACGAGCCATCTGAGGGCCCAAATGTGTACGAGAAAATGGATGCTATGAATGATCAATTCCTTGAGCTACACAAGGAACTTAAAACTTTAAGAAGGAAAGACCTCTTCGGTAAATCTGCTGCTGAGCTGTGTCTCATACCAAACGTCAAGATTCCTATCAAATTCAAAGTGCCTGACTTTGAAAAGTACAAAGGAAACACTTGCCCTCTCAACCATCTTATGATGTACGCACGCAAGATGTCAACTCAAACTCACAACGATCAACTCTTAATCCACTACTTCCATGACAGCCTGTCCGGTGCCGCATTGAGATGGTATACGAAATTGGATTGTGCGAATATTCACTCCTTCAACGACCTTGGCGAAGCTTTCGTCAAGCAGTACAAGTACAACATTGATATGGCTCCCGATAAGGATCAACTGAGGGCTGTGTCCCAGAAGGAGAAGGAAACATTTAAGGAGTACGCCCAGAGGTGGCTTGAATTAGCTGCATAGAGTGTGCCTTCACTTGAAGAGAAGGAAATGACCAAGATCTTTCTGAAGATCTTGAGTTCATTTTACGACGAGAGGATGATCGCTAGCGCTCCCTCTGATTTCACCGAGATGGTGAACATGGGGATGCGACTAGAGGAAGGAGTCAGGGAAGGACGCCTGACCAGAGAAGAAGGCTCTTCTGCCAAACATTATGGGGCGTTTGCCAAGAAGAAAGATGGATAAGCATATGTCGTGTCTTCCCATATTAAACAAAGAAGACCCTCTATGAAGAGGAAGATTGTGTGCCCTGCCAGTAACCAGCACCAGGTGGCTCATATAGCACATGCCTTCAGGGAAAATCAACATTATCAGCATCAGAACCAGCAACAGCAACACCAATAGTATCAACAACAACAACATCGTCCGCAACAGCAGGCCTACCAGCCTCGAAACAACAATCAAACCAGCATTAGTTATGATAGGAAGAGGGTCACTTTTGATCCTATTTCAATAACTTATGCAGAGTTATATCCTGCTGTATCGACCAACCCTCGGTGGTGGTACGAGCCCGAGCTTGATCGTGTTTATCATTCAGGTGCTCCCGGACATGATGTGGAGAACCGTTACCCTCTCAAGACCAAGGTTCAAGATCTTGTTAGAAGCGGTGTTTTGTTTTTTGAGGATGTAGGTCCTAATGTTAAGAAGAACCCATTGCCCGAGCATGGGAAGGATGCAGTTAACATGGTTCAGGGTTACCCTGGCAAGTACAAGGTCCGATATGTCAGCCATATCAGACAATCATTGGTCGAGATGCACAGACTGTTGTGTGGATACAGTCATTACAAGCATGACCATGACAACTGCCGTGTGTGCACGGTCAATAAGAGAGGGAGAAACCTTCTTCTTGCTTCCATCAGAATCGTGATGAGGACGAAGTTAATGTTATATCCCTTGTGTTCAGAATACCCGAACATGTCGTTGTCAGATATGATGGCAGCAAGAAGAAGGTTTCTCCCTCTCTTATTATTAAGCCAGCTGGCCCTGTTCCATACTCTTCTGATAAGGTTGTTCCCTATAGATATAATGCGGTTGCATTAGAAGATGGGAAGGAGGTGTTGTTGCCCTCCACTTCTGTTACAAGTATTTCAGACGTTAGTGGTATGACCCGCAGTGGTCGTGTTTTTTCGGCGGCGCCGAAACCCCATGAAGACGTGTTGAGGAGAAGAACTAATGTTGTTGATAATTCTGCCATCCCTATGGGGACTTCTTCCACTTCTCTGAATCCGGAACTTGTTGTTGATAGACCTGCCGTTGCTGTTAATGCTCCTGTCCCCGCTGGCAAGAATGACATATTGAGAGAGGACTGTGATGAAATGTTGAGGCTCATCAAGAGGAGCGAGTGTAATATTGTCGATCAGCTGCTTCAAACTCCATCAAAGATATTTGTATAGTCTTTGTTGATGAACTCTGAGCCACACCGCGAAGCTTTGCAGAGGGTGTTGGACGTGGCATACGTGGATCACGATGTCACAATAGAATAGTTTGGTAGCATTGTTGCAAACATTACTGCTTGTGACAATTTGAGCTTTTGCAATGCTAATCTTCCCGAAGAGGGAAAAGACCACAATTTGGCTTTACACATTTCAATGAATTGCAAGGATGATGCCTTGTCTAATGTACTGGTAGACACATTCCAATGAATTACTAATTACTAACTTTTAATTCAAGCATTTAATTCTTGCAATTTACTTTAATGCAATTTAATTTCTTGCTCATTTATTCATATTGTCTTTTTCCCTTTGCTCATTTGAGCTTATGTTTATGTTTATGCCATTTTCCTTTTGCTCACTTGTGCACATTATTGTGTATATACTATTGCTTTGTGTTTGTTTTGTTTTGTTTGTGTGAACCAATGCAAAAGGAGAAAGGACTTAGAATTAGGACCTTACCTATGCTAAATGGAGTTTCAAGAGCAACTAGGCCTCATGCCTTTAGAATGCTAAAATTGTTGAAGAGCAACTAGGCCTCATGCCTTTAGAATGCTTAAATCTTGAAGATGACTTGAAAGGACCCCTATTCTAAACTCTTTCTTGTCCATTCTTTTATTGCATTGTGGAACTTTTTTATTTGTGTGTTGTTGTGTGATAGGGATCCTAAACTTGAGCTAGTTAGAAGGACCATTGTCATGAGCATCCAAGATAAGAGAGACAAAGCCAATTGGAGGATTCCTAGGAGCTTGATTGATTATTTGCTTGATTTCTTGAATTAATTGCTTATTGCTTGCTAAGTCCAAAGGAAAGGAGCAACTTGGATCATCTTTATGATCTCAAGAAAGGAACTCCAAGGGTTTTATTTCTCTTCCCTCATCTTTGCATGTTTAGGACCTAGCCATGCTCTTCTTCTTTCCACTCTAACCCAAGCCAAACTTATTTTGTGCAAACATTGACATTGTTTTCAAAATTAGAAACGTAGGCACTTTGCCTTTGATTTTTCAAAATACTTATTTTGAATTGAACTTTAAGTATACTTTGACTTTATTTTGTGAACACTTTTCATTTGTAAATACAACTGACTCAAATTGTTTTTGTGGTTCCAATGGCCACTTTTGCCAAAGCTTTTCATAAACATTAGCTATTAGGTTTGAGTTATCAGAGTGATTGATATAAACCTCACTTGTATCCTTAGTGATTGGACTATAAGTCTTCCATACTTATTATAGGGTGAATCCCTCACTAGTATGTTGAAGCTCTCCTCACATGGTGGATTTGTGGTTTTAGGTTGAGTTTTCTCCCTTTGATAACAAAAGACCTTAAGGCTTTTGACCAATCAATTCACCAACTTATTTTTGAGATTTTTACCCCGAACTACGAGGTTTTGATCCTACCTTTGTTATGGTACGTAGGCAATGGGTTTATCCATTCAAACACAAAAATTGTAAATAAATTGTATATTCTTTTCTCATCTCCCCAATCATGTTTTCACAAATATATTTTCACAAATACCAACCTATCATACAACACTTGCAAAAAGGGCTCCCTTAGAGTACTAAGGATGTTTTGGGTGCTTAAAACCTTCCCATTGCATAACCAACCCCCTTACCCAGATCTCTGACATTTTTATTAGTTTTTGATTTGGTAAACCTTTTCGGTTTTTGTTCGCTTTTTAACCTTTCCTTTGGATAAATAGAAGTGCGGTGGCAGCTCGAATTGTATGATTTACTTTTGATTTAGTCAATAAATCTAAAGGTAACGAATACCCCGCTACAATAATCCTAAAAGAAACACATGTGATAATACAAAACATTATAGGTCACTTTGGACCAAAGCCATTGAATTTTGAAAAAGTCCAACTTCAAGTGGCCATACCTTTCTCATCAAAAATCTAAATGATGCAAAATTTAAGTCCAAATTGATCATCTTGAAACGATCTAAAACTTTAATGTTGGAGGTTATTTCATTTGAGGCTTGAACCATTGAAACAGAAGGGCTTGAATTTGGTCACTTTTGGCAAATTTTTCAAAGACATGTTTTGTACATCAAACTTCATGGCCAGTTTTCACAATTTTCCAAACTCCAAATGGATTTTTTTCCAACATAGCTTTTGTTCCTTATGTCAAGACCTTTCCAACCATTACTCACATGCCTATGTTTGGATTTTCTAAGAGTGACTTTCTAAGAGGGGAACATTTAGGCCCAATTATGGAATTCATGATGAAACTTCATGCACAAGCCAATGCAGCTCAGAATACACGTCCATTTCAACTCCAAGTGACTTCAGCTTGCATTTTCAATTGGTTTTGGGCCTCACATACGCCTGTACAAGCCCATGCATGGAGGACCCAAGGATCATGCACACGAATTCCATTCACCTTGCCTTGCATTTTAAACTATAAATAACATGCTTGTTTCCTTCAATAATCCACCTGAAAGCGCCTAAAGCTCTGCTGAAATCCATACTCAACATCACACCAAAGGAATTTTGAATTTTCATTTCTCTTTTCAAGTTTGAATTTCAACAAAATCAGTTGATCTTCAACACTTATTCCTTAGCCTTGCCCTCATATCATACCTCAAGATCAAGCTGCAAGTAAGAGTTTGGTTGGATCGTGCTCATCAAAGTTGCACTTCAAAGGTTTACATCTCAACTGTTTTGATTCGAATCTCACCATATATTATGCTTTGCTTGTGTTTGTTTGGATCTTTGAAGTCCTCGTGTGAGAGGCAAGCCAATGGTGGCTTTAATTTCATGAATTGATGCATTTCAGATTGAACACCTGGATTTTCCATCTCATATTTCTCCTTCCATAGAGATCTTGAGAACAATCCAAGGTTACAGGGGTGATGTACATCACCCCAACTTTAATTTGGTATAAGGCACGTGTAATTTGGTTGAGGTTGCAAAACCTACAACTGGTGGTCGGTTTCTGTTTGTTCGCCGGAGAAGACGGTGGTTTCCACCACCGTCCCCACGTGGTTGAACCTGAACCCTTGGATGAGGCTCTCACGATCTAATCCTAGCCTTTGCTTTACTTGACTTTTTTAAATCCAATGTGTTTCGCATTTGACTTGTGTCCATGATGAGCGCGCGCTTTTGATCCCTTGGATTGTCCACGTCAATTAATGAAAGTGGATCCAACGCTTCCTGATTTTCCTATTTTCCTAATTTCTGTTTTATTTTTCTTTATTCCATTTATTTTCAAAAAATCATAACTCTTTTATTTTGAATCACAAAAATATGAGTCCAATTGCAAAAATTTTCTTTTAAAATCTAGTTTCATAATCTGATTCTTAATCATTTTTGTGATTCCATTTAATATTTTTTGTGAATTATTTTGTTTTTAATAGTTTATAATTCATTTAAAATACTTTTTGATATTCAAAAATGCCAAAAATATTTTCTTAACACATTTGGATCATGATCAGTCTATGAAAATATTCTCATCAATTTCTTAATTGATTTGAGATTTATTTGAGATTTTAATTCATTTGTGTTATATTTTAATGCTTTTAATTGATTTTAAAATAGTTTTTGTTTTCAAAAAATATTGAGAAAATTTGTCAAACCTAGTTTGACCATGTTAGACTTATGATGATCCAATTGGACTTATCCAAGTTGATTTGAATTGGATTTGAAGTTTGACCTTACTTTGTTCATTTTATTTTATGTATTATTTTAATTCCAAAAATACCAAAAATATGTTTGACCTTTCTTGACTTCTAATCTTCATTCCACTTCTGTTTACCATTGATTGATGTTGATTTCATTCACATTTGATCATTGTGTTTTGGTTATGACATTTGAATTTTCATTTTGTACATTTCATCTTCATCTCTTTTCTTCTTCTTTTTCTTTTGACCAATGAGTTAATGATTTGTGGTTAGCCTTGACATATGAGAGGCTTAACCTTCTTTGATCCAAATCAAATTCAACTTGATCAAAGATCAAGTGAATTGCTTTGTGTCCAAAATAGGTTGCTTCTTGGTCAAGCAAAAAACCTAAAATCCATACAAGGTCATTCTTCTTTTCTTTTGGCATGGCAAGTTGTAGGAGTTTGACTTACTAGTCATGATCTCTAACTCGTATTTATTTGCCTATAGTTTTATTGACCGGCCTTAGATAGATGTGACTACTATATTATTCCACTTACGATTTCTTAACATAGTGCTAAATTTCCTTATGGCACACTAACACTAACTACTAATCACTAACTTTTAATTCAAGCATTTAATTCTTGCAATTTACTTTAATGCAACTTAATTTCTTGCTTATTTATTCATATTGTCTTTTCCCTTTGCACATTTGAGCTCATGTTTATGTTTATGCCATTTTCTTTTTTGCTCATTTGAGCACATTATTGTGTAAATATAATGTTACTTTGTGCTTCTTTTGTGATTGTTTGTATGAACCCAATGCAAAAAGGAGAAATGACTTAGAATTAGGACCTCACATATGCTTAATGGAGTTCAATAGCAACTAGGCCTCATGCCTTTAGAATTCTAAATTGATTGAAGAGCAACTACGCCTCATGCCTTTATAATGCTTAAATCTTGAAGTTGACTTGAAAGGACCCCTAATCTAAACTCTCTCTTTGTCCATTCCTCTTATTGCATTGTGAACCTTTTGATTGTTTGTTCTTGTGTGATAGGGATTCCAAACTTGAGATAGTTAGAAGGAGCATTGTCATAAGCATCCAAGTTAAGAGAGACAAGCCAAATGGAGATCCTAAGAGCTTGATTGAATATTTGTTTGGTTGCTTGAGTTAATTGCTAAGTCCAAAGGAAAGGGGCATCTTGACTCATCTTTATGATCTCAGGAAGAGAACTCCAAGGGTTTTATCTCTTCTCTCATCTTTGCATGTTTAGGACTAGCCCTTCTCTTCTTCTCTCCACTCTAACCCAAGCCAAACTCATTTTGTGCAAACATTGACATTGTTTTCAAAACTAGAAACCTAGGCCTTATGCCTTTGATTTTTCAATCTCTTTTCATTAATACTTATTTTGAATTGAATCTTAAGTCCACTTTGACTTCATTTTTGTGAATACTTCTAATTTGTAAATACAACTCACTAATGTTTGTTTTTGTGGTTCCAATGGCCACCTTTGTTAAAACTTTTCATAAACACTAGCCATAGGTTTGAGTTATCATAATGGACTATAAGTCTTCCATACTTATTATAGGGTGGATCCCTCACTAGTATGTTGAAGCTCCCCTCACTTGGTAGATTATTGGTTTAGGTTGAGTTTTCTCCCTTTGATAAAAAAAGACCTTAAGGCTTCTGAAAAATCAATTCACCAACATATTCTGAGATTTTTACCCCGAACTACGAGGTTTTGATCCTACCTTTGTGATGGTACGTAGGCAATGGGTTTATCCATTCAAACACAAAATTGTAAATAATTTGTATATTCTTTTCTCATCTCCCCAATCATGTTTACAAAAATATTTTCACAAATACCAACCTACAATACACTTTGCAAAAAGGGCTCCCTTAGAGTACTAAGGATGTTTTGGGTGCTTAAAACCTTCCCATTTCATAACCAACCCCTTACCCAGATCTCTGACATTTTTATTAGTTTTTGATTTGATAAAACTTCTCGGTTTTTGTTCGCTTTCTAACCTTTCCTTTGGATAAATAAAAGTGCGGTGGCGACTCGAATTGTATGATTTACTTTTGATTTAGTCAATAAATCTAAAGGTAACGAATACCCCGCTACAGAAAAGTGGCGACTCTGCTGGGAATTTGATGTTGTTTCCTAGTGGGTTTAGCCTACTTTTTTCCTTTGTTGTATTGTATGTTTATATTTATTTGTGATATATTTTTTGTGCAAATTTGGGATGACTGTATTGTTTGTAATGTATGAATTGCTTGATATATTCAATTGCTTGTGTGCTTGGTGGTCCCTTGTGAGATGAGTTCTATACCCGAACTCGGGTGCCCTTATGATAGGAGAATGGAATAGTCTTGTTGACTTGTGTGGAGTTATTCCTTAGCAAGTTGACTTGCAAGCCCATTCACTTGGTGGAGGTCTTGTTGGGATCGATAATGTCATACGAGTAATCGTGGTTAGCCATTACTCTTTCCAATATAAACCTTAGAAGCCAAGGACCTTAGATTACCTAGCCCATCTTGGCCTATTTTAGGACGTAGTGCGAAGATCGTTCAAGTGTAAGATTTGATACGATTGTTACGCGATACTACACTCATAAGAGTCTCTCTTGAGAATATTTTTGGAATACGAGTAGTCGTTTATCCGATAATATCCGAATGATGAGATGATGACTATGGGGACCTTTTTAGAACATGATTGTCAGGTTTAACCATAGTACACTCCCTTTGGGTGGTTCTTAACCGAGACTCCATGCTTGTGACTTGCAACAAACCCTTGATTCGCGGTTGATCCGTTCTCGTATATCCTTAATATCAATGGAACTTGGGTGTTGATAAGGTGCAAACCATAATCCACCAAAATGGATGATTGATATTGAGGATGACTTGATCCATCCCGTGACCTTTGTGTGGTGTGACTTGCTTGATCCTTGAGTGTGATTGTTGCATCCATGCATCCATTTGCATCCATATCATCAACAATGAGAAAATTTTCAAGGAACTTAAGAGGTCTATTTGCAAATTTTCAGACATGGATAAGCAAAGAAGGAATACGAAGAAGTACAATTTCAGACAACCCGACTTGAAAGAGTTAAGGAGTTTGACATCCTATGTATTAGATCCCTTGGAAATTCAAGGCTCGTCATGGGAAGCTTCTGTCTATTCTTGCTACTCGGGTGGATGAAGGTCTGATGAGTGTATTGGTGTAGTTCTATGATCCTCTGTACCGTTGCTTCACTTTCCCGAATTTCCAGCTTTTTTCTACGCTTGAGGAGTATGCCTATCTTGTGGGTATACCTATCTTAGATCAGTTATCGTTCAGTGGCTTGGAGAGAGTTGCTTCTTCTAAAGAGATTGCTGACCTGTTGCATATAGATGTATCTGATATTGGTGCTCATATGACTACCAAAGGTGGAATTCAAGGTCTCCCATCTGATTTCCTCATTGCCCAAGCTACTTTGTTTGGGAAGGCCATGACTGAGGATGCCTTTTAGGCCATATTTGTACTTCTCATCTATGGGCTAGTGTTATTTCCCAACATCGACAACTTTGTGTATGTGAACGCTATTAGGATTTTCTCTACTCTTAATCTCGTTCCTACTATGTTGAGTGACACCTATTTTTCTTTGCATATGAGGAATGCAAAGGGTGGTGTACCATTGTGTGTTGTTTGCCTCTGTTGTACAAGTGGTTTATTTCACACTTGCCTCAGACGCTCGCCTTCAAGGAGAACAAAGGATGTCTACGGTGGTCAACGAGACTTATGTCTCTCACTAATGATGATATCTTTTGGTATAACCGTGTGTATGATGCTGTCCAAATCATTGACTCTTATGGTGAATTCTCCAATGTGCCTCTTCTTGGTACATGTGGTGGAATTAACTACAACCCTATTTTGGCTCGCCGTCAGCTTGGGTTCCCCTTAAAGGATAAACCTAACAACATTTTGTTGGAAGGTGTGTTCTTTCAAGATGGTAAAGATCCCCAGAACTTGATGGGCAGGATGGTTCGCGCTTGGCGCAAGATTCATAGGAAGGGAAGGAAAGAGCTTGGTCCGAAGAATTGTATTGCTTTGGAACCCTACACCCCTTAGGTGAGGAAGAGAGCTTCTGAGTACCGCATGCCCTATGATTATCCGAGACCTACACCTATGGTTGTGGTTAGGCCTTCAACCCTCCCAAACCAAGGAGTAGGGGAGTTGAGAGATGAAGACCGTTCGCGTGCTTGGGTTCATGAGCGAGAGGAGCTACTTCAGCAATTTAGAGATAAGGATGCTGTGATAGAATTCCTGGAGCATCAGATTGTTGATGAGCCAGATTATGTGGTTACTTCTCTTCTTCCTCGGTCATCCAGGTTTTGGAAGAGGAAGTATGATCGACTTGCCAAGGAGAAGGCGGACATGGAGGCAGCCTATGAGAGAGAGGTGAAGAGGCTTCGTGCAGCTTATCTTCCGGTCTCGAGAGCTTTGGACGATTGCTTCTAGGGTTCTATAGGATGTTATTTTTCCTTCCCTCTTGTATTGTATTTGGTTACCAAGACTGTACTTCTTTGGTGTAAAAACTTTTCCAAATATTGTTGATATGAATGTTCCATTATATGTCTAAAAGATCAATATTTTCAATATTTGTAAATAGATCTCTATAAAGTTCCTGTAATAATAAAAACATATCATATGCACAAACATTGCATGCATCATATGCATAAGCAGGTTTTGTTCAGAGCTTCTTGATCAGTGGTCTAACTCTGTGTTCTTCATTTATTTTTAAGACAAGCTGACGCACCGGTATAACACCAGGGCCAATCTACCAAAGCTAATGGATCATCTTGAACAAGAGAACCGTGAATTGAAGGAGGAAGTAGCTAGGCTGACTGCCATGATGGAGTCATTCCTGGCTGCTCAGAGCCAGTCTTCTCCAACACCTGCAACTCCTCCCGCGAGGACAGTCATCTCAGAGGTAGCTTCTTCTACTGTGCCTGCCGCCACTGCTCACTTTGCGCCGACTATGCCAGTCGGGTTTCCCTGGGGGATGCCCGCAAACTTCATGCCTGAAGGTCTTGCTCCAACCTTTGCTTCTCTGCCGGCATCTAGCTCGGTCCTTGCTGTGCCACCTCCCGTTGTGGACACGTTACCGAGAGTCGAGTACACCATTTATCACTCTTAGCCATCTAAGGGCCTAGATGTTTATGAGAAAATGGACGCCATGAATGACCAATTCCTTGAGCTGCGCAAGGAACTAAAGACTCTAAGAGGGAAAGACCTCTTCGGTAAATCTGCTGCTGAGTTATGCCTCGTGCCCAATGTTAAGATCCCTATCAAGTTCAAAGTGCCTGAAATTGAAAAATATAAGGGAAACACTTGCCCTCTCAGCCATCTTGTGATGTACGCACGCCAGATGTCAACTCAAACCGAGAATGATCAACTCCTCATCCACTATTTCCAGGACAGCCTGCCCGGTGCCGCACTCAGATGGCATATGGGTCTGGATAGTGCGAACATCCGCTCCTTCAACGACCTTGGCGAAGCTTTCGTCAAGCAGTACAAGTACAATGTTGATATGGCTCCCGATAGGGATAGCTGAGGGCTATGTCCCAAAAGGAGAAGGAAACATTTAAGGAGTACGCCCAGAGGTGGCGTGAATTGGCCGCACAAATTGTGCCCCCACTCGAAGAGAAGGAAATGACCAAGATCTTTCTGAAGACCTTGAGTTAATTTTATTACGAGAGGATGATAGCTAGTTCTCCCTCGAACTTCACCGAAATGGTGAACATGGGGATGAGGCTAGAGGAAGGAGTCCGTGAAGGACGTTTGACCAGGGAAGAAGGCTCTTCTACAAAGAGGTATGGGGGTTTTGCAAAGAAGAAAGAGGGAGAGACACATGATGTGTCTTCCCATGTCAAGAGAAGACCCTCTGTGAAGAGGAAGACTGTTCGCCCTGCAAGTAACGAGCACCAGGTGGCTCATATAGCACCTGCCTTCAGGGAAGCTCAACATTAGCAACATCAATAACAACAACATCAAAAATATCAATAGCATCATCGTGCGCAACAGCAGGCCTACCAACCTCGAAACAACAATACCAGTACCACCTACGATAGGAAGAGGGTCACTTTTGATCCAATTCCAATGACCTATGCTGAACTTTATCCTTCGTTGATAGACAGAAAGCTGATTACTCCACGCGACCCACCCGCTGTACCGACCAAGCCTCAGTGGTGGTACAAGCCTAAGCTACATTGTGTATATCATTCTGGTGCTCCCGGACATGATGTGGAGAACTGTTATCCCCTGAAGACCAAGGTTCAAGACCTTGTTAGAAGTGTGATTTTGTTTTTCGAGGACGTAGGTCAGAAGGTCAAGAAGAACCCATTGCCTGAGCATGGGAAATCTGCTGTGAATATGGTCCAGGGTTGCCCTGGCAAGTAGAAAGTCCTGTATGCCAGTCATATCAGGCAGTCGTTGGTCGAGATGCATAGATTGTTATATGGATACAGTCACTATGAGCATGACCATGACAGATGCCGAGTGTGCATTGTCAATGAGAGAGGATGCCGCCAAGTCAGGAAGGACATCCAAGAGATGCTGGATCAGGGTGTGATCGAGATACTTCAGAATCGTGATGAGGATGAAGTGAATGTTATATCCCCTGTTTTCAAAATACCAGAACCTATTGTTGTTAGATATGATGGCAGCAAGAAGAAGGCTTTTCCATCTCTTATTATCAAGCCAGCGGGCCTTGTCCCGTATTCTTCGGATAAAGTTGTTCCCTACAGATATAACGTAGTTGCTTAGAAGATGGGAAGGAGGTGTCGTTTCCCTCCACCTCTATTGTGAGTATATTTGATTTCAGTGGTGTGACCCGCAGTGGTCGTGTTTTTCGGCGCCGCCGAAACCCCAAGATGACATGAGAAGAACTACCGTTGTTAATTCTGCTGGTCCTGTGGGGACTTCTTCTTCTTCAAATCCGGCACTTGCTGTGAAGGGTGTTGACCCTACTGTTGTTGTTAAAGCTCCTGTCCCTGTTGGCCAGCATGGCATTCTGAAAGAGGATTGTGATGAGATGCTGAGGCTCATCAAAAGGAGCGAGTATAATGTTGTTGATTAGCTACTTCAAACTCCATCAAAGATATATGTTCTATCTTTACTGATGAATTCTAAGCCACAGCGTGAAGCTTTGTAGAGGGTGTTGGATGTGGCATACGTGGATCACGATGTCACAATTGAACAGTTTGATAGCATTATTGCAAATATAACTGCTTGTAACAATTTGAGCTTTTGCGATGCTGATCTTCCCGAGGAGGGAAAAGACCACAATTTAGCTCTACACATTTCTATGAACTGCAATGATGATGCCTTGTCCAATGTGTTGGTGGACACAAGATCATCGCTAAATGTGTTGCCAAAATCCACTCTGGCGAAACTTTCTTATCAGGGGCCTCTCATGAGGCAGAGTGGAGTGGTAGTCAAGGCTTTTGATGGATTGAGGAAAACTATGATTGGCGAGGTTGAACTCCTAATCAAAATTGGACCTAGTGATTTTCAGATCACTTTTCAAGTCATGGATATCCACCCATCATATAGCTGCTTGCTTGGCAGACCATGGATTCACGAGGTCGGCGCCGTGACATCCACTCTACACCAGAAGTTGAAATTCGTTAAGAATAAGAAGTTGGTGGTGATAGGGGGAGAGAAGGCTCTCTTGGTAAGCCATTTGTCTTCCTTTTCCTACATAAATGTTGAGGATGAGGTTGGGACTTCGTTCCAAGCCTTATCTATTGCTGAGCCTTCTAGGAAAGGACATTTTTCATTTGCTTCCTACAATGATGCGAAGTTGGCCATTGAGCATGGCGCAACTACTGGTTTAGGACAAATGATCAAGTTGGAAGATAATAAATCTCGGGCTGGCATAGGGTATTCTTCAGGCATTTCCAACGAGCGTGGTTTGTTCCAGAGTGGTGGTTTCATCCACACTGTTGAAGACCAAGAGGCTGCGGCCATAGTGGAAGATGATGCAGAGGAAGATCTGGGCAACTTTATCATTGCTGGAGGAGTCTGCAATCATTGAGTCGCTGTTGATGTTCCAACAGTCGTCCATAAGTCCACGTAATGTGTTCACTTTTGTTTAAAAACCTTTCTCCCATGCCAAAAGGAGAAGTGATGACATGGTTGGCACATTAATACAATGATATTCATTCAATAATTACATGTTAAATGTTTATTTTTCTAAATTATTTTCCCTTTTTTCTTTTTGCATGAAATTGGTGATCAATAAAAAACCCTAAAAAGAGAATAAAATCAATCTTTTCATCTGCATAATGATTTTCCTTGCTTGAAATCTGAAATCTCTTTTATATCTTAAAATCATTAGGTAGGTTGATCAAACCCATTGAATATAATGATCCAATACCATCTCCCAACTTTGAGTTCCCTATATTTGAGGCCGAAGAAGATGATGTTGAAGAGATTCCTGATGAGATTACTCATCTGCTTGAGCACGAAGAGAAGATCATTCAGCCACTTCTTGAGAATCTGGAAACAGTCAACTTGGGGTCTGAAGACTGTGTTCGCGAAGTGAAGATTGTGGCACTCCTGGAAGAATCTGTCAAGAAGAGGTTGATTGAGTTGCTACGAGAATATGTCGACGTCTTTGCCTGGTCATATGAAGACATGCCTGGTCTGGATATTGATATCGTGCAACATTTGCTGCCTTTGAAGCTTGAGTGTGTGCCTATGAAGCAGAAGCTCAGAAGAACTCATCCTGATATGGCAGTGAAGATTAAAGTAGAAGTTCATAAGAAAATTGATGCGGGGTTTCTGGTGACTTCTACATATCCTTAATGGGTGGCCAATATTGTGCCCGTGCCTAAGAAAGATGGAAAAGTCCGAATGTGTGTGGACTATCGAGACTTGAATAAAGCTAGTCCGAAAGATGATTTTCCTCTGCCACATATTGATATGTTGGTCGATAATACAGCTAAATTCAATGTCTTCTCATTTATGGACGGATTTTCCGGTTATAATCAGATTAAAATGGCACCCGAGGATATGGAGAAGACAACATTCATCACACCTTGGGGAACATTTTGTTATCGAGTGATTCCCTTCGGTTTGAAGAACGCCAGAGCCATGTATCAACGAGCTATGACTACCTTGTTTCATGATATGATGCACAAGGAATTTTGAGGTATTTGTTTATGATATGATTGCGAAGTCGAGAACGGAAGTTGAACATGTAGAGCACTTGTTGAAGCTTTTTCAACGTTTGAGGAAGTACAAACTCCGCTTAAATCCGAACAAGTGTACATTTGGAGTCCGTTCCAGAAAGTTATTGGGCTTTATTGTCAGTGAAAGAGGTATTGAAGTTGATCCTTCCAAGGTCAAAGCAATACAAGAGATGCCTGCGTCCAAAACTGAGAAGCAAGTCCGAGGTTTTCTTGGCCGCTTGAATTATATTTCCAGATTTATATCCCACATGACTACCATGTGTGCGCCTATATTCAAGCTCCTCCAGAAAGATCATCGTCATGATTGGACCGAGGATTGCCAGAAGGCTTTTGATAGTATCAAAGAGTATCTGTCTGAGCTTCTGATTCTGTCTCCGCCTGTTGAAGGGAGACCATTGATTATGTACTTGACAGTGCTTGATGACTCTATGGGTTGTGTACTGGGTCAACAAGATGAATCAGGGAAGAAAGAGTATGATATATACTATCTGAGTAAGAAGTTCACTGATTGTGAGTCTCGATACTCAATGCTTGAGAAAACATGATGTGCTTTGGCTTGGGCCGCTAAGCATTTACGCCAGTATATGTTGAATCATACGACTTGGTTGACATCCAAAATGGATCCAATCAAGTATATCTTTGAGAATCCTGCTTTAACTAGGAGGATTTCCCGTTGGCAGATGTTGTTATCTGAGTATGATATTGAGTATCGAGCTCAGAAAGCTATTAAACGTAGTATCTTGGTTGACCACTTGGCACATCAACCAATTGAGGATTATCAGTCTGTTCAGTACGACTTCCTAGATGAGGAGATTCTGTATTTGAAAATGAAAGATTGCGATGAGACTACGCTCAATGAAGGGCCAGAGCCTGGTTCTCGATGGGGTATGGTGTTCAATGGCTCTGTTAATCAGTATGGAAATGGTATTGGGGCAGTGATTATTACTCCTCAAGGCACACATTTTCCTTTTTAAGCAAGGCTAACTTTCAAATGCACGAATAATATGGCGGAGTATGAGGCCTGTATTATGGGATTGGAGGAGTGTATTGATCTTAGGATCAAACATCTTGATGTTTATGGTGATTCGGCCTTGGATGTTAATCAGATTAAGGGTGAATGGGAGACGAATCAGCCTGGCCTCATCCCATACAGAGATTATGCGAGGAGGATTTCAACGTTCTTTACTGAGGTTGACTTCCATCATATTCATCGAGATGAGAATCGGATGGAAGTTTCTCTTTCTACGCTTGCTTCAATGATCATGGTGAAATATTGGAATGAAGTTCCCAATATCACTGTGATGCGTTTGGATAAACCAACTCATGTATTTGCAGTTGAATAAGTGAAAGATGATAAGCCATGGTATTATGATATCAAGTGCTTTCTCCAAAGTCAGATCTACCCGCCTGGGGCATCTGTTAAAGATAAGAAGACTTTGAGAAGACTATCTGGAAGTTTCTACCTTAATGGCAATGTGCTTTATAAGAGAAATTTTGACATGGTTCTGCTCAGATGCGTGGATAGACACGAAGCAGAATTGTTAATGACTGAAGTCCATGAGGGTTCATTTGGCACTCATTCCAATGGACATGCTATGGCTAAAAAGATGTTGAGAGCAGACTACTATTGGATGACAATGGAGTCGGACTACTGCAAATATGAAGAGCTGTGTAGCGAGTTCAAGATTGCACACTATAATTCTTCTCCTTATAGACCCAAGATGAATGGGGCTGTTGAAGCTGCTAACAAGAACATTAAGAAGATTATCCAGAAGATGGTTGTTACGTACAAAGATTGGCATGAGATGCTGCCATTTGCTTTGCATGGCTATCGTACATCTGTCCGCACTTCAACAGGGGCAACCCCTTTCTCTCTTGTATATGGCATGGAGGTTGTGCTCCCCGTGGAGGTTGATATCCCATCAATGAGAGTCTTGATGGAAGCCAAGTTGGCCGGGCTGAATGGGTTTAGAGTCGTTATGACCAACTGAATTTGATTGAAGAGAAGAGATTAACTGCCATGTGCCATGGTCAGTTATATCAGAAAAGGATGAAGAAAGCCTTTGATAAGAAGGTTAAGCCTCGTGTGTTCTGAGAAGGTGACCTCGTGCTCAAGAAAGTTTTGTCTTTCGCGCCCAATTCCAGGGGCAAGTGAGCTCCAAAATATGAAGGTCCATATGTTGTTAAGAGAGCCTTTTCAGGCGGTGCTTTGATACTTACAACTATGGATGGGGAGGATTTCACTCGTCTTGTGAATTCAGATGCAGTCAAGAAATACTTCGCCTAAAATAAAAACATAATAGCTCGCTAAGTTGAAAACCCGGAAGGGCGGCTTAGGCAAAAATGAGCGTCTCGGTGGATTGAAAACTAGGAAGGGCGATCTAGGAAAAAGTTAGAGACATAAAAAAGTGAATATATATATCCCTCTAGATTGGGTACCTCACCCTGGGGAAATTTAGGCAAAAATTAGGGATTTGGCAAGTAACTGCATCCTGACAAGACTTTGTTCTACAAGCCGTCTTCTGTCAAAGATTCTCGCTCAGTCATCGTCAACTGAAGCTTTGAATACACTGGATTCAGAGTTGGTGGAGAAACGATCATTATGTTCAATGTAGCCTTTTTTACCAATATATATCACCAATTTTAAATTTGTAAAGATCCATGGAGTCTCGCCGTTTGCGGACTACCATTCTATCAAATAAATTTGAGCTTTTATCCAATTCTTTGCACTCAAATAAAAATTAGGGATTTGGCAAGTAACTGCATCCTGACAAAATTTTGCTCTACAAGCTGTCATCCGTCAAAGATTCTCGCTCAGTCATTGTCAACTGAAGCTTCAAATACATTGGATTCAGAGTTGGTAGAGAAATGGTCATTATGTTCAATGTAGCCCCTTTTCCAATATATATCACCAATTTCAAATTTGTAAAGATCCATGGAGTCTCGCCATTTATGTACTACCATTCTATCAAATAAATTTAAGCCTTTATCCAATTCTTTACACTCTTATTTGTTTCTGTTTAACAAATGTTTGCATGTTTTAATTGATAAATATCATTGTTTTAAACAAATAAAGTTTTTATAAACTGTTTTTAAACAAAGTGAACATTCACAATGACTGAAAGGATAATTGGAATGTCTTCAGTGCTCTCCCAAGGATAGTACGATATCCAAAAGGGTAAGACATTTGTTCATATTTCTGGCATGTTCATGTACTCTTCATCATCTTTCAGGTTGTCTCCTCAGTGAGTGCAGAGAAGGGTGATACGTCATCAAGTCCCCTAGAGAATCTAGAGTTTTGGCCTTGATCTTTTTAGAGATGTGTATACCTCTATCATCCTCAACTCCCCAGCGAGTCTGAGTCTAGCATCTGTGTTTTATCAATTATATGGTTGTCATCCCTTGTGTGGACTGACCTAAAATCCCTTATAGATTGATAAAAATTGGTATGCTATCTATTTTTGAGGAAGATGGTCTCTCCCTCAGCATAATTGGAAATCTCCCGCAGGGTGAGCAGGAATTCCCAGCATGAGTAGAAATCCTCAGCAGGAGTAAACTTGGGTTTCCTGCAAAGCTATCATCCAGATATCTCCTGGGTCGGTTATCCCCAACAGGTTGGTCAGTTACCCTCTACAGTTTGGCTTGTAGTTTCTCCCCTGCGGGCTTACCTACAACTCATCCCCAATAGGGTTGCTCACATCAGACTTTCCCTAGTTGAATCGCCTTCAGTCTTCCCCAGTCGAGTTGCCTGATCAGAGCCTGATATTTGCTTCCCCTCCATATCGGAAAGCTTCCGAGTAGAGCTGGTGTTGAAGATGTTTATTTCCTTCCCCGACAGAGTAGTGGTTCTCTTACCTCCTAGCAGAGATATATCTCCAGCAGATAAGAGGAAATATGTTGATTATTGGAATTTCTGTTTGGTGGTTGTTCCCCACAGAGTTTCATATCTTTACTTGATAAGTTCCCCAGTATAGTTTCTTCTACGAAGGAATCTTAGTCGTGTTGAGCTCCCCGATAGAGTTTCCTCTATGATGGATCTTTTGTCTGTTCAGCAGCAAATCCTTGGCGGTGACTCTGTAGCTTCCGCAGCGGAGCATTTTGTTCCTTCTCCAGGTGGCAGAGATGTTTCTTCAGCGGTTAGAAGAGAATGCTTGATTGACATGTTTCTGTTTGGTGGGTGTCCCCCATAGAATTTCATATTATTGCGGGAAGATCCCCGGCAGTTTGCAGTTGTGACCTTTGGGCTGATCCCCAACAGCGGTCTCTGATCCTCAGCGGTGGTCTTTACCCCCGGCAGCGACTCTGCTTGATCCCCAGCTGCAGTCTGTGTCTCCTGACATATGATGCTCCCCTCCAGATTAGATTTCTCCTGTAGGTCTGGCTTTTCTCTTTTGAGATGTTATACCGGATGTCTATCCATTCTTTCTTGGACCTGGTTGTGTTAGATATGTCTGTTTGTCAACATTAATAACACATAAACCATGCATATACATGCATAATTTTAACATTCAGATATTCATTATCGCATTCTTTTCCATATATCTTTGTTTGTTACCTCCTGCTATGGGTGAAATATTCTTCCCCAAACAGGTGTTTGTGTCTGATCTCTCCATTCAGAGTCAGCTCCATAGCTAGAAAGTGTCTATCTTTCCTTCTGTATTCCCCACTTTGTTATGTCCTCGTGGATGATTTTTGTTTCAGTTTCCTCCGATTGTGTATCTAGATGGAATTACTCCCCTGAGTTATATCCTCATTGGGTTGAGTCTTGTTTGATTGCGTCTTTCTGGTTTTTTCCTGGATTGACTCCTTTCTTGTTTTCCCCTGCAGTTCCCTGTGGTTCAGGTGTTCAATTGCTTAGTAACCAGTAATTGTTCATCCTTTCCCCAGTGAACTTTGTGGCCTTCTAACCAGTAACTGATAGTTGTAAGTCCTATTTCTGTGGTTTTCTACCCAATAACCGGTAGATGTATTCCCCTCTTTGTTGGTTATCTTTATCCAGTATTCGGTATTGATACTCCTTCATTTTTTGAGTATATCACCCAGTAACCGGTGATATATCTCTGGCATCATTTCTCTTGTCAATGTATCCCCAGCGAGTCATCTTTCATTTACCCTTGTCTGGTAATGATGGTCGCTCCTCTGGATCGGTCATCATTTTATACCCAGTAATCGGTATCTCAATGTCCTTTCTTTTCGGTCGATTTATCCTTTATTAACCCAGTAACCTGTTGTGGATAATCTTCCATGCGAGTATGTTATCTACATTCTGACGGTAATAAATAATATATCTCATGCGCTCTTCACTCGAAGTCTTTTCTCTTCCCTAGTCGAGTAAGATTCGTATTTCCTTGTGGAATCAAATGCCCATCCTATAAATTGAGTTTGCTTTTTCAGGCCTCCTTTTCGGATGATGAGTGTCTTGAATATTTTCCCAATTCACACCTGGTTGGTCACCTATTATATGCCCAGTAACCGGTATCCCTGGTGTTCCTTCCTTCTGCCCCCTATTATTACTTTTGTCCGCTGTGGAGTCAGATTTTCCTGAGGTGAAATATGCCTTTTAGGTTTTTCCTCGGATGTTTCGGATGATCGATATCTCTCACCCTTATACCAGTCTTAGATATTCTTTCTCCCTGAGCATGTTGATCTTTCACCCTTATACCGGTGTTTTGATCACATATCTCTATTTTGAGTTTATTACCTAATAGCCGGTAATACCTCATTTGTTATTTCCTCAGTTGAGTCCCTTAGTGGATTTCCCCGCCTGAGTCCGTATTCTTATCCGAAGTATCCTTTGTGGATAGTTTTACTGCATTGACATATTCCCTAATACATGCATCTTTGCGTTAGCTCGAGTCTTTCCATCGATTTATTTTCATGGAATCCCTTCGTGTCTCCCAGCAAGTTTCAAGTCGTGACCTGCTCACGCATTTTATTTCCTTTATCCCCTCAGAGTCCCTGTCTCCCAGTGAGTTTTCCTTATGGAATGTATTATACTCACGCGGACTTTCAGTTTATCCTGATTTCTTTTTACTTTGTGGCCATATTTTCCCACAAAGTATTAACTTTTGCATGCATACATCTGCATCATGAGGTCTCTCAGGGACCAAAATTCGTCTCTTTGTTATTATTTAAGCCGATTCTTGTAGATGTTTAATTGGCTGCATTGTATGGTAAAACACTAGCTGGATTCTAATGTCTTGACTGATGTCATGACATGGTGTGTATGTGTGACTGCATTGTAGGTTAAAATATCTAACTGTACTCTGATGTCTTGACTGATGTCATGACACACTTGAGTAGTTACTGCAGGATTAGCTAATACAGGATTTATTGAATGTCAAACTGGATGTTGTGACATTCATCCCTGTCAGCAGATACTGAGGAATAGAACAGTTGGTGTTCTGTTAGAGCTCAGTATTCATTTGGAGTCTGGTTATCAAGGAAATACCGGACCTGGCATAAGGCCTACTATATGAATGTCAAACTGGAGGTTATGACATTCATCATGGACAATATATACTGAATAATAGACAGAGTGGTGTTCTGCTACACTTCAGTATGTTTCCTAGTCTGTTCTTCAAGAGGATAACAGAACTGACTTAAGGCCAAATGTGTAAATGTCAAATTGGATACTTTGACATTTATTAATGTAAGTTGTTACTGTAGTATGGTCATTTTGGTCATGTACAGGTCAGCAAAATTGTACAGTCTGTTTTCTGGAAAAACAGACTCAGCATATGATCCTTGATGTCAAGCTGAATGTCGTGACATTCATTCCTGACAGCATCTGCTATATTGTAGGTTGTTTAGTTTTTATGTTTCAGCATTTTTCTCATGCTAAAATCCAGGAAACCAACAACCAAGCTACAATTAAGGAACCTAACAAATAGCCTATTTGTTAGCACACTAATATGTGGAAATTAGTTAGAATCCTATGTGGCATTATTTGTGGAGGTCTTGGAATATATATAGGCTCAAAATAAGGAGATATATATGGAGAGATTTTAGGATTAAAGACCTTGTTTGTAGCAGAAAGTTTCTGCTGAATTTGTAACAGCAAAGAACAAGTTTGCTGCGATTTCTGAAGGCCCAAATCCAGTTGGGTGATTAGGTTATAAATAGCTTATTGTAACCTAGTTTTTGTAAGCCTCTTAGAATGAAAATTTAGGGGTGTGTGTGAGGTAAACCTCCCAATCTGTGGGAAGGTTACCATGTGTTTCTCAGTGTTCAAAGCTGAGAGTATTTGTAACTCAAAGCCTGTAGGCAAGAGTGATTGTGTTCTTGAATGAAGCTGTGAAGCAAGTTCAAGATGTTTTGCATTACATTGTAATTGTTGTGATAGGAATGGAAACTGGAGGTTTCTATCTAGGAGTTCCTAGGTATAGATTGCATTGGGTAGGGATTAAGTGAAGAGTTGTAAACGGGGGAGTTTAACTCTGAATTAATACTGCTGATAGTGGATCTTCTTCCTGGCTTGGTATGCCCCCAGACGTAGGTGATGTTGCACCGAACTGGGTTAACAATTACTTGTGTTTTACCTTCTGCATGTTATAATTTTTTCTGTTATAAAATAAGGTAAACCTGTAATGCTGTAACAGATGATGTTCAAATCAATGTTGAGACATCATGCTGTTAACTGTGCAGGCTCAACAGAAGTAAGTGCTATGTTTGATCTCTGTTGTGCCTTTGTACCAGATGGACAGAACTGGGTGTTCTTCCATTCTATGGTGATATAGTAGCAGATGTCGTGACATTTGTGAATGTGTGCATATCAGTACTAGGTTGTAATTTGTATAACTGTCTTGCTGTATTAGTAACAATGTTAGATCAGATGTCATTACTTGGAGTAGAACATCTGAATTCTGACTACGCCAGAATTACAATTCTACCTCGTCGAGATGAAGATTTTTACCTTCTTATCTCCGGATAGAATGACCTTAAATAGGGGCATCTGTAGGACCCTAATTTAGACCCTAAGATCCCTCATGGCATCATATTATTGCTCTTCGCATTGCCTCAAGGATCATAGCATGTGTGGCTCCTAAACCCTAGGGTTGGGACTTGTGTGAGTTGGTTTGAGACCACGAAGCATGCTTGAATTGTATATTAGTGCTTTTCTTATTTTTTTTACTAACCAAAAGCACAAAAATATGTCACTAACATCTTTTTTTTTAAGCTTAAGCAGTCATTTGATCAAAGGCTCCTAGGAGGCTCCTATGCTCATTGAAATGGCCAGATGAAACTGAAAGCAAGTATGAAAATGGTTCCCAATGTTCTCAATCATCATATATGTCTCCCAAGTATCTCAATTTGTCAATTTGATCAAGATAAACCAAAGGGCTTGAGGCTTGTTTCCCAAGGAAACCCTAATTCAACTGTGCATTGACTGTGCCTTGCCCATGAAGCAACCTCAACATATGATCAAATTCAATCAAGGAAAGTTCTTTAATTCATCATTTTATGCATATATGAGTTTATGTGAGCATCCTCAATCATTCACTCATTAAGATTGGAAGTTTGGACTTGAGAAGTTGACCAGTCAAGTCATCTGACCAAATTGAAATCCACTGAGACCTAACTTTTGATGTGTTTGTCAAATGAAGATGACCCCAAGAGAAATCATGTTCTTAACAACTATATTAATAACGTTCATGTTCATCAAAAATTAATTTGAAACTAGGAAGTTCATCATTCATTTCAAAACAGTATAGGTCATTTTGACTTAAACCCTTATTTTGGGTCAACTTCCCAAGGACCTAACTCCTTCATTTTTTATGATTTTGAGGTGATACCAATTGCATTGGAAATTTTAAGATGTCTAATTCAAATGTTATGTTGGAAAAATTTTTATAATCCTAAAAGAAACACATGTGATAATACAAAACATTATAGGTCACTTTGGACCAAAGCCATTGAATCTTGAAAAAGACCAACTTCAAGTGCCCATAACGTTCTCATCAAATATCCAAATGATGCAAAATTTAATTCCAAATTGATCATATTGAAAATATCTACAACTTTTATGTTGGAGGTTCTTTCATTTGAGGCTTGCATCATTGAAACATAAGGGCTTGAAGTTGGTCACTTTTGGCAAATTTTTCAAAGACATGTTTTGTACATCAAACTTCATGGCTAGTTTTCACAATTTTCCAAAATCCAAATGGATTTTTGTACAACATAGATTTTGTTCCTTGTGTCAAGACCTTTCCAACTATTACTCACATGCCTATGTTTGGATTTTCTAAGAGTGACTTTCGAAGAGGGGAACATTTAGGCCCAATTATGGAATTCATGATGAAACTTCATGCACAAGCCAATGCAGCTTAGAATGCACGTCCATTTTAACTCCAAGTGACTTCAGCTTGCATTTCCAATTGGTTTTGGGCCTCATGCGCCTGTACATGCCCATGCATGGAAGACCCAAGGATCATGCACACGGATTCCATTCACCTTGCCTTGCAGTTTTAGCTATAAATAACATGCTTGCTTCCTTCAATAATCAACCTGAAGGTGCCTAAAGCTCTGCTGAAATCCATATTCAACCTTACACCAAAGTAATTTTTAATTTTCATTTCTCTTTTCAAGTTTGAATTTCAACAAAATCAGTTGATCTTCAACACTTATTCCTTAGCCTTGCACTCATACCATACCTCAAGATCAAGCTGCAAGAAAGAGTTTGGTTGGATCGTGCTCATCAAAGATGCACTTCAAAGGTTTACATCTCAATTGTTTTGATTCGAACCTCACCATATATTATGCTTTGCTTGTGTTTGTTTGGTTCTCTGAAGTCCTCGTGTGAGAGGCAAGGCAATGGTGGCTTTAATTTCATGAATTGATGCATTTCAGATTGAACACCTGTATTTTCCATCTCAGATATCTCCTTCCATATAGATCTTGAGAGAAATCCAAGGTTACAGGGGTGATGTACATCACCCCAGGTTTAACTTGGTATAAGGCACGTGTAATTTGGTTGAGGTTGCAAAACCTGCAACTCGTGGCCGGTTTCTGTTTGTTCGCCAGAGAAGATGGTGGTTTCCATCATCGTCCCCACGTGGTTGAACCGGAACCCTTGGATGAGGCTCCCACGATCTAATCCTAGCCTTTGCTTTACTTGACTTTTTTAAATCCAGCGTGTTTTGCGTTTGACTTGTGTCCATGATGAGCGCGCGCTTTTGATCCCTTGGATTGTCCACGTCAATTAATGAAAGTGGATCCAACGCTTCCTGATTTTCCTATTTTCCTAATTTCTGTATTATTTTTCTTTATTCCATTTATTTTCAAAAATTCATAACTCTTTTATTCCATTTCTTTCAATTATTTTTGGGATTCCATTTAATATTTTTTGTGAATTATTTTGTTTTTAATAGTTTTTAATTCATTTAAAATACTTTTTGATATTCAAAATTCCAAAAATATTTTCTTAACACATTTGGATCATGATAAGTCTACGAAAATATTCTCATCAATTTCTTAATTGATTTGAGATTTATTTGAGATTTTAATTCATTTATGTTATATTTTAATGCTTTTAATTGATTTTAAAATAGTTTATGTTTTCAAAAAATGTTGAGAAAATTTGTTAAACCTAGTTTGACCATCTTAGACTTATGATGATCCAATTGGACTTATCCAAGTTGATTTGAATTGGATTTGAAGTTTGACCTTACTTTGTTCAATTTATTTTATGTATTATTTTAGTTCCAAAAATACCAAAAATATGTTTGACCTTTCTTGACTTCTAATCTTCATTTCACTTCTGTTTACCATTGATTGATGGTGATTTCATTCACATTTGATCATTGTGTTTTGGTTATGACATTTGAATTTTCATTTTGTATATTTCATCTTCATCTCTTTTCTTCTTCTTTTTCTTTTGACCAATGAGTTAATGATTTGTGATTAGCCTTGACATATGAGAGGCTTAACCTTCTTTGATCCAAATCAAATTCAACTTGATCAAAGATCAAGTGAATTGCTTTGTGTCCAAGATAGGTTGCTTCTTGGTCAAGCAAAAAACCTAAAATCCATACAAGGTCATTCTTCTTTTCTTTTGGCATGGAAAGTTGTAGGAGTTTGGCTTACTAGTCATGATATCTAACTTGTGTTTATTTGCCTATAGTTTTATTGACCGGCCTCAGATAGGTGTGACTACTACATTAGTCCACTTACAATTGCTTAACATAGTGTTAAATTGCCTTATGACACACTAACACTAACTACTAATCACTAACTTTTAACTCAAGCATTTAATTCTTGCAATTCACTTTAATGCAACTTAATTTCTTGCTCATTTATTCATATTGTCTTTTCCCTTTGCTCATTTTAGCTCATGTTTATGTTTATGCCATTTTCTTTTTTGCTCATTTGAGCACATTATTGTGTAAAATACATTGTTGCTTTGTGCTTGTTTTGTGATTGTTTGTGTGAACCCAATGCAAAAAGGAGAAACGACTTCGAATTAGGACTTCACCTATGCTTAATGGAGTTCAAGAGCAACTAGGCCTCATGCATTTAGAATGCTTAAATCTTGAAGTTGACTTGAAAGGACCCCAAATCTAAACTCTATCTTTGTCCATTCCTCTTATTGCATTGTGAACCTTTTGATTGTTTGTTCTTGTGTGATAGGGATTCCAAACTTGAGATAGTTAGAAGGACCATTGTCATAAGCATCCAAGTTAAGAGAGACAAGCCAAATGGAGATCCTAGGAGCTTGATTGAATATTTGTTGGTTTGCTTGAGTTAATTGCTAATCCAAAGGAAAGGAGTATCTTGAATCATCTTTATGATCTCAAGAAAGGAACTCTAACGGTTTTATCTCTTCTCTCATATTTGCATGTTTAGGACTAGCCCTTCTCTTCTTCTCTCCACTCTAACCCAAGCCAAACTCATTTTGTGCAAACATTGATATTGTTTTCAAAACTAGAAACCTAGGCCTTATGCCTTTGATTTTTCAAACTCTTTTCATTAATACTTATTTTGAATTGAATCTTAAGTCCACTTTAACTTCATTTTTGTGAATACTTCTAATTTGTAAATACAACTCACTCAAGTTTTTTTGTGTGGTTCCAATGGCCACCTTTGGTAAAACTTTTCATAAACACTAGCCATAGGTTTGAGTTATCATAGTGATTGATGTAAACCTCACATCATCCTTAGTGATTGGACTATAAGTCTTCTATACTTATTATAGAGTGGATCCCTCACTAGTATGTTGAAGCTCTCCTCACATGGTGGATTGTTGGTTTAGGTTGAGTTTTCTCCCTTTGATAACAAAAGACCTTAAGGCTTTTGACAAATCAATTCACCAACATATTTTGAGATTTTTACCTCGAACTACGAGGTTTCTATCCTACCTTTGTGATGGTACGTAGGCAATGGGTTTATCCATTCAAACACAAAATTGTAAATAATTTGTATATTCTTTTCTCATCTCCCCAATCACGTTTACACAAATATTTTCATAAATACCAACCTACAATATACTTTGCAAAAAGGGCTCCCATAGAGTACTAAGGATGTTTTGGGTGCTTAAAACCTTCCCATTTTATAACCAACCCCCTTACCCAGATCTCTGACATTTTTATTAGTGTTTTAGTTGATAAAACTTCTCGGTTTTTGTTCGCTTTCTAACCTTTCCTTTGGATAAATAGAAGTGTGGTGGTCACTCAAATTGTATGATTTACTTTTGATTTAGTCAATAAATCTAAAGGTAACGAATACCCCGCTACAATACGCCTTCTGGTGTGTAGCGGGGTATTCGTTACCATTATAGATATTGACTAAATCTAAGGTAAATCATACAAGTCGAGTCGCTACCGCAATTCTATTTATCCAGAGGAATAGTTAGAAAGCGAACAAAAACCTAAAAGTTTTATCGAATCAAAAACTAGTAAAAAAGTCAGAGATCTGGGTAAGGGGGTTGGTTATGCAATGGGAAGGTGTTAGGCACCCAAAACATCCTAGGTACTCATAGGGAGCCCTTTTCACATTTGTTGTAAGGTTGGTATTTTGTGAAAATTTATTTGTGCAAACCTGATTGAAGAGATGAGAAGAGAATATACAAGTTTATTTACATTTTGTGTTTGGATGGATAAACCCATTGCCTACGTACCATCTTTAAAAAAGATTAGGATCAAAAACCTCGTAGTTCGGGGTAAAAATCTCAAAATGAGTTGGTGAATTGATTGGTCCAAAAGCCTTAAGGTTTTTTGTTATCCAAGGGAGAAAATTCAACCTAAAACCACAAATCCACCATGTGAGGATAACTTCAACATGCTGGTGTGGGGTTAACCCTATAATAAGCATGGAAGACTCATTGTCCATCACTAAGGATATAGGTGAGTATTACATCTACCTCAAGGATAACTCAAACCTAATAGCTAAAGGTTATGGAAAATTTGATTAAGAAAGTGGCCATTGAAACCACAAAAACATTTGAATGAGTTATATTTACCAATGAAAAGTATATACAAATTATGGACAAAGTTGACTTAGGATTCAATTCAAAATAAGTGTTATGAAAAGAAAGTTTTGAAAATAAAAAGCATAAGGCTTAGGTTTCTAATGTTTGAAAACAAGTGTTAAATGTTTGCACAAAAGTTTTGGCTTGGGTTAGAGTGGAGGGAAGAAGAAGAATGGCTAGAGTCCTAACATACAAGGAGTAAGGGATAAAGAATAGGACCATAATGGAGTTCCTCTCTTGAGATCATATTGATGATCCAAGTAGATCCCATCCTTTGGAATAAGCAATCACATAAGCATAAACTGAAGCAATCAACAATCAAATGAACACTTGGAAGGCTCTTCAATGCATCTTCGATCTCTCTCTCTTGGAAGCTCATGGCAATGGTTCCTCAATTTGGCTCAATGTTGGAATCCCTAGCACAAAACACACACATCAAAAAGTTCTATAAAAAAATGAGGAATGGACAAGAGGAGTTTAGAAGTTGGTCCTTTCAAAGTCATCTTCAATATTAAGCATTCTAAAGGCATGAGGCCTGGTTGCTCTTTGTCATTTAAGCATTCTAAAGGCATGAAGCCTAGTTGCTCTTTGATTCCAAATTTGCATAGGGAGAGTCCTAAATTCTAAGTCCATTTGTCCATTTTTGCATTTGGTTCACAACAATCAAAACACAAGCACAATAATATATACACAATTATGTGCTCAAGTGAGCAAAAGGCAAATTGCATTAACATAAACATGTGCCCAAGTGAGCAAAGGAAAAATCAAATGAATAATATGTACAAGAATAGTAAATTGCATAAATGTAAAGTGCAAAAAGTAAATGTTAATGGTTAATGATTAGTGTTAGTAGTTAGTGTGCCATAAGGCAAATTTAGCGCTATGGTAAGCAATCATAATTGGACTTATGTAGAAGTCACAACTATCTGAGGCCGGTCGATAATGATGTAGGCAACAACACAAGTTAGAAGTCTTGATTAGTGAACCAAGTTCCAACAACTTGCCATGCCAAAAGAAAAAAAAGAGGATTGATCTTGTATTGGTTTAAGTCCTTTGCATGGTTTAGGAAACAACCTATCCTTAATGCAAATCATTCACTTGATCAATTGATCAAGATGAATTAGATTTGAATCAAGGAAGATTAAGTCTCCCTAATCAATGCTAACTTATCAACCTTCAACTCATTGATCAAAAAGAAGAAAGAAGAAGAAGAAGATGAATAATGGAATATGAAAAAGGGAAAGAATAAAGTGCATTAAATGAAATAGAATGTACCAATCAACAACTGTGGACCAATGACATTGAGGATCATGGTCAAACAATCAACACAGAAATGAGATGAAGATTGGAAGTCAAGAAATGAATAAAATATTTTTTGGCATTTTTAATATTTGAAAATAAACTTGAATTAAAATATTAAAGAAAGGTAAAACTTCAAAATCACCTCAAATCAACCTTGGAAGGTCCAAATGATTTATCCTAAGTTCAACAAGGTCAAACAAGGTTTGACAAAAAATTTCAGCATTTTTAAAAGTCATAAACTATTTTTAATCAATTAAAAATGAATAAAAATAACCTAATTGAACTAAAATCTTAAATCAATTAATAAATTGATGAGAATATTTTTCATAGATCCATCATCATTCAAATAGGTTGAGAAAATATTTTTGTATTTTTTGAAGATTAAAAACTATTTAAAATGAATTAAAAATAACCAGAAAAGAGAAAATTCACAAAAAGTATCAAATGACAAAATAAAAAATATTAAAAATCATTTTTAGAAACTAGAATTTAAGTGGAGAAAAATGCAATTGGTCCCATATTTTTTGGAATTAAAATGAAGAAGTTATGAATTTTTGAAAATAAATGGGATAAAAGAAAATAAAATGGAATTTAAGAAAATCAGAAAAACCACAAGCGTCTGATCAAGCCTCATTAATTGACGTGACTGATCAGACGGATGTGAGATGCGCGCTCATGGTGAGTCCAAGTCAAACGCGTCACACCTGGCATTAAAGCAAGTAATCGAAACGCATGGCTGAGATTAAAACGTGGGAGATGCATCCAGTGGTCCAGATTCAATCTGGCATGGTGGACTGTGGCCAGCGCCACCGTCTTCTCCGGCGAGCACTCAAGCTCCGGCCAGAGTTGCAGGTCCTCCAAACTCAACCAAAACTCACGATCCAGGTACCAAATTAAAGCTGGGGTGATGTACATCACCCGTGTGCCATCTATTTCTACTATTGATCTCCATAGTGAGAGAAATCAGAGGTGGAAACTTGATGGTGTTCATCATGAACTTGCTCGATTTTGAAAATTGAGCATACAGCAATGATGCCTCTATAGAGAGGACTTCAGACAACACAATAGCCAGGCAAATAGATCAAAGATTAAGGAATTTCAAAGAAAAAACTAGTTGATGAAAACCTTTGAATTGTGAAGATTTGAGCTCCTTTCCTTGGTTCCTTTTGCAAAACAGAAGTTCAATGGATCATATGAGGAAGGTCTAGGAACTTTAGATCTAAAGATTCAACCAAATTCAGTTGAATTTTAGATCTGAAATTTTGAAGAAATGTGAACTAGTTCCTTTAGGTATGGCTAGGGATTCAATTATGCAGCATATCAGGCGCCTTCAGGTTGAGATTTGATGGAGGTATACACCTCTATTTATAGCTGGAATTGGCTGAGCAAGTGAGTTTCCTCGTGTGCATGACAAGTGGATTTTCCTTGCATGGGCTTGCATGATCATGTAGAAGGCCCAAACTCAATTTCATTTGCATGCTGATGACCAAACAACTTGAAATGGATGTGTAATTGGCAATGCATAAGCTTGTGCATGGAATTCTAACATGTTATGCATAATTGAGCTTAAAACTTCACCTCTTCGGAAATGCCACTTGAAAAATTGAGACCTAGGCATGTGGGTAATGGTTGGAAAGGTCTTGACATAAGGAACAAATGTTATGTTGGGCCAAAACTCATTTGGAGTGTGGAAATTTATGAAAACAGGCCATGAAGTTCATAGTGCAAAACATGCCTATGAGAATTTTGCCAAATTGGTCTAACTTCAAGTCCTTCTGTTTTGATGATGCAAGCCTCAAATGGAAAAACTTCCAACATCAAAGTTGTAGGTCTTTTCAAGACAATCAAAATGGACTTAAAGTTTGCATCATTTGGAGTTTTGATGAAGGCGTTATGGGCACTTGAAGTTGGACTTTTTTGCCTTTCAATGCATTTGGTCCAAAGTGACCTATAATGTTTTGAATTATCACATGTATTTATTTTGAGATTTTGAAATTTTGTTCAACATAAAATTTTAAGTAGACATCTTAAGATTTCCAATGTATTTGATCCCACCTCAAAATCTAAAAAAATGAATGACTTATGTTCTTGGGAATTTGACCCAAAATTAGGGTTTTAGTCAAAATGACCTATAATGTCTTTGAATGGGAGATGACCTTCCAAAGCTTCAAATTAATTTTTGATGAACATGAAAGTTGTTCATATTGTCCTTAAGAACATTTTTTTTTGGGATCATATCCATTTGACCAACCCATAAAAAGTTAGGTCTCAGTGCATTTCAACTTAGTCAGATGAATTGACTGATCAACTTCTCAAGCCCACAACTCATATATTGATGAATTGATGATTGAGGACACTCAAATAAGTTCAAATATGCATGAAATGATGAATTAAAGAACTTCCCTTGATTGTATTTGACCATGGGCTGAGGTTGCTTCATTAGCAAGGCATTGTGGGTGATCAGATGAATTAGGGTTTCCTTGAGGAACAAAACTCAACCCTTTGACTTGCTTTGATAAAAAATGATGAATTGAGATACTTGGGAGGCATATTTGATGGATGAGAGCTTGGGGAACCATTTCCATGATTGCCTTCATCTTCTCTTGGCCATATCTTTACACCAGTGATCTCCTAGGAGCTTTTGACCTTGTGATTGCTCAAGCTACAAACAAAAGATGTTAGTGACATATTTTTGTGCTTTTGGTTAGTAAAAAAAATGATAAAAGCAATGATATACCATTTCGAGCATGCCTGGTGATCTCAAACCCCTCACAAGAGGTCCCACCCAAAGGCAAGGGAAACCAAGATGCTTATGATCCTTGAGGCTTTGCAAATGCAATGTTATGATGCCATGAGGGATCTTAGGGACAAAATTGGGGTCTTACATGGTGTTTTTCTCAGTAATTCATTTCCTAACAACACATAGCTCAAAGTTCTGTATTTGGTTTTCCTGTCAGTGCCTCCGATTGGGCTCTCTAAGTATTCTACAATCGATTTCATCTAGTTTGTTGGTGATGAACTGTTGACAGTGAAAACTCCATATACCCAGGACTTCTTGACTCCACAGGTTTCTTGACCTTCTTCGTCGAGCCATTCATTACGAATGTCATTCTTGTCGAGGATATCTTCTGTCAGTGGTGGTGTGTTCGACACCATCTTCTCTCGAACTTCAATCATATATTGGAATTTCGACTTAGAGATCTTATATCCGGAAGCGATTTGCGACAACTTGTTGGCTTCTTGGATTTTGTTTCTCGGTACATGTCTTATGTCCATAACCTCAAAGTGTTATAATAGTTACGTCGCTATCACAAAATACTTCAGCAAACTTTCCTTGATTCACTTGTATTCGCGTGTGAATTGCTTGACTACCAACTCCGAGTCTCCCCTTAATTCAATTTGGATGGCTCCCAACCCTTTCAAGAGTCGAAGACCAATTATTAAAGCCTCGTACTCGGCTTCATTTTTGGAACATTTTTCGCTGATCTTGTACTTAAACTTTGTTGGGCCATCCTTTGGGGATAATATCAATACTCTGACTCCCGTTCCGTATTTGTGACTCGACCCATCGAAGTAAACGTCATGGTTTGGTGTCAACCACATTTAGATATGATTTGACCATGGCATGATCCACTATAAAATTTGCCACGATCTGGCCTTTCATAGCCTTTAAAGGTTTAAACTTCAGAGAAAACTCTGTTAATGCCAGTGCCCATTTTCTAATTCTACTATGCAGAAAAGGTTTAGACAACATATGTTTAATGATATCGTAATGAAACAAAACATAAACATCAACTGGTTTTATATTTTGCTTTAATTTCATACAGGAAAACTACAAGCATAAGCACAGTTTCTCTATGAGACTATACCTAGTTTCAGCATCTACCAATACTCTACCGAGTTAATATATGGGTCTTTCAACACAAGTAATATCCTCTTGGGCCAACATACTCCCTATAGTCGTATCCAATACAACAATAGATGAACTCATATTTTTCTTCCTATAAGGAGATGACAAAATATGAGGCTTGGTAAGGTAATCCTTGATCGTATCGAAAGCCTCTTACTGCTCTGGTCCCAAGTAAAAATCACCTTCCCTCTTAATTTTGAGCAGTGGCGAAAACACATTAGTTTTACCACTCAAGTTCGATATGAACCTTCTTAAGAAGTTGATCTTCCCTTATAAAGACTGGAGCTACTTCTTTGTCGATGGGCTTTTAAAGTCCAAGATCTCCTTTATTTTGTTTTGATTGATCTCGATACCTCGTTTGTGTACCACAAACCCCAGAAAGTCGCCTACATGCACAATGAAAGCACACTTTAATGGATTCATTTTCAATCCATACTTCCTCATTTTGTCAAACGAGCGTCGAAGGTGATCCAGGTGCTCTCCATGTGATGACTATTTTATCACGATGCCGTCGATATACACCTGCATAAAATTTTCATTGAAGTCATGAAATATGGCATTCATATCCCTTTGGTAGGTTGTTCCTGCGTTTTTCAAACCAAAAGGCATCACGGCCCACTCGTACGTCCCTAAAGCTCCACAGGGCATCGAAACGCCGTCTTGGGGACATCTTCTTCGGCAATAGGATTAGTCACGAGATAACCTCTTTTGAGGACTTTAAGTCTAGATTCCCTATTTGATCTCTCCTTTGTTTTTTATCTCTCTTGTAAGGTATGTCGACCATGTTTTTTAATGCCCTTTTGGGCCACTATAAAGAATCAATGAATCTTGTTATATTCGGATATGGATCTCTTGTATCATAGGTTTATATTTCTTTAAATATTTCCCATTCACTCTCAAGACCCTTTGATCCCAACCAAGTTATTTGATCTCATATGCATTGTTAGGGAATGTTCGGATTACCTGAAATGGTCCCTTCCACTTTGGACACCATTTACCTAGAGTTCAATCTCGATGTTCCATAGGTAAGATTACTTTCGAAACATAATCATCAACAGTAAAGGTTTTTTCCCTTACCTTTCAATTGTATACTTTGGCTACGCGTTGCTTCTGTCGTACGAGCATTTCCGCCACGACCAATCTTTCTTTGTCCAAATCGACCAATTCGTCAAACATCATCTCCCAATACTGTTCCGATTGGAGGTCATTCTGGAATTGTACTCTAATAGACTGTAAGCAGATATCTAATGGCAGTATGGCATCGTGCCCAAACGTTAGTCGGGAAGGCGTCAAATTTGTTTCCTCCTTTGAGGACGTTCAACAGGCCCATAGGATTTGGTCCAAAGTCTTGTGCCACATTTATGGTTTTTTGGAAACATGTTTTCTAATCAAACTTATTATCACTTTGTTGGCCGCTTCGACTTGGCCATTTTCTTATGCATAGTAAGGCGTAGAGGTAACCAACCTGAAACCTGTTTCGCCAACGAACTCTTGCATCCTTTGTCCCACAAACACTGACCCTTGATCCATGGTAATGGTCTATGGGATGCCAAACCTATATACAATATGTTTTTGGATGAATTCAATCACTGCCTCCTGATCCACCTTGACTAGAGGGACAACTTTGATCCACTTGGTGAAGTAGTCTATCCCCACTAGGATGAACTTTTGTTGCTTCAACGAGGCTGGTCGAATTTCTCCATTAACGTCTAATGTCCACCCCTTAAAGGGCCAAGGCTTGATGATCGCATGCAACTCACTCGCTGGCATATGTTGAACACTTGTGTGTCTTTGGCATTCTTGGCATCCCTTTGCGAACTCGATGCAATCTTTCAACATACTTGGCCAGTAAACCCCTTACCGAAACAACAACCACTACATCTTATGGCCTGCATGGTGGGCGCCACTGGCTCCACTATGTACCTCATATATGGAGAAATACGCTTCAGTATCTCCCAGGAATTTATGTAATACCCCTTATAGTGTTTTCTTCATCAATTCATTTCCTAACAACACATAGCTCAAAGCTTTGTATTTGGTTTTCCCGTAAGTGCCTCTAACTGGGTTCTCTAAGTATTCTACAATCGGTTTACTCCAGTCTATTGGTGATGAAATATTTATAGTGAAAACTTCATGTCCCCAGGACTTCTTGACTCCACAGGCTTCCTGACCTTCTTCGTCGAGCCCTTCATTACGATTGTCATTCTTGTCGAGGATATCTTCTATCAGTGGTCGTGTGTTCGACACCATCTCCTCTCGAACTTCAATCATATCTTAGAATTTCAACTTAGACATCTTATATCCAGAAGCGATTTAGGCCAACTCGTTGGCTTCTTGGTTTTTGTTTCTCGGTACATGTCTTATGTTTGTAACCTCAAAGTGTTCTAACAGTTACGTCGCAGTCACAAAATACTTCAGCAAACTTTCCTTGATGCACTTGTATTCGCGTGGACTTGCTTGACTACCAACTCCGAGTCTCCCCTTTATTCAATTCGGTTGGCTCCCAACCCTTTCAAGAGTCGAAGACCAATTATTAAAGCCTTGTACTCAGCTTCATTATTGGAACATTTTTCACTGGTCTTGTACTTAAACTTCGTTGGGCCATCCTGTGGGGATAATATCAATACCCCGACTCCCATTCCGTATTGGTGACTCGACCCATCGAAGTACAAACGTCATGGTTTGGTGTCAACCACGTTTAGATATGATTCGACCATGGCATGATCCACTATAAAACCTGCCATGATCTGGCCATTCATAGCCTTTAAAGGTTTAAACTTCAGGGAAAACTCCGTTTACGCCAGTGCCCATTTTCCAATTCTACTATGCAGAATAGGTTTAGAAAACATATGTTTAATAATATCGTAATGAGACAAAACATAAACATCAACTGGTTTTATATATTGCTTTAATTTCACACAGGAAAAGTACAAGCATATGCACAGTTTCTCTATGAGACTGTACCTAGTTTCAACATCTACCAATACTCTGCTGAGGTAATATATGGGTATTTCAACACCAGTAATATCCTCTTGGGCCAACATAATCCCTATAGTCTTATCCGATGCAACAATATATAAATTCATATTTTTATTCTTACAAGGAGGTAATAAAATATGAGGCTTGGTAAGGTAATCCTTGATCACGTCGAAAGCCTCTTGTTGCTCTGGGCCCCAGTAAAAATTACATTCCCTCTTAATTTTGAGAAGTGATGAAAACACATTATTTTTACCACCCAAGTTCGATATGAACCTTCTTAACAAGTTGATCTTCCCTAATAAAGACTGGAGATACTTCTTTGTCGATGGGCTTTTGAGGTCCAAGATCGCCTTTGTTTTGTTTTGATTGATCTCGATACTTCGTTTGTGTACCACAAACCCCAGAAATTCACCTACATGCACACTGAAAGCACACTTTAATAGATTCATTTTCAATCCTTACTTCCTCATTATGTCAAACGAGCGTCGAAGGTGATCCAGGTGCTCTCCTTGTGATGTCGATTTTATCACGATGTCGTCGATATACACCTGCATAAAATTTTCAGTGAAGTCATGAAATATGGCATTCATATCCCTTTGGTAGGTTGCTCATGTCTTTTTTAAACCAAACGGCATCACGACCCACTCGTACGTCCCTAAAGCTCCAAGGCATCGAAACGCCGTCTTGGGGACACCTTCTTCCACAATAGGACTAGTCACGAGATAACCTCTTTTGAGGACGTTAACTCTAGATTTCGTATTTGATCTCTCCTTTTATTTTTATCTCTCCTGTAAGGTATGTCGACCATGTTTTGTAATGCCCTTTTGGGCCACTATAAAGAATCAATGAATCTTGCTATGTGCTGATCTGGATCTCTTATAGTATAGGTTTATATTTATTTAAATATTCCCCATTCACTCTCAAAACCCTTTGATCCCCGCCAAGTTCTTTGATCTCATATGCATTGTTAGCGAATGTTCGGATTACCTGAAATGGTCCTTCCAACTTTGGAGACCATTTACCTAGAGTTCAATCTCGACAATCCATAGGTAAGATTACTTTCCAAACATATTCATCAACAGTAAAGGTTTTTTACCTTACCTTTCTATTATATACTTTGGCTACGTGTTCCTTCTGTCATATCAGTATTTCCGCCGTTGTAAGACCCCAATTTTGACCCTAAGATCCCTCATTCTATTCTCATCGTATGCATTAGCATTGGGACCACACCTTGGCATTCTCTTTACTCCTCATTCATTGGGTTTGCATTGGGAGATATCAACAAGAACATTTGATTGTATCATACTTCATTTTTAATTATTTACTAACGAAAATGCCAAAAATATGTCATTGTATAGTTTAACTCTTTTGTAGGTAGTGTGCATGTTCACCTATGCTCTATCAAGATCATATCTAGGGTTTGAGACCCTCAATGCAAGGAGCTCAATCAAGAAATGATTTACTTTGGCTCTAAGTATCATATATGGATCCCCATGATCTTCACATATTATTTTGATCAATAAATCATCAAGATTTTGGAGTTGGTTTGCCTTGGAAACCCTAATTCATTTGGGTATCTTATGTGACTTCTTCAACAAGTTTCTTCAACAATTGATAAAATATTTCAAGGTATTCTTCACATTACATCATATTATGCATATATGATCCTCCATAAGTCCCAAAAGTCAAGAGAATGTAAAGCTAGCAAGTTGGTTCATGGTGGTTGACTAAAGAAAGTCAACTGGTCAAAACTGGGGTTCCCTGGACCCTATCTCCCTACATTTTTTTGTCATATGAAAATGATTCCAAGAATAAAGTTACTCTAAATGACATTCCAAACAAATTTCATGTTGAGGTCAAGAGCTATTTTTGCTTTAAATTCATTTTTTATGGTGAAAGATTATATGTCATTTTGTCTAAACCCTAATTTGGAGGTCAACTTCCCAAGTTCATAACTTGCTCAATTTTTATGATATGAAATCCATTCAAATTGTATGATCAATTTAAATATGTCTAATTCAGCTTTTATGTTTTGAGTAAGTGCAAATTCAACTTGAAAATGTATATTCCAAGAGGAAACATTATAGGTCATTTTGGACCAATACCATTGAACAAGTGATTTTCCTTAAGTTCTAAAATGCATAACTCCTTATGCCAAATCCAAATGGGGCCAAATTTGTGACCAAATTGAATAGGTTTTAAAGAGTTACAACTTTGATGAAGGAACGTTTCTCATTTGAAGTCCATAGAAAAAGTTATTCAAGATGGAAGAAGTGAACATATGGCTTGGTACTAAGAAAGTATTTTTAATATATTTGATTTCCCAAACTTCCACCTCAAAATTCATCATGATCCAAGCTTCTAATGAAAAAGTGTCCAACATGAAAGTTGTTCCCCTTGATCTCACCTTTCTAAAAAGTCCAATCGCATCTCATTTAGACAAATTATGAGGTACTTGTGCATGGGTGAGAGTTGAAGCACCACTTGGATATTTTCAAAGTCCAATTTCCATTCACACTTGCATGAGCTTCCAAGTTGATTTCAGTACATTGCACATTGATTTATGGATCAGATGGAATCATTTCATGGGCCTCATGCACGCCCATGAAACCATGCAAAGAAGATTTTCAAATTTTTGCCAAAATTGAAAGTGTGCAAATATCATTCTCTATATAAATAGAACTTCTGTTTCTCAGAATTAGGGACCTGATGCACAAGCTTTGATTCAGAAACCCCAAACCCTTACCATTAAAGGATAAACTTAAAGATTTTCTTTGAAAGTCGAGTTTCAAATCTCCAACTGTTTTGAGATTGAAACTCCAAGAGTCTATCACTTTCTTTGATCTATTTCTCTTCCATCAAGCATCTGAAGCAAGGCCAAGCATAATTGGAAGCAAGATCGTGCCAAACTGAAGCTCCATTGAAGGTGAATTTTTAGATTTTTCCTCTCTTCGATTCTCACTCAATTCTCCACTATACTTGTTTATTTTTGGTTGTTTGAAGTCCTACCAATGTAGGCAACAAGATTGAGTTGCTTTGAGGTCAAATCGAAGCAACTCAGTTCATGATCCTCAAAGTTCAACTCCGTGTATCTTCTTATATACTTGGAGTTAGACAAAATTGAGGTCAGATTCGAGCTCCTGAGCATTTTTACTTCAAAATAGTGTACTCATTTTCCATTTTTCTTTGGGTTGAACTTAAGCCAGTCAGGTGGTCCTCACCGGAGAAGATGACAGGAGCTACGGCTCCGGTGGTGTGTTGGCTTGTCCAGAACCCTTTGATCTGAGTCTTATGTTCTAATCTTAACCATTGAAAGTGATTACCACGCGTGTGAGACATTTGTGTAGGGAACATGTGGAAAGAGCACTTTGGACCATATGATATGTCACCTAAATTAATGAGGGAGATCGGATGGTCCACGTATTTTTGGATTTTTTAATTTCAATTTTAATTGCTTTATTTTCATTAATTCATATTAATTTCACCATTGATCCAAAAAATATAGGACTTTCACCAAAAAATTTCAAATATTTTCTTCTTACATTTTCTAAAATAAAATTATTTTTTTGGATCAATATTGATATTTTTCATGATTTAATTGTTTTTATGTATATTTTTATTTGTTTAAAAATACTTCTGACTTTTTAAAAATAGTGAAAATTTTTCTCCAAGTTCCTTTGACCTTGTTTGACCTATGATAAATCTCTTGGCCATTTATTTGGTGTTTTGAAGAGGTTTTAGGTATTTGATAAAACATAATTTAATTTAATGCATTTTTAATTGATTTTTAATTTGTTTAATTGTGAATAAATTATGTTGAGCCCTTTTTATTAACTTGTGGAGTTTGACTATTATGTTTAGGCCTTGGTCAAGGTTGATTTGACTTTTGTTGGATTAACATCATTGGATTTAGGGGATTGATGAAATGTACATTTCATCTCCCAAAATGAATGAATGATTTTAATTTGATGAAATTACTCCCATGACCAATTTGTGTTTGTCTCCTTTCCCCTCCCTCTTCATCTTCAATCCCTTTGTATCCTATTCCTATCATTCGCCAATGACATCTCAATATCCTAAGGCTAATTGGTTCATAAACCAATACAAGTATGGATGAGATTAGGTCCACCCTTTGATCATTTTCTTTTTGTGTGTGGTATATTTCAGGAGTATGGTTCATTATACCATATCTCTAACATGCATTAACACCAAAAATTTATTGCCCGACCTTAGATAGTTGTGACTTCTACATAAGTCCAATTACGATTGCTTAACATAACGCTAAATTTTGACACAAAAGGCATAACATTCTAGTAAGTGAGATTGTAAGTCTCCCCCGTTTCATGGTATTGTGTGGAAATTTGGCCTTTTTTCCTTCCTTTGGAAGATGTCTTGGTTGAAGGATTCATGCTTGTGAATAGAGGGTTGAGTGTTCTCCAAAGAATGACTTAAACAATTAAAAACCAAAGTTCCACTAACTTCTAATCCATTAACTATTTGACTCACTTTTAATTTCAAGTCATTTACTTTTATGCACTTTAAAGTCAAGCCATTTAGCATTTATCATTATACATATCATTTAACTTGTTTATTTTAATGCCATTTTCACTTTTCTCACTTGAGCCATATATTGTGATTATATTGTGATTGTATATACTTGTTTTGTATTTTGTTTGTGTTTGTGGTCTTAGGACCTTAAAGTACATAATAAAAAACAAAAACCCTAAAAAATGTTACTTTGAACCTGTGTCTGATGCCTTATTTTGAGCCATTCAAGGAGCATGTCATCTGATGCATGGGGAAGATTATGAAGAAGATTATGAAGTTACTAACTTGGATGTGGCTATCTTTATTTGAAGCCTTTTCATCTTTCTATTTGTGTATTGATATTGCTTGATCTTAAAGTCCAAAGGGAAAAGTGGGTTTCTATATGACATTCTTGTATATTAAATTGCATCCCATTGGTCAGATCTTTTCAACTCTTAACTTTTAAATTTTTGCTTAGGATTAGTCTCTTCATCTCCTCCCACTTATTAAATTTCAAATCTCCCCCTCTTTTCAAAAACCTTCTTTGCTTGTGATTTCTAAACATAGACGTTATTGCAAATTAGAAACTTTATCCTTATGTCATTGCATTTTAAACTCTTTTCTTAAATCAAACTTGTGAATAAATCTAATCATATTGACTTAAATGTTTCAAAAGACAAAAATAACTAACTAATTGAAACTCTTTTAGGCCCTTTGTGCCTCCTTTAAACTTACAATTTTGTTAAAAGCAACTCACTCACTTTGAAATTGATACCATGAACTAGGAGGTTTTGATCCCTCATTTTTATGTTGGTATGTAGGCACAAGTCTGAAGGTTTTGTCAAACACAAAATATAAGTAATGAATTCTTTTCTCATCCCCACACTATTTATTGCAAACTTCATTTGATACCAAAACACATACACACATAAAAAAGGGCTCCCTAGAAGTACCTATGACACTTTGGGTGCTAACACTTTCCCTTTGTGTAACCAATCCCCTTACCTGTAATCTCTGCCATTTTATTAGTTTTGATTTGAAAACTTCTTATCTTTGGGTTTTGTTCGTACTTTTCCCTTTTCCTTTGAAAACAATAAAAGTGTGGTCGCGACTCTGGTTTTATTGACGTTAAGTTTATCCATAGCTTAATGGGCATGAATTTACCGCTAGAGAAATTAAGTGGCGAATTTGTTAGGGAGTAGTCTCCAGTGGATTTAGCCTACTTTTTTATGTGTGTATATATTTGTATATTTGATGTTTGTATATTTGTTTGTGTGATATAATCTGCTTGTTGTGCTTGGTGATCTCTGAGTGGTGAGATATGTTCTAACCCGAACTTGAGTGCAATTAAGATAGGAGGATGGTATAGTCATGTTCGACTTGTGTGGAGTAGTCTTTAACAAGTTGGCTTGAGCCCCATCTACTCAGTGGAGACCCTTTTGGAGCTATTAATGTCACACAAGTTATTTGTGGTTAGGCATTACTTTCTCTGATTTGGGGTCCGAGAAGCTGGGAACCATAGAACATTTAACCCAACTTGGCCTATTTAGGACGTATTGCGGAGACTGTTCAGGTGTATACTTGATAAAAGTTGTTACGTGATACTACACTCAGACGAGTTTCTCTTAAGAATAGTATGGGTCGATGAGTCAGTCATCCTAACCTGTAATACCCGATAGATGGAATTAAGACACTGGAAACTTTTTAGAACATGATCTACGGGTTTTTATCCTTAGTACACTCCTTCAGGATGGTTCTTAACCTAACTCCATGCTCGTGACTCACAACAAACCCTTCATTCTTGGTTGATCCAATCAAGTCTTGTCAATATCAATGGAACTTGAGTGTTGATAAGGTGAAAACCATAATCCACCAAAATGGATGATTGATCTTGACAATGACTTGATTCATCCCTTGACCTTTTTTTGTTTGCCTTGTGTATGATCCCTTACTTGTGATTGTTGGACTCATGCATTCATGCGCAGCATAACATTCATCACACAAAAAATTAAAGGTGAGAAAAACAAGAAAGGGGGTTTTGAATTGTTTTGAAAAATAAACGCTTTTTAAAAGATTAAGAACACACAGAATTTTATACTGGTTCGCTTAGAAAACAAAGTTACTCCAGTCCACCCGACCAAGGTGATTTCGCCTTCAAAAAGGACTTAATCCACTAATCTTGAAAGATTACACAACCAATCGTCTAAGAGAATGATCTCTTAGCCCTCTCAAGTATACAGACTGCGCAGAGTCACTTGAGGAACAAAAATAAGTTAAGTAAAATAGATTTGTAATGTAAGGCGCTTCTAAGAGTAAGCAAGTATTACAGCAAGGTATTAGAACAAGAGTTTTTCATGTAAGAGCAGCAGCTCGTGAAAAATGAGAGAGAATCAATTTTCTGTGCGCTACTGGTGTTTTTCTCAGTGAGGTGGACTATCCTTTATATAATAGTGAGAAGGACCGTTGGAATGATGACAAAATCTTGGTCTTTGATGAGTATTCAATGTCATTACTTCTGTGTTTCTTGCTATATCCATTTTGTCTCCCTTTTAAATTCTTTCTTAAAATACTTCCTTTCCATAGTGAGAATTATTTTCGTTAATGTTTCTGGACTTGGTGAGTCTTCATCAGAGTCTTGTTGGATCGGAGTTATTCTTCAGAGGGTGATCACGTTTGAATTCATCAGAGCTTCTCAGAGTACTAGTCTTCTTGATCATCAGATTCTAAGACCAGTAGTTGTTGGAGCTTCTGGTTCTTTTGATGTCTTTCTTTGATCAGTGTCAGAACTTCTTCGACGTACTTCTTTCTCAGCGGTGTCTAATCCTTTAATATCTTGTATCTGACATACTTTTGTATCTGGTATGTGATCAGAGTTCTTCATAACTGTTCAGAGTCCAGCGTGAAAGTTCAGATTCCTGCATGAATGTTCAGAGTCCTGCATACTTAGAAAAATTCTCGTTAGAGTGTCATTTTTGGTTTCATCCTTTGTTATCATCAAAATCTTAGAAATCTATTGTAGAACTAGTTTTGTTCTTATAATCTCCCCCTTTTTGATGATGACAAAACAATTTAATTTAGAGATGAAACATTTTCAGAGAAAAGTTTTAGATCAGATATGTAGTGAGGTGAGCTCCCCTTGAGTTAGATATGGGAGTTCATAAGTTCTTATCCGACCTTTCATGGTTTGGTGTTTCTAGTTACTTTCCTGCATATCTTTAAGTCATAATGTTTGTAGAGTTTGACAGGAATTAGATATTTTTTCATCAGAGCTGTTTTTAGTTCTCCCCCTTTTTGTCAGAATCAAAAAGACTTAGCAAAAAAAAAATAAGAGCAAAATATTGATATTAACAGATGGCAATTACAAAGGCCAAAAACACAGAGGGCAAACATAAAAGCAGAAAACAACAAGAAAATCAGATAAAAGCAACAAGCAAATCATATAAGAACACAGAGAGTCCTAGGTGCCTAAGGGTTTGGAGGTGGAGGCATCCTCTGGAGTAGCTGGGACAACATGTTCTGAATGTTGACATTAGCAGAATCTTGTTGGTCCAGTCTGGCTCAAACTACCTGTTGTTCTTTCTGCAGCTCTTTAAGGGTCTTCAGCACTAGAGGGACGAAGGTGGAGGACTCCCCCTGAGCCAATGCATCATTTTTGATTCTGGAAGCAGACTCTTGAGCAAGATGAGTTGCTTCTTCAGCGGCAACTTTGGCTTTTGCCTTAGCTTCAGCAGCAGCAACAACATTAGCTCGAGCTTTGGCCTCAGCTTCTTGGATCCTTTGAAGTTCTTCTTGCTTTGCTTTCTCTTCAGCTTCTTTTCGTGTCCGCTCCTCAGCTTCTCTGGCTAGACGCTCTTGGAGTCTGATCTCAACGTCTCTGATGAAGTTGTTGCAGACTTGCTCGGAGAGGCCTTTCAGCTTGAAGGCTTCAGAGGTCATCCAACTTATCACTCTGTTCCAATGAGTCCTTACAGCGGAAGGATCATCACTGATGCCAAAGTTGATGGTCAGAGACTTGACCTTGTCAACTTAAGCTTCTGCAAACACCTTTATTGCTTCCTCAAGGGTCAGTAGGGTGTTTTCTGGTTCAGAGGCTAGGGGTGGAATAGTGGGAGGGCTTAAGTTAAGTGTGGGAGTTTGTGGGTCAGCGGAGGAAGTTGGTTGGGGTATTTCAGAGTTTTGTGGTTGTGATTCTGAGTGGATTGGTTCAGATGGTGGAGGGTCAGAGGTGGTTGTGTTTGGGTTTTCTGTGGGTGGAGAGGTAACTTCTGGTTCAGGGATGGATTGTGTTGGCTGTTGAGAGGCCAGAGCACGATGTTGAAGCTGAGCCATAGTTGGGGAATGAGGGTCAGAGGGTTCAGTGTCAGATGAAAGGGTATAGTAAGGTGGGGATTCTGGAGATAATGAGGAGGAGGGCGAAGTGGTTTCGTTCAGCATTTCTGCTTCGGAAATGGGTAGAGATGTGGTGGCAAGGTTGAATTTTTGAGAGGAATGGTTAGATGGTCTGGAGGTTTAGGGAGGAGTTTTAGAGGCTGTGTATATGGGCGAAGTTTGAGGGATTGAGGAAGCAATTGGTTTAATTATTACAGAAGGAGGGAGAGGTACACACTTACCAGGGGATCCAACCAGAGGTACTAGAGGTCTTGATCCTGAAGATTCTCCCAGCTTTGCTCTCTTCGCCTGCTTTGTCTTCTCAAATGGTTCTCGTGTCCTCTTCATGAAATCTGGAGGAAATTCTGGCAACCAGTCTAAGGTGAAGTCTGAGATGTCTACTCCTTGTTTGCACAGATCATCTAAGTAGTACATGACTACCTCTAGAGGGTCGATCTTTGAGAACAGATAGAGTCCATTTGGGATCTTCCTCTAATCTTTAAGAGCTTCCCAGGAGGTGTCCAGAGTTTGTTTGACACTTACTTGATTGATAATTCCCATGCTCTTCAGATTGTGAGCATTCAGTGGTCTTCCAGTATCTATCATCACGTCTTCCATGAGTCTGAACTGTATCATATGGTCCACGAGACCGCTTTCAATCAGTACGTCAGAAATAAGCCTCCCCAAAGGAATGTAATTTCTAGTCTTCATGTTGTTTCTGGTATCTCTCACGGAGTCTCTGAGATATTTGAAGAGAAGTGCAGGAAGACAGAGCTTTAGACCCTTGTGAATGCAGTACAGAATGCACTTCTGGTCTGTGTTGATGTAATCTGAGGAGTTGGAGGCTGGGCGATGATGGATGGTGCCTAAGATGATCTTCAGCCATACCTGAAGGTTCTGATGCAATTCCTTGTTCTTGGAATGCTTGCCTTCAGCGCTCTGTTGAAAGATTGTAGGGTTTATCTCACGAGACAGATACTTTGCCCTAGGATTGATGTTGTAGATACGTCTTCCTCCAGCCTTCTCCATGCCCAGAAGAGAAGGAACATATTTTTCTGTGATCATCATTTTGACTCCCAGAACGTAGGAGATGATGTAGTGATCGTTAACGTCAGCGAATCTCCAGAATTCGTTTACCAGATTTGTATAGACTAGGCCATAGAGACGTTGGAAGTAATTTTCCTACCCTTGCTTCTTCAGTTCATCAGTGAGGTCGACACCATTTTTTCTCATGTTGTCAAAGTCCACCAACGATTCACACAACACTTCCTGCTTTTCAAAGGGTGTTGTAAGATGGATATGAGGCTCACGATCAAGAATGTGAGGTTCTTTGTAAATGGTGGTGGAAACGACGCCGGTGACTGCTGGGTTTTGATGACTTGAATTGGGAGCTTGCTCACTCGAGTTCATTTGTTGAGAGAAGTTGTACATAAACTGTTGTTGAGAATCCATGAAGATGTTGATGAGCTTGAGATGAACGTTGAAGAACTTGAGTTATCACTGCAGAAATGCCTTGAGAGAGAGGAAAACTTACAGGAGGGTTAAGAGTGTTTGTGAGTGAAAAGTGTGCAATTATGAAGCAAAGCGTTTAAATACCCAAATTAGGGCGCATGCAAAATGACACATATAATTGAGTTTAGCACAAAAACCAAGTACACATGTTAGAGGGAGAATGATTACAGCTCATAAATGATGTCTAATCCCAAAATCAGCACACTGCTCGAGGAGATCTCAAGAGACTGTTTCTTGATTACTGCCAGACAACTGTCTAGAAGTTCCAAGGTCAGACGCATGATGCTCCACATGTTTACTTTATCTAATCTTCAGGAATACCAAAGGGTTGGTTCCTGGAGATTTCTAACTCAGATGACTTCTAACTGGTAGTAGCATCAGAGTCAGATACAGAATCCAACTGTTTACATCAGAGTCTTATTTTTCTGTCTCAGAGGCACATTTTACTCAAGACAATTTTGAATGTTAAGATTCTTTAAGATAAAGGAGAATCTATCTTTAGTAAGGGGTTTGGTAAAGATGTCAGCTCATTGATGGTCTGTATCAATAAATTTTAATATTACCACCCCTTTCTGAACATAGTCTCTAATAAAATGATGTTTTATTTCTATGTGCTTAGCTCTAGAGTACAAAATTGGATTCTTACTTAAACAGATGGCAGCAGTATTGTCATAAAAGATAGGAATGTTACTCTCAAAGATTTGAAGATCCTCTAGTTGATTCTTCATCCAGAGCATCTGAGTAGTGCATAACGATGCTGAAATATATTCTGCTTCTGTAGTGGACAAGGTTATGGTTGATTGTCTTTTGCTGGCCCGGGATATCAGATTCTTTCCCAAGAGCTGACAATTTCCAGATGTACTTTTTCGTTCCACTCTGCCCCCTGCGTAATCTGCATCACAAAAACCAAATAGTCTATACTCTGATGTTTTCTCATACATCAGGCCCAGGTTAGGAGTTCCTTTCAGATATCTGAGTATTCTTTTAACAATTGTTAAGTGAGATTCTCTAGGATCTGATTGGAATCTGGCACAGAGACAAACACTAAACAAAATATCAGGACGTGTAGCAGTCAGATAGAGAAGAGAGCCTATCATACCATGATAGAGCTTCTGACAAACCTTCTGACTAACTTCTTCTTTTTTCAAAATGCAAGTTGGATGGATGGGTGTCTTAGCAGGTTTGCATTCCGCCATTTCGAATTTCTTCAGAATGTCTTTTATGTATTTACTTTGATGAACATAGGTGGCTTCTGAAGCTTGGTTGATTTGAATTCCTAGAAAGAACTTTAGTTCTTGCATTAAGCTCATTTCAAATTCTGCCTGCATTAGCTCAGAGAATTCTTGACATACAGAGGGGTTAGCTGAACCAAAAATGATGTCATCAACATATATCTGGCATATCATGAGGTCATTATTAATGTTTTTACAAAAGAGTGTAGAGTCAACTTTCCCTCTGATAAAATCATGTTTTTGAAGAAAATTACTTAATCTTTCATACCAAGCTCTGGGAGCTTGTTTTAGTCCGTATAAAGATTTCTTAAGTTTAAAAATATGTTCTGGACAATTTGAAATTTCAAAACCTGGAGGTTGATTGACATACACTTCTTCTGATATATGGCCATTAAGAAATGTGCTATTGACATCCATTTGATACAGTTTGATACAATGATTTACAGCAAATGAAACAAGTAAGCGAATAGATTCTAACCTGGCGACTCGGGAAAAGGTTTCATTGTAGTCAATGCCTTCTTGTTGACTGTACCCTTGAGCCACCAGTCGAGCTTTGTTTCTGACGACTTCGCCTTTCTCATTTAGCTTGTTTCTGAACACCCATCTGGTTCCAATAATGTGAGTGCCTTTAGGTTTAGAAAGAAGATCCCAGATGTCATTCTTTGTGAATTGATCTAGCTCTTCTTGCATGGCTAGAAACCGGTCGTCATCTTGAAGTGCCTCATCACAGGAAGTAAGCTCGATCAAATAAACTAGTCCCAGAGAAGTTTCTTCAGGTACCTTGAAGGTTGACCTAGTTCGGATAGGTTCATCCTTGTGTCCCAGAATCAACTCCTCAGATATATTGGGGAGACTTTTTGATTTCTTTTGGATCGCTGGGGCTTTTGTTCCTTCTGAACTTTATATATCAGATACTTCTGGTGCTTTGATCTTCTCGTCAGAACCTGCAAGAGTAATCTCCAGATCTACAAGTTTCTCAACTAGCTTTGACTTTTCAGGGTAAAGCTTATCATCAAATCTGACGTGAATTGATTCTTCCATAATTTTGGTTTATGTGTTGTATACTCTGTAGCCTTTAGAGCGTTCTGAGTATCCTAACATAATACCTTTTTATGCTTTTGAATCAAACTTGTTTAAATGTTCTTTAGTATTCAAAATAAAGCAAGAACATCCAAAAGGATGAAAATAAGAAATGTTGGGTTTTCTTCCTTTACACAGTTCATAGGTAGTCTTCTCTAGAATAGGACTTATGGAGATTCTATTCTGAATATAACACGCTGTATTAACTGCTTCAGCCTAAAAGTGCTTAGCCATATTTGTTTCATTGATCATGGTTCTGGCCATCTCTTGGAGTGTCCTATTCTTCCTTTCTACAACTCTATTTTGTTGTGGAGTTCTACGGCAGGAGAAATCATGGGATATTCCATTAGAGTCAAATAATTCTTCAAAACATTAATTTTCAAATTCTCCACCATGATCACTTCTGACTCTGATGATTTTGGAGTCAAATTCATTTTGCACTTTGGAACAGAAGCTAGTGAATACAGAGTGAGACTCACTCTTGTGCTTTAAGAATTTTACCCATGTCCAACGACTAAAATCATCAACAATAACTAGTCTATATTTATTTCCATTGACTGATGCTGTTTTCACAAGACCAAGCAAATCAATGTGAAGAAGTTTCAGAGGCTTAGAGGTAGAAATAATATTTTTCTTTTTAAAAGATGATTTTGAAAATTTTCCTTTCTGATATGCTTCACATAGAGTATTTGAAGAAAACTTCAGCTTAGGTAGACCTCTGACTAACTCGAGTTTATTTAGCTGAGATAACTTTCTCATGCTAATGTGGCCCAAGCGTCTATGCCATACCCATTGCTCTTCATTAACACACATTAAAAATTTTACATTTTGTTCTTTTAAGTCTGAAAAATTTATTTTATAAATATTGTTTTTCCTCTTGCCAGTGAATAGGACTGTTCCATTGTTCTTATTAATTGCTTTACATGTTTTTTGATTGAAGATTACGTCATACCCGTTATCACTTGATTGACTTATTGATAATAGATTATGCATTAATCCTTCTACATAAAGAACATCAGATATAGAGGGAAGATACCATTACCAATAGTTCTGGAGCCTCTGATCCTTCCTTTCTGATTTCCTCAGAAATCTATGAATCCAGCATCTTTAAGTTCCAGGTTTTGGAACATATACTTTCTTCCCGTCATGTGTCGCGAGCATCCAGAGTCCAGGTACCATGACTGGTGTTTTAACTCTGCTGCATAAGATATCTGCAACATAAATAATCTTATCCTTTGGTACCCATAATATTTTGGGTCCTTTGTGATTAGTTTTCTCAGAGTTTTTAAACACTTTGGGTTTTCTAGCATTATCAAAGCGTTGTGCTTCTGTATGTGTATAGTGATAGGAAAATGGAGATTTAGGTTGGTCATTAGTAGAAGTTTTATCTTCACTAGGATCATACCCAATTCCTCTTCTATTGTTTTGACTGACCCCATAAATCATGGATGTCATTCTGCTTCTCTCAATCCCATTCTTCAGAAACTTTTGAAAAGATTTTTTATATTCATAAATTACTGTGTTTGTAGTTTGTGGAGCTTGAGATAACGCTTCTTTAAGTTTTAAACATTGTTTATTTGTGGGATCTCTTTCTAATGTCAAAGTTCGGTTTTCATCTTTTAGTTTTGAAACTGTTATCTCATGTTTACCACATTCTTATAGAGTTTCTTCAAGCACCTCTTTTACAACTTTAAATTTTTGTTTAAGTTTCTGATATGAGTTTAGAGTTTCAAATAGGCATGATTCTAGGTCAGATCGAGAAAGATCAGAAAATACCTCTTCAAATTCAGATTCTACATCTGAAGTATTCTTGGAGGTGGTAGCCATGAGTGCCACATTTGCTTGTTCATCAGAGTCTAATTCTGATGAGTCAGTTCCACTGTCGTCCCAGGTAGCCATCAGTCCCTTTTTGGTTCTAAAGGAATTTTTCTTGAAGTTCTCTTTTCTGGAGCTTTCTTTCTTCCACTTGGGACATTTGTTTCTGTAATGACCTGTTTCTTTACATTTATAACAAGTTACATCTTTGTTAGATTTACCTTTTGAAGATGGTTCTGATCGATCTCCTTTGGATCTTGGTTTTCTAAAGTTATTGTTCCTTTTTCTCCAGAGTTGTTTTACTCTTCTGGTTAAAAGGGATAATTCTTCCTCACCGTCAGAATCTTCCTTTTCAGAGTCATCAATGTCTTCTTCTTCATCCTGGAAGGCTTTGTTTCTATCAGACTTGCGCCTTTCTGATCTAGACTTTAGTGCTACAGACTTGATCTTCTTCTGAGGCTCATCTTCCTCCAGTTCTATCTCGTGACTTCTGAGTGAACTGACGAGTTCTTCAAGACTGATGTTGTTCAGATCCTTTGATAGTTTTAAGGTTGTGACCATGGGTCTCCATTTCTTTGGCAAGCTTCTGACGATCTTCTTGACATAGTCCTCCATTTTGAATATCCTTTATCTAGCACTTTGAGTCCTGCAATTAAAGTTTGGAATCTAGAAAACATTACCTCTACAACTTCATCGTTCTCCATTTTGAAGGCTTCATATTTCTGGATTAGAGCCAGAGCCTTTATTTCTTTGACTTGAGAGTTTCCTTCATGAGTCATCCTGAGGGAGTCAATATTTCTTTAGTTGTTTCCCTGTTGGTGATTTTTTCATACTCATTGTAGGAAATGGCATTGAGAAGTATCGTTCTGGCCTTGTGATGATTCTTGAATTCACGCTTCTGATCATCTGACATTTTGCTTCTGAGAATGGCAACTCCAGCATTTATTATAGGTGGTATGTAACCAATTGTGACAATATCCCAGAGATCAGCGTCGTAGCCCAGAAATAAACTTTCAATTCTGTCTTTCCAATAATCGAATTTCGCTCCATCAAAGAATGGAGGTTTAACGTTGTAACTATCTCTTTCATTGTTGTTGGCCATAGTTTTTCTCGTTCTGGATCTCTCTACACTGTTAAGTGTTTGATTAGAAAATCAATAACAGAGTCGAAGCTCTTATACCAACCGAAGGTGATAAAAATAAGAAAGGGGGGTTTGAATTGTTTTGAAAAATAAACACTTTTTAAAAGACTAAGAACACACAAAATTTTATACTAGTTCGCTTAGAAAACAAAGCTACTCCAGTCCACTCGGCCAAGATGATTTCGCCTTCAAAAAGGACTTAATCCACTAATCTTGAAAGATTACACAACCAATCGTCTAAGAGAATAATCTCTTATCCCTCTCAAGTATACAGACTATGCAGAGTCACTTGAGGAACAAAAATAAGTTAAGTAAAGTAGATTTGTAATGTAAGGTGCTTCTAAGAGTAAGCAAGTATTACAGCAAGGTATTAGAACAAGAGTTTTTCACGTAAGAGCAGCAGCTCGTGAGAAATGAGAGAGAATGAATTTTATGTGCGTTACTGGTGTTTTTCTAAGTGAGGTAGATTATCCTTTATATAATAGTGAGAAGGACCACTGGAGTGATGACATAATCTTGGTCTTTGATGAGTATTCAATGTCATTACTTCTGTGTTTCTTGCTATAACCATTTTGTCTCCCTTTTAAATTCTTTCTTAAGATACTTCCTTTCCATAGTGACAATTATTTCCGTTACTGTTTCTGGACTTGGTGAATCTTCATCAGAGTCTTGTTGTATCGGAGTAATTCTTTAGAGGGTGATCACGTCTGAATTCATTAGAGCTTCTGAGAGTACTAGTCTTATTGATCATCAGATTCTAAGACCAGTAGTTGTTGGAGCTTCTGGTTCTTTTGCTGTCTTAGAAATCAAAATCTTAGAAATCTATTGTAGAACCAGTTTTGTTCTTACAAAAATAACTTCAAGGAACTTAGGCATTATCTGCAAATATTTTCAGACCATGGATTATGGACGAAGGAACACTAAGATGTATAGTTTCAGATGTCCCGACTTTAAAGAGCTAAGGAAGCTATCATCTTTTGTATTAGATCCCTTGGACTTCAAACAACGTCATGGGAAGCTTCTATCTGTATTATTTGCTGATGTAGTTGAAGGACTCTTGAGTGTTTTGGTTCAATTTTGCTTCACTTTTCCCGATTATCAACTTATGCATATGTTAGAGGAGTATACCCATCTTTTGGGAATACCTATTTATGACAAGGTGCCTTTTAGTGGATTGGAAGAGATTTCAGATCTCATATTATAGATGAAGCTCTTCATCTGAAGAAGTCTGAGATTGAGGCTCATTGGGTGAAGAAATGAGGAATATTTGGGTTGACTTTTGAGTTCCTTATTGGGAAAGCTACTGCCTTCGCTCAGGACGGTAGTGTGGACGCTTTTGAAGCCATCTTTGTATTGCTCATTTATGGTTTGGCTTTGTTCCCTAACATTGACGGTTTTGTTGATGTCAACACCATTAGAATCTTCTTGATTGGGAATCCTATGCCTACTTTGTTGGGTGAAATGTACTTCTCTTTGCATTTGAGGAATTCTAAAGGTGGTGGTACTATTGTGTGCTATGTTCCTCTTCTGTACAAGTGGTTTATTTTGCACTTGCCACAGATGCCTGGTTTCGTGGAGAACAAACAATGTTTACGGTTGTCTCAAAGACTTATGTCTCTCACCAATGATGATATAGTTTGGTATGACTCCACATTGAGTAGCTTGGATATTATTGATAGTTGTGGTGAATTCTCTAATGTGTATCTCATTGGTACACAAGAAGGAATCAACTACAACCCTTCTTTGGCTCGTCGTCAACTTGGGTTCCCCTTGAGAGACAAGCCTAATAACACTCAGTTAGAAGGTCTTTTTTATCAAGAGGGTAAAAATCCCCAACATTTGAAGCAGAAGATTATGCATGCTTGGCATAATGTGCATAGGAAAGGAAGATCCGAGCTTGGTCCGTCCAACTGTGTAGCTTTAGAAGCTTACACTACTTGGGTGTAGAAGAGAGCTTTGGAATTGAAGATGATGTATGCTTGTGAGAGACCTATGTCTATGGTTGTGGTTGAGCCATTAACTCTCCCTAACCAAGATGTAGAGGAGTTGGAAGACGCACTCGCCAAGATGAAGCAAGAGAAGGACATGTGGGAAGAGCGGTTCCATGCTTTGAGCAGAAAGCATGAAGAGTTGCAACTTGAGTCTAAGGACAAAGACGTGCTTATTGAACTTCTTGAAGACCGAGCAGTGAAAAGACAGTGAGAGCCAGAGGGTCCTTAGCCTTCCGGTGCTTGGAAGAAGATTGTTGATCAACTTGTCCTTGAGAAGGCTCAGATGAAGACTTCTTTTGAGTCTGAGATTCGACGCATCCGAAGGAATTACGTGCCAGCAGCTAGATCATCTGACACTGTTGTTAGGGGATCCTTAGGATGATTAGTTTCCTTTTCTCTTGTATTTGTATTTTGGGTTTTGAAATTGTAATCGGTGTAATCCTTCCAAATTATATGAATAAAAGAGATTTTATGGTTAATCCAATTGCCACAATTGTTATCATGTATTTGCAAATAAAATAGTACGTTCCTTGAAAATAAAAATAATCAAAACATTGCATTTCATGCTTCATTTGCACAACAGGTTTTTCTTCCGCCATATGTCTTATTGGTTATTCTTCTGTGCTTCAGCCAAGCTGACTCAACGATACAACACTCGCGCCAATCAACCGAGAATCATAGAACATTTGTAACAAGAGAACATCGAGTTGAAGGACGAAATTGCTCATTTCACTGCCATGATGGAGTTTGTACCAGATGCTCAGAGTCAGTCTTCTCCAACACCTATAACTCCTCCTCCTCAGAGGACTATCATTTCAGAGGTTGTTACTTCAACCGTTCTTGCCACTCAGTTTTCTCCTACCGTGCATGCCGGATTCCCGTGGGGAATGCCGCTAAACTTTGTGCCCGAAGGGTTTGCACCTATGTTTGCATCCATGCCGGCATCTAGCCTGGTCATGTCTATTCCACCTCCTGTTGTTCACACCCTGCCTCGTGTTGAGGACACCATCTACCATTCTGAGCCGTCTAAGGGCCCCGATGTTTATGAGAAGATGGATGAGATGAAAGACCAATTCCATGAGCTGCGAAAGGAGTTGAAGACCTTGAGGGGAAAAGATTTGTTTGGTAAAAGTGCTACTGAACTTTGCTTGGTTCCCAACGTTAAAATCCCGATGAAGTTCAAAGTCCATGACTTTGAAAAGTATAAGGGAAATACCTGCCCACTTAGCCATCTCATCATGTATGTCAGGAAAATGTCGATGCAAACTGATGATGATCAGTTATTGATTCACTACTTTCAAGACAGTCTAACTGGTGTCGCTCTGAGGTGGTACATGGGATTGGATAGTGCAAGTGTTCGCACATTCAATGATTTTGGTGAGGCTTTTGTGAAGCAGTACAAGTACAATATGGACATAACGCCTGATAGAGACCAACTGAGGTCTATGTCTCAGAATGACAAAGAGACATTTAAAGAGTACGCCCAGAGGTGGAGAGAGCTTGCTGCTCAGATCAATCCTCCGTTGGAAGAGAAAGAGATGACCAAGATTTTCCTTAAGACCCTGAGTTCGTTTTATGACGAACGCATGATTGCTAGTGCCCCTAGTGATTTTACCGAAATGGTAAACATGGGGATAAGGTTAGAATAGGGTGTCCGAGAGGGACGTTTGTCTAAAGAAGAGGTATCATCGAGCAAGAAATGTGGTAGCAGTTTCGCTAGAAAGAAGGAAGGCGAAACCAATGTAGTATCAGTTGGGAGGTAGAGAAGGCCTCATGTTAGAAGAAGTCAGCAACCGCTTCAATATCATCATCAAGTTTCATCCGTTATTCTAGTATTTTCAAACAATCAATCAATGCCAATTCAACAACAACGTCAACAACAACCACAACAAAGAACACACAACCACAACAACAACACCAACAATAATCAACAACAACAACAAAATTTCGAGAGGAAGAAGGTCTCTTTCCGAGTGTTTGATGTGCGATGTATTTGTCGGTCCTTGGTAGAGATGCATAAAACTCTGTGTACCATCAATGATTGTGAGCATGACCATGATGGTTGTACAATTTGCAGTGTAAACCCCCGTGGGTGTTCAGTTGTCAAGAGAGATATCCATAAGTTGATGGATGAGAATGTAATCCAGATTCAATAGTCGAGGGATAAAGATGATGTGAACGTGATAGTTCCGGTATTTAAGACCCCTGAGCGGGTGGTAATCCAGTTCGACAACAACAACAGTAACAACATTAATAGATCGATATCGTCGTTAGTGATACGGTTAAAGGGCCCCGTCCCGTATGCAACCGATAGAGCTGTTCCGTATCAATATAACGCTACTTTGTTGGAAAATGGTCAACAGGTTCTGTTGCCTACGTCCATTTCTATTGTGAACATTGCTGATGTTACGAAGGTGACCCGTAGTGGTCATATTTTTGGTCCTGTTTTCCCAAAAGATGTAGAAGATGTTGGTAAGAAAGTCGAGGTACCTGCAACAAATCCAGTTAATGCTCCAAAGTGTCAGTCTGGTGAATCTAGGAATTTGAAGCCTAATGATTATGATGAGGTACTACGTTTGATTAAGAAAAGTGAATTTAACATGGTGGAGCAACTGCTCCAAACTCCTTCCAAAATTTCAGTGTTGTCTCTGCTTATGAATTCTGAAACGCACAAAGAAGAATTACAAAAAGTATTGGATCAAGCTTATGTAGAGCATGATTATCGCATTACACGAAAAACCGACGGGAAAACGAAACAACAGAGCCGCCACCATGCGTTATTTATCCCAAAAGAGGGAAAGGAAACGCTCGAAGTAAACCTGGAAAAGACATGGTCTCGCGACTAGAGAGAGATGGGATCGGGAGTCGGTTATGCGAAGGGAAGGTATTAGCACCCCTACGCATCCGTCGTACTCGACGGGATCCACGCACAAAAGAAAGGATAAGGTTGCTAAAGGCTGATCAAACACCACACAAGGCTGGAAGGAAACACAAGAAAGACAAAAGAAACTAACTCGACAGGATATCGCATCCTGGGCCTACGTAATTTGTCAGGCACAGACATCAGAGTCGACGTAGTTCGGGACAGGGGAAACGTGCTCGCTAGGATGTCGCATCCTATGCATACGTAACTTCTCTGACTGGAGAAGAATCAGAGCACTCGTAGCTCGGCTAACGCACGCCAAACAAAACCCACACAAGAAACCGATTGCCAATCGCTGGACTTATGTCAGACTCCACACAAACAGGCAAACCTGGAAACCGAATGCCAATCGCTGGACTTACATCAGACTCCGAACCAACAAACACACACAGGAAACCAACTGCCAATCGTTGGACTTACGTCAGACTCCAAACAAACACAAAGGGTTGAAAAAGAAAAAGGGCGCCCGGAGAGATCAGCTCATCTCCTGCCTACGTACCTCATCTGGTATGAGGATCAGGGCGACGTAGTTCCCCTACACAGGGAAAGAACTTCTAGCCTAACCAGATACAAAGGGAGACACAAACTACTAGGGAGACTACGACTCGAGCCTAGAAGTTGTCATGCATACGATCCCTAAGTTAAGGTTTCTATCTAACTTGCACAGGAAGCAAGCTATCCTAAACAGCACAAGCAAATACATACAAGCACACAAAGCAAGCACACACACTATATGCACACAATTGGGCTCATACAAGGTTAGGATGTGAGACACAAGCCAACTGGAATCGGGTGTAGTTAGCTCTTAACCCTAACATTGAGAGTTAGGGTGAAGCAGATGAAATGGGAAGTGAGGATAAGACCTCACAGCTCTTATCCCTGGCTTGGGAGAGCTTCAGACAAGTGAAAGTGTGGGAGTTCAGAATGTAGGAACTCTTCTCCACATATGACTGACACAACAAAGATCTTGGGCTTTTATCCCAAATGCATCAACACAATAGTGTGAGCAAGGTGAATGACACAACTGAATAGTAGGGGATGGATTGCACATCCCTTTTATCTGCCAATTGCCTCTAAAGAGGTCTTTACCTGCTTGGCACAAAAGTAAACATTCACAAGCATTGCCTCTTAAGGAGGGCTTCAGACAGGTGCCTGCCCACATAACAGGACAGGTCTTCCAGACTACACGAAGTCAGAGAGTTATACCTCAATCATTAGGCAATAGTACACAGACAGACAAATAGGTAACTTTGAAAAATCTAAACTAATCAGTATACAGTTCAAATAAACAGACCACAGTCATCAGGCAATAGTACATAGACAGACAAATAGTCACAGCATCAGGCAACAATGTGCAAGGCACAAGCCATTTAAGCAACTTGTTCTCAAAACCTACAAAACAACTCAATATTAGCCAACATCAATCAACTAATCAACTCAAATGAGTGAACCACTCCAATCATGGCAATGTGCACCTTGAACCTGAAATCCACAATCTAAACAGTGAGTCCAAACCACTAGGTAAAAGCCTAAGGTCAAAAGTAGGTCAAACATTCAAAACAGAACTTGAAATTTAACATGAATCAACTTCAATCACATCTTGAAACATTCCAAAAGGTCTCATATCAATATCATTAACCAAAAGCATTTCATGATCAATTGAAGTTCAAGGCAATTTTAAAGCTCAAATGTGACCAACCAGAATGAAAAATCTCAATTAAATCAGAAATGATTCAAATAATTCCAACAAAATTCAAGATCAATCACAACATCTATAACATGCATCACACAAAAAATCAGGAGCATAGGATATCATTTGGCATGGCAAACACATCATTCACGTTGAACATCACAAGGTGTGACACAAATTGTCACACCAACTTAGCACATTCATAAAACGGAAATGACAATTGATAAAAATACCAAATCAACACCAAAATGTCAAGCAATGTGTCTAGTTATAGCATCCAAAATTTCACATTCATTGGATTAAAGACCAGCATTTCACAACATGATAGCCAAGGCAAGGTCAAATATGGACATGTACTGAAACATTCTAGCACCAAAAATATCCAGCCAAGTACAATTTTGAAATTAATGATCAAAAAATAGTAAACAAGATAAGGATCACAATGCAAAAAATTGGAGGTCATTTGGTTTATTTTTCAATTTAAAATGAATTTTGGAAGTTGAGAAATATTTTGAAAAAATGAAGTGAATGAGCATGAACATATGAAGGAATGGAGAAAACACAAGGCAATTTGGAAAATGTTTTCAGCCAGTATCGAACCCTGGCCAGTTTTGAACCTACATGCACGCCAAACAAAAACGCCAGCGTTTTGATCATCAAACCCTAAAATGTGTGTGCTGCATGGATTTAAAAATCCGCAGGTAAACCTTATGAACTCGCAGCAAAATCCGTAGGAACACACATGCATTTCCTAACTAAATTCGCAGGAAATCTGGAAACGATATGAACATGATGAAGATCATGAAGATCTTCATCCAGAATTTTCCAGAAAAATTCAAAACGTCCAGAAATGAAAATCAAGCATATCAATCAACTCATTAGGTCATGTGCATCAAGAATCCATGAATATTTCATGCAAAAACAACATCACACGCATGGATCGAAGAAATTAAAAATCATCATCCAACTTGAATCACATGGATCTTTGTGAATATGGCACCAAATCACTCCATTCAAAGCTCAGATTTATCACCATTCAAAGATCTTCACAACTAGCATAATGGATTGGAAAATTAAAGAGGTCGAAAAACCAACCTCTTGATGAGCAGAAATGAAATCACGTGCTTCCAAGGTTCTTGATGCTCCAATTCTTCTCCAATATGCTTCTTGAAGTAAATGCTGATGAACTGGAAGCTTGAATGCACACGAATCTAGCTCAATCTTCAATTGCCATGGATGCTCCAAGCTATGAACATGAACAATACAGCCACGATTTCTCTTGCTCACACGTCTAAAAGTGCTCAATTATGCTTCATGATGATGAATGGATCAATGAAAAGTGTTTAGGTTTGAAGAATTTTGGAAAAAATGTGAGAGAAAAATTTGGAGATTTTGGTGATTCTAGATCTAGAATTGATGATTCTGATCAAAACAGTTATGATTAAGCATATATACCTCATGCTAATCATGTTTAGGAAGTGTTTAGGGCAAATGCAAATATGATTAATCACTTTGTGGTGTAAATGCAAAAAATGAATTTTCTACTTCATGCACCTTCATGCACGTGAACAGTGCGTGTTCAAGGTCCAAAATGCCAAAAAGAGAGTTCATGCACATATTGAAATTGGTTTGGTATGCATATGATACACAAAAATGAGTTTATGCAATTTCTTCTCAAAATCTTCATGAGTGAGCACATGCCTATGCAATAAGATTTCATATCAAATAATGGTATGCTTGGAAAATACATGTTACAAGGATCAATATGCAAAAAGAACCACTCAAATTGGAGTTTTGGTTTGAAAGTTATGCTCATTTGAAGTTTGAACCACACTTTGCCATGATTGGACCATAACTCCTCAACCACACATGAGAAATTCATGATCTTGGACTTTTTGGAAATGGGAGAGAAAGATATTCAACTTTCATGTTGAACAAAATTTCATTTTAAGCTTTCTTGATGATGTAATATTGAGTTGAAGTTAGTCCAAAACCTTTCAATTTTTGGAAAGTTCAAATTACAGGTCACTTGCTATTTTTGGAAAGTCTTGATCTGGCTTCAAATCCTTCAATGTTGATGTTTGAAATGTCAAATGAGACTTGTATGAACATGAATGAGGCATCTCTAACCACTTCCCACCTCCAAATCCACAGTTGACTGTGCAGTTGACTTCTGTTGACTTTTGTGGGCCTCAAATGATTTGCACATCGACTGATGAATTCTGAGCCTTCAACACTTGGCCAAACCACTTCAAAATGATCCTTGAATCATGTGAACTCATGGAAATCACCCTAGGGCTTTGATCTCATGGAAAATGCTCTTGTTGCCTTGCACAGTTGAATCTCCTGACCAGTCTTGACTGATGAGATGCAATGGACTATGCAATGACAATGCAATGTTAATGTGATGTTAATGACCTAAAAATGAGATGTATATACAAATGGGAGGTGCAAATTTGAGGTGCTACAGCTGCCCCTATTCAATCAACTGGGAACCTGAACGGATGAGAGCAACGGCTGTCAGACCTTCAAGGTAAACAAGGATTAAATACCGAAGAACCGTAGAAATTTGCACTCTACGGGATATGATACAGGATATCTGCCACAGTAACCAGACAAGACGTTTACCAACGACTCTACTGGGGAGCTTGATTTTTTATCAAAGGAAAGATACAGCCAGACGTCAACAGACGAATGGGAAAACTCAACGTTTATCGACACCAACGGAGAGGTGAACACTTCACCGGGGAAGGAAAAAGATATTTGCAACTGGAAACCAGATAGAACGTTTATCGAAGACTCTACTGGGGATCTCTGGCTGGGGAACAACCATACATTTACCGATGACTGGTATGAGACTCGATGTTTACCGACATCGAAAGATGATGTTTACCGACACCAACAAAAGACGACCAGACATTTACCGATGACTGGGATGAGACTCGATGTTTTACCGACATCGAAAGATGATGTTTACCGACACCAACAAAAGACGACCAGACATTTACCGATAACTGGGAAACAAGGTATACAACCAGATGTCAACGGACAACTGGGAAAAAATCGACGTTTATCGACACCAATGGAGAGGTGACCAGACATTTACCGATGACTGGGAAACAAGGTATACAACCAAATGTCAACGGACAACTGGGAAAAAACTCAACGTTTATCGACACCAACGGAGAGGTGACCAGACATTTACCGATGACCTGGGGGAAAGAAATGCGACCAGATGTCAACGGACAGCTAGGAAAAACTCGACGTTTATCGACACCAACGGAGAGGTGACCAGACATCAACGGATGAATGGGAAAGGGATACAAATATACGTCGACGGACGAATAGGAAAAACTCGACGTTTACCGAAACCAACAGAGAGGTGACCAGACATCAACAGATGAATGGGAAGACTCGACCAGACGTCAACGGACGAACGGGAGAAGCTCGGCGTTTATCGACACCAATGGAGAGGTGACCAGACATCAACGGATGAATGGGAAGACTCGACCAGACGTCAATGGACACAAGGGAGGAACTCGACGTTTATCGACACCAACGGAGAGGTGACCAGACATCAACGGATGAACGAAAAGACTCGACCAGACGTCAACGGACGCAAGGGAGGAACTTGACGTTTATCGACACCAACGGAGAGGTGACTAGACATCAACAGATGAATGGGAAGACTCGACCAAATGTCAACGGACGCAAGGGAGGAACTCGACGTTTATCGACATCAACGGATGAACTGGGGAAGGGGATGTTACGCACATCGAAAGATGATGTTTACCGACATCAACAAAGGGACGACCAGACATCAACAGATGACTGGAATGGGACTCGATGTTTACCGACACCGAAACAATGGTGTTTACCGACACCAACAAAAGACGACCAGACATTTACCGTTGACTGGGGTGAAACTCGATGTTTACCGACACCAAAAAAAAGGACACACACGGGTGCAAACATGACACTTACTGGTATCACAAGAATGACATCTTCAATACGTCAAGGCAAGACTAAACACTTGCCGGGGATCTCGCTGGGGAGAATCAAGCTTTCCTTTTACGGACGAGTGAGGAAATAAACCTCTCTGGGGGAATTATCAATCCTGACTGCTGTCTGGAGCAACTGTAGCAAATGTGTCGTACAGATGTTGAACAACGATCCACCTCTGCCGGGGGTACGGTCTGATTAGGTTTAACACATGAATGCATATGTTTGAATTTTTCGATGGCGTAATGCTCCATATTAAATGGAAATGCTACGCGATTTGAGGATGCAATGATCACTACATGCAATGCAAATGAAAACTCCTGCTGAGGAGCAAACGGACTGCTCTGCTGAGCGCACAAATTTGAATAGATTCCTCAACTCTGTGGGGAGACTCTGTCTGAGGAATATGCCCTGCGGGGGAAAAGCACCAACTTCTCACTCACGTTGAGGAATAACATTGCTGCTGGAGAGAGGATAGATCCCAACGGGGATAACCTTCACCAAATCCAATCCACTCGGGGACTCTGCTAGGGAAACAACCAATGTCGACTTCACTGGGGAGAGTTGCCAATCCAGAGGTAAGATAAACTCTGCTGGAGATAATTTTCACCGAACCTGATCCACTCGGGGAACCTGCTGGGGATAACCATCAACACAAACCCTCTGCTAGGGAGATGCACTAGGGGAAAACACTCCACACCCTGATGGGGAAATGCATAACTCTGTTGGGGAAAAAACATACCCGACCATGCTGGGGAAAGCTTTCACAACCCTGCCGGGGAAAACGTTCACGACTACGCTAGGGATAGCAGTACTTCAAACCAGACTGCTAGGGAATAACATACTCCACTAACACCTCCGCTGGGGATACAACATACTTCCAACTCGGTGGGGATTAAAAAAACTTCAGACTCAGTGGGGAACTTGGCAGCTTTCAGACTAGCTGGGGATAAACCACTTCCAGGCCTCTTAGGGAGTTAACAATCCTTAGACCTGCGGGGGAAACACTATCCACAGACGCCTCTGCAGGGGAAAACAATAGTTCTGATAGCCTTCCGACTTGCTTGGGGAAACAACCTCACTCCTGTTGAGGAATTCTTGGTCTTGAATATGCTGGGAAGACAAGTCCTGAACCTACTTCAACTGCTGGGGAAAGCCCCTCTCACACTACTAGACAGTGTTGACACATTCCTGAACAAACCGTGGCTTATCTGCTTCAACCAGGAACCGAAAGTGATATCCTACAAACAACAAGGCAAACATGCCCCAGGGAATTACATGGATAAGATACACCCAAGTGTCCTCCACATTCAAAATGATTTTCAAATGTTTTATCTTTCTGCATGTTATTGTCTAGCCTTCACGTTTTTATATGCAATGTTTATCAAAAATTCGGACGTTTTTGCAAACAAAACAGTAAAAAATAAAAACACGAGAGCAATTTATCTGAATAACGACTTTTATTGATTGAAAATGGGCCTGAAAAGGTGAATACATCGGGCAGCAATTGCTAGAAAGAGGTAATTGCGCACAAAAGGAAAAATCTATCCTAATGGCAATGTGAATACGGCATCCACTATTTCCCAATTCTGTTATGACTCACAGATCATCAAATTTCTCCCAATTCCTTGCTTTTTGAGAAGAATGACTGGACCGATCATACCCTTCGAGATGGTAGACCATGAAGCGCGATGAAGTACAGATAACTCAGACTGTAGTCTTCGCTTTAATCCCTCTTTTGCCTGGATCGCCCTTTCGGGTTTTTAATCCACCGGGATATCCATTTTTTCCTAAGCCGCCCTTGCGAGTTTTCGACTTACCGGGTGTACAAATTCTTTTCATTTTTTATCCCTAACTTTTGCCCGAACCTTTTTTTTTTTTTTTGGTTCGCCGGGATGCCCTTTTTTGCCTGGACTATTTTATTCTTTTCGTCCAGCAGGTCAATTTATGCGAAGTATTTTTTGACTACATCTGAGTTAACAGGGGACGGAAAATCTTCACCATCCATAGTTGTAAGCATCAAGGCTCCACCGGAGAAAACCTTCTTCACAACGTATGGACCTTCATAATTAGGAGTCCACTTGCCCCTGTTATCTGTACCGGGAGGAAGGATCCTCTTCAAAACTAGATCACCAGTCTGATAGCTTCGAGGATGCACTTTCTGATCAAAGGCTCTCTTCATCCTTCTCTGATACAACTGCCCATGGCACACAGCTGCTAACCGTCTTTCTTCGATAAGGCTCAACTCATTAAACCTTGTTCGAATCCATTCAGCTTCGTCAAGCTTGACATCCAACAGGACTCTTAGAGAAGGAATCTCCACTACAACAGGTAGGACCGCTTCCATACCATACACAAGGGAGTAAGGGGTTGCCCCGGTCGACGTACGTACTGAGGTATGGTACCCATGCAAAGCGAAAGGAAGCACCTCATGCCAATCCTTGTACGTCACGACCATCTTCTGCATAATCTTCTTGATATTCTTGTTTGCCGCCTCTACATCACCATTCATCTTCGGTCTATAAGGAGAAGAATTATGATGTTCAATCTTGAAATCTTTGCAAAGCTCTTTCATCATCTTGTTATTGAGATTCGAACCATTGTCAGTGATGATCCTCTCAGGAACCCCATAACGACAGATGATTTCCTTCTTAATAAACCGGGCAACCACTTGTTTGGTAACGTTAGCATAGGAAGCTGCTTCCACCCACTTGGTGAAGTAGTCAATCGCAACCAGGATGAAGCGATGTCCATTAGAGGCAGTAGGCTCAATCTTCCCAATCATATCAATGCCCCACATGGCGAACGGCCAAGGCGAATTCATGACATTCAGAGGGCTTGTTGGTACATGCACCTTATCAGCATAGATTTGACATTTATGGCATTTCCGAGCGTACTTGAAACAATCGGATTCCATAGTCATCCAGTAATAACCGGCTCTCAACAACTTCTTGGACATTGCATGACCACCAGCATGGGTACCAAAAGATCCTTCATGCACTTCTTGCATCAACATGTTTGCTTCGTGTCTATCTACGCATCTGAGCAGAACCATGTCAAAGTTCCTCTTGTACAACACATCATCCTGATTCAAATAAAAGCTTCCAGCTAGCCTTCTCAGGGTTTTCTTATCATTCTTCGACGCACCTTCAGGATACTCCTGGCTCTTGAGGAAGTTCTTGATATCATAGTACCACGGCTTCTCATCAACAACAGGCTCGGCTGCGAACACATACGCAGGCCTCTCGAGTCGATTCACCGCAACATGTGGCACATGATTCCACCAATGAACTTTGATCATAGAAGACAAAGTAGCCAAGGCATCAGCCATATGATTCTCATCCCGGGGGACGTGATACAACTTCACCTTCTTGAAGAACGTCAGTATTCTTCTGGTGTAATCTCTGTAAGGAATCAAATGTGGCTGGTTGGTATTCCAATCTCCATTGACCTGATTAATCACTAGAGCGGAATCTCCATATATGTCAAGAGTTTTGATCCTCAGATCGATGGCTTCTTCTATCCCCATGATACAAACCTCATACTCAGCCTCGTTGTTGGTCACGTCAAAAGTCAGTCTGGCCGAAAAAGGTATATGTGCGCCTTTTGGATTGATAAGCACTGCCCCAACACCGTTAGCATTCATATTCACAGCCCCATCAAACATCAGTGTCCACTTGTCATCAGGATCCGGTCCTTCCTCGACAAGAGGCTCTTTACAATCTTTCATCTTAAGATACATGATGTCTTCATCAGGGAATTCAAACATCATCGGCTGATAATCATCAATCGGTTGCTCGGCGAGGTAGTCTGACAGAATACTACCTTTGATGGCCTTCTGCGACGTGTACTGAATATCATATTCTGTTAAAATCATCTGCCAACGGGCAACACGTCCGGTGAGAGCCGGCTTCTCAAAGATGTATTTCACCGGATCCATCTTAGAAATCAATAAGGTAGTATAGTTCAACATATACTGCCTCAGTCGGCGAGCAGCCCAGGCCAAAGCACAGCAAGTTTTCTCAAGCTGTGAATATTTGATTTCACAGTCGGTAAACTTTTTGCTAAGGTAGTATATGGCATGCTCTTTTCGACCAGACTCGTCATGCTGTCCCAATACACACCCCATCGAGTTCTCAGTCACTGACAGGTACATTATCAGAGGCCTCCCAGGAACTGGAGGTATAAGGATTGGAGGTTTCTGTAAATACTCTTTTATCTTGTCAAAAGCTTTCTGACAGTCATCATTCCACCTGATTGCTTGATTCTTTCTTAGCAATTTGAATATTGGTTAACACGTGGCAGTTAGGTGAGATACAAACCTTGCAATGTAGTTCAATCTCCCTAAAAACCCATGAACCTGCTTCTCTGTTTTCGGTTCAGGCATCTCTCGAATAGCTTTGACTTTTGCTGGATCAACCTCAATCCCTTTCTCACTAACAATCAAGCCTAACAGCTTCCCGGATCTCACCCCAAACGTACACTTATTCGGGTTCAGCCTCAGTTTGAACTTTCTCAGTCTATCGAACAACTTCTGCAAATTTACCAGGTGCTCCTCTTCTGTCTGCAACTTCGCAATCATATCATCCACGTACACTTCAATCTCTTTGTGCATCATGTCATGAAAGAGAGTCGTCATAGCCCTCTAATAGGTAGCACCGACATTCTTCAGCCCAAATGGCATCACCTTATAGCAGAACGTGCCCCAAGGTGTAATGAATGTCGTCTTTTCCATGTCCTCTGGCGCCATCTTAATCTGATTATAGCCAGAAAAACCGTCCATGAAAGAGAAAGCCGAGGATTGAGCCGTATTATCAACCAATACATCAATGTGAGGTAATGGGAAATCATCTTTCGGACTCGCTCTATTCAAATCCCGGTAATCGACACACATTCTGACTTTGCCGTCCTTCTTCGGCACGGGAACGATGTTGGCCACCCACGGGGGATAAGTCGTCACTGACAGAAAACCCGCATCCAACTGCTTCTGAACCTCTTCCTTGATCTTAACAGCCATATCAGGACTCGTTCTCTGAAGCTTCTGCTTGACTGAAGGACAATCTTCTCTTAGAGGTAGCCTATGCACCACAATATCAGTATCTAACCCAGGCATATCTTGATACGACCAGGCGAATATCTCCACATACTCTTTCAGCATCTCAATCAACCTTCTCTTGACATCTTCCTTCAAAGCAGCCCCGATCTTAATATCTCTTCTGGCATCCTCAATACCCAGGTTGATAATCTCCAACTCCTCGTGATGAGGTTGGATGACCCTTTCCTCCTGCTTCAATAATCTGACCAATTCTTTGGGGAGTTCACAGTCTTCCTCACTCTCCTCTTCAGCTTGGTAGATGGGATTATTGAAATCATACTGAGCCGTAACAGAATTGTTCATAGTGGAGTCCGTAAGATCGATTCTGCATGTTTAATGCTTTGTTTTAGAAAAAGAGTTCAAGAAAGTCACAAAAAACAAAAACATTTCCATTTTTATTTTTTGAAAACAAAAAACATAAACAGAAAGACAGGGATCACAAAATTGTTTGCAAAACGTCCTTTATTAATGATATCATTGAAAAACATGATGAGGCCCTACAATGAACCACCACGCCTTGGGCAGAACGTAGGGTTTTGTGCAGAATGAAAAACAAAAGAAAATTACTCTGTTTGAAGAGTAACTTGGACCACATCTTCTACCGCCCAGTTGTTGATCGACTCCCCTGGTGCACACGGGCGAACCCAGTTGTCCAGATCACAATCACTGTCGCAGTCTTCACTACCGGTTGCAAAGACGTCACCATGATTCATCAGCCCAGCGCTGGTAAAGGTACTCGGTCCCTTCTGCTCCATCTGCTCTGCTTGCAGAGGTTGATAACCAATACCAAATTTATCTTCTTTGACAGGCAAATCCACCATCTTGCCCCAGCCTTCTGACTTACCAGAGTTGACAACCTCCACTGCCTGCTTTTACGATGCAATTGAGGCACTTGGCTTCTTCTGCTCAGCAAAAGCCACCCTCTTAAGAGCAACGGTCTTGAACGCCTGGCATAAAGTTTCATGGATCTCACCATCCACCTCTACATATTTGAAAGAGGATAAATGACTCACCAGAATGTCCTCCTCGCCGCACACAGTCACAATCTGACCGTTCCAGACATACCTCAGCTTCTGGTGGAGAGTCGACGAAACTGCCCCAGCTGCGTGAATCCAGGGACGCCCCAAAAAGTAATTATATGCTGGCTGGATGTCCATCACATAGAAGACAATACTAAACACCTCTGGGCCAATCTTCATCGGCAACGTGACTTCACCAAAAACAGACCGTTTGGATCCATCAAAAGCACGAACAATCAGATCGCTCGGAGTAAGGACAACCCCTTCAACATCAATCTTGCTCAGAATCTTCTTAGGTAGCACATTCAAAGACGAACCAGTATCCACCAACACATGTGACAATACTGCGCCTTTGCACTCCATGGTAATATGCAGGGCCTTGTTATGATTGCGACCTTCAGGCGTCAAGTCCAAATCTGTAAACCCCAAACCATGCCTGGTACTCACATTATCAATCACACCCTCTAACTGGTTGACAGAGATCTCTTGAGGCACGTAAGCCAGATTCATCATTTTCAACAAGGCATTACGGTGTGCCTCAGAGCACAACAACAATGAGAGTATAGAAATCTTGGACGAAGTTTGATTCAACTGATCTACAATCTTGTAGTAACTCTTCTTTATAATCTTCATGAACTCCTCCACGTCTTTCTCAAACGAGCCCTCAGGCGCCTCCTTTTGAGCAGATTCTTCATCAACCACCGCTTGCTGACCCTTAGCTTTGGCGAGAGCCTCAGCATTGTTATCCCTCAACGGTTGTGGTGCAAACAGACGACCACTCCTTGTAAAACCTCCTGGTCCTCCAACATTGTCCACAACTGGACTCGCAATCACAGGAGCTCTACTCGGCAACCCAATCATCACTGGAGACTGACTAACCGGCCTGATCTGACTTTCAGCCCTTTTGTTGCTGCGATAAGCATTGTCATACTTCCACGGCACAACCCTACTGTTCTCAATAGGTCTTCTACCGGTCACAGCAATAGTAGTTGTAGTGGGAGCACCGACAGTTACCGGAGCAGAAATGGTAACAGGAGCACCGATAGTTGTAAATGCATTGACAATTCTCTGGCCACGTCCCTCGGACGGTTTGAAGTAAATGGTGACGGTTGACACCACCCCACGATCTTTCACGACCCTAACAAACTGCAGACAGCCCTCGTCCATCAATCCCTGGATACCAGCCTTCAACTGTACACAACCATTCTCTGACCCAGCACAATCTGAACAATCTTGATTACAACCCGGGTATACTCCCCCATACAACAAACGACCCTTCACAACCAGCAATGAAGTCTGAACATCTTCAACATCAACTATCAAGTCTTCAGCTTCATCACCTTCCATATTGTTCACCCTATGCGCACCATGCTGAGGCATAGGATTGTTCACAACATTCGGCACAGGAGCAAAATTGATAGTCTTGGCGTCAATCAAGTCCTGGACCTTATGATGAAAAGCCCTGCAGTTCTCAATATGGTGCCCCGGTGCACTAGAGTGGAAATCACAACGTACGTTGGCATCATACCCAGGTGGTATTTTTGTCAACGGAGCCATAGTACGCAATTCAACAAACCCCAATCTGAGCATTTCGGGCAGCAATTCGGCGTATGTCATCGGCAACGAATCGAAGCGACGATCCGGCATTCTCTGTCTGGGCTGATACGAACGTTGCTATTGTTGTTGTTGTTGTGGTTGTTGAACCCTTTGTTGTTGCTGTTGTTGACGTGGCTGAGGTGCTGGAATGGTTACAACGGCAACCTGGCAATATTGTCCTCTATTCACACTTATTCGGTGTTACACAGCATTGGTTTCACCCTCCCTTCTGCGAGGTGCCCCAGCAAACGGCTTCTTTGAAGATGAGGAACCAGCATCCTGAATCTTCTCGGCTTTAATCAAGCTCTTTGTCCTCTCTCCACAAATTACAACATCAGAAAAACTACCGAATGGGCAACTCCCCATCCGGTCCATAAACACACCGTGTAATGTCCCGATAAACATATCAGTCAATTCCCTTTCCAGCATAGGAGGTTGCACCCTTGCAGCTAATTCACGCCATCTCTGGGCGTACTCCTTGAAACTCTCACCAGATTTTTGACATAGACTCTGCAACTGAGTCCGGCTCGGCGCCATGTCCATATTATGTTTGTACTGCCTCAGGAAGGCCTCACCTAGATCTCTCCAACTTCGGATAGAATCTCTCTTCAGCTCCATGTACCAATCCAAGGAAGCTCCAGACAAGCTATCCTGGAAGAAATACATCCACATCTTTTCGTCGTCGGTGTAGGCAGAGATCTTCCTATAGTACGCCTGCACATGGGTGCGAGGACAAGAAGTACCGTTGTATTTATCGAACGAGGGCGCTTTGAACTTATAGGGGATTCTCAACCCTTCCACCAGACCCATATTTGTAACATCAAACCCCAAAGAGTTCTGACCCTCCATAGCTCTGATCTTCTCAGCTAGGGCATCCACCTTCCTATCTCTCTCGTCAGTTCTTCCCACAACTTCATCATCTTCACTGAGCAGTGTGAACATGTCCTCCTGCCTGTCGACCAGCAGAGCAGGATGGCGCATGGGAGCCCGGGTCCCTCTGGCATTAACAGTCTCTGCAGCAAGAGGCTGTCCATTGATTCTAATACCCCTCAAATCATCTCCCACGGCGTAATCATTGACGGGAGCAACAACAGCAGGATTATCGGTCACAAGTGCACCCACTGGTGAAGCACGACTAGGAGGTGGGAGTACAGCTTCTTGTCTCTGGGCTAAGGCACGCAACTCCTCTTGCCCTTGAACGACCCCTTGCATCATGGTCATGAATTGGGCCATGTTAGCCCTCATCTCGGCCAACTCAGCTTGCACTTGGTCCATATTCCTCTGATGATTTAGTCTGGTTGCGTAGCGGTGCGGACGTTGATCAGCTATCCTGCCTGACACAGGAACCAGAGTGAGAAGTCTCGAGCAAGAACACCTGTAATGCAAAATGATATGTGTATGATGTTAATGATGCGTATGATGCACATGATATGTTCATTTCTCAGGCATTCGAGAACCTAATTCATCTTTTAAGAAATGGAAACCCTGCAACAAGAACAACAAAACAGCAACATACACAAGATAACGAGCACATGGTGAAACATCAACAGCCAACTCCATAGATATGAGCAACAAGGATCATACAACAAAGGTTCAAAGATCCAAATGATCAGAGTACAACAATGAATCCCATCTAACAAGCCTGGTGGTGATTCTCAACATAAACAACAGAGATACAAGTTAAGACAAATGGCTTCCAGGAATGAGCGTCTTCAGGTAATGGCACTGGTCTATCAACAGGTCACATTCTGAACATTCTCGCAAAGGAGTGATCTTCTCCTTCAATTGTCTTCTGAGCTCCACAACTTCTCCTCCAAGTTGGCTCTCTGATGCATGTCTCAAGTCAACTTCCTTCTTCAGTTGGATGTCTTTGTCTCTGAGTTGCTTCTCCAGGTCTCTTATCTTCTTCTGATAAGTGGCTTCAGTCCTCTGCAACCTCAAGCACTCACAATGTTCTGCATTAAACAAGGTCTCCATCTCTTCATAGGACCTCTTCTTGCTCTTCAATCTAGCAACATCTTCACCCTGCATGTCCTTGAGTTGATAAGCCAAGTTCAACTTATCAGCTTTGGCTTTGTAAAGCTCCATCTGGGTATCTTGTTCCTTCTTCTTCAACTGACGATTCTCCATCAAGGCTTGTTTGTACTGCTCAGCAGGTACGCTCTCAGCAAGGATCAAAGGTGGTTGCTCTTGCAAAGACTCCATCCTATCATAGGGCAACAACAAAGTCTCAACTCTCTTCTTGACCCAACCGATGTAATCAGGCATAGCAACAGCAAACTTCTTCCCTAGAACAGCTCCATCCTTGACACCAATGGTCTTCCAAGCCCTTCCTACTTGCTCCAATCTAGCAGGGTCACTCCGCTTCTCAAAATACACACTCTCGGCTATCTCAACATCAAGTGGTCTTCCATTCATCACAAACCCCAACTGGCGAAGAGAAAGAATCGGGTTGTAATTGATGCAACCCTTAGTCCCTACAAGTGGCACGTTACGAAACTCTCCACAACTCATGATGACATTACGCACATCCATCCGGTAAGATTGCCATCTGATATCATAAGAAGTAAGAGACATAACCCTCTGAGTCCACTTATGGGTGCTCTGAGCATCCACGAAAGGTCCACTGACTGGCAGAAGAGACAAGAACCATCTGAGCAATAAAGGGAGACAACATCTGATAGCTCCACCCTTACCATGCCTGCTGTGAATAGCATAGTAAGTGTCAGCTAACAAAGTAGGAACCGGGTTCCCTCCAAGGAAGATAGTGACTGCAGCAATGTCCACAAAATTGGGCATACTCGGGAACAAGACAATCCCATAAATCATGATAGCCAACTGAGCATGAAAAGCTTCCCAATTTCCCTTCTTCGCTTCTTCTCTAGCCATCCTCAACAAATACCTCAAAGGCAACCCTACCACATCACCACTCGACTTCCAATTATCACTCACTTCCTTGATACTCAGATGGAGAGCTCTGGCAACAACTCTGAAATCAACCTCCTTCGGAACATCCAAGAAAGGCACCTGATACTGGATCGAGACATTCAGCAGAATGGAGTACTCTTCAAGAGTAGGAGCTAATTGATAGTCCTGGAAAGTGAAGCAACGGAGCTCTGGATCATAGAACTGTAGAAGAGTCTGCAATGGCACGGGATCTACCACCATCTTCAACAGTATCAACAAATCCCCATACTGATCAGCAAACACCTTCTGGTTACCGCCGGTCACAAAGTTGCTCAACTCTATCAAAGATGTCAAAGGCTCACGGTGAAAATTGTAGGTGCAAGTCTTCCGCTTCAACTCGGGAACGAATGCCATCTCTCACGGTGAATAGACTCTTGAATGAACCTGAGAAATGATATGCATGAAGAGATTAGCTTTTCTTTTTCTCTTTTATTTTTATTTTTTTTTCATTTTTTTATGCATTATTTTTTTTTTGAAAATAAACATGCTATGATGCAAATGATGCTAACACGACTGGATGGCTGTGTTTCTCGGAGCACAGGATCAAAGCTTCGGCTTGAATTCGGAACCACAAATCATCTGAGACCCAAACTGCAGAACCAAGTCACCAACATAACCCAAGAGTCACCAACTGTACCTGTAATAATGATCATTCCCTCCCCACTCACAGGTGTCATCTAGGCCAGGGTAAAGTCGAGAGAAATGCAGGATAAACAACCCTTTCATAGAATATCATCATGTACACACCTGAAGTATGTACCGATAATACCCCACCAGGATCTGAACTTCTCGTGATATCAAGTTCCGCTAAGTGGCGCAATACCACCCGCTTCCCAAGAATCACTTTATTCCTAGGTGTCCTAGAGTTCACTCATAGCCTGGGTATTGGGCCTTTTACCTCATGTAACTCCCACCCCAACAGAGAGACAAACACAGCACAGCCAGCACAGATGAATATATGATGAATGCAAACAATAAACAAAATGAATGTAATAAATGAGACAGTAAAAACAACCAAACCCTATCCTAGAGAGCGCTAGGAGAGACTCGCATAGGGAAGATGGACCAGCAAGAGGTCAACTTCTAATTCCCCAGCAGAGTCGCCAGCTGTCGCATTACGCGAAAAACCGGCGGGAAAACGAAACAACAGAGCCGCCACCGTGCGTTATTTATCCCAAAAGAGGGAAAGGAAACGCTCGAAGTAAACCTGGAAAAGACATGGTCTCGCGACCAGAGAGAGATGGGATTGGGAGTCGGTTATGCAAAGGGAAGGTATTAGCACCCCTACGCATCCGTCGTACTCGACGGGATCCACGCACAAAAGAAAGGATAAGGTTGCTAAAGACTGATCAAACACACACAAGGCTGGAAGGAAACACAAGAAAGACAAAAGAAACTAACTCGGCAGGATATCGCATCCTGGGCCTACGTAATCTGTCAGGCACAGACATCAGAGTCGACGTAGTTCGGGACAGGGGAAACGTGCTCGCTAGGATGTCGCATCCTATGCATACGTAACTTCCCTAACTGGAGAAGAACCAGAGCACTCGTAGCTCGGCTAACGCACGCCAAACAAAACCCACACAAGAAACCGACTGCCAATCGCTGGACTTATGTCAGACTCCACACAAACAGGCAAACCTGGAAACCGAATGCCAATCACTGGACTTACATCGGACTCCGAACCAACAAACACACACAGGAAACTAACTACCAATCGCTGGACTTACGTCAGACTCCAAACAAACACAAAGGGTTGAAAAAGAAAAAGGGCGCCCGGAGAGATCAGCTCATCTCCTGCCTACGTACCTCATCTGGTATGAGGATCAGGGCGACGTAGTTCCCCTACACAGGGAAAGAACTTCTAGCCTAACCAGATACAAAGGGAGACACAAACTACTAGGGAGACTATGACTCGAGCCTAGAAGTTGTCATGCATACGATCCCTAAGTTAAGGTTTCTATCTAACTTGCACAGGAAGCAAGCTATCCTAAACAGCACAAGCAAATACATACAAGCACACAAAGCAAGCACACAAAGCAAGCACACACACTATATGCACACAATTGGGCTCATACAAGGTTAGGCTGTGAGACACAAGCCAACTGGAATCGGGTGTAGTTAGCTCTTAACCCTAACATTGAGAGTTAGGGTGAAGCAGATGAAATGGGAAGTGAGGATAAGACCTCACAGCTCTTATCCCTGGCCTGGGAGAGCTTCAGACGAGTGAAAGTGTGGGAGTTCATAATGTAGGAACTCTTCTCCACATATAACTGACACAACAAAGATCTTGGGCTTTTATCCACAATGCATCAACACAATGGTGTGAGCAAGGTGAATGACACAACTGAATAGCAGGGGATGGATTGCACATCCCTTTTATCTGCCAATTGCCTCTAAAGAGGTCTTTACCTGCTTGGCACCAAAGTAAACATTCACAAGCATTGCCTCTTAAGGAGGGCTTCAGACAGGTGCCTGCCCACATAACAGGACAGGTCTTCCAGACTACATGAAGTCAGAGAGTTATACCTCAATCATCAGGAAATAGTACACAGACAGACAAATAGGTACCTGTGAAAAATCTAAACTAATCAGTATACAGTTTAAATAAACAGACCACAGTCATCAGGCAATAGTACACAGACAGACAAATAGTCACAGAAGCAGGCAACAATGTGCAAGGCACAAGCTGTAACACCCTTCTAAAATACCCCAAATATTTAATTAAAGTAGCAATATATATCAATCAGAGTAATTATGCAATTAAGGGTGTCACACAATCATTTCACACCATTCACCAAATAACTGTCATGCTCTTTTATTAATTCAAAACATAAAGCATTTGCATAATACGCAGCAGATAGAAATCAAATCAATCATGCAAAACATGTAACTCATTACATGTAAAATTATTCAACAAGGTAAAACATCCCGTCCCGAATGTTACATCTATCAGAGCATGACCCACTAAGGAGACTACACTAGACTCCAAGCATTAGCTTCTACTCAATCACTGCTCGTTACCTGAAAAATAGTTGTAAGGGTGAGTTCCTCAATCGATATAATAAGCATTATAGAATATAATGTCATGTTAAGTAATTTAACACATTAATCACCCTAATCGTATCACACATTCAGTAACGGCACATCAACTCAAACATCATACTCAATATCAACACAATTCATACTCATGCTCAATGCCAACACAACACACGTATAACATTGGAATACATCCATTCATATTATACACTACACATATATTATGCAATGAGACTCCATGCATGCGGTACCGACTATTTGTGAACATATAGTTCAACTTCACCGACCAAATCCAGGTACGGCTACCAAGCTCACCAGTCCCACTCATTTGAGACCTAGTGACTCACATCACTAATTCCTCACCATGGGAATTAGCTACCACCCCAAGGGCCATGCTATGCACGCTAATTCACCTAGCAATCAAACATCAAAAACAGTCCAAATGACTAACATCACTAATTCCTCACCATGGGAATTAGCTACCACCATAAAGGCCACATTATGCACGCTAATCACCTAGCAATGCAACATCACAACAATAATCCACAATGGACCGATGCTCACTTTCTAAGCCATAAAACAGTCCATTCAGAACACATGCATAACATACACATTCACAACGTTATGCATACCATCATACAGTATCAACACATGTATCACACATCATATCATGTCAAATAATTAAACACAGTATTAGCACACTCTACTAATACCTATACTGCTCAAAACAGCGGGAAATAATCCCTACTATATCACACACCGATATAGGCAACCATCAATTAGGCACACAACATTTTAATTAACAATTTTTCCACTCTGCAACAGTGTTAACCGGTTAACGCCCTGGGTTAACCGGTTAACGCAGCACAAACACGCTTCCTGCCCAAAACTTAACAGTGTTAACCGGTTAACGCCCTGGGTTAACCGGTTAACGCAGCACAAACAGCCATATCTCAACATTCACAACAGTGTTAACCGGTTAACACCCTGGGTTAACCGGTTAACGCAGACAAAAAACAGCAATTATTCAAAATACATAACAGTGTTAACCGGTTAACACCCTGGGTTAACCGGTTAACGCAAGACAGAAAGCTGTTCCTGCGCTAACACAAGGCAGAATGCAGAATTCTCCGCATTTTCCGCCGTTGGAGGACTTCCGGACCTCCGATTCCAATTCCGTATAAAGCTATACGTTCGGAAATTCACAACTAACCCAAACACAGATTCAATTACAGCCTAAACACAGTTTATCCAACATAATTTTCCAGCATTCATAATCCCAATTAGGGTCAATTCAACGGCTTATCACTACCCATTACATGCTAACCCATAATACCCATTAAACGACGATAAACCCCCCTTACCTGAGTTAATCCGGCAATCTCTAAGCTCCAAGCTTTTCTCTTCTCCAACCTTTGCCCTTGCTCTTCCTCTTTGCCCTTTCTCCACTTTCCACTTTTCAGCCGCTTCTCTGTTTCACGTAAAACTCTTTTTACCAAATGGGATTCTTTTTCCTTACTTCACACTTATATATTTTCCAATAATTATTATTCCAAAATAATAATAATAATAATCCAATAATTCCAATTATTTAACTAAATTAATAAATATAATATTAATTTAAATCAAATAATTATCTTATTTTTATTGGGGTGTTACAACTCTCCCCCACTAAAAGAGTTTTCGTCCTCGAAAACATACCTCAAGCGAATAACTCCGGATAAGACTCCTTCATCTGACTCTCCAGTTCCCAAGTCACATTGCCACCTGCTGGTCCTCCCCAAGCTACCTTCACCAAGGCAATCTCTTTACCCCGCAACTGCTTCAACTCTCGATCCTCAATCCTCATAGGTGATGTTTCAACAGTCAGGTTATCTCTCACCTGTACATCATCTACTTGGACCACATGCGACGGATCATGAATGTATCTCCTCAACTGAGACACATGAAAAACCTCATGCAAATTCGCAAGTGACGGCGGTAAAGCGATACGATAGGCTACCTCCCCTATCCTCTCCAAAATCTGATAAGGACCAATAAATCGAGGTGTCAACTTCTTCGACTTCAAAGCTCGACCAACACCAGTCATCAGAGTGACACGAAGAAACACATGATCTCCCTCTTGAAACTCAAGTGACTTCCTCCTCTTGTCGTGATAACTCTTCTGACGACTCTGAGCAATTCTCATCTTCTCCTGAATCATCTTAATCTTTTCCGTGGTTTGTTGAACAATCTCCGGTCCAACCACAACACTCTCATCGGACTCATACCAACATAAAGGTGTCCGACATCTCCTACCATACAAAGCTTCAAACGGTGCCATACCAATGCTCGAATGAAAACTATTGTTGTAGGTAAACTCAATCAAAGGCAAATAACAATCCCAAGCACCTCCCTTTTCCAAAACACAAGCCCTCAAAAGATCCTCTAGTGACTGAATCGTCCTCTCAGTCTGACCATCAGTCTGCGGATGATATGCAGAACTCAATCTCAGCTTAGTTCCCAAAGCCCTCTGCAAACCTTCCCAAAACTTCTATGTAAATCTAGGATCTCTGTCCGAAACAATACTCGACGGAATACCATGCAAACTTACAATCTTCTCAATATACAACTCAGCTAGTCTCTCTAACGGATAACCCATTCTGATCGGAATGAAATGAGCCGATTTCGTCAATCTATCAACAATCACCCAAATAGCTTCAAAATTCCTACTTGTCCTCGGTAAACCCGAAACAAAATCCATACTGATACTATCCCACTTCCACTCTGGAATAGCCAACGGTTGCATTAGCCCAGACGGCTTCTGATGCTCAATCTTTGACTTCTGACAAGTCAAACAGGAATAAACAAAACTCGCAATTTCTCTTTTCATTCCCGGCCACCAAAATAACTTTTTCAAATCATGATACATCTTCGTAGCTCCAGGATGAATACTCAGGCCACTACGATGTCCTTCTTCAAGAATACTCTTCTTAAGTTCGGTAACATCCGGAATACACACCCGATTACCAAATTTCAAAACACCATTCTCATCAACTCTGAATTCACCACCTTGACCTTGATTCACTAAAGTCAACTTATCAACCAAAAGCACATCGGATTTCTGACCCTCTCTAATCTCATCCAGAATACCACTCGTTAACTTCAACATTCCCAGTTTAACACTATTGTGAGTACTCTCACACACCAAACTCAAGTCTCTAAACTGCTCAATTAAATCCAATTCCTTAACCATTAACATAGACATATGCAATGATTTCCGACTCAATGCATCAGCCACTACGTTTGCTTTACCCGGATGGTAATTCAAACCAAAGTCATAATCCTTCAGAAACTCTAACCATCTCCTCTGTCTCATATTCAGCTCTTTCTGATCAAACAAATACTTTAAACTTTTATGGTCACTGAAAACCTCAAATCTTGACCCGTACAAGTAATGCCTCCATAACTTCAGAACAAATACCACAGCTGCCAACTCTAAATCGTGTGTCGGATAGTTCCTCTCATGAAACCTCAGTTGTCTCGAAGCATAAGCTATAACCTGCTTATTCTGCATCAACACACCACCCAAACCCAACAATGAAGCATCACAGTAAACCTCAAATGATTCCGACGAACTCGGTAATATCAGAATAGGAGCAGTAGTCAACCTTCTCTTTAACTCTTGGAAACCTTCTTCACATTTTGAGTCCCAAACAAACGCTTGCCCCTTTCTAGTCAACATCGTCAACGGTAACGCCAACTTAGAAAATCCCTCAATGAATTTCCTATAGTAACCAGCCAATCCAAGGAAACTTCGAATCTCAGCAACAGACTTCGGAGCTTCCCACTTAGACACCGCTTCTATCTTAGAAGGATCAACAGCAACACCATCTCTTGAAATCACATGACCAAGAAAACTAACCTCTTCTAACCAAAATTCACACTTGGACAGTTTAGCAAATAACTTCTTTTCTCGTAGAACTCCTAAAACCATTCTCAAATGCTCAGCATGCTCTTCTTCCGATTTCGAATACACCAAAATATCGTCAATAAACACCACAACAAACTTGTCTAGATACGGATGGAAAATCCTATTCATATACTCCATAAATACTCCAGACGCATTAGTCACACCAAAAGGCATTACAGAATACTCATAATGTCCATACCTTGTTCTGAAAGCAGTCTTCTGAATATCCTCAGTTTTCACACGTATCTGATGATACCCAGATCTCAAATCTATTTTGCTGAACACACTCGCACCAACCAACTGATCCATCAAATCATCAATCCTCGGCAAAGGATACCGATTCTTGATCGTCACTTTATTCAGTTGCCTGTAGTCCACACACAACCTCATAGTACCTTCTTTCTTCTTATCCAATAACACTGGTGCACTCCACGGTGACACACTCGGACGAATAAATTTCTTATCCAACAGATCTTCCAACTGACTCTTCAGTTCAGTTAACTCAACAGCAGACATACGGTACGGAGCCATCGACACCGGCCTAGTACCAGGTACCAAATCAATCGAGAACTCAACTTCACGCTCTGGCGGTAATTCATTCACTTCTTCCGGGAACACATCAGGAAAATCACACACCACGGCTAGATCGCCAATCACCAGTTTATCTTTAGCCTCCAAAGTCGCTAACAACATAAACAACTCTGCCCCACCTGCTACTTCCTCATTCACCTGCCTTGCTGATTGAAACAAATCCTTACCTTCCTCAATCTCAGGAAATATCACAGTCTTATCAAAACAGTTGATAGAAACTCGGTTAAACACCAACCAGTTCATACCCAGGATAACATCAATCTGCACTAGTGGAATACACACAAGGTCTATCCCCAAGTCTCTACCAAAAATACTCAAAGGACAATTCAAACAAACTGAAGTAGTAGTCACTGGACCCTTTGCAGGAGTATCAATCACCATCCTTCCATGCATCTCAGATATCTCTAACTTAAGTTTCACAGCACAGTCCAAAGATATAAAGGAATGAGTAGCACCGGTGTCAATAATAGCTACAAGAGGAAAGCCATTAATATAACACGTACCTCGGATCAAACGATCATATGCAGAAGTCTCAGAACCCGATAAAGCAAAGACCTTGCCTCCTGACTGGTTCTCTCTCTTCAGTTTAGGACACTGTGGGCTAATATGACCCAACTCTCCACAGTTGAAACAAGTCACAGTCTTCGACCGGCACTCTGCAGCCAAATGACCACCTTTGCCACACTTGAAACACTTCCTCTCAGCACTGGTACACTCATGGACACGATGTCCAGCCTGACCACATCTGTAACACTTAGCAGGGGCACTAGAGTCTCCCCCACTAGGCCTCTTCATTCCACTCTGTCTCTGGAAACCTTTGCCAGCTGCATACAGTTTCCCACGATCATTCTGATTCTTGCCTTTTCTATCAACCCTCTGCTGATAGCTTTCCGCTCTGGCCTTGGTATCCTGTTCAAAAATCCTGCAACAGTCAACCAAATCAGAAAACACTCTAATCCGCTGATATCCAATAGCCTGCTTGATCTCGGGACGCAACCCGTTCTCAAACTTCACACATTTTGAAAATTCCCCAGTAGCCTCATCATAGGGAGTGTAATACTTCGACAGCTCTGTGAACTTAGCAGCATACTCAGTAACAGACCGGTTGCCCTGCTTCAATTCCAAGAACTCTATCTCTTTCTTTCCTCTGACATCCTCTGGAAAGTACTTCCTCAGGAATCTCTCTCTGAACACAGGCCAAGTGATCTCAGCATTCCCAGCAGATTCCAACTCAGTGCGGGTAGCAACCCACCAATCATCTGCTTCTTCTGACAGCATATGCGTACCGAACCTGACCTTCTGGTTATCGGCACACTCAGTCACTCGGAAGATCCTCTCGATCTCCTTCAACCACTTCTGAGCACCATCTGGATCGTATGCTCCCTTGAACATTGGAGGATTGTTCTTCTGGAACTCACTCAGTTGACGAGCAGCTCCCATTCCCACAACATTCGGATTTCCTCCAAGTACTCCAGCTAGCATACCCAGAGCCTCAGCAATCGCAGCATCGTCTCTACCTCTTCCAGCCATCTCTATTCTGAAAACCCAACCAAGCTAAAACAATAAGTACTGATAGGGTTACACAACACCTATCCCGTACAGGGAAAACAGAATAATTACGACTCGACTCGACCGACTATGCTCTGATACCACTAATGTAACACCCTTCTAAAATACCCCAAATATTTAATTAAAATAGCAATATATATCAATCAGAGTAATTATGCAATTAAGGGTGTCACACAATCATTTCACACCATTCACCAAATAACTGTCATGCTCTTTTATTAATTCAAAACATAAAGCATTTGCATAATACGCAACGGATAGAAATCAAATCAATCATGCAAAACATGTAACTCATTACATGTAAAATTATTCAACAAGGTAAAACATCCCGTCCCGAATGTTACATCTATCAGAGCATGACCCACTAAGGAGACTACACTAGACTCCAAGCATTAGCTTCTACTCAATCACTGCTCATTACCTGAAAAATAGTTGTAAGGGTGAGTTCCTCAATCGATATAATAAGCATTATAGAATATAATGTCATGTTAAGTAATTTAACACATTAATCACCCTAATCGTATCACACATTCAGTAACGGCACATCAACTCAATCATCATACTCAATATCAACACAATTCATACTCATGCTCAATGCCAACACAACACACGTATAACATTGGAATACATCCATTCATATTATACACTACACATATATTATGCAATGAGACTCCATGCATGCGGTACCGACTATTTGTGAACATATAGTTCAACTTCACCGACCAAATCCAGGTACGGCTACCAAGCTCACCAGTCCCACTCATTTGAGACCTAGTGACTCACATCACTAATTCCTCACCATGGGAATTAGCTACCACCCCAAGGGCCATGCTATGCACGCTAATTCACCTAGCATGCAAACATCAAAAACAGTCCAAATGACTAACATCACTAATTCCTCACCATGGAAATTAGCTACCACCATAAAGGCCACATTATGCACGCTAATCACCTAGCAATGCAACATCACAACAATAATCCACAATGGACCGATGCTCACTCTCTAAGCCATAAAACAGTCCATTCACAACACATGCATAACATACACATTCACAACGTTATGCATACCATCATTCAGTATCAACACATGTATCACACATCATATCATGTCAAATAATTAAACACAGTATTAGCACACTCTACTAATACCTATACTGCTCAAAACAGCGGGAAATAATCCCTACTATATCACACACCGATATAGGCAACCATCAATTAGGCACACAACATTTTAATTAACAATTTTTCCACTCTGCAACAGTGTTAACCGGTTAACGCCCTGGGTTAACCGGTTAACGCAGCACAAACACGCTTCCTGCCCAAAACTTAACAGTGTTAACTGGTTAACGCCCTGGGTTAACCGGTTAACGCAGCACAAACAGCCATATCTCAGCATTCACAACAGTGTTAACCGGTTAACACCCTGGGTTAACCGGTTAACGCAGACAAAACAGCAATTATTCAAAATACATAACAGTGTTAACCGGTTAACACCCTGGGTTAACCGGTTAACGCAAGACAGAAAGCTGTTCCTGCGCTAACACAAGGCAGAATGCAGAATTCTCCGCATTTTCCGCCGTTGGAGGACTTCCGGACCTCCGATTCCAATTCCGTATAAAGCTATACGTTCGGAAATTCACAACTAACCCAAACACAGATTCAATTACAGCCTAAACACAGTTTATCCAACATAATTTTCCAGCATTCATAATCCCAATTAGGGTCAATTCAACGGCTTATCACTACCCATTACATGCTAACCCATAATACCCATTAAACGACGATAAACCCCCCTTACCTGAGTTAATCCGGCAATCTCTAAGCTCCAAGCTTTTCTCTTCTCCAACCTTTGCCCTTGCTCTTCCTCTTTGCCCTTTCTCCACTTTCCACTTTTCAGCCGCTTCTCTGTTTCACGTAAAACTCTTTTTACCAAATGGGATTCTTTTTCCTTACTTCACACTTATATATTTTCCAATAATTATTATTCCAAAATAATAATAATAATAATCCAATAATTCCAATTATTTAACTAAATTAATAAATATAATATTAATTTAAATCAAATAATTATCTTATTTTTATTGGGGTGTTACACAAGCCATTTAAGCAACTTGTTCTCAAAACCTATAAAGCAACTCAATATTAGCCAACATCAATCAACTAATCAACTCTAATGAGTGAACCACTCCAATCATGGCAATATGCACCTAGAACCTGAAATCCACAATCTAAACAGTGAGTCCAAACCACTAGGTCAAAGCCTAGGGTCAAAAGTAGGTCAAACATTCAAAACAGAACATGAAATTTAACATGAATCAACTTCAATCACATCTTGAAACATTCCAAAAGGTCTCATATCAATATCATTAACCAAAAGCATTTCATGATCAATTGAAGTTCAAGGCAATTTTAAAGCTCAAATGTGACCAACCAGAATGAAAAACCTGAATTAAATCAGAAATGATTCAAATAATTCCAACAAAATTCATGATCAATCACAACATTTCACAACATGATAACCAAACATTCTAGCACCAAAAAATATCCAGCCAAGCACAATTTTGAAATTAATGATCAAAAAATAGTAGACAAAATAAGGATCACAGTGCAAAAAATTGGAGGTCATTTGGTTTATTTTTCAATTTAAAATGAATTTTGGAAGTTGAGAAATATTTTGAAAAAATTAAGTGAATGAGCATGAACATATGAAGGAATGGAGAAAACACAAGGCAATTTGGAAAATGTTTTCAGCCAGTATCGAACCCTGGCCAATTTAAACCTACATGCGCGCCAAACAAAAACGCCAGCGTTTTGATCATCAAACCCTAAAACGCGCGTGCTGCATGGATTTAAAAATCCGCAGGTAAACCTTATGAACTCGCAGCAAAATCCGTAGGAACACACATGCATTTCCTAACTAAAGTCGCAGGAAATCTGGAAACGATATGAACACGATGAAGATCATGAAGATCTTCATCCAGAATTTTCCAGAAAAATTCAAAACGTCCAGAAATGAAAATCAAGCATATCAATCAACTCATTAGGTCATGTGCATCAAGAATCCATGAATATTTCATGCAAAAATAACATCACACGCATGGATCGAAGAAATTAAAAATCATCATCCAACTTGAATCACATGGATCTTTGTGAATATGGCACCAAATCACTCCATTCAAAGCTCAGATTTATCACCATTCAAAGATCTTCACAACTAGCATAATGAATTGGAAAATTAAAGAGGTCGAAAAACCAACCTCTTGATGAGCAGAAATGAAATCACGTGCTTCCAAGGTTCTTGATGCTCCAATTCTTCTCCAATATGCTTCTTGAAGTAAATGCTGATGAACTGGAAGCTTGAATGCACACGAATCTAGCTCAATCTTCAATTGCCATGGATGCTCCAAGCTATGAACATGAACAATACAGCCACGATTTCTCTTGCTCACACGTCCAAAAGTGCTCAATTATGCTTCATGATGATGAATGGATCAATGAAAAGTGTTTAGGTTTGAAGAATTTTGGAAAAAATGTGAGAGAAAAATTTGGAGATTTTGGTGATTCTAGATCAAGAATTGATGATTCTGATCAAAACAATTATGATTAAGCATATATACCTCATGCTAATCATGTTTAGGAAGTGTTTAGGGAAAATGCAAATGTGATTAATCACTTTGTGGTGTAAATGCAAAAAATTAATTTTCTACTTCATGCACCTTCATGCACGTGAACAGTGCGTGTTCAAGGTCCAAAATGCCAAAAAGAGAGTTCATGCACATATTGAAATTGGTTTGGTATGCATATGATACACAAAAATGAGTTTATGCAATTTCTTCTCAAAATCTTCATGAGTGAGCTCGTCTTTGTGGGTGGAGAGAAAGCTCTGTTGGTGAGTCATCTATCGTCTTTCTCGTATGTGGAAGTTGGGGATGAGATTGGAACTCCATTCCAAGCTCTATCTATTTCTGAAGAGAAGAAAGTTAGGGAAACTATGTCCTCTTTTAAAGACACTCAGAAGATTGTTGAAGATGGTAGTTCTGATCAGTGGGGCCGGATGGTAGAGGTCACCGAGAACAAGAACCAATCCGGTTTGGGTTTCCAGCAAGGGTCGTCTGTGATCAAAGTTGAAGAGATGCAACCTAGTTTCCTTAGCAGAGGGTTCATTCATGGCATTGAACAACACTCAGCTGCCGTGATCGAGGATGATGAAGATAAAGACTGCACCAATTTTGTGACGCATGGAAAAGCTTGCAACAATTGGGTCACTATCGATGTTTCTGTTATTGCTCATCGCTCTAAGTAATTGCTTTTATTATTTTTGAAAATCCTTCTCATATGCCTAAGGTAGAAGTGAACATTGTTGGGCACATTTCAAATTGATCATCAATAAAATGCAATTCTATTCATCCACATCTATGATGTTTTATTTTCACTTTTTGCTTTTCTGAAAGTAGTAATCATAAAAAACATAAATAAATAAAAATTGTCCATCTGCATAATATTTGGTCACAATTCACTTCTCTAAAATCAAAATATCAACTCATTATGCAAGTTGGTTTCTAAACCCATTGAATACAACGATCCTACTCCTTATCCAAACTTTGAATTCCCTGTGTTTAAGGCTGAGGAAGAAACTGATGAAGAGGTGTCTAATGAATTGTCTCATTTACTTGAGCACGAGGAAAAAGCCATTCAACCGTTCAAAGAGCAGATTGAGTTAATCAACTTGGGTTCCGAAGAGGATGTGAAGGAAGTCAAGATTGGGTCTTAACTGTGTCCCGAGGTTAAGAAGGGATTGATTGATCTTTTTTGAGAGTATTCAGATGTGTTTGTTTAGTCCTTTCAAGACATGTCTTGTTTGGATTCTGAGATTGTGGAGCATAGATTGCCGTTGAAACCAGAATGCCCGCCAGTCAAGCAGAAGTTGAGGAGGACTCATCCTAATATGGAAATGAAGATCAAAGAAGAATTGAAAAAGCAGATTGACGTTGGTTTCCTTGTTACCGCTGAGTATCCGCAGTGGGTGGCCAACATTGTGCCTATTCCGAAGAAGGATGGAAAAGTCTGTATGTATGTTGATTATAGAGATTTGAACAAAGGCAGTCCGAAAGATGATTTCCCTCTGCCACACATTGATATGTTGGTAGACAATACAACTAAGTTCAAAGTCTTTTCATTTATGGATGGATTTCCCAATTATAATCAGATCAAAATGGCACCCGAAGATATGGAGAAGACCACATTCATTAAACCCTGGGAAACATTAGGTTATAGAGTGATGCCTTTCGGTTTAAAGAATGTTGGTGCAACCTACCAGAGAGCACTGGCCACTCTTTTTCATGATATGATGCACAAAGAGATCGAGGTCTATGTTGATGATATGATTGCTAAATCCAGTGGTGAAGAAGAACATGTTCAGCATTTATTGAAGTTATTCCAGCATTTGAGGAAGTATAAACTCCGCCTAAATCCCAATAAATGCACTCTTGATGTTCGTTCTGCTAATTTGTTTGGCTTTATTATCAGCGAGAAGGGTAGTGAAGTCGGTCCTGCCAAGGTCAAAGTAATATAAGAGATGCATGCGCCCAAAACTGAGAAGCAAGTCAAAGGTTTTCTCGGCCGCTTGAAAAATATCTCAAGATATATTTCGCACATGACTACCACATGTGCGCCGATATTCAAGCTTCTTTGAAAAGATCAGTCTTTTGATTGGACCTAAGATTGCCATAAAGCTTTTGACAATATCAAAGAGTATCTGCTTGCACCTCCGATTCTGTCTCCGCCTATTGAAGGAAGACCGTTGATCATGTATTTGACTGTGCTTAGTGAAAGTATGGGTTGTGTTCTGGGTCAGCAAGATGAAACTGGAAAGAAAGAATATGCAATTTACCACCTCAGTAAGAAATTCACCGACTGTGAGACTTGGTATTCTACCCTTGAGAAGACTTGTTGTGCATTGGCTTGGGATGCTAAGCATCTGTGTCAGTATATGTTGAATTATACTACTTGGTTGATATCCAAAATGGATCCAATCAAGTATATTTTTTAGAAGCCTCCTTTGACTGGGAGAATTTCCCGTTGGCAGATGTTGTTATTAGAATACGATATTGAATACCGATCTCAAAAAGCTATTAAAGGTAGTGTCTTGGCTAATCATTTGGCTCACCAACCTATTGAAGATTATCAGTCAGTGCAATATAATTTTCCTGATGAAGAGATCTTGTACCTGAAAATGAAAGATTGTGACGAACCTTTACTTGAAGAAGGGCCAGAACTTGGTTCCCGTTGGGGCATGGTATTTGATGGAGATGTTAATCAGTATGGTAATGGCATTGGGCCAGTGATTATTACTCCTAAAGGCACTCATTTTACGTTTACATCTAGATTGACTTTCAAGTGTACAAATAATATGGCTGAGCATGAAGCTTGCATTATGAGGCTTGAAGAGGCCATTAATATCAGAGTTAAGTATTTAGACGTCTATGGAGATTCGGCGTTGGTTGTGAATCATATCAAAGGTGAACGGGAGACGTATCAACCCAGTTTGATACCATATAGAGATTACGCGAGGAGGATTTCAAATTTCTTTACAAAGGTTAAATTTCATAATATCCCTCGAGATGAAAACCGGATGGTAGATGCTCTTGCAACTTTGGTTTCAATGATTATGGTTGAATTCTGGAATGAAGTTCCTAATTAGACTGTGATGCATCTTGATAGGCCAACTCATGTGTTTGCTGTTGAAGAGATCAAAAATGAAAAGCCGTGGTATTTTGATATCAAGTGTTTCCTCCAAAGTCAAATTTACCCGCCTGGGGCATCTTTGAAAGATAAGAAGACTTTGAGGAGATTAGCTGGCAACTTCTACCTGAATAGTGATGTGCTTTACAAGAGAAACTTCAATATGGTTTTGCTCAGATGTGTGGATAGACACGAAGCAGACTTATTGATGATTGAAGTCCATGAAGTTTCCTTTGGTACTCATTCCAATGGACATGCTATGGCCAAGAAGATGTTGAGAGTAGGTTACTATTGGCTGATAATGGAATCTGACTGTTGCAAGTTTGTGAAGAAATGGCACAAGTGTCAAATTTATGCGGATAAGATTCATGTTCCTCCGATACTGTTGAACATTATTTCCTCCCCATGGCCTTTCTCCATGTGGGGAATTGATATGATTGGTATGATTAAGCCTAAAGCGTCAAAGGGGCATCGTTTCATTTTGGTGGCAATTGACTACTTCGCAAAGTGGGTTGAAGCGGCATCGTATGCAAATGTAACCAAGCAAGTTATTGTGAGGTTTATCAAGAATCAGATTATATGCCGGTATGGTGTGCCGAGTAAGATCATTACTGATAATGGATCTAACTTGAATAATAATATGGTGGAAGCTCTTTGCAAAGACTTCAAGATTGCACATCATAAATCTTCTCTCTAAAGACCTAAGATGAATGGGGTTGTTGAAGCTGCAAACAAGAATATTAAGAAGATCATTCAGAAGATGGTTGTAACGTACAAGGATTGGCATGAGATGATCCCATTTTCTTTGCATGGGTATCGTACATCCATCCGCACTTCAACAAGGCAAACCCCTTTCTCGCTTGTTTATGGCATGGAAGTTGTGCTCCCAGTAGAGGTTGAGATCGCATCATTGTATGTCCTGATGGAAGCCAAGTTGACTGAAGCTGAATGGTATCAGAGCGGGTATGACCAGCTGAATTTAATTGAAGAGAAGAGGTTAACTGCCATGTGTCATGGTCAATTATATCAACAGAGAATGAAGAAAGAATTTGATAAGAAGGTCGGACCTCGTGTGTTTAGAGAAGGTGACCTTGTGCTCAAGAAGATTTTATCTTTCTAACCATATTTTAGGGGAAAATGGACTCCTAATTATGAAGGCCCATGTGTTGTTAAGAGAGCCTTTTCAGGCGGCGCTTTGATTCTTATAACTATGGATGGTAAAGAGTTCACACATCCTATGAATGCCGATGCAGTCAAGAAATACTTCGCCTAAAAAGAAAAGAATATCCCGCTAAGTTGAAAACCCTAAAGGGAGGCTTAGGAAAAAATGAGCGTCTCAGTGGATTGAAAACCCGAAACAGCGATCCAGGAAAAAGTTAGAGACATAAAACAGAAAATCTATCCCGATAAATTGAGTACCCCACCTTTGGGAAATTTATGCAAAAATTAGGGATTATGGCACGTAATTACATCTTGTTCATCTTCAGTCTTGAAGACATTCTTGAGCGCAACCTATGTTTCTGAGTCATCTTCAACCGAAGCCAAGAGTATAGTGGATATTTGTAAGACTCCAATTTTGACCCTAAGATCCCCTCATGCAATTTCATCATAAGCATTAGCATTGGGATCATACCTTGGCATCCTCCTTACCCCTCTTTCATTGGGTTTATTTTGGGAGAGATCACCAAGCATTATATGATTTTGTCATACTTGTATTTTATCATTTTCACTAACCAAAATACCAAAAATATGTCTTTGCATTTACCTAGCTCTTTTGTAGGTAGGGCATGATTACCATTATTTCATTAAGTTCATATCTAGGGTTTGAGACCCTCATGACAAAGAGCACAACCATGAATTGATCCAAGAATGGTTACAAGAATCATATATGAGTCTTAATGATTTCTACATGTTATTTTGATCAAGTTTTCTTCAAGAGTTTGAGGTTGATTTGCCTTGGAAACCCTAGTTTGACTGGGTATCTTGAGTAATTTCTCCAACAAGCTATCTTACCATTGATCAAATTTATCAAGGGACACTTCAAAATTCATCATCATATGCATATATGATCTACCATGAGCCTAGAAAATGAAAGAGAATTGAAGATTAGCAAGTTGGTCGATGGTGGTTGGCCAGATGAATTCATCTGATCAAAATTGGGTCTCCCTATACCCTATCTCCTACAATTTTCACCATATTAAAATGATTCCAAGACAAACGTTACTCTAAATGATACTACAAACAACTTTCATGTTGAGACCTAGAGCTATTTTTGCTTCGAAAATCATTTTCTATGTTGAAACATTATAGGTCATTTTGTCTAAACCCTAATTTGAAAGTCAACTTCCCAAGGCCATAACTTGCTCAATTTTTATGAGATGAAATATTTCCAAGTTGCACAATAAAATTCAAGATGCCTACTTCAACTTTTATGTTTGGAGTGAGAGCTAGTTCAACCTTTATGAGCATGTGATATGAGGCTACATTATAGGTCACTTTTGACCTATACCATTGAACAAGTGATTTTTCCAAACTTTAAAAATGCATAACTCTATCATTTCAAATACAAAGTACATGAAATTGGTGACCATTTTGAAGGTATTTGAAACATCTACAACTTTTATGAATACACGTTTCTCATTTGAAGCTCATATAAAAAGTTAAGCAAGGTGGAATATTGAGATATATGGCTTGAGACTTAGAAACATTTTCAACATGTTGAAATTTCCAAACTTCCACCTCAAAATTCATCATGATACAAGCTTCAAATATCACCTTTCCAAAAAGTCCAAGTTCATCCATTTTGGACAAGAATTGAATAGGATGCGCAACGCTTGAACATTGCATCATCATTTGGCAAAGATCAAACTTCAAGTTTCCATGAACACTTGCCTTGCAATCCAAGTTGATTTCATACTCTTACACACTCATTTGTGGACCTAAAGCAATGATATCATGGGCCTGTACACGCCCATGCACCCATGCATCACTCATTGCCAATTTTTGAAAGTCATTTGGAAGGTGCAAATATCACATGATCCACCTATAAATAGAGCTCCATATGCTCAGAATCCAACAGACATTCGGGCCAGCTTTGATCCTAAACCCCTAACCCTTCCATTTGAGAGGATAATCCTGATAACTTCATATTGATATTGAGTTTGAATCTCACTGTATTGAGATTCAAAACTCCAGGGATCCAAGACCTTTTGTGCATTTCATTCTACTTCTGCAAGCATTCTGAGTGAGATCAAGCACGAGCCAAGGCAAGAACAGTGGAATCCAGACCTGGATTGAAGGCATTTACCAGAAAATTTCATCTCTTCGATTCTCTCTCAATCTTGCTCAATTCACTTGAATCTTTGGTTGTCTGAAGTCCTACCAATGTAGGCAAGAAGATTTAGTTGCTTAGAGGTCAAGTCGAAGCAACTCAGTTGACATGCCTCAAAATTCAACTCCTCGTATCTTTCTATATATGAGGAGTTAGTTAAAATTGAGGTCAGATTCGTGCTCTACGCTATTTTTTCTTTCAGATCATGTCCTCCTTTTTCATTTTTTTGATGGTGATGAGTGAACCAATCCGACCAGGGTCACCGGAGAAGATGACCGGCCTTTGGACGCCGGTGATGTGTTGGCACGGTTCAGAGCCATTGATCTCTTTTAAATTGTTTTAATCTCGTGCGTTGTTTTTAATTACCATGCATGTGCCGCGTTGACTCAAATCCACCAAGGAACGCGCGTTGGTGGCCACTTAATTTGCCACCTCAATTAATGAGGGAGATCAAGTGGTCCATATTTTTTCTGATTATTTGAATTTCATTTTAATTGCTTTATTTTCATTCATTCATATTAATTTTAATATTGATCCAAAAAATATGAGAGTTTCACCAAAAAATTTCAAATAATTTCCTCTTTCATATTCTGAATTAAAATTACTTTTTGGATCATTATAAATATTTTTCATGATTTAATTTATTTTGCATTTGTTTTCAATTGTTAAAAAATACTTTTAAGTCTTCAAAAATTCTGAAAAATATTCTCCAAGGTCCTTTGACCTTTTTTGACCTATGATAAATCTCATGGCCATTTATTTGGTGTTTTGATGAGGTTTTAGGAAATTGACAAACCATATTTTATTTAAATGTATTATTTTAGTGTTTTTAATTTGAATAAATGCCAAATAATTTTGTTGACCAATTATAATGATTTGTTTGTGTTTGACTCTTGTTGTTGGGCTTGATCAAGGTTGATTTGACTTTGTCAAGTTAATATCATTGGATTTAGGGGATTGATGGAATGTACATTCCATCTCCCAAAATGAATGGATGATATTAATTTGAAAAAATTCCTCCTTTGATCAATTTGAGTTTTCATATATTCCCTTTCCTCTTCATCTCATTCTCTTTCTTTATGCATTCATCTCATTTGGCCTATGATATCTCAAAGTCCTAATGCTAGTTGGTTGAAAAATTAACATGAGCATGGATGAGATTAGGCCATACCTTTTGCATATTATTTTTGTGTGTGGTATGTTTCATGAGCATAGTCCATAATACGATGTCTCTAACATGCATTAACACCAAAATTCTATTGCCCGGTCTCAAATAGTTATGACTTCTACATAAGTCCAATTACGATTGCTTAACATAGCGCTAAATTTGTGACATAAAAGGCATAGCATTCTAGTTAGTGAGATTGTAAGTCTCCCCTCTTTCATGGTATTGTGTGGAAACTTGGGCTTTTTTCCTTCCTTTGGAAGATGTTTTGGCTCAAGGATACATGCTTGTGATAAGTGGGTTGAGTGTTCTCCAAAGAATGTCTAAGAATCAAAAGCAATAGCAAAATAATACTAACTTCTAACCTATTAACTACTAACTTTTAATTTCAAGCCATTTACTTTAATGTCATTTAATTCTAGCTTTTATACATTTGCCTTTGTTCATATCATTCTAATTGTTTATGTTAATGCAATTCTCACTTTGTCCACTTGGACCATATAGTGTGATATTCTTTGTGTGTATATGATTTGCTTGTTTGTGTGGTCTTTGTCCATAAATGTACATAATAACAACAAAACCCCTAAAAAAACTTTTGTGTGGACTGTTGGCTTGATCTTGGACAAATGGACTTAGAACTTAGGCATCATTCCTATGCTAAAGGACTTGGCCAATGCCAACTTATTGAGAAACCAAGTGCTTGCAATTTGAAACTTCATATGATATATCATTCAAGATCCCTCTGAGTTCATCTGCAACATGATCATTGTGAAGTCGTTATTTTGAACATGTGACTTGTGGAATTCATCTGTTACATGAGCTATTTGGAAGAAGATCATGGAATGGATAAGCTTGGATGTGGCTATCTTTATTTCATGCCTTTCTCTTAAAGACAATATAATTGTGCATTTGTGTGTTGCTTGATTCTAAAAAGCTTAAGGGAATTCTGGGTTTCTATTGACATACTTGTCTATTGGATTGCTACCCATTTGGTTAGATCTTTTCAACTCTCAACTTTTAATTTTGTGCATAGTATTAGTCCCTTCATCTTCTCCCCATTTCTTTAATTTCAAAATCTCTCCCACCCTTTTCAAAAATCTTCTTTGATTGAACTTATTTTATTCTAAACTTTGACTACTTTGCAAAAAGATAGAAACTTTGGCCTTATGCCATTGCATTTTCAAACTTCTTTTCTTAAATCAAACTTGTAAATAAACTTAACCATACTTGACTTAAACTTTCAAAAAGCCAAAAAGAACTAACTCATTCAAACCATTTTTAGGCCTTTGTGCCTTTCAAACTTAATTTTTGTTAAAAGTAATGCATCCATTTTGAAATTTGTATCACGAACTACGAGGTTTTGATCCCTCATTTTTATGTTGGTACGTAGGCACAAGACCGAAGGTCTTGCCAAACACAAAAATAATTAATGAATTCTTTTCTCACCCCCCCCCCCATTCTGCTTGTTTGTAAACATCATTTTGTACCAAATACAAATGCACACAAAAAGGGCTCCTTAGGAGTACCTAGGACACTTTGGGTACTAACACCTTCCCTCTATGTAACCAACCCCCTTACCTATAATCTCTGATATTTAATTAGTTTTGATTTGAAAAATTCTTACTTTTGGGTTTTGTTCGTACTTTTTCCCTTTTCCATTGGAAACAATAATAGCGCGGTGGCGACTCTTGTTATTTGATCTCGAGCTTATCCCTAGCTTGATGATCACGAATTCACCGCTACAATATTGAAGTCGGTAGAAGGATTAGTGATCATTGTATTCAATGTAGCTCTTTTCCATGTAAATTACCATTTTTCAACTTTTGTAAAGATCTATGGAGTCTTGTCATTTACAGACTACCATTCTATTAAATAAAGTTGAGCTTTTTATCTAATTGTTTCTACTCTTACTTATCTTTCATCCAAATAGATTTTAATTTTTGTGATGATCATTGTGAAAATAATTTTTAAATAAAAATCATGTTTTCTTAAATAATGAGAGCAATTAATTTTTAAAAGCAATCGATTCCCTTTAAGGAATATCAACAACGGTCCAAGAACAGGTGAGCCCTAAAATGCGAAGCATTGTTGGTTTTCCCCAAGCAATTGGTGTAATCTCTGTTTCATTCCCAACAGCATTTCTGCATCTCCAACCGAGTTTTGTTGATTTCCCCAGCTGAGTTTATGAATTCCTCCCTCTAGTTGTAGGCGCGCTGTATAGCATATTATTGTTTCCCTCAAGTCTCTAACGGATTTCATTCAACATTGATCCTAGAGCAGTTGTTGGATCGTTGTCTCATCATTTGATATGGTGTTGACCTAAAATTCCCCGCAGAGTTGATAGTGCAGATTTTAGGAAGATCTCTCCCTTTTCCCCAGCCAAGGTTGAGCCTTTGAGATAGTTGATTCGCATTCTTCTTTCACCTATCTTTCTCAAGTTGGTTTCTCCCTGTTGAGATTGGTTGAGTGTTGTATTGATGATTCAAGCCAGCGACAATTGTATCCTTTGTGATCCTTTTGTTAGCATAATCATCATAAATACATATACATATACATATACATATACATCCACATATTTTCATTATTACATTATTTGCACTATATGATTCATTGTTTCTCTGATCCTCTACTATGGTGGTATCCTCCCCCCCCCCATGCATATTTGGTGTGTCTGTCCTCTTTCAATTGTAGAGTGTCAGCCCCTTAAGCAGAAAGAATTTAACCTTTCTCATTCCCCACTGAGTTATTTCCTCGTGGATGATTATTATTTTAGTTTCCTCCCCAGTTGATCATTTGGATAGAACCACTCCACCTGAGTTATATCCTCATTGGGTTGAGTCTTTGATTGACTGTTTCTTTCTAGATCTTGCCTACATAGATGTTTTTGGTCCTCTGAGAGTATATTACCCAGTATCTCGTAATATTCTTCTCAATTTGTGAGTATTTTTCTTTTGCGCAATACCTGGCAAAAGTAACCTATTTTCCACAGCAGATCCATTTTGACGCTTCCCTAGGAGGTCTATCCTTGATATGTTCATCCTAACCGATGACAGATATTTTCTTCCCTTGCTTTGATTCTATCTTTGATATGTTTTGTTGGTTATATGTGTTGGCATCAATTTTGGTAAAACTTAGTGTTATCACAAGATGTTATGCGTGTTGTCTTGACATGTGATATCAGCTTCCTGCAGGATGTTTAAATATGGTTGTGCAGGATTTAGCTAAGATGTTAGACCCGATGTTACGACATGTGTATACAGAAAATTCAGTCTGAATGTTATGTATCTTAATATTAAGCTTTTCATGCAAATCTGTGTGTGATTATGTGAAGATTGAATGTGTTATTCAAGGAGTAATTTGATTTAAAACCAGATTGTTCAATTTTCAAATAAGGGATGATTAGTGGTTGTTACTTAGAAGATACGCAAGGAAAATATAATTAGGGTTTTATGCTGGCTAGGCCCATTCAAAAGCTTCTATTTAAAGGCCATGTAAAACCTGGTTGAAACACGCAAGAAACGAACGAAAGAGTGAGAGAGTTTTAGGGTTTTAGTCTTGTGTGAGCTTGTGTGTCGTGAGCCATTCATTCATCTTATTGATGTTTGAATTGGACTGACTTTTGTGTTGTAATTTGTCAATTCTAAGCTTTGAAGAACGAGTGTGTGTTTACTTGGTTGAAGCTTTTAAGCAAGATCAAGTATGTGTCCTTGAAGAGTGTCTTCTTTCTTTGTAATATTTGTTTTTATATCACTACTGTGATTGAGGGGGAGCGAGTAGGGTCTCATATCTAAGAGTTCTTAGATAGAAGTCACATGGGTAGAGATTAGGTGAAAAGACTGTAACTTGAAGTTGTTTACTGAGAGTCTTTGAACTAATTTTGTTTAGTGGATTTCCTTCCTGGCTTGGTAGCCCCCAGACATAGGTGAGTTTGCACCGAACTGGGTTAACAATTTCTTGTATCACTTGTTCAATTTTTTCTTTATTTTTATCCTGTTTATATTTTAGTTGTTGTTCAGATATTAGTGTCGTGACATTACCTTCGACCTCTCATATCTGATACCATAATTTCAATTGGTATCAAAGCAGGCATCCTGCTCTGGTTCTGGGTGAGATCTTGGGACGTTACTTTCTGGTACTATGGATAGAGACGGAGGATTTGTACACAGACCACCAATTATGGATGGATCTAACTATGACTACTGGAAACCTCGAATGGTAGCCTTCTTGAAATCTTTGGATAATAAAGCTTGGAAGGTTGTTCTAACAGGCTGGGAACATCCCTTCACTACTAAGAAAGGAGAAGTTACAACTGATAAGAATCGTGAGGAAGAATGGACCAAGGAGGAGGATGAACTAGCTCTTGGAAACTCTAAAGCATTGAATGCTATATTCAATGGGGTTGATAAGAACATCTTCAGACTGGTGAACAACTGTGAGGTGGCTAAAGATGCTTGGAATATTCTCAAAACCACTCATGAAGGTACCTCTAGAGTGAAGATGTCTAGATTGCAGCTGCTTACTACTAAGTTTGAGAATTTGAGGATGAAAGAAGATGAAAGTATTCATGAATTTCATATGAATATCCTTGAAATTGCTAATGCCTCAGGAGCCCTGGGTAAGAAGATGTTAGATGAAAAGCTTGTGAGGAAAATTCTCAGGTCACTTCCCAAGAGATTTTCCATGAATGTGACAGCCATAGAAGAATCTCAAGATATATGCAAGATGAGAGTGGATGAGCTAATTGGATCCCTCCAAACATTCGAGTTGGGAATGAGTGATGGATCTGAAAAGAAAGTCAAAAGCATAGCCTTTATGTCAAACACTGAAGAGAAAGAGGAAGACAGTAGTCAGGATACTGATGAAGATCTGGCAAACGATGTAGCATTACTTAGGAGACAATTCAACAAACTCCTGAAGAGGATGGATGTAAGGTCAAAGTCTAATGTCAAGAAAAACTCATTTGACATTAGTAGGTCCAATGATGCTGGAAGAAGAATAAAATATGAAGAAAAATCCAAACAGGGTAAAGGAATTCAATGCCATGAATGAGAAGGGTATGGACACATTAGAGCTGAATGTGGGACCTATCTCAAGAAACAGAAGAAGAGTCTTGCTGCTACTTGGTCTGATGACAATTCTGAAAGTGAAACAGAAGGAGAGTATGCCAATCTTATAATTGCCTAGACTGGAAGATGGGACTCTAATGAAGACTCTAGTGATGATGAATTAACCTTTGATGAACTAGCTACTACCTACAAGAAGTTGTGTTCCAAAAGTGAAGAAGTGTGTCAACAAGTGGAGAATCAGAAGAAACTAATAACCCAACTAGAGGATGAGAAGACAGAACATGTAGAAATCATTTCTAAGTTAAAGATCAAAGTCGTGTTTCTGAACTCCAAACTAGATGAGATGACAAAGTATGTCAGAATGCTAAATAGTGGATCTGACACCTTAGACAAAATTCTCCAGACTGGAAAGATGGCAGGAGACATGACTGGCCTTGGGTTCAATGAATCCTCTCCTGATTGTAGTCCCACTGGTAGCAAACCAAAGATGTCACATCAGGTGTCTCAACATCACAAGGAAAGACAACATAAAGGAAAACACCAAAGATGGAGATGTCATTACTATGGGAAATTTGGCCACATAAAACCATTCTGCTTTAGGCTGTATGGTTTTCCTAGTCCTACTCATCATCAACCTAGACCCAAACAGCACATCCCTGGTAACAGAAAATAGTGGGTTCCTAGGGTTGGTGCTACTAACTTGATAGCTCACACCTCCTTCAGAGTCTCAGCCAAAGAAGATTGGTAGTTTGATAGTGGATTCTCCAAACACATGTCTGGAAGCAAAAACCTGCTAATTAACCTCCAACCTCATGCCACCGTCTATGTAACTTTTGGTGTTGGAGCAAAGGGTGAAATCAAGGGGATTTGAAAGCGGAACTGTCTTGGAGTCCCTAACCTTGATAATGTGCTGCTTGTTAAAGGATTGACTGCAAACCTGATCAGTATCAGTCAACTATGCGACAAAGGTCTAAATATGAACTTCACAAAAACTGAATGCTTGATTACTAATGCAAAAAATAAGGTGATCATGAAAGGAGTCAGGTCCAAGGACAATTGTTATATGTGGAATTCTCAAGAAACTAGCTATTCATCAATATGTGCTCTAGCTAAAGAAGAAGAAGTGAAATTGTAGCATCAAAAACTAGGTCATCTGCATCTTAGAGGAATGAAAAGGATCATATCTGTTGAAGCTGTCAGAGGAATCCCTAAATTAAAGATTGGTGAAGGAAGAGTTTGTGGTGATTGTCATATTGGAAAGCAGACAAAGATGTCACATCAGAAGATCAAACATGACACCACATCTAGAGTGTTGGAACTTCTCCTCATGGTTTTGATGGGACCTATGCAGGTGGAAACTCTTGGTGGGAATAGGTATGATTATGTTGTGGTGGACGACTTCTCCAGATATACCTAGGTAAATTTTATAAGGGAAAAATCTGATGTGTTTAATGTGTTCAAAGATCTTTGCCAAAGACTTCAAAGAGAAAGAGAGAGTCATGTTATCAGGATCAGAAGTGATCATGGGAAAGAATTTGAGAACAGTAAATTTGCTGAATTCTATTTATCTGAAGGAATTGGTCATGAGTTCTCCTCTCCCATTACCCCTCAGCAAAATGGTGTGGTAGAAAGGAAAAATAGAACTCTCCAAGAATCTGCTAGAGCTATGATTCATGCTAAGAAGTTGCCTTACCACTTCTGGGTTGAAGCTATGAACACGGCCTGCTATGTTCACAACAGAGTAACCTTGAAGAAAGGGACCCCAACCACTTTATATGAAGTCTGGAAGGAAAGAAGACCTATTGTCAAATACTTCCATGTGTTTGGTAGTAAATGTTATATCCTAGCTGATCGTGAACAAAGAAGGAAAATGGACCCCAAGAGTGATGAAGGAATATTTCTGGGCTACTCAACAAACAGCAGAGTGTTTAGAGTTTTTAATTCCAGAACAAACGTTATGATGGAATCTATCAATGTTGTTGTTGATGATCAAGAGACTGATGTCACAAACAATGTTGAAACATTTATGAATGATGCCCCAGCTGATCTCCTGGACAAAAGTAATGAGAGTGAGCCCACTCAAGCTGAACCTGAAGCTGATAAAGTTATAAGGGACCCTCTATCAGAATTCAGAAGGATCGTCCTAAAGATCTCATTATAGGAGACCCAAATAAAGGGGTCACCACTAGATCAAGGGAAGTGATCTCACATGTCTGTTTTGTGTCCAAGATTGAGCCTAAGAATGTCAAAGAAGCCTTAACTGATGAATTATGGATCAATGCCATACAAGAAGAGTTAGGCCAATTCAAGAGAAATGAAGTGTGGGAATTGGTTCCAAGACCTGAAGGAATAAATGTTATTGGATAAAAAGTGGGTTTACAAGAATAAATCTAATGAAAAAACTGTGGTTACTAAAAATAAAGCAAGATTGGTAGCACAAGGATACACTCAAGTCGAAGGAGTTGACTTTGATGAAACATTTGCTCTTGTAGCTCGCCTGGAGTCCATTAGATTATTGCTGGAGTGACATGTATTCTGAAGTTTAAATTGTTCCAAATGGATGTGAAAAGTGCCTTCTTAAATGGCTACTTAAATGAGGAAGTGTATGTTGAACAACCTAAAGGGTTCACAGACCCAAATCTTCCAAAGCATGTGTATAAGTTGAGGAAAGCCCTTTATGGGTTGAAACAAGCTCCTAGAGCTTGGTATGAGAGACTCACAGTGTTTCTCATTGACAATGGATACAGGAAGGGAGGCATTGATAAGACTTTATTTGTCAAAGATGAAGGAGGAAAGCTCATGGTGGCTCAGATATATGTGGATGATATTATGTTTGGTGGGATGCCAAGTAAGATGATTCAACATTTTGTTGAGCAAATGCAGTCTGAAGTTGAAATGAGCCTTGTTGGAGAACTAACCTATTTTCTTGGGCTACAAGTCAAGCAGATGAAAGATTATATCTTTCTATCTCAAAGTAAATATGCCAAAAATATTGTTAAGAAGTTTGGCATGGATAATGCAAGCCACAAGAGGACACCTGCTCCTACTCATCTGAAAGTGTCTAAAGATGAAAATCGTGTCAGTATGGATCAAAGTCTCTACAGAAGCATGATAGGGAGTCTGCTATATCTCACAGCAAGCAGACCTGACATTGCTTTTGTTGTAGGTGTATGTGCTAGATATCAAACTGAATCAAACGTGAGTCACATAAACCAAGTGAAAAGGATCCTGAAATATGTCAATGGCACTAGTGACTATGGGATGCTATACACTCATGGATATGAATCTGTGCTGTCTGGATATTGTGATGTTGATTGGGCTGGAAGTGTTGATGATAGGAAAATCATATCAGGAGGATGCTTCTTCTTGGGGAACAATTTAATATCATGGTTTAGTAAGAAGCAAAATTATGTGTCTCTGTCTACTGCTGAAGCTGAATACATAGCAGCTGGAAGTAGTTGTTCTCAACTGGGGTGGATGAAACAAATACTGACTGAATACAATGTTACGCAAGATGTCATGACATTGTACTGTGACAACCTGAGTGCTATAAACATTTCTAAGAATCCTATTCAGCACACCAGGACAAAACATATTGATATCAGTCACCATTTTATTAGAGAACTCGTGGAGGATAAAATTGTAGCCCTAGAGCATGTTGCTACTGAGATGCAGTTAGCTGATATTTTTATAAAGGCCATGGATGCAAATCAATTTGAATTCCTGAGAGGGAAATTAGGGATTTGCATTTATGAAAATTTGTAGCAATTAATATGGAGTGGAAAAAGTAATCAAATTATTGTCTATTTTCTTAAAGTAAAGCGCCCCCTTTTATGGTAAATCATCACCTTGTTTTGGAAATTCCATATATTACCTTTTCACACGCAACCTCACTACCTACTCCAACTCTTCCAACTCCCTGCTTTTTCCTCACACTCCTCTTCTAGGGCAACTGCAATTTTTCCACAGAAACGTCAAGATGTCACAACATAAAACTACATCTGATTCAAAAACTACTAAGTTTACTCACAAGGTTAGCACTTCTTCCATGGACATTCACGATGATGAGATTTTGGATGTGGTTCCTCTATCTGTTATTCTCTATAAAGCCCTTGATTTAAACCATCCCATGGATGCCTCAGCTTCTACATGCCCCAATCAAGGTAACATCTCTAGTATCCCTTCTAGCTCAACCTATGCCACTAGTTCTAAGGAAGATATACACCACACTGATCGTGTCATAAGAAACCTAGTCACCAGAATCCTTAATGATGGACATTCTATGAAGGGAGTCTCTACTCCCCTGTCTAAAATGTTGTTGGTGTAAGCCCTAGAGGCCAATACTTTTGGTACTTGTATCGAATTATTTATTAATAATAAAAGGCTTTTTCTTTATTACGGTTGTTTAATAAAGTCCCTAGAATAGCTAGTCCGTTTAATGCATCAAGTGTGACTTGATCATGAGACCACATTAAACATAAGGACATTATTCTTAAAGTATCCGTAGTCGAGCTTTATTGTGAAGTGGGATAACATTAAAGCATTAAGACTATTATGTTTGTAGACTGATGATCACATCTCATGGATCATGGATAAAGAGTTATCAAGTCTTAAACATAGGTATGAATATTAAGAGTAATATTTGTACCGGATTGACCCGCTATGAGAATACTATATAGAAAGTTATGCAAAGTGTCATAAGTTATTCTCATGGTTATAATGGTGTATACCACTCTTCGACCTGAAACCACTATGGATCCTAGATGTAGAGTCGAGTGCTTTATTGTTGATCCAACATTGTCCGTAACTGGATAACCATAAAGACAGTTGATGGGTACTCCACAAAGCATGCTGAGGGACATAAGTGTCCTAGATGGAATTTGCCCATCCTGCGTAACAGGATAAATGTCTATGGGCCCAATATTGAACTGGACAAGGATGACACGGTCTATACCTTGTGTTCGATATAGACATAAGGGCAAAGGGGTAATTATACACATAATCATTATCACAGGAGGTTTTGTCAGATCACATGACATTTTCGTGTCTTGGGTAGCAGTGATGTGTTGCTAGATACCGCTCATTGTTTATTATGTTAAATGCGTGATTTAATATAATTGTCAACGTCGCGAAAACCTATAGGGTCACACACAAAGGACAGATTGATGAGAGATAGAATAATTAAGGAATACTGTAATGTATGGTGCCCTTAAGTAGAATACGAAATATGGTAAGGTACCAAATACTTAAGGGATTTTGGCATATTATGAGTATGGGCAAAATGCACTTAAGTGAGCTTTTTAGCTTGAAGCCCACACAAGTGGTTCTATAAATAGAACTCTTGTGCAGAAGCATCGTATAGGAATACAACACAACTGAAGAGTTGGAATTTCGTATCTCTCTTTCTCTCACTCAAAGCCTTCAATCATAACAGCTAGCACTGCGATTGAAGGAATCCGTTCGTGTGGACTGAGTAGAGACGTTGTCATCGTTCAACGTTCGTGATCGCCCCGTGGATTTGTATCCAAGGTTTTGATCGTTCCAAGAGATCTGCACCAAAGGTTTAAATCTCCACAAGAGGTAACGATTCTATCATTGATCATGCCCATTCGTAAGGATCACTAAATGGAGAAATTTTTAAATTCCGCTGCGCCTTGGATGGCAATTCTCCTTCAAATGTACCCCTCTCCTGAGGTTGAACATCATAGTGAGAAGGATGACGATTCCTCTAGATTTGAGAAGGACATGGTTGCTGAAGGTTTGTGCTCTCTAGGGCAAATTGTGTTTGGTAAAGGAAAATTTGTGGCATCTACAACTGCCAATGCTTCCCATTCTGAGAAGCATGATGTTGCAAACAATGTGATTGACCTAGAGGATGATAGGTCTGATGATCAAGAGGATAGCTTACTTCATAACTTAAAGCCAAGTGTGGCTAAGCGTATGAAGACTAGAAAAGGAAGATTTGTGGCTGAAATGATGTCAGCTAAAACAGCTAAGAAGACTGTTGGTGTTGGTCCTTCCAAATATTGGAGCAAGGTTGATGTGAAGAAGAGGAAGGTTAGAGAAGTCTCTGAGTCTGAAGAAGATGTTGAGGAAGATGTCCCTGACATCTCTCTTATGAAGAAGACCACTGTGAGGAAGTCCCCTATGAAAGTTGTTGTTGTGCATTTGGATAATATGTCTTTCCATCTTGAAGATGGAGCTGCAAAATGGAATTTTGTGATTCAAAGAAGGGTGGTTGTGGTAAGGGAGTTAGGAAAGGATGTTGTTGAAGTCAAAGAGGTCATGGACCTAATAAAGACTGATGGGTTGATGAAGACTCTGGCTGGGTTATCTCCGTGCTATGAGGGTTTGGTTAAGGAATTGATTGTCAACATTCCTGAGGATATCGTTGATAAGAACAACAAGGAATTTTGCAAAGTATTTATGAGAGGTAAGTGTATCACTTTCTCTCCCACTGTTATTAACAATTTTTTGGGAAGAAGAGTTAACGGTGCAAGTGAATTGGAAGCTACAGACAATGAGGTCTGTAGAGAAATTACAGCAAGGCAGGTGAAAGGGTGGCCTATTAAAAGGAATCTTCCTGCTGGGAAGTTGACTGTCAAGTATGCTATATTGCATAAAATAGGATCTGCAAATTGGGTGCCTACCAACCATATTTCCATAATTTCTAATACCCTTGGATGGAAATTCTCCTTCAGTGGTATCAGAGCCTGGTTACGAAACCATGAATCTGATAACTGTTTTTGTTCTGTAATAATATGATTAAAGACAGAATGAATCAAAGATTAAATTGAGATCGATCAAGTTATATATATGATATATGTAATCCTGATGCAAAATACATTATATATGATATAGTGTTCTCGTTTCGTTCATTCAAACACTCAGTGGTTGTTTTCCTTTGAGCGATCAATGGTCATTTGCTTCTTGATCCGACATTAGTATGGTGAAGCAATGACGTGTTGATCAATCATACTGAATCAACAATCGAGATGTGTTTGACTGTCTGAAATTGGTGCATCAGGGTTAGTGACGGCACAAGGGTTGTGTTGCCAGAGAGTTATGCGATTGGGGTTGTGACTGCACAAGAGTTGTGCTTTCTATACACTTTTTGGATTAGTGTTAACCGGTTAACGCGTATGGTTAACCGGTTAACACAATACGAAACAAAAATTTTGAGTTTTTTAAACAGTGTTAACCGGTTAACACTTTTGGTTAACCGGTTAACGCAAGATGGAAGACAGTTTTCCAAGAGTTTTTCAAACAGTGTTAACCGGTTAACGCATATGGTTAACTAGTTAACGCACGGCAGAAAACATTTTTTTGAACAGATTTCAAAGAGTGTTAACCGATTAACACATATGGTTAACCGGTTAACGCAAGGCAAAATTCACTAACTCAGTGCTTAAAAGTATCAAGTGTTGATGCGAAAAGCGACGTCGATTTTAAATGACCGGGCAGCGGACCCCTGGCTAACTCTGCGTAGTGTGATCGGTCATCGAGATTTAATCTGATTTTATTAATTAAAGGAATTAATAATAATAAAGTGTTTATTATTGTCTTGTGGTGATCGGTTATGGCCTTAATTTCCCTTTATTTTGCTTTGGGTTTTAAAATACGACCTGCGTGTTGTGCCTCTCTCTTTATCTCCCAAATGTAACTTCTTTTCTCATCTCACTCCCTCGTATGTAAAACGAGTTTCTTTTTGTAATGTAATGATATGAAGAAAGCAAAGAAGTCAGTGCCAAAGGAGGACAACCTTAAAGATCTTGCTTGGAGATGCTTAGATCGTTGTTAGGTTAGCTTAGGTTCTCTCATTGGCTTGGGAGAACAATTGCGCTAGGGGCCATAATTGTTTCATTATGTATGTATGTATGTTGATGCATGTGAATGTATGTTGATGCATGTGAGAGGTGATTTATATGATAAATAAGCCGGTGAGATCAGAAAAATTACAATTCCCTCAAATTAAATATTAAGTTTATGCTTTCCAAGTTTTAACACTCATCAAGACTAGTATCGAATAATGTAGGTTTCGCCTACGCGAGGTGCATGTTCTATATTAGTAAGGTGCGATGGGATAATTGTAATATCCAGCTGTTAAAACAATGGGTCAAACTTAACTAAACAAATTATAATAAGATTATATATATGTTTAGAAGCAAGAGTTGGGAATGATCCATATGATGGATTGGAATAAGGAGTTATTCACCTAACTGAAATTTTCGAGAGTTGTATGAGATACAATTGGAAGGAGTTCCTACCTAAATAACCTAGTTTTGTGTAATCCGCCTACGCGAACTTAGAACGAAGGGAAATATGGATCTCGACCCACTAGAAAATCTTCCAACGGGATTTTTCGAATCAAGTGATGAGGGTCATTTGTTTTGAGTAAAATAGTGGGAGCATATTTAATTAAAGGCCTAATTAAATATGTCAATGATACTTATATTTTCATTAATCCTTATGTAGATTACCATGACAGCAAACACCTCTAAAAACATTTTGCGATCAATCCTTGATAAGGAAAAATTGTCTGGGACAAATTTTCTGGATTTGCATCGAAACCTGAGGATTGTCCTCAAACATGATAAAAAGCTGTATGTCTTGGAGACACCTGTTCCTGAAGAGGAACCTCCTAGTTTTGCACCTAAGGCAGAAAGAGATGCTTATAAGAAGCATGTCGATGATGCCAATGAAACTGCTTATCTCATGCTAGCTACCATGAACTCAGAATTGCAAAAGCAACATAAGAACATGGCAGCATTCGATATGATCGAACACCTGAAAATGCTCTATCAAGAGAAAACAAGGCATGAGAGGTTTGAAGTTTCAAAAGCCATTTTTCAAGGAAAGTTAGCGGAGGAAGCCCCTGTAGGTCCACATGTACTCAAGATGATTGGGTATGTGGAAAACCTTGAGAGATTGGGTTTTCCCCTCGGAAAGGAACTTGCGACTGATTTGATCTTGCAATCGTTTCCAGATGGGTTTAGTCAATTTGTCCTAAATTTCAATATGAATGATATGGACAAATCGCTTCCTGAACTTCCCGCCATGTTAAGAACTGCCGTGCAGAATCTGAAGTTAAAAGGGAAGTCCATTCTGATGATCGGAAATGGAAAGGGACAGAACAAAAGGCCCACTAAGCAGGGTGATAAAGGGAAAGGCAAGGAAGTTGCCAAACCCAAACCCACCGTTGTTGCTTTAAAGCCTAGTGGAGGCATAGCAAAAGAAGGCACTTGCTTCCATTGCGGTAAGACTGGACACTGGAAGAGAAACTGCCCAAAGTACCTGGAAGATAAGAAGAATGGAGTAGAGACTTCAACTTCAGGTATTTTTGTTATTGAAATTAATTTATCTACTTCTGCATCATGGGTATTAGATACTGGATGCGGATCTCACATTTGTACAAATGTGGAGGGACTAAAAAGGAGTAGAGATTTGGAAAAAGGTGAAGTCGACCTACGAGTTGGCTATGGAGCAAAGGTTGCTGCCTTAGCCGTAGGAACTTATGTATTGACTTTACCTAGTGGTTTAATAGTTCAGTTAGAGAACTGTTATTATGTACCTGCAATTAGCAGGAATATTATTTCCATTTCTTGTTTGGACAAGTTTGGTTTTTCATTTATAATAAAGAATAATTGTTGCTCAATTTATTTGAATGAAATATTCTATGCTACTGCACAAATGAACAATGGAATATATGTCTTTGATCTTGAAATGCCTATTTATAACATTAATACTAAAAGGATGAAATCTAATGAGTTAAATCCAACTTACCTTTTGGCATTGTCGATTAGGCCACATAAATGAGAAACGCATTTCCAAACTCCATAAAGATGGATTGTTGGACTCTTTTGATTATGAATCATATGAGACATGCAGATCTTGTTTAATTGGAAAGATGACAAAGTCTCCATTCACAGGAAAAGGTGAAAGAGATAAATGATCTTTTGGCCCTCATACATACTGATGTATGTGGACCACTAAACATGCCAGCCAGAGGAGGTTTTCAGTACTTCATCACATTTACTGATGATTTCAGTAGATATGGTAATGTATATTTAATGAAACACAAATCATAGTCCTTTGAAGAGTTCAAGGAATTCAAGAATGAAGTACAAAACCAACTGGGTAAGAATATTAAAACTCTTCGATCAGATCGAGGTGGTGAGTATTTAAGCCTAGAGTTTGATGACCATCTGAAAGAGTGTGGGATCCTATCCCAACTTACTCCTCCTGGAACACCCCAATGGAATGGTGTATTTGAGAGAAGAAATCGAACCCTGTTGGACATGGTCCAATCCATGATGAGTCACGCCGATCTTCCAAACTCCTTTCACTACGCCAAAAACTGGAATAGACAGCGCACCTTAGAGGGCGCTTTCTTAAAGAAGCGCACTCTAAAGTGAAGAGAAAAAATAAGGAGCGAACAATTGGAATAGACAGCGCACTTTAGAGGGCGCTTTTGTAACAAAGCGCCCTCTAAAGTGAAGCGAAAAAATAATGAGGAAATGGAGGGACACCAATAGAGGGCGCGTTTATGAAAGCGCCCTCTAAGGGTACCCTTAGAGGGCGCTTTTAAAAAAGTGCTCTCTAAGTCCATGTACATTTCCAATTTATAAGGCGCTTTTGGAAAGCCTTAGAGAGCGCTTTCAGAAGCGCCCTCTTAGGCCCCCTTTAGAGGGCGCTTTCTTAAAGAAGCGCACTCTAAAGTGAAGAGAAAAAATAAGGAGCGAACAATTGGAATAGACAGCGCACTTTAGAGGGCGCTTTTGTAACAAAGCGCCCTCTACAGTGAAGCGAAAAAATAATGAGGAAATGGAGGGACACCAATAGAGGGCGTGTTTATGAAAGCGCCCTCTAAGGGTACCCTGAGAGGACGCTTTTAAAAAAGCGCTCTCTAAGTCCATGTACATTTCCAGTTTATAAGGCGCTTTTGGAAAGCCTTAGAGAGCGCTTTCAGAAGCGCCCTCTTAGGCCCCCTTTAGAGGGCGCTTTTTTTACAAAAGCGCCCTCTAAGGTCCCCTTTAGTAAACATTAAAATTATAACATATACGACATGTCTCTTTATTTTCCCTCTCTATATGCTATTTCGTTTACGTAACTGGGTTTTCTCTCTACTGCGATTACTCTCTACTGCGATTACTCTCGTCCTCCGTTCATTCTCCCTCCCTCACCGTCGTCGTCGTCGTCGCCTTTTTCTGCTGCTGCGTTCACGTTCAATGAGTTATCTGCGTCCACCGTCGCTGTTCACTTTCTTCTCCATCGTTACCGTCACCTTGAAGGTATTTCTCTTCTCCATCGTTACCGTTCACTTTCTTCAGGTGTTTGATTAGGGCATTTTCTAAACTGAGTTTTACATTTTGTGCATTATGTTGATTAATGTTGTTTAGGGCAAACGAGCACTATATGGTGTTCATGAGCACCTTGTTGTAAGGTTTTTTATTTCTGATTGAAAACTGATGTCATTTGGAGTGTGTTTGAGCTTGTGCTTGGAAGTTTGATGATTATGGATGCAAGTTTGTTCATGTTCCAAACACCATAAGTTTGCATTGGTCTTTTGTATGCAGTAGGTGTGTGTGAGTTTGTATTCAATAATGATGAAAAAAAGAGAGAGTTTAGATTGTTGTAACATGAGAGAAATGAAAGGTATATGAATGTGTTTTTTGTGTAACTTCACGAATATGGTCATTGTCTTACTTGGGTCTAATTGCATCATTTCTATATTACAGATAAAATGGCTAACCAAGACGATGCCCATGACGCGAGTGGATCACGTAACAATGTTGAAAAAGAAATCAAACGAGGATTGACTGTTATGAAGTCAATCATTCGTGCAAGAGACAAGGGTGAAAAATTCGAAGTACATTGGAGTGCTGAAGACCAACTAATTGAGCCTAACGGTTCAATGTTGGCAAGTTACATTGGTTCCCTTGTTCGACAACATATTCCGATTACATGTGATAATTGGAGAAGTCCGGAATTGAAGGTTGGCAAAGAAAAAATATGGTCTGAGATACAGGTACTTACCATATATTATTATATGTTTTTTTTGTTGACTATTTATTTACCATATATTGTTATAATATTACTTATAATAACACACTCCATTTGTATGTTTTTTAGAGATCCTTTCACATCGATGAAAGCCGGTAAAAATATTGTATTCAATTGGCCGGAAAAAGACTCCGAGGATTTCGATCCTTTTTGTCCAACAAATTTCTCAAGGATGAGGAAGGAAACTTTGTTGAAGCAGAATGGCTAATGAAGTATGCGGAGATTATTTCAGCCGAAGAATGGGATAACATTGTCGCCAAACGAAGAAACGAAAAATTCCATGTAATGTCTATTAATTATGGTATTATACAATTGTTAAGTTACTTGGTTCTAATATGCTTTAAACTTTTTTATCCAGGAAGTAAGCGACAAAAATCGGAAAAGGGCATCAAAACCCGCGTATCCGTACAAAAAAGGGCGTACGGGATATGCACGGTTACAACAAAGAATTGTGAGTATATTCAAATGCAATGAGCTTATACATTGTCACAATATGTTATAACTGATGATCTTATAATCTGATTCAATTTGTAGCTAGCCGAGGAGAAAAGTGACGTAACATCTCTTCCGGAGCACGTATTGTGGAAGGCTGCTCGGGTTGGGAAGGATGGGGCTGTCGTTGAAGCGGTTCAAAATGTTTATGACGAATGTGTAAGTATATGTAACATTATTTTTTTAATTATATCAAAAATTTTGTTAGACATATAATTCATTTTTAATCTCCTCTAATAATATTTCAGGAGACTTTATCCCAAACCTTACCTTCAACCGAGGTCCAGGATTGCAGGAGCGTACTTAGTCGAGTACTAAATGTTCCTGAGTATTCCGGTCGTGTGAGGGGTAAGGGTTTTGGTGTGACTCCGTCGTCATTTTATAAAAAACCAAAAACAAAAAATCCTACCAACAAAGAGGTGATGGAGACCTTGGCGGAGTTAAGGGCACAAGTACTCGAACTGCAAAAGGAGAATGCAAGGTATAGAGAGAAAAGGTGCGGTTCCGAGACAAAAGATACTAGTGACCGAGCTAGTATCAATTGTCAACCGAAATTTCCCGAGGTAATTATATATGTTATTATGAAATTAAAATAGTACTTTTTTACTTGACACATATACACGTTAACTATAACATTTACTATTGGTTTAGGGCATTACACCTTGTGAGCTGTATCTACCGTCACCAACTTATCGCATAGTTGGCAAGGGAAAAGTGCACAACACTTCGGGTGAATTACTTCACCATAATCCACTCCCGGTGGGATATATGAAAGTTTCGGTTGACCCTGTATTAGATACCGACGCGCTTCTACCATTACCTGACGTTGTTTCAGAGACAACGTTGATGCGAGATGCAGTCGGATCCTTTGTTGGATGACCGTCAGATCTAATTTTCCCAGATGCCGAGGTATATATGTTCTAAATGATTATGAATATTTAGTATTCACATTTCAATTCAGCTACAATTATGATATTTAATCAATCCTTATTACATGGTAATGTTAGACTCCTACAAGACCCACACATAAAGCTGGTAAAGGGATTTCAAGACGCATCGAGTCGGTTGCATCTCAAAAAGAGGTACAAATATATATACCCATTGAATTATATACGCAACGATTCTGTTGCATCACAAAAAGTCATGATTTAATTTATATGAATTTTTAGGTTCCCGGTCGAAAGTTGAGAAAATGGTGGAAGAGTCTGATATTATGCACGGCGCCATCCATAGTGTAGATTTTGATGAAGGTGTTTTCGGAATTGCTCATTCCGAAATAATTGCAAAGGAGGACATGCAACAACTTTTTGAACACAAAGAATTGGGCATCGCTGTCATTCATACATACATATGGTACTCCGATCAATCTATTATTTACTTAGTTGAACAATTTATTTACACATTTCAATCAGTAGTCTAATGTTTATTATGTTTCTATTTAAGGTATATGTATGTAACATTGATGCGGGGAACTGAATTGTGTAACCGATTCAATTTTATTGCTGCTTCCCGTATCAACACAATGTTTATAACGAAAAATCCAACATCCGTAAAGAATGAACTAGTCGATAGATTCATGGCGGCCGGCGATAATACTACACCCAGTTTGTATTTTTTACCGTTTAATTCTGGCAACGGGTTAGATTTTCTTTCTAATAATTTCATTCTAATCTATGTATATCTTTTACGTAGAAAATTTTCATGCATCTAAATTTTTGTTTTATTTTACAGTGGTCACTGGGTGTTGGTTGCTATGGATCTTTCGAGACTAATGGTGTATTATCTCGATTCGTTATCGGGTGATTGGAGTAAATATCCGAGTATGAAGAAGACGGTTGACGCGTAAGTGAAATTCCCCTAAATATTCGTGTGTATTTGTATATTTAATTATGTCTGTCAGATTGATCTCAATATACGTTTTTATTTTGTTAGGGCAATACAAAAATTTAGATCGAAAAAGAATTACCGTAATAGGAAGGACATTACCTGGGTCAGAGTTCAGGTATATATTAAGTATCTTATTTTTGCTTATAATAGTGTTTGTTTTTTTGCTTATAATAGTGTTTGTAAGAAATTAACTATATATATATTGTTTGTTTTTCTGTGTAGTGTCCTCAGCAAAACAATTCGGTCGATTGTGGATTTTTTGTATTGAGATTTATGAGAGATATCATTGCGTTGAATCGTATAGACATCCCAAAAATGGTATGGAATAATAACTTAGGGTTTATTTTAATATTATCAGATATTTCATCTAATTTGTTACTAAATCATGAATATGTTTTATTCTCTTAATTGTAGTACTTTGAGGAATACAAATCTTACTCAAGAGCTCATTTGGATGAAATGAAGGATGAATTGTGTCAATTCATTGTTGATCAAAAAATCATATAGCTAGGTTGTATATTGTTGTAGATATATGTATGGAATGTTGTTGTTGTATGCTGTTGTTGTATATATGTTGTATATTGTTGTTGTACTTTTACTAAATCATGAATATATTGTTGTATATTGTTGATCAAAGAACCATATATTAATGTTGTATATATGGAGGATTAATGTTGTATATAAATGGATTCATGTTGTATATATCAATGGATTAATGGTGTATAACATTGGATTAAAGGATGAAATCAATATGAATTTTACACTTTTGCAGCATGCGAACAGGTTACCAATTAAATATCCACTGTTTTTCAAACAAATTTTTTTAAAATAACTAACACTTTAGAGGGCGCTTTCTGTAGGAAGCGCCCTCTAAACACTTTACATTGACAACTTTAGAGGGCGCTTTGTCCAGAAAGCGCCCTCTAAACACTTTACATTGACAACTTTAGAGGGCGCTTTTTCCAGAAAGCGCCCTCTAAGGTGTCCCTTTATGGACCACTCCAGAGGGCGCTTTTTTCTGAAAGCGCACTATAATGTGGCCCTTAAAGGGCCACTTTAGACAGCGCTTTCTCCAGGAAAATAAAGCGCTGTCTTTACCTATGCCAGCGCCACTTTAGAGGGCGCTTAAAAGCGCTGTTATAGGCCAAAATAAGCGCCCTCTTTTCCCTTATTTGGCGTAGTGTTTTGAGGACATGCATTATTGACATCAGCTTATTCACTTAACCATGTTCCATACAAAAGGGTTAAGAAGACACCATATGAGATATGGAGTGGTAAGAAACCACATATGTCTTACATGAGGATTTGGGGTTGCGAAGTTTATGTGAAACGACAAATTTCAACTAAGCTTGAGCCCAAATCTGACAAATGCTTATTTGTGAGGTATCCTAAAGAAACAAGAGGGTATCACTTCTACAATCCTTCTGAGGGCAAAGTGTTTGTCGCTCGAACTGGAGGTTTCCTAGAAAAGGATTTTAATTCCAAAGGAATCAGTGGGAGGAAAATAGAGCTTGAAGAAATTCAAGAATCACAAGGCATTGATACACCTATGGATGAATAAGAGCGGGAAACACAAATAGTTGTGTAAGAGCAACCTGCTCAAGTAGAACAAGACCAGCGTAGGTCAGGCAGGATACATCACCTACCTGAGATATATGGATATCTGATCAAGGTGATGTATCACTCATGGATCAAGAACGAACATGAGCCTTGTGTCTACAAGAAGGTTAGCGGGAGCATGATCGTTTTCCTGGTAATATATGTAGATGACATATTACTCATTGGAAACGATATCCCTACCCTGCAATAAGTAAAGTCTTGGTTGGGGAAATGCTTTTCTATGAAGGACCTAGGTGAAGCAGCCTATATATTAGGAATTAGAATCTATAGAGATAGATCACAAAAATTGCTTGGCCAAACTCGGAGTACATAGACAAAGTGCTGAGACGCTTTAATATGAATGATTCCAATGGTAATGTGTTTTGCTTAAATGGTGGCGTTGTGAGCTAGAAAAGTTCAAAGCAAGATACAATTGCTGATTCTACAACCGAGGCCGAGTATATTGTTGCCTCAAGTGCAGCAAAGGAAGCTGTTTGGATCAAAAAGTTCATTAGTGAACTTGGCATAGTCCCTAGCATTGTGGATCCCATTGGTCTCTATTGTGATAACAATGGTGCTATCGCACAAGCTAAGGGGCCTAGATCTCACGAACGATCCAAACAGATACTTAGGCATTATCACCTCATTCGAGAGATAATAGATAGAGGAGATGTGAAAATATGTAAAGTACCTACACTTAACAATATTGCTGACCCACTAACAAAGCCTCTTGCGCAGCAGAAGCATGATGGCCATACTAGATCAATGGGCATAAGGGTTATGCCTGATTGGCTATAGTGCTAGTGGGAGATTGTTGGTGTAAGCCCTAGAGGCCAATACTTTTGGTAATTGTATTGAATTATTTATTAATAATAAAAGGTTTTTTCTTTATTACGGTTGTTTAATAAAGTCCCTAGAATAGCTAGTCCGTTTAATGCATCAAGTGTAACTTGATCATGAGACCACATTAAACATAAGGACACTATTCTTAAAGTATCCGTAGTCGAGCTTTATTGTGAAGTGGGATAACATTAAAGCATTAAGACTATTATATTTGTAGACTGATGATCACATCTCATGGATCATGGATAAAGAGTTATCAAGTCTTAAACATAGGTATGAATATTAAGAGTAATATTTATACCGGATTGACCCGCTATGAGAATACTATATAGAAATTTATGCAAAGTGTCATAAGTTATTCTCATGGTAATAATGGTGTATACCACTCTTCGACCCGAAACCACTATGGATCCTAGATGTAGAGTCGAGTGTTTTATTGCTGATCCAACGTTGTCCGTAACTGTATAACCATAAAGACAGTTGATGGGTACTCCACGAAGCATGCTGAGGGACATGAATGTCCTAGATGGAATTTGCCCATCCTGCGTAACAGGATAAATGTCTATGGGCCCAATATTGAACTGGACAAGGATGACACGGTCTATACCTTGTGTTCAATATAGACATAAGGGCAAAGGGGTAATTATACACATAATGATTATCACAGGAGGTTTTGTCAAATCACATGACAATTTCGTGTCTTGGGTAGCAGTGATGTGTTGCTAGATACCGCTCATTGTTTATTATGTTAAATGCGTGATTTAATATAATTGCGAATGTCGCGAAAACCTACAGGGTCACACACAAAGGACAGATTGATGAGAGATAGAATAATTAAGGAATACCGTAATGTATGCTGCCCTTAAGTAGAATACGAAATATGGTAAGGTACAAAATACTTAAGTGATTTTGGCATCTTATGAGATATGGGCAAAATGCACTTAAGTGGGCTTTTTGGCTTGAAGCCCACACAAGTGGTTCTATAAATAGAACTCTTGTGCAGAAGCATCGTATGGGAATACAACACAACTGAAGAGTTGGAATTTCGTATCTCTCTTTCTCTCACTCAAAGCCTTCAATCATAACAGCTAGCGCTGCGATTGAAGGAATCCGTTCGTGTGGACTGAGTAGAGACGTTGTCATCGTTCAACGTTCGTGATCGCCCCGTGGATTTGTATCCAAGGTTTTGATCGTTCCAAGAGATCTTCACCAAAGGTTTGAATCGCCACAAGAGGTAATGATTCTATCACTGATCATGCCCATTCGTAAGGATCACTAAATGGAGAAATTTTTAAATTCCGCTGCGCCTTGGATGGCAATTCTCCTTCAAATGTATCCCTCTCCCGAGGTTGAACATCATAGTGAGAAGGATGACGATTCCTCTAAATTTGAGAAGGAAATGGTTGCTGAAAATTTGTGGCATCTACAACTGCTAATGCTTCCCATTCTGAGAAGCATGCTGTTGAAGTCAAAGAGGTCATGGACCTAATAAAGATTGATGGGTTGATGAAGACTCTGGCTGGGTTATCTCCGTGCTATGAGGGTTTGGTTAAGGAATTCATTGTCAACATTCCTGAGGATATTGCTGATAAGAACAACAAGGAATTTTGCAAAGTATTTATGAGAGGTAAGTGTATCACTTTCTCTCCCACTGTTATTAACAATTTTCTGGGAAGAAGAGTTAAGGGTGCAAGTGAATTGGAAGCTATAGACAATGAGGTCTGTAGAGAAATTACAGCAAGGCAGGTGAAAGGGTGGCCTATTAAAAAGCATCTTCCTGCTGGGAAGTTGACTATTAAGTATGCTATATTGCATAAAATAGGATCTGCAAATTGGGTGCCTACCAACCACATTTCCATAATTTCTAATACCCTTGGAAGATTTATCTTTGCTATTGGAACCAAACTAAAGTTTGACTATGATAGATTTATGTTTGAACAAATTGTCAAGCATGCATCTACTAATGCAGTGAAGCTGCCTATAGCCTTTCCCTCTATAATTTGTGGGATTATCCTGAGTCAACACCCTGGGATTCTGAGTTTTAGTGACTTACCAAGTAGAAGAAAACATGCTATGTCAGTGCACTATAAACTGTTTGAAGGCAGTCATGTCGAAGACATTGTCATGACATCTTCTATGAAAAAGCCAGTCTCAAAAGTTGGAACTATTGCTGAGCTGAAGGAGACTTGTAAAGAGTTGGGTGAAGGGATAAGGGTCACAACAACTAGGAAAGAATCGTTGGAAGCCCTGATTGCAAGCTTGGAGCGAGCTGAAGGTGAGAATATTGAACATGCTAAGGAAGCTGAAGCCCACACCTCTAGTGAGAGGTCTGCAACTAATGATGAGACAAGTGGCAATTCTGTTTCTGATGCTGATGAAGCTGCAAGCTCAAGTTCCTCTAATTAGCTCCTTTGAATTTGGCCCCCATTGATGTGATGATTTTTGTTGCTGTTTTGATGGATTTTCTTGATTTTGGCAGTTATGTTTTGCTGTTTTGCTGTTTTGTATCTCAACTTGCTTAAAGTTGTTTATGTACTTGCTTTTGTAACCCTTAACTTTTGACATTTTGGTTTATGACTAAATAGACATTTATTTTGTCTCTTTGGTCTCTTTTGGCTAAAAAGGGGGAGAAGTAGCTATAGCTATAGATGATGTTGGAGATGATGTTGGATGTTTGATACATAGAGGGAGAAGAGGGGGAAGTGTTATGTTTGTGTGAAGAAGATTGGTGCTTGGTGTGGACTAGCTGAAGGGGGAGGTGGTATGTTCTGAGCACAAGCGCATGTGTGTTTACTAGTTGCTATTTTTGCTAGTAATGTGTGTATGTTTACTTCTGCTGCTGAACTGATATTGTGATTGAATTCTTGTGAAATGTATGATCTAATGTATGTTTTAGCCAAAATTTGCCAAAGGGGGAGTTTGTTGGTTCTATGTGTTGGCATAAATTTTGGTAAAACTTAGTGTTATCACAAGATATTACGCGTGTTGTCTTGACATATGATATCAGCTTCCTGCAGGATGTTTAAATATGGTTGTGCAGGATTTAACTAAGATGTCAGACCCGATGTTAAGACATGTGTATACAGAACATTCAGTCTGAATGTTATGTATCTTAATATTGAGCTTTTCATGCAAATTTATGCGTGATTATGTGAAGATTGAATGCGCTATTCAAGGAGTAATTTGATTTAAAACCAGATTGTTCAATTTTCAAATAAGGGATGATTAGCTGCTGTTACTTAGAAGATGCGTAAGGAAAATAGAATTAGGGTTTTATGCTACCCAGGCCCATTCAAAAGCTTCTATTTAAAGGCCATGTAAAAATTGGTCTAAACACACATGAAATGAACGAAAAAGTGAGAGAGTTTTAGGGTTTTAGTCTTGTGTGCGCTTGGGTATTGTTTGCCATTCATTCATCTTATTGATGTTTGAATTGGACTGACTTTTGTGTTGTAACTTGTCCACTCTAAGCTTTGAAGCACGAGTGTGTGTTTACTTGGTTGAAGCTTTTAAGCAATATCAAGTATATGTCCTTGAAGAGTGTCTTCTTTCTTTGTAATATTTGTTTTTATATCACTGTTGTGATTGAGGGGGAGTGAGTAGGGTCTCATATATAAGAGTTCTTAGATAGAAGTCACATGGGTAGAGATTAAGTGAAAAGACTGTAACTTGAAGTTGTTTACTGAGAGTCTTTGCACTAATTATGTTTAGTGGATTTCCTTCCTGGCTTGGTAGCCCCCAGACGTAGGTGAGTTTGCACCGAACTGGGTTAACAATTGCTTGTGTCACTTGTTCAATTGTTTCTTTGTTTTTTCCTGTTTATATTTTAGTTGTTGTTCAGATATTAGTGTCGTAACATTACCTTCGACATCTCATATCTGATACCAGAATTTCATGTTCATCCTAACCGATGACGGATATTCTCTCTCTTTGGTATTCTACCGAGCGAAAGGTAGTTGTAATCCCTATTTCCTTCCCCAGAGGGTCAATCCTTTATATGTTCATCCTAACTGATGACGGGTTTTCTCCTCTTTGTGGTCTTCTGCCCAGTAACCGATAGTTGTAAATCCTGTTTCCCCTTGCGAAGTCTATCCTTAATATGTTCACTCTAACCGGTGACGAATATTCTCTCTTTGGTATTCTATCCAGTAACCGATAGATACAATTCCTGTTTGTCCCCTCGAAGTTTATCCTTTATATGTTTACCCTAACAGGTAACGGATATTCTTCCTAATTCCCTAGGTGGTCTATCCTTGATATGTTCATCTTAACTGATGACAAATATTCTTCCCTTTTGAGTCTATCCTTGACATGTTCACTTTGACTAGTGATGAATATTCTCTCTCGTTGGTCTTCTACCGAGTAACCGGTAGTTGTAAATCCTATTTGACTTTTCCCCAGCAGGTCATTCTGACCCAATAACTGGTAATGAATACACCTCCTATTTGCCCTCAGCGAGTCATCCTTGATATGTTTACCCTAACCGGTAACAGATGTCCTCCCTTTCAGATTTGTTATTACCTTATCCAGTAACCGGTAGTGGATAATACATTTCTGTTACTCCTATGTTGAAGATCATTTCTTCCCCAATTGAGTTTGAGTGGGTATTTCCTCAGTGAGATCTTTGTTTCCTGCTCGGGTCGAGTATTTAAGCCTTCTTCTGATCTACCCGTTTCCCCTACAGATGTTCCTTTTATTCCTCGACTGAGTTTTTACATTGATTTATTTTCATGGAATCCCTCGTGTCCCCCACCCCCAGCAGTTTTAAGTCGTAGCATGGCCTACGCGTAACTTTTATCCCCAAGAGTCTTTGTCTCCCTAGTGAGTTTTCCTTATGGAATGCATTATGCTCCTACGGTCTTTCAGTCACTCCAGATTCTTTTTCCTTTGTGGCAACATTTTTCCCACAAAGATTATTTTTAACATTTCATATCATATGCATCACGAGGTCTCTTAGGGACCAAAATTTGTTTCTATATGTTGTTATTTAAGTCCATTCTATTGAGTCGTACGAAGATTTTAACATTCATCTCCTCAGCTAGAACGTACTTAAATAGGGGCAGCTGTAAGACCCTAATTTTGACTCTAAGATCCCTCATGTTATTCTCATCCTATGCATTAGCATTGGGATCACACCTTGGCATTCTATTTACTCCTCATTCACTGGGTTTGCAATGGGAGAGATCACCAAGCATATTTGATTGTATCATACTTCATTTTTCATTATTTACTAACCAAAATGCCAAAAACATGTCATTGTATAGTTTAACTCTTTTGTAGGTAGTGTGCATGTTCACCTATGCTCTATCAAGCTCAAATCTAGGGTTTTAGACCGTCAATGCAAGGAGCTCAATCAAGAAATGATTTAATTTGGCTCTAAGTATGATATATGGATCCCCATGATCTTCACATGTTATTTTGATCAAGAAATCATCAAGAGTTTGGAGTTGGTTTGCCTTGGAAACCCTAATTCATTTGGGTATCTTCTTTGACTTCTTCAACAAGTTTCTTCAATAATTGTTCAAATATTTCAAGGGATACTTCACATTACATCATATTATGCATATATGATCCTCCACGAGTCCCAAAAGTCAAGAGAATGTCAAGCTAGCAAGTTGGTTGTCATATGAAAATGATTCCAAGAACAAAGTTACTCTGAATGACACTCCAAACAACTTTCATGTTGAGGTCAAGAGCTAGGTTTGCATGTAAAGTCATTTTTTATGGTGAAAGATTATATGTCATTTTGTCTAAACCCTAATTTGGAGGTCAATTTCCCAAGATCATAACCTGCTCAATTATTATGAGATGAAAGCCATTCAAATTTAACAATCAATTTCAAGATGTCTACTTAAACTTTGATGTTTGTAGGAAGTGATAATTCAACTTGAAAATGCATATGCCAAGAGGAAACATTATAGGTCATTTTGGACCAATACCATTAAACAAGTGATTTTCCTTAATTTCTAAAATGCATAACTCCTTCATGCCCAATCCAAATGGGGCCAAATTTGTTACCAAATTCAAGAGGTTTGAAAGAGTTACAACTTTGATAAAGGAACGTTTCTCATTTGAAATCCATAGAAAAAGTTATTCAAGGTGGAAGAAGTGAACATATGGCTTGGTACTTAGAAAGTATTTTTAATATGTTTGATTTCCCAAATTTACACCTCAAAATTCATCATGATCCAAGCTTAAAATGAAAAAGTGTCCAACATGAAAGTTGTTCCCCTTGATCTAACCTTTCCAAAAAGTCCAAAATCATCTCACTTGAACAAAGTATGAGGTACTTACGCATGGGTGAACGTTGAAGCACCATTTGGATATTTTCAAAGTCCAATTTCCATTAACACATGCATGAGCTTCCAAGTTGATTTCAGTATATTGCACATTGGTTTATGGATCAGATGGCATCAATTCATGGGCCTCATGCACGCCCATGCAACCATGCAAAGAAGATTTTCAAATTTTTGCCAAAATTGGAAGTGTGAAAATGTCATTCTCTATGGCTATAAATAGAACCTCTCTTGCTCAGGATTGGGGACCTGATGCCCAAGCTTTGATTCAGAAACCCCAAACCCTCACCATTGAAGGATAAGCTTGAAGATTTTCTTTAAAAAACGAGTTTTAAATCTTCAACTGTTTTGAGATTGAAACTCCAAGAGTTTATCCCTTTATTTGATCTATTTCTCTTCCATCAAGCGTCTGAAGCAAGGCCAAGCATAATTAGAAGCAAGATCGTGCCAATCGGAAGCTCCATTGAAGGTGAATTTTCAGATTTTTCCTCTCTTCGATTCTCACTTAATTCTCCACTATTCTCGTTGATTTTTGGTTTTCTGAAGTCCTACCAATGTAGGCAACAAGATTGAGTTGCTTTGAGGTCAAATCGAAGCAACTCAGTTCATGATCCTCAAAATTTAACTCCCTGTATCTTCTTATATACTTGGAGTTAGACAAAATTTAGGCCAGATTCGAGCTCCTGATCATTTTTCCTTCAAAATAGTGTACTCATTTTCCATTTTTCTTTGAGTTGAACTTGGACCAGTCTGATGGTCCTCACCGGAGACGATGACCGGAGCCAGGGCTCCGGTGGTGTGCTGGCTTGTCCAGAACCCTTTGATCTGAATCCTATGTTCTAATCTCAAAATTTTAAAGTGATTACCATGCGTGTGGGACATTTGACTAGGGAACATGTGGAAATCGCACTTTGGACTATTTGATTTGCCACCTCAATTAATGAGGGAGATCAGATGGTCCCCGTATTTTTGAATTTTTGAACTTCAATTTTAATTGCTTTATTTTCATTAATTCATATTAATTTCACTATTGATCCAAAAAAAATATGGGACTTTCACCAAATATTTTCAAATATTTTCGTCTTTCATTTTCTGAATTAAAATCATTTTTTGGATCAATATTAATATTTTTTAGGATTTAATTGTTTTTGTGCATTTTTTTAATTATTTAAAAATACTTATGACTTTTCAAAAATAGTGAAATTTTTTCTCCAAGGTCTTTTGACCTTGTTTGACCTATGATAAATCTCTTGGCCATTTATTTGGTGTTTTGAAGAGGTTTTAGGTTTTTGATAAAACATCATTTAATTTAATGCATTTTTATTTGATTTTTAATTTGTTTAATTGTGAATAAATTGTGTTGAGCCATTTTTATTGACTTGTGGAGTTTGAATATTGTGTTTGGGCCTTGTTCAAGGTTGATTTGACTTTTGTTGGATTAAAATCATCGGATTTAGGGGATTGATAAAATGTACATTTCATCTCCCAAAATAAATGAATGGTTTTAATTTGATGAAATTCCTCCCATGACCAATTTGTGTTTGTCTCCTTTCCCCTCCCTCTTCATCTTCAATCCATTTCTATCCCATTCCTCTCATTGGTCAATGACATCTCAATATCCTAAGACTAATTGGTCCATAAACCAATACAAGTATGGATGAGATTAGGTCCACCCTTTGATCATTTTCTATTTTTGTGTGGTATGTTTTAGGAGTATGGTTCATTATACCATATCTACAACATGCATTAACACCAAAAAAATTATTGCCCGACCTCAGATAGTTATGACTTCTACATAAGTCCAATTACGATTGCTTAACATAGCGTTAAATTTTGACACAAAAGGCATAGCATTCTAGTAAGTTAGATTTTAAGTCCCCCCCTTTCATGGTATTGTGTGGAAACTTGGCATTTTTTTCTTCTTTTGGAAGATGTCTTGGTTCAAGGATTCATGCTTGTGAATAGAGGGCTGAGTGTTCTCCAAAGAATGACTTAAACAATTAAAAAGCAAAGTTCCACAAACTTCTAATCCACTAACTATTTGACTAACTTTTAATTTAAAGTCATTTACTTTCATGCACTTTAAATTCAAGCCATTTATCATTTTTCATTATACATATCATTTAACTTGTTTATTTTAATGTCATTTTCACTTTGCTCACTTGAGCCATATATTGTGATTATATTGTGATTGTATATACTTGTTTTGTATTTTGTTTGTGTTTGTGGTCTTAGGAACTTAAAGTACATAATAAACAACAAAAACCCTAAAAAATATATGTTCAGACTGTTGGATTTAATCTGAGACTTGGACTTAGAATTCGGCAACATTCCCTATACAAAAGAACTTGACCAATGCCAACATTTCTGAAACCAAGTCATTATGAAGTGAGCTTTCATCTGATATAAGTATTTGGATCCACACGAGTTCATCTTCTACATGGTCTTGATGCAAATGTTATTTTGAACATGTGTCTAATGCCTTATTCTGAGCCATTCAAGGAGCATGTCATCTGATGCATGGGGAAGATTATGAAGAAGATTATGAAGTTGCTAACTTGGATATGGTTATCTTTATTTGATGTCTTGCTCTTCATCTTGCTATTTTTGTATTGATATTGCTTGATCCTAAAGTTCAAAGGGAAAAGTGGGTTTCTATATGACATTCTTGTCTATTGGATTGCATCCCATTGGTCAAATCTTTTCAACTCTGAACTTGTAAATTTTTGCCTAGGATTAGTCTCTTCATCTCTTCCCACTTCATAAATTTCAAATCTCTCCCTCTTTTCAAAAACCTTCATTGCTTGTGATTTCTAAACTTAGACGTTATTGCAAATTAGAAACTTTGGCCTTATGCCATTGCATTTAAAACTATTTTCTTAAATCAAACATGTGAATAAATCTAATCATATTGACTTAAAAGTTTCAAAAGAAAAAAGAACTAACACTCATTCAAACTCTTTTAGGCCCTTTGTGCCTCCTTTAAACTTAGAATTTTGTTAAAAGCAACTCACTCACTTTGAAATTGATACCACGAACTACGAGGTTTTGATCCCTCATTTTTATGTTGGTACGTAGGCACAAGTCTGAGGGTCTTGTCAAACACAAAATGTAATTAATGAATTCTTTTCTCATCCCCACACTCTATTTATTGCAAACATCATTTTATACCAAAACACATACACACATAAAAAAGGGCTCCCTAGGAGTACCTAGGACACTTTGGGTGCTAACACCTTCCCTCTATGTAACCAACCCCCTTACCCGTAATCTTTTCCATTTTATTAGTTTTGGTTTGAAAAATTCTTATCTTTTGGATTTGTTCGTACTTTTCCCTTTTCATTTGGAAACAATAAAAGCGCGGTGGCGACTCTGGTTTTATTGACGTTAAGTTTATCCATAGCTTAATGGTCATGAACTTACCGCTACAGCCGTGACCAATATTTCTTCGTCCAAATAGACCAATTCGTCAAACATCATCTCCCAATATTGTTCCAACTGGAGGTCGATCTGGCGTTGTACTCCGACGGACTATAAGCAAATCTCTAATGGCAATATGGCATCGTGCCCAAACGTTAGTCGAAAAGGCATCAAATTTGTTGCCTCCTTTGGGGACGTTCGACAGGCCCATAGGATGTGGTCCAAAGTCTTGTGCCAATTCTTTAGTTTTTGGAAACATGTTTTCTAATCAAACTTATTATCACTTCGTTGGCCGTTTCGACTTGGCCATTTTCTTGTGCGTAGTAAGGCGTAGAAGTAACCAACTTAAAACCTATTTCGCCAATGAACTCTTGCATCCTTTGTCCCACACACACTAACCCTTGATCCATGGTAATGGTGTCTAGGATGCCAAACCTATATAGAATATGTTTTTGGATGAATTCAATTACCGTCTTCTGGTCCACCTTCACCAGAGGGACGACTTCGATCCACTTGATGAAGTAGTCTATCCCCACTAGGATGAACTTCTATTTCTTCGATGAGGCTGGTCGAATTTCTCCAATGACGTCTAATGCTCACCCCTTAAAGGGCCAAGGCTTCATGATTGCATGTAACTCACTCGCTGGCATATGTTTAACACCTTTGTGCCTTTGGCATTCTTGGCATCCCTTGGCGAACTCGATGCAATCTTTCAACATACTGGGCCAATAAACCCCTTGCCGAAACAACAACCACTTCATCTTATGGCCTGCCTGGTGGGCGCCACAGGCTCCACTATGTACCTCATATATGGCCAAATACACTTTGGTATCTCCCAAGCATTTAAGTAATACCCCTTCTGGTGTTTTCTTAAGCAATTCATTTCCTAACAACACATAGCTCAAAGCTCTGTATTTGGTTTTCCTGTCAGTGCCTCCGACTGGGCTCTCTAAGTATTCTACAATCGGTTTCCTCTAGTTTGTTGGTGATGAAATATTCACATTGAAAACTCCATGTCCCTAGGACTTCTTGACTCCACAGGCTTCCTGACCTTCTTCGTCGAGCCCTTCATTACGAATGTCATTCTTGTTGAGGATATCTTCTGTCAATGGTGGTGTGTTCGTCACCATATTTTCTCGAACTTCAATCATATCTTGGAATTTCGACATAGATATCTTATATCTGGAAGAGATTTGGGCCAAATTTAAATATGATTCGACCATGGCATGATCCGCTATAAAATCTGCCACGAGCTGGCCTTTCATAGCCTTTAAAGGTTTAAACTTCAGAGAAAACTTCGTTAGCGCCAGTGCCCATTTTCCAATTCTACTATATAGAATAGGTTTAGACAATATATGTTTAATAATATCGTAATAAGACAAAACATAAACATCAACTGGTTTTATATATTGCTTTAATTTCATAGAGGCAAAGTACAAGCATATGCACAGTTTCTCTACGAGACTGTATCTAGTTTCAGCATCTACCAATACTCTACTGAGGTAATATTTGGGTCTTTCGACACTAGTAATATCCTTTTGGGTCAACATACTCCCTATAGTCGTATCCGATGTAACAATATATAAAGTCATATTTTTCTTCCTACCAGTAAAAATCACTTTCCTTCTTAATTTTGACCAATGGAGAAAACACATTAGTTTTACCACTCAAGTTCGATATGAACCTTCTTAGGAAGTTGATCTTCCCTAATAAAGACTAAAGCTATTTTTTTGTCGATGGTCTTTTGAGGTCCAAGATCACCTTTGTGTTGTTTTGATTGATCTCCTTACCTCGTTTGTGTACCACAAACCCCAGAAAGTCGCATGCGTGCACACAGAAAGCACACTTTAATGGATTCATTTTCAATCCATATTTCCTCATTCTATCAAACGAGCGTCGAAGGTGATCCAGGTGCTCTCCCTGTGATGACGATTTTATAACGATGTCGTCGATATACACCTACATAAATTTTTTGATGAAGTCATGAAATATGGCATTCATAGCCCTTTGGTGGGTTGCTCCTGCGTTTTTTAAACCAAACAACACCACAACCCACTCGTACGTCCCTAAAGCTCCAGGGTACCGAAACTCTGTCTTGGGAACATCTTCTTCGGCAATAGGATTAGTCACGATATAACCTATTTTGAGGACTTTAAGTCTAGATTCCCTATTTGATCTCTCCTTTGTTTTTTATCTCTCATGTAAGGTATGTCGACCACGTTTATATTTCTTTAGGGACACTATAAAGAATCAATGAATCTTGTTATGTTCGGATCTGGATCTCTTGTAGCATAGGTTTATATTTCTTTAAATATTTCCCATCCACGATCAAGACCCTTTGATCCCCACCAAGTTCTTTGATCTCATACGCATTGTTAGTGAATGTTCGGATTACCTGACATGGTCCCTCCCACTTTGGAGACCATTTACCTAGAGTTCAATCTCGACTATCCATAGGTAAGATTACTTTCCAAAAAAAATCATCAACAGTAAAGGTTTCTCCCTTACCTTTCTATTATATACTTTGGCTACGGGTTCCTTCTATCGTTCCAGTATTTCCGCCGCGACCAATCTTTCTTCGTCGAAATCGACCAATTCATCAAACATCATCTCCCAATGCTATTCCGACTGGAGGTCGTTTTGGCGTTGTACTCTAACGGACTGTAAGCATATCACTAATGGTAATAGGGCATCATGCCCAAATGTTAGTCGAAAAGGCATCGAATTTATTGCTTCTTTTAGGGACGTTCGACTGACCCATAGGATTTGGTCCAAAGTCATGTGCCAATTCTTTGGTTTTTTGAAAACATGTCTTCTAATCAAACTTATTATCACTTTGTTGGTCGCTTCGACTTGACCATTTGCTTGTGCGTTAGTAAGGCATAGAGGTAACCAACCTGAAACTTGTTTCGCCAACGAACTCTTATATCCTTAGTCCCACAAACACTGACCCTTGATCCATGATAATGGTCTATGGGATGCCAAAGCTATATACAATATGCTTTTGTATGAATTCAATTACCGCCTCCAGGTCCATCTTCACTAGAGGGACGACTTCAATCCACTTGGTGAAGTAGTCTATCCCCACTAGGATAAACTTTCGTTGCTTCGACGAGGCTGGTCAAATTTCTCCAATGACGTATAATTCCCACCCCTTAAAGGGCCAAGGCTTCATGATCGCATGCAACTCACTCGCTGGCATATGTTGGACACCTACGTGTCTTTGGAATTCTTGGCATCCCTTGGCAAACTCGATGCAATCTTTCAACATATTAGGCCAATAAACCCCTTGATGAAACAACAACCACTTCATCTTATGGCCCGCCTGGTGGGCGCCACAGGCTCCACTATGTACCTCATATATGGCCAAATACGCTTCAGTATCTCCCAGGCATTTAAGTAATACCCCTTCTGGTATTTTCTTCAGCAATTCATTTCCTAACAACACATAGCTCAAAGCTCTGTATTCGGTTTTCCTTTCAGTGCCTCCGACTAGGCTCTCTAAGTATTCTACAATCGGTTTCCTCCAGTCTGTTGGTGATGAACTGTTGACAGTGAAAACCCAAAACTTCGTGACTTCACAGGCTTCCTCTAGTCTGTTAGATATCTGAAATCTAAACAAAGTCTAAGAGTTTCGTTTTTCTTTGTGACGGGCAATATGTTGGCTAACCATTCGATGTACCTCATCATTCTGATGAAATGACTTTTGAGGAGTCTTTCAATTGCCTGCTTGGTTTTCAAGGTGACGGCTGGAGCAAATCATTGAGGGTGTTGCTTCACTGGCTTTTTCCTAGGTTGGATAGGCATTCGATGCTCCACCACGCTTCGATTTAAACCCGACATTTCGTTATAATCTCAAGCAAAACAGTCCATGTATTCAGTCAATACCTCAACCAGTTTCGCCCTCATTTTTTACCCTACCTTAGTACTTATGTAGGATGGTCTTTTTGTGATCCCATCTTCCAGATCGATCTCATCAAGGGGATCTTATGCATGTATCTTCTGGGACTCATTTAATGGGTTTTTTTTCGAACCCCAAAGGCTCCTTGTCATAAATACAATCAAGCCTCCGGATTTCTAAAGTTGTTGTTTGGTCTTGTCGACCATTTTCTAAACCTTCGGACTCACAGGCCAAATCCTGAAGTCTCCCCTTTTCCAGAATTGACATCCTATTGTTTTGATCAAAATAGGCCGAAATTCGAGCCAAACTTTCTGACTCAGCAGTATTCATCGTTGACTGCAGGCCACCCCGTAGGTGTAATTCCTATCTTTGATCCCGTGTCGTCCTCATTATCCCATATGAAACTATGATCAGGGTCTATGTTTAGAACTCGACCAATTTTGACAGAAGTATAAGAGCCCGATTCGTCATCACGTGGCACTATATTCGCCAGGTGTTGGCCAAAGGACCTCTTGGAACCCCTATCATCGACCCGGTAATAACTTTGGTTGGCCTCAATGTTTTCTATGATGTCGTCTTTTCCCCAAATTATAAGTCTCTGGTGAACCATCGATGGGACAACTCTCATCCCATGGATCCACTCTCGACCCAATAGTAGATTGAAATTGGCTTTGGAGTCTATTACCATGAATATTGTTGAGCGTGTTGTTGTACCCACAGCGAGATCGACCTGGACAACCCCCATTATATTCCTGGTTTTCCCTCATAGTTTGATAGGACCATGTTGTGTTGTCGAAGGTCTTTGTCACCCTCTCCCATTTTCTTCAATAGAGTATATGGCATCAGATTGACTGCAGTACCTCTGTCGACAAAGACCTTGTTCACCGCCATTCCATTGACCTTTGCTCTGATGAACAATGGCTTTAGATGATACATCATCCCTGGACTGGGTCTCTCAAACATAGCTTTATGTTCTTCCACCATGCCGTTATTCATGACATAGTAGCACAGAGGTTTTCCTCCGTTTGTATCATCTGGAACAAAATCTCCCTCTGTTTCAGAGACTTCAGATACCTTGTCGTATTCAGCTGGCAACACCGATACAATGCCACAGTTTACAACGAAATCATCACCATAAATGTCATCATTGTTTCATCTAACTCCTCATCGGACTTGGGGGAATATTCAGGCTCCCCTTCCTCTGGTTAGGGGGAATACTCGGGCTTTTCTTCCTTCGATTCTCCCCCGCTTCGTGGCTGCTTCTCGACCTCTGACAAACATTCCACATTCTGAGTGGCTATTACTGCCTCCTCTCCCGTCTAGTCGACAGTAATGGCCATTATCTGATTGGCCACCATTTTTCCTGGTCCTACGACCTTTGGTATCTGTTTCTTTTTTCCAGCGGTTTCCGAAGGTTTCAACTATGGAGTGGTAACGTCCTTCCCAGCTTTTTTGTTTCAATGGTAGCGTCTCCACTATGTCCTAGTCAACATATTCTTTCCTTTGTGGTTAAGAGATATTGTGTAGCCCCTTTTCTTCTCTGGAGATGTTGTTTCTTTCTCTAACACTTTCCATTTTGTCTTTTTGCCCCCTTTCTGGTTGACAGACTCTATGCACTTTTCACGTGGAACATCAGTCGGAGGAATAAAGGTGTTTCGGCGGAAACGTTGAAACTGCCTTCTATAATCTTCGTTCCATCGAGGTTCCCCATTCTTGTCGAACAAAACCGTGGGACAACAAGTTTCTCCTCTTCCACAACCTTGTTATTTGCCTCCAATTTCCTGGCGGTTTTCTCGTCGAACACCGCACTGCACTTTGGGCATAGCAGAGCCTTTGACCCATTCTCTTTGCACTTCTCTTGAAATTCTGATAAACTTTCACCTGGTTAGGGATAGGCTGACTCGGCCTTCCTTTAGACCTTATTCCCAAAACCCTTAGTAGTTTCGACCATCAGCACCTCAAAAGATTCAACTAAGGAAGTTACTTCGAGAACCTCTATGACACCATCAGTAGCCTCAACCATCATGCATTCGAGAGGCTCTGCGTACAAAGCTTCTTCCACCTTCAGGGGGTCAGAGTCCACCTTCATTTTTGGCCTTTCGCCAAACTGGAGCCTTCCTCTTTTCAAAGCTTTTTGCACCAAATCCCTGAAAAGAACACATTGGTGAGTTTTGTGACCAAGGAACTTATGAAATTTATAGAATCTCCTTTTTTTCTTTTGTTCTAGGGGGGATATTTTAAATTCTGAGGGACGATAATTTAACCATCTTTTATTAACAGATCAAAGATTTCGTCACACTTAGACATGTCAAAGGTTTAGGCATTAGTTACGTATTTGTCTGTTTTTTATGGTTCAACAGGGTTTTTCCCGTTCGAGGCTTTGAAATCCTTATACGCATACGGAGGCCCGGGCTAAAGTTTTGCCATGTTAACCTCGCTTCTGTCGATTCTATCTTCGTCGTCGAAAGAAACTCCTTCGCCTGCGATATAGGACACTTTTTCCATCTTATGATATCGACCCGCCTTGGACTTCTAAGCTTTCAGGCGTTCGATACGTCGAACTCTGTCGGCCAATTGGGCCATATATCTGAGATACTGAGTGTCTATCTTTCTCCTTATAGAATAATATAAACCCCCAGCCTCCATCTCGACTAATTCGTGCTCTGGGACTTGAGTCAAACATCGCGCTTTCAACAGTTTAAACATGCTTAGGTACTGATCAGCTGATTCGGAAACCTTCCCCTTAACGTTATCTAGTTCTTTGAGGCTAGTCTTTGATTGCCCTATGTAAAATTGTTCATGGAACAATCTCTCCAACTGTGTCCACATTTGGATCGATTGTGGAGGTAGCGTTGTGAACCACATAAATGCGTTCTTTGTAAGAGAACTTGGGAAGTATTTTAACTTCAAATCCTCATTGTTTGATATGTCGCCAGCCCCGGTGTGGTACTTTGCCACTTGTTCGACGGTGTACTCCGCAATATCCCCAGCAAACTTGGTAAATTTCGGGACTTTCCACCCTCTAGGAAATTCTGTCTGCAGAGGCTTATTCCATTTCGTACTATGATCCATTCGACGATAGCTTCTAGGTTTTGTTCCCCCATGGATGCTTCGTGTCGAGCTGGTCTGACCACCTGGTCAGGTTCCTGGTTACGGTTAACCTTTACCACGGGGGGCCTTCGTACCACCCTTGGGATCTATTTGAATTCTTGATATTCTTGTTCAACAGTATCGTTCATTATTTCCTCTTGTCGAGCCGGTGTTTCTGGTCGAAGAGGAGGCGTAGGGTTCCGACGCACCGGAGCCCTTGGGGCTCCCGAAAAATCCCATATCCATGTCATTTGGGTTGCCAATTGCTGATAACTCTGCGTCTAATCTTTGATCAATAGCCTCAATATGGTACCCATTTTCTGAGTTAGCATGTGTACCATTTCATGATTACTCTCCATAAGACCCTAATTTTGACCCTAAGATCCCTCATGGCATCATATTTCCCAAGTGCATTGCCTCAAGGATCATAACATGTTCAGCTCCTTAACCCTAGGGTTGGGACTTGTTTGAGTGTTTTTGAGAACACCAAGCATGCTTGAATTATATATTATTGCTTTTCTTATTTGATTACTAACCAAAAGCACAAAAGTATGTCACTAGCTCTTTTTGTTTTGAAGCTCAAGTGATCATGTACTCCAATGCTCCTAGGAGGCTCCTAAGCTCAATGGAATGGCTAGATGAAGATGAGAAAAAGCATGACAATGGTCCACAAAGCTCTTAATCATCATATATGTCTCCCAATCATCTCAATTCTCCAATTTGATCAAGATAACCCAAAGGGCTTGAAGACTGTTTCCCAAGAAAACCCTAATTCAACTGTGTTTTGACTGTGCTTTGCTCATGAAGCAACCTCAACCTATGGTCAAATTTAATCAAGGGAAGTTCTTTCATTCATTATTTTATGCATATATGAGCCTATTTGAGAATCCTCAATCATTCATTCATCAAGATTGGAAGTTTGGCCTTGAAAAGTTGACCAGTCAAGTCATCTAACTAAACTGAGGATCACTGAGATACAAATTTTGATGTGTTTGTCAAATGAAGATGAACCAAAGAGAAACATGTTATTAATAACCATATGAACAACTTTCATGTTCATCAAAAATCCATTTGAAACTTGGAAGATCATCATTCATTTCAAAACATTATAGGTCATTTTGACTGAAACCCTAATTTTGGGTCAACTTCCCAAGGACCTAACTTCCTTAATTTTTATGATTTTGAAGTGAGACAAAATGCATTGGAAATATTAAGATGTCTACTTAAAATGTTATGTTGGACAAAATTTCATAATCCTAAAATAAGTACATTTGATAATACAAAACATTATAGGTCACCTTGGACCTAATTCATTGAATGTGAAAAAGTACCTAACTTCAAATGCCCATAACTTTATCACATAAAATCCAAATGATGCAACATTTGAGTCTACATTGAGCGTCTTGAAAAGATCTACAACTTTTATGCTGAAGGTTTTTCCATTTTAAGCTTCCATCATCCAAATAGAGGGGTATGAAGAGGCTTGCTTTTGGTGACAATTTTCAAAGGGTGACTTAGACATGTTTTGTGCCCAAACTTTCATAGCCAGTTTTCATTAATTTCCAAATGCCAAATGAATTTTTTCCCAACATGACTTTTGTTCCTTATTTCAAGGGTTTTCCAACTATTACTCACATTACTTTTTTGGACTTCCCATGTGTGAGTTTCGAAGAGTTCTTTCTCTATGATCATTTTTTCATTTCATATTGAAACTTAATGTGCAAGCTGGTTACATCACAATTGCACGTCCAGTTCCACTTCAATTGATCTCATCATGGTTTAGCACCCATCATTGGGCCTCACATGCGCCTGTACAGGCCCATGCACCAAAGTTCAAATTTCCATGCACACGAGGGAACCATGATGCACAACCCTTTTCGGCTATAAATAAAGCTTCATTCTCACTCATTTCTCAACCTTGTGGAGACCTGAAATGTAGCAGCACTGAAATCCCAACCATTACCAAAGGAATTTTCATATTTTTCTCACTTTTTCAAGCTTGAAATTCAACATCATTAGTTGATTTTCAAAGCTCAATTCCTTAGCCTATCATCTCCATTACATCTCTAGAGTAGAAAGGGATCAAGATCTTGAAGAATTCGTAGCCTTAGGAGCTCCAATTCAGAGGTAGAACTTCAAACTTTTTGGATCTAGATCTTGCAATTCAATGTAGTTTTCTTTGGTTTGTGTGGTTTTCTGAAGTCCTCGCACTTAAGGCAGGCCAGTGGTGGTCTCAATTCTTCATTTCGTGCATTTTCAGTTGACACACCATGATCTTCCATCTCACATTTCTCTCAAAATAAGAAGAGTGAGGAAGATCCATGGACACAGTAATGATGTACATCACTTGAGCTTCGTTTTGATGTCCTTGTTTTTCATTTTCATTGCAAAAAAATTCTCTGCAAGTGGTGGCCGGAATCTGGTATCTCACCGGAGAAGATGGTGGTTTCCACCACCATCACCACGTTGTTGCCTTCCCAACCCTTGGATTGCTTGGCCACGTTCTAATGTTGACCATTCTTTATGTTTACTTATTTTAATGCGATATGTCGCGCGCTTGACTTATGTCCACCATGCATTCTCACCTCTGAGCCTTTGATCTATGCCACGTCAATTAATGAGGTATATCCTGTGGCGTTGGATTTTTCATTATTTCTATTTTCTTTTTAATTTCAGATAATTCATTTTATTTTCAAAAATTCATAAAAAAATTATTTGAAGTTACGAAAATATGAGACCAATTCCAAAAAATTTCTTGAAAAATCTAGTTTCATATTTTGATTTTTAATTATTTTTGTGTTTTCATTTAATATTTTTTATGAATTATTTGGTTTTTAATAGTTTTAATTCATTTTAAAATACTTTCTGATATTTGAAAAATCAAAAATATTTTCCTAACACCTATGGATCATGATAAGTCAATGAAAAATAGTCTCATCAATTTATTATTTGATTTGAGATTTATTTGAGATTTTAATTCATATTGTGTTATTTTTCATTATTTTTAATTGTTTTTAAATAGTTTCTGATTTCCAAAATTGTTGAGAAAATTAGTCAAAGTTTATTTGACCATGTTAGACCTATGAGAATTTAATTGGACTTGTTGAAGTTGATTTGAATTAAATTTCAGGTTTGACCATATTTTGATTATTTTATTTTGCATTTTATTTTAATTCAAAAAATACCAAAAATTATGATTGACTTGTTGACTTGTAATCTTCATTTCTTTTCTGTTTAGCATTGATTGATGATGACTTGGTTCACATTTGATCAATTGAGTTTGATACTTGAATTCTCTTTTCCTCCCTTTCATCTTCATCCCATTCTTTTCATCATTTGGCCAATGAGTTAATGTCTTATGGTTGGTCTTGACAAATGAGAGGTTTAACCTTCTTTGATTCAAACCAAACTCAACTTGATCCAAGATCAAGTGAGTTGTTTTATGTCCAAGATAGGTTGCTTCTTGGTCAAGCAAATAACCTAAAGTCCATACAAGGCCCTTCCCCTTTTGTTTTGGCATGGCAAGTTTGTGGAGCTTGGCTTACTAGTCATAATCTCTAACTTGTGTTTATTTGCCTATAGTTTTATTTACCAGCCTCAGATAGGTGTGACTACTACATTAGTCCACTTACGATTGCTTAACATAGCGCTATATTGTCTTATGACAAACTAACATAACTTCACTAATTACTAACTTTAATTTGAGCATTTAATTTCTTGCAATTTACTTTAATGTCATTTATTTCTTGCTCATTATTCATATTGATTTTCACTTTGCTCACTTGAGCACATATTTTATGTTGATGTCATTTTTCTTTTGCTCATTTGAGCTCATTATTGTATATAAATATATTGTTGTCTTGTGATTGTTTTGTCTTTGTTCTGCGTGAACCTAATGCAAAAGGGAGAAAGGACTTAGAATTAGGAGATACCCATGCTTAAAGGAGTTCAATAGCAACTAGGCCTCATGCATTTATAATGCTAAACTTGTTGAAGAGCAACTAGGCCTCATGCCTTTAGAGTGCGAAATTTCAAAGTTGACTTTAAAGGACTTCTCATCTAAACTTATTCTTTGTCCATTCCCCTTTTTGTGTTGTGAACTTTTTGATGTTTGCTCTTGTGTGATAGGGATTACATCTTGAGATAGTAAAGAGGACCATTGTCATGAGTAGCCAAGTTAAGAGAGATAAGCCAAATGGAGATCCTAGGAGCTTGAATCCAAATTGTTTGATTGCTTGATTGTGTGCTAAGCCCAAAAGAAAGGAGCATCTTGAATCATCTCTATGATTTCAAGAAAAGGAACTCCAAGGGTTTATCTTTTCTCTCTTATCTTTGTATGCTTTAGGACTAACCCTTCTCTTCTTCTCCCCACTCTAACCAAGCCAAAATCTTTTCTTGCAAACTTTGACTTTGTTTCAAACTAGAAACCTAGGCCTTATGCCTTTGAATTTTTCAAAATCTTTTCATAAATACTCATTGTGAATAATTCTTAAATCCTACTTTGACTTCATTTTTGTGAATACATCTAACTTGTAAATATAACTCACTTCAAGTTGTTTTTGTGGTTCCAATGGCCACCTTTGTTAAAACTTTTCAAAAACATTAGTCATAGGTTTGAGTTATCATAGTGGTTGATGTAAATCTCACCTCATCCTTAGTGATTGGATTATAAGTCTTCCATACTTATTATAGGGTTAACCCCTCACTAGTATGTTGAAGCCTTCCTCATATGGTGGATTGTTGGTTTAGGTTGAGTTTTCTCCCTTTGATAACAAAAGACCTTAAGGCTTTTGATCAAATCAATTCACCAATCTTTGTGATTTTTACCCCGAACTACGAGGTTTTGATCCTCCTTTATGACGGTACGTCGGCAATGGGTTCATCCATTCAAACAATAAAATTTATAAATATAATCTATTCTCTTCTAATCCCCTCTATCTTTTGCACAAATCTTTTCACAAAAACCAACCTACAACACATATTTGCAAAAAGTGTTCCCTTAGAGTACTAAGGATGTTTTGGATGCGTAAAACCTTCCCATTTGATAACCAACCCCCTTACCCAGATCTCTGACATATTTATTAGTTTTTGATTTGATAAAACTTCTTACCTTGGCTTTTGTTCGCTTTATAGCTTTTCCTTTGGACAAATAAAATTGTGGTGGCGACTCGAATTGTATGTTGACTTTTGGTTTAGTCAATAAACCTAAAAGGTAACGAAAAGCCCGCTATAGAAAAGTGGCGACTCTGCTGGGGACCCTTTAACTCTCTAGTGGGTTTAGCCTACTTTTTGCTTATGTATGTTGTATATTTATTGGTGACATATTTTTGTGGAAATTTGGGATGACTGTATTGTTTGTAATGTATGAATTGCTTGTATGCTTGGTGGTTTCTTGTGAGATGAGTTTTATACCCGAACTCGAGTTCACTTATGATAGGAGAATGGCATAGTCTTGTTAACTTGTGTGGATTTATTCCTTAGCAAGTTAACTTGCAAGCCCATTCACTTGGTGGAGGTCTTGTTGGGATCAATAATGTCACACGAGTAGTCGTGGTTAGGCATTACTCTTTCCAATATAAACCTTACAAGCCAAGGACCTTAGATACCTAACCCATCTTGGCCTATTTTAGGACGTAGTGCGAAGGTCGCTCAAGTGTAAGACTTGAGGCGATTGTTACGTTATACTACACTCATAAGAGTCCCTCTTGAGAATATTTTTGGAAAAATGAGTAGTCGTTTTATCCGATAATATCCGAAAGATGAGATGATGACTATGGGAACCCTTTTTAGAACATGATTGTCAGGTTTAACCATAGTACACTCCCATTGGGTGGTTCTTAACCAAGACTCCATGCTCGTGACTCTCAACAAACCCTTGATTCGCGGTTGATCCTTTCTCGTATATCCTCAATATCAATGGAACTTGGGTGTTGATAAGGTGTAAACCATAATCCACCATAATGGATGATTGATATTGATGATGACTTGAGCCATCCCGTGACCTTTGTGTGGTGTGACTTGCTTGATCCTTGAGTGTGATTTTTGCGTCCATGCATTCATGCATTCATTTGCATCCATATCATCAATAATAAAAAATTCAAGGAAACTTTAGAGGTCTATTTGCAAATTTTCAGACATGGATAAGCAAAGAAGGAATACGAAGAAGTACAGTTTCAGACAACCCAACTTGAAAGAATTAAGGAGTTTGACATCTTATGTATTAGAGCTCCTGGAGTTCAAAGCTCGCCATGGGAGGCTTATGTCTATTCTTTCTACTAAAGTGGATGAAGGTCTGATGAGTGTGTTGGTGCAGTTTTACGATCCTCTGTATCGGTACTTCACTTTCCCGGATTTCCATCTCTTGCCTACATTTGAGGAGTATGCCTATCATGTGGGTATACCTATTCTTGACCAATTTCCATTCAGTAGTTTAGAGAAGATTCCGTCTTCCCAAGAGATTGTTGATATGCTTCATATAGATGTATCTGACATTGTTGCTAATATGACTACCAAAGGTGGAATTCAAGGTCTCCCATCGGATTTTCTCATTGCCAAAGCTACTTTGTTTGGGAAGGCCATGAGTGAGGAAGCTTTTGAAGCCATGTTTGTACTCCTCATCTATTGGCTAGTGTTATTCCCCAACATCAACAACTTCGTGGATGTGAACGTTATTAGGATTTTCTCTTCTCTTAATCCCGTTCCGACTCTGTTGGGTGACACTTATTTCTCTTTGCATATGAGGAATGCAAAGGGTGGGGGTTCCATTGTGTGTTGTCTGCCTCTGTTGTACAAGTGGTTTATTTTGCACTTGCCTCAGACGCTTGCCTTCAAGGAGAACAAGGGATGTCTACGGTGGTCCACGAGAATTATGTCTCTCACTAATGATGAAATCTCTTGGTATAATCATGTTTATAATGGCGTTTAGATTATTGATTCTTGTGGTGAGTTCTCCAATGTACCTCTTCTTGGTACATGTGGTGGAATTAACTACAACCCTGCGTTGGCTCTCCGTCAGCTTGGGTTCCCCTTAAAGGGTAAACCTAACAACATTTTGTTGGAAGGCTTCTTATTTCAAGAGGGTAAAGATCCCCAAAACCTGAAGGATAGGATGGTACGCGCCTGGCACAAGGTTCATAGGAAAGGGAGGAATGAGCTTGGTCCGAAGAATTGTGTTGCTTTGGAACCTTACACCTCTTAGGTAAGGAAGAGAGCTATCAAGTACCGCATGTCGTACGAGTATCTGAGACCTACCCTTATGGTTATGGTTGAGCCTTCAACCCTCCCTAATCAAGGAGTAGAGGAGTTGAGCGACGAAGACCGATCGCGTTCTTGGATTCATGAGCGTGAGGAACTTCTTCAGCAACTCAAAGATAAGGATGCAATGATAGAGTTTCTAGAGCATCAAGTTATTGATGAGCCTAATGATGTGGTTACTTCTCTTCTTCCTCACTCATCTAGGTCTTGGAAGAGGAAGTATGATCAGCTTGCCAAGTAGAAGGCCGATATGAAAGAAGCTTATGAGAGAGAGGTGAAGAGGCTTCGTGCTAGTTATCATCCAATCTCGAAGGCTTTGGATGATTGTTTCTAGGGCTCCATAGGATGTTCATTCTCCTTTTCTCTTATATTGCATTTGGTTACCAAAACTGTATTACTTCCTTGGTGTAAAAAGTTTCCAAATAGTATTTCTATGAGTATTCCATATATGTCTTAAAAGTTAAATATTTTCAATTATTTGCAAATAGATCTCTATAAAGTTCCTCTAATAAAAAACAAACCATATGCACAAACATTGCATGCATCACATGCATAAGCAGGTTTTGTTCCAAGCTCCTGATCAGTGGTCTAACTCTTTGCTCTTCATTTACTTTGAAGACAAGTTGATGCACCGGTATAATACCAGAGCAAATCATCCGAAGATAATGGAACATCTCGAGCAAGAAAACAGGGACTTAAAGGAAGAGATTGCTAGGCTGACTGCCATGATGGAGTCAGTTTTGGCCGCACAAAGCAAGCTTCGCCAACTCCTCCCGCGAGGACGGTTATATTTGAGGTAGCTACTTCAATTGTGCCTGCTGCAACAGCCCACTTCGCTCTAACTATGCCAGCCGGGTTCCCTTGGGGAATGCCTTCTAATTTCATGCCAGAGGGTTTTGCTCCTACTCTCGCTTCTATGTCGGCATCTAGCCCGGTCCTGTTGTGCCACCTCCTGTTGTGCACACCCTTCCCCATGTTGAAGACACCATTTAGCATTCCGACCCATCTGAGGGGCCGGATGTATATGAGAAAATGGACAAAATGAAAGATCAATTCCTTGAGTTGCGCAAAGAACTGAAGACTTTGAGGGGTAAGGACCTCTTTGGGAAAAGTGCTGCTGAGTTGTGCCTGGTGCCCGATGTTAAAATCCCTGTTAAATTCAAAGTCCCTGACTTTGAGAAATATAAGGGAAATACGTGCCCGCTCAGCCATCTTTTGATGTATGCTCGCAAGATGTCAACACTGACTGACAACGACGAACTGCTGATTCACTACTTTCAGGATAGCCTGACATGTGTTGCGCTCTGGTGGTATATGGGGCTGGAGAGTGAAAGCATCCTCACTTTCAACAATCTAGGCAAGGCCTTTGTGAAGCAGTACAAATATAATATGGATATGGCTCCAGACAGGGACCAGTTGAGGGCAATGTCCCAGAAGGATAAGGAGACCTTCAAGGAATACGCCCAGAGATGGGGAGAGCTGGAAACTCATATAATTCCACCCCTGGAGGAGAAGGAGATGACAAGGATCTTCCTGAAGACTTTGAGCTCTTTCTATTACGAGAGAATGATCGCTAGTGCTATCTTTGACTTCACCGAAATGGTGAATATGGGAATGAGGTTAGAAGAAGGGGTCTGTGAAGGAGGTTTATCTCGAGATGATGGTTCCTCAGCAAAGAAGTACGAAGGATTGGCTAGGAAGAACGAGGGAGAGACTCATGTTGTGTCCTCCCATGTTAAAAGAAGGCCCTCTATGAGGAGGAAGGAAGTGCGTCCAAATGTCAACCAACACCAGGTGGCTCATATAGCACCTGCTTTCAGAGAGGTTCATCAACAACAACAACAACAACAACATCGTCAACAGCAACAGGCTTACCAGCCTCGCAACAATAACAACACCAGCACCATCAACTACGAGAGGAAGAGGGTAACTTTTGACCCGATTCCGATGACTTATGCTGAGCTTTATCCTTCCTTGATCGATAGGAAGCTGATAACTCCACGAGACCCTCCCACTGTACCAACCAATCCTCAGTGGTGGTACAAGCCCGAACTCCATTGTGTATATCATTCTGGTGCTCCCAGACATGATGTGGAGAATTGCTATCCATTAAAGACCAAGGTGCAAGACCTTGTGAGAAATGGGATATTGTATTTTGAGGACGTAGGTCCAAATGTGAAGAAGAAACCATTGCCCGAGCATGGGAAGGCATCTATTAACATGGTTCAGGGATGCCCTGGAAATTATAAAGTCCTTTATGTAAATGACATAAGGCAGTCCTTGGTAGAGATGCATAAGCTGTTGTGTGAACACGACTATTATGAGCATGATCATGATAGGTGTCAGGTGTGCATTATCAATGAGAGAGGATGTCGTCAGGTGAGAAAGGACATCCAACAAATGTTGGACCAAGGGATGATTGAAATACTTCAGAATCGTAATGAGGACGAAGTCGATGTTATCACTCCTGTGTTTAAAATTCATGAGCCTGTTGTTATCAGATATGATGGCAGCAAGAAGAAGGTATCGCCAGCTCTTGTGATTAAGCCAGCAGGCCCTATCCCATATGTATCAAACAAAGTTGTTCCTTACCGATAGAACGCAGTCATACTGGAGGATGGAAAGGAGGTGTCGTTGCTCTCAACTTCTATGGTATGTATTTCAGATGTCAGAGGAGTGACCCGTAGTGGTCGTGTTTTCTCGGCTCAGCCGAAATCCCATGAAGACATCATGAAAAGGACTGCTGTTAATCCTGCCGGTCCCGTGGGGACTTCATCTTCAAATAATTTTGTTCCTGTTGTTAAGGGTGTTGACCATGTTGCTGTTAAAAATAATAATACTCCTATCCTGGTTGGCCAGTCTAGCATTATGAAAGAGGATGGTGATGAGATGCTAAGGCTCATCAAAAGGAGTGAATATAATGTTGTTGATCAATTGCTTCAAACTCCATCAAAGATATTTGTCTTATCTTTGTTGATGAATTCCGAGCCACACTGCGAAGCTTTGCAGAGGGTGTTGGACGTGGCATACGTGGACCACGATGTCACAATTAAGCAGTTTGATAGCATTGTTGCAAATATAACCGATTGCAACAATTTGAGCTTCTGTGATGCTGATCTTCCCGAGGAGGGAAAAGACCACAACTTGGCTTTACATATATCCACGAACTGTAAAGACGATGCCCTATCCAATGTGTTGGTAGTCACAGGGTCAACACTCAATGTATTGCCAAAATTCACTCTTGCCAAACTTGCATATCAGGGGCCTCCCATGAGACAAAGTGGAGTGGTTGTGAAGGCATTTGATGGATCGCGTAAAGCTGTGATCGGTGAATTAGAACTCCCGATCAAGATTAGACCTAGTGATTTCCAGATCGCTTTCCAGGTCATGGATATTCATCTGTCTTATAGTTGTTTGCTTGGCAGACCATGGAATCACGAGGCAGGCGCCGTGACATCCACCCTGCACCAAAAGTTGAAGTTCGTGAAGAACAAGAAGTTGGTGGTGATAGGGGGAGAGAAGGCTCTCTTGGTCAGTCATTTATCTTCCTTCTGCTATATTGATGCTAAGGATGAGGTTGGGACTCTGTTCCAAGCCTTGTTTATTGTTGAACCTTCGAGGAAAGGACTTTCTTCATTTGTCTCCTATAATGATGCTAAGTTGGCCATTGAGCATGGTGCAACTACTGGTTTGGGGAAAATGATCAAGTTGGAAGATAATAAGTCTCGAGCTGGCATATGGTATTCTCCTGGTGTTTCCAATGATCGTGGGATGTTCCAGAGTGGAGGTTTCATCCACACCGTTGAAGATCAGGAAGCTGCTGCCATTGTTGAAGATGATGAAGAGGAAGATCTTGACAATTTTGTCATACCCGGAGGAATCTGCAATAATTGGGTCGCTGTTGATGTTCCAATAGTTATCTATAAGTCAACGTAATGTGTTCATTTTGTTCAAAAACCCTTCTCCCATGCCGAAAGGAGAAGTGAAGGTATTGTTGGCACAATTTGATTAATACAATGATATTCATTGAATAATCACATGTTAAATGTTTGTTTTTCTCAAATTATTTTTCCTTTTTTCTTTTTGCATGAAATTGGTGATCACTATAAAACCCTAAAAAGAGAATAAAATCAACATTTTCATTTGCATAATGATTTTCCTTATTTGCATTCTAAAATCTCTTTTATACTCAAAATCATTATGCAGGTTAATCAAACCCATTGAACATAATGATCCAACACCATCTCCCAACTTTGGGTTCCCTGTATTTGAGGCAGAAGAAGATGATGTTGAAGAGATTCCTGATGAGATTATCCATCTGCTTGAGCACGAGGAGAATATCATTCAGCCACATCTTGAGAATCTAGAAACAGTCAACTAGGGGTCTGAAGACTGCATTCGTGAAGTGAAGATTGGGGCACTCCTTGAAGAGTCTGTTAAGAAGGGGTTGATCGAGTTTCTACGAGAATATGTCGACATCTTTTCCTGGTCATATGAAGACATGCCTGGTCTAGATACTGATATCGTGCAACATTTCTTGTGTTGAAGCCTGAGTGTGTGCCTGTGAAGCAAAAGCTCAGAAGAACTCATCCTGATATGGCAGTGAAGATTAAAGAAGAAGTTCATAAGCAAATTGATGCGGGGTTTCTGGTGACTTCTACATATCCTCAATGGGTGGCCAATATTGTGCATGTGCCTAAGAAAGCTGAAAAGTCCGAATGTGTATGGATTACCGTGACTTGAATAAAGCTAGTCCAAAAGATGATTTTCCCCTACCACACATTGATATGTTGGTAGACAATACAGCTAAATTCAATGTCTTCTCATTTATGGATGGATTTTCCGGTTATAATCAAATTAAAATGGCACCCGAGGATATGGAGAAGACAACATTCATCACACCTTGGGGAACATTCTGTTAACGAGTGATGCCCTTCGGTTTGAAGAACGCCGGAGCCAGATAACAACGAGATATGACTACCTTGTTTCATGATATGATGCACAAGGAGATTGAGGTGTATGTGGATGATATGATTGCAAAGTCAAAAATGGAAGTTGAACATGTAGAACACTTGTTGAAGCTTTTTCAGCGTTTGAGGACGTACAAACTCTGCTTGAATCCAAACAAGTGTACATTTGGAGTCTGTTACGGCATGTTATTGGGCTTTATTGTCAGCGAGAGAGGTATTGAAGTTGATCCTGCCAAGGTCAAAGCAATACCAGAGATGCCTGTGCCCAAAACTGAGAAGCAAGTCCGAGGTTTTCTTGGCCGCTTGAATTACATTTCGAGATTTATATCCCACATGACTACCACATATGCGCCTATATTCAAGCTCCTCCGGAAAGATCAGCGTCATGATTGGACCGAGGATTTCCAAAAGGCCTTTGATTGTATCAAAGAGTATCTGTCCGAGCCTCCGATCTGTCTCCACCGGTTGAAGGGAGACCAGTGATTATGTACTTGACTGTGCTTAATGATTCCATGGATTGTGTACTGGGTCAACAAGATGAATCAGGAAAGAAAGAATATGCAATATACTACTTGAGTAAGAAGTTTACTGACTGTGAGTCTCGGTATTCAATGCTTGAGAAGACATGTTGTGCTTTAGCTTGGGTTGCTAAGCGTTTACGCCAGTATATGTTGAATCATACGACTTGGTTGATATCCAAAATGGATCCAATCAAGTATATCTTTGAGAAGCCTGCTTTAACTGGGAGAATAGCCCATTGGCAGATGCTGTTATCTGAGTATGATATTGAGTACCGAGATCAAAAGCCTATTAAAGGTAGTATATTGGTTGACCATCTGGCACATCAACCAATTGAAGATTATCAGTCTGTGCAATACGACTTCCCTGATGAGGAGATTCTGTATTTGAAAATGAAAGATTGTGATGAGCCTACGCTCGATGAAGGGTCAGAGCCTGGTTCCCGATGGGGTATGGTGTTCGATGATGCTGTTAATCAGTATGAAAATGATATTGGTGCAATGATTATTACTCCTCAAGGCACACATTTTCCATTTACAGCAAGACTAACTTTCAAACGCACGAATAATATGGTAGAGTATGAGGCTTGTATGATGGGTTTGGAAGAGTGTATTGATATTAGGATCGAACATCTTGATGTTTATGGTGATTCGGCCCTTGTTGTTAATCAGAATAAGGGTGAATGGGAGACAAATCAGCCTGGCCTCATCCCATACAGAGATTATGCGAGGAGGATTTCAACTTTCTTTACTAAGGTTGACTTCCATCATATTCCTCGTGACGAGAATCGGATGGCGGATGCTCTCGCTACGATTGCTTCAATGATTGTAGTGAAGTATTGGAACGAAGTCCCCAATATTACTGTGATGCGCTTGGATAGACCAGCTCATGTGTTTGTAGTTGAAGAAGTAAAAGATGATAAGCCATGGTATTATGATATCAAGTGTTTTCTCCAAAGTCAGATTTACCCGCCTAAGGCATCTGTTAAAGATAAGAAGACTTTGAGGAGGTTATCTGGCAGTTTCTACCTTAATGGTGATGTACTTTACAAGAGGAATTTTGACATGGTCCTACTCAGATGCGTGGATAGACACGAAGCAGACCTGTTGATGACTGAGGTCCATGAGGGTTCATTTGGAACTCATTCCAATGTATATGTTATGGCTAAGAAGATGTTGAGAGCAGGCTACTATTGGCTAACAATGGAGTCTGACTGCTGCAAGTATGTGAAGAAATGCCATAAGTGTCAGATTTATGCGGATAAGATTCATATTCCACCGACACTTCTGAATGTTATTTCCTCACCATGGCCTTTATCCATGTGGGGAATTGACATGATTGGCATTATTGAACCTAAGGCGTCGAACGGTCACCGTTTTATTCTCGTAGCCATTGATTACTTCACCAAGTGAGTTGAAGCGGCATCGTATGCGAATGTGACCAGGCAGGTGGTTGTAAAGTTTATCAAGAATCAACTCATATGCAGATATAGTGTGCCAGATAAGATCATTACTGATAATGGATCTAACTTGAACAACAAGATGATGAAAGAGCTGTGTAGCGAGTTCAAGATTGTGCATCATAATTCTTCTCCCTATAGGCCCAAGATGAATGGGGTTGTTGAAGCTGCTAACAAGAACATCCAGAAGATTATTCAGGATATGGTTGTTACGTACAAAGATTGGCATGAGATGTTGCCATTTGCTTTGCATGGTTATCATACATCCGTCCGTACTTCAACAGGGGCCTCCCCTTTCTCTCTTGTATATGGTATGGAGGTTGTGCTCCCCGTGGAGGTTGAGATCCCATCAATGAGAGTCTTGATGGAAACCAAACTGAGGCTGAATGGGTTCAGAGTCGTTATGACCAACTGAATTTGATTGAAGAAAAGAGATTAACTATCATGCGTCATGGTCAGTTGTATCAGTAGAGGATGAAGAAAGCCTTTGACAAGAAGGTCAAGCCACGTGTATTACGAGAGGGTGACCTCGTGCTCAAGAAATCTTGTCTTTCACGCCCGATTCCAGGGGCAAGTGGACTCCAAACTATGAAGGTCCATACAATGTTAAGAGAGCCTTTTCAGGCGGTCCTTTGTTGCTTACAACTATGGATGGGGAGGATTTCACTCATCCTGTGAATTCAGATGCAGTCAATAAATACTTCGCCTAAAATAAAAACAGAATAGCTCGTTAAGTTGAAAACCCGATGTTGCATTATGCGAAAAACCGGCGGGAAAACAAAACAACAGAGCCGCCACCGTGCATTATTTATCCCAAAAGAGGGAAAGGAAACGCTCGAAGTAAACCTAGGAAAGACGTGGTCTCGCGACCAAAGAGATGGGATCGGGAGTCGGTTATGCGAAGGGAAGGTATTAGCACCCCTACGCATCTGTCGTACTCGACGGGATCCACGCACAAAAGGAAGGAATATGGTTGCTAAAAAACTGCTCACAAACAAACACACTGGCTGAAAGAGACACAAGAAAACAAAAGAAACTGACTCGGCAGGATATCGCGTCCTGGGCCTACATAGTCTGTTAGGCACAGACATCAGAGTCGACGTAGTTCGGACTAGGGGAAAACGTGCTCGCTAGGATGTCGCATCCTATACATACGTATCTTCTCGGACTAGAGAAGAATCAGAGCACTCGTAGCTTGGCTAACGCACGCCAAACAAAACCACGTAGGAAATCGACTGCCAATCGCTGGGCTTACGTCAAACTCCTACAGAAAACAGGCAAACATGGAAATCGAATGCCAATCGCTGGACTTACATCAGACTCCGAACCAAACACACGCACACTGGAAACCAAATGTCAATCGCTGGACTTACATCGGACTCCAAGCACACAACAAGAGGATACGGAATGCCAATTACTGGGCTTACATCAATCTCCTAACACACACAAAAGACAAAGCAAAAAGGGCGCCCGGAGAGATCAGCTCACCTCCTGCCTACGTACCTCATCTAGTATGAGGATCAGGGCGACGTAGTTCCCCTACGCAGGGACAAAGGACTAGCCTAACCAGATACAAAGGGAGACACAACTAGGGAGACTACGACTCGAGCCTAGATGTTATCATGCATATCATCCCTAAGTTAAGGTTGCTATCTAACTTGCACAGGGAGCAAGCTATCCTGATCAGCACAGGCAAAGCGAACAATCACACAAATACCACACACTATATACACACAAAGTGGGCTCACACAAGGGTTAGGCTGTGAAACACAAGCCAACTGTAATCGGGTGAGGTTAGCTCTTAATCCTAACATTGAGAGTTAGGGTGAAGCAGATGAAATGGGAAGTGAAGATAAGACTTCACAGCTCTTATCCCTAGCCTGGGAGAGCTTTAGACAAAAGGATGTGTGGGTTCAAAAAGTGGGAACCCTTCTACACATATGACTGACACAACTGTACAAGGATCTTGGGTTAATATCCACAATGCATCAACACAAGGTGTGTGAGCAAAGGGATGACTCAACAGAATAACAGGAGATGGATTGCACATCTCTTGTATCTGCCAATTGCCTTATCAAAGGTCTTTGATATGTACAGGGACAAAGGTAAACAAACACAAGCATTGCCTCTTAAGGAGGATTTCAGACAGGTGTCTGGCCAAGTAACAGGCCAGGTCTTCCAGACTACATGGAGTTAGAGTCATTATACCTCAATGCTCAAGCTATCAAGAAAAACAAAAGCAAGTTCACAAAGGAACTATAGCAACTAAGGTACCTGAAAACAATCCAACATAATCAGTACACAACTCAAACAAAAGTCAAACAGACAATGGTCAACAGTTAACTGTACACAGTCAAACAACAATCAAGCAAAGTAATGCACAAAGGTGCAAGCCACAAGGCCTAAGTACAAGTCTCAAAGCCTATAAAACAAACTCAAGGTTAGTCATAAACAAGCAATGGACCAACTCCAATTGAGTGCACATCATCAAGTATAAGCAATTGTGCTCTTTGACCTGAAACAAAGCTCAAACATTAAGCACTAACCACTAGGACAAGGCCTAGGGTCAAAGAGGGAGCAATAAACCAAAACAGAACATGAAAATTGACAATAATCCAGCTTAATCAAATAAGAACAATCTCCAAGTGGTCTCATGTCAATATCATCAACCAATTTCATTTCATAAAGCCTTTAGTACCAAGCATGTAAATTGAAAGCTCATAGAACCAAACAGAATGAATCAATCCACATCAACTCAAAAACAATTCAATAAATCCCAAGAAAAATCATGGCTAAACAGCATTCATCACAAGATCATCACACCACAATTCAAGTCATTTGGATAAGTGGAAGCATGTCAAATAAAATCCATAAGGCAAGGCAAGGCAAAACAAGCTCAAAGGAAGCACAAATTCATGCATCAACTTCACACAAGCATAAAACAGAATCCAGACATGATATGGACATCAAACCAAAGCCATGGAAAACTTCAAGGTGTCTAGAATATATGTGCAAAATTTCAGGTCCATCCAATAAACATCAAGAATTTCACAAATCATAGAAGTTCATGACTCTCAAAAAGTCCACAAATGGTCAAACAGAAGATAAATTCTCAAACAAATTGGAAATGCACTCAAATATTCTACAAAAATGTATACTCAATCCTAACATCCAGAAGTATCATCATACAAAAATTCAGGTCATTTGAAGTTTATATGGCATGGAAAATAAAATCAGCAAATTGGACAAGAAATGGTGTGACACACATTGTGACACCTATATTCATCATAGCATATCTCCACAACCAGAAATGATAAAATCACAAACTCAATGCCAAAATGTCCCTAAGGATCTCTAGTTTACACATGCAAATTTTCAGCTTCATTGGATTAAGCATCATTATTTCACAAAAGGAATGGCAAGCAAGGTGCAAGAAATGACATGCATGAACAAATCCTAGGCTAAAAACAATTCCAACCGTGCACATATCTTGGAAAAATATCCATAAAATAGAAGACATGATAAGGATCATTGTGCAAAAAACCTCACATCAATTGGACAATTATTCATGAAGATATGGATTTTTGAATTTAAGGAAAAAATAAAAAAACAATGGAACAAGGCATGTGAACATGGTAGCATAAAGTGAAAAATGCCAAAGCCTAAAATGAGACTGTCTTGGAGCAGGATTCGAACACATGACGAATTTTAATTGAGCGCCTAAGCTAAATGCCGTGTTTCATTTAATTGAAACGCTGGCCAATCAGAAACCAACACCTGGACCAATACATGGCGGTAAACACAAAATTACATGCAGAACGCGCAAATGAAGATCTAACATGGTTCTGGAATCAAAACCCTAGCGTGTTCATAGTGTTCTTCATCAAAATTCCAGGCGATGAATAAATGTCTTAGAAATCAACAAACAATACACCAATAGCCTCGTCTTAGCATGCACATCAACAATCTAAGATCCATTTGCCCTAACTCTCACTATCATGCTTGGATCGAGTCAAATAAAGTTTGCACATCAAAATTAAAATCACAATAACTTCCTCGATTCTTGATGAAATGCAACGATTCAAAGCGCAGACTACTCTACAATCAAAGATCTATCAAAAGCCTAGCATAATTTCATGAATCTTGATCATCGAAAACTGACCTTAATTGAAGTGCAGTAGTGGAATCGTGACCTTCGAGCTTTGCAATGCTGAAACAGAAGCTCTACAACTCTTGAATGGATGAATGTATGAAGATCCAATGCTCAGTCTTGCTCGATCTTGCTCAAATCAACAGCTGCCATGGATGATGCTAGCTTCAACAGTTCTTGATTCAGCTTCGAAAATGATGATTCCTTGTTTGTAGAAGATCCAATAGCACTTGTGGATGAGGAATCAATGAAGAAAATAGCAAAGGATTTGAAGAATTTTTCAGAAAAAAGTGAGAGCAAAAATTTGTGAAACTTGGAGAATTGGATCTAGATCTGGTTAGAATGAAATGTTAATCACATTTTCTGTTTTGATTATGCATATATATGTGCTATTAATCAAGTTTGCTAATCAAGGTTAAGCCAAATGCAAGTGTTTAATGAAAATGCAAGTGTTTGTGCAAAATTGCTAATTCACCTCATGTGCCCTAACTCTCACTATCATGCTTGGATCGAGTCAAATAAAGTTTGCACATCAAAATTAAAATCACAATAACTTCCTCGATTCTTGATGAAATGCAACGATTCAAAGCGCAGACTACTCTACAATCAAAGATCTATCAAAAGCCTAGCATAATTTCATGAATCTTGATCATCGAAAACTGACCTTAATTGAAGTGCAGTAGTGGAATCGTGACCTTCGAGCTTTGCAATGCTGAAACAGAAGCTCTACAACTCTTGAATGGATGAATGTATGAAGATCCAATGCTCAGTCTTGCTCGATCTTGCTCAAATCAACAGCTGCCATGGATGATGCTAGCTTCAACAGTTCTTGATTCAGCTTCGAAAATGATGATTCCTTGCTTGCAGAAGATCCAATAGCACTTCTGGATGAGGAATCAATGAAGAAAATAACAAAGGATTTGAAGAATTTTTCAAAAAAAAGTGAGAGCCAAAATTTGTGAAACTTGGAGAATTGGATCTAGATCTGGTTAGAATGAAATGTTAATCACATTTTCTGTTTTGATTATGCATATATATGTGCTGTTAATCAAGTTTGCTAATCAAGGTTAAGCCAAATGCAAGTGTTTAATGAAAATGCAAGTGTTTGTGCAAAATTGCTAATTCACCTCATGTGCATGGAAATGCTGCTACAGTACACGAGTTCTTGTTCAATTCACCTCCAAATATCATTTTTAGCCAAATGCCAATGTTGGAATGCATGGAAAATGCTTAATTATCAAATTGCACTTTTTCCCTCCAAATTCAAATTGAATTCAAGTGAAAATGTCAATACTTTTGTGATGAGAATTGATGAAATATGATGCATGAATTGGATAGAAGAGATCAAGAGTGAAATGTAGCAAAAAACCCCACTCCATTAGGCCTTTTGCTGTGAAAGTTATCCAAGCTTGAAGTTCAAAATCCATTGACAATGATTTGATCATAATTTTTCAACCACACATGAGAAATTCATGTTCTTGGACTTTTTGGAAAGGTGAGAGAAAGATCTTCAACTTTCATGTTGGGAAAAAGTTCATTTGAGGCTTCCTTGGACATGTAAGGTTGAGGAGAAGACCTTTCCATTTTTGGCAATTTGAAATTACAGGTCACTTACTATTTTTGGAAACTTTTCACCTGACCTCAAATTCTTCAATGTTGATCTTTGACATGTCAAATGAGACTTATATGGACATAAATGAGGCCTCTCTAACCATCTCCCCTCTTCAAATCCATGATTTCATGCACAGTTGACTTTGTTTGACTTTCTAGGGTTTCAAATGAATGGATCAATGACTGATGACTTCTGAACACCCAATCTTTAGCCAAACCACTTCAAAATGATCCCTAGGTCATATGAGCTTGTTGAACCAACCCTAGGGCTTTGCTTCAATAGAGAATGCAATTGCTTGCTTGCTTGACTGGATCTCCTGACCAGTCCAGACTAATGACTTGCACTAGGAAAATGGACAATGCAATGCTATGCAGTGGACAATGTAATGTTAATGACCTAACATGAAAATGTATGTACAAAATGGGAGGTGCAAATTTGAGGTGCTACAGCTGCCCCTATTCAATCAACTGGGAACCCGAATGGATGAGAGCAACGGTTGTCAGACTTCAGGGTAAACATGGATTGAATACCAAGAACCGTAGAAATTTGCACAATGCGGGGATCCACCAACAGAAACGTCCACTGGGATCTGATATTTATTACTGGGGATTTTGATTCTTTCAAAGGTACAATCACATCCATACATCACAAGACGATGAATGGGGATATAAATCTCAACTAGATGCCAACGGACAACTAGGAAAAACTCGACGTTTACCAAAACCAACGGAGAGGTAACCAGACATTAATGAATGACTGGAAGAGATACAACCATACGTCAACGGACGGATGGGAGAAACTCAACGTTTATCGAAACCAACGGAGAGGTGACCAGACATCAATGAATGACTGGAAGAGATACAACCATACGTCATCGGACGACATGGGAAAAACTCATCGTTTACCGAAACCAACGGAGAGGTAACTCTACTGGGGACGACCAGGAAAAACTCGACGTTTATCGAAACCAACGGAGAGGTGACCAAACATCAAAGGATGAATGGGAAGACTCGACCAGACGTCAACGGACGAACGGGAGAAGCTCGACGTTTATCGACACCAACAGAGAAGGAGAAGACTCAACCAGACGTCAACGGACGAACGGGAGAAGCTCGACGTTTATCGACACCAACGGAGGAGGAGAAGACTCAACCAGACGTCAACGGGCGAACGGGAGAAGCTCGACGTTTATCGACACCAACGGAGAAGGAGAAGACTCAACCAGACGTCAACGAACGAACGAGAGAAGCTCGACGTTTATCGACACCAACGGAGAAGGAGAAGACTCAACCAGACGTCAACGGACGAACGAGAGAAGCTCGACGTTTATCGACACCAACGGAGAAGGAGAAGACTCAACCAGACGTCAACGGACGAACGGGAGAAGCTCGACGTTTATCGACACCAACGGAGAAGGAGAAGACTCAACCAGGAAGGGATACAACAACCGGAAACCGAATAGGACGTCCACCGACGACTCTACTGGGGATTCTGGATGGGAATCAACCAGACATTAATGAATGACTGGGGAATAGGATATACAATCAGACGTCAACGGACGAATGAGAAAAACTCAACGTTTATCGAAACCAACGGAGAGGTAACTCTTCTGGGGAGAGAAAATATAACTCAACCAAACGTCAACGGACGATCGGGAAAAACTCGACGTTTATCGAAACCAACGGAGAGGTAACTCTGAGGGGAATCAATAGCCATTAACAAATGATTTGTGGGGAACAAGCAACTATACGTCAATGGACGCATAGGAAAAACTCGACGTTTATCGACACCAACGGAGAAAGGTGACTCTTATTGGGGATAATTCAACTAGACGTCCACGGACGAATAGAAAAAACTCAACGTTTATCGACACCAACGGAGAGGTAACCTCTGGGGAGGATAAAGGGTGTTACGAACATCAAAAGATGATGTTGACCGACATCCAAAGAAGACCAGACATCAATGAATGACTGGGAAAGACTCGAAGTGTACACCGAAAGATGGTGTTGAACGACACCAAAGAAAGACGACCAGGCATTAACGAATGACTGGAATGGGACTCGATGTTTACCGACACCAAAAGATGGTGTTTACCGACACCAAAGAAATAACACACGCGGGTGCTGACATGACACTGACCGGTATCACAAGATGACATCTACATATGTCAGGGCAAGGCTAAACACTTGCCGGGGGTCTCACTGGGGAGAAACAAGCTTTCCTTTCACCAACGGATGAGGAAATAAACCTCTATGGGGTATCAATCCTGGATGCTGTCAGAAGCAACTGTAGCAAACGTGCCGTACAGATGTTGAACAAAGATCCGCCTCTGCCTGGGATATGGTCTGATGGTTAACACATGAATGCATATGTTTGAATTTTTCTATGGCGTAATGCTCCATATTGAATGGAAATGCTACGCAATTTGAGGATGCAATGATTACTATATGCCAAATGCAAATGATGAACTCTGGCTGGGGAGCCAAAAGATCAAACGCTCCCACCCTGTGGGGAGACTCTGCTTGAGGAATACTCTGCGGGGAGAGCACCGACTTCTCACTCGTCCTGGAGAAATAACACTGTTGCTGGGGAAAGGATAGACTCCACTAGGGACATCCTTCATAGGACCCAATCCACTCAGGGACTCCGCTTAGGGAATAAACAAAGCGACTTTGCTGAGGACTACCCAACGGCGACTACGCTGAGGAACCATCAATACTACTCCACCGGGGAAAGTAAGCAAGGCAACTCGCTGGGGGAGTAACAAATCAACTTTGCTAGGGATAATCAGGCGACTCCACTGGGGAAAGCCGACCAATCCACAAGTAGGATAAACTCTGCTTTTGGGAAATAAATGCTACTCCGCTGCGGACGACCCACCCAATCCACAGGTAGGATAGACTCAGCTTGGGGATGCAGATATCATTCCGCTACGGAAAACGCATCCAATCCATAGGTAGGATAAACTCTGCTGGAGATAAATTTCTTTGAACCCGCTCCACTCGGGGACTCGCTGAGGAAAATCATCAACACCAACCTCTACTCAGGGACTCCGCTAGGGAAAATAACTCTGTCGGGGATAACACACCAACTCTGCTGAGGAAGAGCAAAATGCTGGTGGGGAAAGTAATATATCGGCCTCTGTGCTGGGGGGAGACATACACAACCCTGCTAGGGATGAGCGCTCACGACCACGCTGGGGATAACAGTACTTCAAACCCGACTGCTGGGGAACAACACTCCACTGACACCTTCGCTGGGGATACCACATCCTTCATACTCAGTGGGGATCTCAACTGGGGAATACACCCACTTCCAGGCCTGCTGGGGATAGGCAATCCTTAGATCTGCTGGGGATAGAAGACAATATCCAAAGGCGTCTCTGCAGGGGAACATAGGTCTGACAACTTCCATACTGGCTTGGGAAATATCTGCTGTGGACACATCCCTACAGATGACAACCTGCAAAACAGCACAGCAAAATGCCCCAGGGGATACATGGACAAGATACGCTCAAGTGTCTTCAACATTCAAAATGATTTTCAAATGTTTTATCTTTCTGCAAGTTATTGTTTAGCCTTCATGTTTTTATATGCAATGTTTATCAAAAATTCGGATGTTTTTGCAAACAAAACGGTAAAATAAAAACAGGAGAGCTATTTATCTGAATAACGACTTTTATTGATTGGAAAATGGGCCTGAAAAGGCGAATACATTGGGAAGCAATTCCTAGAAAGAGTTAATTGCGCACAAAAGGAAAAATTTATCCTAATGGCAATGTGAACACGACATCCATTATTTCCCAATTCTGTTATAACTCACAGATCATCAGTTTTCCTCCCAACTTCCTTGCTTTCTGAGAAGAATGACTGGACCGATCACATCTTTCGAGATGGCAGACGACAAAGCACAATGAAGTACAGATAACTCGGACTGTAGTCTTCGCTCTAATCCCTCTTTTGGTTGGACCGCCCTTTCAGGTTTTCGATCCACCGGGATACCCATTTTTGCCTAAGCCGCCCTTGCGGGTTTTCGACTTACCGGGTGTACAAATTCTTTTCATTTTTATCCCTAATTTTTGCCCGAACCTTTTCTTTCTGTTTTCTGGTTCGCCGGGATGCCCTTTTTTGCCTGGACTCTTTTATTCTTTTTGTCCAGCGGGTCAATTTATGCGAAGTATTTTTTGACTACATCTGAGTTAACAGGGGACGGGAAATCTTCACCATCCATAGTTGTAAGCATCAAGGCTCCACCGGAGAAAACCTTCTTCACAACATATGGACCCTCATAAATAGGAGTCCACTTGCCCCTGTTATCTGTACCGGGAGGAAGGATCCTCTTCAAAACTAGATCACCGATCTGATAGCTTCGAGGATGCACTTTCTGATCAAAGGCTCGCTTCATCCTTCTCTGATACAACTGCCCATGGCACACAGCTGCTAGCCGTCTCTCTTCGATAAGGCTTAACTCATTAAACCTTGTTCGAATCCACTCGGCTTCGTCCAACTTAACATCTAACAAAACTCTCAGAGAAGGAATCTCCACTTCAACAGGTAGGACTGCTTCCATACCATACACAAGGTAGTACGAGGTTGCCCCGGTCGACGTACGTACTGAGGTACGGTACCCATGCAAAGCGAAAGGCAGCATCTCATGCCAATCCTTGTACGTCACGACCATCTTCTGCACAATCTTCTTGATATTCTTGTTTGCCGCCTCTACATCACCATTCATCTTCGGTCTGTAAGGAGAAGAATTGTGATGTTCAATCTTGAAATCTCTGCAAAGCTCTTTCATCATCTTGTTATTGAGATTCGAACCATTATTAGTGATGATTCTCTCAGGAACCCCATAACGACAGATGATTTCTTTCTTGATGAACCGGGCAACCACTTGTTTGGTAACGTTAGCATAGGAAGCTGCATCCACCCACTTGGTGAAGTAGTCAATCGCAACCAAGATGAAGCGATGTCCATTCGAAGCAGTAGGCTCAATCTTCCCAATCATATCAATCCCCCACATGGCAAACGGCCAAGGCGAGTTCATGACATTCAGAGGGCTTGGTGGTACATGCACCTTATCAGCATAAATCTGACACTTATGGCACTTCCGAGCGTATTTGAAACAATCGGATTCCATAGTCATCCAGTAATAACCGGCTCTCAACAACTTCTTCGACATTGCATGACCGCCAGCATGGGTACCAAACGAACCCTCGTGCACTTCCTGCATCAACATGTCTACTTCGTGTCTATCCATGCATCTGAGCAAGACCATGTCAAAATTCCTCTTATACAACACATCATCCTGATTCAAATAAAAGCTTCCAGCTATCCTTCTCAGGGTTTTCTTGTCATTCTTTGACGCACCTTCAGGATACTCCTGGCTCTTGAGGAAGTTCTTGATATCAAAGTACCACGGCTTCTCATCAACAACAACAGACTCGGCTGCAAACACATACGCAGGCCTCTCGAGTCGATTCACTGCAACATGTGGCACATGATTCCACCAATGAACTTTGATCATAGAAGACAAAGTAGCCAAAGCATCAGCCATCTGATTTTCATCCCGGGGGACATGATACAACTTCACCTTCTTGAAGAACGTCAGTATTCTTCTGGTGTAATCTCTATAGGGAATCAAATGCGGCTGGTTAGTAGTCCAATCTCCATTGACCTGATTGATCACTAGAGCGGAATCTCCGAAAATGTCCAGCATTTTGATCCTCAAATCAATGGCTTCTTCTATCCCCATGATACAAGCCTCATACTCAGCTTCATTGTTGGTGACGTCAAAAGTCAATCTGGCAGAAAAAGGTATATGAGCACCTTTAGGATTGATCAGCACTGCACCAACACCGTTACCATTCTCATTAACAGCCCCATCAAACATCAATGTCCACTTGTCATTAGGATCCGGTCCTTCCTCGACAAGAGGCTCTTCACAATCTTTCATCTTAAGATACATGATGTCTTCATCAGGGAATTCAAACATCATCGGCTGATAATCGTCAATCGGTTGTTCGGCGAGATAGTCTGACAAAATACTACCTTTGATGGCCTTCTGTGACGTGTACTGGATATCATATTCTGTTAAAATCATCTGCCAACGGGTAACACGTCCGGTGAGAGCCGGCTTCTCAAAGATGTACTTTACTGGATCCATCTTAGAAATCAACAAGGTAGTATGGTTCAACATATACTGCCTCAGTCGGCGAGCAGCCCAAGCCAAAGCACAACAAGTTTTCTCAAGCTGTGAATATTTGATTTCACAGTCGGTAAACTTTTTGCTAAGGTAGTATATGGCATGCTCTTTTCGACCAGACTCGTCATGCTGTCCCAATACACACCCCATCGAGTTCTCAGTCACTGACAGGTACATTATCAATGGTCTCCCAGGAACTGGAAGGATTAGGATTGGAGGTTTCTGTAAATACTCTTTTATCTTGTCAAAAGCTTTCTGACAATCATCAGTCCACCTGATTGCTTGATTCTTTCTTAGCAACTTGAATATAGGTTCACACGTGGCAGTTAGGTGGGATACAAACCTTGCAATGTAGTTCAATCTCCCTAAAAACCCACGAACCTGCTTCTCTGTTTTCGGTTCAGGCATTTCTCGAATAGCTTTGACTTTTGCTGGGTCAACCTCAATCCCTTTCTCACTAACAATGAAGCCTAGCAGCTTCCCTGATCTCACACCAAACGTACACTTGTTCGGATTCAGCCACAGTTTGAACTTTACCAATCTGTCAAACAACTTCTGCAAATTAACCAGGTGCTCCTCTTCTGTCTGCGACTTCGCAATCATATCATCCACATACACTTCAATCTCTTTGTGCATCATGTCATGAAAGAGAGTCGTCATAGCCCTCTGATAGGTAGCACCGGCATTCTTCAGCCCAAATGGCATCACCTTATAGCAGAACGTGCCCCAAGGTGTAATGAATGTCGTCTTTTCCTTATCTTCTGGCGCCATCTTAATCTGATTATACCCAGAGAAACCATCCATGAAAGAGAATACCGAGGATTGAGCCGTATTATCCACCAATACATCAATGTGAGGTAATGGGAAATCATCTTTCGGACTCGCTCTATTCAAATCCCGGTAATCGATACACATTCTGACTTTGCCATCCTTCTTCGGCACAGGAACGATGTTGGCCACCCACGGTGGATACGTCGTCACTGACAAGAAACCAGCATCGAACTGCTTTTGGACCTCTTCCTTGATCTTTACTGCCATATCAGGACTCGTTCTACGAAGCTTCTGCTTGACCGAAGGACAATCTTCTCTTAGAGGTAGTCTATGCACCACAATATCAGTATCCAACCTAGGCATATCTTGATAAGACCAGGCGAATATCTCCACATACTCTCTCAGCATCTCGATCAACCTGCTCTTGACCTCTGTCTTCAAAGCATCCCCGATCTTAATATCTCTTCTGGCATCCTCAGTACCAAGATTCACAATCTCCAACTCTTCCTGATGAGGTTGGATGACCCTTTCCTCTTGCTTCAACAATCTAACTAATTCTTTAGGGAGTTCACTGTCTTCCTCACTCTCCTCTTCAGCTTGGTAAATGGGATTGTCGAAATCATACTGAGCCATAACAGAACTGTTCATAGTAGATGCCGTGAAATCACTTCTGCATGTTTAATGCTTTGTTTTAGAAAAAGAGTTCAATAAAGTCACAAAAATAAAAACATTGCCATTTTTATTTTTTTGAAAAAGTGAAAACAAAAATAGAAAGACAAGGATAACAAAATTGTTTGCAAAACGTCCTTTATTAATAATAATCATTGAAAACACATGATGGCCCTACAATGAACCACTACGCCTTGGGTAGAACGTAGGGTTTTGTGCAGAATGAGAAAACAAAAGAAAATTACTCTGTTGGAAGAGTAACTTGGACTACATCTTCTGCTGTCCAATTGCTGATCACTTCCCCTGGTGCACGCGGGCGAACCCAGTTGTCGAGATCATAATCATTGTCACCATCTTCACTACTGGCCGCAAAGACGTCACCGTGATTCATCAGCCCAACGCTGGTAAAGGTACTCGGACCTGCTTGCACACCCTGCTCCGCTTGTAAAGGTTGATAGCCAATACCGAATTTATCCTCTTTGACCGGAAAATCCACCATCTTGCCCCAGCCTTCAGCCTTGCCAGAGTCAACAACCTCTTTGGCCTGCTTGTAAGATGCAATCGAAGCACCCGACTTCCTCTGGTCAGCAAACGCCACCCCCTCGAGAGCAACAGTCTCAAATGCCTGGCATAAAGTCTCATGGATCTCACCATCCACCTCTACATATTTGAACGAGGATAGGTGACTCACCAAAATATCTTCTTCGCCACACACGGTCACAATCTGACCATTCCAGACATACTTGAGCTTCTGGTGAAGAGTTGACGAAACTGCCTCTGCTGCATGAATCCATGGACGCCCCAACAAACAACTGTAGGCGGGCTGAATGTCCATAACATAGAAGATGATATCGAAAACCTCTGGACCTATCTTCACAGGCAAGGTAACTTCACCAAACATAGAACGTTTGGATCCGTCGAATGCACGAACGATGAGGTCACTAGGAGTAAGCATAACCCCTTCGACAGATATCTTCTTCAGAATTTGCTTGGGCAAGACATTCAGCGACGAGCCGGTGTCGACCAACACGTGAGATAACACAACACCCTTGCACTCCATAGTGATGTGCAAGGCTTTGTTATGATTGCGACCCTCAGGCGTTAAGTCTAGGTCAGTGAAACCCAAACCATTCCTGGTGCTCACGTTGGCAATCACACCCTCCAGCTGGTTGACGGAAATCTCTTGAGTAACATACGCCATATTCAGCATCTTCAGCAAGGCGTTACGATGCGCCTCAGAGCACAGCAGCAAAGAAAGAATCGAAATCTTGGACGGAGTCTGATTAAGCTGATCTACAATCTTGTAGTCACTTTTCTTAATAATCCTCATGAACTCCTCCACGTCCTTCTCGAATGAACCCTCAGGCACCTCCTTCTGAGCCGGTTCCTCATCAACAACAGCCTGTTTGCCCTTCGACTTAGCAGAAGCCTCAGCATTGGCATCCCTCAACGGTTGGGGAGCAAACAGTCGTCCGCTGCGAGTAAAGCCTCCTGGTCTACCGACATTTTCCACAACGGGACTCACAACCACACGAGTTTTACTGACTGGCACACCAATTGTCACGGGCGCTTGATTCGATGGCCTGACCCGATTCTCAGCCCTTCTGTTGCTACGGTAGGAGTTGTCGTATTTCCACGGAACAGCCCGACTGTCAACAGCCCTTCTGACCGGAGCGACGATAGTTGTTGGGTTACTGGCAGTTACTGGTGCAGAGATGGTAACAGGATTACCACTTGTTGCAGGCGCACTAACCCTCTGACCACGTCCTTCAGACGGTTTGAAAAAGATAGTGACAGTGGACACTGCCCCACGATCTCTATTATCAGCCCGGACAAACTGCAAACAGCCCTCGTTTATCAAACCCTGAATACCAACCCTCAACTGGTCACAACCATTATCTGACTCAGCACAACCCACATAGTTCTCATCACAGCCCGGGTAAACACCCCCATTCAGCAAACGGCCTTTGACAACAAGCAAAGAAGTTTGAACATCTTCCACCCTAACAACAAGATCTTCAGCTTCAACCCCTTCAATATTGTTCACCCGGTGGGCACCATGCGCAGGCATATGGTTATTTACAACATTCGGCACAGGAGCGAAGTTGATAGTCTTGGCATCAATCAAGTCCTGGACTTTATGGTGGAAAGCCCTGCAGTTCTCTCTGTGGTGTCCCGGTGCACCGGAGTGAAAGTCACAACGCACATTGGCATCATACCCAGGTGGTATTTTTGTCAACGGCGCCATGGTCCTTAGTTCCACAAATCCTAGTCTGAGCAACTCCGACAGTAACTCAGCATAGGTCATTGGCAAGGGATCGAAACGTCTATCAGGCATCCTCTGCCTCGGCTGATACGGACGTTGTTGTTGTTGTTGTGGCATTTGTTGTTGAACCCTTGGTTGTTGCGGTTGTTGACGTTGTTGAGGTGCAGGAATTGTCACTGCAGCAACCTGACGGTACTGATTTCTGTTCTGATTTCTGCGGTGTTGAACAACATTAGTCTCACCCTCTCTTCGGCGAGGTGCCCCAGCAAAAGGTTTCTTGGATGACGAGGAACCAACATCTTGAATTTTGCCAGCCTTGATCAAGCTCTCTGTCCTCTCCCCAAAGATAACCACATCTGAAAAACTACCGAATGGGCAGCTCCCTATTCGATCCATAAAAACACCTTGAAGTGTGCCAATGAACATATCAGTTAACTCCCTTTCCAGCATAGGGGGTTGAACTCTCGCAGCCAATTCACGCCACCTCTAGGCGTACTCCTTGAAGCTTTCTCCAGATTTTTGACAAAGACTCTGCAGCTGAGTCCGGCTAGGCGCCATGTCCATGTTGTGCTTATATTGCCTCAAGAAGGCCTCACCCAGATCCCTCCAGCAACGGATAGAATCTCTCTTTAGCTCCATGTACCAGTCCAAAGAAGCCCCAGATAGACTATCTTGGAAAAAATACATCCACATCTTTTCATCATCGGTATAAGCAGAGATTTTCCGATAATAAGCCTGCACGTGGGGGCGAGGGCAGGAAGTGCCGTTGTACTTGTCAAAAGAAGGTGCTTTGAATTTATAAGGGATCCTCAACCCCTCTACTAGCCCCATATTCGTAACGTCAAAACCCAGGGAATTCTGACATTCCATGGCTCTTATCTTCTCAGCAAGGGCATCGACTTTCCGATCCCTATCCTCAACTCTTCCAACCACTTCATCGTCTTCACTCAGCAGTGTGAACATGTCCTCTTGTCTGTCGACAATAGGAGCAAGATGATGAACCGGAGCCCGGGTAGCTCTAACATTGACAGTCTCAGCAGCAAGAGGCTGTCCATTAATCCTTATTCCTCTGAGTTCATCCCTGACGGCATAGTCGTTAGCGGGAGCAGCAACATTGACGTTCTCATGAGCAGGTGCAACAACAGGTGAAGCACGGTTGGACGTCTGAATCACGGTCTCTTGTCTCTGAACCAGGGCTCGAAGCTCCTCCTGACCTTGCGCAACACCTTGCATCATTGTCATAAACTGGGCCATGTTCGCCCTCATCTCAGCCAACTCGGTCTGAACCTGATCCATACTTCTCTTTTGATTGAGTCTGGTTGAATACCGGTGCGGTCTCTGATCAGCTATCCTGCCTGACACAGGAATCAGAGTGAGAAGTCACGAGCAAGAACACCTGTTATGCAATATGATATGAATATGATGCTAATGCATATGATGCACATGATATGATCATTTCTCAGGCATTCAAAGAGCCTGATTCATCTTCAAAAGATGGAAACCTGCAGCAAACATAGAAACCCAGGAACAAAATACACAGGAGCAAAGAGTACAGAGTAAAACCAACAATCTCATCTATAAATGAGCAACATGGATCATACAACAAAGATCCAAAGATCCAACAAAGTACAACAATGAATCCCACCCAACAAACCTGGGGGTGATTCTTAACATAAACATCAGGAATACAAGCTAAGACAAACGACTTCCAGGAATGAGCGTCTTCATGTAGTGACACTGGTCTATCAACAGTTCACACTCTGAACATTCTGGCAAAGGAGTGATCTTCTCCTTCAATTGTCTTCTAAGCTCTACAACTTCTGCTCTAAGTTGGTTCTCTGATGCTAGTCTCTGGTCGACTTCCTTCTTCAACTGGATATCTTTGTCTCTGAGTTGCTTCTCCAAGTCTCTGATCTTCTTCTGATAATTGGCCTCAACTCTCTTCAATCTCAAACACTCTTTGTGCTCTGCATTCAGCAAGTTCTCCATCTCTGCATAAGATCTCTTCTTTCTCCTTACTCCCCCAACATCTACACTCTGGACATCTCTGAGTTGATGAGTCAGGTTCAACCTATCAGCTTTGGCTTGATACAACTCCATCTGGGCATCTTGCTCTTTCTCCTTCAATCGGCGATTCTCCATCAAGGCTTGCTTGTACTGCTCAGCAGGTACACTCTCAGCAAGAATCAAAGGTGGTTGCACTTGCAACGGGTTCATCCTATCATAGGGCAACAGCAAAGTTTCCACTCTCTTCTTGACCCAATCAGTGTAATCAGGCATAGCAATGGCAAACTTCTTCCCTAAGATAGATCCATCCTGGATACCAATAGACTTCCAAGCTCTTCCTATCTGCTCCAATCTAGCAGGGTCGCTTCGCTTCTCAAAATACACACTCTCAGCTATCTCAGCATCAAGTGGTCTTCCACTCATCACGAACCCCAACTGGCGAAGAGAAAGAACTGGGTTGTAGTTGATGCAACCCTTAGCCCCTACAAGTGGCACATTCCGGAATTCTCCACAACTCATGATAACATCACGCACATCCATCCGGTACGACTGCCATCTGATATCATAAGAGGTAAGAGACATAACCCTCTGAGTCCACCTATGCGTACTCTGAGCATCCACAAAAGGTCCACTGACTGGCAGGAGAGACATGAACCATCTGAGCAAAAGTGGGAGACAACATCTGATAGCTCCACCCCTACCATGCCTACTGTGGATAGCATAGTAAGTGTCAGCTAACAGAGTAGGAACTGGATTTCCTCCAATAAAGATAATGACTGCAGCCTAGTCTACAAAGTTGGGCATACTCGGGAACAAGACGATCCCATAGATCATGATGGCTAACTGAGCATGAAAAGCTTCCCAATTCCCCTTCTCTGCTTCTCCTCTAGCAATCCTCAGCAAGAACTTCAAAGGCAATCCTACAGCATCCCCACTGGATCTCCAATTATCACTGACTTCTTTGACACTCAGATGAAAAGCTCTGGCAACAACCCTGAAGTCAACCTCCTTCGGAACGTCCAAGAAAGGAACCTGATACCGGATCGGAATATTCAGCAGAATGGAGTACTCTTCGAGAGTAGGCGCCAACTGATAATCATGAAAGGTGAAACAACGGAGCTCTGGGTCGTAAAACTGTAGAAGAGTCTGCAACGGCACTGGATCAACTACCATCCTCAACAGTGTCAACAAATCCCCATACTGATCAACAAACCCCCTCTGATTACCACTGGTCACAAAGCTGCTCAGCTCTATCAGAGATGTCAAAGGCTCACGGTGAAAAATGTAGGAACAAGTCTTCCGCTTCGGCTCTGGAACTGTTGCCATCTCTATCAATGAACAGACTCTGGAATGTACCTAAGAAATGATATGCATGTAGAGATTAGCTTTTTCTTTTTTCTTCTTTTTTTTTATTGCGTATATTTTTTTTTTTGAAAATAAATATGCTATGATGCAAATGATGCAGACAAGACTGGCAGGCTGTTCAATCTCTGAACACAGGATCAAAGCTTCGGCTTGAACTCGGAACCCCAATTCATCTGAAACCCAAAGTCATCTGGTCTGAAACCCAAAGTCATTTGATAAACTGTCATCTGAAGAACCAAGAGTCACCAACAGGAACACAAGTCACCAACAAGTCACCGACAAGTCACCAACTGTACCTGTAATACGGATCATTCCCTCCCCACTCACGGGTCTCATCTAGGCCAGGGTAAGGTCGAGAGAAATGCAGGATAAACAACCCTTTCAAGAATATCATCCTGTGCACACCCGATGTATGCACCGATAATACCCCATCAGAGTCTGAACTACTCGTGATATCAATGTTCCGCTAAGTGGCGCATACCACCCGCTTCCCATGAATCACTCTGTTCCAAGGTTTCCTAGATTTCACTCATAGCCTGGGTATTGGGCCTTTTACCTCGAGTAACTCCCACCCCAACAGAGAGACAACACAGCACAGCCAGCACAGACGAACATGAATGAATGCAAACATTAATGCACACAAAAATGCAAACAATAAATAAATGAATGCAATAAATAACAGTAAACAGCAACCAAAACCCTAACCTAGAGAGAGCTAGGAGAGACTCTCTTAGGGAAGATGGACCAGCAAGAGGTCAACTTCTCTTTTCCCCAGCAGAGTCGCCAGCTATCGCATTACGAGAAAAACCGGCAGGAAAACAAAACAACAAAGCCGCCACCGTGCGTTATTTATCCCAAAAGAGGGAAAGGAAACGCTCGAAGTAAACCTAGGAAAGACGTGGTCTCGCTACCAAAGAGATGGGATCGGGAGTCGGTTATGCGAAGGGAAGGTATTAGCACCCCTACGCATCCGTCATACTCGACGGGATCCACGCACAAAAGGAAGGAATATGGTTGCTAAAAAACTGCTCACAAACAAACACACTGGCTGAAAGAGACACAAGAAAACAAAAGAAACTGACTCGGCAGGATATCGCGTCCTGGGCCTACGTAGTCTGTTATGCACAGACATCAGAGTCGACGTAGTTCGGACTAGGGGAAAACGTGCTCGCTAGGATGTCGCATCCTATGCATACGTATCTTCTCGGACTAGAGAAGAATCAGAGCACTCGTAGCTCGGCTAACGCACGCCAAATAAAACCACGCAGGAAATCGACTGCCATTCGCTGGGTTTACGTCAAACTCCTACACAAAACAGGCAAACATGGAAACCGAATGCCAATCGCTGGACTTACGTCAGACTCCGAACCAAACACACGCACACTGGAAACCAAATGCCAATCGCTGGACTTACATCGGACTCCAAGCACACAATAAGAGGATACGGAATGCCAATTGCTGGGCTTACATCCATCTCCTAACACACACAAAAGACAAAGCAAAAAGGGTGCCCGGAGAGATCAGCTCATCTCCTGCCTACGTACCTCATCTGGTATGAGGATCAGGGCGACGTAGTTCCCCTACGCAGGGACAAAGGACTAGCCTAACCAGATACAAAGGGAGACACAACTAGGGAGACTACGACTCGAGCCTAGATGTTATCATGCATATCATCCCTAAGTTAAGGTTGATATCTAACTTGCACAGGGAGCAAGCTATCCTAATCAGCACAGGCAAAGCGAACAATCACACAAATACCACACACTATATACACACAAAGTGGGCTCACACAAGGGTTAGGCTGTGAAACACAAGCCAACTGTAATCGGGTGAGGTTAGCTCTTAACCCTAACATTGAGAGTTAGGGTGAAGCAGATGAAATGGAAAGTGAAGATAAGACTTTACAGCTCTTATCCCTAGCCTGGGAGAGCTTTAGACAAAAGGATGTGCGGGTTCAAAAAGTGGGAACCCTTCTACACATATGACTGACACAACTGTACAAGGATCTTGGGTTAATATCCACAATGCATCAACACAAGGTGTGTGAGCAAAGGATTGACTCAACAGAATAGCAGGAGATGGATTGCACATCTCTTGTATCTTCCAATTGCCTTATCAAAGGTCTTTGATATGTACAGGGACAAAGGTAAACAAACACAAGCATTGCCTCTTAAGGAGGATTTCAGACCGGTGCCTGGCCAAGTAACAGGCCAGGTCTTCCAGACTACATGGAGTTAGAGTCATTATACCTCAATGCTCAAGCTATCAAGCAAAGCAAAAGCAAGTTCACAAAGGAACTATAGCAACTAAGGTACCTGATAACAATCCAACATAATCAGTACAAAACTCAAACAAAAGTCAAACAGACAATGGTCAATAGTTAACTGTACACAGTCAAACAACAATCAAGCAAAGCAATGCACAAAGGTGCAAGCCACAAGGCCTAAGTACAAGTCTCAAAGCCTACAAAACAAACTCAAGGTTAGTCATAAACAAGCAATGGACCAACTCCAATTGAGTGCACATCATCAAGTATAAGCAATTGTGCTCTTTGACCTAAAATGAAGCTCAAACATTAAGCACTAACCACTAGGACAAGGCCTAGGGTCAAAGAGGGAGCAATAAACCAAAACAGAACATGAAAATTGACAATAATCCAGCTTAATCAAATAAGAACAATGTCCAAGTGGTCTCATGTCAATATCATCAACCAATTTCATTTCATAAAGCCTTTAGTACCAAGCATGTAAATTGAAAGCTCATAGAACCAAACAGAATGAATCAATCCACATCAACTCAAAAACAATTCAATAAATCCCAAGAAAAATCATGGCTAAATAGCATTCATCATAGGATCATCACAACAAAATTCAAGTCATTTGGATAAGTGGAAGCATCTCAAATAAAATCCATAAGGCAAGGCAAGGCAAAATAAGCTCAAAGGAAACACAAATTCATGCATCAACTTCACACAAGCATAAAACAGAATCCAAACATGATAAGGACATCAAACCAAAGCCATGGAAAACTTCAAGGTGTCTAGAATATATGTGCAAAATTTCAGGTCCATCCAATAAACATCAAGAATTTCACAAATCATAGAAGTTCATGACTCTCAAAAAGTCCACAAATGGTAAAACAGAAGAGAAATTCTCAAACAAATTGGAAATGCACTCAACAATTCTACAAAAATGCATACTCAATCTTAACATCCATAAGTATCATCATACAAAAATTCAGGTCATTTGAAGTTTATATGGCATGGAAAATAAAATCAGAAAATTGGACAAGAAATGGTGTGACACACATTGTCACACCTACATTCATCATAGCATATCTCCACAACCAGAAATGATAAAATCACAAACTCAATTCCAAAATGTCCCTAAGGATCTCTAGTTTACACATGCAAATTTTCAGCTTCATTGGATTAAGCATCATTATTTCACAAAAGGAATGGCAAGCAAGGTGCAAGAAATGACATGCATGAACAAATCCTAGGTTAAAAACAATTCCAACCGTGCACAAATCATGGAAAAATATCCATAAAATAGGAGACGTGATAAGGATCATTGTGAAAAAAACCTCACATCAATTGGACAATTATTCATGAAGATATGGATTTTCGAATGTAAGGAAAAAATAAAAAAACAATGGAACAAGGCATGTGAACATGGTAGCATAAAGTGAAAAATGCCAAAGCCTAAAATGAGACTGTCTTGGAGGAGGATTCAAACACATGACGAATTTTAATTGAGCGCCTAAGCTAAACGCCGCATTTCATTTTATTGAAACGCTGGCCAATCAGAAACCAACACCTGGACCAATACATGGCGGTAAACACAAAATTACATGCAGAACGCGCAAATGAAGATCTAACATGCTTCTGGCATCAAAACCCTAGCGTGTTCATAGTGTTCTTCATCAAAATTCCAGGCGATGAACAAATGTCTCAGAAATCAACAAACAATACACCAATAGCCTCGTCTTAGCATGCACATCAACAATCTAAGATCCATTTGCCCTAACTCTCACTATCATGCTTGGATCGAGTCAAATAAAGTTTGCACATCAAAATTAAAATCACAATAACTTCCTCGATTCTTGATGAAATGCAACGATTCAAAGCGCAGACTACTCTACAATCAAAGATCTATCAAAAGCCTAGCATAATTTCATGAATCTTGATCATCGAAAACTGACCTTAATTGAAGTGCAGTAGTGGAATCGTGACCTTCGAGCTTTGCAATGCTGAAACAGAAGCTCTACAACTCTTGAATGGATGAATGTATGAAGATCCAATGCTCAGTCTTGCTCGATCTTGCTCAAATCAACAGCTGCCATGGATGATGCTAGCTTCAACAGTTCTTGATTCAGCTTCGAAAATGATGATTCCTTGCTTGCAGAAGATCCAATAGCACTTCTGGATGAGGAATCAATGAAGAAAATAACAAAGGATTTGAAGAATTTTTCAAAAAAAAGTGAGAGCCAAAATTTGTGAAACTTGGAGAATTGGATCTAGATCTGGTTAGAATGAAATGTTAATCACATTTTCTGTTTTGATTATGCATATATATGTGCTGTTAATCAAGTTTGCTAATCAAGGTTAAGCCAAATGCAAGTGTTTAATGAAAATGCAAGTGTTTGTGCAAAATTGCTAATTCACCTCATGTGCATGGAAATGCTGCTACAGTACACGAGTTCTTGTTCAATTCACCTCCAAATATCATTTTTAGCCAAATGCCAATGTTGGAATGCATGGAAAATGCTTAATTATCAAATTGCACTTTTTCCCTCCAAATTCAAATTGAATTCAAGTGAAAATGTCAATACTTTTGTGATGAGAATTGATGAAATATGATGCATGAATTGGATAGAAGAGATCAAGAGTGAAATGTAGCAAAAAACCCCACTCCATTAGGCCTTTTGCTGTGAAAGTTATCCAAGCTTGAAGTTCAAAATCCATTGATAATGATTTGATCATAATTTTTCAACCACACATGAGAAATTCATGTTCTTTGACTTTTTGGAAAGGTGAGAGCAAGATCTTCAACTTTCATGTTGGGCAAAATTTCATTTGAAGCTTCCTTGGACATGTAATATTGAGGAGAAGACCTTTCCATTTTTGGCAATTTGAAATTACAGGTCACTTACTATTTTTGGAAACTTTTCACCTGACCTCAAATTCTTCAATGTTGATCTTTGACATGTCAAATGAGACTTATATGGACATGAATGAGGCCTCTCTAACCATCTCCCCTCTTCAAATCCATGATTTCATGCACAGTTGACTTTGTTTGACTTTCTAGGGTTTCAGATGAATTGATCAATGACTGATGACTTTTGAACACCCAACCTTTAGCCAAACCACTTAAAAATGATCCCTAGGTCATATGAGCTTGTTGAACCAACCCTAGGGCTTTGCTTCAATAGAGAATGCACTTGCTTGCTTGCTTGACTGGATCTCCTGACCAGTCCTGACTGATGATTTGCACTAGGCAAATGGACAATGCAATGCTATGCAGTGGACAATGTAATGTTAATGACCTAACATGAAAATGTATGTACAAAATGGGAGGTTCAAATTTGAGGTGCTACACCCGGAAGGGCGGCTTAGGTAAAAATGAGCGTCTCGGTGGATTGAAAACCCGAAAGGACGGTCCAGGAAAAAGTTAGAGACATTAAAAAAAATGAATATACATATCCCGCTAGATTGAGTACCTCACCCTGGGGAAATCTAGGCAAAAATTAGGGATTTGGCAAGTAACTGCATCTAGACAAGATTTTGCTCTACAATTGTCATCTGTCAAAGATTCTCGCTCAGTCATCGTCAACTGAAGCTTCAAATACAGTGGATTCAGAGTTGGTGAAGAAACGATCATTATGTTCAATGTAGCCCTTTTTCCATGTATATCACAAATTTCAAATTTGTAAAGATCCATGGAGTCTCGCCATTTGCAGACCACCATTCTATTAAATAAATTTGAGCATTTATCCAATTCTTGGCACTCTTATTTGTTTCTGCTTAACAAATGTTTGCATGTTTTAATTGATAAATATCGTTGTTTTAAACAAATAAATTTTTCATAAATAAATTATTTTAAACAAAAGGAACATTCACAATGACTGAAAGGATAAGTGGAATGTCCTTAGTGCTTTCCCAAGGATAGTATGATTACCAAAAGGTAAGACATTTGTTCATATTCAGGCATGTTTATATCCTTTTCATCAGCTTTCAATTATGTTCTCAGCTGGAAGTTGTATAGAGCAATTGGTGAAGAGTCTATTCCCCTTTTCATCCCCAGCATGTCACGTGTTGACGAAGGATTCTTTGCCGATTCCCTCAGCCAAAGCAGTTCCTTTGAGAATCTTGGCATTTTATCCCCAGTGGGCTTGCCTAATCTGAGCTTGATAATATGTATCTCCTCTAAGTCTGGAGATTTCTTCCAGTACTAAGAGAGGATGTGGAAGATATGTTGTTTCCTTCCTAGTGGATGCAAATTGTTCTTTCTTCCCTTAGCAGAGTTTCCTCTTCAGCAGATAGAAGGGAGTGTTTTGATTGGTGTGCATCTGGTTGGTGTTTGTTCCCCATAGAATTTCACATCATTCCTCGATAAATTCCCCCAGTAGAGTTTTTTCTACGGCGGATCATATTGATTTTCCCCCAGTAGTTTTTTGATTGGCAGTTGTGACTTTGCCTGTCCCCAACTGTGATCGTTGTTTTCCCGTGTATGATCATCCCCACCAGAGCTGAGTTCTCCTGTAGGCCTCACCCTTCTTGCTGAGATGTTATGTCGGATGTCCGTTCGTGATTCTTGAACCCGTTTGTGTTAGATATGTCTGGCTGTCAGCATTAATCATACACAAATCATGCATATACATGCATAATCATAGCATTCAGATATTCATGATTGCATTTTTTTTCCATATATCTTTGCTTGTTATCCGCTGCTATTGGTGAATTGTTCTTCCCCAAGCAGATGTTGGTGTCTGATCTCTCCATATAGAGTCAGCCCCATAGGCAGAAAGTGTCTATCTTTCCCTCTTTATTCCCCACTGAGTTATGTCCTCGTGGATGATTATTGTTTCAGTTTCCTCCCCAGTTATGTATCGGGATGGAATTACTCCCCTGAGATATATCCTCATTGGGTTGAGTCTGGTTTGATTGTGTCTTTCTAGTTTGTTCCTGGATTGACTCTCCTTTCTTGTTGTCCTGTAGTTCCCTGTGGTTTAGTTGCTCAATTGCTTAGTAACCAATAATTGTTCATCCCATTTCCCAGCGGATTTTGTGGCCTTCTACCTAGTAACCGGTAGTTGTAAGTCCTACTTTTGTGGTTTTCTACCCAGTAACCGGTAGATGTAATCCCCTATTTGTTGGTTATCTTTACCCAGTAACCGGTATCGATATTCTTTCATTTTTGAGTATACCACCCAGTAACTGGTGATATATCTCTTGATTAATTGCTTTTGTTAGGAAATTTATCCCTTGCGAGTCATCTTTCGTTTACCTTGTTTGGTAATGATTGTTTTTCCTTCTGATTGGTCATCATTTTATACCCAGTAGCCGGTATCCCGATGTCCTTTCTTTTCGGTCGATTTATCCTTCATTAACCCAATAACCGGTTGTGGATAATCTTCCATGTGAGCATGTTATCTACGTTATGACGGTAATAAATAATATATCTCATGCGCTCTTCATTCGAAGTCTTTGTTCTTCCCTAGTCGGGTAAGATTTGTATTTCCTTGCGGAATCGAATGCCCATCCTGTAAGTCGAGTTTGCTTTTTCGGCCCTCCTTTCGGATGATGAGTGTCTTGGATATGTTCCCAATTCACGCCCGGTTGGTCACCTATTATATGCCCGGTAACCGGTATCCCTGGTGTTCCTTCCTTTTGCTCCCTATTATGACTTTTTGTCCCCTGCGGAGTCAGATTTTCCTGAGTTGAGATATGCCTTTTAGGTCCTCCTCAGATATTTCGGATGATTGATATCTCTCACCCTTATACCGGTCTTAGATACTCTTTCTCCTTGAGCGTGTTGTTCTCTCACGCAGTAACCGGTGCTTTAACAACATGTTTCCCTTTGAGTTTATTACCCGATAACCGGTAATATCTCGTTGTCTCTTCCTCAGCTGAGTCCTTTGTGGACATCCCTGTCTGAGTCCGGATTTTTATCCGAAGTATCCCTTGCGGATAGTCTTGCTGTATTGGCATATTCCCCAATACATGCATCTTTGCGTCAGCTCGAGTCTTTCCATTGATTTATTTTCATGAAATCCCTTTGTATCTCCTAGCAAGTTTTCAAGTCGTGACCTGCTCACGCATTTTACCTTATTTTCCCCCAGATTCTCTGTCTACCTAGTGAGTGCGTTACTCCTATGGATTTTTCAGTTTCTCCCGATTTCTTTTTCTTTGTGGCAACTATTCCCCATAAAGATTTTACTTTTTTGATGCATACATTTGCATCATGAGGTCTCTTAGGGATCAAAATTCGTCTCTTTATTATAATTTAAGCCCATTCTATCTCGTCGAGACGAAGATTTTAACCTTCATATCTCCGGCTAGAATGACCTTAAATAGGGGCATCTGTAAGACCCTAATTTTGACCCTAAGATCCCTCATGGCATCATATTGCCCAAGTGCATTGCGTCAAGGATCATAGCATGATTGACTCCTTAACCCTAGGGTTGGGACATGTTTGAGTATTTTTGAGACCACCAAGCACGATTGTATTATATATTATTGCTTTTCTTATTTGATTAGTAACCAAAAGCACAAATGTATGTCACTAACTCAATGCAATGCTCCTAGGAGGCTCCTAAGCTCAATGCAATGGCTAGATGAAGATGAGAAAAAGCATGACAATGGTCCACAATGCTCTTAATCATCATATATGTCTCCCAAGTATCTCAATTTTCCAATTTGATCAAGATAACCCAAAGGGCTTAAAGATTATTTCCCAAGGAAACCCTAATTCAATTGTGCTTTGATTGTGCCTTGCTCATGAAGCAACCTCAACCTATGATCAAATTTAATCAATGCAAGTTCTTTCATTCCATATTTTATGCATATATGAGCCTATTTGAGAATCCTCAATCATTCATTCATCAAGATTGGAAGTTTGGCCTTGAAAAATTGACCAGTCAAGTCATCTGACTAAATTGAGGATCATTGAGAAATAAGTTTTTAAGTGTTTGTCAAATTAAGATGACCCGAAGATAAATAATGTTCTTAAGAATCATATGAACAACTTTCATGTTCATCCAAAATCCATTTGAAACTTGGAAGATCATCATTCATTTCAAAACATTATAGGTCATTTTGACTGAAACCCTAATTTTAGGTCAACTTTCCAAGGACCTAACTTCCTGAATATTTATGATTTTGAAGTGAGACCAAATGCATTATAAACAGTAAGATGTATACTTCAAATGTTATGTTGGACAAAATTTAATAATCCTAAAAGAAATACATGTGATAATACAAAACATTATAGGTTACATCATAATTGCACGTCCAATTCCACTTCAATTGATCTCAGCATGGTTTAGCACCCATCATTGGGCCTCACATGCGCCTGTACAGGCCCATGCACCAAAGTTTAAATTTCCATGCACACGAGGGAACCATGATGCACAACCCTTTTCGGCTATAAATAAAGCTTCATTCTCACTCATTTCTCAACCTTGTGGAGACCTGAAATGTAGCAGCACTGAAGTCCCAACCATTACCAAAGGAATTTTCATATTTTTCTCTCTTTTTCAAGCTTGAAATTCAAAATCATTAGTTGATTTTCAAAGCTCAATTCCTTATCCTATCATCTCCATTACATCTCCAGAGTAGAAAGGGATCAAGATCATGAAGAATTCATGGCCTTAAGAGCTCTAATTCAGAGGTAGAACTTCAAACTTTTTGGATCTAGATCTTGCAATTTTATGTAGTTTTCTTTGGTTTGTGTGGTTTTCTGAAGTCCTCACACTTGAGGCAGGCCAATGGTGGTCTCAACTCTTCATTTCGTGCGTTTTCAATTGACACACCATGATCTTCCATCTCACATTTCTCTCAAAATAAGAAGAGTGAGGAAGATCCATGGGCACTGTGGTGATGTACATCACCTGAGCTTCGTTTTGATGTCCTTGTTTTTCATTTTCATTGCAAAAAATTTCTCTGCAAGTGGTGGCCGGATTCGTGTATCTCACCGGAGAAGATGGTGGTTTCCACCACCATCACCACGTGGTTGCCTTCCCAACCCTTAGATTGCTTGGCCACGTTCTAATGTTGACCATTCTTTATGTTTACTTATTTTAATGCAATATGCCGCGCGCTTGACTTATGTCCACCATGCGTCCTTACCTCTGAGCCTTTGATCTATGCCACGTCAATTAATGAGGTTGATCCTGTGGCGCTGGATTTTTCATTATTTCTATTTTCTTTTTAATTTCAGATAATTCCTTTTATATTCAAAAATTCATAAAAAAATTATTTGAAGTCACAAAAATATGAGACCAATTCCAAAAAATTTCTTGAAAAATCTAGTTTCATATTTTGATTTTTAATTATTTTTGTGATTTCATTTAATATTTTTTGTGAATTATTTGGTTTTTAATAGTTTTAATTCATTTTAAAATACTTTCTGATATTTGAAAAATATAAAAATATTTTCCTAACACCTATGGATCATGATAAGTCAATGAAAAATAGTCTCATCAATTTCTTATTTGATTTGAGATTTATTTGAAATTTTAATTCATATTGTGTTATTTTTCATTGTTTTTAATTATTTTTAAATAGTTTCTGATTTCCAAAATTGTTGAGAAAATTAGTCAAAGTTTATTTGGCCATGCTAGACCTATGGAAATTTAATTGGACTTGTTGAAGTTGATTTGAATTAAATTTGAGGTTTGACCATATTTTGATTATTTTATTTTGCATTTTATTTTAATTCAAAAAATACCAAAAATTATGATTGACTTGTTGACTTGTAATCTTCATTTCTTTTCTGTTTAGCATTGATTGATGATGACTTGGTTCACATTTGATCAATTGAGTTTGATACTTGAATTCTCTTTCCCTCCCTTTCATCTTCATCCCATTCTTTTCATCATTTAGCCAATGAGTTAATGTCTTATGGTTGATCTTGACAAATGAGAGGTTTAACCTTCTTTGATCCAAACCAAACACAACTTGATCCAAGATCAAGTGAGTTGTTTTGTGTGCAGGATATGTTGCTTCTTGGTCAAGCAAATAATCTAAAGTCCATACAAGGCCCTTCCCCTTTTGTTTTGGCATGGCAAGTTTATGGAGCTTGGCTTACTAGTCATGATCTCTAACTTGTGTTTATTTGCCTATAGTTTTATTGACCGATCTTAGATAGGTGTGACTACTACATTAGTCCACTTACGGTTGCTTAACATAGCGCTACATTGTCTTATGACAAACTAACATAACTTCATTAATTACTAACTTTAATTTGAGCATTTAATTTCTTGCTATTTAATTTAATGTCATTTATTTCTCGCTCATTATTCATATTGATTTTCACTTTGCTCACTTGAGCACATATTTTATGTTTATGTCATTTTTCTTTTGCTCATTTGAGCTCATTATTGTATATAAATATATTGTTGTCTTGTGATTGCTTTGTCTTTATTTTGTGTGAACCTAATGCAAAATGGAGAGAGGACTTAGGATTAGGACATACCCATGCTTAAAGGAGTTCAAGAGCAACTGGCCTCATGCCTTTAGAATGCTAAACTTGTTGAAGAGCAACTAGGCCTCATGCTTTTAGAATGCTAAATTTCAAAGTTGACTTTAAAGGACTTCTCATCTAAACTTATTCTTTGTCCATTCCCCTTATTGTGTTGTGAACTTTTTTATGTTTGCTCTTGTGTGGTAGGGATTCCATCTTGAGATAGTAAAGAGGACCATTGTCATGAGTAGCCAAGTTAAGAGAGACAAGCCGAAAGGAGATCCTAGGAGCTTGAATCCAAATTGTTTAATTGCTTGATTGTGTGCTAAGTCCAAAAGAAAGTAGCATCTTGAATCATCTCTATGATTTCAAGAAAAGGAACTCCAAGGGTTTATCTTTTCTCTCTTATATTTGTATGCTTTAGGACTAGCCCTTCTCTTCTTCTCCCCACTCTAACCAAGCCAAAATCTTTTCTTGCAAACTTTGACTTTGTTTCAAACTAGAAACCTAGGCCTTATGCCTTTGACCTTCTCAAAATATTTTCATAAATACTCATTGTGAATACATCTAACTTGTAAATATAACTCACTTCAAGTTGTTTTTGTGGTTCCAATGGCCACCTTTGTTAAAACTTTTCAAAAACATTAGTCATAGGTTTGAGTTATCATAGTGGTTGATGTAAATCTCACCTCATCCTTAGTGATTGGATTATAAGTCTTCCATACTTATTATAGTGTTAACCCCTCACTAGTATGTTGAAGCCTTACTCACATGGTGGATTGTTGGTTTAGGTTGAGTTTTCTCCCTTTGATAACAAAAGACCTTAAGGCTTTTGATCAAATCAATTCACCAATCTTTGTGATTTTTACCCCGAACTACGAGGTTTTGATCCTCCTTTGTAATGGTACGTAGGCAATGAGTTCATCCATTCAAACAACAAAATTTGTAAATATAATCTATTCTCTTCTCATCCCCTCAATCTTTTGCAAAAATCTTTTCACAAAAACCAACCTACAACACATATTTGCAAAAAGGGTTCCCTTAGAGTACTAAGGATGTTTTGGGTGCGTAAAACCTTCCAAGTTCATAACCAACCCCTTACCCAGATCTCTGACATTTTTATTAGTTATTGATTTGATAAAACTTCTTACCTTGGCTTTTGTTCGCTTTTTAGCCTTTCCTTTGGACAAATAAAAGTGTGGTCGCGACTCGAATTGTATGTTGAGTTTTGGTTTAGTCAATAAATCTAAAAGGTAACGAAAACCCCGCTACACTCTCGTCCATCTATTGTCTCATAACAACGACAGAACTTGACGTAAAAGTTGGGACTGACTGAGATGCCATGCTGGAGCTGATATCGGCAGCTTGGGGCGTCGACGTGTCTCCCGCCGAAGATGTTTCTTTGTGTGGTCTAGGAGACGTCATTTTTCCACTGTGTAATTGCATACACCTAACACCGTCGAGGTCCCACTGGGTGTGCCAATTTGTTGGTACATCAACAATCTCTAGCCTTCCTATGAGATGGTTACTTGCAGGACCGACTACAAAGTCATGGACATAGTGTTTGAGCGTATGGTGTTTTGGTAAGCAATGTCTCTGGAAGTTTAAAAAAGCATAAGTGTAATTCTTGATAAGTTAGGGATGTGATAAAAAGTAAGACAAACGGGAATGTATTGAAAGTAGAGCAAGAAATTAAAGGTAAATTTGGTAAGATTAAATGACTTATAAATGTAAATGGAGGCAAAAGTACATTTTTGTAGGGAGACGAGTCTTTTCTCGTAAACTCTGTGGTACTTCAAGTTTTACTCCTACTGCAAATGCTAAAAATGTCACCTTTAGAATATTCCCTAACACTTGTTTAAATACTAATCAAAAGTAACCGTCGCGGGGTCACGAAACTATCTCGTGATGACACATGTCGGTCCACTTCCCCCATGTCTGTAGATAACTACCCACGTTCTTTGATTGCCCACGACCACCTTCACTATTCAAGTATTTCGACTTCAACCAAAGCCTACAAATGTCGACCCATGGATGTGTTCACCTTCCTGTCGATGCTGCTCCGACGGATTCCTTAGTCGAATTGATCTTCTTCTTTGGGCGAAATTGGTCTGCTAACACCCTTGTTGAAGATAGATTTGTTTTCATTCTGAAAATTTAAAAAATGGACTTATGTCCAAAATTAAAAGGATGTTTCTCTCTCAGAATGGTAAAATATGACTCTAAGATTTTTTGGTTTTTCTAAATGTGTGATGCTTCTGAAGCGAGAAGGATTCATAAGTTCAAATGTATCATGTCAGAGTTTATTTGACAAATCTGCTTTATGTGTCGTTACGCAAAAACTGACTCGATGACATAGAGTTGCCACCAGATTTTATTTATTCCAAAAAAAAATGGAAAGAGAAAATAATCGATAAAACCCTCTAAAGAAAAATAAAAATAATGATTCTCACTGTAAGACCCCAATTTTGACCCCTAAGATCCCTCATGCAATTTCATCATAAGCATTAGCATTGGGATCATACATTGGCATCTTCCTTACCCCTCCTTCATTGGGTTATATTATCATTTTACTAACCAAAATACCAAAAATATGTCTTTGCATTTGCCTAACTCTTTTGTAGGTAAGGCATGATCTCCATTGATCTATCAAGTTCATATCTAGGGTTTGAGACCCTCATGACAAAGAGCAGAACCATGAATTGATCCAAGAATGATTATGAGCATCAAAAATGAGTTCCATTGATTCCTACATGTTATTTTGATCAAGTTTTCTCCAAGAGTTTGAGGGTGATTTTCCTTGGAAACCCTAATTTGATTGGGTATCTTGAGTAACTTCTCCAACAAGATATCTCACCAATTGATCAAATTTCTCAAGGGACACTTCAAAATTCATCATCTTATGCATATATGAGCTACCATGAGCCAAGAAAGTCAAAGTAATTGAAGGTTAGCAAGTTGGTTGATGGTGGTTGGCCATATGAATTCATCTGGTCAAAGCTGGGCCTCCCTAAACCATATCTCCTACAATTTTCACCATATGAAAATGATTCCAAGAGCAAAGTTACTCTAAATGACATTCTAAAAAACTTTCATCTTGAGACCTAGAGCTATGTTTGCTTGGAAAATCATTTTCTATATTGAAACATTATAGGTCATTTTGTCTAAACCCAAATTTGAAAGTCAACTTCCCAAGGCCATAACTTGTTCAATTTTTATGAGATGAAATATTTCCAAGTTGAAAAATCACATTCAAGATGTCTAATTCAACTTTTATGTTTGGAGTGAAAGCTAATTCAACTTTTATGAGCATGTGATATGAGGTTACATTATAGGTCACTTTTGACCTATACCATTGAACAAGTGATTTTTCCAAACTTCAAAATGCATAACTCTATCATCCCAAATCCAAATGACATGAAATTGGTGACCATTTTTAAGGTCTTTGAAATAGATACAACTTTGATGAAGACACGTTTCTTATTTGAAGCTCACATAAAAAGTTAAGCAATGTGGAATATTGAGATATATGGCTTGACACTTAGAATTTTTTTTGATATGTTGAAATTTCCAGACTTCCACTTCAAAATTAATCATGATTCAAGCCTCAAATGGAAAAGTGTTGAACATGGAAGTTGTTCCTCTTGATCTAACCTTTCCAAAAAGTCCAATTTCATCCATTTTGGACAAGATTGTCTAGGGCTACGCATGGCTTGAACATGACATCATCATTTGGCAAAGATCAAACTTCAAGCTTCCATATACATTTGCCTTGCATTCCAAGTTGATTTCAGACTTACTCACACTCAATTGTGGATCAAATGGAATGATTTCACTGTACACGCCCATGCACCCATGCATCACTCATTGCCAATTTTTGAAAGTCATTTGGAAGATGCAAATATCACATGATCCAGCTATAAATAGAGCTCCATATGCTCAGAATTCAACACACATTCACACTATCTTTGATCCTAAACCCCTAACCCTTCCATTTGAGAGGATAAACCTGAGAATTTCCTTTAGAAATTGAGTTAAATTCGCACTGTTTTGAGATTCAAAACTCCAGGGATCCAAGTCCTTTTGTGCATTCTAATCCACTTCTGCAAGCATACTGAGCAAGATCAAGCACAAGCCAAATCAAGAACAGTTGAATCCAGGCCTACATTGAAGGTACTTTTCAGAAAATTTCATCTCTTCGATTCTCTCTTAATTCCACTCAATTCTCTTGGATCCTTGGTTGTCTGAAGTCCTACCAATGTAGGCAAGAAGATTGAGTTGCTTAGAGGTCAAATCGAAGCAACTCAGTTGACACACCTCAAAATTAAACTCCTCATATCTTTCTATATATGTGGAGTTAGTTAAAATTGAGGTCAGATTCGTGCTCTACGCCATTTTTTCTTTCAGATCATGTCCTCCTTTTTTATTTTCTTGATGGTGATGAGTGAACCAGTCCGGTCAGGGTCACCGGAGAAGATGACCGGCCTTTGAACGCCGATGATGTGTTGGCATGGTTCAGAGCCATTGATCCTTTTCAAATTGTTTTAATCTCGTGCGTTGTTTTTACATACCAAGCCTATGCCGCGTTGACTCAAGTCCACCATGGAACGCGTGTTGGTGGCCACTTGATTTGCCTCCTCATTTAATGATGGAGAACAAGTGGTCCACGTTTTTTCTTATTATTTGAATTTCATTTTAATTGCTTTATTTTCATTAATTCATATTAATTTTAATATTGATCCAAAAAATATGAGAGTTTCACCAAAAAATTTCAAATAATTTCCTTTTTCATATTCTGAATTAAAATTATTTTTTGGATCATTATTAATAATTTTCATGATTTAATTGATTTTGCATTTGTTTTTAATTGTTTAAAAATACTTTTAAGTCTTCAAAAATTCTGAAAATTTTTCTCCAAGGTCATTTGACCTTGTTTGACCTATGATAAATCTCATGGCCATTTATTTGGTGTTTTGACGAGGTTTTAGGAATTTGACAAACCATATTTAATTTAAATGTATTATTTTAGTATTTTTAATTTGAATAAATGCTAATTAATTTTGTTGACTAATTCTGATGGCTTGTTTAAGTTTGACTCTTGTTGTTGGATCTTGGTCAAGGTTGATTTGACTTTATCAAGTTAATATCATTGGATTTAGGGGATTGATGGAATGTACATTCCATCTACCAAAATGAATGGATGATATTAATTTGGTAAAAGTCCTCCTTTGATCAATTTGAGTTTTGATCCATTCCCCTCCCTCTTCATCTCATTCCCCTTCTTTATGCATTCATCTCATTTGGCCTATGATATCTCAAAGTCCTAAAACTAGTTGATTGAAAAATTAACATGATTATGGATGAGATTATGCCACACCTTTTGCATATTCTTTTTGTGTGTGGTATGTTTCATGAGCATAGTCCATAATACTATGTCTCTAACATGCATTAACACCAAAATTCTATTTCCCAGACTCAAATAGTTGTGACTTCTACATAAGTCCAATTACGATTGCTTAACATAGCGCTAAATTTGTGACATAAAAGGCATAACATTCTAGTTAGTGAGATTGTAAGTCTCCCCTCTTTCATGGTATTGTGTGGAAACTTGACATTTTTTCCTTCCTTTGGAAGATATCTTGGCTCAAGGATCCATGCTTGTGATAAGTGGGTTGAGTGTTCTTCAAAGAATGTCTAACAATGAAAAGCAAAAGCAAAACAATACTAATTTTTAACCAATTAACAACTAACTTTTAATTTCAAGCCATTTACTTTAATGTCATTTAATTCTATCTTTTATACATTTGCCATTGTTCATATCATTCTAATTATTTATGTTAATGCAATTTTAACTTTGTCCACTTGGACCATATTGTGTGATATATCTTATTTGTGTATACTTTGCTTGTTTGTGTGGTCTTTGACCATTAATGTACATAATAACAACAAAAATCCTAAAAAGATTTTGTGTGGACTGTTGGCTTGATCTTGGACAAATGGACTTAGAATTTAGGCAACATTTATATGCTAAAGGACTTGGCCAATCCAAACTTATTGAGAAACCAAGTGCTTGCAATTTGAAACTTCATCTGATACATCATTCAAGATCCCTCTGAGTTCATCTGCAACATGATCATTGTGTAGCTGTCATTTTGAACCTGTGACTTGTGGAATTCATCTGCTACATGGGCTAATTTTTTAGGAATATCATGGAATGGTTAAAGCTTGGATGTGGCTATCTTTATTTGATGCCTTTACTCTTCAAGATAATTATAATTGTGCATTTGTGTGTTGCCTAATTCTAAAAGTCCCAGGGAATTCTGGGTTTCTATTGACATTCTTGTCTATTCGATTGCTACCCATTTGGTCAGATCTTTTCAACTCTTAACTTTTAATTTTGTGCATAGGATTAGTCTCTTCATCTTCTCCATATTTCTTTAATTTCAAAATCTCTCCCTCCCTTTTCAAAATCTTCTTTTATTGAACTTATTTTATTCTAAACTTTGACCATTTTGTTAAAAAGATAGAAACTTTGGCCTTATGCCATTGAATTTTCAAACTTCCTTTACTTAATCAAACTTGTAAATAGACATAACTATACTTGACTTAAACTTTCAAAAAGCCAAAAAAGAACTAACTCATTCGAATCATTTTTGGGCCTTTGTGCCTTTCAAACTTAATTTTTGTTAAAAGAAATGCATCCACTTTGAAATTTGTATCACGAACTACGAGGGTTTGATCCCTCATTTTTTATGTTGGTACGTAGGCACAAGACCGAAGGTCTTGCCAAACACAAAAATATTGTTAATGAATTCTTTTCTCATGCCCCCATTCTACTTACTTGTAAACATCATTTTTGTACCAAATACATATGCACATAAAAAGGGCTCTCTAGGAGTACCTAAGACACTTTGGGTGCTAACTCCTTCCCTCTGTGTAACCAACCCCCTTACCTGTAATCTCTGACATTTTATTAGTTTTGATTTAAAAAACTTCTTACTATTAGGTTTTATTCGTACTTTTTGATTTTCCCTTGGAAACAATAAAAGCGCGGTGGCGACTCTTGTGATTTGATGTCTAGCTTATCCATAGCTTGATGATCATGAATTTACCAATACAGAAATTAAGTGGCACCTCTGCTGGGGAGTAGTCTCCAGTGGGTTAAGCCTACTTTTTGTGTGTGTATATTTGTATATGTGTGATGTTTGTATATATGTATGTGTGATATAATCTGCTTGTTATGCTTGCTGATCTCTGAGTGGTGAGATAAGCTCTAACCCGAACATGAGTGCAATTAAGATAGGAGGATGGTATAGTCATGTTCGAATTGTGTGGAGTAGTCCTTAATAAGTTGGCTTGAGATTCATCCACTCCGTGCAGACTCTTTTGGATTTGGAAATGTCACACAAGTATTTGTGGTTAGGCATTACTATTTCTAATTTGGATCTGAGAAGCTGAGGACCATAGAACATTTACCCCCTCTTGGCCTATTTAGGATGTAGTGTGGATACTATTCAAGTGTAGACTTGATAACAGTTGTTACACGATACTACACTCAGACGAGTTTCTCTTGATAATATTATGGGTCGATGAGTCAATCATCTTAACCTATAATATCCGATAGACGGAATTAAGACTCTGGGAACTTTTTAGAACATGATCTGAAGGTTTGTATCCTTAGTTCACTCCTTTGGGATGGTTCTTACCCATAATCCATGCTCGTGACTTGCAATAAACCCCTGATTCTTGGTTGATCCAATCAAGTCTTGTCAATATCAATGGAACTTGGGTGTTGATAAGGTGTAAACCATAATCCACCAAAATGGATGGTTGATCTTGACAATGACTTGATTCATCTCTTTACCTTTGTTTGCCTTGTTTGTGATCCCTTATTTGTGATTGTTGCATTCATGCATTCATGCGCATCATAACATTCATCACACGAATATTTCAAGGAACTAAGGTATAATTTGCAAATATTTTCAGACCATGGATTGTGGACGAAGGAACACTAAGAAGTACAATTTCATATGTCCCGACTTGAAAGAGTTAAGTAAGCTAGCATCTTTTGTATTAGATCCCTTGGACTTCAAACAACGTCATGGGAAGCTTTTGTCTATCTTGTCTGCTGATGTGGTTGAAGGACTTTTGAGTGTATTGGTGCAGTTCTATGATCCTCTCTACCGTTGTTTCACTTTCCCAGATTTTCAGCTTGTGCCTACATTGGAGGAGTATTCTCATCTCTTAAGGATACATGTTTCTAGTAGAGTATATTTTAGTGGATTGGAGGAGATTCCCAGATCTCATCTTATTGCTGAAGCTCTTCACTTGAAGAAGTCTGAGATAGAGCCTCATTGGGTGAAGAAAGGAGGATTGTTTGAGGTTCCATCTGATTTCCTCATCAAGGAAGCTACTTCTTTTGCTCAAGCCGGTAGTGTGGATGCTTTTGAAGCTATCTTTGTGTTACTCATCCATGGATTAGCTTTGTTCCCTAACATTGACGGTTTTTTTGATGTTAACGCCATTAGACTTTTCTTGATTGGGAATAATGTGCCTACTTTGTTGGGTGATATGTATTTCTCTTTGCATCTAAGGAATTCTAAGAGTGGTGGAACGGTTGTCTGTTGTATCCCTCTTCTGTGCAAGTGGTTTATTTCGCACTTGCCTCAGACGCCTGCTTTTGTGGAGAAGAAACAATGTCTAAGGTGGTCTCAGAGACTTATGTCTCTCACTAATGATGATATAGTTTGGTACGATTCGTCTTTAAGAAGTTTGGAGATTATTGATAGTTGTGGTGAATTCTCTAATGTGCCTCTCACTGGTACATAAGGAGGAATTAACTACAACCCTGCTTTGCCTCGTCGTCAACTTGGGTTCCCCTTGAGAGACAAACCTAATAACACTTTGTTAGAAGGTCTTTTGTATCAAGAGGGTAAAGATCCCCAACATTTGAAGTAGAAGATTGTGCATGCTTGGCATAATGTGCATTGGAAAGGAAGATCTGAGCTTGGTCCGCACAATTGTGTAGCTTTGGAAGCTTACGCTCTTTGGGTGAAGAAGAGAGCTTTAGATTTGAAGATGCCTTATCCTTGTGAAAGGCCTATGTCTATGGTTGTGGTTGAGCCATTAACTCTCCCTAACCAAGATGTAGAGGAGTTGGAAGACGCGCTAGTCAAGATGAAGCAAGAGAAGGATATTTGGGAGGAGCGTTTCTATGCTTTGAGCAAGAAGCATGAAGAGTTGAAGTTGGAGTCTAAGGACAAATATGCACTTATTGAGCTACTTGAATACCGAGTAACAAAGAGACAGAGAGAGCCAGAGGTTTCATCTTCGAGCATGCCTCAGCCTTCTGTTGCTTAGAAGAAGATTGTTGACCAGCTTGTCCTCGAGAAGACTCAGATGAAGGCTTCTTTTGAGACCGAGATTCGTCGCATTCGAAGCAAGTACGCGCCTTCGGCTAGATCTTATGATGTTGTAGGGATCCTTAGGATGACTAGTCTCCTTTTCCCTTGTATTTTTTTCCATTTGGTCTCTGAAATTGTACTCAGTGTAGTCCTTCCAATTATATAAATGAAAAGAGATTTTTTGGTCATATAAAAATTATTGCAATTGTTGATGTTTGCAAATGATATAGTAAGTTCCTTGAAAACAAAAATAAATAATCAAGTATTGCATTTCATGCATCATTCGCATAAGCAGGTTTCTCTTTCTCCAGATGTCTCATTGGTGTTTCGTCTGTGCTTTAGCCAAGCTGACTCATCGGTATAACACCCGCGCCAATCATCTCAAAATTATGGAGCATCTAGAACAAGAGAACCGAGAGCTGAAGGACGAGATCGCCCGCCTGACTACCATGATGGAGTCAGTTCTTACTGCTCAGAATCAATCTTCTCCAACACCTACAACTCCTCCTGCAAGGACAGTTATTTCAGAGGTAACTACCTCTACCATGCCTACTGCCACCGCTCACTTTGCGCCTACTATGCCTGCCGAATTCCCGTGGGGAATGTCGTCCAACTTTGTGCTGAAGGCTTTGCACCTACTTTTGCTTCCATGTCGGCATCTAGCCCTGTCATGTCCGTGCCAACTCCCGTTGTGCACACCTTACCTCGTGTAGAGGACACAATTTATCACTCTGAGCCGTCTGAGGGTCCGGATATCTACGGGAAAATGGATGAAATGAAGGATCAGTTTCTTGAGCTGCGCAAGGAATTAAAGACATTGAGGGGTAAGGATTTGTTTGGAAAGAGTGTCGCTGAGTTGTGTTTAGTGCCCAACGTCAAAATTTCGGTGAAGTTCAAAGTGCTTGACTTTGAAAAATATAAGGGGAATACTTGTCCGCTCGGTCATCTAATGATGTATGCTCGCAAGATGTCTACTCAGACCGATAATGATCAACTGTTGATTCATTATTTCCAGGACAGTTTGACCAGTGCTGTGCTCCGTTGGTATATGGGGTTGGATAGTGCAAGCATTCGTACTTTCAATGACCTGGGAAAGGCTTTTGTCAAGAAGTATAAGTACAACGTGGACATGGCGCCTGATAGAGACCAACTGAGGTCTATGTCTCAAAAAGATAAGGAGACATTTAAGGAGTATGCACAGAGATAGAGGGAATTGGCTGCCCAGATCACTCATCCTTTGGAGGAAAAAGAGATGAAAAAGAGCTTTCTAAAGACCCTGAGTTCATTTTATTATGAACGAATGATTGCTAGTTCCCCCAGTGACTTTACCGAAATGGTAAACATGGGGATGAGGCTTGAGGAAGCAGTCCGAGAGGGATGTTTGTCGAAGGATGAGGCGTCAACCAGTAAGAGGTATGGCAGTAGTTTTAGCAAGAAGAAGGACAATGAAGCGAATGAAATAAGCAATGGGAGGAAGAGGAGGCCTCAGATAAGAAGGAGTCCAACATCCCGTCAACATCACCATCAAGTATCTTCCGTTATTCTGGTATTTTCTAATCAATAATCAACACCAGTTCAACAATCACAACGTCAACAACAACAACCGCAACAACGAGCAAACACCTAAAACAAAAATAATACCAACAATAATAATCATCAACAAAATTTTGAAAGGAAGAAGGTCTCTTTCGACCCGATTCCTATGTCTTATGCAGAATTGAATCCATCCTTGGTTCTCAAGAACCTGATTCAACCAAGAAACTCGCCACAGATTCCAGAGCCACTTCCTTGGTGGTATAAACCTGAACTCCGTTATGCTTTTCATCAAGGGGCACCCAGACATGATATAGAGAACTGTTACCCACTCAAGTATGAGGTTTAGAAGCTGATGAAGAGTGGGATGGTGTCCTTCGAGGACCGTGCGCCGAATGTAAAAGCAAATTTGTTGCCCGTCCATGGGAACTCTTCTGTGAATATGGTGGATGGTTGACCTGGCGAATTCAAAGTTTTTGACGTGCATTTTATCTGGAGGTCCTTGGTGCAGATGCATAAGGATGTTTGTTTGGTAAGTGATTGTGAGCATGACCATGATGGTTGTGTTGTTTGTAGTGTTAACCCGGGGGGTTGTGAAGTCGTGAAAAGGGATATCAAGTGACTGATGGATGAAGGCATGATTCAAATTGTTCAATCCCGTCATATAGATGACGATGTAAATGTAATAGTGCCCGTTTTCAAGCAGCTAGAGAGATTGGTAATCTAGTACGACAGCAACAGCAGTAACAGTGTCAGCAACAAATCAGTATCGCCGTTGGTAATACGGTTAGCGGGACCAGTCCCATATTCATCTGATAAAGTTGTACCGTATCAATATAATGCTACAATGGTAGAAGGTGGTCAAGAGGTTCCATTGCCTCCGACTAGTTCAATGGTTAGCATTGCTGATGTTACCAAGGTGACCCGCAATGGTCGAGTATTTAGGCCGGTGTTCCCAAAAGATAAGGAGGAATCAGTTGTGAGTAAGAAGGTAGAAGTTCCTGTTGCAGATCTAGTTGGTGCTTCAAAGGGTAAGTCTGGTGAATCCAACAATTTAAAAGCTAATGATGATGACGAGGTACCTCAGTTGATTAAGAGGAGTGAGTTTAACGTGGTGGAACAGCTGCTCCAAACCCCCTCAAAAATCTCAGTGTTGTCTCTGCTTATGAATTCTGAAGCGCATAGAGAAGCACTACAGAGAGTTCTAAAACAAGCTTTTGTAGAACATGATGTTACAGTGGATCAATTGGATCATATGGTGGCTAACATCACTTCTTGCAATAATCTCAGTTTTTGTGATAAAGAACTCCCTGAGGAGGGTAGAAATCATAATCTGGCTTTGCACATTTCTATGAATTGCAAAGAAGATGCTTTGTCAAATGTGCTTGTTGACACCGGGTCGTCACTGAATGTGCTTCCGAAGTCAACTTTGTTAAAGCTATCATATGAAAAGGGCTCCTATGAGGTACAGTGGTGTAATCGTCAAAGCTTTTAATGGTTCACGCAAGACAGTTATTGGTGAAGTGGACCTTCCAGTTAAGATATGTCTGAGTGATTTTCAAATTACTTTCCAAGTAATGGATATCCATCTGGCCTACAGTTGCTTGTTGGGAAGGCCATGGACCCATGAGGCAGGAGCTGTTACCTCCACATTGCACCAGAAACTCAAATTTGTGAAGAATGGCAAGCTAGTGATTGTTGGTGGAGAGAAGGCGTTGTTGGTTAGCCATTCGTCATATTTCTCTTATGTGGAAGCTGAGGATGAGGTTGGAACTCCGTTATGACCTTATATATTGCTGCTGAAAAGAGAGTTGGGGAACCTATGTCTTCATTAAAAGATGCTAAGAAGATTGTGGAAGAAGGCAATGTTGATCAGTGGGGGCGCATGGTAGAGGTCTCCGACAATAAAGGCAGAACCGGTTTGGGGTTCCAGAAAGGTTCATCAACTGCAAGGACTGAAGATATGCAACTTAGCTTCAGTAGCGGAGAGTTCATTCATGGAAATGAACAACACTTAGTTGTTGTGCTAAAGGATGATGAAGAGGAAGACTGCACCAATTTTGTGACGCATGGAAAGGCTTGCAACAATTGGTCTGCTGTTGATATTCCTGTTATTTTGCATCAATATAAGTAATTGCTTTTATATATTTTAAAATCCTTCTCCTATGCCTAAGGGAGAAGTGAAAATTGTTTGGGCATTTTCAAATTGATCATTAATAAAATTAATTCTATTCATCCACATCTATGATGTCTTGTTTTTACTTTTTGTTTTATTCTGAAAATGGTAATCACAAAAAACATAAATAAACAATATAATTGTCCATCTACATAATATTTGGTCACAACCCACTTCTCTAAAATCAAAATATCAAATCATTATGCAGGTTGGTTCCTAACCCCCATTGAATACAATGATCCTTCTCCTTCTCCAAATTTTGAATTCCCCGTGATTGAGGTTGAGGAGGAAAGTGATGTAGAAGTGAGTGATGAATTATCTCGTCTTCTTGAGCAAATTGAAAAGACCATTCAGTCGTTCGAAGAGCAGATTGAGTTAGTCAACTTGGGTTCCGAGGATGATGTGAAGGAAGTCAAGATTAGGTCTCGCTTGTGTTTAAATGTCAAGAAGGGGTTGATTGATCTTCTTCGAGAGTATTCAGATGTGTTTGCTTAGTCCTATCAAGACATACCTGGTGTGGATTCTAAGATTGTGGAGCATAGATTGTCATTGAAGCTAGAATGCCCGCCAGTCAAGCAGAAGTTGAGAAGAACACACCCTGATATGGCTGTGAAGTTCAAAGAAGAAGTGCATAAACAGATTGATGTCGGTTTCCTTGTGACCGCTGAGTATCCGCAATGGGTGGCCAATATTGTGCCTGTGCCGAAGAAAGATGGAAAAGTCTGCATGTGTGTCGATTATAGAGATTTTAATAAAGCCAGTCCGAAAGATGATTTCCCTCTGGCACCCATTGATATGTTGGTAGGCAATACTGCTAAATTTAAAGTCTTTTCGTTTATGGATGGATTTTCCAGATATAATCAGATCAAAATGGCACCCGGAGATATGGAGAAAACCACATTCATTACACCTTGGGGAATATTCTGTATTAGAGTGATGCCTTTTGGTCTAAAGAATGCTGGTGCAACTTACCAAAGAGCAATGACTACTCTTTTCATGATATGATGCATAAAGAGATTGAAGTATATGTCAATGACATGATTGCAAAATCGATTGATGAAGAGGAACATGTGGAGCATTTTTTGAAGTTATTCCAGCGTTTGAGAAAGTATAAACTCCGCTTGAATCCCAATAAGTGTACTTTTGGTGTTCTTTCTGGTAAGTTGTTGGGATTTATTGTTAGTGAGAAGGGTATTGAAGTTGATCCTGCCAAGGTCAAAGCAATAAAAGAAATGCATGCGCCCAAAACTGGGAAGCACGTCAGAGGTTTTCTCGGCTGCTTGAATTATATTTCCAGATTCATTTCCCACATGACTGCCAGAAAGCTTTTGATAGTATCAAGGAATATCTGCTTGAGCCTCCGATTTTGTCTGCACCTATTAAAGGAAGACTGTTGATCATGTATTTGACTATGCTCGAAGATAGTATGGGTTGTGTCTTTGGTCAGCAAGATGAGACTGGAAAGAAAGAATTTGCAATTTACTACCTCAATAAGAAGTTCACCGACTGTGAGACTCGGTATTCTATACTTGAGAAGACTTGTTGCGGATTGGCTTGGGCTGCTAAGTGTCTGCGTCAGTATATGTTGAATCATACCACTTGGTTGATATTTGCCCCTATTCAATCAACTGGGAACCTGAACGGATGAGAGCAACGGCTATCAGACCTTCAAGGTAAACATGGATTGAATACCCAGGAACCGTAGAAATTTGCACCCTGCGGGGATCCAAGAACAAAAAGTTCTCCAACGGAAACTTCCACTAGTATCTGATATTTGTCACTGAACCAGTCAAGATGTTTACCCACGACTCCACTGGGGATTTTGATTTTTTCAGAAAAAAGGAACCACATCCAGACATCGAAAGACGATGAATGGGAATAGAAATCACAACAAGACGCCAACGGACGACTAGGAAAAACTCGACGTTTATCGACACCAACGGAGAGGTGACCAGACACCAACGGATGAATGCGAAGACTCGACCAGACGTCAACGGATGAACGGGAGAAGCTAGACGTTTATCGACACCAACGGAGAGGTGACCAGACATCAACAGATGAATGGAACAAAGGGATACAACCAGACGTCAACGGACGAATGGAAAAAACTCAACGTTTATCGAAACCAACGGAGAGGTGACCAGACATCAATGGATGACCTGGGAAGACTCGACCAAACGTCAATGGACGAACGGGAGAAGCTCGACGTTTATCGACACCAAAGAAAAGGTGACCAGACATCAAGGGATGAACTGGGAAGACTCGACCAGACGTCAACGGACGAACGGGAGAAGCTCGACGTTTATCGACACCAACGGAGAGGTGACCAGACATCAACGGATGAACTGGGAAAGGATACAATGTTTACCGACATCGAAAGATGATGCGTACAGAAGTGAAGCAAGACCAGACATTTACCGATGACTAGGAGAAAGACTCGATGTTTACCGACATCGAAAGATGATGTTTACCGACACCAAAAAAAAGACGACCAGACATTTACCGATGACTGGAGTGAGACTCGATGTTTACCGACACCGAAACAATGGTGCATACCGACACCAAAAAAAGGACGATCAGACATTTACCGATGACTGGAGTCAGACTCGATGTTTACTGACACCGAAACAATGGTGCATACCGACACCAAAGAAAGAACACACACGGGTGCTGACATGACACTTACCGGTATCATAGGGATGACATCTTCAATATGTCAAGGCAAGGCTAGACACTTGCTGGGGATCTCACTGGGGAGAATCAAGCTTTCCTTTCACGGGCGAGTGAAGGAATAAACCTCTCTGGGGAATTATCAATCCTGAGTACTGTCAGGAGCAACTGTAGCAAATGTGCCGTACAGATGTTGAACAACGATCCGCCTCTGCCGGGGATATGGTCTGATTAGGTTTAACACATGAACGCATATGTTTGAATTTTTCTATGGCGTAATGCTTCATATTGAATGGAAATGCTACGCGTTTTGAGGATGCAATGATTACTACATGCAAGATGCAACATGATGAAAACTCCGGCCGGGGAGCCAACGGACTGCTCTGCTGAGCACACAAATCTGAATAGATTCCCCAACTCTGCGGGGAGACGCATTGCTGGGAGTGCTCTGCGGGGGAATAACATTGCTGCTGGAGAAAGAAAAGATCCCACCGGGGACAACCTTCACCGGATCCAATCCACTCGGGGACTCTGCTAGGGAAACAACCAATGCTCACCTCTGCTGAGGGTAGCTACTAATCCACAGGTAGGATAAACTCTACTGGGGATAACTTTCACCGAACCTGATTCACTTGGGGAACTTGCTGGGGAAAACCATCAACACAAACCTCTGCTGAGGAGATCTGCTAGGGGAAAACATTCACAACCCTGATGGGGGAAAGGCATTCACAACCCTACTGAAGATTACAGTACTTCAAACCCGACTGCTGGGGAATAAACCACTGCACTGACACCTCCGCTGGGAATACAACATCCTTCCCACCTGGTGCGGATTAACAATCTTCAGACTAGCTAGGGATAAACCCACTTTCAGGCCTGCTACCCAAACTGTCGGGGAAGAACAGTTATAACATCTTTCAACCTTGCTTGGGGAGACAGCCACTTCCAAGCGTGCTAGGGGAAACATCCTCAATCCTGCTGAGGAATTCCTGATCTTGACTATGCTGGGTAGACCAGTCCTGAACTTGCTTCATCTTCTGGGAAGATCCCCCACACTACTGGACAGTGCTGAGAACATCCTTGATCAAACCGTGGCTTCAGTCAGGAATCAAAGTCGATAACCTGCAACCACAAGACAAACATGCCCCAGGGGATTGCATGGACAAGATACACTCAAGTGTACTCGACATTCAAAATAATTTTCAAATGTTTTATCTTTCTGCACGTTATTGTCTAGCCTTCATGTTTTTATATGCAATGTTTATCAAAAATCGGACGTTTTTGTAAACAAAACAGTAAAAATAAAAACAAGAGAGCAATTTATCTGAATAACGACTTTTTATTGATTGAAAATGGGCCTGAAAAGGCAAATACATCAGGAAGCAATTCCTAGAAAGAGTTAATTGTGCACAAAAGGAAAAATCTATCCTAATGGCAATGTGAACCCGACATCCACTATTTCCCAATTCTGTTATGACTCACAGATCATCAATTTCTCCCCAAATCCTTGCTTTCTTAGAAGAATGACTGGACCGATCATATCCTTCGAGATGGTAGACGATGAAGCGTGATGAAGTACAGATAACTCAGATTGTAGTCTTCGCTTTAATCCCTCTTTTGCCTGGATCGCCCTTTCGGGTTTTCAATCCACCGGGATACCCCTTTTTGCCTAAGTCGCCCTTGCGGGTTTTCGACTTACCGGGTGTACGATCTTTTCATTTTTTATCCCTAACTTTTGCCCGAACCTTTTTTTTTTTTTTTGGTTCGCCGGGATGCCCTTTTTTGCCTGGACTCTTTTATTCTTTTTGTCCAGCGGGTCAATTTATACGAAGTATTTTTTGACTACATCTGAGTTAACAGGGGACGGAAAATCTTCACCATCCATAGTTGTAAGCATCAAGGCTCCACCAGAGAAAACCTTCTTAACAACATATGGACCTTCATAATTAGGAGTCCATTTGCCCCTGTTATCTGTACCGGGAGGAAGGATCCTCTTCAAAACTAGATCACCAGTCTGATAGCTTTGAGGACGCACTTTCTGATCAAAGGCTCTCTTCATCCTTCTCTGATACAACTGCCCATGGCACACAGCTGCTAACCGTCTTTCTTTGATAAGGCTCAACTCGTTAAACCTTGTTCGAATCCACATGGCTTCGTCAAGCTTGACATCTAGCAAGACTCTCAGAGAAGGAATCTCCACTTCAACAGGTAGGACTGTTTCCATACCATATACAAGGGAGTAAGGGGTTTCCCCGGTCGACGTACGTACTGAGGTACGGTACGCATGCAAAGAGAAAGGCAGCATCTCATGCCAATCCTTGTATGTCACGACCATCTTCTGCACAATCTTCTTGATATTCTTGTTTGCCGCCTCTACAACACCATTCATCTTTGGTCTGTAAGGAGAAGAATTGTGATGTTCAATCTTGAAATCTTTGCAAAGCTCTTTCATCATCTTATTATTGAGATTCAAACCATTATCAGTAATGATTCTCTCAGGAACCCCATAACGACAGATGATTTCCTTCTTGATAAACCGGGCAACCACTTGTTTGGTAACATTAGCATAGGAAGCTGATTCCACCCACTTGGTGAAGTAATCGATCGCAACCAGGATGAAGCGATGTCCATTAGAAGCAGTAGGCTCAATCTTCCCAATCATATCAATGCCCCACATGGCGAACGGCCAAGGCGAATTCATGACATTCAGAGGGCTTGGTGGAACATGCACCTTATCAGCATAGATCTGGCATTTATGGAATTTCCGAGCGTACTTGAAACAATCGGATTCCATAGTCATCCAGTAATAACCGGCTCTCAACAATTTCTTGGACATGGCATGACCACCAACATGGGTACCAAAAGATCCTTCATGCACTTCTTGCATCAACATGTCTGCTTCGTGTCTATCCACGCATCTGAGCAGAACCATGTCAAAGTTCCTCTTGTACAGCACATCATCCTGATTCAAATAAAAGCTTCCAGCTAGCCTTCTCAAGGTTTTTTTGGCATTCTTTGACGCTCCTTCAGGATACTCCTGACTCTTGAGGAAATTTTTGATATCATAGTACCACGGCTTCTCGTCAACAACAGACTCGGTTGCAAACACATACGCAGGCCTCTCGAGTCGATTCACCGTAACATGTGGCACATGATTCCACCAATGAACTTTGATCATAGACGACAAAGTAGCCAAGGCATCAGCCATCTAATTCTCATCCCGGGGGACATGATACAACTTCACCTTCTTGAAGAAAGTCAAGATCCTTCTGGTGTAATCTCTATAAGGAATCAAATGCGGCTGATGAGTATTCCAACCTCCATTGACCTGATTAATCACTAGAGCGGAATCTCCATAAATGTCCAGAGTTTTGATCCTTAAATTGATGGCTTCTTCTATCCCCATGATACAAGCCTCATACTCAGCATCATTGTTGGTTACATCAAAAGTCAGTCTGGCAGAAAGAGGTATATGAGCACCTTTAGGATTAATAAGCACTGCCCCAACACCGTTGCCATTTATATTCACAGCCCCATCAAACATCAATGTCCACTTGTCATCAGGATCCAGTCCTTCCTCGACAAGAGGCTCTTCACAATCTTTCATCTTAAGATACATGATGTCTTCATCAGGGAATTCAAACATCATCGGCTGATAATCATCAATCGGTTGCTCGGCAAGATAGTCTGACAGAATACTACCTTTGATGGCCTTCTGCGACATGTACTGAATATCATACTCTGTTAGAATCATCTGCCAACGGGCAACACATCCGGTGAGAGCCGGCTTCTCAAAGATGTACTTCACGGGATCCATCTTAGAAATCAACAAAGTGGTATGGTTCAACATATACTGCCTCAGTCGGCGAGCAGCCCAGGCCAAAGCACAGCAAGTTTTCTCAAGCTGTGAATATTTTATTTCACAGTCGGTAAACTTTTTGCTAAGGTAGTATATGGCATGCTCTTTTCGACCAGACTCGTCATGCTGTCCCAATACACACCCCATCGAGTTCTCAGTCACTGCCAGGTACATTATCAGAGGTTTCCCAGGAACTGGAGGTATAAGGATTGGAGGTTTCTGCAAATACTCTTTTATCTTATCAAAAGCTTTTTGACAGTCATCATTCCACCTGATTGCTTGATTCTTCCTTAGCAATTTGAATATCGGTTCACACGTGGCAGTTAGGTGAGATACAAACCTTGCAATGTAGTTCAATCTCCCTAAAAACCCACGAACCTGCTTTTCAGTTTTTGGTTCAGGCATCTCTTGGATAGCTTTTACTTTTGCTGGATCAACCTCAATCCCTTTCTCACTGACAATGAAACCCAACAGCTTCCCGGATCTCACACCAAACGTACACTTGTTTGGATTCAGCCTCAGTTTGAACTTTTTCAGCCTTTCAAACAACTTCTGCAAATTTACCAGGTGCTCCTCTTCTGTCTGAGACTTCGCAATCATATCATCCACGTACACTTCAATCTCTTTGTGCATCATGTCATGAAAGAGAGTCGTCATAGCTCTCTGATAGGTAGCATCGGCATTCCTCAGCCCAAATGGCATCACTTTATAGCAGAACATGCCCCAAGGTGTAATGAATGTCGTCTTTTCCATGTGCTCTGGCGCCATCTTAATCTGATTATAGCCAGAGAAACCGTCCATGAAAGAGAAAACTGAGGATTGAGCCGTATTATCAACCAATACATCAATGTGAGGTAATGGGAAGTCATCTTTCGGACTTGCTCTGTTTAAATCCCGGTAATCGACACACATCCTGACTTTGCCATCCTTCTTCGGCACGGGAACGATGTTGGCCACCCACGGGGGATAAGTGGTAACTGACAGAAAACCCGCATCCAACTGCTTCTGAACCTCTTCCTTGATTTTAACAGCCATATCAGGACTCGTTCTGCGAAGCTTCTGCTTGACTGAAGGACAATCTTCTCTAAGAGGCAGTCTATGCACCACGATATTTGTATCCAAACCAGGCATATCTTGATACGACCAGGCGAATATCTCCACATATTCTCTCAGCATTTCAATCAACCTTCTCTTGACGTCTTCCTTCAAAGCAGCCCCGATCTTGATCTCTTTTCTGGCGTCCTCAGTACCAAGGTTAATAATCTCCAACTCCTCCTGATGAGGTTGGATGACCCTTTCCTCCTGCTTCAACAATCTAACTAGTTCTTTAGGGAGTTCACAGTCTTCCTCACTCTCCTCTTCAGCTTGGTAGATGGGATTATTGAAATCATACTGAGCCATAACAGAACTGTTCATAGTGGAGTCCGTAAGGTCACTTCTGCATGTTTAATGCTTTATTTTAGAAAAAAGAGTTCAAGAAAGTCACAAAACAAAAACATTGCCATTTTTATTTTTGAAAAATGAAAATAAAAAGAGAAAGACAGGGATCACAAAATTGTTTGCAAAACGTCCTTTATTAATGATATCATTGAAAAAACATGATGAGGCCCTACAATGAACCACTACGCCCTGGGCAGAACGTAGAGTTTTGTGCAAAATGAAAAACAAAAGAAAATTACTCTGTTTGAAGAGTAACTTGGACCACTTCCTCAGCTGCCCAGTTGTTGATCGACTCCCCTGGTGCACACGGGCGAACCCAGTTGTTCAGATCACAATCACTGTCACAGTCTTCACCACCGGTTGCAAAGACGTCTCCATGATTCATCCGCCCAGCGCTGGTAAAGGTACTCGGCCCTTTCTGCTCACCTTGCTCTACCTGCAGAGGTTGATACCCAATAGCGAACTTGTCTTCTTTAACGGGCAGGTCACCCATCTTGCCCCAGCCTTCTGCATTGCCCGAGTTGACAACCTCCATAGCCTGCTTGTATGATGCAATTGAGGCACCTGGCTTCTTCTGCTCAGCAAAAGCCACCCTCTCAAGAGCAACGATCTCAAATGCTTGGCATAGAGTTTCGTGGATCTCGCCATCCACCTCCACATATATGAAAGAAGATAAATGACTCACCAAAATGTCTTCCTCACCGCACACAGTCACAATCTGACTGTTCCAGACATACTTCAGCTTCTGATGGAGAGTTGACGACACTGCTCCTGCCCCATGTATCCAGGGACGCCCCAATAAGCAACTATATGCTGGTTGGATATCCATCACATAGAAGACAATACTGAACACCTCCGGGCCAATCTTCACTGGCAACGTGACTTCACCAAAAACAGACCGTTTGGATCCGTCAAATGCACGAACGATAAGATCACTCGGAGTGAGGACAACCCCCTCCACATCAATTTTACTCAGAATCTTCTTAGGCAACACGTTCAAAGACGAACCAGTATCTACCAACACATGAGACAATACTGCGCCTTTGCACTCCATAGTGATATGCAGGGCCTTGTTATGGTTACGACCCTCAGGTGTCAGATCCAATTTTGTAAACCCCATACCATGTCTGGTGCTGACATTGGCAATCACACCCTCCAATTGGTTGACAGAGATCTCCTGAGGTACGTAAGCCAAATTCAACATCTTCAGCAAGGCATTACGGTGTGCCTCAGAGCACAAAGCAATAAGAGTATACAGATCTTGGACGGAGTTTGATTCAGCTGATCTACAATCTTGTAGTCACTCTTCTTAATAATCTTCATAAACTCCTCCACGTCTTTCTCAAACGAGCCCTCAGGCGCCTCCTTCTGAACAGGTTCTTCCTCAACCACAGCCTGCTTACCTTTTGCTTTGGCGAGAGCCTCAGTATTGTTGTCTCTCAAAACCTACGGTGCAAACAGATGACCGCTCCTTGTAAACCCTCCTGGTCCCCCTACATTGTCCACAACTGGACCCACAGTCACGGGAGCTCTACTCGGCAAACCAATAGTCACGGGACCCAGGCTCACAGGTCTGATCTGACTTTCTTCCCTTCGGTTGTTGCGGTAGGCATTATCATACCTCCATGGCACAGCCCTACTGTTCTCAACAGACCTTCTTCCAGAAGCAACGATAGTAGTGGGAACACTGATGGTTACTGGAGCAGATATGGTAATAGGAGTACCAACGGTCACTGGTGCACTGACAGTTCTCTGGCCACGTCCCTCAGATGGTTTGAAATAAATGGTGATGGTTGACACCACCCCACGATCTTTCACGGCCCTAGCAAACTGTAAACAACCCTCATCCATCAAACCCTGGATGCCAGTCTTCAACTTGTCACAACCATTCTCTGAATATACACAATCTGAACAGCCCTCATCACAGCCCGAGAACACTCCCCCATTCAAAAGACGCTCTTTTACAACCAACAGCGGTGTCTGAATCTCTTCAACATTAACCACCAAATCTTCAGCTTCCCCATCGTCCATATTGTTCACCCTATGCGCACTATGTTGAGGCATAGGATTGTTCACAACATTAGGCACAAGAGCAAAATTGATTGTTTTGGCGTCAATTAAGTCCTGGACCTTATGATGAAAAGCCCGACAATTTTCTATATGGTGCCCCGGTGCACCAGAGTGGAAATCACAACGAACATTGTGTAAGACCCCAATTTTGTCCCTAAGATCCCTCATGGCATCATATCATATCATACATTGCCTCAAGGATCATTGTGCACCTTGCTTCCTTCCTTGTGGGTGGATTATCTTTTTGAGAGTGATTTTGATCACCAAGCATGTTTTACATTTGTATATCATTGCTTTTCCTTTTACCACTAACCAAAAGTACAAAAATATGTCATCTAACCTTTGTCTTGCAGATGAAGCAATCAACAGTCAAAGCAATCAAAGGCATTCATTGGGTAATAGATGGTGGCCATTCTTGAGAATTTGGACACCACAGTCATTATCAAGACTTCATATGAGCCATGATATCATTTTAAATCAAAATCCCAAGTGGTAGAGGCTTGAATTTCATCAGAACATTGCTAGGTCAACTGGAGGCCTAGAAAGTCAACTGCCAAGTCAATTGTGGATTTGGAGGTGGGAAGTGATTAGAAATACTTCATTCATGTTCAAACAAGTCTCATCTGACATTTCAAACATCAACATTGAAGAAAATAAAGTCAGGTCAAAACTTTCCAAAAATGGAAAGTGACCTATAATTCAAAATTGCCAAAAATGGAAAGGTTTTCATCCAACTTCACCTTCAAATTACATCACCAAAAAAGCTTCAAATGAAATTTTGTTGAACACGAAAGTTGTAGATCTTTCTCTCCCATTTCCAAAAAGTCAAAGATCATCAATTTCTCATGTCTGGTTAAGGAGATGTGATCAAAACATGGCAAAGTGTACATTGAACATCAAATGTGCATAACTTCTCAACCAAAGCTCCAAATCAAGTGGTTCTTTTTGCTAAATTCTTTTTTTGACTTCTACTTTCCAAATCATGCATTTCATTACATCAATTATCATCACAAAATCATGTGCAAATTAACTTAATTTTTGGAGGAAAAATTAATGTTTAAAATTGGCTAATTATTTGAACATTCTATCATTGCCAATAGCTCCAAAACAGGATTTTAAGTGAACTTGGATTGGATTTTCGTGCACTATTCACCATGCATTTCATGCATGAGGTGAATTTGCTAATTTGCACTTACACCATCATTTTGCTATGCCACTTTGCCAATTGCTTAAACATGATTAAGGGATGATTAACACAGCATATATATAGTAAATCCTAATTATTTCTGCAATAACAACATCACAATTTTCAGATCTAGATCTAGAATACAAAAATTTTCTCTCAAAATTTTCTTCCAATTTCTTCATTTCCAATCCATTCCTCTAGCTTAATCCTTGTGTTTGAGTTGTTCTTGAGTAGGATCATCCATAGATCCAGTAGAAATCGTGCAAGGTTGGAGCATTTGTAAAGCTTGAAGCTACAATGGCAGATCCAAATTCTTCCAAGTTCGTGTGCAATTGAGCTGTAATTCCTCTTCCAATCATCCATACAAGAGTTCTAGAGGAGATTTTGAGCACTGCAAGGCTTGAACAACACCAAATCCAGTTCTGCTTCTACAAGAGGTTACAAATCGCATCTCATAATTTTGATTTTCATTGCCATATTATGATAGATCTTGTGATGCTGAGTATTGTGAGCTTTGAATTAATGAATTTCGTGCAAAATTGAGTGAGAACTGGTTGTTTAAAGTTTTGATGTTGAATTTTCTTTCATTCGATCCATGCGTGTTTTGATGATTCTTGTTGATTTGTTTGTGGAATCATGTTGTATGATGCAAGATCTTTACATTGATATGCGCCATGTTAATTTCTGGACACTTTGGATTTTTCTGGAAAATCCAGATGAAGATCTTCATGATCTTCATCTTCATCTTCATGTGTTCTTCATTACCTGCGAATTTTCCTACAGCGTTCATGTTTAGGCAACACTTTAAATCCATATGCCACGCTTTTCCGTTTCTGAATGTGTTAGATTAGGGCTGAATCGTGATTGGTCATGAACACTTGCCATGCATGCTTTCTATTGGGTGTCCCCGCGCTGACTTTCATTGACCAGGCCTGGCTTTAATGAAACGCAGCGTTTCGCTGCTTGGCGCCCAATCCATTTCAAAATGATACTCCCTTCGATTCCAGCTTGTGACAAAATTCAAATGCTATGCCTTATTTTCCAATTTTCCTCCTATTTCTATACATGCTTCACATTACCTTTTTTTATTTTTTTCATCATCTTCCAAAATTCATAAATAATTGAGTGATGATCCAAAAAATATGAGGTTTTTTGCATGATGTCAAATTTTCTGTCTATTATTTTTTAATCATTTTTTCATAAATTGTGCATGGCTGGAAAATAATTTGCCCTCGGGTTTGTGAACATGTATGCTTTTTGTACATTGCCTTGCCATATCATTTGTGAAATGCTGAGTTTTAATCCAATGAATCTGAAAATTTGCATGATGAAACTAGACTCTAGGCTTGACATATTGGTGTTGATTTGGTATTTTTACCATTTGTAGTTTCTGTTTTATGATCATGTGAATGTAGGTGTGACAATTTGTGTCACACCTTTGCTTGTTCATCTTAGGTGATGTGATTACCCTATCAAATGATCTCCAATTGTTCTGATTTTTTGTGTGATGCATATTATGAATGTTGTGAATGAGCATGAATTTTCTGGGAATTTATTGACTGATTTCTGATTTAATTGAGATTTTTCATTCTGGTTGGTCACATTTGAGCTTTAAAATTTCCTTGAACTTCAATTGATCATGAAATGCATTTGGTATATGATATTGATGTGAGACCTTTTGGATTGTTTCAAGATGTGTTTGAAGTTGATTCATGTTAATTTTCAGCTTCTGTTTTAAATTTTTTCTCCATCTTTGACCCTAGGCTTTGACCTAGTGGTTTGCCTCTCATGTTTGAGCTTTGATTTCAGGTTGAACATCCAAGGTATATGGTTCATGATGCTCCATCATTTGGGCATTTGATGTTTGCCTTTGACTACTAAGATTGTGTGTTTTATAGGGTTGTTAACTCATTTGAGCTTGACTTGTGGCTTATGCCTTTGCTTATTGGGTTTGACTGTTGATATTAACTGTTGGTTGTTTGTCTGTATAGTTGTACTGATTTGTTTGATGTTTCCACAGGTACATAAGTTGCTTAAGTTCACTTTGAACTTGCTTTTGCTTGGTTGCTTAACCACTTAGGTATAACCCTTCTTCTTCATGTAGTCTGGAAGACCTGTCCTGTTATGTGGACAGGCACCTGTCTGAAGTCCTCCTTAAGAGGCAATGCTTATGATTGTTTACTCTTTGTGCCAAGCAGGAAAAGTCCTCTTATGAGGCAATTGGTAGATAAAAGAGATGTGCAGTCCATCTCCTACTATTCAGTGTGTTATCCCTTTGCTCACATAACATGTTGATGCATTGTGGATATTAACCCAAGATCTTATAGAGTCATATCATTTGTGGAGAAGAGATCCAACTTTCTGAACTCCCACACATTCTATTATTGAAAGCTCTCCCAGGCCAGGGATAGAAGCTATGAGGCACACCCCTCATCTCCTTTTCATCTGCTTCACCTTAACTCTCAATGTTAAGATTAAGAGCACAACATACCCCATTCCAGTTGACTGTAAAGTCTAACCTTGCTTGAGCCTAATTGAGTGTATATAGTCTGTGCTAATTGACTTGATTGTCCGCTTATTTGATTCATCTTTGCATATCTGCTTGAGTGTGCCTTTGTGCATTTATCATCATCATTTGTATATTATTTCATAAACTTTGCTTTATAGAATTTTTGCTTTGTCCATGGAAGAGACAAGCATAAGTCCATTACTTGGCAGTTGTTCCAATGATATGGTGTGAGACTAGTATAAGTCCATTGATTGGCATCTGGTATCATTTGTTTTGTTTTAGGAGATTGGTGTAAATCCATTGATTGGTATCCGATATCAACCTTTGTTTGTGAGATTAGTGTAAGTCCATTGATTGGCATCTGGTATCATTTGTTTTGCTTTAGGAGATTGGTGTAAATCCATTGATTGGTATCCGGTATCCACCTTTGTTTGTGAGATTGGTGTAAGTCCATTGATTGACATCCGGTATCCATTTGATTTGCTCATTTTTCTTATTTGCTTTGTTGCCTATTCCAAAGGAATCACTTGGATCATCTACATATGATTTCAAGAGGTGAACATCTAAGAAGTTTTACTTCCTCACCCTCCCACCTTTTGTTTCTTTAAACCTCCATGTGCATGTTAATCCAAAACCTGAAAATATTGTGCAAACATTCTCATCTCTTTTCAAATTAGAAACCTAGGCTTTAGGCCTTTGATTTTTCAAACTCCATTTTCATAATACTTCTTTTGAATTGCATTCTAATCATACTTTGACCACTCTTTTGTGAATAAATCCTAATTGGTTAATCCAACTCATACAATTGTTTTGTGGCTTCGTCCATTCTTGATAAGTTTTCATACATTAGCCATAGGTTTGATTTATCCTAGTTGGTTGATGTTAACCTCACCTTGGTCCTTAGTGATTGAATTGTAAGACTTCCTTGCTTATTATAGGGTTAACCCCTCATTAGCAAGTTGAAGCTTTTCTCACATGGTGGACTTGTTGTTTGTATAAGGTTGAGTCTTCTTTCGTGGATAACGAAAGACCTTAGGGCTTTTGTTTAAAATGAACCCACTCATAATTTGGAAACCTTTTAGCCGAACTACGGCGTTTTGATCCTTACCTTCCATGGGAAGGTACGTAGGCAACGGGTTCATCCGTTCAAACACAAAAATAATAAAATTGTATATTCTTTTCTCATCTTCCCAATCATGTTTGCACAATAATACCTTCATAACAAATAAACATTTTGTACAACAAGTGTGAAAAGGGCTCCCTAGGAGTACCTAGGACGTTTTGGGTGCCTAACACCTCCCCATTGCGTAATTTACCCCTTACCCCGATCTCTGATCTTTTCATTAGTTTTCTATGTGTAAAACTTCTTAGGCTTTTGTTCGTTTTTTAGCCATTCCTTTGGATAAATAAAAGTGCGGTGGCGACTCGATTATTTGTATGCTTTGCTTTTGATTTAATCAATAAATCATAGAGTGACGAATACACCGCTACAGAAAAGTGGCGACTCTGCTGGGGATGAATGATCCTTGGTGGTTTTGCCTACTTTTTACCCTTGTTGTATGATATTTGTTTATGTGTTATTTGACATATTTTTGTACAATTTGGGATAACTGTATTGATTGTGATGTTTGAATTGCTTGATATACAATTGCGGTTTGCTTGGTGATCTCTGTGAGATGAGTTCTATACCCGAACTCGAGTGCACCTTAGGATAGGAGAATGGCATAGTCTTGTCGACTTGTGTGGAGTATTCCTTAACAAGTTGACTTGCGAGTCCATTCACTTGGTGGAGGTCATGTTGGATTAATAATGTCACACAAGTTATTTGTGGTTAGGCATTATTCTTTCAATCATGTGCCTTAGAAGCCAAGGACCTTAGTTTACCAAGCCCATCTTGGCCTATTTTTTGGACGTAGTGCGGAGGTCGTTCAGATGTAAGATCTGATGCGATTGTTACGCGATGCTACACTCATAAGAGTCTCTCTTGAGAATATTTTTGGAATACGAGTATTCGTTCCTCCGATAATATTCGAAAGATGGGATGATGACTATGGGAACCTCTGGTAGAACATGTTCGGCAGGTTTAAACCCTAGTACACTCCCTTTGGGTGGTTCTTAACCGAGACTCCATGCTCGTGACTCTCAACAAACCCGTGATTCATGGTTGAGTCGTTCAGACATCCTTAATATCAATGGAACTTGGGTGTCGATAAGGTGTAAGCCATAATCCACCAAAATGGATGGTTGATATTAAGGATGATTGAGCCGGTTCATGTATTGTTAATATCAATGGAACTTGGGTGTCGATAAGGTGGAAACCATAATCCACCAAAATGGATGATTGATATTAGGGATACTATGAGCTTTCCCATGACCTTTGTTTGGTGTGCTTTGCTTGATCCTTGAGTGTGATTGTTGCATTCATACATTCATGCATTCATCTGCATTCATGTCATCAGAAAAATCAGAAAATTTTCAAGGAATTTAAAGGGTTTATTTGCAAAATTTTCAGACATGGAAAGACCAAAAAGGCATACAAAGAAGTACAACTTTAGACAACCCGATGTGAAAGAGTTAAGGAATCTGACATCCTATGTATTAGATCCCTTGGGTTTCAAAGCTCGCTATGGGAAGCTTCTGCCTCTGTTGACTACTCAGGTTGATGAAGGGTTGATGAGTACTTTGGCTCAGTTCTATGATCCCTGTATCATTGCTTCTCTTTTTCGGACTTTCAGTTGTTGCCTACGCTCGAGGAGTATGCTCATCTTGTGGGTATTCCTATCCTGGATCAGGTGTCGTTCAGCGGCTTAGAGAGTATTCCGACTTCTCGAGAGATTGCAGATTTGTTGCACATAGATGAATCCCTGATTGAAGCGCATATGACTACCAAAGGTGGAATTCAGGGTCTTCCTTCTGATTTCCTCATCGCTCAAGCTACTGTTTATGGGAAGGCCAGGAGTGAGGATGCCTTTGAGGCTTTATTTGTGCTGCTCATCTATGGTTTGGTATTATTCCCCAACATCGACAAATTTGTGGATGTGAACGCCATTAGGATCTTCTCAGTTCTTAATCCCGTTCCGACTCTGTTGGGTGATGCCTATTTCTCTTTGCATCTGAGGAATGCAAAGGGTGGAGGAGTTATTGTGTGTTGTTTGCCTCTGTTGTATAAGTGGTTTATTTCTCACTTACCGCAGACGGTCGCTTTCAAGGAGAACAAGGGATGTCTACGGTGGTCTCAGAGACTTATGTCTCTCACTAATGACGATATCTCTTGGTATGATCGCGTGTATGATACAGTTCAGATCATTGATTATTGTGGTGAATTCCCTAATGTGCCTCTTCTTGGTACATGTGGTGGGATCAGCTACAATCCTATCTTAGCACGTCGTCAGCTTGGGTTCCCCCTAAAGGATAAACCTCATAACATTCTGTTAGAAGGTGTATTCTTTCAGGAGGGTAAAGATCCCCAAGGCCTGAAAGCCAGATTTGTCCGTGCTTGGCGCAAGATTCAGAATAAGGGTAGGAATGAATTAGGTCCGAAGAACTGCATTGCTTTGGAGCCATATACTTCTTGGGTCAGACAGAGAGCTTCTGAATATCTTATGCCGTATGACTATCCGAGACCTTCACCGTTGGTTGTGGCTGGGCCTTCAACCCTCCCTAACCAAGGCATAGAGGAGTTGAGAGACGAAGACCTTTCACGTGCCTGGATCCGTGAAAGAGAAGAGTTGCTTCAGTAAATCAAGGAGAAGGACGCTTTGATCGAGTTTCTCGAGCATCAGGTGATAGATGATCCGAATGACACCTGGACTTCTCTGCTTGCTCAGTCTTCCAAATTCTGGAAGAGGAAGTATGATCGACTCGCTAAGGAGAAAGCGGATATGGAAGCAGCCTATGAGAGAGAGATCAAGAAGCTTTGTGTATCTCGTCTTCCATCATCTCGAGCTTCTAGGGATCCATAGGATGTTTACTTTCCTTTTCCCTTGTAATAATAAAAAATGCTGTACTTCTTTGTCTCGAATATATATTTGATGAGATATTTTCCATATGCTATTAAATGCTTTAAATATTCAAATTTCCAAATAGAACCCTAAAAGTTCCTTGAAGTAAAAAACAAAGCATATGCACAAGCATTGCATGCATCATTTTGCATAAGCAGGTTGTTCCGATCTTCTTGTCTGTGGCCTAACTCTGTGCTCTTCATTTATTTTGAAGACAAGCTGACTCACCGGTACTATACTAGAGCCAATTCTGCCAGAGTGATGGATTAACTTGAACAAGAGAACAGAGAGCTGAAAGAAGAGGTCGCCAGATTGGGTGCTCTGATGGAGCAATTGTTGGCTGCTCAACATCAACCTTCTCCACATCCTGCAACTCCTCTCCAGAGGACCGTTATATCAGAGGTTGCTTCTTCAACTGTGTCAGCTGCTAGTGCTCACTTTGGGCCGAATGCCATGCCAGCCGGGTTTCCGTGGGGTATGCCTCCTGGTTTCATGCCAGATATTCCAGCTCCTACTTTTGCTTCCATGCCGGCATCTAGCCCGGTCCTTGCTATGCCTCCTCCTGTCGTGCATACCATTCCTACGGTAGACGACACCATCTATCATTCTGAGCCGTCTGAGGGCCCAGATGTTAATGAGAAGATGGATGCTATGAATGACCAATTCCTCGAGCTCCGAAAGGAATTGAAGACCCTCCGAGGGAAAGACCTGTTTGGCAAGTGTGCTGCTGAACTTTGCCTGGTTCCCGGTGTGAAGATTCCAGTCAAGTTCAAAGTCCCTGACTTTGAGAAATATAAGGGGAACACCTGCCCTCTCGCTCACCTAGTCATGTACGCTAGGAAAATGTCGACTCAGACTGATAATGATCAGCTTTTGATCCATACTTTCAGGATAGTTTGTCTGGTGCGGCTCTTCGTTGGTATATGAGCCTTTATAGTGCACACATCCGATCCTTCAACGATCTTGGCGAAGCCTTCGTCAAGCAGTACAAATACAATGTTGATATGGCGCCTGACCGTGATCAACTCAGGGCCATGTCTCAGAAGGATAAAGAGACATTCAAGGAGTACGCCCAGAGGTGGCAGGAGTTAGCAACTCAGATTACTCCTCCGCTGGAAGAGAAGGAGATGACTAAGATCTTCCTGAAGACTCTTAGTTCATTTTATTATGAGCGGATGGTTGCGAGTTCTCCCTCTGATTTCACCGAGATGGTGAACATGGGGATGCGATTGGAGGAAGGTGTCCGCGAAGGACGTTTGTCTAAAGATGAGAGCTCTTCTAAACGGTATGGGGCGTTTAAGAAGAAAGATGGGGAGGCACACGCTGTGCAATCCCATGCTAAACCAAGAAGACCCTCTGTTAAGAGGAAGCCTATGCGTCATGCCAGAAGCCAGCACCAGGTGGCTCATATAGCACCTGTTTTCAGAGATAATGCTCAGCAGTATCAGCAACATCATCAGCATCAGCGACAACCTCAGTACCAACAACAACATCGTCCACAGCAACAGGCTTACCAGCCTCGTGGCAGCACCAGTAATCAGGCCAATCTGAATTATGATAGGAAGAAGATCAGTTTTGATCCCATCCCTATGTCATATGCTGAATTATATCCTTACTTGTTGGAGAGGAAACTGGTTACTCCAAGAGAGCCTCCGGCTGTGCCTGCTAACCCGTAGTGGTGGTACAAGCCCGACCAGCATTGTGTTTATCATTCTGGTGCTCTGGGCCACAATATTGAGAATTACTATCCGTTGAAAACTAAGGTGCAGGACCTTATGCGATGCGGCATCCTGAGCTTCGAGGACTCAGGCCCGAATGTTATGAAAAACCCATTACCCGAGCATGGAAAGTCGGTGAACATGGTCCAGGGTTGCCCTGGCAAGTATAAAGTCAAATATGTGAGCCATATTCGACAGTCATTGGTCGAGTTGCATCGTCTGCTGTGTCAGTACAGTCATATGGAGCATGACCATGACAGATGCCGCATCTGTTCTGTTAATAGATTGGGTTGTCACCAAGTGCGAAGAGAGCTTCAAGAGCTGTTGGATGAGGGTACCATTGAGATTATGCAGAATCGAAATGTTGATGAAGATGAACCAGAGGTGAATGTGATTTCTCCTGTGTTCAAATTACCAGAGCCTGTTGCCATCCGTTACGATGGTAGCAAGCCGAAGGTTTCTCCTTCATTGGTAATCAAGCCTGCAGGCCCTGTGCCTTATTCTTCGGATAAAGCTATTCCTTTCCGATATAGTCCTGTTGCTGTGAAAGATGGGAAAGAAGTGTCGTTGCCTTCAACTTCCGCTGTTAATATTGCAGATGTGAGCGGGTTGACCCGTAGTGGTCGCGTGTTTTCTGTACCCCCAAAGCCTCATGTTGCTTCTGATTCTGTTGAGTGTCCGGTTGGGACTGCTGTGAATGTTCAGAATCCGGCACTTGCTGTTGCCAAACCCTCCTCTGTACAAAAGACTCTTGTTTCTTCTGTTGGCCCGAGTGGCATTGTGAATGAAGAATGTGATGAGATGCTGAGGCTCATCAAGAAGAGTGAGTACAATGTTGTAGATCAGCTTCTACAAACGCCGTCCAAGATTTCCGTGTTATCTTTGCTTCTGAATTCGGAACCCCATAGGGAGGCTCTGCAGAAAATTTTGGACTTGGCATATGTTGATCATGATGTCACTATAGAACAGTTTGACAGTATAGTTGCAAACATCACTGCTTGCAACACTTTGAGTTTCTGTGACGCTGATCTCCCTGAGGAGGGAAGAGACCACAACATGGCTTTACATATTTCCATGAACTGCAAGACTGACGCCATGTTCAACGTGCTGGTGGACACTGGGTCATCCCTAAATGTATTGCCGAAGACCACTCTTTCGAGATTGTCATATCAGGGGCCTCCCATGAGGCAGAGTGATGTTGTTGTGAAGGCTTTTGATGGGTCGCGTAAGACCGTGATTGGGAAAGTTGATCTCCCAATCAAGATTGGACCAAGTGATTTCCAAGTTACCTTTCAGGTTATGGATATCCACCCATCTTATAGCTGTCTCCTTGGTAGACCATGGATTCACGAGGCTGGCACCGTGACATCCACCCTACACCAGAAGCTGAAATTCGTCAAGAATAAGAAACTGGTCGTGGTAGGGGGAGAAAAGGCTCTCCTGGTTAGCCACTTGTCTTCTTTCTCATATATTGATGCTGAGGATGAAGTTGGAACGCCGTTCCAAGCTTTGTCTATTGCTGAGCTGATTGAGAAGAAGTCTCCTTCATTTGCTTCCTACCGTGATGCGAAATTGGCCATTGAATGTGGTGCAGTTGCTGGTTTGGGGAAGATGATCGAGCTTGAAGATAATAGATCCCGGGCTGGCATTGGTTATTCTTCTGGGGCATTTAATGAGCAAGGTTTGTTCAAAAGTGGAGGTTTCATCCATACTGATCAAGCCGAGGAAGCTGCTGCTATCTTGGAAGAGGATGCAAAGGATTTGAGCAACTTCATCATAACTGGTGGTGTCTGCCACAATTGGGTCGCTGTAGATGTTCCTACAGTCATTCATAGATCAGAGTAATGGTTCACTTTGTTCAAAACCCTTCTCCCATGCCAAACGGAGAAGTGATGACATTGTTGGCAGCATTTATACAATGATATTTCATTCAATTAATGCATTGTTAAACATTTGTTTTTCCATTTGTTTTCACTTTTTGCTTTTGCATGAAATCAGTGATCACAAAAAACCCTAAAAACAAGAATAAAAGTAATCTTTTTCGTCTGCATAATGGTTTGCTTGTTTAAATTCTAAAGTTTTTATTATCCAAAATCATTATGCAGGTTGATTCTAAAACCCATTGAACATAATGATCCAACGCCATCTCCCAATTTTGAATTCCCTATATTTGAGGCAGAGGAAGATGATGTTGAAGGGATTCCTGATGAGATTACCCGTCTCCTTGAGCACGAGAAGAAGATCATTCAGCCGCATCTCGAAGATCTGGAAACAGTCTACTTGGGGTCTGAGGATTGTGTTCGTATGGTGAAGGTTGGGGCACTTCTTGAAGAGTCTGTTTGCTACGAGAATACTCAGATATCTTTGCTTGGTCGTATGAAGACATGCCGGGTCTAGATATAGATATTGTGCAACATTTCCTGCCTTTGAAGCCTGAGTGCGTGCCTGTGAAGCAGAAGCTCAGAAGAACTTATCCAGATATGGCAGTGAAGATCAAGGAGGAAGTTCAAAAGCAAACTGATGCGGGGTTTCTGGTGACTTCTACATATCCTCAATGGGTGGCCAATATTGTGCCTATGCCTAAGAAAGACCGAAAAGTCCGTATGTGTGTTGATTACAGAGATTTGAATAAAGCTAGTCCTAAAGATGATTTTCCTCTACCACACATTGATATATTGGTAGACAATACAGCTAAATTCAAAGTCTTTTCCTTTATGGACGGATTTTCCGGATATAATCAAATCAAGATGGCACCCGAAGATATGGAGAAGACAACATTCATCACACCTTGGGGAACATTCTGTTATCGATTGATGCCCTTCGGTTTGAAGAATGCCGGAGCCACGTATCAGCGTGCTACGACTACCTTGTTTCATGATATGATCAACAAGGAGATAGAGGTCTATGTTGATGATATGATTGCTAAGTCCCGAACGGAAGTTGAACATGTTGAGCATTTATTGAAGCTTTTTCAGCGTCAGAGGAAGTTTAGACTTCGCCTGAATCCGAACAAATGTACATTTGGAGTCCGTTCTGGCAAGTTGTTGGGTTTTATTGTCAGCGAGAGAGGTATTGAAGTTGATCCTGCCAAGGTCAAAGCAATACAAGAAATGCCTGCACCCAAAACTGAAGAGCAAGTCCGAGGTTTTCTTGGCCGCTTGAATTATATTTCCAGATTTATATCCCACATGACTGCCACATGTGTGCCGATATTCAAGCTCCTCCGGAAAGATCAATCCCATGATTGGACCGAGGATTGCCAGAAAGCTTTCGACAGTATCAAAGAGTATCTGTCTGAACCTCCGATCTTGTCTCCGCCTGTAGAAGGAAGACCTCTGATCATGTATTTGACTGTTCTTGAAGACTCGATGGGTTGTGTACTCGGTCAGCAAGACGAATCAGGGAAGAAAGAATCTTCTATCTACTACCTCAGTAAGAAATTTACTGATTGTGAGTCTCGATACTCTATGCTTGAGAAGACGTGTTGTGCTTTGGCTTGGGCTGCTAAGCGTTTGCGCTAGTACATGATAAATCATACAACTTGGTTGACATCCAGAATGGATCCAATCAAGTATATTTTCGAGAAGCCTGCTTTAACTGGGAGGATTGCCCGTTGGCAGATGTTGTTGTCTGAGTATGATATCGAGTATGGAGCTCAGAAAGCTATCAAAGGTAGTATCTTGGCTGACCATTTAGCGTACCAGCCGATTGAAGATCATCAGTCTATTCAGTACAACTTCCCAGATGAGGAGATTTTGTATTTGAAAATGAAAGATTGTGATGAGCCTACACTTGATGAAGGTCCAGAACCTGGTTCCAGATGGACGATGGTGTTTGATGGCACTGTGAATCAGTACGGAAATGGTATTGGGGCAGTAATCATTACTTCTCATGGTACACATATTCCTTTTACAGCAAGGCTAACTTTCAAATGCACGAATAATATGGCTGAATATGAGGCCTGTATTATGGGACTGGAAGAATGTATTGATTTGAGAATCAAGCATCTTGATGTGTATGGTGATTCGGCCCTAGTTGTCAATCAGATCAAGGGTGAATGGGAGGGGAATCAGCCAAGTCTCATTCCGTATAGGGATTATGCGAGGAGGATTTCAACGTTCTTTACAGAAGTTGACTTTCATCATATTCCTCGAGAGGATAATCGGATGGCAGATGCGCTTGCTACGCTTGCTTCAATGATTGTAGTCAAGTATTGGAATGAAGTTCCCAACATTACCGTGATGCGCTTGGATAGACCAGCTCACGTCTTGGAAATTGAAGAAGTGAATGCTGACAAGCCTTGGTATTTTGATATCAAGAATTTCCTCCAGAACCAGGTCTACCCGCCTGGGGCATCTGTGAAAGATAGGAAAACTTTGAGAAGGTTGTCAGGCAGTTTCTACCTCAGTGGTGAAGTGCTGTATAAGAGAAATTTTGACATGGTTTTGCTCAGATGCGTGGATAGACAAGAAGCAAACCTGTTGATGACTGAGGTCCATGAGGGTTCATTTGGTACTCATTCCAATGGACATGCCATGGCTAGAAAGATGTTGAGAGCAGGCTACTATTGGCTGACAATGGAGTTTGACTGCTGCAAATATGTGAAGAAATGCCACAAGTGTCAGATTTACGCGGATAAGATTCATATTCCTCCGACACTTCTGAATGTGATTTCATCACCATGGCCTTTCTCTATGTGGGGAATTGACATGATAGGCATGATTGAAACCGAAAGCGTCCAATGGGCACAGGTTTATTCTCGTAGCAATTGACTACTTCACCAAATGGGTTGAAGCCGCTTCATATACGAATGTGACTAGGCAGGCGGTTGTGAAGTTTTTCAAGAACCAGCTGATTTGCCGTTATGGTGTGCCAGATAAGATCATTACTGATAATGGATCTAATCTGAATACTAAAATGATGGATGAGTTGTGCGCTGAGTTCAAGATTGCACACCATAATTCCTCTCCTTACAGACCTAAGATGAATGGGGTTGTTGAAGCTGCTAATAAGAATATCAAGAAGATTATCCAGAAGATGGAAGTTACGTACAAAGATTGGCATGAGATGCTGCCATTTGCTTTGCATGGTTATCGTACATCTGTCCGCACTTCAACAGGGGCAACCCCTTTTTCTCTAGTTGACGGTATGGAGGCTGTTCTCCCAGTAGAGGTGGAGATCCCATCAATGAGAGTCTTGATGGAAGCCAAGTTGACTGATGCTGAATGGATTCAGAGTCGTTATGACCAGCTAAATTTGATTGAAGAGAAGCGATTGACTGCCATGTGCCATGGTCAGTTATATCAGCAGAGAATGAAGAGAGCATTCGATAAGAAGGTCAAGCCTCGTGTGTTCCGAGAAGGTGACCTCGTGCTCAAGAAAGTCTTGTCTTTCGCGCCCGATTCTATGGGCAAGTAGACTCCAAACTATGAAGGTCCATATGTTGTTAAGAGAGCCTTTTCAGGCGGAGCTTTGATGCTTACAACAATGGATGGGGAGGATTTCACTCGTCCTGTGAATTCAGATGCAGTCAAGAAATACTTTGCCTAAAAAAAAGTATGCAAAAGAAAAACAGAATATCTCGCTAAGTTGAAAACCCGAAAGGGCGGCTTAGGCAAAAATGAGCGTCTCGGTGGAGAACCTGAAAGGGTGATCCAGGCAAAAGTTAGAGACATGAAAAAAAATGAGTTTGCATCCCGCTAGATTGAGTACCTCACCCTGGGGCAATCTAGGCAAAAATTAGGGATTTGGCAAGTAACTGCATCCGGATAAGACTTTCTGTTCCACAGTTGTCTTTTCGTCAGAGACTCTCGATTCGTCGTTGACTGAAGCTTCAAATACATCAAGATTCAAATTGGTAGAGAAAGGATCATTATGTTCAATGTAGCCCTCTTCCAATATACATCACTGATTTCAAATTTGTACAGATCTATGGAGTCTTGCCATTTGCAAGCTACCATTCCATCAAATCAATTTGAGCTTTTTATCCAATTATTTGCACTCTTATTTGTTTCAATTCAACAAATGTTTTGCATATTTTAATTGATAAAATGTCATTGTTTTAAACAAGTAAATTTTTCAAACTATTATTTTAAACAAGGTGAACATTCACAATGATGAAAGGATACTTAAGAATTTCTCAGTGCTCTCCCGAGGGTGGCATGATTTCCAACAGGGTAAGACATTTGCTCATATGCCTGGCATGGTTGTATCCTCTTTATCTAGATTTTGTTGGTTGGGGTTGTTCCCCAAGCAGAGCCTTTGTTGAGATCTTGTTCCCCAAGCAGAGTGTTTGTTGAAGACTTCGTTTTCTTCTCCAACAGTTGTTTCTCCCCAGCATGGGTGCTTTCCTTTGGAAGATTCGGTAGTAGGTGGTTTGAGACCCCGGTACCCCATCACTCTCCCTAGTGCAGTCGCCAGCGGAGTTGTTGCTTCTCTCCTCAGCACTGTCGCCAGGGTTGTTGATATGATATACTGCATTTGATGCTATATCTCCCCATCGGAGTGCTTGTTGAGGTTTTACCTCTTATCCCTTCAGCAGGGCAGTGATTATTTTCCTCCTCGGCAGTTGTGGGTTTATTCTTGGAAGGTTCAGCATTTGGTGGTTGATCCCTAACTCTCTTCCTCATCCCCAGTGGATTCCCCAACGAAGCCATCAGTAGATTTGTGGTATGGTGGATCTTAGTTGTGATTTCCCCAGAGTCCCCGCCAGTAGATTTGTGGTATGGTGGATTTTATCTGAGAAGTTTCCTGTAGAAGTTTTGTGCTTTCCCTGCAGAATCCTCAATGGAGTTGGTATCCCCAACAGAGCCAGAGTCCCCGCCAGAGTTGGTATTCTCGACAGAGTTGATTTTGTGGCAGTTTCTGCCTGTTGAAATCTCTGTTTCCCCAGTGGGATCGGTTGGTGATCTATCATCCTCAGGTGTGGTTGATTTCCTGATGCTTTTGATCCCTAGTAGAGTGGCTTGTTGCAGAAACTACTTGTGTGATCTATTTTTTTCCTCAGTGGGTATTCCCCCAATGGAATGGCTGACAGTTTTTCCCAGTAGAGTTGCTTGTGCAGTTGGATTCTACATGGATGATCTGTTCTCCCTTTGTGGGTTGTTCCCCGGCGGAGTTATTTGGAGTTGCTTTCATGGCAGTTCTCGCCTGTGCAGTGAACTCTTGTTTTCCAGTTGATACTGAGAATCTCCCTGCAGATAGCCTGGGATTTCTCCCATTCCCCAACAGATTTGTCTTTGTGGCCGTTGTTGCCTGTTGTGACTTTCTGTTTACCAGTTGGGTTGATTGTTGATCCATCACTCAAAGATTTTGTGATTTCGTGATATCTCTGGTTTTGTTTGCTTCCCGCAGATCTTTGCTTGTCAACATGTAGATCTCCAGCAGATTGGCTTTCCAGTTGGTTTTTCCTCTGGAAGTGTAGTACCGGGTGGTTGATTCCTGGGCCTGTTTGTGTTAGATATGTCTGTTTTGTCAGCATTCATCAAACATAAATCTCGTATATTCATGCATAATCATAAACATTCAGATATTCATGTTGCATTTTTTGCCATATATCTCTTGTTTGTTGCCTCCTGCTATGGGTGATATAGATCTCCAATAGATCTTCCCAAGCAGATGTCGGGTGTTTAATCTCTCAATTTAGAGTCAACCCCATAAGCAGAAAGTGTCTGTCTTTCCTTCTGCAGTTCCCCACTGAGATATATCCTCGTGGATGACGGTTTCTTCCGTTTCCTCCCAACACATATATTGGGATGGATTTTCCTATTGAGTTATATCCTCATAGGACGAGTCTTAATTCAGTCTGTCTTTTCGGGTCAATCCCGAATTGGCTATTTGTCAACTGTTTCTCGTGCTTCCCTGTGGAATAAATGAATGAATTGCCCAGTAACCGGCAATAATTCTTTTTATCCCCAGCGGAGTTTGGGCCTCTACCCTCATACCGGTAATTGTAAGTCCTATGTTCCCTCTTCTTGGCGGAATTTGTGGTTATATACCTTTTATTCCTCAGCAAGAGTCGTTTTTGGTTTTCTACCCCGTATTCGGTAGATGTAAACCCTATCTTTTTATCCTCAGCGGAGTTGTTGGCTACTACCCCGTATTCGGTAGTTGTAAGTCCCATCTCTTTTCCCCTAGCAGAGGTAACCTTTGTGGTTCGGTCTGGTTGATGGTGGATTTTATGGTCTTCTACCCAGTATTCAGTAGTTGTAAATCCTATGTTGTTGTGGTTTTATTCCAAACGGAGTCTGTGCTTTTTGTGGATAGTTGCCGAATGCTAGCAACCCTATCCCCAGCCAGAGTTTTGGTCTTCTACCCCGTATTCGGTAGTGGTAAACCTTAATTTCTCCCCTTTGCAGAGTTAACCTTGTTGTTCATCCTAACCGATGATGGTTACTCTTTGTGGTTATCTTCATTCAATATTCGATGTTGATATTCCTCCCTTGCTTCTGGATAATTGCCTTTTGCTAGCAACCCTATCCCCTGCCAGAGTTTTGGTATTCTACCCCGTATTCGGTAGTTGTAAACCCTAATTTCTCCCCTTTGCAGAGTTAACCTTGTTGTTCATCCTAACCGATGATGGTTACTCTTTGTGGTTATCTTCATCCAGTATTCGATGTTGATATTCCTCCCTTGCTTCTGGATAATTGCCTTTTGCTAGCAATTGTATCCCCAGCAAATCTTCTTCTGGATAATTGTCGTTTGCCTGCAGCTTTATCCCCTTTGAAGTCGCCAGCAAGTCCTTGTGGATAATTGTTGTTTATAAAATTCATCCCTAGCGAGTCTTCTTTCATTTATCCTTTTGCTTGGTAATGATTGTTGCTCCCTTTGATCGGTCATCTTTATATACCTAGTTTTGGTATCCCGATGCCTTTCTTTTCGGTCGATTTATCCTTTATTAACCCAATAACCGGTTGTGGATAATCTTCCATGTGAGTATGTTATCCACGTTCTGACGGTAATGGATAATATATCTCATGCACTCTTCAGTCGAAGCCTGTTTTGTTTCCCCAGTTGAGTAAGATTCGTATTCCTTTGTGGAATCGAATATTTGTTGTTCTCTTGGATAATTGTCGGATGCTTGCAATTTATCCCCTGTGGGTTGTCTTTCGTTTACCCTGTTGTTGTGGTATCGATTGTCATTCTTTTTGGTTGGTCACCTATTATATACCCAGTAACCGGTATCTTTGGTGTCTCTTCCTTTTCGAGTATGTTATTCACGTTCTGACGGTATTGAATAATATATCTCTTTCACTCTTTGGTTGGAATCCTTTGTTGATTTTCCCCAGTAGAGTAAGATTCGTATTCTTTGTAGAGTCGAATATCCATCCTTTGACAAGTTTGTGTTTTGGATGATGAGTGTCTTGGCATATATACCAATTCACGTTTTCGGTAGGTCACCTATTATATACCCAGTAACCGGTATCCCTGGTGTTTCCTTCCATGCGAGTATATTGTCTACGTTCTGACGGTAATAAATAATATATCTCATGCGAGTATTCTATCCATGTTCTGACGGTAATGGATAATATATCTCATGCACTCTTCAGTCGAAGCCTGTTTTGTTTCCCCAGTCGAGTAAGATTAGTATTCCTTTGTGGAATCGAATATTTGTTGTTCTCTTGGATAATTGACGGATGCTTGCAATTTATCCCCTGTGGGTTGTCTTTCGTTTACCCTGTTGTTGTGGTATCGATTGTCTCTCTTTTTGGTTGGTCACCTATTATATACCCAGTAACCGGTATCTTTGGTGTCTCTTCCTTTTCGAGTATGTTATTCACGTTCTGACGGTATTGAATAATATATCTCTTTCACTCTTTGGTTGGAATCCTTTGTTGATTTTCCCCAGTAGAGTAAGATTCGTATTCTTTGTAGAGTCAAATATCCATCCTTTGACAAGTTTGTGTTTTGGATGATGAGTGTCTTGGCATATATACAAATTCACGTTTTCGGTAGGTCACCTATTATATACCCAGTAACCGGTATCCCTGGTGTTTCCTTCCATGCGAGTATATTGTCTACGTTCTGACGGTAATAGATAATATATCTCATGCGAGTATTCTATCCACGTTCTGACGGTAATGGATATTATATCTCATGCGCTCTTTGGGTTTGTGTCCCCAGTTGAGTAAGATTCGTTTTCCCGTTGCGGATTCGAATGTCCATCCTATAAGTCGATTTGCTTCTTCAAGCCCTCCTTTCGGATGATGAGTGTTTTGGCATATATACCAATTCACGCTTTAGTCAGTCACCTATTATATACCCAGTAACCGGTATCCCTGGTGTTCCTTCCTTTCTGCTCCCTATTATGACCTTGGTCCCCTGTGGAGTCAGATTTTCCTGAGTTGATGTACCTTTTTCAGGTCCTTCTCAGATGTTTGGTTGATTGATATCTCTCACCCTTATACCGGTCTTAGATATTCATTCTTCATGAGTTTGTTACCCTTATACTGGTGACACCTCATTCTTTGTTGCTTCTCCAGGAGAGTCTTTTTGTTAGACCTTCTCCAGTGGAGTTTCCTGTGATTTTTACCCTTTTGCTGTATTGGCGTTTTCCCCAATATATGCAGTTTTCCCCGGTAGGGAGGTTCTTTGTGAATCTTTTCCCCAGTCCGAGTCCGGATTTTCATCCGAAGTATCCTTTGTGGATAGTTTGAGTCAGCTTGTGTCTTTCCAATGGATGTGTTCTCCTTTGGAATTCTTCTTTCCCCAGTTTGAGTCCTCCATTCCCCAGTGAGGTCTCTAATCCAGAGTCGTGTCTTGTTCGCGCCGCGTCAGTTTTACCCTAATTCAAAGTCGTGTCCTACTCACGCATTCTTTTTTTTCTTATCCCCATGAGAGTCCTGTTAGAGTCTCTGTACCTGGTGAGTATATTACTCCGATGGATCGTCTTTCCTTCTTTGTGGACCTATATTCCCCACAGAGTTTTGTTTCTTTTTGCATGCATACATCTGCATCATGAGGTCTCTTAGGGACCAAAATTTGTCTCATTACTGTTATTTAAGCCCATTCTACCGCGTCGAGATGAAGATTTCTAAACTTCACTTCTCCGGCTAGAATGACCTTAAATAAGGGCATCTGTAAGACCCCAATTTTGTCCCTAAGATCCCTCATGGCATCATATCATATCATACATTGCCTCAAGGATCATTGTGCACCTTGCTTCCTTCCTTGTGGGCGGATTATCTTTTTGAGAGTGATTTTGATCACCAAGCATGTTTTGCATTTGTATATCATTGCTTTTCCTTTTACCACTAACCAAAAGTACAAAAATATGTCATCTAACCTTTGTCTTGCAGATGAAGCAATCAACAATCAAAGCAATCAAAGGCATTCATTGGGTAATAGATGGTGGCCATTCTTGAGAATTTGGACACCACAGTCATTATCAAGACTTCATATGAGCCATGGTATCATTTTGAATCAAAATCCCAAGTGGTAGAGGCTTGAATTTCATCAGAACATTGCCAGGTCAACTGGAGGCCTAGAAAGTCAACTGCCAAGTCAACTGTGGATTTGGAGGTGGGAAGTGATTAGAAATACTTCATTCATGTTCAAACAAGTCTCATCTGACAATTCAAACATCAACATTGAAGAAAATAAAGTCAGGTCAAAACTTTCCAAAAATGGAAAGTGACCTATAATTCAAAATTGCCAAAAATGGAAAGGTTTTCATCCAACTTCACCTACAAATTACATCACCATAAAAGCTTCAAATGAAATTTTGTTGAACATGAAAGTTATAGATCTTTCTCTCCCATTTCCAAAAAGTCCAAGATCATCAATTTCTCATGTGTGGTTAAGGAGATGTGATGAAAACATGGCAAAGTGTACATTGAACTTCAAATGTGCATAACTTCTCAACCAAAGCTCCAAATCAAGTGGTTCTTTTTGCTAAATTCTTTTTTTGACTTCTACTTTCCAAATCATGCATTGCATTACATAAATTATCATCATAAAATCATGTGCAAATTCACTTAATTTTTGGAGGGAAAATTAAAGTTTAAAATTGGCTAATTATTTGAACATTCTATCATTGCCAATAGCTCCAAAACAGGATTTTAAGTGAATTTGGATTGGATTTTCGTGCACTATTCACCATGCATTTCATGCATGAGGTGAATTTGCTAATTTGCACTTACACCATCATTTTGCTAATCCACTTTTCCAATTGCTTAAACATGATTAAGGGATGATTAACACAGCATATATATAGTAAATCCTATCTGTTTCTACAATAACAACATCACAATTTTCAGATCTAGATCTAGAATACAAAAATTTTCTCTCAAATTTTTCTTCCAATTTCTTCATTTCCAATCCATTCCTCTTGCTTAATCCTTGTGTTTGAGTTGTTCTTGAGCAGGATCATCTATAGAACCAGTAGAAATCGTGCAAGGTTGGAGCATTTGTAAAGCTTGAAGCTACAATGGCAGATCCAAATTCTTGCAAGTTCGTGTGCAATTGAGCTGTAATTCCTCTTCCAATCATCCATACAAGAGTTTTAGAGGAGATTTTGAGCACTGCAAGGCTTGAACAACACCAAATCTAGTTCTGCTTCTACAAGAGGTTACAAATCGCATCTCATAATTTTGATTTTCATTGCCATATTATGATAGATTTTGTGAAGCTGAGTATTTTGAGCTTTGAATCAATGAATTTCGTGCAAAATTGAGTGAGAACTGGTTGTTTAAAGTTTTGATGTTGAATTTTCTTTCATTCGATACATGCGTGTTTTGATGATTCTTGTTGATTTGTTTGTGGATTCATGTTGTATGATGCAAGATCCTTACATTGATATGCGCCATGTTAATTTCTGGACACTTTGGATTTTTCTGGAAAATCCAGATGAAGATCTTCATGATCTTCATCTTCATCTTCATGTGTTCTTCATTACCTGTGAATTTTTCTACAGCGTTCATGTTTAGGCAACGCTTTCAATCCATATGCCACGCTTTTCCGTTTCTGAATGTGTTAGATTAGGGCTGAATCGTGATTGGTCATGAACACTTGCCATGCATGCTTTCTATTGGTTGTCCCCGCGCTGACTTTCGTTGACCAGGCCTGGCTTTAATGAAACGCAGCGTTTGGCTGCTTGGCGCCCAATCCATTTCAAAATGATACTCCCTTCGATTCCAGCTTGTGACAAAATTCAAATGCTATGCCTTATTTTCTAATTTCCCTCCTATTTCTATACATGCTTCACATTACCTTTTTTTATTTTTTTCATCATCTTCCAAAATTCATAAATAATTGAGTGATGATCCAAAAAATATGAGGTTTTTTGCATGATGTCACATTTTCTGTCTATTATTTTTTCATCATTTTTTCATAAATTGTGCATGGCTGGAAGATAATTTGCCCTAGGGTTTGTGAACATGTATGCTTTTTGTACATTGCCTTGCCATATCATTTGTGAAATGCTGAGTTTTAATCCAATGAATCTGAAAATTTGCATGATGAAACTAGACTCTTGACTTGACATTTTGGTGTTGATTTGGTATTTTTACCATTTGTAGTTTCTGTTTTATGATCATGTGAATTTAGGTGTGACAATTTGTGTCACACCTTTGCTTGTTCATCTTATGTGATGTGATTACCCTATCAAATGATCTCCATTTGTTCTGATTTTTTGTGTGATGCATATTATGAATGTTGTGAATGAGCATGAATTTTCTCGGAATTTATTGACAGATTTCTAATTTAATTGAGATTTTTCATTCTGGTTGATCACATTTGAGCTTTAAAATTGCCTTAAACTTCAATTGATCATGAAATGCATTTGGTATATGATATTGATGTGAGACCTTTTGGATTGTTTCAAGATGTGTTTGAAGTTGATTCATGTTAATTTTTAGCTTCTGTTTTAAATTTTTTCTCCATCTTTGACCCTAGGCTTTGACCTAGTGGTTTGCCTCTCATGTTTGAGCTTTGATTTCAGGTTGAACATCCAAGGTATATGGTTCATGATGCTCCATCATTTGGGCATTTGATGTTTTTGCCTTTGACTACTAACATTGTGTGTTTTGTAGGGTTGTTAACTCATTTGAGCTTGACTTGTGGCTTATACCTTTGCTTATTGGGTTTGACTATTGATATTAATTGTTGGTTGTTTGTCTGTATAGTTGTACTGATTTGTTTGATGTTTCCACAGGTACATAAGTTTCTTAAGTTCACTTTGAACTTGCTTTTGCTTGGTTGCTTAACCACTTAGGTATAACCCTTCTTCTTCATGTAGTCTGGAAGACCTGTCCTGTTATGTGGGCAGGCACCTGTCTGAAGTCCTCCTTAAGAGGCAATGCTTGTGATTGTTTACTCTTTGTGCCAAGCAGGAAAAGTCCTCTTATGAGGCAATTGGTAGATAAAAGAGATGTGTAGTCCATCTCCTACTATTCAGTGTGTCATCCCTTTGCTCACATAACATGTTGATGCATTGTGGATATTAACCCAAGATCTTATAGAGTCATGTCATTTGTGGAGAAGAGTTCCAACTTTCTGAACTCCCACACATTCTATTATTCAAAGCTCTCCCAGGCCAGGGATAGAAGCTATGAGGCACACCCCTCATCTCCTTTTCATCTGCTTCACCTTAACTCTCAATGTTAAGGTTAAGAGCACAACATACCCCATTCCAGTTGACTGTAAAGTCTAACCTTGCTTGAGCCTAATTGAGTGTATATAGTGTGTGCTAATTGACTTGATTGTCTGCTTACTTGATTCATCTTTGCATATCTGCTTGAGTGTGCCTTTGTGCATTTATCATCATCATTTGTATATTATTTCATAAACTTTGCTTTATAGCATTTTTGCTTTGTCCATGGAGGAGACAAGCATAAGTCCATTACTTGGTAGTTGTTCCAATGATATGGTGTGAGACTAGTATAAGTCCATTGATTAGCATCTGGTATCATTTGTTTTGTTTTAGGAGATTGGTGTAAATCCATTGATTGGTATCCGGTATCCACCTTTGTTTGTGAGATTAGTGTAAGTCCATTGATTGGCATTTGGTATCATTTGTTTTGTTTTAGGAGTTTGGTGTAAATCCATTGATTGGTATCCGGTATCCACCTTTGTTTGTGATTTTGGTGTAAGTTCATTGATTGGCATCCGGTATCCATTCGCTTTGCTCATTTTGCTTATTTGCTTTGTTGCCTATTCCAAAGTGTTAATACCTTAGGATTGGCATTAATTTTGTAAAACAAATAATGTAATCATCTTTGTTGTTTTATAATGTTGGGTTGAAGAAGTTCAACATCTGGACCAACATGTCATGTACGATGTCACGACATCATGCCTGTGACATCGCACATGTGTAGAAAACTGAATTAATTAATTCAGTATATATTCTGGGATTAGTAAGGATATTTGGTGAATATCCTTCCTAACTCCCATGTGGAGGTCTTAAAGACTCAATCAGAATATATATAGGCTCAAAAATAAGGAGATATATATGGAGAGATTCTAGGATTGAAGACCTTGTTTGTAGCAGAAATTTTCTGCTGTATTTGTAACAGCAAAGAACAAGTTTGCTGGGATTTCTGAAGGCCCAAATCCAGTTGGGTGATTAGGTTATAAATAGCACATTGTAACCTAGTTTTTGTAAGCCTCTTAGAATGAATTTTTAGGGGTGTGTGTGAGGTAAACCTCACAATTTGTGGGAAGGTTACCATGTGTTTCTCAGTGGTCAAAGCTGAGAGTATTTGTAACTCAAAGCCTGTAGGCAAGAGTGATTATGTTCTTGAATGAAGATGTGAAGCAAGTTCAAGGTGGTTGAAAATTACATTGTATTTGTAGTGATAGGAATGGAAACTGGAGGTTTCTATCTAGGAGTTCCTAGGTATAGATTGCATTGGGTAGGGATTAAGTGAAGAGTTGTAAACGGGGGAGTTTAACTCTGAATTAATACTGCTGATAGTGGATCTTCTTCCTGGCTTGGTAGCCCCCAGATGTAGGTCATGTTGGACCGAACTGGGTAAACAATTCTCTGTGTTTGTTTTCCTTCTGCATGTTATAATCCTGTCTGCCATAACTCAGGTTGTATTGCAGTCTGCTAACCAAGATGATAACAGACCTGGTACATGTCCTTCTGTGTGAATGTCAATCAGAATGTTTTAACATTCATCACTGACCGCAGATGCTGAACTTTAGGCATGGCGATCTCAGTTCAGTATTTAAGTAAGTCTGATCCTCAAAAGGATAACACACCTGGCCAAAGGATCATAGTGAAACTGTCAAACTGGATGTCTTGACAGTTGTTCATGTAGGCTTATTAGTCTTGTACAGTATAGCAAAGTCAGCACAGTCAGGTTTCAAGAACATAACAGAATCAGCATGAGGAATATGTTCTGGATGTCAACCTGAATGTTATAACATTCACACCTGACTGCTTGGGCTAAATTGTAGGATAATTAGTTTTTCTGTTTCAATATTTTTCTCAGGCTAATTTAAGGAATTCAACAGCTGAGCTAAAATTCAGGAAAATAACATCTAACCTACAATTAATGAAACTGACAACTAGCACATTTGTCAGCTCCCTAATGTGTGGAAATTAGGTTACCTTGGTTGACTTGTAGGTTAGGATACACCAGTACTAAGCCAGCAAATTGAAATACAGTAACAGGTGATGTGCAATTCAATATTGATATATCATGCTGATAACTGTCCAAACACAACAGAAGTAAGTATGGTGTTTGATCTCTGTTGTGTCTCTGTACTAGAAGGACAGAACTAAATGTTCTTTCATTCTAAGGTAATACAGTAGCAGAAGTTGTGACTACTATGAAAGCGTGCTTGAGTACAGGGTTTTAATTTGTATAACTGTCTTGCTGTATTAGTTACAATGTTGAGTCAGATGTCATGACTTTGAGTAGAACATCTGAATTCTGACTACACCAGAATTTCAATTGGTATCAGAGCAGGCATCCTGTCTGTTTCTGGATGAGTCCATGGGTGTTACTTTCTGGGATCTTGCAAGGAGTTATGTTAGTACTGATGCTGGAACCTGTGAAAGGTTCTGTATTTTCCCTGAATGGTCCCTTGAAGTAGGTGGATGGACTGTTCATGACGGGAATGGTGTGTACCTGTCTCTGGAGGTTGGCAATTGGCCTTTGTGTGGGACAGCTGTGCCAGTATTGAATCACATTCAAACTTGGTATGGTCTTGGAGGCTGATCTGGTGAAGTGCGTGTTCATAGGTTGAGTTGTATTATGATTTCCGCTGCATAATACATGGCAAAACTCAAACTCTGATGTAGTTTCCCCCCATGTGGATGAAAGGCTGCTGTACTCAAGATTTCATCATATTCTACTAAAGATGTCAAAGATACTTGAGCCCCATCAAGTCCACTCTTCTTGGTAAGGATCACCGGATCACTGATTCTTGTACTCTCCTAGGTAGTGTACATGAAGACCTTGAAGACCTTCAAGGAGGGTTTGCTTCAAGGAGGTTAAACTAATGTTCTATGTGATGTTAGAACATGTTGTTCAACAAGTATGCAGCTACTGGTTGAAGAGCAGATGTTTTTAGGAGTCAAACAAAGGAATACCTTGGTTTGAAACCTACTCCTGACCTGGAAGAGGAGACATCTGTGTGTGCTAAGTTGACAAGGGTAGGGCCAACTGTGTGTGTGCTCAAGAAGGTCATTTTTAGAAGTCTAATCTCTAAAAGTGGAGCTGGTTGAGATGTGACACTGTGCAATACCCACTTTGTGCCTTATTCCTGTAGATTGATCAGGGTTGGATAGTTGTTTCCTGAAGTACTATGGTGTACTGGAAGACAAGTCCCCTGGATGATAGAAGGCAATAATAGGGTAACCTGACTGCTATTCCATTTACGAGGATTGGGACAATGAATCTTGTTATTCAAACACCACGATCAGAAGTGGCAGTTCTTTCAAGGAGTGAGAATATGAAGATTCAGAGGTTGGTTGAGGTAGTATGCTCTGGCAATGCATATCTACTATGGACTAGTGTTGTTGTCTTTCACTAGTACTTATGGTCAGCTGAAGTCTGATTGGTATGATTGGAGTGTCTAGGTATAACTCATAGAGTTAGGTGCCACTGGTAGGGATGGTGTATGTCATGTTGAGACATGTCTGTACAATGCATGGATATTGGTGTGAAGTTTCCATGATTGTTAATTTGAGGGGGAGTTTTGGTTAACCTCCTCACATTTGGTCAGCCTAGGGTCTGGTTGGCTGTTGACCTGTGTCACATGGGTTTTGGTGGTTGTGTGACACATTTGCAAGGAAGAATTCATCTCTCTCATTCCTAAGAGTGAATTTAATCTGAGAAGATTTTCAACATTGTTAAAGTACTCGCAAGCAGAAGATGTTGACACTAGAAGAGTATTTTCAAAGTAGTCTTATGGTGGAAGTATCTGACAGGAATAGTGGGAAAGGATTTAAGATCAATGTCAACTTGTGCCAAGTACAAGTATTTAATTGATTATCCTTGGAGCTCAAGATAACTGATGTTCTTAAAGATGTTGGAACATCTCTTCTTCAAGACCCTGTGCAGAATCACAGGAAGGATAGTACATTGGTTTATGAGCTATCTCTTTGGTAGCAGCAAAAGCATATGATCTCTGAAAAGGTTTCCTGGCAAGAAACATGTTCAGCCTTGGCGTGTACAAGAAGAAGAAGACATCATAGTTCATCTCTGATCTAAGTAAGGAAGTGCATTGGCTAATGCACACTATGAAGTTAAGAACAAGTGACAGTTGTCTTAACATCATGAAAACAGTCTTGCTTTAGGAAGAAGAATCCTTGGTATAGCTGAAGGGTTAGTTGCTAACTGGTCCTTCTGAAGACTCTTGCACCAGAGTGTCTGATGTCTTTGGAGAAGAAGCAGGAATTCATCAAGGTGTGAGCTTGGATGACTTAACTGCAAACCTGCAGGATGGAGGTTGTTTACTCAAACTTGGTTCCACCATCAAGTCTATGAGAACATTGAACTCTTGTTCTGTGAAGGGAGGAAGTTCTTTCAAGTGGCAGAAGAAGGAGTTGAATTCAACATCTGGATGCCAAAACACAATGTTGTGACATTTGGTTCAACATCAGATTCTTAGTTGGTAAAGTGGCACATCAACTTGAGATAGAAGGGTCTACAGGGTTGTAGATTGGACACTTCAAAAGGCTTGAAGTTCAAATCTCACTTGGAAGGTCAGAATATCTTTGGGAGAAGTCTGATAAACTTGGAAAGGTCAAAAAGTGGCATTTGACTTTCTCATATGAGGATTCATGAAGGAGGTAATCAACCAGTGACATTTGGTCTATCTCAGGAGTGAGTTCGAAGGATCGAGATAATCAACATATGGCAGCTGATTATTCTTGAGGAAAGTCTGAGACTAATTACTTTTGAGCAGAAAAGTAGTAAGTTGAAGACAAAAGGAGGTGTTTTCTATTCATCTCTTGGAGCTTGTGGTAGGAGTTTTGAGCTATCTATGGAAGATTATCTCTCGTAATGGGATGAAAATGTATATGTCCCAATGTTTGTCTGAGTTCTTCTTAATCAAGCTGGTGACTCAGTGATATCTGAAGACTATCAGATGGTGTTCATTGTCGTGGTGTGAAGGATGTCTCAGCTGATGTTAGAACATCTTGTGAAGGGGTCTTCTGTTCTGGTTAGAAGAGAGAGTGACACAGAGTGTGGATGTGGTCAGTCAAGAGGGTTGGACAGAGGGGGTACTCTTGAAGACATGAAGATGCGTCTTATGTTTTCCATTCATTAAGTGGTCTGGATTCTCTTTGAATCAGGTAGTATGTGAAGGTCCAACTTTGGGGTGTTGGATATGCTCATGTGTGACCTCCAAGTTTCAAGAGGAAATCAGGTTGTCCATGACAGGGGGAGTTTTGTCATCAAGCTTGTGGTCTACGTATTCTCAGATAACTAGGTATGGCACCTTGTCAGTTATCAGGATGCTGTAATGTATGTCAAGGCTGAGTGAGCAGAAGAATGTCTGACCGGATGTCATGACATTGCCCTGGACAATGTTGTCAATTCCTTCTGAATCTTAAAGTCATTAGGAATTATAAGGGTGATGTGTCTAATTCTGATAAATCAGAATAAGCCTGATGGCTACAACTGTGTGGTACAGGGGGAGTAACCATCTGCTGAAGTGTGGGAATTTGGCTGTAGCTGTGCCAGATGTCAAGTCTCTACTGGAGGCATGGCAGGGGTCTTGGGAAATGTTGAATACTGGCAGAATGCAGGGAAAAGCCGCGTGGAATGTTAAAACATCGCGTGCAACGTGTCTGACTACATATATGGAATAGTCTCCATGCACTGGAACTGCTGTTTTGGAAAAGAAATAGTCAAGAGCTATAAAAGGTATTCAAGGATAGTCTGAGATTTTGCTGGTGATTCTCTGACTGTTTCTCAGCAAAAATTAATGAATCTTGACCAAGCATTTATTCCCACCGTTAATTCCTAAGCACGGGCTGGACTATTTAAAGGATGTAATAGCCCCCTTCTTCTCACAAGAGAAACACTCCATTCCCTCAGAATCATGAGGTATGTTAAGGTTTGGGCAAGCTGCGCCTGGATCTTGTTTTGTGAGGGGTGCCTTTAAAAATGTTTAGCTAAAAAGGGGGAGAGAAATACTGTCTTGGGGTTGAGAATGTACCAGAAGCAAGCTAACTGTGGTAGCAAACAAAAGTTGGTGTCAGGCACAAAATCCACCAACTGGGTATATCACTTGTGTCTTGTGATCTGAGTTAAGAGGACAGTTGTGTCTTGTGATCTGAGTTACATTATCTATGTACTCAACATTACATATTTTTCCGAAAGCTCTCCTGTTGAGGGAAAGGGTTCTGGTACAACTGATCAGTGTTCCTCTACTTCCTCATGTACACCAACCTTGGTGTTTGTGGTGGTGGAGTCAATGACAGAGATGAAGAGCATACCCATATTGGGATGTTTTGTCCAGTGTAATGTTTATTTGTTTTAGCTAAAATTTGCCAAAGGGGGAGATTGTTAATACCTTAGGGTTGGCATTAATTTTGTAAAACAAATAATGTAATCATCTCTGTTGTTTTAATATGTTGGGTTGAAGAAGTTCAACATCTGGACCAACATGTCATGTACGATGTCACGACATCATGCTTGTGACATCACACATGTGTAGCAAACTGAATTAATTAATTCAGTATATATTCTGGGATTAGTAAGGATATTTGGTGAATATCCTAACTCCCATGTGGAGGTCTTAAAGACTCAATCAGAATATATATAGGCTCAAAATAAGGAGATATATATGGAGAGATTCTAGGATTGAAGACCTTGTTTGTAGCAGAGATTTTCTGCTGTATTTGTAACAGCAAAGAACAAGTTTGCTGCGATTTCTGAAGGCCCAAATCCAGTTGGGTGATTAGGTTATAAATAGCACATTGTAACCTAGTTTTTGTAAGCCTCTTAGCATGAATTTTTAGGGGTGTGTGTGAGGTAAACCTCCCAATCTGTGGGAAGGTTACCATGTGTTTCTCAGTGGTCAAAGCTGAGGGTATTTGTAACTCAAAGCCTGTAGGCAAGAGTGATTATGTTCTTGAATGAAGCTGTGAAGCAAGTTCAAGGTGTTTGAACATTACATTGTATTTGTAGTGATAGGAATGGAAACTGGAGGTTTCTATCTAGGAGTTCCTAGGTATAGATTGCATTGGGTAGGGATTAAGTGAAGAGTTGTAAACGGGGGAGTTTAACTCTGAATTAATACTGCTGATAGTGGATCTTCTTCCTGGCTTGGTAGCCCCCAGATGTAGGTCATGTTGGACCGAACTGGGTAAACAATTCTCTGTGTTTGTTTTCCTTCTGCATGTTATAATCCTGTCTGCCATAACTCAGGTTGTATTGCAGTCTGCTAACCAAGATGATAACAGACCTGGTACATGTCCTTCTGTATGAATGTCAATCAGAATGTTTTAACATTCATCACTGACCGCAGATACTGAACTTTAGACATGGTGATCTCAGTTCATTATTTAAGTAAGTCTGATCCTCAAAAGGATAACACACCTGGCCAAAGGATCATAGTGAAACTGTCAAACTGGATGTCTTGACAGTTGTTCATGTAGGCTTATTAGTCTTGTACAGTATAGCAAAGTCAGCACAGTCAGGTTTCAAGAACATAACAGAATCAGCATGAGGAATATGTTCTGGATGTCAACCTGAATGTTGTAACATTCACACCTGACTGCTTGGGCTAAATTGTAGGATAATTAGTTTTTCTGTTTCAATATTTTTCTCAGGCTAATTTAAGGAATCCAACAGCTGAGCTAAAATTCAGGAAAATAACATCTAACCTACAATTAATGAAACTGACAACTAGCACATTTGTCAGCTCCCTAATGTGTGGAAATTAGGTTACCTTGGTTGACTTGTAGGTTAGGATACACCAGTACTAAGCCAGCAAATTGAAATACAGTAACAGGTGATGTGCAATTCAATATTGATATATCATGCTGATAACTGTCCAAACACAACAGAAGTAAGTATGGTGTTTGATCTCTGTTGTGTCTCTGTACTAGAAGGACAGAACTAAATGTTCTTTCATTCTAAGGTAATACAGTAGCAGAAGTTGTGACTACTATGAAAGCGTGCTTGAGTACAGGGTTTTAATTTGTATAACTGTCTTGCTGTATTAGTTACAATGTTGAGTCAGATGTCATGACTTTGAGTAGAACATCTGAATTCTGACTACACCAGAATTTCAATTGGTATCAGAGCAGGCATCCTGTCTGTTTCTGGATGAGATCCATGGGTGTTACTTTCTGGTATCTTGCAAGGAGTTATGTTAGTACTGATGTTGGAACCTGTGAAAGGTTCTGTATTTTCCCTGAATGGTCCCTTGAAGTAGGTGGATGGACTGTTCATGACGGGAATGGTGTGTACCTGTCTCTGGAGGTTGGCAATTGGCCTTTGTGTGGGACAGCTGTGCCAGTATTGAATCACATTCAAACTTGGTATGGTCTTGGAGGCTGATCTGGTGAAGTGCGTGTTCATAGGTTGAGTTGTATTATGATTTTCGCTGCATAATACATGGCAAAACTCAAACTCTGATGTAGTTTCCCCCCATGTGGATGAAAGGCTGCTGTACTCAAGATTTCATCATATTCTACTGAAGATGTCAAAGATACTTGAGCCCCATCAAGTCCACTCTTCTTGGTAAGGATCACCGCATCACTGATTCTTGTACTGTCCTAGGTAGTGTATATGAAGACCTTGAAGACCTTCAAGGAGGGTTTGCTTCAAGGAGGTTAAACTAATGTTCTATGTGATGTTAGAACATGTTGTTCAACAAGTATGCAGCTACTGGTTGAAGAGCAGATGTTTTTAGGAGTCAAACAAAGGAATACCTTGGTTTGAAACCTATTCCTGACCTGGAAGAGGAGACATCTGTGTGTGCTAAGTTGACAAGGGTAGGGCCAACTGTGTGTGTGCTCAAGAAGGTCACTTTTAGAAGTCTAAACTCTAGAAGTGGAGCTGGTTGAGATGTGACACTGTGTGCCTTATTCCTGTAGATTGATCAGGGTTGGATAGTTATTTCCTGAAGTACTATGGTGTACTGGAAGACAAGTCCCCTGGATGATAGAATTCAATAATAGGGTAACCTGACTGCTATTCCATTTACGAGGATTGGGACCATGAATCTTGTTAGTCAAACACCACGATCAGAAGTGACAGTTCTTTCAAGGAGTGAGAATATGAAGATTCAGAGGTTGGTTGAGGTAGTATGCTCTGGCAATGCATATCTACTATGGACTAGTGTTGTTGTCTTTCACTAGTACTTATGGTCAGCTGAAGTCTGATTGGTATGATTGGAGTGTCTAGGTATAACTCATAGAGTTAGGTGCCACTGGTAGGGATGGTGTATGTCATGTTGAGACATGTCTGTACAATGCATGGATATTGGTGTGAAGTTTCCATGATTGTTAATTTGAGGGGGAGTTTTGGTTAACCTCCTCACATTTGGTCAGCCTAGGGTCTGGTTGGCTGTTGACCTGTGTCACATGGGTTTTGGTGGTTGTGTGACACATTTGCAAGGAAGAATTCATCTCTCTCATTCCTAAGAGTGAATTTAATCTGAGAAGATTTTCAACACTGTTAAAGTACTTGCAAGCAGAAGATGTTGACACTAGAAGAGTATTTTCAAAGTAGTCTTATGGTGGAAATATCTGACAGGAATAGTGGGAAAGGATTTAAGATCAATGTCAACTTGTGCCAAGTACAAGTATTTAATTGATTATCCTTGGAGCTCAAGATAACTGATGTTCTTAAAGATGTTGGAACATCTCTTCTTCAAGACCCTATGCAGAATCACAGGAAGGATAGTACATTGGTTTATGAGCTATCTCTTTGGTAGCAGCAAAAGCATATGATCTCTGAAAAGGTTTCCTGGCAAGAAACATGTTCAGCCTTGGTGTGTACAAGAAGAAGAAGACATCATAGTTCATCTCTGATCTAAGTAAGGAAGTGCATTGGCTAATGCACACTATGAAGTTAAGAACAAGTGACAGTTGTCTTAACATCATGAAAATAGTCTTGCTTTAGGAAGAAGGATCCTTGGTATGGCTGAAGGGTTAGTTGCTAACTGGTCCTTCTGAACACTCTTGCACGAGAGTGTCTGATGTCTTTGGAGAAGAAGCAGGAATTCATCAGGGTGTGAGCTTGGATGACTTAACTGCAAACCTGCAGGATGGAGGTTGTTTACTCAAACTTGGTTCCACCATCAAGTCTATGAGAACATTGAACTCTTGTTCTGTGAAGGGAGGAAGTTCTTTCAAGTGGCAGAAGAAGGAGCTGAATTCAACAGCTGGATGCCAAAACACAATGTTGTGACATTTGGTTCAACATCAGATTCTTAGTTGGTAAAGTGGCACATCAACTTGAGATAGAAGGGTCTACAGGGTTGTAGATTGGACACTTCAAAAGGCTTGAAGTTCAAATCTCACTTGGAAGGTCAGAATATCTTTGGGAGAAGTCTGATAAACTTGGAAAGGTCAAAAAGTGGCATTTGACTTTCTCATATGAGGATTCATGAAGGAGGTAATCAACCAGTGACATTTGGTCTATCTCAGGAGTGAGTTCGAAGGATCAAGATAATCAACATATGGCGGCTGATTATTCTTGAGGAAAGTCTGAGACTAATTACTTTTGAGCAGAAAAGTAGTAAGTTGAAGACAAAAGGAGGTGTTTTCTATTCATCTCTTGGAGCTTGTGGTAGGAGTTCTGAGCTATCTATGGAAGATTATCTCTTGTAATGGGATGAAAATGTATATGTCCCAATGTTTGTCTGAGTTCTTCTTGATCAAGCTGGTGACTCAGTGATATCTGAAGACTATCAGATGGTGTTCATTGTCATGGTGTGAAGGATGTCTCAGCTGATGTTAGAACATCTTGTGAAGGGGTCTTCTGTTCTGGTTAGAAGAGAGAGTGACACAGAGTGTGGATGTGGTCGGCCAAGAGGGTTGAACAGAGGGGGTACTCTTGAAGACATGAAGATGCGTCTTATGTTTTCCATTCATCAAGTGGTCTGGATTCTCTTTGAATCAGGTAGTATGTGAAGGTCCAACTTTGGGGTGTTGGATATGCTCATGTGTGACCTCCAAGTTTCAAGAGGAAAGCAGGTTGTCCATGACAGGGGGAGTTTTGTCATCAAGCTTGTGGTCTACGTATTCTCAGATAACTAGGTATGGCACCTTGTCAGTTATCAGGATGCTGTAATGTATGTCAAGGCTGAGTGAGCAGAAGAATGTCTGACCGGATGTCATGACATTGCCCTGGACAATGTTGTCAATTCCTTCTGAATCTTAAAGTCATTAGGAATTATAAGGGTGATGTGTCTAATTCTGATAAATCAGAATAAGCCTGATGGCTACAACTGTGTGGTACAGGGGGAGTAACCATCTGCTGAAGTGTGGGAATTTGGCTGTAGCTGTGCCAGATGTCAAGTCTCTACTGGAGGCATGGCAGGGGTCTTGGGAAATGTTGAATACTGGCAGAATGCAGGAAAAAGCCGCGTGGAATGTTAAGACATCGCGTGCAACGTGTCTGACTGCATATATGGAATAGTCTCCATGCACTGGAACTGCTGTTTTGGAAAAGAAATAGTCAAGAGCTATAAAAGGTATTCAAGGATAGTCTGAGATTTTGCTGGTGATTCTCTGACTGTTTCTCAGCAAAAATTAATGAATCTTGACCAAGCATTTATTCCCACCGTTAATTCCTAAGCACGGGCTGGACTATTTAAAGGATGTAATAGCCCCCTTCTTCTCACAAGAGAAACACTCCATTCCCTCAGAATCATGGGGTATGTTAAGGTTTGGGCAAGCTGCGCCTGGATCTTGTTTTGTGAGGGGTGCCTTTAAAAATGTTTAGCTAAAAAGGGGGAGAGAAATACTGTCTTGGGGTTGAGAATGTACCAGAAGCAAGCTAACTGTGGTAGCAAACAAAAGTTGGTGTCAGGCACAAAATCCACCAACTGGGTATATCACTTGTGTCTTGTGATCTGAGTTAAGAGGACAATTGTGTCTTGTGATCTGAGTTACATTATCTATGTACTCAACATTACATATTTTTCCGGAAGCTCTCCTGTTGAGGGAAAGGGTTCTGGTACAACTGATCAGTGTTCCTCTACTTCCTCATGTACACCAACCTTGGTGTTTGTGGTGGTGGAGTCAATGACAGAGATGAAGAGCATACCCATATTGGGATGTTTTGTCCAGTGTAATGTTTATTTGTTTTAGCTAAAATTTGCCAAAGGGGGAGATTGTTAATACCTTAGGATTGGCATTAATTTTGTAAAACAAATAATGTAATCATCTCTGTTGTTTTAATATGTTGGGTTGAAGAAGTTCAACATTTGGACCAACATGTCATGTACAATGTCACGACATCATGCCTGTGACATCACACATGTGTAGCAAACTGAATTAATTAATTCAGTATATATTCTGGGATTAGTAAGGATATTTGGTGAATATCCTAACTCCCATGTGGAGGTCTTAAAGACTCAATCAGAATATATATAGGCTCAAAATAAGGAGATATATATGGAGAGATTCTAGGATTGAAGACCTTGTTTGTAGCAGAGATTTTCTGCTGTATTTGTAACAGCAAAGAACAAGTTTGCTGCGATTTCTGAAGGCCCAAATCCAGTTGGGTGATTAGGTTATAAATAGCACATTGTAACCTAGTTTTTGTAAGCCTCTTAGCATGAATTTTTAGGGGTGTGTGTGAGGTAAACCTCCCAATCTGTGGGAAGGTTACCATGTGTTTCTCAGTGGTCAAAGCTGAGGGTATTTGTAACTCAAAGCCTGTAGGCAAGAGTGATTATGTTCTTGAATGAAGCTGTGAAGCAAGTTCAAGGTGTTTGAACATTACATTGTATTTGTAGTGATAGGAATGGAAACTGGAGGTTTCTATCTAGGAGTTCCTAGGTATAGATTGCATTGGGTAGGGATTAAGTGAAGAGTTGTAAACGGGGGAGTTTAACTCTGAATTAATACTGCTGATAGTGGATCTTCTTCCTGGCTTGGTAGCCCCCAGATGTAGGTCATGTTGGACCGAACTGGGTAAACAATTCTCTGTGTTTGTTTTCCTTCTGCATGTTATAATCCTGTCTGCCATAACTCAGGTTGTATTGCAGTCTGCTAACCAAGATGATAACAGACCTGGTACATGTCCTTCTGTATGAATGTCAATCAGAATGTTTTAACATTCATCACTGACCGCAGATACTGAACTTTAGACATGGTGATCTCAGTTCATTATTTAAGTAAGTCTGATCCTCAAAAGGATAACACACCTGGCCAAAGGATCATAGTGAAACTGTCAAACTGGATGTCTTGACAGTTGTTCATGTAGGCTTATTAGTCTTGTACAGTATAGCAAAGTCAGCACAGTCAGGTTTCAAGAACATAACAGAATCAGCATGAGGAATATGTTCTGGATGTCAACCTGAATGTTGTAACATTCACACCTGACTGCTTGGGCTAAATTGTAGGATAATTAGTTTTTCTGTTTCAATATTTTTCTCAGGCTAATTTAAGGAATCCAACAGCTGAGCTAAAATTCAGGAAAATAACATCTAACCTACAATTAATGAAACTGACAACTAGCACATTTGTCAGCTCCCTAATGTGTGGAAATTAGGTTACCTTGGTTGACTTGTAGGTTAGGATACACCAGTACTAAGCCAGCAAATTGAAATATAGTAACAGGTGATGTGCAATTCAATATTGATATATCATGCTGATAACTGTCCAAACACAACAGAAGTAAGTATGGTGTTTGATCTCTGTTGTGTCTCTGTACTAGAAGGACAGAACTAAATGTTCTTTCATTCTAAGGTAATACAGTAGCAGAAGTTGTGACTACTATGAAAGCGTGCTTGAGTACAGGGTTTTAATTTGTATAACTGTCTTGCTGTATTAGTTACAATGTTGAGTCAGATGTCATGACTTTGAGTAGAACATCTGAATTCTGACTATACCAGAATTTCAATTGGTATCAGAGCAGGCATCCTGTCTGTTTCTGGATGAGATCCATGGGTGTTACTTTCTGGTATCTTGCAAGGAGTTATGTTAGTACTGATGTTGGAACCTGTGAAAGGTTCTGTATTTTCCCTGAATGGTCCCTTGAAGTAGGTGGATGGACTGTTCATGACGGGAATGGTGTGTACCTGTCTCTGGAGGTTGGCAATTGGCCTTTGTGTGGGACAGCTGTGCCAGTATTGAATCACATTCAAACTTGGTATGGTCTTGGAGGCTGATCTGGTGAAGTGCGTGTTCATAGGTTGAGTTGTATTATGATTTCCGCTGCATAATACATGGCAAAACTCAAACTCTGATGTAGTTTCCCCCCATGTGGATGAAAGGCTGCTGTACTCAAGATTTCATCATATTCTACTGAAGATGTCAAAGATACTTGAGCCCCATCAAGTCCACTCTTCTTGGTAAGGATCACCAGATCACTGATTCTTGTACTCTCCTAGGTAGTGTATATGAAGACCTTGAAGACCTTCAAGGAGGGTTTGCTTCAAGGAGGTTAAACTAATGTTCTATGTGATGTTAGAACATGTTGTTCAACAAGTATGCAGCTACTGGTTGAAGAGCAGATGTTTTTAGGAGTCAAACAAAGGAATACCTTGGTTTGAAACCTATTCCTGACCTGGAAGAGGAGACATCTGTGTGTGCTAAGTTGACAAGGGTAGGGCCAACTGTGTGTGTGCTCAAGAAGGTCACTTTTAGAAGTCTAAACTCTAGAAGTGGAGCTGGTTGAGATGTGACACTGTGTGCCTTATTCCTGTAGATTGATCAGGGTTGGATAGTTATTTCCTGAAGTACTATGGTGTACTGGAAGACAAGTCCCCTGGATGATAGAATTCAATAATAGGGTAACCTGACTGCTATTCCATTTACGAGGATTGGGACCATGAATCTTGTTAGTCAAACACCACGATCAGAAGTGACAGTTCTTTCAAGGAGTGAGAATATGAAGATTCAGAGGTTGGTTGAGGTAGTATGCTCTGGCAATGCATATCTACTATGGACTAGTGTTGTTGTCTTTCACTAGTACTTATGGTCAGCTGAAGTCTGATTGGTATGATTGGAGTGTCTAGGTATAACTCATAGAGTTAGGTGCCACTGGTAGGGATGGTGTATGTCATGTTGAGACATGTCTGTACAATGCATGGATATTGGTGTGAAGTTTCCATGATTGTTAATTTGAGGGGGAGTTTTGGTTAACCTCCTCACATTTGGTCAGCCTAGGGTCTGGTTGGCTGTTGACCTGTGTCACATGGGTTTTGGTGGTTGTGTGACACATTTGCAAGGAAGAATTCATCTCTCTCATTCCTAAGAGTGAATTTAATCTGAGAAGATTTTCAACACTGTTAAAGTACTTGCAAGCAGAAGATGTTGACACTAGAAGAGTATTTTCAAAGTAGTCTTATGGTGGAAATATCTGACAGGAATAGTGGGAAAGGATTTAAGATCAATGTCAACTTGTGCCAAGTACAAGTATTTAATTGATTATCCTTGGAGCTCAAGATAACTGATGTTCTTAAAGATGTTGGAACATCTCTTCTTCAAGACCCTATGCAGAATCACAGGAAGGATAGTACATTGGTTTATGAGCTATCTCTTTGGTAGCAGCAAAAGCATATGATCTCTGAAAAGGTTTCCTGGCAAGAAACATGTTCAGCCTTGGTGTGTACAAGAAGAAGAAGACATCATAGTTCATCTCTGATCTAAGTAAGGAAGTGCATTGGCTAATGCACACTATGAAGTTAAGAACAAGTGACAGTTGTCTTAACATCATGAAAATAGTCTTGCTTTAGGAAGAAGGATCCTTGGTATGGCTGAAGGGTTAGTTGCTAACTGGTCCTTCTGAACACTCTTGCACGAGAGTGTCTGATGTCTTTGGAGAAGAAGCAGGAATTCATCAGGGTGTGAGCTTGGATGACTTAACTGCAAACCTGCAGGATGGAGGTTGTTTACTCAAACTTGGTTCCACCATCAAGTCTATGAGAACATTGAACTCTTGTTCTGTGAAGGGAGGAAGTTCTTTCAAGTGGCAGAAGAAGGAGCTGAATTCAACAGCTGGATGCCAAAACACAATGTTGTGACATTTGGTTCAACATCAGATTCTTAGTTGGTAAAGTGGCACATCAACTTGAGATAGAAGGGTCTACAGGGTTGTAGATTGGACACTTCAAAAGGCTTGAAGTTCAAATCTCACTTGGAAGGTCAGAATATCTTTGGGAGAAGTCTGATAAACTTGGAAAGGTCAAAAAGTGGCATTTGACTTTCTCATATGAGGATTCATGAAGGAGGTAATCAACCAGTGACATTTGGTCTATCTCAGGAGTGAGTTCGAAGGATCAAGATAATCAACATATGGCGGCTGATTATTCTTGAGGAAAGTCTGAGACTAATTACTTTTGAGCAGAAAAGTAGTAAGTTGAAGACAAAAGGAGGTGTTTTCTATTCATCTCTTGGAGCTTGTGGTAGGAGTTCTGAGCTATCTATGGAAGATTATCTCTTGTAATGGGATGAAAATGTATATGTCCCAATGTTTGTCTGAGTTCTTCTTGATCAAGCTGGTGACTCAGTGATATCTGAAGACTATCAGATGGTGTTCATTGTCATGGTGTGAAGGATGTCTCAGCTGATGTTAGAACATCTTGTGAAGGGGTCTTCTGTTCTGGTTAGAAGAGAGAGTGACACAGAGTGTGGATGTGGTCAGCCAAGAGGGTTGAACAGAGGGGGTACTCTTGAAGACATGAAGATGCGTCTTATGTTTTCCATTCATCAAGTGGTCTGGATTCTCTTTGAATCAGGTAGTATGTGAAGGTCCAACTTTGGGGTGTTGGATATGCTCATGTGTGACCTCCAAGTTTCAAGAGGAAAGCAGGTTGTCCATGACAGGGGGAGTTTTGTCATCAAGCTTGTGGTCTACGTATTCTCAGATAACTAGGTATGGCACCTTGTCAGTTATCAGGATGCTGTAATGTATGTCAAGGCTGAGTGAGCAGAAGAATGTCTGACCGGATGTCATGACATTGCCCTGGACAATGCTGTCAATTCCTTCTGAATCTTAAAGTCATTAGGAATTATAAGGGTGATGTGTCTAATTCTGATAAATCAGAATAAGCCTGATGGCTACAGCTGTGTGGTACAGGGGGAGTAACCATCTGCTGAAGTGTGGGAATTTGGTTGTAGCTGTGCCAGATGTCAAGTCTCTACTGGAGGCATGACAGGGGTCTTGGGAAATGTTGAATACTGGCAGAATGCAGGAAAAAGCCGCATGGAATGTTAAGACATCGCGTGCAACGTGTCTGACTGCATATATGGAATAGTCTCCATGCACTGGAACTGCTGTTTTGGAAAAGAAACAGTCAAGAGCTATAAAAGGTATTCAAAGATAGTCTTAGATTTTGTTGGTGATTCTCTGACTGTTTCTCAGCAAAAATTAATGAATCTTGACCAAGCATTTATTCCCACCGTTAATTCCTAAGCACGGGTTGGACTATTTAAAGGATGTAATAGCCCCCTTCTTCTCACAAGAGAAACACTCCATTCCCTCAGAATCATGGGGTATGTTAAGGTTTGGGCAAGCTGCGCCTGGATCTTGTTTTGTGAGGGGTGCCTTTACAAATGTTTAGCTAAAAAGGGGGAGAGAAATATTGTCCTGGGGTTGAGAATGTACCAGAAGCAAGCTAACTGTGGTAGCAAACAGAAGTTGGTGTCAGGCACAAAATCCACCAACTGGGTATATCACTTATGTCTTGTGATCTGAGTTAAGAGGACAGTTGTGTCTTGTGATCTGAGTTACATTATCTATGTACTCAGCATTACATATTCTTCCGGAAGCTCTCCTGTTGAGGGAAAGGGTTCTGGTACAACTGATCAGTGTTCCTCTACTTCCTCATGTACACCAACCTTGGTGTTTGTGGTGGTGGAGTCAATGACAGAGATGAAGAGCATACCCATAATGGGATGTTTTGTCCAGTGTAATGTTTATTTGTCTTAGCTAAAATTTGCCAAAGGGGGAGATTGTTAATACCTTAGGATTGGCATTAATTTTGTAAAACAAATAATGTAATCATCTCTGTTGTTTTAATATGTTGGGTTGAAGAAATTCAACATCTGGACCAACATGTCATGTACGATGTCACGACATCATGCCTGTGACATCGCACATGTGTAGAAAACTGAATTAATTAATTCAGTATCTATTCTGGGATTAGTAAGGATATTTGGTGAATATCCTAACTCCCATGTGGAGGTCTTAAAGACTCAATCAGAATATATATAGGCTCAAAATAAGGAGATATATATGGAGAGATTCTAGGATTGAAGACCTTGTTTGTAGCAGAGATTTTCTGCTGTATTTGTAACAGCAAAGAACAAGTTTGCTGCGATTTATGAAGGCCCAAATCCAGTTGGGTGATTAGGTTATAAATAGCACATTGTAACCTAGTTTTGTAAGCCTCTTAGAATGAATTTTTAGGGGTGTGTGTGAGGTAAACCTCCCAATCTGTGGGAAGGTTACCATGTGTTTCTCAGTGGTCAAAGCTGAGAGTATTTGTAACTCAAAGCCTGTAGGCAAGAGTGATTATGTTCTTGAATGAAGCTGTGAAGCAAGTTCAAGGTGTTTGAACATTACATTGTGTTTGTAGTGATAGGAATGGAAACTAGAGGTTTCTATCTAGGAGTTCCTAGGTATAGATTGCATTGGGTAGGGATTAAGTGAAGAGTTGTAAACGGGGAAGTTTAACTCTGAATTAATACTGCTGATAGTGGATCTTCTTCCTGGCTTGGTAGCCCCCAGATGTAGGTCATGTTGGACCGAACTGGGTAAACAATTCTCTGTGTTTGTTTTCCTTCTGCATGTTATAATCATGTGTGCCATAACTCAGGTTGTATTGCAGTCTGCTAACCAAGATGATAAAAGACCTGGTACATGTCCTTCTGTGTGAATGTCAATCAGAATGTTTTAACATTCATCACTGACCGCAGATACTGAACTTTAGGCATGGTGATCTCAGTTCAGTATTTAAGTAAGTCTGATCCTCAAAAGGATAACACACCTGGCCAAAGGATCATAGTGAAACTATCAAACTGGATGTCTTGACAGTTGTTCATGTAGGCTGATTAGTCTTGTACAGTATAGCAAAGTCAGCACAGTCAGGTTTCAAGAACATAACAGAATCAGCATGAGGAATATGTTCTGGATGTCAACCTGAATGTTGTAACATTCACACCTGACTGCTTGGGCTAAATTGTAGAATATTTAGTTTTTCTGTTTCAGTATTTTTCTCAGGGTAATTTAAGGAATCCAACAGCTGAGCTCAAATTCAGGAAAATAACAACTAACCTACAATTAATGAAACTGACAACTAGCACATTTGTCAGCTCCCTAATGTGTGGAAATTAGGTTACCTTGGTTGACTTGTAGGTTAGGATACACCAGTACTAAGCCAGCAAATTGAAATACAGTAACAGGTGATGTGCAATTCAATATTGATATATCATGCTGATAACTGTCCAAACACAACAGAAGTAAGTATGGTGTTTGATCTCTGTTGTGTCTCTGTACTAGAAGGACAGAACTAAATGTTCTTTCATTCTAAGGTAATACAGTAGCAGAAGTTGTGACTACTGTGAAAGCGTGCTTGAGTAGAGGGTTTTAATTTGTATAACTGTCTTGCTGTATTAGTTACAATATTGAGTCAGATGTCATGACTTTGAGTAGAACATCTGAATTCTGACTACACCAGAATTTCACAAAGGAATCACTTGGATCATCTACATATGATTTCGAGAGGTGAACATCTAAGAAGTTTTACATCCTCACCCTCCCACCTTTTGTTTCTTTAAACCTCCATGTGCATGTTAATCCAAAACCTGAAAATATTGTGCAAACATTCTCATCTCTTTTCAAATTAGAAACCTAGGCTTTAGGCCTTTGATTTTTCAAACTCCATTTTCATAATACTTCTTTTGAATTGCATTCTAATCATACTTTGACCACTCTTTTGTGAATAAATCCTAATTGGTTAATCCAACTCATACAATTGTTTTGTGGCTTCGTCCATTCTTGATAAGTTTTCATACATTAGACATAGGTTTGATTTATCCTAGTTGGTTGATGTTAACCTCACCTTGGTCCTTAGTGATTGAATTGTAAGACTTCCTTGCTTATTATAGGGTTAACCCCTCATTAGCAAGTTGAAGCTTTTCTCACATGGTGGACTTGTTGTTTGTATAAGGTTGAGTCTTCTCCCGTGGATAACGAAAGACCTTAGGGCTTTTGTTTAAAATGAACCCACTCATATTTTGGAAATCTTTTAGCCGAACTACGGCATTTTTTTCCTTACCTTCCATGGGAAGGTACGTAGGAAACGGGTTCATCCGTTCAAACACAAAAATAATAAAATTGTATATTCTTTTCTCATCTTCCCAATCATGTTTGCACAATAATACCTTCATAACAAATAAACATTTTGTACAACAAGTGTGAAAAGGGCTCCCTAGGAGTACCTAGGACGTTTTGGGTGCCTAACACCTTCCCATTGCGTAATTTACCCCTTTCCCTGTAGCGGTGTATTCGTCGCTATATGATCTATCGATTAAATCATAAGCAAGAGATACAATGAATTTCGAGTCGCCACCGCACTTTTATTTATCCAAAGGACTGGCTAAAAAGCGAACAAAAGCCTAAGAAGTTTTACACGTAGAAAACTAATAAAAAGATCAGAGAGTCTGGGTAAGGGGTAAATTACGCAATGGGAAGGTGTTAGGCACCCATCACGTCCTAGGTACTCCTAGGGAGCCCTTTTCACACTTGTTGTTTGAAATTGTTATTTGTTATGACATAAGTATTGTGCAAACATGATTGGGATGATGAGAAAAGAATGTACAAGTTATTTATTTTTGTGTTCGAACGGATGAACCCGCTGCCTACGTACCTTCCATCAAAGGTAAGGATCAAAACGCCGTAGTTCGGCTAAAAGATTTCCAAAAAGTGGGTGGATTCAATTTTAAACACAAGCACTGAGGCTTTTCATTATCAATGGGAGAACACTCGACCAAAACCAACATCCACCATGCGAGGATAGCTTCGACGTACTAGAGGGGTTAACCCTGTTTTCAGTACGGAAGTCTTACTGTCGACTCACTAAAGATAAGGTGAGGTTTACATCAACCACAATGATAATTGAAACCTATGGCTAATGCATGAAAAGATTAACAATGGACAAAGCCAAAACAAGTGAATGGGTGAAGTTAATTGATTGTGATTATGAAAGTGAAGTCAAAGTATGATTAAGACTGATTCAAAAGAAGTGTTATGAAATGGAGTTTTTGAAAAAAAGTCAAGGACTTGGGTCCAGGTTTTTAATTTGAAAAGCATGAAGATGTTTGCACAATATCTATGTCAAGTTTGAAAGTAAAGTGTGAAAAGGTTTAGGACATAATGAGGATGAATGGATGAAGATGGATTGTAAAACTTCTTAGAAGGTTCACCTCTTGAAATCATATAGAAGATGATTCAAGTGTGTCCTTTGGAATAGGCAATGGATAATAACAAACAAGCAAGAAAGTCAACAAAAGCGGATATCGGATGCCAATCACTGGGCTTATACCAATCTCCTAAAACAGAACGGGATATCAGAGGCCACTCAATGGACTTACACTAATCTCCTAAAACAAAAAGAAACTTGGATACCGGATGCCAATCTGTCTGGACTTATACCAATATGCAACATATGATCCTAGGAATACAAATGCCAACTTGCAGGGACTTATAATTGCATCCTCACATAAACAAACAAAAGCAAAACATGGATGTCGGATGCCAATTTGTCTGGGCTTACCCTAACCTCCACAGTATGGTCCTAGGAATACAAATGCCAACTTGCAGGGACTTACAGTTGTATCCTCACATACAAACAAACAAAACAACATATGATCACAGGAAAGCAAATGCCAACTTACAGGGACTTACAATTGCATCCTCACATACAATCAAATGCATCAAGCAAAGATAAGATGAGTGGCCAAGGTGATGGTCTTATACTCACTTCCATATCATAGGAGCAATGGCCAATGGATGGTCTTACAATTGTCCTCAATGGGCAAACAACAATGATATGTCACAGAGACAAATGAGATGATTATGCATTGATGAGCAATTAATGATGAGAAATGCATAGAGCATACAAGCAAGCATGTGCATATGAAACAACAAGCAATCAATGAAGTCAATCAGCACACACTATAACCAAACAAGGAGGCTCATACAAAAGGGTTAGGCATTGAAGCCAACTGGAATAGGGTCACAGGTGCTCTTAACCTTGCCATTGAGGGGCTAAGGTGAAGCAGATGAAAGGATATGAGGGGTGTGCCTCATTGCTCTTATCCCTGGTCAGGGAGAGCATTAAATATAAGAAGGTGTGGGAGTTCAGAAAGTAGGAACTCTCTCCACAGATAAGACTCTATAGATCTTGGGCTTGGATCTCAATGCTACAACCATGTAATGGGAGCAAAGAGAAGACTCACAGAATAGTAGGAGATAGGTTGCTTATCTCTTTGATCTACCAATTGCCTTATTTGAAGGACTTTTCCTGCTTGGGACAAAAATAAACACACACAAGCATTGCCTCTTAAGGAGGACTTCAGACAGTTGCCTGGCCAAGTAACAGGCCAGGTCTTCCAGACTACATGAAGAAAGGGATTATACCTCAATGCAAATTGCTATAAAGCAAAGCAAAGCAAGTTCAAAGAACTAAGCAACTAAAGGTACCTGAAATAGTCAAACAAATCAGTACACCATTCAAAAGTCAAAGCAGAATGAGAATAGAATTAACAGTCAACATAATCAGATGAATGTGCAAAGCACAAGACTCAAATCATATGAGTCAAGCCACCTACAAAACAAAGAGGTTAGCTCATGATAAACAATCAAGCTTAATCACATTAGATTGTTCTCTTCGAAGCATTTGTGCTTAACCTGAAACAATGAGCTCAAACATAAGCAACAGGACCACTAGGGCAAGCCTAGGGTCAAAAGAGGATGAGAAAGTCAAAACAGCAAGGGATAGTTAACCAAAATCAAGTTTAAACAATCAAGAAGCAAACTCAATTGGTCCTACATTCATATCATTCATCATCATGATTTCATAAGCAAAGGAAGTCAAAGCATGGCAAATGAAAGCTCATAGAAGTCAACAGCAAGACTTAGCTCAAAACCAAACATAATCAATCCGAAAAATCATCAAATAATTCATGAGCAATCACAATCCATAACATGACATGCATATAAAATTTCAGCTCATTTGGATCATGGGAAGATGGTCAATTAAAATCAGGAAGTCAAAACAATTTCAAGCATGCACAAAGAAGTCAAACAAACATGTATCAACTTCAAAAAAATCATAAGTCAGTGATAACAAATGAGAAATGAATGGGATCAACACCATGACAAAGCTTAAGATGTCTAGTATGCACATGTAAAATTTCATGATCATCCAGTAAAGTATAAGAATTTCACAAATGGAATGGCAAGATGTATCACAAAAGTCAACATTTTGGTCAAACAGGGTAGAAAATCTCAAACAATTAGGAAATGGCATAATTAATTCCAACAAAATTCACACATAAACTAGGCATATACAAGTAGGTTCATGCAAAATTTCACATCAATTGGAAGTCAGGAAGCATGGTATCAAAAATCATGAAATTGCACATCAATGGTGTGACACAAATTGTCACACCCTAATTCAAAAATTCATAACTCAATGACCAGATAAGATAAATTCATGAACTCTACATCAAAATCACCATGGATGAGTCTAGTTTATGCACAAAAAAAATTCAGGGTCATTGGATACATCGTCATCATTTCACAATTGAATTGGTAAGATGTACAAAATATGCATACATGAGCAAAACCCTAATGCCATTAAAAATCCAGCCATCCAAAAAATCAGCAAAAATCATGATAAAAAACTAGAGATCAAACAGGGCATGATGAAAAAAATTTCATGAATTTTGGATTTGAAATGCACGAGTTATGATTTTTGTAAGGTGAGGTATCAAATTGAAATAAAATGAACAAAATAAACATGGAATAGTAGGTCAAAGAGTTGACCGGTGGCATTTTTGAAATTATTAAGCCAACTAAACAAAACGCATCGTTTTAGTGGGACACATGAAATGTTGTGATTGGCTGTTCATTGTAACAGTGACCATGTTCATGCAAAACACAAGCAGAAATCTGGGCACGCTTAGAAACTAGGGTTTTAGCAACAGTGTTTAGGGTTTGCGAATGGAACAGTGTAGCTTCATCACTTCCAATCAATCGAAAAATTTATGTGCCCAGAAATTGCAATTAAGTATGGCAATCGATTCAGCAAACCAAGCACAACCATAATATAGCATCTACATTCATCAAATCGTGCTAACAAAAGAGAAAGAAGCAAGAACAAGTTTGGTCATGAAGTTTAAAATCCAGATTTCTCTTAACACAAACAACCAATTAACACGATTCCAAGTTCATAACACTCAGCAAGGTAAAGTCTACAAATGGCATAGCAAAATTTTGAGAAAAGAAGTGGTCGAAACCTTACTTGTTTTTGAAGAAAAATGTGAAACTGTTGTTGTTTGGTGTAGTAAGCTCGAAACAGATGGAGCTTGTGGTTTGAAATGATGACTAGAGGATGGCTGGTAGCTCAACAACTCTTGGAAACGCCCAAATCGAAAATCACCATTGTTGAACTTGGAGGAAACAGAGCTCGAAATGCTATTCCAGTTGGTGATTAATGCTTCAGATGGCTTCCAAATGATGGCCAGATGATGAAACAATGAAGGTGGCTCGTGGTCCTTGGAAGTTTCAGCAGAAATTATGCAAAGTGAAGAAAAGGAATGTTTGAGAGAATATGGTTTTTCTGTGCGATTGGTGGCTGCTGCTAGGGTTGAAATGTCAGAAAATGAGTTTAAATACTTCTGTTTTAACTTGGCTTAACAAATGCTAATCATGTTTATCTCAAATGAAGCCAATTGGCCATTTGCTAATTTTCCACCAAATGCACATGGAGGTGTATGGTCTGCCCGAGTTTGGGCCTCAAACAAGCTCTAAACAACCTTCCAAACATGTTCCAAATGGCCAAAATGCTTAAAAGTGGTTATTTCAAAAAGTCATTTTTGCACCATACGTGAATTTAATTAAGACAAGTCCAAAAATGCCATTTTGCATGGTGATGTTTTGGTATATGAGGAATACATTTTTGGAAAGAGGAGGTTAAATATTACTTGTAGGAAAAAACCCCACCAAAATTGGCCAAATGGTTTGAGAGATATGGCCTTTTGAAGTTCAAGAAAATTTGAAAATGAATTGATCATATCTTGCCAACCATACATGGGAATTGGGTGTTCTTGGACTTTTTGGAAATGGGAAAACAAGATCTTCAACTTTCATGTTGGGCAAAAATTCATTTGAAGCTTGTATCATGATGTAAGTTTAAGATCAAGAAGTTTCCATTTTTGGCAAATTTGAATTACAGGTCAACTTTCTATTTCTGGAAATTTCTTGTCTGACTTTATTTTCTTCATTGTGGATGCTTGACATGATATATGAAGCTTATATAGGCATGAATGAGACCTCTCAGACCAAATCCCATCATCAAATCCCTGATTAAATGGACAGTTGACCAAGTTTGACTTTCTAGGGTTTTGCTTGACTGAAGCACCTTCTGATGAATTCCAAACCCTAATTCCTTGATATTTTGATTCCAAATGATGTCCCAAGTCATATGAACTCTTGATTATTGATCATGGTGCCCAAATTCTGCAAGAATGGCCACCATCCACTGCAATGCCTGATTTTGACTGATTTTGACCTAATTGGCTGATGATTGCTTCAGCTGCAAGTAACATGGTTAGCTGACAATATTTTTGTACTTTTTGGTTAGTAAACATATGAAAAGCAAAGATATACAAATGCAAGACATGCTTGGTGATCAAGAACCACACTCACAAGGTAACCCACCCACTAGGAGGGAAGCAAAGGCATGCAATGATCCTTGAGGCCATGATATGATATGATATGGGCCATGAGGGATCTTAGGGCCAAAATTGGGGTCTTACAGATGCCCCTATTTAAGGTCATTCTAGCCGGAGAAGTGAAGTTTAGAAATCTTCATCTCGACGCGGTAGAATGGGCTTAAATAACAGTAATGAGACAAATTTTGGTCCCTAAGAGACCTCATGATGCAAATGTATGTATGCAAAAGACACAAATTCTGTGGGGAATGTGATTCACACAGAAGAAAAGACGATCCATCGGAGTAATACACTCACCAGGAACAGAGACTCTAACAAGACTCTAGTCGGGGATAGACAAAACTGACACAGCGTGAACAAGACACGACTCTGATTAGAAGAACAGAAAACAGGCTGGAGACCTCACTGGGGAGTGAAAGACTCACACTGGGGAAAAGAATCCCAAAGGAAAATAAATCCATTGGAGAGACACAAGCTGACTTCTGAGGAGAAGCAACAGGAACTTCACTGAGGAAGCACCAAACAAATGAGATGTTACCGGTATAAGGGTAACAAACTCAGGAAGAATGAATATCTAAGACCGGGTTGTAGGTATGTAACAGGTGGCCGACCAAAAACGTGAATTGGTGTGTGTTCCAAAACACTCATCATCCTGAAGAGAGCGAAAGCAAACTTGTTTATAGGATGGATATTTGATTCTGTAAAGAATGCAAATCTTACTCAGTTGGGGAAACAAACAAAGTGTTCGACAAAAGAGTGCATGAGATATATTATCTATAGCCGTCAAAACGTAGATAATGTACTCGCATGGAAAGTTATCCTGAACCGGGTTGTAGGTTGTTTGTAGGATAAAATCCGAAAACGTGAATTGGTTTGTGTTCCAAGACACTCATCACCCTGAAGAAAGCTAGAACAGCAGACTTGTTTATAGGATGGACATTCGATTCCACAAGGAATGCGAATCTTACTCAACTGGGGACACAAACCCAAAGAGTGCATGAGATATAATATCCATTACCGGCAGACCGTGGATAAGATACTCGGATGAGATATATTATCTATTACCGTCAGAACGTAGATAATAAACTCGCATGGTAAGAAACACCAGAGATACCGGTTACTGGGTATATAATAGGTGATCTACCGAAATGTGAATTGGATTTCACTTCCAAAACACTCATCATCCAAAACACAAATTGGTTAAAGGATGGATATTCGATTCTACAAAGAATACGAATCTTGCTCAGCTGGGGAAAACCAACAAAGGATTCCAACTAAAGAGCGCATGAGATATATTATTCATTACCGGCAGACCGTGAATAATATACTCGAAAAGGAAAAGACACCAGAGATACCGAAGTATATAATAGGTGACTATCCAAAACAGAGAGACAATCGATACCAAGCATCCGGGTGAACGAAAGACAACTCAAAAGGATAAATTGCAAGCATCCGGCAATTATCCAACAACAAAGAAATATTCGATTCCACAAAGGGAAATAACGAATCTTACTCAACAAAGAAAACACAAAAGGCTTCGACTGAAGAGTGCATGAGATATATTATTCATTACCGGCAGACCGTGAATAATATACTCGCATGGAAGATTATCCACAACCGGTTACTGGGTCAATAAAGGATAAATCAACCGAAAAGAAAGGCATCGGGATACCAGAATAGGTAGATAATGATGACCATTCAAAGGGAGCAACAGACATTACCAACAAGAGGGTAATTGATAGGAGATCTGCTGAGGATGCATTGATGGAAATCAATGATCCGGGGAACACAATCACTGACAAAAGGTGAAAGGACCCGCTGGGGATGAAATTGCTAGCATACGGCAATTATCCACAAAAGACTTGCTGGGGATATACGTGCTGATCTGAGCAACTTATCCAAGCAAAGGAAAATCAACATCAAGAACTAGATGAAGATAATCACAAGGGGAAATTGTCATCGGTTGGGATGAACAACATAGTTAACTCTGCAAGTGGAGAAAACGGGGTTTATAACTACCGATATGAGGGTAGAAAAACCGCAAAGATAGGACTTACGACTGCTGGTTTAGAGGCAGAGGGCCAAAAGGGGGTGGAGGTGACCACAAAATTAGGGTTTACATCTACCGAATACGGGGTAGAAGACCAACAACTCCGCGTGGGGATAGAACAAATCACAAATCCGCACGGGAAACCAAAATAGGGTTTATAACAAACCACAAACTGCTGGAGAGCAGGAAAAAAGGATTTACAACTACCGGTATGAGGGTAGAAAACCAACAACTCTGGCTGGAGAATAAAAGGTGTATAACCACAAATTCTGTCAAGAAAGCCAGGAAAAGTAGGACTTATAACTACCGGTATGAGGGTAGAGGCCCAAAACTACTCCGCTGGGGAACAACCCACTGGGAAGCACAAGACATTTGACAAATAGCCAATTCGGGAATAATCCGAAAAGACAGACTGAATTAAGACATGTCCTAATGAGGATGTAACTCAAATAGGAAAATCCATCCCAATATATGTGTTGGGAGGAAACGGAAGAAACCGTCATCCACGAGGATATATCTCAGTGGGGAACTGCAGAAGGAAAGACAACATTTTCTGCTTATGGGCTTGACTCTATATGGAGAGATTTTAAACACCCGACATCTGCTTGGGGAGATCTGTAAGGAGATCTATATCACCATAGCAGGAGACACGACAAACAAAAGATATATGGCGAGAAATGCGACATGAATATCTGAATGTTTTATGAATATGCATGAATATGCGTGATTTATGTTTGATGAATGCTGACAAAACAGACAATTCTAACACAACAGGTCCAGGAATCAAACGTCCGGTATTATACTTCCAGGGGAAAAACCAGCTGGAGAGCCAATCTGCGGAGATCTACATGCTGAAAAGCAAAGATCTGCGAGTACTGCTGAAGAAGCAGAGGATCAGAGATATCAGGAGACGACCCAATCAGGGTACAGAAAGTCGCAACAGGCAAAACAGCCATCAAGACGAATCTGTAAGAGAACAAGAGAGGTCCCAAAGTATATCTGCAGGGGATCCCAGTGTCAACTGAGAAACAAAAGGTGCGTAAGCACGAACTGCTGTAGAAGCAACTCCAAATAACTCCATTGGGGAACAACCCACTGAGGGAGAATGATATCATCCAAATAGAATCTGACTGCATGAGCAACTCTACTGGGGAAACTGTCGGCTACTCTCTTGGGGAACAAACCACTGAGGGAGGACAGATCAAACAAGTAGATTCTGCAACAAACTACTCCACTTGGGGAGAATACACAGCAAACTGATCACAACAAGTAGATTCTGCAATACAAGCCACTCTACTGGGGATCACAAACAGTCAGGAAATCAATCCGTTCACTGGAGGCCAAAGCCATCATCCGACCATATTGGGGATTGAAAGAGCATTCAAAAGGCGAAAATGCCACAACAAACATTCTGCAGACTATGCTGAGGAAAAGATGGTTGAAATACTGGGGCGTCAACCCAATCAACCACTGAATAGGAAAATAAATCCTACTCTGCTGAGGAGAAATAAGTACTCTGATGGAAAGATAGCAACAATTCCGCAGACGACTTCGCCGGGGAAAAAGGTAAAGTACCGGGTATCAAACCACTGACTTACCGAGTCTTCAAAAAGAAAGCGATCGTGCTGAGGAGACAGACAACTCCGCTGGCAACTGCACTGGGAAGAGCGACAACAACTCTGCTCGCGAATCCGATGGGGATATCAGTAACAGCTCTACTCACGACTGTGTTGAGGAGACAAATAAAGTTTAGGGGAGGCGACCCACTGGAGAAAGTGACGGGGCACCAAGATGACAAACCATCAACCGCCGAAACTTACAAGGAAATACCCATGCTGGGGAAGATTGCTGCTGGAGAAACAAACGAAGTCTTTCACAACACTCTGCTTGCGACTATACTGAGGAACAACCCCAACAATCAACTCTGTTTGAGGAACAACCCCAACAAAGATCTGAGGAAAGAAGATACCGCCAAACCAGGAAATTGAACGAATGTCTTATGTGAAAGAATTCTTTAACTTGAATTAATTTTTAATGATAGCAAATTGTGTGATCATCATCCAAATTGATTGTGCATTGCATTACATGATATATTTGTGTTCTTATTTTGTCCATCATCCCACTTTATTGTTGCATAAACATACATACAAATCTACATTGAAAATTCCCTTCAAATAACAATTCAAATGCATTTTATATCAGTATGTATCAATACATGAGCCTCTGCATCGATACATGTAGCATGTGATTAATCACAAAACAATTTCTGTTCAGTATGCATCGATGCATACGAGCCATGCATCAATACATGGAAGGGCAAAAACTCTATGCATCGATACACACGAATTCTGCATTGATACATGACCACTTGAGACAGCCTGTGCATCAATACATGCGCAATAGGCATCGATACATGACCACCTGAGACAGCCTATGCATCAATACATAAGCATTAAGCATCGATACATATCAGTGTAAAAATCACATGCATCGATACACACGATTTATGCATCGATACATGAGTAATTAATTTCACCAAATATTCACACAACTTACAGTATGTATCGATACACACTCCTATGCATCAATACACAAAGTTGTTTTAAGTCATAACAGCAACTGTTTTTGCAGCAAATATAAGAACAGGTCTCAACAGCAGATGACGGAATGAATCAATTGAGGGAAAACAATTTGAACACAGATCAATAGCAGTGTTGGAGCAAATTGTTTTGTGAGCACATAGAAACCTGAAAGAGACTTCATCTTCTTCATCTTCTCAATCACTTCCCTTCAAGAACAATTACACATAACAATTCTTGTTCTTTGGATTAAAGAAGGATTGAGATAACGTTCAGTGGTACGATCAAGGATCTAGCTGTGGGTTGCAGTGGAACGATCGAGGATCTAGCTGAGTCGAAGATTGAAGGGGGTTTCTAGGAAAAACCTACTGGTTTGTCCTTCAAGAACTGGTGTGTTCTTGAGGGTTTGGGAGTCACATTTGCAGAACATATTCAGCCGCAGCGTTGCGTTTGGAGATCGGGGGATTTCGCAAGCAGGTCGTGGAACCGGTGAATTGTTTGCAACTTTGTGCAGGAAAATCTTGATCGAGCTCAGATCAAGTGAAGGTTTATACAAGAAGAGATTCTTGGAGTTTAGAAATTCTGTCTTTGTATCAAAACCTTGTATCAACGGATTCGACAATAATTGATAATCAAAGTTCTCAATTTCATTTGAAATTGAGAGGGAGACGTACCCACACGCGAGGACGACGTGGGGAACTTCCTTAACAAATCTCTGCGTATCGTACTCTTACCTTAATCTTCTTTACGTTTCAAAACTGTTTTGCAATTTCTGTTAGTGTGTGGTGATTGATCATTTTTGTTGGACAGCAGTGATAATAAAACCTTTAGTCATACACCATTGCTGTTTATCATCAAACACACACACACCAACTGTTTGACAAAACGGTTAACTTAATTGTGTTCATTGGAAATAGAATTTGAGGATAAGCGCATTCAATCTGTTAAAATTCTGTGTGTGTTATTTCTGTCATACTCATTAAAATCCAGCAACTGCACTTGCGTGTCCGGCTTTCTAGTAGCAGTTCAGAATAGACGGAAGTCGATTCGGGACTGATTTTTCCGCCATTTTTGAAAACTCTGATAAAACGTTAAATCCGTTAATTTTAAAGAGGTGATCTATTCACCCCCCCCCCCCCTCTCGATCACTAGCCACACCGTCTAACAAGTGGTATCAGAGCGCCGGTTCGCTGGTGCTCTGTGGCTGCCTGTAACAGTATGGATTCTGAACCAAAGGGGGCGTATAATAGAGCGCCTATTTTCAACGGTGAAAATTATGGCTACTGGAAAGACTGCATGCGAGTTCATATAAATTCTATGGATAGGTTAGTATGGGCTGCCATTGAAAACGGTCCCTTTCAAATTACAATGACTAATGCGGCTGGCGCCATAGTACCTAAACCAGAAGATGATTGGAATGAGAAAGATGAGAAAAAGTGGTCGTGTGATTGGAGAGCTCGAAACATGTTAATTTCAGCACTTGGTGTTGATGAGTATTATCGAGTATCCCATTGCACGACAGCTAAAGAAATGTGGGACGCTTTAGAAGTTGCTCATGAGGGTACTACTGAAGTAAAACAGTCCCGCATTAACACACTCAATCAAGAGTTTGAGCTCTTTCGCATGAAACAAGGAGAATCCATCTCCGACATGCAAAAGAGATTCACCCATCTAACTAACCGATTGAATGCTCTTGGAAAACCTATTTCCAATGAAATTTCTACTAATAAAATTCTCAGGTGTCTTAGCAGGGAGTGGCAACCTAAAGTTACAGCAATCAAGGAAGCCAACGATCTTACAAGACTTACGATTACAACACTGTTTGGAAAGCTGGAAGAACATCAGCAAGCTTTGGAAAGTCTTGAAAAATATGAGAATAAAAGTAAGAAGGAAAAGGAGAAGAAAAGAGACAAAGAGGGAGAGAAGAAGCCAATAGCTCTTGTGGCCTCTAGCTCTAAGTCCTCACGAAAAGAGCAAAGCGACAATGATTCAAGTAGTGACAAAGACTCGGATGATGAGGAAATGGGACTGTTTGTAAGAAGATACAATAGATTCATTCGAAAGAATGGAGTCAAACATTCCGACAAAAATCTCATGAAATTTCGAAGACAATCTATAAATTCGAAACAAGAAGAGAACAAGAAGAGTAGAGGAAGAGGATCATGCTTTAATTGTGGTAAATCCGGACACTTTAAAACGGACTGCCCTATGAAGTATAAGGACCAAAGAAAAGATTCACCAAAAGGGTACAGCAAACAAAGAAGAGCGTATATTGCATGGGAAAGTGATAGTGATTCATCAAGCACACAAAGCTCAAGTGATGGTGATGAAGCTGCAAATCTGTGCCTTATGGCTCACACTAAAAATCTGTCCTACCACAAGAAGAAAAACAATGACAAAAAGGTAAAACAAGCCTATTACAATAATTTCTCCTCTATGTCTTTTTCGGAATTAAAAATAGCTTTTGAAAAACTGCATAACGAAGCTGTAGATGCTTTTAAACGACTAGCTTCCGACAAACATATCTTCTCTTTTTTGGAAGGAAAAGTAAACAAAGCTGAAATTGATTTAGAAGCATTGAAAACTAGTATTGCAGAAAATTCAAAAACTATTGACATTGACGGATGTAGTAGAGTTAGGTATTGTGACGCTTGTTATGTTTGGCAAAAAGAGGTAAACACTCTTAAAGTCAAATTAGAGAAAGCACTACAACCTAAAATTACTTATGCCGTTGACCCCAAGTTGTTTAAGAAGTCATTGAATCCTCCATATGCAAAATACTCTTTTATTCTAAAGGATTCAATGAACAAGAAACAACAAACACATCATCATGGTTTATGTCATTATTGTTGTCATGCTGGCCATACCATTGAGAAATGCAAATTTAGGAGATTTCTAGTCCCTAAAGGTATTTATCAATGGAAGCCAAAAGGCAACCATGTTAACACTTACCCTCTTGGACCCAATGAAAATTGGGGACCAACTTCTCTCTTTTGATGTTGTAGGATGAGTGCCTTGCCTCCGTAGATAGAAGGTGGTTTCTTGACAGCGGCTGCTCAAGGCACATGACCGGTGACATATCGCTTTTTATAGACTTCAAGGCGAAGAAAAAGGGATATGTTACTTATGGAGACAACAAAAAAGGAGCTATACTCGGCAAAGGTAGTGTAGGTAATCCCTCCACCACTATTATTTCAAATGTCCATTTAGTTGAGGGACTTAAACACAATTTGTTAAGCATAAGTCAACTATGCGACATGGGCTATAAAGTTTCGTTTACAAAAACTTGCTGCATAATTGAACATGCTGAACAAAACATTGTGTTTAAGGGTGTAAGAGTAAACAATATCTATATGCTTGACTTGTTTGATGTACCGTTAACAAATACTAAATGTCTAGTCACCTTGAATGATGATTCTTGGCTTTGGCATAGACGTTTAGCTCACGTTAACTTCGATTTGCTAAACAAGGTTGTATCTAAGGATCTAGTAGTCGGTCTACCAAAAATAAAATTTTCAAAAGACCACCTATGTGACGCGTGCCAAATGGGAAAGCAAACAAGGGTGTCTTTTAAATCTAAAAATGTAATTTCAACTTCACGACCCCTTGAGCTTCTCCATATGGACCTCTTTGGACCTTCTAGGACAAAGAGCCTAGGTGGAAATTACTATGGCTTTGTAATAGTTGATGACTACTCTAGATTCACTTGGACTATATTCCTTCATAGCAAAGATGAAACTTTTTCTGCTTTTAAGAATTTTGCAAATCTGTCCCAAAACAAAATGAATTCCAAAATAGTTACAATTCGTAGTGATCATGGTGGTGAGTTTCAAAATTACCACTTTGAGAAGTTTTGTGACAAGTATGGCATTGAGCATAACTTTTCAGCTCCTCGCACTCCACAACAAAATGGTGTTGTGGAGCGTAAAAATCGTGTTTTAGAGGAGTTGGCAAGAAAAATGCTTAATGAGGGTGGATTACCAAAATACTTTTGGGCCGATGCTGTAAGCACAGCCTGTTATGTTCTAAACAGAATCTCAATTCGCCCTATTTTAAACAAAACTCCTTATGAACTTTTGAAAGGAAGAAAACCAAACTTGTCACATCTTCACATATTCGGTTGTAAATGTTTTGTTCTGAATAACGGTAAGGAAAACATTGGGAAGTTTGATGCAAAAGCGGATGAAGGTATTTTTCTTGGTTACTCAATGTCAAGTAAAGCATATAGAGTGTATAATAAGCGTTTACTTACTGTTGAAGAGTCGGTTCATGTTTCTTTTGATGAGTCTTATCCGAAAAATGTCGGAAAAGGTATTTCTTTTGATGACGCAGGTGTATCTATAGAAGACATACTCAAGGAAGCTGTTGAGGAAACTGATCAGTCCAAAACAGCTGCCCATGAGAAGGAGGAAGATACAAGTCATGAAGAAATTGAGGAAGAAAAGACAGCTGAAGTGAATGATCTTCCAACAGCTTGGAGATCCTCAAAAGACCATCCCATTGACAACATTTTGGGAGACATTTCAAAGGGAGTAATGACCCGGTCTAAGATAAGTAACTTTTGTTCTCACTTCGCGTTTGTTTCACAAGTAGAACCTAAAAATGCCAAAGAGGCCTTGATTGATGAATTTTGGCTAATGGCCATGCAAGAAGAGCTTAATCAATTTAAAAGAAATGACGTTTGGGAACTTGTCCCTCGTCCGCGAGATCATCATATCATAGGCACTAAGTGGGTTTTTAGAAACAAACTTGATGAAAACGGAGTGATTACTAGGAACAAGGCACGCTTAGTAGCACAAGGATATAACCAAGAGGAGGGCATAGACTATGAGGAAACTTATGCTCCAGTTGCTCGCCTCGAAGCTATACGTCTTTTGCTTGCCTATGCGTGTTCTAAGGATTTTAAGCTTTACCAAATGGACGTAAAGAGTGCCTTTCTAAATGGTGTCATAAATGAAGAAGTATATGTTTCACAACCTCCCGGTTTTGAAAATGCTGAAAATCCAGATCATGTTTACAAATTAAAAAGAGCTTTGTATGGTCTTAAACAAGCCCCTCGGGTTTGGTATGAAAGGCTTAGCAAATTTCTAATTGATCATGGATATTCAAGAGGTAAAGTGGACAATACTCTCTTTATTAAACACAAAGGGAAGCACATTCTTTTAGTTCAAGTTTATGTCGACGATATCATATTTGGTTCAACTAACATACACTTGGTCGAAGAATTTTCTAAGGTTATGCAGGGTGAATTTGAGATGAGTCTAATGGGGGAGCTGAACTACTTCCTAGGACTGCAAATAAAGCAACTTGATGAGGGTACAGCAGTATGTCAAACAAATACTGCAGAGAACTACTCAAGCGCTTTGGAATGAATGACTCAAAATCGATTGACACCCCAATGCCTACCAACGGAAATCTAGACAAGGATGAGCATGGTAAGTGTGTAGATGTCAAAAGGTTCAGAGGTATGATCGGATCTCTCTTGTATCTTTCTGCTTCTAGGCCTGACATCATGTTTAGTGTTTGTATGTGTGCACGCTATCAATCAAATCCTAAGGAATCGCACCTTAAAGCGGTAAAGCGCATATTTAGATACCTTCACGGAACACCTAAATATGGGCTTTGGTATTCCAAAGGAAGTGATTGTAGCTTAGTAGGGTACTCCGATTCTGATTTTGCTGGCTGCAAATCAGATAGGAAAAGCACAAGTGGCACATGTCATCTGTTTTCAAACTCCTTGGTCAGTTGGCATAGCAAAAAGCAGGTTTCTGTGGCTTTGTCAACTGCAGAGGCAGAATACGTTGCAGCCGGTAGTTGTTGCGCTCAGATTTTATGGCTGAAGCAGCAACTACAAGACTTCAACATTCAACTCAAACGTATTCCTATCAAATGTGACAACACTAGTGCCATAAACCTTACTAAAAACCCTGTTTTACACTCACGCACTAAACACATAGAGATTAGACATCATTTCCTTCGTGATCATGTTGAAAAAGAAGACGTTGTCTTTGAGCACGTTGATTCCAAAAATCAGCTCGCTGATATTTTCACTAAACCATTGGCAACGGAACCTTTCTTCAACATTCGTCGCGAATTGGGAATCTTAGATCTTTCTCAATTGATGTCATAAGCATGTTATCTCTTAATTATATTATGCCTCACCATGGTTGATAAGAGCTGTTTTAGATGTCAATTATACATCACAAGAGTTCTCCAACAGAGGTAATATCAATCCTTTCTACAATTTTCCTATTGCTAAGTGATTGTGTATGTTGCATCAAATGTTCTTACTATAGTTGATACAAAATTTGACTACTTATACTCCTGTCCATATTGTGTGCACACTAAAATTTGACTTCTGAATCTCTGTTGAGCATAATCATCATGACAGTGCATAATGCATATACATACTGCATTAAAATTCATTAAAAACTGGTTCAGCATCAGTATGCATCGACACAAACGAAGCCTGCATCGATCCATATATTCAAAAAAAATTCAATTTTTTAAAAACTGCTTCAGGATGTATCGATGCATCCATCGCATGTATCGACACACAGGGCAATTGTAAACACTTGGCATCGACGCATCCATCGTATGTATCGATACAGATGACAATTTTGAATACTACGCATCGACGCATGACTATCTGCATCGATACATACTGATGCTATCTGAATTAAATGCATTTCTTTCTCTCTCATGCATCGACACATCAGCCAATCATATCACTTCCTATCTCATTACTTCATCTCATTTGCCCTCAAAAACCCAAAACAAGTGGCTAACCCTAATCCTCCTCATCCTCACTCTCTCTCACAAACTTGGTAAAACCCTAAATCTCACATCACCATGCCTCCACGCACTATTCCAGCCAGAGCCAAAGGAAAAGGAAAGGGAAAGGAAGCAGCCGATACTTCTCAGCAACCACCAGATGTTCCTTCAAACGCCTTAGACATTCTTCATCCTGTCATCACTGCTGAATTTGAGGAATCCTTCAAGGCCAGGTTGGTAATGAAACCTCATATCTTTGATAAAACAGATGTTGTTCATCTGCACCTAAATGAAGTAGTTGAACTGTTACATGCACAAAGACTTGGGTCCTTTCTATCTACAAAAGATGAGTATCATGAGGATTTCATCCGGGCCTTTTATGCTGGTTTACAAACTGGTAGAGGCTATATGTTCCGGTGTTCTATCGGAGTCAGAACATATACCTTTGAAGCCTCTGATTGGGAAACGGTGTTTCAAATGCCGCTTCCGTCGATGGCTGTCAAGTCCTGGCATGGCCTGCATTTTGATCCTGAATTTGACTTGAGGGACTTTACAACTTCTATCCTAAAGATTGACAGACCGCTGAGTGAGGACGAACACGTCACGTCAGGTATGATCAAACAAACTCCGCGTATTCTTCACTGGATCATTACACACACTCTGCGTCCAACCAACAGTGGCCACTCTCGGTTGGATAGGCCTAGCATACATCTTCTCTACATTCTGCAAAATAAGATTCTCTTAAATTGGGCGAACTACTTTGTAAAACGTCTATTTTATGTGCGAGACAGCTCCAAAACTGTGGCTCTAGGGTATGCCTCTCAAATAATGAAAATTCTTAAGTTTTGGAAAGTTGCAATACCTATTGTGCCTCTCCTATCTCCGTCGGCAGCTCAAGAGTTTGATTCTGCCACTCTATCGCATATGGGATATAGGTGGGACAAAGACCGCAAATGCTTCTATTTCTTCGAAAGAAAATCCAAAACCAGAATTTACAACTTTGACGTGCCTTCGGAACGCATCCATGTTGCTGAAGAACAGCCTGATGAAGAAATGCAGGATGCGCCTGAAACAGATGTGCCTCAAGCTGAGGCCAATACTGGTTGGGGTGAGTGGGTGCCACGAAGGTGGTCTCCCACCAACTACGTACCTGAACCTACAGCCCCTCCATTCGCCGGTGGTACTTCAGCCTCAACACCAAATGCGGACATCACTCACATGCTTCAACAGATGGAAATCGTCAACAAAGAACGCCATGAAGAAGCACGGTACTGGCATGTTCAACAAACTGAATGGCACAACGAGCATCGGGACTGGCATGATGAGCACACACGGATGTATCACAACCAACACGCTTGGCACCAAGACTTGGTTAAATGGCATCAGGTTTTCTACAACGAAATGTCCGGCTTTATGGATGATTGCCGTGAAAATCCTGGGATTATGGACAACTTTAGAAGCATTGAAGTTCAGAATCGATTTAGGCGATACTCCTTCATGGGCCAAAATCCAGACACAATGCCTCCTCCTCCGCCTCCGCCAAGCTACCGAGATCCTGACAGACATGATGAGGAGTCCTGTGGTGGCAACAATCCAACTTAACCAACCACCCTTCCATCTCACTGCATTTCATTTCATATTGCTCATGTTTTATTCTGTTGCACAATATATGGTTTAGCTTATGTAACTCTTAAACCCGTTCGCACACTTAAAATGCTTTTCAAATTCTGTTTACCTCTATTTGTTATTGCCCTTACTTTTTGAATGATTCTTTGTGAATGATTCTTTAACTTGCAGCTTCTTTCTTTGTGATTGATAGCCTATTATCAAATTTTGCCATGCCCTGCTACACTTTCTGCTTGATGACTATGTTTCTTCCTCTTTTTGATGTTGACAAAGGGGGAGAAAACGCAGATATGCACAAACTCAGGGGGAGTATCACACATCTTGCCAAGAATTTGCCATCATCAAAAAGGGGGAGTTTGTGAAAGAATTCTTTAACTTGAATTAATTTTTAATGATAGCAAATTGTGTGATCATCATCCAAATTGATTGTGCATTGCATTACATGATATATTTGTGTTCTTATTTTGTCCATCATCCCACTTTATTGTTGCATAAACATACATACAAATCTACATTGAAAATTCCCTTCAAATAACAATTCAAATGCATTTTATATCAGTATGTATCAATACATGAGCCTCTGCATCGATACATGTAGCATGTGATTAATCACAAAACAATTTCTGTTCAGTATGCATCGATGCATACGAGCCATGCATCAATACATGGAAGGGCAAAAACTCTATGCATCGATACACACGAATTCTGCATTGATACATGACCACTTGAGACAGCCTGTGCATCAATACATGCGCAATAGGCATCGATACATGACCACCTGAGACAGCCTATGCATCAATACATAAGCATTAAGCATCGATACATATCAGTGTAAAAATCACATGCATCGATACACACGATTTATGCATCGATACATGAGTAATTAATTTCACCAAATATTCACACAACTTACAGTATGTATCGATACACACTCCTATGCATCAATACACAAAGTTGTTTTAAGTCATAACAGCAACTGTTTTTGCAGCAAATATAAGAACAGGTCTCAACAGCAGATGACGGAATGAATCAATTGAGGGAAAACAATTTGAACACAGATCAATAGCAGTGTTGGAGCAAATTGTTTTGTGAGCACATAGAAACCTGAAAGAGACTTCATCTTCTTCATCTTCTCAATCACTTCCCTTCAAGAACAATTACACATAACAATTCTTGTTCTTTGGATTAAAGAAGGATTGAGATAACGTTCAGTGGTACGATCAAGGATCTAGCTGTGGGTTGCAGTGGAACGATCGAGGATCTAGCTGAGTCGAAGATTGAAGGGGGTTTCTAGGAAAAACCTACTGGTTTGTCCTTCAAGAACTGGTGTGTTCTTGAGGGTTTGGGAGTCACATTTGCAGAACATATTCAGCCGCAGCGTTGCGTTTGGAGATCGGGGGATTTCGCAAGCAGGTCGTGGAACCGGTGAATTGTTTGCAACTTTGTGCAGGAAAATCTTGATCGAGCTCAGATCAAGTGAAGGTTTATACAAGAAGAGATTCTTGGAGTTTAGAAATTTTGTCTTTGTATCAAAACCTTGTATCAACGGATTCGGCAATAATTGATAATCAAAGTTCTCAATTTCATTTGAAATTGAGAGGGAGACGTACCCACACGCGAGGACGACGTGGGGAACTTCCTTAACAAATCTCTGCGTATCGTACTCTTACCTTAATCTTCTTTACGTTTCAAAACTGTTTTGCAATTTCTGTTAGTGTGTGGTGATTGATCATTTTTGTTGGACAGCAGTGATAATAAAACCTTTAGTCATACACCATTGTTGTTTATCATCAAACACACACACACCAACTGTTTGACAAAACGGTTAACTTAATTGTGTTCATTGGAAATAGAATTTGAGGATAAGCGCATTCAATCTGTTAAAATTTTGTGTGTGTTATTTCTGTCATACTCATTAAAATCCAGCAACTGCACTTGCGTGTCCGGCTTTCTAGTAGCAGTTCAGAATAGACGGAAGTCGATTCGGGACTGATTTTTCCGCCATTTTTGAAAACTCTGATAAAACGTTAAATCCGTTAATTTTAAAGAGGTGATCTATTCACCCCCCGTCTCGATCACTAGCCACACCGTCTAACATCTTACCTGTTGGAAATCATGCCACCCTCGGGAGAGCACTGAGATATTCTTGAGTATCCTTTCAATCTTGTGAATGTTCACTTTTTTTAAAACAGCAATTTTGAAAAATTTGATTTGTTTAAAATAATGACATTTTATCAATTTAAAACATGCAAAACATTTGTTGAATTGAAACAAATAAGAGTGCAAATAATTGGATAAAAAGCTCAAATTGATTTGATGGAATGGTAGCCTGCAAATGGCAAGACTCCATAGATCTGTACAAATTTGAAATCAGTGATATATATTGGAAGAGGGCTACATTGAACATAATGATCCTTTCTCTACCAATTTGAATCTCGATGTATCCGAAGCTTCAGTTGACGACGAACCGAGAATCTTCTGACGAAATGACGACTGATAAACCAGAAAGTCTTGTCAGGATGCAGTTACTTGCCAAATCCCTAATTTTTGCCTAGATTGCCCCAGGGTGAGGTACTCAATCTAGCGGGATGCAAATATTCTCTTTTTTCAAGTCTCTAATTTTTGCCTGGATTACCCTTGCGGGTTCTCCACCGAGATGCTCATTTTTGCCTAAGCCGCCCTTTCGGGTTTTCAACTTAGCGAGCTATTCTGTTTTTTTCATTTGCATATACTTTTTTTTTAGGCAAAGTATCTCTTGACTGCATCTGAATTCACAGGACGAGTGAAATCCTCCCCATCCATTGTTGTAAGCATCAAAGCTCCGCCTGAAAAGGCTCTCTTAACAACATATGGACCCTCGTAGTTTGGAGTCCACTTGCCCCTGGAATCGGGCGCGAAAGACAAAACTTTCTTGAGCACTAGGTCACCTTCTCGGAACACACGAGGCTTGACCTTCTTATCGAATGCTTTCTTCATTCTCTGCTGATATAACTGACCATGACACATGGCAGTCAACCGCTTTTCTTCAATCAAATTCAATTGGTCATAACGACTCTGAATCCATTCAGCATCAGTCAACTAGGGATTTTGAGGGTATACTTTTTTCTTTTTTCATTTGAAAAATCTTGAAAAAATTTTGCTGATTTTTGATTTTTTCATTCTTTTTCACCCTCTTTTTTCCTTTTTTTTTTTTTTTTTTTTTTGATTGCATTTGCAATGCCCCAGTTTGACTGTTTTGCTGATTCTCATGATACAACTGAATGAGCCTCTTTTGTGCTCAAGAAGGTGGGTAATCTCATCAGGAATCCCCTTCAACATCATCTTCCTCTGCTCCGAATACAAAGAATTCAAGATTGGGAGATGGCGTTGGATCATTATGTTCAATGGGTTTAGAAATCCCTGCATAATGATTCTGGATAATGAAGAGCTTTTGAATTTTAAACAAGCAAATCATTTATGCAGATGAAAAATGTTGTTTTTGTTTTTCATGGTTTTTTGTGATCACTGATTTCACGCAAAAAGCAAAAAGTGAAAACAAATGGAAAAACAAATGTTTGACAATGCATTAATTGAATGAAAACATCATTGTATTAAATGCTGCCAACAATGTCATCACTTCTCCTTTTGGCATGGGAGAAGGGTTTTAAACAAAGTGAACAATTACTCTGACTTATGAATGACCGTAGGAACATCCACAGCGACCCAATTGTGGCAGACACCACCAGGTATGATGAAATTGTTCAGGTCCTCTGCATCCTCTTCCAAGATAGCAGCAGCCTCTTCTTCAGGTTGATCGGCATCGGCATGGATGAAACCTCCACTTGTGAACAAACCTTGCTCATTGAATGCCCCAGAACAGTAGCCAATGCCAGCCCGGGATTGGTTAACCAGGAATAAATCCATCAACAGTACTAAGTCTGGCAAATATCTCTGAGTTCACAATCCTCTTGCTCAGGATGATCCATCAATCTGGCAGGGATGGCTCTGGTATAGTACCGGCGAAGCGCGTCTTCAAAATAAATGAAGATCGCAGGGTCAGACCACAGGACGGGAGACCGGAACAAAACACCTGCTTATGCGAATGATGCATGAAGTGTTTATGCACATGCTTGTTTTTTATTTCAAAGGGACTCGAGGGTTTTATTTGCAAACTTTGAAATATTTAAGCATTTTGATCATACATGAGAATATCTCATCAGATATATCAGGTGAAAAAATTTTCCCGGTTTTTTCATGTTTTGAAATTTTTTGCAAATAAACTCCTTTGAGTTCCTTGAAAATTTTCTTTTTTTCTGATGACATGAATGCGGATGAATGCGTGAATGCATGAATGCGACAATCACACTCAAGGATCAAGCAAGGCACACCAGACAAAGGTCGTGGGAAAGCTCATTGTATCCCTAATATCAATCATCCATTTTTGTGGATTTAGGTTTTCACCTTATCGACACCCAAGTTCCATTGATATTAACGGTACATGAACCGGCTCGAACACCCTTAATATCAACCAGCCGCTTTGGTGGATTTTAGGTTTTACACCTGATCCGGGATCCATTGATATTAACAGTGTCTGAACGACTCAACCATGAATCACGGGTTCGCTGAGAGTCACGAGCATGGAGTCTCGGTTAAGAACCACCCAAAGGGAGTGTACTAGGGTTTAAACCTGCCAGACATGTTCTACCAGAGGTTCCCATAATCATCGTTCCATCTTTCGAATATTATCGGAGGAACGAATACTCGTATTCCAAGAATATTCTCAAGAGAAACTCTTATGAGTGTAGTATCGCGTAACAATCGCATCAGAACTGACATCTGAACGACCTCCTCACTACGGTCCTAAAAATAGGCCAAGATGGGTTTGGTAAGCTAAGGTCCTTGGCTTCTGCGGCACATGATTGAAAGAATAATGCCTAACCACAAATAACTTGTGTGACATTATTAATCCAACATGACCTCCACCAAGTGAATGGACTCGCAAGTCAACTGGCTAAGGAATACTCCACACCAGTCAACAAGACTATGCCATTCTCCTATCCTAGAGTGCACTCGAGTTCGGGTATAGAACTCATCTCACAGATCACCAAAGCAAACAGCAATTGTATATCAAGCAATTCAAACATTACAATCAATACAGTTATCCCAAATTGTACAAAAATATGTCATATAACAAATAATAATATATCACAACAAGGGTGAAAAGTAGGCAATACCACCAAGGATTCTGGTGAGATCTCCCCAGCAGAGTCGCCACTTTTCTGTAGCGGTGTATTCGTCGCTATATGATCTATCGATTAAATCATAAGCAAGAGATACAATGAATTTCGAGTCGCCACCGCACTTTTATTTATCCAAAGGACTGGCTAAAAAGCGAACAAAAGCCTAAGAAGTTTTACACGTAGAAAACTAATAAAAAGATCAGAGAGTCTGGGTAAGGGGTAAATTACGCAATGGGAAGGTGTTAGGCACCCATCACGTCCTAGGTACTCCTAGGGAGCCCTTTTCACACTTGTTGTTTGAAATTGTTATTTGTTATGACATAAGTATTGTGCAAACATGATTGGGATGATGAGAAAAGAATGTACAAGTTATTTATTTTTGTGTTCGAACGGATGAACCCGCTGCCTACGTACCTTCCATCAAAGGTAAGGATCAAAACGCCGTAGTTCGGCTAAAAGATTTCCAAAAAGTGGGTGGATTCAATTTTAAACACAAGCACTGAGGCTTTTCATTATCAATGGGAGAACACTCGACCAAAACCAACATCCACCATGCGAGGATAGCTTCGACGTACTAGAGGGGTTAACCCTGTTTTCAGTACGGAAGTCTTACTGTCGACTCACTAAAGATAAGGTGAGGTTTACATCAACCACAATGATAATTGAAACCTATGGCTAATGCATGAAAAGATTAACAATGGACAAAGCCAAAACAAGTGAATGGGTGAAGTTAATTGATTGTGATTATGAAAGTGAAGTCAAAGTATGATTAAGATTGATTCAAAAGAAGTGTTATGAAATGGAGTTTTTGAAAAAAAGTCAAGGACTTGGGTCCAGGTTTTTAATTTGAAAAGCATGAAGATGTTTGCACAATATCTATGTCAAGTTTGAAAGTAAAGTGTGAAAAGGTTTAGGACATAATGAGGATGAATGGATGAAGATGGATTGTAAAACTTCTTAGAAGGTTCACCTCTTGAAATCATATAGAAGATGATTCAAGTGTGTCCTTTGGAATAGGCAATGGATAATAACAAACAAGCAAGAAAGTCAACAAAAGCGGATATCGGATGCCAATCACTGGGCTTATACCAATCTCCTAAAACAGAACGGGATATCAGAGGCCACTCAATGGACTTACACTAATCTCCTAAAACAAAAAGAAACTTGGATACCGGATGCCAATCTGTCTGGAGTTATACCAATATCCAACATATGATCCTAGGAATACAAATGCCAACTTGCAGGGACTTATAATTGCATCCTCACATAAACAAACAAAAGCAAAACATGGATGTCGGATGCCAATTTGTCTGGGCTTACCCTAACCTCCACAGTATGGTCCTAGGAATACAAATGCCAACTTGCAGGGACTTACAGTTGTATCCTCACATACAAACAAACAAAACAACATATGATCACAGGAAAGCAAATGCCAACTTACAGGGACTTACAATTGCATCCTCACATACAATCAAATGCATCAAGCAAAGATAAGATGAGTGGCCAAGGTGATGGTCTTATACTCACTTCCATATCATAGGAGCAATGGCCAATGGATGGTCTTACAATTGTCCTCAATGGGCAAACAACAATGATATGTCACAGAGACAAATGAGATGATTATGCATTGATGAGCAATTAATGATGAGAAATGCATAGAGCATACAAGCAAGCATGTGCATATGAAACAACAAGCAATCAATGAAGTCAATCAGCACACACTATAACCAAACAAGGAGGCTCATACAAAAGGGTTAGGCATTGAAGCCAACTGGAATAGGGTCACAGGTGCTCTTAACCTTGCCATTGAGGGGCTAAGGTGAAGCAGATGAAAGGATATGAGGGGTGTGCCTCATTGCTCTTATCCCTGGTCAGGGAGAGCATTAAATATAAGAAGGTGTGGGAGTTCAGAAAGTAGGAACTCTCTCCACAGATAAGACTCTATAGATCTTGGGCTTGGATCTCAATGCTACAACCATGTAATGGGAGCAAAGAGAAGACTCACAGAATAGTAGGAGATAGGTTGCTTATCTCTTTGATCTACCAATTGCCTTATTTGAAGGACTTTTCCTGCTTGGGACAAAAATAAACACACACAAGCATTGCCTCTTAAGGAGGACTTCAGACAGTTGCCTGGCCAAGTAACAGGCCAGGTCTTCCAGACTACATGAAGAAAGGGATTATACCTCAATGCAAATTGCTATAAAGCAAAGCAAAGCAAGTTCAAAGAACTAAGCAACTAAAGGTACCTGAAATAGTCAAACAAATCAGTACACCATTCAAAAGTCAAAGCAGAATGAGAATAGAATTAACAGTCAACATAATCAGATGAATGTGCAAAGCACAAGACTCAAATCATATGAGTCAAGCCACCTACAAAACAAAGAGGTTAGCTCATGATAAACAATCAAGCTTAATCACATTAGATTGTTCTCTTCGAAGCATTTGTGCTTAACCTGAAACAATGAGCTCAAACATAAGCAACAGGACCACTAGGGCAAGCCTAGGGTCAAAAGAGGATGAGAAAGTCAAAACAGCAAGGGATAGTCAACCAAAATCAAGTTTAAACAATCAAGAAGCAAACTCAATTGGTCCTACATTCATATCATTCATCATCATGATTTCATAAGCAAAGGAAGTCAAAGCATGGGAAATGAAAGCTCATAGAAGTCAACAGCAAGACTTAGCTCAAAACCAAACATAATCAATCCCAAAAATCATCAAATAATTCATGAGCAATCACAATCCATAACATGACATGCATATAAAATTTCAGCGCATTTGGATCATGGGAAGATGGTCAATTAAAATCAGGAAGTCAAAACAATTTCAAGCATGCACAAAGAAGTCAAACAAACATGTATCAACTTCAAAAAAATCATAAGTCAGTGATAACAAATGAGAAATGAATGGGATCAACACCATGACAAAGCTTAAGATGTCTAGTATGCACATGTAAAATTTCATGATCATCCAGTAAAGTATGAGAATTTCACAAATGGAATGGCAAGATGTATCACAAAAGTCAACATTTTGGTCAAACAGGGTAGAAAATCTCAAACAATTAGGAAATGGCTTAATTAATTCCAACAAAACTCACACATAAACTAGGCATATACAAGTAGGTTCATGCAAAATTTCACATCAATTGGAGGTTAGGAAGCATGGTATCAAAAATCATGAAATTGCACATCAATGGTGTGACACAAATTGTCACACCCTAATTCAAAAATTCATAACTCAATGACCAGATAAGATAAATTCATGAACTCTACATCAAAATCACCATGGATGAGTCTAGTTTATGCACACAAAAAATTCAGGGTCATTGGATACATCATCATCATTTCACAATTGAATTGGTAAGATGTACAAAATATGCATACATGAGCAAAACCCTAATGCCATTAAAAATCCAGCCATCCAAAAAATCAGCAAAAATCATGATAAAAAGCTAGAGATCAAACAGGGCATGATGAAAAAAATTTCATGAATTTTGGATTTGAAATGCACGAGTTATGATTTTTGTAAGGTGAGGTATCAAATTGAAATAAAATGAACAAAATAAACATGGAATAGTAGGTCAAAGAGTTGACCGGTGGCATTTTTGAAATTATTAAGCCAACTAAACAAAACGCATCGTTTTAGTGGGACACATGAAATGTTGTGATTGGCTGTTCATTGTAACAGTGACCATGTTCATGCAAAACACAAGCAGAAATCTGGGTACGCTTAGAAACTAGGGTTTTAGCAACAGTGTTTAGGGTTTGCGAATGGAACAGTGTAGCTTCATCACTTCCAATCAATCGAAAAATTTATGTGCCCAGAAATTGCAATTAAGTATGGCAATCGATTCAGCAAACCAAGCACAACCATAATATAGCATCTACATTCATCAAATCGTGCTAACAAAAGAGAAAGAAGCAAGAATAAGTTTGGTCATGAAGTTTAAAATCCAGATTTCTCTTAACACAAACAACCAATTAACACGATTCCAAGTTCATAACACTCAGCAAGGTAAAGTCTACACATGGCATAGCAAAATTTTGAGAAAAGAAGTGGTCGAAACCTTACTTGTTTTTGAAGAAAAATGTGAAACTGTTGTTGTTTGGTGTAGTAAGCTCGAAACAGATGGAGCTTGTGGTTTGAAATGATGACTAGAGGATGGCTGGTAGCTCAACAACTCTTGGAAACGCCCAAATCGAAAATCACCATTGTTGAACTTGGAGGAAACAGAGCTCGAAATGCTATTCCAGTTGGTGATTAATGCTTCAGATGGCTTCCAAATGATGGCCAGATGATGAAACAATGAAGGTGGCTCGTGGTCCTTGGAAGTTTCAGCAGAAATTATGCAAAGTGAAGAAAAGGAATGTTTGAGAGAATATGGTTTTTCTGTGCGATTGGTGGCTGCTGCTAGGGTTGAAATGTCAGAAAATGAGTTTAAATACTTCTGTTTTAACTTGGCTTAACAAATGCTAATCATGTTTATCTCAAATGAAGCCAATTGGCCATTTGCTAATTTTCCACCAAATGCACATGGAGGTGTATGGTCTGCCCGAGTTTGGGCCTCAAACAAGCTCTAAACAACCTTCCAAACATGTTCCAAATGGCCAAAATGCTTAAAAGTGGTTATTTCAAAAAGTCATTTTTGCACCATACTTGAATTTAATTAAGACAAGTCCAAAAATGCCATTTTGCATGGTGATGTTTTGGTATATGAGGAATACATTTTTGGAAAGAGGAGGTTAAATATGACTTGTAGGAAAAAACCCCACCAAAATTGGCCAAATGGTTTGAGAGATATGGCCTTTTGAAGTTCAAGAAAATTTGAAAATGAATTGATCATATCTTGCCAACCATACATGGGAATTGGGTGTTCTTGGACTTTTTGGAAATGGGAAAACAAGATCTTCAACTTTCATGTTGGGCAAAAATTCATTTGAAGCTTGTATCATGATGTAAGTTTAAGATCAAGAAGTTTCCATTTTTGGCAAATTTGAATTACAGGTCAACTTTTTATTTCTGGAAATTTCTTGTCTGACTTTATTTTCTTCATTGTGGATGCTTGACATGATATATGAAGCTTATATAGGCATGAATGAGACCTCTCAGACCAAATCCCATCATCAAATCCCTGATTAAATGGACAGTTGACCAAGTTTGACTTTCTAGGGTTTTGCTTGACTGAAGCACCTTCTGATGAATTCCAAACCCTAATTCCTTGATATTTTGATTCCAAATGATGTCCCAAGTCATATGAACTCTTGATTATTGATCATGGTGCCCAAATTCTGCAAGAATGGCCACCATCCACTGCAATGCCTGATTTTGACTGATTTTGACCTAATTGGCTGATGATTGCTTCAGCTGCAAGTAACATGGTTAGCTGACAATATTTTTGTACTTTTTGGTTAGTAAACATATGAAAAGCAAAGATATACAAATGCAAGACATGCTTGGTGATCAAGAACCACACTCACAAGGTAACCCACCCACTAGGAGGGAAGCAAAGGCATGCAATGATCCTTGAGGCCATGATATGATATGATATGGGCCATGAGGGATCTTAGGGCCAAAATTGGGGTCTTACATACCCGATCTCTGATCTTTTCATTAGTTTTCTATGTGTAAAACTTCTTAGGCTTTTGTTCGCTTTTTAGCCATTCCTTTGGATAAATAAAAGTGCGGTGGCGACTCGATTCTTTGTATGCTTTGCTTTTGATTTAATCAATAAATCATAAAGTGACGAATACACCGCTACACGTTGGCATCATACCCAAGTGGTATCTTTGTCAACGGAGCCATCGTACGCAATTCAACAAACCCCAATCTAAGCAATTCGGGCAGCAATTCAGCGTATGTCATCGGCAACGGTTCGAAACGACAATCTGGCATTCTCTGTCTCGGCTGAAATGAACGTTGTTGTTGTTGTTGTTGTGGTGGTTGTTGGACTCTTTGTTGTTGCAGTTGTCGTGGCTAAGGTGCTGGAATGGTTACAGCAGCAACCTGGCGGTACTGGCCTCTGTTCACACTTCTACGATGTTGTACAACATTCGTTTCACCCTCCCTCCTTCGGGGTGCCCCAGCAAATGGCTTCTTTGAAGATGAGGAACCAACATCATGAATCTTTCCAGCTCTAATGAGACTCTCTGTCCTCTCTCCATAAATCACAACATCAGAGAAACTACCGAATGGGCAACTCCCCATCCGGTCCATAAACACTCCTTGTAGAGTTCCAATAAACATATCGGTCAACTCCTTCTCCAGCATAGGAGGTTGCACCCGTGCCGCTAACTCCCGCCATCTCTGGGCGTACTCCTTGAAACTCTCTCCAGATTTTTGACATAGGCTCTGTAACTGAGTTCGGCTCGGAGCCATGTCCATATTGTGCTTGTACTGCCTCAAGAAGGCTTCACCCAAATCTCTCCAACTTCTGATGGATTCTCTTTTTAGCTCCATGTACCAATCCAAGGAAGCTCCAGACAAGCTATCCTGGAAGAAATACATCCACATCTTTTCGTCATCTGTATAGGTAGAGATCTTCCTGAAGTAAGCCTGCACATGGGTGCGAGGACAAGAAGTACCGTTGTATTTATCAAAGGAAGGCGCTTTGAACTTATAAGGAATCCTCAATCCTTCCACCAAGCCCATATTTGTAACATCAAATCCCAAAGAGTTCTGACACTCCATGGCTCTGATCTTTTCAGCTAGGGCATCCACCTTCCGATCCCTTTCGTCAGTTCTTCCCACAACTTCATCATCCTCACTGAGGAGAGTAAACATGTCTTCCTGTCTGTCAACCAACGGAGCAGGATGGCGAACTGGAGCACGGGTTGCTCTGACATTAGCAGTCTCTGGAGCAAGAGGCTGTGCATTGATTCTGATACCCCTCAACTCATCACCCACGGCATAGTTGTTGACGGGAACAACAACAATAGCAGGGGCATTGATTGGGTCTCCCTCTGGCAAAGCATGGTTGACCGGTGGAATTGCAGCTTCTTGTCTCTGGACTAGGGCTCGAAGTTCTTCCTGACCTTCCGCAACCCCTTGCATCATATGCATGAACTGGGCCATGTTAGCCCTCATCTCAGCCAATTCAGCTTGCACTTGATCCATATTCCTCTGTTGATTCAACCTCGTAGAGTAGCGGTGCGGACGATGATCAGCAATCCTGCCTGAAACGGGAATCAGAATGAGAAGTCTCAATCAAGAACACCTGTTATGCAAAATGATATGTGTATGATGCTAATGATGCGTATGATGTACATGATATGCTCATTTCTCAGGCATTCAAGAGCCTAATTCATCTTTCAAAAGATGGCAACCTGCAGCAATGAACAACACAGAAGCAGACTACACAAGATAATGAGCACAAGGTGAAACATCAACAACCTCATCTATAGATAAGAGCAATAAGAGTCATACAACAATATTCAGACAAAGATCCAAATAATCAGAGTACAACAATGAATCCCATCCAACAATCCTGGAGGTGATTCTCAACATAAACAATAGATACAAGCTAAGACAGATGTCCTCCAGGAATGAGCGTCTTCAGGTACTGGCACTGGTCTATCAACAGGTCACATTCTGAACATTCTGGCAGAGGAGTGAGCTTCTCCTTCAGTTGTCTTCTGAGCTCCACAACTTCTCCCTAAGCTGGTTCTCTGATGCATGTCTCAAGTCTACCTCCTTCTTCAACTGGATGTCTTTGTCTCTCAGTTGCTTTTCCAGGTCTCTTATCTTCTTCTGATAACTGGCTTCAGCTCTCTGCAGCCTCAAGCACTCACGGTGTTCTTCATTCAACAAGGTCTCCATCTCCTCATAGGACCTCTTCTTGCTTCTCAATCTGCTAGCATTTTCACCCTGCATGCCTTTGAGTTGATGGGCCAAACTCAACTTGTCATCTTTGGCATTGTAAAGCTCCATCTGGGTATCTTGTTCCTTCTCTTTCAACCGACGATTCTCCATGAAGGCTTGCTTGTAATGCTCAGCAGGCACACTCTCAGCAAGGATCAAAGGTGGTTGCTCTTGCAATGACTTCATCCTATCATAGGGCAACAACAAAGTCTCAACTCTCTTCTTCACCCCATCAATGTAGTCAGGCATAGCAACTGCAAACTTCTTCCCTAACACAGCTCCATCCTTGACACCAATGGTCTTCCAAGCTCTTCCTACTTGCTCCAATCTAGCAAGGTCAATCCGCTTCTCAAAATGCACACTTTCTGCTATCTCAACATCAAGTGGTCTTCTATTCATCACAAACCCCAACTGACGAAGAGAAAGAACCGGGTTGTAATTGATGCAACCCTTAGTCCCTATGAGTGGCACATTACGAAACTCTCCACAACTCATGATGACATTACGCACATCCATCCTGTAAGATTGCCATCTGATATCATAAGAGGTAAGAGACATAATCCTCTGAGTCCACTTATGAGTGCTCTGAGCATCCACAAAAGGTCCACTGACTGGCAAGAGAGACAAGAACCATCTGAGTAGCAACGGAAGACAGCATATGATAGCTCCACCCTTACCATGCCTACTGTGAATAGCATAGTAAGTGTCAGCTAACAATGTAGGAACTGGATTTCCCCCAATGAAAATAGTGACAGCAGCAAAGTCCACAAAATTGGGCATACTCGGGAACAACACAATCCCATAAATCATGATGGCTAACTGGGCATGAAAAGCATCCCAATTTCCTTTCTTTGCTTCCTCTTTAGCCATCCTCAACAGGAACTTCAAAGGCAAACCCACAACATCACCACTCGACTTCCAATTGTCACTCACTTCTTTGATACTCAAATAAAGAGCTCTGGCAATGACTCTGAAATCAACCTCCTTTGGAACATCCAAGAAAGGCACCTGGTATCTGATCGGGACATTCATCAGAATGGAGTACTCTTCGAGAGTGGGCGCTAACTGATAATCCTGGAAAGTGAAGCAACGGAGCTCGGGGTCATAAAACTGGAGAAGAGTCTGCAACGGCACTGGATCTACCACCATCTTCAATAGTGTCAACAAATCCCCATACTGATCAACAAACACCTTCTGATTACCGCCGGTCACCAAGTTGCTCAACTCTATCAAAGACGTCAATGGCTCACGGTGAAAACTGTAGGTGCACGTCTTCCTCTTCAACTCTGGAACGGATGCCATCTCTCACAGCGAATAGACTCCCGAATGAACCTGAGGAATGATATGCATGAAGAGATTAACTTTTTTTCTTTTCTTTTTCTTTTTTCATTCTTTTTTTTATTGCATTATTTTTTGAAAATAAACATGCTATGATGCAAATGATGCAAACACGACTGGCTGGCTGTGTATCACGGAGCACAGGTTCAAAGCTTCGGCTTGAATTCGGAACCACACAGTCATGTGAGACCCAAAATCATCTAAGATCCATTCTATAGAACCAAGTCACCAACAGAACCCTAGAGTCACCAACAAGTCACCAACAAGTCACCAACAAGTCACCAACGGTACCTGTAATAATGATCATTCCCTCCCCACTCACGGGTGTCATCTAGGCCAAGGTAAGGTCAAGAGAAACGCAGGATAAACAACCCTTTCATAGAATATCATCATGTGCACACCCGATGTATGCACCGATAATACCCCATCAGGATCTGAACTGCTCGTGATATCAAGTTCCGCTAAGTGGCGCAATACCACCCGCTTCCCAAGAATCACTCTATTCCTAGGTGTCCTAGAGTTCACTCATAGCCTGGGTATTGGGCCTTTTACCTCTTGTAACTCCCACCCCACAGAGAGACAAACACACAGCCAGCACAGATGAAAGTATGATGAATGCAAACATAAATGCAAACATAAATAAATGAATGCAATAAATGAAACAGCAAAAGCAACCAAACCCTATCCTAGAGAGTGCTAGGAGAGACTCGCTTAGGGAAGATGGACCAGCAAGAGGTCAACCTCTCGTAATCCCCAGCAGAGTCGCCAGCTGGTGCATTACGCGAAAAACCGGCGGGAAAACGAAACAACAGAGCCGCCACCGTGCGTTATTTATCCCAAAGGAGGGAAAGGAAACGCTCGAAGTAAACCTGGAAAAGACATGGTCTCGCGACCAGAAAGAGATGGGATCGGGAGTCGGTTATGCAAAGGGAAGGTATTAGCACCCCTACGCATCCGTCGTACTCGACGGGATCCACGCACAAAAGAATAGAAGAAAGGTTGCTAAAAACTGCTCACACACTGCACAAGGCTGGAAGGAAACACACGAAGACAAAAGAAATGGAACTCGACAGGATATCGCATCCTGGGCCTACGTAGTCTGTCAAGCACAGACTTCAGAGTCGACGTAGTTCGGGACAGGGGAAACGTGCTCGCTAGGATGTCGCATCCTATGCTTACGTATCTTCTCTAACCGGAGAAGAATCAGAGCACTCGTATCTCGGCTAACGCACGCCAAACAAAATCCACACAGGAAACCGACTGCCAATCGCTGGACTTACGTCAGACTCCACACAAACAGGCAAACATGGAAACCGAATGCCAATCGCTGGACTTATATCAGACTCCGAACCAACAAACACACACAGGAAACCAACTACCAATCGCTGGACTTATGTCACACTCCAGAAAAACAAACACACACAGGAAACCAACTGCCAATCGTTGGACTTACGTCAGACTCCAACAAACAAACACACACAGGAAACCAACTGCCAATCGCTGGACTTATGTCAGACTCCAACAAACAAACACACACAGGAAACCAACTGCCAATCGCTTGACTTACGTCAGACTCCAACAAACAAACACACACAGGAAACCAACTGCCAATCGCTGGACTTACGTCAGACTCCAACACAACACAAAGGGTTGAAAAAGAAAAAGGGCGCCCGGAGAGATCAGCTCATCTCCTGCCTACGTACCTCATCTGGTATGAGGATCAAGGCGACGTAGTTCCCCTTAACAGGGAAATAACTTCTAACCTAACTAGAGAATGGGAAGTGACAAACTAGAAGGGAGCCTGACTCGAGCCTAATAGTTATCATGTAATCCACAATGGTCCTAGGTTGAGGTTTCTATCTAACTTGCATAAGGAGCAAGCTATCCTTAACAGCACAGTCAAACACATACAAGCACAATAAAGCAAGCACACACATTATATGCACACAATTGGGCTCATACAAGGCTAGGCTGTAAAAACGAGCCAACTGGAATGGGGTGTTTGTAGCTCTTAACCCTAACATTGAGAGTTAGGGTGAAGCAGATGAAATGGGAAGTGAGGGTAAGACCTCACAGCTCTTATCCCTGGCCTGGGAGAGCTTGACTCAAAAATAGAAAGTGTGGGAGTTCAGAATGTAGGAACTCTTCTCCACAGATGACCGACACAACATGATCTTGGGTTCTTATTCACAATGCATCAACACATGGTGTGTGAGCAAAGTGGATGACACAACAGAATAGCAGGAGATGGATTACACATCTCTTTTATCTGCCAATTGCCTCTTAAGAGGTCTTTACCTGCTTGGCACAAAATTTAACATTCACAAGCATTGCCTCTTAAGGAGGACTTCAGACAGGTGTCTGCCCCCATAACAGGACAGGTCTTCCAGACTACATGAAGTCAGAAGAATTATACCTCAGTGGTAAGCACAAGTACATGTGAATTTGTTCCCAAAGCCTACAAAACAACACAATGTTAGCCAACATCATCCAATAATCAGGCTTAAATGAATGAGTCACTCCAATCATGGCAATGTGCATCTGAACCTGAAATCACAACTCAAATGATAAGTCCAAACCACTAGGTCAAAGCCTAGCGTCAAAAGAGGGTCAAAAAGTCAAAACAAAACTTCAAACTTGACAGAAAGCAACTTTAACCAATAAAGAATAAGTCCTAAAAAGAACCCAATCATAATCATTAAGCAAGTTCATTTACCAAGCATGTGAAGTCAGAGACTAAATCAAGGCATCCAAATGATCAACATGAATGAAAAATCTCAATCAAAACAGAAATGATTCAAACAAATCTGGAAAAAATCATGAGCAATCAAAACATCCATCACACAAAAATTCAGAAGCATTGGACATCATTTGGCATGACAATCACATTGTACAAGTCAAGCAATCAAAGGTGTGACACAAATTGTCACACCAAGTTAACTCAATCCTAAAACAGAATTGGTGCATGGGAAAAATATCAAACCAAAGCCAACATGTCCAGCAATGTGTCTAGAAGCTACACACAAAATTTCAGGTTCATTGGATAAGAAACAAGCATTTCACAAAGGGATAAGCAAGGCAAGGTCAAAAATGGATACATGCTCAATCAACCTAGGACAAATTATTTTTCAGCCAAGCACAACCTGCAAATTTATGCTTATAAAAAAGTAGACAAACCAAAGAGCATTGTGCAAAAAATTGGAGTGAAATTGATGCATTTTTCTATTTATAGTGATTTTTCTAAGTTGAAGAAAAATTAAAAATCAAAATGGAGCTAGCATGGAATAATGTGGAGGGAAAGTGTAAAAATGCATGGCAATTTGAAAAAGTCCCTCAGCCAGGATCGAACCTGGCGCAAATTCAAATCTGGCGCCTAACATCAAAACGGCAGCGTATTGACACAAAAACCCTAAGCCTGGCGCGCTTCCAGATTCGTAGCTAATTCAAAATTTCGTAGCAAATCACATGCAAATTTCGTAGCAAAACCCTAGCCAAGTCCTAGCAGTTTCTGGAAACGCATGAAGCTCATAGGTTGAAGATGAAGATCATGATGATCTTCATACGCATTTTCCAGATTTCAAAAAAAGTGTCCAGAAATCATTAAAACCTATACCAATCGGTTCCTCATCTCATGTACATGCAAGATCAAGCATCATTTTGCACCAAAACATCATAATAACTCCAGATCAAAGAAAAGAAAAAATGTCATCAAAACTTGAAATGCATGTAACTTTGTCAATACAACACCAATTCACTCAAAATTTGTATTAGAATCATCACCAAGCCATGATCTACACCAATATCCTAATGAATTTCAAAATTAGAGAGGTCGAATCCTGACCTCTTAAAGAACAGAAGTTGGAATTGTGTGCTTCCAAGCTCAGCTACAGCTCAAATCTCCTCCACAATTCCTATTGAAGTGATTGGTGATGAATTAAAAGTTCCAGTATGCACGATTCCAGCTCAAATTGCAAGCTCCATGGATGCTTCAAGCTTTGACTCTAGCTCAATATGCCACGATTTGCCTTGATTCCACGTCCAAATCTTCTCAAAAACACCTCATGAGCATGAATCAAACAAGAGGAAATGCTTTTGTGTGAAGAATTTGCAAAAAAATTTGAGAGAAGAATTTTGATGATTTTTGGTTCTAGATCTGAAAATGAAGCTAATCACCAATACAGTTATGATTAACCATATATACCACATGTAAATGATGCTCAAATCATGTTTAGGCCAAATGCAAATGAGATTAGCAAGTTTGAAGGTGTATGTGCAAAATGTGTTTTTCACCTCATGCACCCCATGCATGCGTGAACAGTACTTATACAAGGCCCAAATCCACTTAAAATCAGTCCATGCACCCTTTGGAATTGGTTTTGTATGCTCATGATCAACCAAAATGATTTTATGGAATTTTCTTCAAAAATCTTCATGAATAAGCACATGCCCATGCAAAGGAAATTTAAGAAATGTAATGATATTCTTGGAAGGTACATGTTATGAGGATCAAAATGCAAAAAGAATCACTCATTTTGGAGCTTTGGTTCAAAAGTTATGCTCATTTGAATCTTCAAACACACTTTGCCATGATTGGATCATATCTCCTCAACCACACATGAGAAATTCATGATCCTGGACTTTTTGGAAATGGGAGAGAAAGATATTCAACTTTCATGTTGGACAAAATTTCATTTGAAGCTTTCTTGATGATGTAATCTTGAGTTGAAGTTGGTCCAAAACCTTTCCATTTTTGGAAAGTTCAAATTATAGGTCACTTGCTATTTTGGGAAAGTCTTGACCTGACTTCAAATTCTTCAATGTTGATGTTTGAAATGTCAAATGAGACTTGCTTGAACATGAATGAAGCATCTCTAACCACTTCCCACCTCCAAATCCACAGTTGACTTTGCAGTTGACTTCTGTTGACTTTCATGGGCCTCAGATGATTTGCACATGTACTGATGAGTTCTGAGCCTTCAACACTTGGCCAAATTGCTTCCAAATGATCCTTGGGTCATGTGAGCTCAATGGAACCACCCTAGGGCTGTGATCTCATGGAAAATGCTCTTGTTGCCTTGCACAGTTGAATCTCCTAACCAGTCTTGCCTGATGGAATGCAACATGTTATGCAATGCTAATGCAATGTTAATGACCTAAAAATGAAATGACTATACAAATGGGAGGTGAAAATTTGAGGTGCTACAATATCCAAAATGGATTCAATCAAGTATATATTTGAGAAGCCTGCTTTAACTAGGAGGATTTCCCGTTGGCAGATGTTGTTATCAGAGTATGATATCGAATACCGATCTCAGAAAGCGATCAAAGGTAGTATCTTGGGTGACCATTTGGCTCACCAACCAATTGAAGATTACCAGTCAGTGCAGTATGACTTTCCTGATGAAGAGATTTTGTACTTGAAAATGAAGGATTGTGATGAACCATTGCTTGAAGAGGGGCAAAAACCTGGTTCCCGTTGGGGCATGGTATTTGATGGAGTTGTTAATCAGTATAGAAATGGCATTGGGGCAGTGATCATTACTCCTCAAGGCAAGCATCTACCATTTACAACTAGATTGAATTTCAAGTGTACAAACAACATGGAAGAATATGAAGCTTGCATTAGGGGGCTTGAAGAGGCCATGAATCTCAAAATCAAGTGTTTGGATGTGTTCGGTGATTCAGCTTTGGGTATGAATCAGATCAAAGGTGATTGGGAGATAAATCAACCTGGTTTAATACCCTATAGAGATTATGCGAGGAGAATTTCAACTTTCTTTATAAAGGTTGAATTTCATCATATCCCTCGAGATGAAAACCGGATGGTAGATGCTCTTGCAACGTTGGCATCAATGATTGTAGTGAAGTATTGGAATGAAGTTCCCAATTTGTCTGTGATGCATCTTGATAGGCCAGCTCATGTGTTTTTTGTTGAAGAAGTTAAAGATGAGAAGCCGTGGTATTACGATATCAAATGTTTCCTCCAAAGTCAGATTTACCCGCCTGGGGCGTCTTTGAAAGATAAGAAGACTTTGAAAAGATTAGCCGACAACTTCTACTTGAATGGTGATATATTGTACAAGAGAAACTTCGAAATGGTTTTGCTCAGATGTGTGGATAGACACGAAGTAGGCTTGTTGATGACCAAAATGGATGAAGGTTCCTTTGGTACTCATTCCAATGGACATGCAATGGCGAAGAAGATGTTGCGAGCAGGTTACTATTGGCTGACAATGGAATCTGACTGTTGCATGTTTGTGAAGAAATGCCACAAGTGTCAAATATATGCCGATAAGATTCATGTTCCTCCGACACTATCGAATGTTATTTCATCCCCATGGCCCTTCTCCATGTGAGGAATTGATATGATTGGGATGATTGAGCCCAAAGCTTCGAATGGACATTGTTTCATTTTGGTGGCAATTGATTACTTCACAAAATGGGTTGAGGTGGCATCGTATGCAAATGTAACCAAGCAAGTTGTTGTGAGGTTTATCAAGAATCATATTATATGCCGTTATGGTGTGCCAAGTAAGATCATTACTGATAATGGATCGAACTTGAATAACAATGTGGTGGAAGCTCTCTGCAAAGACTTCAAGATTGCATATCATAATTCTTCTCCCTACAGACCTAAGATGAATGGGGTTGTTGAAGCTTCAAATAAGAAAATTAAGAAGATTATTTAGAAGATGGTTGTAACATACAAGGATTGGCCTGAGATGCTCCCGTTTGCTTTGCATGGATATCGTACATCCGTCCGCACTTCAACAGGGGCAACCCCTTTCTCACTTGTGTATGGTATGGAAGCAGTGCTCCCCGTAGAGGTTGAGATTCCTTCATTGCGTGTGCTCATGGAAGCCAAGTTGATTGAGGCTGAATGGTGCCAAACTAGGTTTGACCAGTTGAATTTAATTGAAGAGAAGAGATTAACTGCAATGTGCCATGGTCAGTTATATCAGCTAAGGATGAAGAAAGATTTTGTTAAGAAGGTCAAACCTCGTGTCTTTAGAGAAGGTGACCTTGTGCTCAAGAAGATTTTATCGTTCAAACCAGATTCTAGGGGAAAATGGACTCCTAATTATGAAGGCCTATATGTTGTTAAGAGAGCCTTTTCAGGCGGTGCTTTGATTCTTACAACTATGGATGGGGAAGAGTTCACTCGTCCCGTGAATGCAGATGCAGTCAAGAAATACTTCGCCTAAAAAGAAAAGAGCAACTCGCTAAATTGAAAACCCGAAAGGGTGGCTTAAGCAAAAAGTAGTGTCTCGGTTGATTGAAAACCCGAAAGGGCAGTCCAGGCAAAAGTTAGAGACATAAAAAAACAGAAGAGATTTCCCGATAAGTTGAGTATCCCACCTTGGGGAAACTTATGCAAAAATTAGGGATTATGGCAAGTAACTGCAGTCTATTGATCGTCCAATTTTGGAGGCTTTGTTGAGCACAACGGTTGACGTCGATTCATCATCCCAGTAGCGGTCAAGAGCACAGTGGATATCAAAATTTGGTAGAAGGATTAAGGATCATTTGTATTCATTGTAACCCTTTTCCATGTAAATTACCATTTTCAACTTTGTAAGAATCTATGCAGTCTTGTCATTTACAGACTACCATCCCATTAAATAAAGTTGAGCTTTTATCCAATTGTTTCTACTCTTATTTACTCCAGCCAATAGTTTAAATTTTATTATGATCATCTTGAAAATTAAAAAAATTTAATCAAAATCTTTTTCTTAAAACATATAAAAGCAAGAATTTTTCAAAGCAAATTAAAAAAAAGAAGTATCAACGGCACTTCAAAGAGAAGCAAGTCCTTAAGTGCTAAGCATAAGAGGTTCCCCAAGCAGTTGACCCTTCGGGTATCCCTAGTTGTCTGTGTTGATCCGGTTCCCCTACGGAGTGTTTGTTCCCTAGCGGAGTTCCGATTCTTTTTCCCAGCTAAGTTGGTTGATTCAGTGCCTTGCGGCTTGTTATTTCCCGGAAGTGTTTATGTATTTCCCCAACAGGTTTGATCTTCAGCAGAGTAAGATCTTTTCCTCAATAGATCGCATTGGTTTCCCTACCAGTCGCCATCCGAATCGCTCCCAGTCAGAGTTCCCTCCTAGTTTCTGAGCAGCTATTTGTGTTTATCTTCTGCATGGTTGTCTCCCATTTGATATGGTGTTGACCTAAAATTCCTTGCAAGCTCGATAACTTCGCCTCTCCTCAGCAGATCTCCTTCCTCGGCTAGATTTGAGCCTTTGGTTTGTGATTTCTCTGTTCTTCAGCAGTTGTCTCCCTCTTTTTGTGGATTGACCAGGGATTGTACCGATGATTCAATTTCTTTGTGACACCTTTGTATCCTTTGTGATAGTTTTGTCAGCATAATCATCATATATATATATATATACATATACATTCATATAATTTCATAATTGCATATTTGCATATCTTGATTAACTTGTCGATTTGAGATTCTCATTCTCTGTATGGCGGTACTTTATCCTCATACAAATTTCGGTGTCTGTCCTCCCTCAATTGTAGAGCGTCAGCCCCTTAGGCAAAAAGACTTTGACCTTTCTCCTCTTCCCCACTGAGTTTGTTTCCTCGTGGACGATTATTATTTCAGTTTCCCTTCCAGTTATTTATCTAGATGGAATCACTCCCCTTGAGTTATATCCTCTATGGGTCGAGTCTTGATTGATTATTTATTTCTAGCTCTTACCTAGATAGATGCTTCGAGTCTCCTAAGAGTTTATTGCCCAGTAACTGGTAATATTCTTCTTAGTTTGCAGTTTGTCACTTCTTGCCCAATACGCGGCAAAAGTATCCCTGTTTTCTCATCAGTAGAATCCCTAGTGGATCTATTCCTCCGAAAGTATATCCTTGATATGTTCATCCTAACCGGTGACAGATATCTTTCCCTCCCCTGCTGAGTTTATCATTGATATGTTCATCCTAACCGATGACTGATATTCTCACCTTTGGTATTCTACCCAGTAAAAAGGTAGTTGTAATCCCTATTCTTGTTCCCTAGAGAGTTAATCCTTGATATGTTCATCTTAACCGACGACGGGGTTCCTTCTCTTTGTGGTCTTCTACGCAGTAACCGGTAGTTGTAAATCCGGCTTTTGTCCCTCTCGCAGAGTTAATCCTTGATATGTTCACTTTAACCAATGACGGATTCTCTCTCTTGGTATTTGTAGCGGTGTATTCGTTACCATTGGAGATATTGACTAAATCCAAGGTAAATCATACAAAGTCGAGTCGCCACCGCACTTCTATTTATCCAAAGGAATGGTCAGAAAGCGAACAAAAACCTAAAAGTTTTACAAACAAAACTAGTAAAAGAAACAGAGATCTGGGTAAAGGGGTTGGTTATGCAATGGGAAGGTGTTAGGCACCCAAAACATCCTAGGTACTCCTAGGGAGCCCTTTTCACGCTTGTTGTAAAGGTTATTGTTTGTGAAAATTTATTTGTGCAAACATGATTGAAGAGATGAGAAAAGAATATACAAGTTTATTTACATTTTGTGTTTGCATGGATAAACCCATTGCCTACGTACCCTCTTATAAAAAGATTAGGATCAAAACCTCGTAGTTCGGGTAAAAAAATTCAAAACAAATGAGTGGATTGATTGGTTCAAAAGCCTTAAGGTCTTTTTTTATCAAAGGGAGAAAACTCAACTTGAAAAACCACAAGTCCACCATGTGAGGATAGCTTCAACATGCTAGTGAGGGGTTATCCCTATAATAAGCATGGAAGGCTCATTGTCCATCACTAAGGACAAAGGTGAGTATTACATCTACCACAAAGATAACTCAAACCTAATAGCTAAAGGTTATGGAAAATTTGATTAAGAAATGATCATTAAAACCACAAAAGGAACATTTGAATGGGTTATATTAACCAATTAGAAGTATATACAAAAATGGTCAAAGTTGACTTCAAGATTCAATTCAAAATGAGTATTATGAAAAGAAAGTTTAAAAATCAAAAGCATAAGGCTTAGGTTTCTAATGTTGAAAACAAATGAAATGTTTGCACAAAAAGGTTTTGGTTTAGGTTAAGGTGGAGAAATGAAGGAAACAAAAAGGTGAGGGATATGGAATGAAACCACACTAGGAGTTCCTCTCTTGAGATCATACAGATGATCCAAGTAAGTTCCCATCCTTTGGAATACACAATCACAAGGCATAAGCAATCACACCAGTCTCATAAGAGATCCTCAATAAAAGGAAACAAAATGCCAATACATGGACTTACACCCGACTCCTAACAACAAAAAGGAAATAGAATGCCAATACATGGACTTATATCCGACTCCTAACAACAAAAAGGAAACAGAATGCCAATACATGGACTTACACCCGACTCCTAACAACAAAAAGGAAACAGAATGCCAATACATGGACTTACACCCGACTCCTAACAACAAAAAGGAAATAGAATTCCAATACATGGACTTATATCTGACTCCCTACCATAAAAACAAATATCAAAAGCAAACACATCAAAAGTTCACAAGCAAACAATCATCACACACTATATACATACAAGAGGCTCAAACAAATGGGTGGGCTTTAGTCAAGAGGGGTCATGTCCACCTCGACAAACAAGCCAAACTGTAAAAGGTAATTTGTAGCTCTTAACCACTAACATTGAGAGTTAGGGTGAAGCTGATCAAAATGGATATGACGATGAGACCTCATTCTCTTAACCCTGGCCGGGGTGAGCTCATGACAAAGAAAGCGTGGGGATCCAGAAAGTGGGATCCTATTCCACTTGACAGACACTGGACAAAGATCTTGGGTACATGTTCAAAAGCATCAGCACGTAGTGCGAGCATAATGAACGACTCACTGAATAACGGGGGATTGGCTACTAATCCCTTTTATCCGTCAATTGCCTCAACTCTTGGAGGACTTATCAAGTATCACATGCCTCATCTTGGAGGTCTTTGGCACAATTATAAACAAACACAAACAGAGCCTCTAAAGGAGGACTTGCCAGCAAAATGCCTGCCAAAAAGATGACAGGACTTCCAGACTACATGGAGTAAGAAGATAACTACCTAAGTGGTGTATCAACCACAATCCAAAGCTCAAGCAAGAGCTAAAAGCAAGCAACTAATGTACCTGTACAAAAGCTAAACAGTTAATATTTCAATCAGAAAACCAACAGACAAACAGTGGAACCATTCACAGTTACACAACTCAATGAACAATGCTCAAGCACTCAAATGAACTCAAGCACATCAATTAGAGCCTACAAAACAAACAAAGGTTAGTATTCAAATCATTTGCATCTCACAAAGTGAGAACAAATCAACCATCAATGCTAAATGTCCAAACTTGGAAATTGAAGCTTCTGAATTCGTATCCTCAAGCACTCTACAGCTCCAGATCTTCTTCTTTAACCTTGCCTTGAAGCTTTAAGCAAAAAGAACCAGTTGAAACCACCTGGATCTACTTCAAATTTCAGATTCCATCAACATGAGATTTCACATGAACTGCACGAATTCTTGCTCAATTGATCCAAATAGATGATGATTCTTGATCAATGAATGATGATGATCAAGAATATGCAAGAAATTTTGGTGTTTGTGTGAAGAAATCCAAGATTCGAAGAGAGAGAAAAATGGAGGGAGTTTCAAATTTCAGATCTGAAAATTCAGTTATGGTGGTTATGGATTAGGGTTTGGTATTTATATGGCATGCTAATCACACTGAAATCCAAATTAGGCCTTGGCTAAACATGATTAGTGAGAATTGGAATATCTTGCAAAATTGCAAATGAGCTCATTATGGCCTATGTCCCACGTGTACAGTACCATGCAAGGCTTGGAATCCACTTAAAATCAACCAAGGATCATCATGGAATTGTTGGTTTGCTTGTATCATAAGCCAAATTTGAATTATAGAAATTCCCTCCAAAATGATCACATGAGAAATGATGATCATACACACTCTTCCCATGCATGGCAATGGTTCATTTGAAATGTCTTGAACATGAGAAACATTTTGCAAAAATAATGGACCAATTTGAAGCTTTGTATCAAAAGTTATGCCATTTTGAATTTCCATGTACACCTTGTGATCAAATGACCATAACGTCTCAACCATTCATCATATGGACATGAATTAGGACTTTTTGGAAAGGGGAGACAAATATCTACAACTTTCATGTTCACCAAAAATCCATTTGAAACTTCTTTGACATTGACAAGTCAAGTTGAATGTGAACCAAAAACTTGCCAAATTTGGAAACTTTGAATTACAGGTCATTTTCCATTTTTAGTAACTTTTGCCATGACCTTTGAATCTTCAAGATGGATGTTTAGAATGATGAATAGGCCTCTTTTGAACATGATTGAGGTGTCTCAACTCATTTCCCCGCCTCATAGTCCTCAGTTGACTGCATAGTTGACTTTTTGGTCCTCAGATGACCTTGAAAAGTCTTGATGAACTTGGGCCTTTATCACTTGATGAAATGGCTTCAAAATGAAACCCTAGCTCATGTATGCTCTTTGTAATGATCATGTGGTCCTCATATCAAGAAAAATTCCTTATCTCTTACACAAAGGATCTCCTTGAAGCTCTTGACTTGGTGATTGCCTGAGCTACAACAAAAAAAGTAAATGACATATTTTTGTGCTTTTGGTTAGTAAACAAAACAAGAAAAGCAATGATATACAATTCAAGCATGCCTGGTGATCTCAAACCACTCACAGGAGATCCCTACCCAAAGGGAAAGGAAGCCAAGATGCTCAAAGATCCTTGAGGCTATGCAATGCAATGCTATGATGCCATGAGGGATCTTAGGGACAAAATTGGGGTCTTACAGATGCCCCTATTTAAGGTTATTCTAGCCGGAGAAGTGAAGGTTAAAATCTTCGTCTCGACGAGATAGAATGGGCTTAAATAATAACAAAGAGACAAATTTTGGTCCCTAAGAGACCTCATAATGCAAATGTATGTATGCAAAACAAACAAACTCTGTGGGGATATGTGTCCACAAAGAAGAAAAGGCATCGGGAGAAAAGACAATCCATAGGAGTAATACACTCACTAGGGACAGAGACTCTGGGACTCTTATGGGGATAAGAAAAAAAAATGCGTGAGCAGGGCACGACTCAAAACTGGGGAGTAAAGGACTGAAACCGCGTGAGTAGGTCACGACTCAAAGCTGGGGAAAAGAGTTCCAAAGGGAATAAATCCATTGGAAAGACTCAAGATGACTCAAAGATGCATGTATTGGGGAAAACGCCAACACATCAAAACTATCCGTAATGGATACTTCGGATAAAAATCGAGACTCAGGCTGGGGAAAGATTTGGACAAAACCTCCCTGCTGGGGCAATTGCGTGTATTGGGGAATACGCCAACACAGAAAAAAGAGATCCACAACAAAAACTCCGTTGGGGAAATCTAAAAAGACTCTCCAGGGGAAGCAGCGAGATGAGGTGTTACCGGTTACTAGGTAACAAGCTCAATGAGACATGTGATCTGATCACCGGTATAAGGGTGAGAGAACAACAAGCTCGGGAAGAATGAATATCTAAGACCGGTATAAGGGTGAGAGATATCAATCAACCAAATCATCTGAGGAAGACCTAAAAAAGGTATATCTCAACTCAGGAAAATCTGACTCCACAGGGGACCAAGGTCATAATAGGGAGCAGAAGGAAGGAACACTAGGGATACCGGTTACTGGGCATATAATAGGTGACTGACCAAAGCGTGAATCGGGGAATATTCCCAAAACACTCATCATCCAAAAAGGAGGGCTGAAAAAGCAAACTCAACTTATAGGATGGACATTCGATTCCACAAAGGGAATACGAATCTTACTCGAATGGGGAAGGACAAAAGGCTTCGACCAAAGAGCGCATGAGATATATTATCTATTACCGTCAGAACGTAGATAATATACTCGCATGGAAGATTATCCACAACCGGTTACTGGGTTAATAAAGGATAAATCGACCGAAAAAGAAAGGCATCGGGATACCAAAACTAGGTATATAATGATGACCAATCAAGAGGAGAGACAATCATTATCAACAAAGGATAAATGAGAGCTGACTCACTGGGGAAACATTGACAAAGGCAACGATCCGGGAGACATATCACCGGTTACTGGGAGATATGCTCAAAAAGGGGAATAACAAACATCACCGGCAAACGGTAAATGAAAGAGGACCCGCTGGGGATAAAATTGCTTACTCAGAGCAATTATCCGAAAGAAGGAGGGAATATCAATACCGAATATTGGATAATGATAACCGTCAAAGAGGGGATTACATCTACCAGATACTGGGTAGAAAACCACGGAAGAATAACCGTCATCAACTAGGATGAACAACAATGGTTAACTCTCCAAAGGGGGAAAAAACTTACTCAACTGGGGAAGGACAAAAGGCTTCGACCAGAGAGTGCATGAGATATATTATCTATTACCGTCAGAACGTAAATAATATACTCGCATGGAAGATTATCCATAACCGGTTACTGGGTTAATAAAGGATAAATCAACCGAAAAGAAAAGGCATCGGGATACCAAAACGAGGTATATAATGATGACCAATTCAGGAGAGAAACAATCGTCACCAACAACAACAGGGTAAACGAAAGATGACTCGCCGGGGATAAATTGCGAGCACAAGGAAATTACCCAGGAAAAAGAGGGAATATCAACATCGACTACTGGATGAAGATAACCACCAAGGAGGGGATTACACCTACCGGATACTGGGTAGGAAACCACAGAAGAGTAACCGTCATCAACTAGGATGAACAACAATGGTTAACTCTGCGCAGGGGAGAAACAATAGGGTTTCCAACTACCGGATACTGGGTAGAAAACCACAAACTCCGCTAGGAGAAGAAAGTAGGACTTATAACTACCGGTATAAAGGTAGAAAACCACAGACTCCGTTGGGGATAAGGTGAATAATTACTGATTACTGAGTGATTATTCATCTACCACAGGGAAACACCAGAAACAGTCACAAAAGGCCAATTTAGGAATCAAACCAATATATGTGTTGGGAGGAAGCGGAAACAACCGTCGTCCACGAGGATATAACTCAGTGGGGAATGGCAGGAAAGATAAACACTTTCTGCTTAAGGGGCTGACTCTACATGGAGGAATCAGACACCAACATCTGCTGGGGAATATATATCACCAAATAGCAGGAGACAGCAAACAACGATATATGGCAAAGAATACAACATGAATATCTGAATGTTATAACTATGTATCTATATGCGTGATTTATGTTTGATGAATGCTGACAAACAGACATATCTAACACAAACAGTCCTAGGAATCAACCGCCCGGTACTACATCTCAAGAGAGAAAGCCAGGATCACCGGAAAATATCCAATCTGCTGGAGATCCGAGATACCGGGAAGTAAAGACCATGCCGGGGAATCAGAGATACCAGGAAATCCCAAGATCTCTGGGGGATGAATCATCAGTCTCAACTGAGGAAAGGAGATTCATTGCACAGGCAAAAACTGCCACAAAAGCAACTCTACTGGGAAATCCATCTAAGGGAGATAAGGGGAAACTGATGATCCAACACCAAGTACCAAACTCACCAAGGAGATCACACCTGCTGAGGAGAAATGATCGCACCAGTAGAATCTGCCACACAAGCAACTCTACTGGGGATTAGATATGCCAGGAAACAACAATATCTCTGCAGGGGATAACACCATCATAGATAAGATCCAACACACCAACAACTCCGTTGGGGATCTATCTGAGGAAGATAACATCATCATGGATAAGATCCAACACACCAACAACTCCGCTGGGGATCTATCACAAATAAAATCCACCACACAAATAACTCTACTGGGGATGAACTATCCGAGGAAGTGAAGGAATTTTGGGGACCAACCACCAAATACCGAACCTTCCAAAAAGGACACTTCTGCCGAGGAGGGAAGACCACTGCTCTGCTGAAGGAAGGGGAGGTGAACAACCTCAACAAGCACTCTGCTCGGGAGATAAATCACAACAAATATTCCGAGAAGAAGAGGATACGGTCATGCCAGGGATATGAACCAATGTCTTACCCTGTTGGAAATCATGCCACCCTTGGGAAAGCACTGAGGATCTCCTTAAGTATATTTTCATCATTGCGAATGTTCACTTTGTTTAAAAAAACAATTTGTGAAAAATTTGTTTATTTAAAACAATGAAATTTTATCAATTAAAACATGCAAAACATTTGTTGAATGGAAACAAATAAGAGTGCAAATAATTGGATAAAGGCTCAAATTTATTTGATGGAATGGTAGCCTGCAAATGGCAAGACTCCATAGATCTTTACAAGTTTGAAATTGGTGATATATATTGGAAAAGGGCTACATTGAACATAATGACCATTTCTCCACCAATTCCGAGTTCGATGTATTCGACGCTTCAGTTGACGACGAATGAACAAGAATCTCTGATGTATGACAGTTGTAGAACACAGTCTTGTCAGGATGCAGTTACTTGCCAAATCTCTAAATTTTGCCTAGATTGCCCCAGGATGAGGTACTCAATCTAGCGGGATGCAAATATTCATTTTTTTTTCATGTCTCTAACTTTTGCCTGGATCTCCCTTTCGGGTTTTCAATCCACCGAGACGCTCATTTTTGCCTAAGGTTCCCTTTCGGGTTTTCAACTTAGCGAGCCATTCTGTTTTTATTTTTAGGCGAAGTATTTCTTGACTGCATCTGAATTCACAGGACGAGTGAAATCCTCCCCATCCATAGTTGTAAGTATCAAAGCGCCGCCTGAAAAGGCTCTCTTAACAACATATGGACCCTCATAGTTTGGAGTCCACTTGCCCCTGGAATCGGGCACGAAAGACAAGACTTTCTTGAGCACAAGGTCACCTTCTCGGAACACACGAGGCTTGACCTTCTTATCAAAAGCTTTCTTCATTCTCTGCTGATATAACTGACCATGACACATGGCAGTCAATCTATTCTCTTCTATTAAATTCAACTGGTCGTAACGACTCTGAATCCATTCAGCATCAGTCAACTTGGCCTCCATCAAGACTCTCATTGATGGGATCTCCACCTCTACAGGAGTACGGCCTCCATGCCATAAACAAGAGAGAAAGGGGTTGCCCTTGTTGAAGTGCGGATAGATGTATGATATCCATGCAAAGCAAATGGCAGCATCTCATGCCAATCTTTGTACGTAACAACCATCTTCTGGATAATCTTCTTGATATTCTTATTAGAAGCTTCAACAGCCCCATTCATCTTGGGTCTGTAAGGAGAAGAATTATGGTGTGCAATCTTGAACTCACTGCACAACTCTCTCATCATCTTGTTATTCAGATTAGATCCATTATCAGTAATGATCTTATCTGGCACACCATAACGGCATATGAGTTGATTCTTGATAAACTTCACGACCACCTGCCTGGTCACATTTGCATATGATGCGGCTTCAACCCACTTAGTGAAGTAATCAATTGCTACGAGAATAAACCTGTGTCCATTGGACGCTTTCGGCTCAATCATGCCAATCATGTCAATTCCCCACATGGAGAAAGGCCATGGTGATGAAATCACATTCAGAAGTGTCGGGGGAATATGAATCTTATCCGCATAAATCTGACACTTGTGGCATTTCTTCACATATTTGCAGCAGTTAGACTCCATTGTCAGCCAATAGTAGCCTGCTCTCAACATCTTTCTAGCCAAGGCATGTCCATTGGAATGAGTACCAAATGAACCCTTATGGACCTCAGTCATTAACAGGTCTGCTTCGTGTCTATCCACGCATCTGAGCAGAACCATGTCAAAATTTCTCTTATAAAGCACTTCGCCATTGAGGTAGAAACTACCTGACAATCTTCTCAAAGTTTTCCTATCTTTCACAGATGCCCCAGGCGGGTAAACCTGGTTCTGGAGGAAACACTTAATGTCGTAATACCATGGCTTATCATCTTTCACTTCTTCAACTGCAAATACATGTGTTGGTCTATCCAAGCGCATCACAGTGATATTGAGAGGTGCTGAAAACACACGACCGCTATGGGTCAAACCACTTACATCAGCAATATTCACAACAAAGGAGGACGACAAAGTCACCTCTTTCCCATCTTCTACAGCAACAGCGTTGTAACGGAAGGGAATTGCCTTTTCAGAAGAATAAGGCACTGGACCGGCAGGCTTGATAATCAGGGAAGGAGAAACCTTCTGCTTGCTACCATCGTACTTGATAATAACAACCTCGGGTATCTGAAACACCAGAGAAATCACATTGACCTCAGGCTCATCTTCGTCAACATTCCTATTCTGAAGGATCTCAATAACTCCTTCGTCCAGCATTTCCTGAAGATCTTTACGCACCTGGCGACAACCCAATCTGTTAACAGAGCAAATTCGACATTTATCATGGTCGTGCTCATAGTGACTGTAATCACACAGCAAGCGATGCAACTCAACTAGAGATTGTCGAATATGACTGACATATTTGACTTTGTACTTGCCAGGGCAACCCTGGACCATGTTGACAGATTTCCCATGCTCGGGCAATGGGTTCTTCTTGACATTAGGACCTACGTCCTCAAAGCACAAAATGCCATACCTCATAAGGTCTTGAACCTTGGTCTTCTACGGAAAACAATTCTCCACGTCGTGGCGGGGAGCACTAGAATGATAAACACAATGCAAATCAGGCTTATACCACCACTGAGGGTTAGCAGGTATAGCTGGCGGGTCTCTCAGAGTAATCATCTTCCTCTCTATCAAAGAGGGATATAGTTCTGCATATGTCATCGGAATCGGATCGAAAGTTATCTTCTTCCTCTCATAACTCGTGCTGATTTGATTACTGTTGCGAGGCTGATATGCCTGTTGTTGAGGACGGTGTTGTTGTTGATATTGCTGAGATGATTGTTGATTGTTGCTATGTTGCTGATACTGCTGGTTATCTCTGAAGACAGGTGCTATATGAGCAGTACAAGTATAACCAGCACCAGGTGGCTCTTATAGGTACTGGTTATCTCTGAAGACAGGTGCTATATTGCTGATATTGCTGGTTATCTTTGAAGACAGGTACTGACAGTGCGAACATCCATATCCACATTATACTTGTACTGCTTGACGAAGGCCTCGCCAAGGTCGTTGAAGGATCAAATGTTCGCACTGTCAAGCCCCATATACCAACGCAGAGTTGCACCGGACAGACTGTCCTGAAAGTAGTGGATAAGCAACTGGTCATTATCAGTTTGAGTTGACATCTTCCTGCCGTACATGACCAAGTGGCTGAGAGGACAAGTATTCCCTTTATATTTTTCAAAGTCAGGGAACTTGAATTTCCCAGAATCTTTACATTGGGAACCAAACATAATTCGGCAGCAGACTTGCCAAACAGATCATTTCCTCTAAGATTCTTCAATTCCTTGCGCAGCTCAAGAAATTGATCATTCATAGCATCCATCTTCTCATGAACATCTGGGCCCTCAGACGGCTCAGAATGATAGATGGTGTCGTCTACCCTAGGCACGGTATGCACGACAGGAGGAGGAACAGCAACGACCGGGCTAGATGCCGGCATAGAAGCAAAAGTTGGAGCAGGGCCCTCAGGCATAAAATTGGGAGGCATCCCCCACGGAAACCCAGCTGGCATAGCTGTCAGAGCAAAATGCGCACTGGCTGCAGGCACAGTTGAGGAAATAATCTCAGAGATGACTGTCCTCTGGGGAGGAGTTGAAGGTGTTGGAGAAGACTGACTTTGGGCAGCCAGGAACGATTCCATCAAAGGACTCAGTCTGGCGACTTCCTCTTTGAGTTCACGGTTCTCTTGCTCGAGGTGATCCATCAATCTGGAAGAGTTGGCTCTGGTGTAGTACCGGTGAGTCAGCTTGTCTTCAAAATAAATGAAGAGCACAGAGTTAGACCACAAGACCAGAAGCCAGGAACAAAACCTGCTTATGCATATGATTTGTTTTTATTTCAAAGGAACTCTAGGGTTTTATTTGCAAATTTTGGAAATATTAAGCATTTTATCGCATATGGAAATATCTCATCATATAACATCAGAAAAAGAAGTACATCATTGTCAATCGTATACAAGAGAAAAGGAAAATAATCATCCTATGGATCCCTAGAAGCTCGGGACACAGGAAGATAAGCTGCACGAAGCCTCTTCACCTCTCTCTCGTAAGCTGCCTCCATATCTTCCTTTTCCTTGGCGAGTCGGTCATACCTCCTTTTCCAAAACTTGGAAGACTGAGGAAGTAGAGAAGTCCATGCATCATCAGGATCATCAATGACCTGATGCTCGAGGAACTCGATCAAAGCATCTCTCTACTTAATCTGCTGAAGCAACTCTTCCCTTTCACGGATCCAGGCACGTGATAGGTCTTCGTCTCTCAACTCCTCTACTCCTTGATTAGGGAGGGTTGAAGGCCCAGCCACAACCAAAGGTGTAGGTCTCGGATAATTGTAAGGCATGAGTTACTCAGATGCTCTCTTCCTTACCCAAGCAGTGTACGGCTCCAAAGCAATGCAATTCTTAGGACCCAACTCCTTCCTTCCTTTTTTATGAACCTTACGCCAAGCGCGAACCATTCTGCCCTTCAAGCCTTGGGGATCTTTACCCTCCTGAAAGAACACACCCTCTAACAGAATGTTATTAGGTTTATCCTTTAGGGGAAACCCAAGCTGACGACGTGCCAAAATAGGGTTGTAGTTAATCCCACCACATGTACCAAGAAGAGGCACATTGGATAATTCACCACAAGAGTCAATAATCTGCATACCATCATATACACGGTTGTACCAAGATATATCATCATTAGTGAGAGACATGAGTCTCGTGGACCACCGTAGACATCCCTTGTTCTCCTTGAAGGCGACCGTCTGAGGTAAGTGAGAAATAAACCACTTATACAACAGAGGCAAACAACACACAATAGCGCCACCACCCTTTGCATTCCTCATATGTTGGGGAACAATACTAATCCATAGATGAGAAGTATAAATATGGCCTCAAAGGCATCCTCACTCATGGCCTTCCCATAAACAGTAGCTTGAGCAATGAGGAACTCAGAAGGGAGACCTTGAATTCCACCTTTGGTAGTCATATGAGCACCAATCAGAGATTCATCTATGTGCAACATGTCTGCTATCTCTCGAGAAGTAGGAATACTCTCCAAGCCACTGAACGGCAACTGATCCAGAATAGGTATACCCACAAGATATGCATACTCCTCGAGGGTAGGCAAAACCTGGAAGTCCGGAAACGTGAAACAACGATACAGAGGATCATAAAACTGCACCAATACACTCATCAACCCTTCATCCACCTGAGTAGTCAGAAGAGGAAGAAGCTTCCCAAAACGAGCTTTGAAACCCAAGGGATCTAATACATAGGATGTCAGATTCCTTAACTCTTTCAAATCTGGCTGTCTGAAGCTGTACTTCTTTGTCTTTCCATGTCTGAAAACTTTGCAAATAAACCCCTTAAGTTCCTTGGCTTCTAAGGTCTATATTGGAAAGAGTAATGTCTAACCACAACTTACTTGTGTGACATTATTGATCCCAACATGACCTCCACCAAGTGAATGGACTCGCAAGTCAACTTGCTAAGGAATACCTCCACACAAGTCGACGAGACTACGCCATTCTCTTATCCTAAGTGCACTCGAGTTCGGGTATAGAGCTCATCTCACTAAGATCACCAAGCACACAAGCAATTGATATATCAAGCAATTCAAATATTACAAACAATACAGTAATCCCAAATTGCACAAAAATATGTCACAAACAATATAATACAACAAGTGTGAAAAGTTGGCAAAACCCACTAGGGAGATGAGTTCCTTCCCAGCAGAGTCGCCATTTTTCTGTAGAGGTGTATTCGTTACCATTGGAGATATTGACTAAATCCAAGGTAAATCATACAAAGTTGAGTCGCCACCGCACTTCTATTTATCCAAAGGAATGGTTAGAAAGCGAACAAAAACCTAAAAGTTTTACAAACAAAACTAGTAAAAGAAACAAGGATCTGGGTAAGGGGGTTGGTTATGCAATGGGAAGGTGTTAGGCACCCAAAACATCCTAGGTACTCCTAGGGAGCCCTTTTCACGCTTGTTGCAAAGGTTATTGTTTGTGAAAATTTATTTGTGCAAACATGATTGAAGAGATGAGAAACGAATATACAAGTTTATTTACATTTTGTGTTTGGAGGGATAAACCCATTGCCTACGTACCCTCTTATAAAAAGATTAGGATCAAAACCTCGTAGTTTGGGTAAAAAATTTCAAAACAAATGAGTGGATTGATTGGTCCAAAAGCCTTAAGGTCTTTTGTTATCAAAGGGAGAAAACTCAACCTGAAAAACCACAAGTCCACCATGTGAGGATAGCTTCAACATGCTAGTGAGGGGTTAACCCTATAATAAGCATGGAAGGCTCATTGTCCATCACTAAGGACAAAGGTGAGTATTACATCTATCACAAAGATAACTCAAACCCAATAGCTAAAGGTTATAGAAAATTTGATTAAGAAATGATCATTGAAACCACGAAAGGAACATTTGAATGGGTTATATTAACCATTTAGAAGTATATACAAAAATGGTCAAAGTTGACTTAAAGATTCAATTCAAAATGAGTATTATGCAAAGAAAGTTTGAAAATAAAGAGCATAAGGCTTAGGTTTCTAATGTTGAAAACAAATGAAATTTTTGCACAAAAAGGTTTTGGTTTGGGTTAAGGTGGAGAAATGAAGGACACAAAAAGGTGAGGGATATGGCATGAAACCACACTAGGAGTTCCTCTCTTGAGATCATACAGATGATCCAAGTAAGTTCCCATCCTTTGGAATACACAATCACAAGGAATAAGCAATCACACCAGTTTCATAAGAGATCCTCAATAAAAGGAAACAGAATGCCAATACATGGACTTACACCCGACTCCTAACAACAAAAAGGAAATAGAATGCCAATACATGGACTTATATCCGACTCCTAACAACAAAAAGGAAACAGAATGCCAATACATGGACTTACACCCGACTCCTAACAACAAAAAGGAAACAGAATGCCAATACATGGACTTACACCCGACTCCTAACAACAAAAAGGAAATAGAATGCCAATACATGGACTTATATCCGACTCCCAACCATAAAAAAAAATATCAAAAGTAAACACATCAAAAGTTCACAAGCAAACAATCATCACACACTATATACATACAAGAGGCTCAAACAAATGGGTGGGCTTTAGTCAAGAGGGGTCATGTCAACCTCGACAAACAAGCCAAACTGTAAAAGGTAATTTGTAGCTCTTAACCACTAACATTGAGAGTTAGGGTGAAGCTAATCAAAATGGAAATGAGGATGAGACCTCATGCTCTTAACCCTGGCCGGGGTGAGCTCATGACAAAGAAAGCGTGGGGATCCAGAAAGTGGGATCCTATTCCACTTGACAGACACTGAACAAACATCTTGGGTACATGTTCAAAAGCATCAGCATGTAGTGCGAGCATAATGAACGACTCACTGAATAACGGGGGATTGGCTACTAATCCCTTTTATCCGTCAATTGCCTCAACTCTTGGAGGACTTATCAAGTATCACATGCCTCATCTTGGAGGTCTTTGGCACAATTATAAACAAACATAAACAGAGCCTCTGAAGGAGGACTTGCCAGCAAAATGCCTGCCAAAAAGGTGACAGGACTTCCAGACTACATGGAGTAAGAATATAACTACCTAAGTGGTGAATCAACCACAATCCAAAGCTCAAGCAAGAGCTAAAAGCAAGCAACTAATGTACCTGTACAAAAGCTAAACAGTTTATATTTCAGTCAGAAAACCAACAGAAAAACAGTGGAACCATTCACAGTTACACAACTCAATGAACAATGCTCAAGCACTCAAATGAACTCAAGCACATCAATTAGAGCCTACAAAACAAACAAAGGTTAGTATTCAAATCATTTGCATCTCACAAAGTGAGAACAAATCAACCATCAATGCTAAATGTCCAAACTTGGAAATTGAAGCTTCGGAATTCGTGTCCTCAAGCACTCTACAGCTCCAGATCTTCTTCTTTAACCTTGCCTTGAAGCTTTAAGCAAAAAGAACCAGTTGAAACCACCTGGATCTACTTCAAATTTCAGATTCCATCAACATGACATTTCACATGAACTGCACGAATTCTTGCTCAATTGATCCAAACAGATGATGATTCTTGATCAATGAATGATGATGATCAAGAATATGCAAGAAATTTTGGTGTTTGTGTGAAGAAATCCAAGATTCGAAGAGAGATAAAAATGGAGGGAGTTTCAAATTTCAGATCTGAAAATTCAGTTATGGTGGTTATGGATTAGGGTTTGGTATTTATATGGCATGCTAATCACACTGAAATCTAAATTAGGCCTTGGCTAAACATGATTAGTGAAAATTGGAATATATTGCAAAATTGCAAATGAGCTCATTATGGCCTATGTCCCACGTGTACAGTACCATGCAAGGCTTGGAATCCACTTAAAATCAACCAAGGATCATCATGGAATTGTTGGTTTGCTTGTATCATAAGCCAAATTTGAATTATAGAAATTCCCTCCAAAATGATCACAGGAGAAATGATGATCATACACACTCTTCCCATGCATGGCAATGGTTCATTTGAAATGTCTTGAACATGAGAAACATTTTGCAAAAAGAATGGACCAATTTGGAGCTTTGTATCAAAAGTTATGCCATTTTGAATTTCCATGTACACCTTGTGATCAAATGACCATAACTTCTCAACCATTCATCATATGGACATGAATTAGGACTTTTTAGAAAGGGGAGACAAAGGTCTACAACTTACATGTTCACCAAAAATCCATTTGAAACATCTTTGACATTGACAAGTCAAGTTGAATGTGAACCAAAAACTTGCCAAATTTGGAAACTTTGAATTACAGGTCATTTTCCATTTTTAGTAACGTTTGCCATGACCTTTGAATCTTCGAGATGGATGTTTAGAATGATGAATAGGCCTCTTTTGAACATGATTGAGGTGTCTCAACTCATTTCCCCACCTCATAGTCCTCAGTTGACTGCATAGTTGACTTTTTGGTCCTCAGATGACCTTGTAAAGTCTTGATGAACTTGGGCCTTTATCACTTGATGAAATGGCTTCAAAATGAAACCCTAGCTCATGTATGCTCTTTGTAATGATCATGTGGTCCTCATATCAAGAAAAATTCCTTATCTCTTACACAAAGGATCTCCTTGAAGCTCTTGACTTGGTGATTGCCTGAGCTACAACAAAAAAAGTAAATGACATATTTTTGTGCTTTTGGTTAGTAAACAAAACAAGAAAAGCAATGATATACAATTCAAGCATGCCTGGTGATCTCAAACCACTCACAGGAGATCCCTACCCAAAGGGAAAGGAAGCCAAGATGCTCAAAGATCCTTGAGGCTATGCAATGCAATGCTATGATGCCATGAGGGATCTTAGGGACAAAATTGGGGTCTTACAGTATTCTATCCAGTAACTGATAGATGTAATTCCTATTTTCTCTCCTCTCAGAGTCTATCCTTGATATGTTCATCCTAACCGGTGACGGATTTTCTCTTTGATTGGTCTTTTATCCGGCATTCGATATATGTAATTCCTCCTTTTTGTTCAGTTGGTTTATCCTTGATATGTTCATCTTAACCGATGACGGGTATCCTCCTTGACATTTCCCAGGCAAGTCTATCCTTGACATGTTCATCTTAACCGATGACGGATTTTCTTCCCTGTTGAGTTTATCCTTGATATGTTCATCCTTACTGATGACGGATACTCTCACCTTTGGTCTTCTACCCAGTAACTGGTGGTTGTAAATCCTATTTTCTGCAGTTTTCCCCAGCAAGGCTATTCTTACCCAATAATCGATAATGAATACTCCCTCATGTTGGTTCTCAGTGAGTCATCCTTGATATGTTCATCCTAGCCAATGACATATGTTCTCTCTGTTAGATCTTTGTTATCTCCTCACCCAGTAACAGGTAGTAGATAATAGATTTCTGCTCCTCCTGTGTTGAAGTGCATTGCTTCCCCAGTTGAGTTAAGTGCGCATTTCCTTAATGAAATCGTTTTTCCTACATGATTCAAGTACTTCAGTTTTATCCTGACTTACTAGTATCCCATGCATATGTTGTTGTTCCCTGGCTGAGTCTTTTCCATGTTTGTATGGAATTCCTCGAGTCCCCCAGTAGTTTTATGTCGTAGCCTGGCCTACGCATAACTCCTTTTATCCCCCAGAGTCTCCGTCTCCTCAGTGAGTTTTCCTTATGGAATGTATTATACTCCTGATTTGTTTTCCTTTATGGTCATATTTCTCCATAAAGAATTAACTTTTGCATTCATATCATTTGCATCATTGGGTCTCTTAGGGACCAAAATTTGTTTCTATATGTTGTTATTTAAGCCCATTCTATTGAGTCGACATGAAGATTTTAACCTTCGCCTCCTTAGTTAGAATGCCCTTAAATAGGGGCAACTGTAAGACCCCAATTTTGACCCCTAAGATCCCTCATGCAATTTCATCATAAGCATTAGCATTGGGATCATACCTTGGCATCCTCCTAACCCCTCCTTCATTGGGTTTATTTTAGGAGAGATCACCAAGCACTTCGTGATTGTATCATACTTGTATATTCTCATTTTACTAACCAAAATACCAAAAATATGTCTTTGCATTTGCCTAACTCTTTTGTAGGTAGCGCATGATCTCAATTGATCTATCAAGTTCATATCTAGGGTTTAAGACCCTCATGACAAAGAGCACAACCATGAATTGATCCAAGAATCGTTATGAGCATCATATATGAGTTCCATTTATTCCTACATGTTATTTTGATCAAGTTTTCTCCAAGAGTTTAAGGGTGATTTGCCTTGGAAACCCTAGTTTGACTGGGTATCTTGAGTAAATTCTCCAACAAGATATCTCACCAATTGATCGAATTTCTCAAGGGACACATCAAAATTCATCATCTTATGCATATATGAGCTACCATGAGCCAAGAAAGTCAAAGGAATTGAAGGTTAGCAAGTTGGTTGATGGTGGTTGGCCAAATGAATTCATCTGATCAAAACTGGCTCTCCCTACACCCTATCTCCTACAATTTTCACCATATGAAAATCATTCCAAGAGAAACGTTACTCTAAATGACATTCCAAACAACTTTAATGTTGAGACCTAGAGCTAGTTTTTATTGAAAAATCATTTTCTATGTTGAAACATTATAGGTCATTTTGTCTAAACCCTAATTTAAATGTCAATTTCCCAATGCCATAACTTGCTCAATTTTAATAAGATGAAATATTTCCAAGTTTCATAATCAAATTCAAGATGTCTACTTCATCTCTTCATCTACTTCATCTCTTCATCCATAATATTTCATCTGACCATCTCTTCATGCCCATGGCTCGATCATGCCTTTTTTAGGTCTATTTCATCTAGCCATTTCAAGTGCCTAGTCCATGCCTTGCTTGGTCTCATCTGGTTAATGTTATTCAAGTCCATTTCATGCCATTATCATGTTTGGTTCATGAATCATTTCATAGGTCCTAATCATTATGCATTTTGGTCTTTGGGTGTTGAGTCATTCACAACAAATGTCAATTGATTCATGTTAATGGTTCATTCATTTCTATATCCTTCTTCATTCAATGTCATTTCAATCTATACGATCCATTTCAATTCATTACAATACATGTTCAAGTTATCATTCAGGTTTATATAAAATTCATTCATTTCAAATGTCAAGTTCATACAAGATTCACAAAAGACCAAGTTCATCCATTTAAACAAACATCAAATTCAAATCATGTTCATATAAATTCCATACCAGTCTTATTTCATTCAAGAATAGAAAATTCCATTGCAAAGCACAAATGTGTCTATTACATGAAAAAATACAAAAAAAAATTAACTTTGACCAAAGGTTTACTTTGGTCAACATTTGACTTTTTGGTCAACTTTGACCAAAGTCAACCCAAGCCTAAAAAACCCTATTTCCCTAACCCTAATCCCAAATTCATCCTTAACTTTTCCATGACCCATGTTGAGTCTTGATTAATCAATTGCACATGTTGCTTATGGTCCCAATCTTGATGTCATGTTGAACCACCATCCTCATGTACTTTGACCTACATGAACCAAGGCAATGCACTAGCCATAACCCTGCAAACTAAGTGTCATAACATAATACACACCTATTACAGAATCATAGCCAAAACAATGAACAAAGTCAAGGTTAGAACCTAATGCATAATCATGTCAAAATGTAGTGTGTAAGACCCCAATTTTGACCCTAAGATCCCTCATGCCATCTCATCATATTTGCATTAGAATTGGGATCACATCTTGGTATGCTCCTCACCTATCATTCACTGGGTTTGCAATGGGAGAGATCACCAAGCACTTGTGATTATATCATACTTTATTTCTCTTTGTCTACTAACCAAAAGACCAAAAATATGTCTAGTGTAGTGTTATTTCTTTTATAGGTAGTGTGTGCATCTACTTGTGCCCTATCAAGATCACATCTAGGGTTTGAGACCCTCAGTGCAAGGTATCAAGTTAGAAAAGGTCTACTTTGATTTAAAGCATCATATATGGGTCCCCATGTTCTTTATTTGTCATTTTTATCAAGAACTCATCAAGAGTTTGAAGCTTGTTTGTCATGGAAGCCCTAATTCATTTGGGTATCTTGTGTGACTTCCTCAGCAAGTTTATTCAACATTTGATTAAATATTATCAAGGTATACTCCATTTTACCTAATCATAAGCATATATTATCTTCCATGATCCTATAAGAGCAAGGGGACTTCAAGTTTGCAAGTTGGTTCAAAGAGGTTGACCAGAAAAGTCAACTAGTCAAATCTAGGGTTCCCTAGACCCTATCTCCTATAATTTATGTCATATGAAAATGATTCCAAGATAAAACTTACTCATTATGACATTCCAAACAACTTTCATATTGGCATCAAGAGCTAATTTTTCTTGGAAAGTCATGTTTTATGGTGAAATATTATAGGTCATTTTGTATGTGCCCTAGATAGAAGGTCAACTTCTATGAACCATAACTTGCTCAATTTTTATGATATGAAGATCATACAAGTTTCATGATCAACTTCAATATGTATTCTCTAACTTCTTGACTTTTAGAAAGGTCCAATTTCACTTGCAAGGACATGTACTAAGAGGAAACATTATAGGTCATTTTGGGCCATCACCATTGAACAAGCATTTTTCCTCAACTTCTAAAATCCCTACCTCCAACATGCTAGATCTAAATGGTGTTAAATTTGTGACCAAATTGAAGATAATTGAAATAGATACAACTCTGAAGAAGGAACCAAATTCATTTGAAGCTCATAGCAAAACTTATTCAAGGTAGAAAAAGGGGTCATTCGACTTTTAACTTTTAGAAAATTTTCAACTATGTTTGATTCCTCCAACTTCCACAACGAAATTCATCATGATCCAAACTCCAAATGGAAAACGTTTCAATAACAAAGTTGTTCCCTTTTATTCTAGCTTTCCAAAGAGTCCAAGATGATTGCATTCGGATCAAACTTGAAGGACTTGCGCATGGTTATTCTGAATGGCCCTATTTGGAATCTTTTGAACTCAATTTTCAGACAACTTTGTATGGCTTCATGAAGTGATCTCAGCATCAAATGTGCACGAATTTGGACCTATTGCAATCATAATTTGGGCCTTAATGCATTTGGATTATTATTAATATTTTTCATGAATTAATTGATTTTTCATTTGTTTTTAATTTTTAAAAATACTTTTAAATGTCCAAAAATTCTGAAATTTTTTCTCCAAGGTCCTTTGACCTTGTTTGACCTATGATAAATCTCATGGACATTTCTTTGGTGTTTTGATGAGATTTTAGGAATTGGACAAAACATATTTGATTTAAATGCACTATTTTATTATTTTTAATTGAATATATGCCATTTAAATTTTGTTGACCATTTGTATTGACTTTGATTCCCTTTGCCTTTGGGTTGGGACCTCTTGTGAGCGGTTTGAGATCACCAAGCATGTTTGAATTGTATATCATTTCTTTTCTCATTTTATTTATTAACCAAAAGCACAAAAATATGTCACTAACATTTTTTGTTTGTAGCTTGAGCAATCACAAGGTCTAAAAGCTTCAAGGAGATCCTTTGTGTAATGATAAGGTCAAGAGAAGATGAAAGCAAGCATGGCAATGATTCCCAAATCTCTCATCCATCAAATATGCCTCCCTAGTATCTCAATTCATCATTTTGATCAAAGCAAGTCAAGGGGTTTGAGTTTTGTCTCCCAAGGAAACCCTAATTCATCTGATCATCAACAATGCCTTGCTCATGAAGCAACCTCAGCCCATGGTCAAATACCATCAAGGGAAGTTCTTTAATTCATAATTCCATGCATATTTAGACTTATTCGAGTGTCCTCAATCATCAATTCATCAAGATATGAGTTGTGGACTTGAGAAGTTGATCAGTCAATTCATCTGTCTATTTTGAAATGCACTGAGACCTAACCTTTTATGTGTTGGTCAAATGGAGATGATCCCAAGAGAAACAATGTTCTTAAGGACAATAGGAACAACTTTCATGTTCATCAAAAATCAATTTGAGGCTTGGAAGATCATCATCCATTCCAAGACATTATAGGTCATTTTGATTGAAACCCTAATTTTCGGTCAACTTCCCAAGAACATAACTCATTCATTTTTTATGATTTTGAGGTGGGACCAAATGAATTAGAAAGCCTATTGTGCCTACTTAAAGTGTTATGTTGAGCAAAATTTCAAAATCTCAAAATAAATACATGTGATAATGCAAAACATTATAGGTCACTTTGGGCCAAATGCATTGAAATGGAAACCTTTCCAACTTCAAGCGCCCATAACTTCTTCATAAAAAATCAAAATGATGCAAAATTTAAGTCCAAATTTATTTTCTTGAAAATATATACAACTTTGATGTTGGAGGTTTTTCTATTTGAAGCTTGCATCATCAAAATAGAAGGGCTTGAAGTTGTTTCATTTTGACAAATTTCTCAAAGGCATATTTTGTGCATTGAACTTCATGGCCTGTTTTCATAAATTTCCACACTCCAAATGAGTTTTTGTTCAACATAACATTTTTTCCTCATGGTAAGACCTTTCCAGCCATGACCCACATGCCTATGCTTCAATTTTTCAAGTGGCATTTTCGAAGATGTGAAGTTTTGTGACCAATTATGCATTTCATGTTAAATTCCCATACACAAGCGAATGCCTTGCAAACTGCACGTCCATTTTAATTTGTTTGATCATCAGCATGTAAATGCAATTGAGTTTGGGTCTTCCACATGATCACATAAGCCCATGCAAGGAGAAATCCATTTGCCATGCACACGAGAAACTCACTTGCTCGACCATTTCCAGCTATAAATACATGTGTTATGCTTCATAATTAACCAACCTAAGGGCGCCTGAAATGCTGCAAGAGTGAATCCTCAACCATACCAAAGGAACTAAGTTCATCTTTCTTCAAAATTTCAGATCTGAAATTCAATTGCATTTGGTTGAATTTTCAGATCTAAAGTTCCTAAACCTTCATCATTTGATCCATTGAAGTTCTGTTTTGTAAAAGGAACCAAGGAAAGGGACTCAAAGCTCCACAATCCAAAGGTGTGGATCAACTGGTTTTTGCTTCGAATCTCTTTGTTCTTTGATCTATTGGCCTTGATATTGTGTTGTCTGAAGTCCTCTCTATAGAGGTATCATTGTTGTATGCTTAATTTTTGAAATCGAGTAAGTTCATGATGAACACCATCAAGCTTCCATCTCTGATTTCTCCCTTAATAGGAATCTAGAGTGAAAGTGAATGGTATAGGAGTGATGTACATCACTTCACCTTTCGAACGGTGCCTGGATCGTCCATTCTGATGAGCATTTGAACCTCTGTGTTTTTTGGCCTTCGCCGGAGCTCACCGAAGAAGACGGTGGTGCTAGCCACCGTCTCATTGCCAGATTCAATGTGGATCGTTGATCTCAATTCCCAGATCTAATCTCCACCCTTCAATTATATGACTTACTTTAATTCAGTGTGTGGTTGCATTGACTGAGGACTTTGGTGCGCGTGCATGCCATGACCATTAGATCCTCCAGTCAATTAATGAGGATCCATCCAACGCTCCCTGATAATTGCTATTTTCCAATTTCTTATTTTATTTTCTTTATTTCCTTTTATTTCAAAAATTCATATCTCTTTTATTATTGGTCCAAAAAATATGGGACCAATTACATTATTTCTCTTTTTAATTCTAGTTTCTAAAAATGATTTTTAATCTTTTTTATTTTATCATTTAGTATTTTTTGTGAATTTTCTCTTTTCTGGTTATTTTTAATTCATTTTAAATAGTTTTTGATATTCAAAAAATACAAAAATATTTTCTCATCAATTTATTAATTGATTTGAGATTTATTTGAGATTTTAGTTCAATTAGGTTATTTTTATTCATTTTTAATTAATTAAAAATAGTTTCTGACTTTTATAAATGCTGAAATTTTTTGTCAAACTTTGTTTGACCCTGTTGAACTTGGGATAATTTACTTAGACTTTTTAAAGTTGAATTGAAGTGAATTTGAAGTTTGACCTTTCTTTAATATTTTAATTCAAGTTTATTTTGAAATATTCAAATGCCAAAAATATTTTTGTTCATTTCTTGACTTCCAATCTTCATCCCATTTCTGTTTTTGATAGTTTGACCATGATCCTCAATGTCATGGATCAACACTTGTGGATTGGTACATTCCATTTTACTTAATGCACCTTATGTTTCTTCATTTCCATTATCCATCTCCTTCTTCTTCTTCTTCTTCTTCTTCTTCTTCTTCTTCTTCTTTTCTTTTGATCAATGAGTTAAAGGTTGATAAGTTAGCATTGATTAGGGAGGTTTAATCTTCCTTAGTTCAAATCTAATTCATCTTGATCAAATGATCAAGTGAATGGCTTTGCATTAAGGATAGGTTGCTTTCTAAATCATGCAAAGGAATTAAACCAATACAAGATCATTTTTTTCCCTCTTTTGGCATGGCAAGTTGTTGGAACTTGGTTCACTAATCAAGACTTCTAACTTGTGTTGTTGCCTACATTATTATTGACCGACCTCAGATAGTTGTGACTTCTACATAAGTCCACTTACGATTGCTTAACATAGCGCTAAATTTGCCTTATGGCACACTAACTACTAACACTAACCATTAACCATTAACATTTACTTTTTGCTCTTTACTTTTATGCAATTTACTATTCTTGTACATATTATTCATTTGATTTTTCCTTTGCTCATTTGAGCACATGTTTATGTTAATGCAATTTGCCTTTTGCTCACTTGAGCACATAATTGTGTATATATTATTGTGCTTATGTTTTTCTTGATTGTTGTGGACCAAATGCAAAGAAATGGACAAATGGACTTAGTTTCTAGGACTTTCCCTATGCAAATTGGAGTAAAAGGACTTTAATGATGAAGATGGATTAGAAGGACCAAACCTCTAAACTCACTCTTGTCCATTCTTGATTTGTTTTCATAAAACTTTTGATGTGTGTGCTCTTGTGCTAGGGAATTCTATAAGAACTCAAATTGAAGAACCATTGCCATGTTCATCCAAAGTGGAAGAGACAAAATGCATTGAGGATCTCTTAAGAGACTTGTGTGATTGTTGCTTGAGCTTACAATTATTTTGCTTGCGTATTCCAAAGAATGGGAGCTACTTGGATCATCAATATGATCTCAAGAGAGGAACTCCATTTATGGTCTTGTTTCTTATCCCTTATCTCTTGTATGATTAGGACTTTAGCCATTCTTCTTCTTCCCTCCACTCTAACCCAAGCCAAAACTTTTCTACAAACATTTAACACGTCTTTTCAAACATTAGAAACCTAAGCCTTATGCTTTTGATTTTCAAACTTTCTTTTCATAACACTTATTTTGAATTGAACTTTCAAACCAACTTTGACCATATTTTGTATATACTTTTCATTGGTAAATATAACTCATTCAAATGCTTTTGTGGTTTCAATGGCCACTTCCTTAATCAAAAAATTTCATAACCTTTAGCTATTAGGTTTGAGTTATCCTTGAGGTAGATGTAATACTCACCTATATCCTTAGTGATGGACAATGAGTCTTCCATGCTTATTATAGGGTTAACCCCTCACTAGCATGTTGAAGCTATCCTCACATGGTGATTTGTGGTTTTAGGTTGAGTTTTCTCCCTTGGATAACAAAGGACCTAAAGGTTGATAAGTTAGCATTATTTGGGAGGTTTAATCTTCCTTAGTTCAAATCTAATTCATCTTGATCAAATGATCAAGTGAATGGCTTTGCATTAAGGATACGTTGCTTTCTAAATCATGCAAAAGGAATTAAACCAATACAAGATCATTTTTTTCCTCTTTTGGCATGGCAAGTTGTTGGAACTTGGTTTACTAATCAAGACTTCTAACTTGTGTTGTTGCCTACAATATTATTGACCAACCTCAGATAGTTGTGACTTCTACATAAGTCCACTTACGATTGCTTAACATAGCTAAATTTGCCTTATGGCACACTAACTACTAACACTAACCATTAACCATTAACATTTACTCTTTGCTCTTTACTTTTATGCAATTTACTATTCTTGTACATATTATTCATTTGCTTTTTCCTTTGCTCATTTGAGCACATGTTTATGTTAATGCAATTTGCCTTTTGCTCACTTGAGCATATAGTTGTGTATATATTATTGTGCTTCTATTTTTCTTGATTGTTGTGGACCAAATGCAAAGAAATGGACAAATGGACTTAGTTTCTAGGACTTTCCCTATGCAAATTGGAGTAAAAGAACTGTAATGATGAAGATGGATTAGAAGGACCGAACCTCTAAACACACTCTTGTCTATTCTTGATTTGTTTTCATAAAACTTTTGATGTGTGTTCTCTTGTGCTAGGGAATTCTATAAGAACTCAAATTGAAGAACCATTGCCATGTTCATCCAAAGTGGAAGAGACAAAATGCATTGAGGATCTCTTAAGAGACTTGTGTGATTGTTGCTTGAGCTTACTATTATTTTGCTCGCGTATTCCGAAGAATGGGAGCTACTTGGATCATCAATATGATCTCAAGAGAGGAACTCCATTTATGGTCTTGTTTCTTATCCCTTATCTATTGTATGATTAGGACTTTAGCCATTCTTCTTCTTCCCTCCACTCTAACCCAAGCCAAAACTTTTCTAAAAACATTTAACACTTCTTTTCAAACATTAGAAACCTAAGCCTTATGCTTTTGATTTTCAAACTTTCTTTTCATAACACTTATTTTAAATTGAACTTTCAAACCAACTTTGACCATATTTTGTATATACTTTTCATTGGTAAATATAACTCATTCAAATGCTTTTGTGGTTTCAATGGCCACTTCCTTAATCAAAAATTTTCATAACCTTTAGCTATTAGGTTTGAGTTATCCTTGAGGTAGATGTAATACTCACCTATATCCTTAGTGATGGACAATGAGTCTTCCATGCTTATTATAGGGTTAACCCCTCACTAGCATGTTGAAGTTATCCTCACATGGTGGATTTGTGGTTTTAGGTTGAGTTTTCTCCCTTGGATAACAAAGGACCTAAAGGTTGATAAGTTAGCATTGATTAGGGAGGTTTAATCTTCCTTAGTTCAAATCTAATTCATCTTGATCAAATGATCAAGTGAATGGCTTTGCATTAAGGATACGTTGCTTTCTAAATCATGCAAAGGAATTAAACCAATACAAGATCATTTTTTTCCTCTTTTGGCATGGCAAGTTGTTGGAACTTGGTTCACTAATCAAGACTTCTAACTTGTGTTGTTGCCTACATTATTATTGACCGACCTCAGATAGTTGTGACTTCTACATAAGTCCACTTACGATTGCTTAACATAGCGCTAAATTTGCCTTATGGCACACTAACTACTAACACTAACCATTAACATTTACTTTTTGCTCTTTACTTTTATGCAATTTACTATTCTTGTACATATTATTCATTTGCTTTTTCCTTTGCTCATTTGAGCACATGTTTATGTTAATGCAATTTGCCTTTTGCTCACTTGAGCACATAATTGTGTATATATTATTGTGCTTGTGTTTTTCTTGATTGTTGTGGACCAAATGCAAAGAAATGGACAAATGGACTTAGTTTCTAGGACTTTCCCTCTGCAAATTGGAGTAAAAGGACTTTAATGATGAAGATGGATTAGAAGGACCAAACCTCTAAACTCACTCTTGTCCATTCTTGCTTTGTTTTCATAAAACTTTTGATGTGTGTGCTCTTGTGCTAGGGAATTCTATAAGAACTCAAATTGAAGAACCATTGCCATGTTCATCCAAAGTGGAAGAGACAAAATGCATTGAGGATCTCTTAAGAGACTTGTGTGATTGTTGCTTGAGCTTACTATTATTTTGCTTGCGTATTCCAAAGAATGGGAGCTACATTGATCATCAATATGATCTCAAGAGAGGAACTCCATTTATGATCTGGTTTCTTATCCCTTATCTCTTATATGATTAGGACTTTAGCCATTCTTCTTCTTCCCTCCACTCTAACCCAAGCCAAAACTTTTCTACAAACATTTAACACTTCTTTTCAAACATTAGAAACCTAAGCCTTATGCTTTTGATTTTCAAACTTTCTTTTCATAATACTTATTTTGAATTGAACTTTCAAACCAACTTTGACCATATTTTGTATATACTTTTCATTGGTAAATATAACTCATTCAAATGCTTTTGTGGTTTCAATGGCCACTTCCTTAATCAAAAAATTTCATAACCTTTAGCTATTAGGTTTGAGTTATCCTTGAGGTAGATGTAATACTCACCTATATCCTTAGTGATGGACAATGAGTCTTCTGTAGCGGTGTATTCGTCGCTATATGATTTATTGGTTAAACCATAAGCAAAGCATACAAAGAAATCGAGTCGCCACCGCACTTTTATTCATCCAAAGGACTGGCTAAAAAGCGAACAAAAGCCTAAGAAGTTTTACACGTAGAAAACTAATGAAAAGATCAGAGAGTCTGGGTAAGGGGTAAATTACGCAATGGGAAGGTGTTAGGCACCCACTACGTCTTAGGTACTCCTAGGGAGCCCTTTTCACACTTGTTGTATAAAATTGTTATTTGTTATGAAATATTTATTGTGCAAACATGAATGGGATGATGAGAAAAGAATATACAATTTTTATTGTTATTGTGTTCGAACGGATGAACCCGTTGCCTACGTACCTTCCATCAAAGGTAAGGATCAAAACGCTGTAGTTCGGATAAAAGATTTCCAAAAGTTAGTGGATTCAATTTTAAACACAAGCCCTAAGGTCTTAAGTTATCCACGGGAGAAAACTCAACCTTATACAAACAACAAGTCCACCATGTGAGAAAAGCTTCAACTTGCTAGTGAGGGGTTAACCCTATAATAAGCAAGGAAGACTTACAATTCAATCAACTAAGGACAAATAGGTGAGGTTAACATCAACCAACTAGGATAAATCCAACCTATGGCTAATGTATGAAAACTTAACAAGAATGGACAAAGCCACAAAACCATTGAATGGGTGAAGTTAATTGATTATGATTATTCACAAAAGGAGGGTCAAAGTATGATTAAGATTGATTTCAAAAGAAGTATTATGAAATGGAGTTTGAAAAAGTCAAGGACTTGGGGTCCAGGTTTTTAATTTAAAAGCATGAAGATGTTTGCACAATATTTATCTCAAGTTTTGAAAGTAATGTGTGAAAAGGTTTAGGACAAAATGGATGAATGGATGAAGATGTAGTGTAAAACTTCCGAGAAGGTTCACCTCTTGAAATTATATAGAAGATGACTCAAGTGTATCCTTTGGAATAGGCAATGAGTAATAATAAACAAACAAAGAAAAAGAGGAAAATCAACAAAAGCGGATACCGGATGCCAATTACTGGACTTATACGAATCTCCTAAAACAGAACCGGATATCAGAGGCCACTCTATAGACTTATTCCGATCTCCTCAACAAAGAAATAAAAGGTGGATACCGGATGCCAATCTATCTGGACTTATACCAATCTCCAACAACAAAGCAAACACTTGGATGTCAGATGCCAATCTATCTGGGCTTACTCTAACCTCCAACATATGATCATAGGAAAACAAATGCCAAATTACACGGACTTACAATTGCATCCTCACATACAACAAACAAATGCATCAAGCAAAGAGAAGATGAGTGGCCAATGAGATGGTCTTATACTCACTTCCATATCATAGGAACAATGGCCAATGAATGGTCTTACAATTGTCCTCAATGGGCAAACCACAAGGATATGTCACCAAGACAAATGAAATGATCATGCACTAATGAGCAATTAATGATGATAAATGCACAAAGCATGCAAGCAGACATGTACAAATGAGCTTAGTAATCAATCAACCAAAATCATTCAGCACACTCTATAACCAAACAATTAGGCTCATACAAAAGGGTTAGGCATTGAAGCCAACTGGAATAGGGTTAATGGTGCTCTTAACCTTGACATTGAGAGCCAAGGTGAAGCAGGTGAAAGGATATGAGGGGTGTGCCTCATCACTCTTATCTCTGGTCAGAGAGAGTATTGAATATCAGAAGGTGTGGGAGTTCAGAAAGATGGAACTCTCTCCACAAGTTATTGACTCGATAGATCTTGGGTTTTTACTCACTATGCATCAACACAAGTAGTGTGAGCAAGGTGAGTGACACACAGAATAGTAGGAGATAGGCTACATATCTCTTTTGTCTACCAATTGCCTTATTTAAAGGACTTTTCCTGCTTGGGACAAAAGTAAACAAGCACAAACATCGCCTCTTAAGGAGGACTTCAGACAGTTGCCTGGCCAAGTAACAGGCCAGGTCTTCCAGACTACATGAAGAGAAAGGATTCTACCTCAATGCAAATGCTATCAAGCAAAGCAATGCAAGTTCTCAAAGAACTATTAGCAACTAATGGTACCTGAAATCAATCAAGTAAAATCAGTATACAACTCAAATTCAAAACCAATATAAGATAAGGATCAACAGAATCAGTCAAATGTGCAATGCACAAAGCTCAAAGCATATGATCTAGACATCCTACAAAACAAGCAAGTTAGTTCATGATAATCAATCAAACTTAATCAACTTGCATAAGTCTCCTTGAAGCATTTGCTTCTTAACCTGAAAAACCAAGCTTAAACATGAGCAACAAGACCACTAGGACAAGCCTAGGGTCAAAAAGGGATAAGAAATCCAAAACAGCAAGTGAAAGATATCCAAAATCAAGTTCAAACAATTAAGGAACAAACCCAAGTGGTTTCACATTCATATCATTCATCATTATCATTTCACAAACAAATTAGGTCAAAACATGTCATATAGAACCTCAAAGAAGTCAACAGAAAGACTTCACTCAAATCCAATCACAAACATTCCAATAAATCCTCAAATAATTCATGATCAAACATCATCCATAACATCATAAGCATACCAAATTTCAGCTCATTTGGATCAAGGGAAGTAGGTCAATGAAAATCAGAAAGTCAAAGCAAGTTCAAGTAGACTCAAACAAAGTATCAAAACATGCACCAACTTCAATAAATCATAAAACAGTGACAACACATGATAAATGAATGGGACCAAAACCATGACAAACTTTAAGATGCCTACAATGCACATGTCAAATTTCAAGTCCATCTAATAATTTATGAGAATTTCACAAATCATATGGCATCATGTGTCACAAAAGTCAACAATTTGGTCAAACAGGGGAGAAATTGTCAATCAATTAGGAAATGCATTCAAAAATTCCAGAACAATTCACACACATTCTAAACATGCACAAGTGTCTTCATGCAAAATTCTAGACCAATTTGAGTTCAATAAGCATGGTAATTAAAATCATGAAGTTGTACATGAATGGTGTGACACAAATTGTCACACCCCTATTCAAAAAATCATATCTCAATAACCAGCAATGATAAATTCACAAACTCTACACCAAAATCACCATGAACATGTCTAGTTTAAGCACAAAAAATTTCAGAGGCATTGGATTAAGTATCATCATTTCACAAACAATTTGGCAAGGCATACATAAAATGGACAACATGAACAAACCCTAGCACATTTTAAAATCCACACATGCAAAAAATCTGGAAAAATCATCATAAAAAACTAGAGGTCATGAGGAGAAATTTACAAAAAAATCCCATCAAATTTGGATTAAAATTGAGTGACTTATGATTTTTTGAAGTTAGCCATACAAAATGAAATAAAAATTACAAAATGAAATGATTTAATTAAATAAATAAACCGGCAATGGCATTTTGGTAATATCTTGGTCCCTTAAGTGAAACTCTGCGTTTCACTTAAGGAGGTGTCGTCCTCTTATTGGCTCATGGCAATGAAATAGTAACTCTCATGCAAAACAAAAATCCCAAACAGCCAAACACGATCAAACAAAATCTGTGTTCATGAATTTTAGGGTTTGTATGCTACAGTGCTCATGTTCATCATCGTGATGAACTTTTTCTTTCAGAATTGGGAAATGGACACACCATTCGAACCAGCAAACAATGCTCATCAACATTCTAACCTTAACTTTCGCTAACACATGCTAACAAGAGAGAACCAAGCAAAAACACATTTGAATATCAAACTTTAAATTCATGTTTCTCTCTCGATACACAACCATTTTCAAAACCACAACATTCAGTGAACTCAGCATGGTAAGATCTATACAAAGCACAACATGATTTTGAGAAATAAGAGAGTCGAAAACTTACTTGATTTGAAGTGCAGTGATGAAATGATGGTTGTTTGGCCGTGCAAAGTAGAAATAGATGCTTCTTGATGCTCCAGATGATGAATGAATGAGTTGTGAAAGCCCAGCTACCTTGATTCTAGCGCCAAATTCGAGCTGCCATGGAAATGCTTCAATAGAACAGTAATGGATTCTTGCTGTACATCTAAGAAATAACACTTGCTAAAGCTTCCAAAAGGAGGGCATATGATGAAACAATCAACCCAAGCTCGAGCTCTTTGAAGATTTTCAGCAAAAAGTTCAAATGAAGAAATGAGTGTTTTTTAGAGCAAATGAATTTTTTTGATCTGTTTTGCAAAGTGTGGCTAGGGTTTCTCTCAGAAAAGTGAAATATATACTCTGTTTAATGTTGCATAACCTTGGTTAATGAGGTGGTAATCACATTTTGCTTAATGAAGTGTTTTTGGCTAATTGATGAATTTCACTTAAGTTGCATGGACATGGCTCTACAGTGCGAAATGGGCCCAAAACCACTCTCCAAATGTGATTTCTGAACACTTGTAATTGGTAAAATATGTTGGAAATGGTTAATTTGAAAGTCCACTTTTTCACCTCCCTCATTTTAAATTCTAACCACTTGAAAAAGGCCATTTTGATTGGTTGATTTTTGGTGAATTGTGATGAAGGATTTGGATAGAGCACATCAAATATGACTTGTAGCAAAAAACCTCACTCAATTTGGCCAAATGGTTTGGAAGATATGCCACTTTGAAGTTCAAAATTTTTTGAGAATGATTTGATCATAACTTGCCAACCACACATGAGAAATGAGTGTTCTTTGACTTTTTGGAAATGGGAGAACAATATCTTCAACTTTCATGTTGGACAAAAATTCATTTGAAGCTTGTATGATGATGTAATTTTGAGGAGAAGAACTTTCCATTTTTGGCAAATTCCAATTACAGGTCAACTTTCTATTTTTGGAAATTTCTTGTCTGACTTCAAATTCTTCACTGTGGATGTTTGACATGTTATATGAGGCTTATATGGACATGAATGAGACCTCTCAAACCAATTCCCACCATCAAATCACTGATTAAATGCACAGTTGACCACAGTTGACTTCAGTTGACTTTGCTAGGGTTTTGGTTGACTGAACCATGTTCTGATGAATTCCAAGCCCCTACCACTTGATATCTTGATCCAAAATGATGTCACAACTCATATGAACTCTTGATGAATGATCATGGTGCCCAAATTCTTCAAGAATGGCCACCATCTATCTCAATGACTGACTTTGACTGATTTGACCTAATTTGCTTCATCTGCAAGTAACATGGTTAGATGACAATATTTTTGTACCTTTGGTTAGCAACCAGATGAAAAGCAATGATATACAAATGCAATACATGCTTGGTGATCAAGAACCACACTCACAAGATAACCCACCCACTAGGAGGGAAGCAAAGGTGCACAAAGATCCTTGAGGCAATGATATGATATGATATGATGCCATGAGGGATCTTAGGGCCAAAATTGGGGTCTTACAGATGCCCCTATTTAAGGTCATTCTAGCCGGAGAAGTGAAGTTTAGAAATCTTCATCTCGACGCGGTAGAATGGGCTTAAATAACAGTAATGAGACAAATTTTGGTCCCTAAGAGACCTCATGATGCAAATGTATGTATGCAAAAGACACAAATTCTGTGGGGAATATGATTCACACAGAAGAAAAGACGATCCGTCGGAGTAATACACTCACCAGGAACAGAGACTCTAACAGGACTCTTATTGGGGATAGTAAAAGAAAAAGAATGCGTGAGCAGGACACGACTTTGATTAGGGTAATAACAGAAATCAGACTGGAGACCTCACTGGGGAGTGAAGGACTTACACCGGGAAAAGAAAATTCCAAAGGAGAAACATCCATTGGAGAGACACAAGCTGACTCCTGGGGATAAGCAAAAGGAAACTCCACTGAGGAAGCACCAAAGGATTGAGGTGTTACCGGTATAAGGGTAACAAACTCAGGAAGAATGAATATCTAAGACCGATATAAGGGTGAGAGATATCACTCAACCAAACATCTGAGAAAGACCTGAAAAAGGTACATAAACTCAGGAAAATCTGACTCCACAGGGGGACCAAAGTCATAATAGGGAGCAGAAAGGAAGGAACACCAGGGATACCGAGGTATATAATAGGTGACCGACCGAAACGTGAATTGGTATATATGCCAAAACACTCATCATCCAAAACACAAACTGGTTAAAAGATGGATATTCGATTCTACAAAGAATACGAATCTTGCTCAGCTGGGGAAAATCAACAAAGGATTCCAACTAAAGAGCGCATGAGACATATTATTCATTACCGGCAGACCATGAATAGTATACTCGAAAGGAAAAGACACCAGAGATACCGAAGTATATAATAGGTGACTAACCAAAAAGAGAGACAATCGATACCAAGCATCCGGGTAAACGAAAGATAACTCAAAGGGATAAATTGCAAGCATCCGAAAATTATCCAACAACAAGGAAATATTCGATTCCACCAAGGGAAATAACGAAACTTACTCGACCAGGGAAACACAAAAGGTTTCAACTGAAGAGTGCATGAGATATATTATTCATTATCGGCAGACCGTGAATAACATACTCGCATGGAAGATTATCCACAACCGGTATAAGGGTTAATAAAGGATAAATCGACCGAAAAGAAAGGTATCAGGATACCAAACTAGGCATATAATGATGACCAATCAAAAGGAGCAACAGACATTACCAACAAGAGGGTAAATGAAAGGCGATCTGCTGAGGATTCACTGGTGAGAATCAATGATCCGGGGATGAATTGCATAAACAACAATTATCCACAACGACAAGCTGGGGATATATTGATGACAATCAACTATCCGGGGAATGCAATCACTGACAAACGGTGAAGGGACCCGCTGGGGATAAATTGCAAGCATCCGGCAATTATCCAACTGTACCACAAGGCACAAACTCCGCTGGGGAGAAACATCAACACTTGGGATTTACAACTACCGAATACGGGGTAGGAGACCACAAACTCAACTGGGGATAGAAATCACCACAGGGAGACACCAACTCTGTTAGGGATAAAACCACAACAACAGAAATCCACTTATAATTAGGACGAACCACAAAGGTTACTCTGTAAGGGGAAAAGAGATAGGACTTACAATTACCGAATACGGGGTAATAGCCATACTCTGGTGGGGATAACCATGAATTAGGGTTTACATCTACCGAATACGGGGTAGAAAACCAACAACTCTGCGTGGGGATAGAACAAATCACAAATCCGCACGGGAAACCAAAAAAATAAGGTTTATAACAAACCACAAACTCTGTTGGAGAGTAAGAAACAGGATTTACGACTACCCCCTACTAGGTAGAAAACCAACAATCCTTGCCGAGGAATAAAAGGTATATAACCACTAATTCCGCTGAAAAGGCAAAGAAAATAGGACTTACAACTACCGGTATAAGGGTAGAGGCCCGAAAAACTCCGCTGGGGAACAACCCACTGGGAAGCACAAGTCAATTGACAAATAGCCAATCCGGGAATAATCCGAAAAGACAGACTGAATCAAGACATGTCCTAATGAGAGTCTAACTCAAATAGGAAAAATCCATCCCAATATATATGTTGGGAGGAAACGGAAGAAACCATCATCCACGAGGAAATATCTCAGTGGAGAACTGCAGAAGGACAGACAATAGACACTTTCTGCTTATGGGGTTGACTCTATATGGAGAGATTTAACACCCGACATCTGCTAGGGGAGATCTATTGGGGATCTGCACCACCAAAGCAAGGAACAATCAACAAAAGATATATGGCAAGAAATGCAACATGAATATCTGGATGTTTATGAATATGCATGAATATGCGTGATTTATGTTTGATGAATGCTGACAAAACAGACATATCTAACACAAACAGGTCCAGGAATCAAACGCCCGGTATTATATTTCCAGGAAAAACCAACTGGAAAGTCAATCTGCGGAGATCTACAGGCTATAAAGCATAGATCTGCGGGTACTGCTGTGGAGCAGAGGATTAGAGATATCAGGAAACACCAAATCTCTGAGTGCTGGATCAGCAAACAAACCAACCTGGGTACAGAAAGTCACAACGGGCAAAACAGCCACCAAGACGAATCTGTTGGGGAACAAGAGAGAATCTCAAAGATCCGCAGGGGATCTCAGCATCAACTGAGAAACAAAAAGCTTTGCAACTCCAAACAACTCCGGGGAATAACCCATTGGGAGAACAACATCATCCAAGTAGAATCCAACTGCATAAGCAACTCTACTGGGGAAAACTATTGCTGGAGAAAACTGAGTCTTCAACAACACTCTGCTTGCAACTATACTGGGGAACAACCCCATCACAAGATCTGGAGGAAGAAGATACAACCAAACCAGGAGTATGAACCAAATGTCTTACCTGTTGGAGATCATGCCACCCTTGGGAGAGCACTGAGATATTCTTGAGTATCCTTTCAACCTTGTGAATATTCACTTTATTTAAAACAACAATTTTGAAAATTTTGATTTGTTTAAAAACAATGATATTTTATCAATTAAAACATGCAAAACATTTGTTGAATTGAAACAAATAAGAGTGCAAATAATTGGATAAAAGCTCAAATTCATTTGATGGAATGGTAGCCTGCAAATGGCAAGACTCCATAGATCTGTACAAATTTGAAATCAATGATATATATTGGAAGAGGGCTACATTGAACATAATGATCCTTTCTCTACCAATTTGAATCTCAATGTATTCGAAGCTTCAGTTTGACGACGAATCGAGAATCTTCTGACGAAATGACAGTTGTGGAAACAGAAAGCTTTGTCAGGATGCAGTTACTTGCCAAATCCCTAATTTTTGCCTAGATTTCCCCAGGGTGAGGTACTCAATCTAGCGGGATGCAAATATATTCTTTTTTTTTTAAGTCTCTAATTTTTGCCTGGATTACCCTTGCAGGTTCTCCACCGAGACGCTCATTTTTGCCTAAGCCGCCCTTTCGGGTTTTCAACTTAGCGAGCCATTCTGTTTTTTCATTTGCATATACTTTTTTTTAGGCAAAGTATCTCTTGACTGCATCTGAATTCACAGGACGAGTGAAATCCTCCCCATCCATTGTTGTAAGCATCAAAGCTCCGCTTGAAAAGGCTCTCTTAACAACATATGGACCCTCGTAGTTTGGAGTCCACTTGCCCCTGGAATCGGGTGCGAAAGACAAAACTTTCTTGAGCACGAGGTCACCTTCTCGGAACGCACGAGGCTTGACCTTCTTATCGAATGCTTTCTTCATTCTCTGCTGATATAACTGACCATGACACATGGCAGTTAACCGCTTCTCTTCAATCAAATTCAATTGGTCATAACGACTCTGCATCCATTCAGCATCAGTCAACTTGGCTTCCATCAAGACTCTCATTGATGGGATCTCCACCTCTACTGGGAGAACAACTTCCATGCCGTAAACAAGAGAGAAAGGGGTTGCCCCTGTTGAAGTGCGTACACACGTACGATATCCATGCAACGCAAATGGCAGCATCTCATGCCAATCTTTGTACGTGACAGTCATCTTCTGGATAATCTTCTTGATATTCTTATTAGCAGTTTCAACAGCCCCATTCATCTTAGGTCTGTAGGGAGAGGAATTATGGTGTGCAATCTTGAATTCAGCGTACAACTCATCCATCATCTTGTTATTCAGATTAGATCCATTATCAGTAATGATCCTCTCTGGCACACCATAACGGAAAATCAGCTGGTTCTTGATAAACTTCACAACCACCTGCCTGGTTACATTCGCGTACGAAGCGGCTTCAACCCATTTGGTGAAGTAATCAATTGCCACGAGAATAAATCGGTGTCCGTTGGACGCTTTCGGCTCAATCATGCCGATCATATCAATCCCCCACATAGAGAAATGCCATGGTGATGAAATCACATTCAGAAGTGTCGGAGGAATATGAATCTTATCCGCATAAATTTTACACTTGTGACATTTCTTCACATACTTGCAACAGTCAGACTCCATTGTCAGCCAATAGTAGCCTGCTCTCAACATCTTCTTAGCCATGGCATGTCCATTGGAATGAGTACCAAATGAACCCTCATGGACCTCAGTCATCAACAGGTTTGCTTCGTGTCTATCCACGCATCTGAGCAAAACCATATCAAAATTTCTCTTATACAGCACTTCACCACTGAGGTAGAAACTGCCTGACAACCTTCTCAAAGTTTTCCTATCTTTCGCAGATGCCCCAGGCGGGTAGACCTGGTTCTGGAGGAAATTCTTGATATCAAAATACCAAGGCTTGTCATCTTTCACTTCTTCGATTGCAAATATGTGAGCTGGTCTGTCCAAGCGCATCACAGTAATATTGGGGACATCATTCCACCATCTGACCATAATCATGGAAGCAAGCGTAGCAAGAGCATCTGCCATCCGATTATCCTCTCGAGGAATGTGATAAAATTCAACTTCTGTGAAGAATGTTGAAATCCTTCTTGCATAATCTCTGTATGGGATAAGACCAGGTTGATTCGTCTCCCATTCACCCTTGATCTGATTAATAACTAGGGCCGAATCACCATACACATCAAGATACTTGATTCTCAAATCAATGCATTCTTCAAGTCCCATAATACAGGCTTCATACTCCGCCATATTATTCGTGCATTTTGAAAGTTAGCCTTGCTGTAAACGGAATGTGTGAACCTTGAGGAGTAATGATCACTGCCCCAATTCCATTTCCATATTGATTAACAACGCCATCAAACACCATCGTCCATCTGGAACCAGGTTCTGGACCTTCATCAAGTGTAGGCTCATCGCAATCTTTCATCTTCAAATACAGAATTTCCTCATCAGGGAAGTCATACTGAACAGACTGATGATCTTCGATCGGCTGGTGCGCTAAATGGTCAGCCAAGATACTACCTTTGATAGCTTTTTGAGCTCGATACTCAATATCATACTCAGACAACAACATCTGCCAACGGGCAATCCTCCCAGTTAACGCAGGCTTCTCGAAGATATACTTAATTGGATCCATTCTGGATATCAACCAAGTTGTATGATTTATCATGTACTGGCGCAAACGCTTAGCAGCCCAAGCTAAAGCACAGCACGTCTTCTCAAGCATAGAGTACCGAGACTCACAATCAGTAAACTTCTTACTGAGGTAGTATATAGCAAATTCCTTCTTCCCTGATTCATCTTGTTGACCGAGTACACAACCCATCGAGTCTTCAAGGACTGTCAAGTACATAATCAGAGGTCTTCCTTCCACAGGCGGAGACAATATCGGAGGTTCAGACAGATATTCTTTGATACTGTCGAAAGCTTTCTGACAATCCTCGGTCCAATCATGAAACTGATCTTTCCGGGGGAGCTTGAATATCGGCGCACATGTGGCAGTCATGTGGGATATAAATTTGGAAATGTAATTCAAGCGGCCAAGAAAACCTCGGACTTGCTTCTCAATTTTGGGTGCAGGCATCTCTTGTATTGCTTTGACCTTTACAGGATCAACCTCAATACCTCTTTCACTTACCACAAAACCCAACAACTTGCCGGAACGGACTCCAAATGTACATTTGTTCGGATTCAGGCGAAGTTTAAATTTCCTCAAACGCTGAAAAAGTTTCAACAAATGCTCAATATGCTCAACTTCCGTTCGGGACTTAGCAATCATATCATCAACATAGACCTCTATCTCCTTGTGCATCATATCATGAAACAAGGTAGTCATAGCTCGTTGATACGTGGCTCCGGCGTTCTTCAAACCGAAGGGCATCACTCGATAACAGAATGTTCCCCAAGGTGTGATGAATGTTGTCTTCTCCATATCCTCGGGTGCCATCTTGATTTGATTATATCCGGAAAATCCGTCCATAAAGGAAAAGACTTTGAATTTAGCTGTATTGTCTACCAACATATCAATGTGTGGTAGAGGAAAATCGTCTTTCGGGCTAGCTTTATTCAAATCTCTATAATCAACGCACATACGGACTTTTCCGTCCTTCTTAGGAACAGGCACAATATTGGCCACCCATTGAGGATATGTAGAAGTCACCAGAAACCCCGCATCAATTTGCTTCTGAACTTCCTCTTTGATCTTCACTGCCATATCTGGATGAGTTCTTCTGAGCTTCTGCTTCACAGGCACGCACTCAGGCTTTAAAGGCAGGAAATGTTGCACAATATCTGTATCTAAACCCGGCATGTCTTCATAGGACCAAGCAAAGATATCTGAATATTCTCGTAGCAAACTGATCAAATCTTCCTTGACAGACCCTTCAAGAAGTGCCCCAATCTTCACCAGGAGAACACAATCCTCAGACCCCAAGTTGACTGTTTCCAAGTCTTCGAGATGCGGCTGAATGATCTTCTCTTCGTGCTCAAGGAGACGGGTAATCTCATCAGGAATCCCCTCAACGTCATCTTCCTCTGCCTCAAATATAGGGAATTCAAAATTGGGAGATGGCGTTGGATCATTATGTTCAATGGGTTTTAGGATCAACCTGCAAAATGATTTTGGTTAATGAAAAACTTTAGCATTTAAACAAGCAAACCATTATGCAGATGAAAAAGATTGCTTTTATTCTGGTTTTTTATGGGTTTTTTGTGATCACTGATTTCATGCAAAAGCAAAAAGTGAGAACAAAGGAAAAACAAATGTTTAACAATGCATTAATTGAATGAAAACATCATTGTATATATGCTTTGCCAACAATGTCATCACTTATCCTTTTGGCATGGGAGAAGGGTTTCAAACAAAGTGAACAATTACTCTGATCTATGGATGACTGTAGGAACATCTACAGCGACCCAATTGTGGCAGACACCACCAGGAATAACGAAGTTGTTCACGTCTTCTGCATCCTCTTCCAAGATGGCAGCAGCTTCCTCTTCAGGTTGATCATCATGGATGAATCCTCCACTCGTGAACAAACCTTGCTCATTGAATGCCCCAGAACAGTAGCCAATGCCAGCCCGGGATCTATTATCTTCAAGTTCAATCACCTTCCCTAAACCAGCAACTGCACCACATTCAATGGCCAGCTTCGCATCACGGTAGGAAGTGAATGAAGGAGACTTCTTCTCGATTGGTTCATCAATAGATAAAGCTTGGAACTGAGTTCCAACTTCGTCCTCAGCGTCAATATACGAGAAGGAAGACAGATGGCTAACTAGGAGAGCCTTTTCTCCCCCTACTACAACCAATTTCTTGTTCTTCACAAATTTCAACTTCTGGTGTAGGGTGGATGTCACGGCGCCAGCCTCGTGAATCCATGGTCTGCCTAAGAGACAGCTATAAGATGGGTGGATATCCATTACCTGGAAGGTAACCTGGAAATCACTTGGTCCAATTTTGATTGGGAGATCAACTTCCCCAATCACGGTCTTACGCGACCCATCGAATGCTTTCACAACAACCCCACTCTGCCTCATAGGAGGACCTTGATATGACAATCTAGAGAGTGTGGTCTTTGGCAATACATTTAGAGACGATCCAGTGTCCACCAACACATTGGACATTGCATCAGATTTGCAATTCATGGAGATATGTAAAGCCATGTTATGGTCTCTTCCCTCCTCAAGGAGATCAGCGTCACAAAAGCTCAAAGTGTTGCAAGCGGTAATGTTTGCAACAATACTATCAAATTGCTCAATGGTGACGTCGTGATCAACATACGCCAGATCCAAGACTTTTTGCAGAGCCTTCATATGGGGTTCTGAATTCAGCAGCAGAGAAAGAATGGAAATCTTGGATGGCGTTTGTAGAAGCTGGTCTACAACGTTGTACTCGCTCTTTCTGATGAGCCTCAGCATCTCATCAGATTCTTCATCTACAATGCCACTCGGGCCAACTGAAGAAACAGGAGTTTTGTGTACAGAGGAGGATGGTTTAGCAACATCACGTGCCTGATTCTGAATGTTCACAGCGGTCCCAACCGGACGCTCAACCGTATCAGAAGCAACAGCCTTAGGAGGCGCAGAAAACACACGACCACTTCGGGTCAAGCCACTTACATCAGCGACGTTGGTCACAGAAGTTGAAGGCAAAGGCACTTCTACCCCATCTTGCACAGCAACAGGGTTATATCTGAATGGCACAGCTTTATCAGATGAATAAGGCACAGGGCCTGCAGGTTTAATGACTAAAGAAGGGGAAGCCTTTGGCTTGCTGCTATCATAGCGGATAACAACAGGCTCAGGCAACTTGAACACTGGAGATATAACATTCACTTCAGGCTCGTCTTCATCAACATTGCGATTCTGCAGAATCTCAATAGTACCCTCATCCAGCAACTTTTGGAGTTCTCTGCGTACCTGGTTGCAACCCAAGCGGTTAACCGAGCAGACGCGGCACTTGTCGTGGTTATGCTCCAAGTAGTTGTACTGACACAGCAAACGGTGTAATTCAACCAACGACTGCCTGATGTGGCTCACATATCTGACCTTGTACTTCCCAAGGCATTCCTGAACCATATTAACAGATTTCCCATGCGCAAGCAATGGGTTCTTGGTGATATTCGGGCCTGAATCTTCAAAGCTCAAGATTCCACATCTCATAAGGTCTTGAACCTTAGTCTTGAGTGGGTAGCAATTCTCTATATTATGACCCGGAGCACCGGAATGATAAACACAATGTTGATCTGGTTTATACCACCATTGTGGATTTGCAGGAATGGCAGGAGGATCCCTGGGAGAAACCAATTTCCTTTCCAACAAGGAAGGATAAAGCTCTGCATATGTCATAGGAATTGGATCGAAGCTGATCTTTTTCCTATCATAATTCACGTTAGCTTGATTGGTTGTACTTCCACGAGGCTGGTAAGCCTGTTGCTGTGGACGGTGTTGTTGCTGATACTGAGGTTGTTGATATTGTTGCTGATGCTGATATTGCTGATGTTGCTGAGCATTGTCTTTAAAGACAGGTGCTATATGAGCCACCTGGTGCTGATGACCGGCACGGTGTGCAGGCTTCCTCTGAGCAGAGGGTCTTCTGTGCGTGGGATGGGATTGCACAGCATGTGCTTCCCCATCCTTCCTCTTAAACGCTCCATATCGTTTAGAGGAAGAGCTCTCATCCTTCGCCAATCGTCCTTCACGGACACCTTCTTCGAGACGCATCCCCATGTTCACCATCTCGGTGAAATCAGAGGGAGCGCTTGCTACCATCCGCTCATAATAGAATGAGCCAAGAGTCTTCAAAAAGATCTTGGTCATTTCCTTCTCCTCAAGCGGTGGAGTGATCTGAGCTGCCAGCTCTCGCCACCTCTGGGCGTACTCCTTGAACGTTTCCTTGTCCTTCTGCGACATGGACCTGAGTTGATCTCGGTCAGGCGCCATATCGACGTTATACTTATATTGCTTGACGAAAGCTTCGCCAAGGTCGTTGAAGGATCTGATATTAACACTGTCTAAGCTCATGTACCATCTGAGCGCAGCACCAGACAAGCTGTCCTGGAAATAATGAATCAGAAGTTGATCATTATCAGTCTGGGTGGACATCTTCCTAGCGTACATGACCAGGTGAGCGAGTGGACAGGTGTTCCCTTTATACTTTTCAAAGTCAGGTACTTTGAATTTGATCGGTATCTTCACACCGGGAACAAGGCAGAGCTCGGCAGCAGACTTGCCGAACAAATCTTTACCTCGAAGAGTTCTCAATTCCTTTCTCAGCTCTAGGAATTGGTCGTTCATGGCATCCATCTTTTCATGAACGTCTGAGCCCTCAGATGGCTCGGAGTGATAGATGGTGTCGTCTACCTTTGGCATGGTATGCACGACAGGAGGAGCGGGAACAGGGACCGGGCTAAATGCCGGCATGTGAGCAAAAGTTGGCGCGGGAAGATCAGGCATAAAACCTGGAGGCATTCCCCAAGGAAACCCGGGCGGCATAGCATTGGGCACCGGAGCACTGGCTGGCACAGTCGAAGTGGAGACTTCTGAGATGACCGTCCGCTGGACAGGAGTTGCGGGCGGTTGAGCCGGTTGATTTTGAGCAGCGAGGAGTTGCTCCATCAAAGCGCCAAGTCTGACGACCTCTTCCTTCAGTTCTCTGTTCTCTTGTTCTAGCTACTCCATAACTCTCGCAGAATTGACTCGCGTATAATACCGGTGAGTCAGCTTGTCTTCAAAATAAATGAAGAACACAGAGTTAGGACAAGAAGACCAGAAACAAAGGGTACCTGCTTATGCAAAAATGATGCATGAAATGCTTGTGCAGATGCTTTGTTTTTTTCAAGGAACCCTTAGGGTATTATTTACAATATTTTGAATAGTTAAAGCATTTTAATTTTTCACGGAAAATATTTCATTCAAATATATCAAGACAAAGAAGTACAGCATTTTTGATTATTACAAAGAGAAAAGGCAAATAACATCCTATGGATCCCTAGAAGCTCGGGATGCTGGAAGACGAGAAGTACACAGCTTCTTGATCTCTCTCTCATAGGCAGCTTCCATATCTGCTTTCTCCTTTGCAAGTCGATCATACCTCCTCTTCCAGAATTTGGAAGACTGAGGAAGCAGAGAGGTCCAAGTGTCGTTCGGATCGTCGATCACTCGATGCTCGAGGAACTCAATCATAGCGTCCTTCTCCTTAAGCTGCTGAAGTAGTTCTTCTCTTTCACGGATCCACGCACGTGAAAGGTCTTCTTCTCTCAACTCCTCTACACGTTGGGTAGGGAGGGTTAAAGGCCCAGCCACATCCAACGGTGTAGGTCTCGGATGATCATATGGCATTAAGTACACGGCAGCTCTCTGTCTGACCCAAGAGGTGTATGGCTCCAAAGCAATGCAGTTCTTTGGACCCAACTCGTTCCTACTCTTCTTGTGAATACTGCGCCAAGCACGGACAAATCTGGCTTTCTGGCCTTGGGGATCTTTACCCTCCTGGAAGAACACACCTTCTAACAGAATGTTATGAGGTTTATCCTTCAGGGGGAACCCAAGCTGACGTCATGCGAGAATAGGATTGTAGCTGATCCCACCACATGTGCCAAGAAGAGGCACATTAGGGAATTCACCACAATAGTCAATGATCTGGACGGTATCATACACGCGATCATACCAAGTGATATCATCATTGGTGAGAGACATAAGTCTCTGAGACCACCGTAGACATCCCTTGTTCTCCTTGAAAGCAACTGTCTGCGGCAAGTGCGAAATAAACCACTTGTATAGCAGAGGTAGACAGTAGACAATAACTCCTCCACCCTTTGCGTTCCTCAGATGCAAAGAGACATAGGCATCGCCCAACAAAGTCGGAACGGGATTAAGAACTGAGAAGATCCTAATGGCGTTCATGTCCACGAACTTGTCGAAGTTGGGAAACAACACCAATCCATAGATGAGCAGCACAAACAAGGCCTCAAAGGCATCCTCACTCATGGCCTTCCCATAAAAGGTAGCTTGGGCAATGAGGAACTCGGAAGGAAAACCCTGAATTCCGCCTTTGGTAGTCAGATTAGCTCTAATCAAATCTTCATCTATGTGCAACAAGTTGGCAATCTCTCGAGCAGTCGGAATACTCTCTAGGCCACTGAACGACACTTGATCCAGAATCGGAATCCCAATGAGATGAGAATACTCCTCCAAAGTTGGCAACAACTGGAAGTCCGGAAATGAGAAGCAATGATACAGCGGATCATAAAACTGGGCTAGAGTACTCATCAACCCTTCATCAACCTGAGTAGTCAGCAGAGGTAGAAGCTTCCCATAGCGAGCTTTGAAACCCAAGGGATCTAATACATAAGATGTTAGATTCCTTAACTCTTTTACATCGGGCTGTCTAAAGCTGTACTTCTTCGTATGCCTTTTTGGTCTTTCCATGTCTGAAAATTTTGCAAATAAACCCTTTTAAGTTCCTTGAAAATTTTCTGATTTTTTTCTGATGACATGAAGTGCAGATGAATGCATGAATGCATGAATGCAACAATCACACTCAAGGATCAAGCAAGACACACCAAACAAAGGTCATGGGAAAGCTCATTGTATCCCTAATATCAATCATCCATTTTGGTGGATTTAGGTTTTCACCTTATCGACACCCAAGTTCCATTGATATTAACGGTACATGAACCGGCTCGGACATCCTTAATATCAACCATCCGTTTTGGGGGATTTAGGTTTTATACCTGATCAACACCCAGGTTCCATTGATATTAAGGTTGTCTGAACGACTCAACCACGAATCACGGGTTTGCTGAGAGTCACGAGCATGGAGTCTCGGTTAAGAACCACCCAAAGGGAGTGTACTAGGGTTTAAACCTGCCAGACATGTTCTACCAGAGGTTCCCATAATCATCGTTCCATCTTTCGAATATTATCGGAGGAACGAATACTCGTATTCCAAAAATATTCTCAAGAGAAACTCTTATGAGTGTAGTATCGCGTAACAATCGCATCAGAACTTACATCTGAACGACCTCCGCACTACGTTCCTAAAAATAGGCCAAGATGGGTTTGGTAAACTACGGTCCTTGGCTTCTGCGGCACATGATTGAAAGAATAATGCCTAACCACAAATAACTTGTGTGACATTATTAAATCAACATGACCTCCACCAAGTGAATGGACTCGCAAGTCAACTGGCTAAGGAATACTCCACACCAGTCAACAAGACTATGCCATTCTCCTATCCTAGAGTGCACTCGAGTTCGGGTATAGAACTCATCTCACAGATCACCAAAGCAAACAACAATTGTATATCAAGCAATTCAAACATTACAATCAATACAGTCATCCCAAATGGTACAAAAATATGTCATATAACAAATAACAATATATCACACAACAAGGGTGAAAAGTAGGCAATACCACCAAGGATCAACTCCTCAGCAGAGTCGCCACTTTTCTGTAGTGGTGTATTCGTCGCTATATGATTTATTGGTTAAACCATAAGCAAAGCATACAAAGAAATCGAGTCGCCACCGCACTTTTATTTATCCAAAGGACTGGCTAAAAAGCGAACAAAAGCCTAAGAAGTTTTACGCGTAGAAAACTAATGAAAAGATCAGAGAGTCTGGGTAAGGGGTAAATTATGCAATGGGAAGGTGTTAGGCACCCACTACGTCCTAGGTACTCCTAGGGAGCCCTTTTCACACTTGTTGTATAAAATTGTTATTTGTTATGAAATATTTATTGTGCAAACATGAATGGGATGATGAGAAAAGAATATACAATTTTTATTGTTATTGTGTTCGAAAGGATGAACCCGTTGCCTACGTACCTTCCATCAAAGGTAAGGATCAAAACGCCGTAGTTCGGCTAAAAGATTTCCAAAAGTTAGTGGATTCAATTTTAAACACAAGCCCTAAGGTCTTACGTTATCCACGGGAGAAAACTCAACCTTATACAAACAACAAGTCCACCATGTGAGAAAAGCTTCAACTTGCTAGTGAGGGGTTAACCCTATAATAAGCAAGGAAGACTTACAATTCAATCAACTAAGGGCAAATAGGTGAGGTTAACATCAACCAACTAGGATAAATCCAACCTATGGCTAATGTATGAAAACTTAACAAGAATGGACAAAGCCACAAAACCATTGAATGGGTGAAGTTAATTGATTATGATTATTCACAAAAGGAGGGTCAAAGTATGATTAAGATTGATTTCAAAAGAAGTATTATGAAATGGAGTTTGAAAAAGTCAAGGACTTGGGGTCCAGGTTTTTAATTTAAAAGCATGAAGATGTTTGCACAATATTTATCTCAAGTTTTGAAAGTAATGTGTGAAAAGGTTTAGGACAAAATGGATGAATGGATGAAGATGGAGTGTAAAACTTCCTAGAAGGTTCACCTCTTGAAATTATATAGAAGATGACTCAAGTGTATCCTTTGGAATAGGCAATGAGTAATAATAAACAAACAAAGCAAAAGAGAAAAATCAACAAAAGCGGATACCGGATGCCAATTACTGCACTTATACCAATCTCCTAAAACAGAACCGGATATCAGAGGCCACTCTATGGACTTATACCAATCTCCTCAACAAAGAAATAAAAGGTGGATACCGGATGCCAATCTATCTGGACTTATACCAATCTCCAACAACAAAGCAAACACTTGGATGTCAGATGCCAATCTATCTGGGCTTACTCTAACCTCCAACATATGATCATAGGAAAACAAATGCCAAATTACACGGACTTACAATTGCATCCTCACATACAACAAACAAATGCATCAAGCAAAGAGAAGATGAGTGGCCAATGAGATGGTCTTATACTCACTTCCATATCATAGGAACAATGGCCAATGAATGGTCTTACAATTGTCCTCAATGGGCAAACAACAAGGATATGTCACCAAGACATATGAAATGATCATGCACTAATGAGCAATTAATGATGATAAATGCACAAAGCATGCAAGCAGACATGTACAAATGAGCTTAGTAATCAATCAACCAAAATCATTCAGCACACTCTATAACCAAACAATTAGGCTCATACAAAAGGGTTAGGCATTGAAGCCAACTGGAATAGGGTTAATGGTGCTCTTAACCTTGACATTGAGAGCCAAGGTGAAGCAGGTGAAAGGATATGAGGGGTGTGCCTCATCACTCTTATCTCTGGTCAGAGAGAGTATTGAATATCAGAAGGTGTGGGAGTTCAGAAAGATGGAACTCTCTCCACAAGTTATTGACTCGATAGATCTTGGGTTTTTACTCACTATGCATCAACACAAGTAGTGTGAGCAAGGTGAGTGACACACAGAATAGTAGGAGATAGGCTACATATCTCTTTTGTCTACCAATTGCCTTATTTAAAGGACTTTTCCTGCTTGGGACAAAAGTAAACAAGCACAAACATCGCCTCTTAAGGAGGACTTCAGACAGTTGCCTGGCCAAGTAACAGGCCAGGTCTTCCAGACTACATGAAGAGAAAGGATTCTACCTCAATGCAAATGCTATCAAGCAAAGCAATGCAAGTTCTCAAAGAACTATTAGCAACTAATGGTACCTGAAATCAATCAAGTAAAATTAGTATACAACTCAAATTCAAAACCAATATAAGATAAGGATCAACAGAATCAGTCAAATGTGCAATGCACAAAGCTCAAAGCATATGAGCTAGACATCCTATAAAACAAGCAAGTTAGTTCATGATAATCAATCAAACTTAATCAACTTACATAAGTCTCCTTGAAGCATTTGCTTCTTAACCTGAAAAACCAAGCTTAAACATGAGCAACAAGACCACTAGGACAAGCCTAGGGTCAAAAAGGGATAAGAAATCCAAAACAGCAAGTGAAAGATATCCAAAATCAAGTTCAAACAATTAAGGAACAAACCCAAGTGGTTTCACATTCATATCATTCATCATTATCATTTCACAAACAAATTAGGTCAAAACATGTCATATAGAACCTCAAAGAAGTCAACAGAAAGACTTCACTCAAATCCAATCACAACCATTTCAATAAATCCTCAAATAATTCATGATCAAACATCATCCATAACATGATAAGCATACCAAATTTCAGCTCATTTGGATCAAGGGAAGTAGGTCAATGAAAATCAGAAAGTCAAAGCAAGTTCAAGTAGACTCAAACAAAGCATCAAAACATGCACCAACTTCAATAAATCATAAAACAGTGACAACACATGATAAATGAATGGGACCAAAACCATGACAAACTTTAAGATGCCTACAATGCACATGTCAAATGTCAAGTCCATCCAATAATGTATGAGAATTTCACAAATCATATGGCATCATGTGTCACAAAAGTCAACAATTTGGTCAAACAGGGGAGAAATTGTCAATCAATTAGGAAATGCATTCAAAATTTCCAGAAAACTTCACACACATTCTAAACATGCACAAGTGTCTTCATGCAAAAATCCAGACCAATTTGAGTTCAATAAGCATGGTAATTAAAATCATGAAGTTGGACATGAATGGTGTGACACAAATTGTCACACCCCTATTCAAAAACTCATATCTCAATAACCAGCAATGATAAATTCACAAACTCTACACCAAAATCACCATGAACATGTCTAGTTTAAGCACAAAAAATTTCAGAGGCATTGGATTAAGTATCATCGTTTCACAAACAATTTGGTAAGGCATACATAAAATGGACAACATGAACAAACCCTAGCACATTTTAAAATCCACACATGCAAAAAATCTGGAAAAATCATCATAAAAAACTACAGGTCATGAGGAGCAATTCACAAAAAATCCCATCAAATTTGGATTAAAATTGAGTGACTTATGATTTTTTGAAGTTAGCCATACAAAATGAAATAAAAATTACAAAATGACATGATTTAATTAAATAAATAAACCGGCAATGGCATTTTGGTAATATCTTGGTCCCTTAAGTGAAACTCTGTGTTTCACTTAAGGAGGTGTCGTCCTCTTACTGGCTCATGGCAATGAAATAGTAACTCTCATGCAAAACAAAAATCCCAAACAGCCAAACACGATCAAACAAAATCTGGGTTCATGAATTTTAGGGTTTGTATGCTACAGTGCTCATGTTCATCATCGTGATGAACTTTTTTTTCAGAATTGGGAAATGGACACACCATTCGAACCAGCAAACAATGCTCATCAACATTCTAACCTTAACTTTCGCTAACTCATGCTAACAAGAGAGAACCAAGCAAAAACACATTTGAATATCAAACTTTAAATTCATGTTTCTCTCTCGATACACAACCATTTTCAAAACCACAACATTCAGTGAACTCAGCATGGTAAGATCTATACAAAGCACAACATGATTTTGAGAAATAAGAGAGTCGAAAACTTACTTGATTTGAAGTGCAGTGATGAAATGATGGTTGTTTGGCCGTGCAAAGTAGAAACAGATGCTTCTTGATGCTCCAGATGATGAATGAATGAGTTGTGAAAGCCCAGCTGCCTTGATTCTAGCTCCAAATTCGAGCTTCCATGGAAATGCTTCAATAGAACAGTAATGGATTCTTGTTGTACAGCTAAGAAATAACACTTGCTAAAGCTTCCAAAAGGAGGGCATATGATGAAACAATCAACCCAAGCTCGAGCTCTTTGAAGATTTTCAGCAAAAAGTTCAAATGAAGAAATGAGTGTTTTTGAGAGCAAATGAATTTTTTTGATCTGTTTTGCAAAGTGTGGCTAGGGTTTCTCTCAGAAAAGTGAAATATATACTCTCTTTAATGTTGCATAACCTTGGTTAATGAGGTGGTAATCACATTTTGCTTAATGAAGTGTTTTTGGCTAATTGATGAATTTCACTTAAGTTGCATGGACATGGCTCTACAGTGCGAAATGGGCCCAAAACCACTCTCCAAATGTGATTTCTGAACACTTGTAATTGGTAAAATATGTTGGAAATGGTTAATTTGAAAGTCCACTTTTTCACCTCCCTCATTTTAAATTCTAACCACTTGAAAAAGGCCATTTTGATTGGTTGATTTTTGGTGAATTATGATGAAGGATTTGGATAGAGCACATCAAATATGACTTGTAGCAAAAAACCTCACTCAATTTGGCCAAATGGTTTGGAAGATATGCCACTTTGAAGTTCAAATATTTTTGAGAATGATTTGATCATAACTTGCCAACCACACATGAGAAATGAGTGTTCTTTGACTTTTTGGAAATGGGAGAACAAGATCTTCAACTTTAATGTTAGACAAAAATTCATTTGAAGCTTGTATGATGATGTAATTTTGAGGAGAAGAACTTTCCATTTTTGGCAAATTCCAATTACAGGTCAACTTTCTATTTTTGGAAATTTCTTGTCTGACTTCAAATTCTTCACTGTGGATGTTTGACATGTTATATGAGGCTTATATGGACATGAATGAGACCTCTCAAACCAATTCCCACCATCAAATCACTGATTAAATGCACAGTTGACCACAGTTGACTTCAATTGACTTTGCTAGGGTTTTGGTTGACTCAACCATGTTCTGATGAATTCCAAGTCCCTACCACTTGATATATTGATCCAAAATGATGTCACAACTCATATGAACTCTTGATGAATGATCATGGTGCCCAAATTCTTCAAGAATGGCCATCATCTATCTCAATGACTGACTTTGACTGATTTGACCTAATTTGCTTCATCTGCAAGTAACATGGTTAGATGACAATATTTTTGTACCTTTGGTTAGCAACCAGATGAAAAGCAATGATATACAAATGCAATACATGCTTGGTGATCAAGAACCACACTCACAAGATAACCCACCCACTAGGAGGGAAGCAAAGGTGCACAAAGATCCTTGAGGCAATGATATGATATGATATGATGCCATGAGGGATCTTAGGGCCAAAATTGGGGTCTTACATCTTCCATGCTTATTATAGGGTTAACCCCTCACTAGCATGTTGAAGCTATCCTCACATGGTCGATTTGTGGTTTTAGGTTGAGTTTCTCCCTTGGATAACAAAGGACCTAAAGGTTGATAAGTTAGCATTGATTAGGGAGGTTTAATCTTCCTTAGTTTAAATCTAATTCATCTTGATCAAATGATCAAGTGAATGGCTTTGCATTAAGGATAGGTTGCTTTCTAAATCATGCAAAGGAAATAAACCAATAAAAGATCATTTTTTCCTCTTTTGGCATGGCAATTTGTTGGAACTTGGTACACTAATCAAGACTTCTAACTTGTGTTGTTGCCTACATTATTATTGACCGACCTCAGATAGTTGTGACTTCTACATAAGTCCACTTACGATTGCTTAACATAGCGCTAAATTTGCCTTATGGCACACTAACTACTAACACTAACCATTAACCATTAACATTTACTTTTTGCTCTTTACTTTTATGCAATTTACTATTCTTGTACATATTATTCATTTGCTTTTCCCTTTGCTCATTTGAGCACATGTTTATGTTAATGCAATTTGCCTTTTGCTCACTTGAGCACATAATTGTGTATATATTATTGTGCTTGTGTTTTTCTTGATTGTTGTGGACCAAATGCAAAGAAATGGACAAATGGACTTAGTTTCTAGGACTTTCCCTATGCAAATTGGAGTAAAAGGACTTTAATGATGAAGATGGATTAGAAGGACCAAACTTCTAAACTCACTCTTGTCCATTCTTGATTTGTTTTCATAAAACTTTTGATGTGTGTCCTCTTGTGCTAGGGAATTCTATAAGAACTCAAATTGAAGAACCATTGCCATGTTCATCCAAAGTGGAAGAGACAAAATGCATTGAGGATCTCTTAAGAGACTTGTGTTATTGTTGCTTGAGCTTACTATTATTTTGCTTGCGTATTCCAAAGAACGGGAGCTACTTGGATCATCAATATAATCTCAAGAGAGGAACTCCATTTATGGTCTTGTTTCTTATCCCTTATCTCTTGTATGATTAGGACTTTAGCCATTCTTCTTCTTCCCTCCACTCTAACCCAAGCCAAAACTTTTCTACAAACTTTAATACTTCTTTTCAAACATTAGAAACCTAAGCCTTATGCTTTTGATTTTCAAACTTTCTTTTCATAACACTTATTTTGAATTGAACTTTCAAACCAACTCTGACCATATTTTGTATATACTTTTCATTGGTAAATATATCTCATTCAAATGCTTTTGTGGTTTCAATGGCCACTTCCTTAATCAAAAAATTTCATAACCTTTAGCTATTAGGTTTGAGTTATCCTTGAGGTAGATGTAATACTCATCTATATCCTTAGTGATGGACAATGAGTCTTCCATGCTTATTATAGGGTTAACCCCTCACTAGCATGTTGAAGCTATCCTCACATGGTGGATTTGTGGTTTTAGGTTGAGTTTCTCCCTTGGATAACAAAGGACCTAAAGGTTGATAAGTTAGCATTGTTTGGGAGGTTTAATCTTCCTTAGTTCAAATCTAATTCATCTTGATCAAATGATCAAGTGAATGGCTTTGCATTAAGGATACGTTGCTTTCTAAATTATGCAAAGGAATTAAACCAATACAAGATCATTTTTTTCCTCTTTTGGCATGGCAAGTTGTTGGAACTTGGTTCACTAATCAAGACTTCTAACTTGTGTTGTTGCCTACATTATTATTGACCGACCTCAGATAGTTGTGACTTCTACATAAGTCCACTTACGATTGCTTGACATAGCGCTAAATTTGCCTTATGGCACACTAACTACTAACACTAACCATTAACCATTAACATTTACTTTTTGCTCTTTACTTTTATGCAATTTACTATTCTTGTACATATTATTCATTTGCTTTTCCCTTTGCTCATTTGAGCACATGTTTATGTTAATGCAATTTGCCTTTTGCTCACTTGAGCACATAATTGTGTATATATTATTGTGCTTGTGTTTTTCTTGATTGTTGTGGACCAAATGCAAAGAAATGGACAAATGGACTTAGTTTCTAGGACTTTCCCTATGCAAATTGGAGTAAAAGGACTTTAATGATGAAGATGGATTAGAAGGACCAAACTTCTAAACTCACTCTTGTCCATTCTTGATTTGTTTTCATAAAACTTTTGATGTGTGTGCTCTTGTGCTAGGGAATTCTATAAGAACTCAAATTGAAGAACCATTGCCATGTTCATCCAAAGTGGAAGAGACAAAATGCATTGAGGATCTCTTAAGAGACTTGTGTTATTGTTGCTTGAGCTTACTATTATTTTGCTTGCGTATTCTAAAGAACGGGAGCTACTTGGATCATCAATATAATCTCAAGAGAGGAACTCCATTTATGGTCTTGTTTCTTATCCCTTATCTCTTGTATGATTAGGACTTTAGCCATTCTTCTTCTTCCCTCCACTCTAACCCAAGCCAAAAATTTTCTACAAACTTTAATACTTCTTTTCAAACATTAGAAACCTAAGCCTTATGCTTTTGAATTTCAAACTTTCTTTTCATAACACTTATTTTGAATTGAACTTTCAAACCAACTCTGACCATATTTTGTATATACTTTTCATTGGTAAATATATCTCATTCAAATGCTTTTGTGGTTTCAATGGCCACTTCCTTAATCAAAAAATTTCATAACCTTTAGCTATTAGGTTTGAGTTATCCTTGAGGTAGATGTAATACTCACCTATATCCTTAGTGATGGACAATGAGTCTTCCATGCTTATTATAGGGTTAACCCCTCACTAGCATGTTGAAGCTATCCTCACATGGTGGATTTGTGGTTTTAGGTTGAGTTTTCTCCCTTGGATAACAAAGGACCTAAAGGTTGATAAGTTAGCATTGTTTGGGAGGTTTAATCTTCCTTAGTTCAAATCTAATTCATCTTGATCAAATGATCAAGTGAATGGCTTTGCATTAAGGATACGTTGCTTTCTAAATTATGCAAAGGAATTAAACCAATACAAGATCATCTTTTTCCTCTTTTGGCATGGCAAGTTGTTAGAACTTGGTTCACTAATCAAGACTTCTAACTTGTGTTGTTGCCTACATTATTATTGACCGACCTCAGATAGTTGTGACTTCTACATAAGTCCACTTACGATTGCTTAACATAGCTAAATTTGCCTTATGGCACACTAACTACTAACACTAACCATTAACCATTAACATTTACTTATTGCTCTTTACTTTTTTGCAATTTACTATTCTTGTACATATTATTCATTTGCTTTTTCCTTTGCTCATTCGCTTTCTAACCATTCCTTTGGATAAATAGAAGTGCGGTGGCGACTCGACTTTTATGGCTTACCTTAGATTTAGTCAATATCTCTAATGGTAACGAATACCCCGCTATAATATGGTATTTAAAACAAAACATATGGATCATGTGGTTCTCAGCCTTGCTCAAAACATATGAATTCCCCGCTACATCGTCGGAGCCAGAGCTCCGGTCGTCTTCTTTGGTGGACCTCACCAGACTGGTTCATCATGAACCATCACCATAATGAAAAACAAGGACATGATCTTGAAGAAAAAATGGCACTGAGCTCGAATCTGACCTCCATTCACTCCAATTCCAAATATATTGATAGATATGTGGAATTGAAATTTGAGGTACATGAACTGAGTTGCTTCAATTTGGCCTCAAAGCTACTCAATCTTCTTGCCTACATTGGTAGGACTTCGTACAACCAAAGAATCAATGGAATTAAGCAAGAATTTAAGAGAATCGAAGAGTTTAAAATTTCTGGAAAATACCTTCAATGAAGGTCTGAATTCGATGGATCTTGATCTTTCTTGTGCTTGGACTCACTCCACTTGCTTGCAGGAGAAGGATTAAATGGTTAGAAAGAAATGGATTCCTGGAGAATTGAATTCCAAAACAATGGAGATTCAAGCTCAAATTCAAAAGAATTTATCAGGGTTATCCTTTGAGAATTGTGGGTTTGGAATGGGGGATCAAAGCTGGCGCCAATGTGTATCAAATTTTGAGCAATTGAAGCTCTATTTATAGCTGAAATGGTTGATAATTACACACTCACTTTCACTTTCCAATTTTGGCAAATGGTGATGTAATGGTGCATGGGTGCGCATAGACCCATGAAATGATTGCTAGAGGTCCAAATTTGAAGATCAGATGCTCTGAAGTAAGCTTGGATTGTAAGGCAAGTGTACATTGATGTTTGAATCTTGATCCTTGCCAAGTGACGTCACCATATTTAAGCCATGCGCAACCTATGCATTTATTATCCAAAATGAATGAATTTGAGCTCTTTGGAAAGGTGAGATAAAGAGGAACAAGTTTTATGTTGAACACCATTTCATTTGGAGCTTGGAACATAGAGAAATTTGAGGTGGAAGTTTGGAAATTTTTGACATATCAAATTTTTTCTAAGTGTCAAACCATATGTCTCAATATTCCACCTTGCTTAACTTTTTCTATGAGCTTCAAATGAGAAAAGTGTCTTCATAAAAGTTGTATCTCTCTTAAATACCTTAAAAATGGTCACCAATTTCATGTCATTTGGATTTGAAATGATAGAGTTATGCATTTTTGAAGTTTGGAAAATCACTTGATCAATGGTATAGGTCAAAAGTGATCTATAATGTAGCCTCATATCACATGCTCAAAAAAGTTGAATTATCTCCCACTCAAAACATCAAAGTTGAATTAGACACATTGAATTTGATTTTGAAACTTGGAAATATTCCATCTCAAAAAAATTGAACAAGTTATGGCCTTGGGAAGTTGACTTTCAAATTAGGGTTTAGAGAAAATGACATATACTGTTTCAACATAGAAAATGTTTTTCCAAGCAAACGTAGCTCTAGGTCTCAACATGAAAGTTGTTTGTAATGTCATTTAGAGTAGGTTTTCTCTTGGAATCATTTTCATATGGTGAAAAATTTAGGAGATAATGTCTAGGGAGACCTAGTTTTGATCAGATGAATTCATCTGGCCAACCACCATCAACCAACTTGCTAATCTCCAATTCTCTTGACTTTATTGGCTCATGGTAGATCATATATGCATATGATGATCAATTGGTGAGATAGCTTGTTGGAGAAGTTACTCAAGATACCCAGTCAAACTAGGGTTTTCAAGGCAAATCACCCTCAAAATCTTGAAGAAAACTTGATCAATATAACATGTAGATATCATTGGGACTCATATATGATGTTCATAACCACTCTTGAATCAATTCTTGGTTGTTCTCTTTGTTCATGAGGGTCTCAAACCCTAGATGTGTACCTGAGGAATTAATGAGATCATGCCCTTCCTACAAAAGAGTTAGACAACTACAAAGTCATATTTTTGGTATTTTGGTTAGTGAAATGATAAAATACAAGGATGATATAATCACAAAGAGCTTGGTGATCTCTCCCAAAACAAACCCAATGAATATGGGTAAGGAGGATACCAAGGTCTGATCCCAGTGCTAATGCTTATGATGGAAATGCATGAGGGATCTTAGGGTCAAAATTGGGGTCTTACAGTATTCCTCTTCTGTACAAGTGGTTTATTTCGCACTTGCCTTAGACACCTGCTTTTGTGGAGAACAAACAATGTCTAAGGTGGTCTCAGAGACTTATGTCTCTCATTAATGATGATATAGTTTGGTATGATCTCTCTTTGAGTAGTTTGGACATTATTGATAGTTGTGGTGAATTCTCTAATGTGCCTCTCATTGGTACATAAGGAGGAATTAACTACAACCCTGCTTTGGCTCGTCGTCAACTAGGGTTCCCTTTGAGAGACAAATGTAATAAGACTTTGTTAGAAGGTCTTTTCTATCAAGAGGGTAAAGATGCCCAACATTTGAAGCAGAAGATTGTGCATGCTTGGCATAACGTGCATAGGAAGGTAAGATCCGAGCTTGGTCCGTGCAATTGTGTAGCTTTGGAAGCTTACACTCTTTGGGTGAAGAAGAGAACTTTGGAGTTGAAGATGCCTTATCCTTGTGAAAGACCTATATCTATGGTGTAGTGGGGTATTCGTTACCATTAGAGATATTGACTAAATCCAAGGTAAACCATACAAGTCGAGTCGCCACCGCATTTCTATTTATCTAAAGGAATGGTTAGAAAGCGAACAAAAACCTAAAAGTTTTATCGAATCAAAAACTAGTAAAAATGTCAGAGATCGGGGTAAGGGGGTTGGTTATGCAATGGGAAGGTTTTAAGCACCCAAAACATCCTAGGTACTCCTAGGCAACCCTTTTCATACTTGTTGTAAGGTTGATATTTTGTGAAAATTTGTTTGTGCAAACATGATTGAAGGGATGGGAAGATAATATACAAGTTATTTACATTTTGTGTTTGGATGGATAAATCCATTGCCTACGTACCATCTTAAAAAAGATTAGGATCAAAACCTCGTAGTTCGGGGTAAAAATCTCAAAACAAGTTGGTGAATTGATTGGTCCAAAAGCCTTAAGGTCTTTTGTTATCCAAGGGAGAAAACTCAACCTAAAACCACAAATCCACCATGTGAGGATAACTTCAACATGCTAGTGAGGGGTTAACCCTATAATAAGCATGGAAGACTCATTGTCCATCATTAAGGATATAAGTGAGTATTATATCTACCTCAAGGGTAACTCAAACCTAATAACTAAAGGTTATGAAAAAGTTTTAATTAAGAAAGTGGTCATTGAAACCACAAAAAGAGTATTTGAATGAGTGGTATTTACCAATGAGAAGTATTTACAAAGTATGGTCAAAGTTGATATAAAAGTTCAATTCAAAATAAGTGTTATGAAAATGGAGTTTGAAAATCAAAAGCATAAGGCTTAGGTTTCTAATGTTTGAAAAGAAGTGTTAAATGTTTGCACAAATTTTTTTTGGCTTGGGTTAGAGTGGAGGGAAGAAGAAGAATGGCTAAAGTCCTAATCATACAAGAGGTAAGGGATAAGAAACAAGACAACAAATGGAGTTCCTCTCTTGAGATCATATTGATGATCCAAGTAGCTCTCATCCTTTGGAATATGCAAGCAACATAATAATAAGCTCAAGCAATCAACATAATCAAACAAGCTCCTTAGAAGATCCCTAATGGCTCTTGTATCTTTCACTTTTGGATGAACATGGCAATGGTTCTCCAATTTGATCTCTCAAAGGATTCCCTTGCACAAGAGCACACACATCAAAGAGTTTTATGAAGCAAATCAAGAATGGACAAGAGTGAGTTTAGAGGTTTGGTCCTTCTAATCCATCTTCAACATTAAGGTCCTTTTACTCCAATTTGCATAGGGAATGTCCTAGAAACTAAGTTCATTTGTCCATTTCTTTGCATTTGGTCCACATTAATCAAAACAAAACACAAGCACAATAATATATACACAATTATGTGCTCAAGTGAGCAAAAGGCAAATTGCATTAACATAAACATGTGCTCAAGTGAGCAAAGGGGGAAAAGCAAATGAATAATATGTACAAGAATAGTAAATTGCATAAATGTAAAGATCAAGAAGTAAATGTTATTGGTTAATGGTTAATGTTAGTAGTTAGTGTGCCATAAGGCATATTTAGCGCTATGTTAAGCAATCGTAATTGGACTTATGTAGAAGTCACAACTATCTGAGGCCAGTCAATAATAATGTAGGCAACAACACAAGTTAGAGGTCTTGATTAGTGAATAAAACTCCAACAACTTGTTATGCCAAAAAGAAGATGAGAAATGATCTTGTATTGATTTAGGTCTTTTGCATGATTTAGGAAGCAATTTATCCTTAATGCAAAGTCATTCACTTGATCATTGATCAATATGAATTAGATTTGAATCAAGGAAGATTAAACCTCCCTAATCAATGCTAACCACCAATCTTTAACTCATTGATCAAAAAAGAAAAAGAAGAAGAAGAAGAAGAAGATGAAGAATTAAAGTGCATTAAATGAAATGGAATGAAATAATCAACAAGCTATGACCAAAGATATAGAAGATCCAGGTCAAACAATAGAAAACAGAAGTAAAATGAAGATTAGAAGTCAAGAAATAAATAAAATATTTTTGGCATTTTTAATATTTAAAATAAAAATTGAATTAAAATAATAAAGAAAGGTCAAACATCAAATTCACTTCAAATCAACTTTGAAAAGTCCAAATCAATTATCCCAAGTTCAACAAGGTCAAACAAAGTTTGACAAAAAATTTCAGCATTATTAAAAGTCAGAAACTATTTTAAATCAATTAAAAATGCATAAAATTAACCTAATTGAACTAAAATCTCAAATAAATCTCAAATCAATTAATAAATTGATGAGAATATTTTTCATAGATCTATCATCATTCAAAGAGGTTGAGAAAATATTTTTGTATTTTTTGAATATCAAAAACTATTTAAAATGAATTAAAAATAACCAGAAAAGAGAAAATTACTAAAAAATAGCAAATGATAAAATAAAAAATATTAAAAATCATTTTTAGAAATTAGAAATTAAAAGAGAAATAATGCAATTGGTCCCAAAATTTTTGGACCAATAATGAGAGAGATATGAATTTTAGAAAATGAAATGGAATAAAAAAATAGAATGGAAATTAAAATCAGAATTTAAAAATAAGGAAAAACGTGAGGCGTTGGATCAGGCTCATTAATTGAGATGGCACATCAAACGTTCCTTAAACGCGCGTCCACCAAAGTCCAGGGTCAACTGAATAACACAAATATTAAAAGAAAGTCATAACATCCAATGGATCTGATTAGATCTGGAAGCATGATGGCAAACGGACGGTGGCCAGCGCCACCGTCTTCTCCGGCTAGCTCCGGCGAAGGTTCAAATTTGCAGAGGATCAAAAGTTAACCAAAATGCACGATCCAGGTACCAAATGAAAGATGGAGTGATGTACATCACTCCTGTGCCAACCAACTTCACTCTAGATTCCTATTGAGAGAGAAATCAGAGGTTGAATTTTATGGTGTTCAACTAAACTTGCTTGATTTCAAAAATTGGAGACACAATAATGTTGCCTCTATGCAGAGGACTTCAGATCACACAAAATCAAGGCAAATGGAACAATATATGAGCTGGTTCGAAGCAAAATGCAGTTGAGGAAAACCTTTGAATTGTGATGAATTGAGTCAAGATCCTTGGATTCTTTTGCAAACAGAAAGCTCTATGGATCAAATTGAGAAGGTTTAGGAACTTTAGATCTTAAGAAAACAGTCGAGGAAACTGAATTCTAGATCTTAAATTTTGAGAGAAAAGAGAGAGAGTTCCTTTGGTGTGGGTGTGGATTCAATTCAGCAGAGGTTCAGGCGCCTTCAGGTTGAAGAAATGAGAGGCTAAGCACTCCTATATATAGCAAATGGCAAGGTGGGAGCATGAATAAAGCATTGCATGGGAGAAGAGGGCCTCCATGCATGGGCCTGTATAGGAGCATGGAGGGCCCAATTTTGATTGGAATGGAAAGCTTATATCATAATTAGATGGAATGGACATGCAAATATGATGTAATCAGCTCATGCAATGTGTTTGAAATGATTTTCACAAAATGCACTATAATGTTCAAGCCTTCGAAAATACCATGTCCAAACATGAAATGCTACCTCATGAGTAATGGTTGGAAAGCTTGTTGCATAAGGAACAAATATCATGTTGATCAAAACTCCATTTGGGCCTTGTAAATTAATGAAAATTGAGCTTGAAGTTTAAGGTGCAAAACATGCATATGTGAAATTTCCAAAATTGGCCAATGTTCAAGCCCTTCTATTTCAATGATGAAAGCTCCAAATGACAAACTCTTCAACATGAAAGTTGTAGATCTTTTCAAAACAATCAATTGGGACTTATATTTTTCATCATTTGAAATTTTAATGAAGAAGTTATGGGCACTTGAAGTTGGACTTTTTCACATTTCAATGCATTTGATCCAAAGTGACCTATAATGTTTTGCATTATCACATGTATTTCTTTTGAGATTTTGAAATTTTGCTCAACATAACATTTGAATTAGACACATTAATCTTTCCAATTCAATAAGTATCACCTCAAAATCATGAAAAATGAATGAGTTATGTTCTTGGGAAATTGACCCGAAATTAGGGTTTTAGTCAAAATGACCTATAATGTCTTGGAATGGATGATGACCTTCTAAGCTTCAAATCAATTTTTTATGAACATGCAAATTATTCATATTGTCCTTAAGAACACTTTTGCTCTTGGGGTCATCTCCATTTGACCAACACATAAAAAGTTAGGTCTCAGTGCATTTCAAAATAGTTAGATGAATTAACTGATCAACCTCTCAAGTCCAAAACTCATATATTGATGAATTGATGATTGAGGACACTCAAGTAAGTTCAGATATGCATGAAATGATGAATTAAAGAACTTCCCTTGATGGTATTTGACCATGGGCTGAGGTTGCTTCATGAGCAAGGCACAGCTGATGAACAGATGAATTAGGGTTTCCTTGGGAAACAAGCCTCAAACCCCTTGACTTGCTTTGATCAAAATGATGAATTGAGATACTTGGGAGACACATTTGATGGATTAGAGATTTGGGAACCATTTCCATGCTTGCTTACATCTTCTCTTGGCCATATCAATGCACAAAGGATCTCCTAGAAGCTTTGGATCTTGTGATTGCTCAAGCTACAAACAAAAGATGTTAGTGACATATTTTTGTGCTTTTGGTTAGTAGATAAAATGAGAAAAGCAATGATATACAATTCAAGCATGCTTGGTGATCTCAAACCACTCACAAGAGGTCCCACCCAAAGTCAAAGGGAACCACGATGCTTATGATCCTTAAGGCTATGCAGATGCAATGTTATAATGCCATGAGGGATCTTAGGGTCAAAATTAGGGTCTTACAGATGCCCCTATTTAAGATCATTCTAGTCGGAGAAGTGGAGGTTAAAATCTTCGTCTCGACGAGGTAGAATGGGCTTAAATAATAACAAAGGGACGAATTTTGGTCCCTAAGAGACCTCATGATGCAAATGTATGTATGCAAAAAGGAAATACTCTGTGGGGATATATGTCCGTAAAGAAGAAAAGGAATCCGGAGAAACTGATAATCCATATGAGTAATACACTCGTAATACACTCATCTGAGGAAAACCTAAAAAGGTATATTTCAACTCAGGAAGATCTGACTCCACAGGGGACATAAAGGTTATAATAGGGAGCAGAGAGGAAGGAACACCAGGGATACCGGTTACTGGGCATATAATAGGTGACCAACCAAGGCGTGAATTAGGGAACATTTACAAGACACCCATCATCCAAAAGAGGGCTAAAAAGCAGACTCGATTACAGGATGGGCATTCGATTTCGCAAAAAGGGAATACGAATCTTACTCGACTGGGGAAGAGCAAAAGACTTCAACCAAAGAGTGCATGAGATATATTATCTATCACCGTCAGAACGTATATAATACACTCGCATGGAAGATTATCCACAACCAGTTACTAGGTTAATGAAAGATAAATCATCTGAATGAAAAGGGCATCAGGATACCAAATACTAGGTATAAAATGATGACCAATCACAAGGGAGAAACGATCGTTGCTGACAAAAGGTAAATGACAGACGACCCGCTGGGGATACTTTGACAAAGGCAAAGATCCAGGAAATATATCACCGGTTACTAGGAGATATACTCAAAAAGGGTGAAGGAATATCAATACCGAATATTGGATAAAGATAACCGTCAGAGAAGGGATTACATCTACCGGATACTGGGTAGAAAACCGCGGAAGAGTAACCGTCATCGGTTAGGATGAACAAAAATAAGGTTAACCTTGCAAAGGGATAAAATAGGATTTACAACTACCGGTATGAGGGTAGAAAACCACAGACTCCGCCCGGGAAAAGATGGATAATTACTTGTTATTGAGCAATCATTTGTCTGAACTACGACGAATCGAAAAAAACACGAGAAGTCAATCTAGGAACAAACTAGAGAGACGCGATGAAACAAGACTCATCCCTATGAGGATATAACTCAGGGGAAACTCCATCCCAATATATATTTTGGGAGGAAACTGAAATAACCATCATCCACGAGGACATAACTCAGTGGGGAATATGGAAGAAAGGATAAACACTTTCTGTTTATGGGGTTGACTTTATATGGAGAGATCAAACACAAACATCTGCTTGGGGAGATATATTACCAACTAGCAGGAGATAATAAACAAAGATATATGGCAAAGAATGCAACATGAATATCTGAATGTTTTTATCATATGCATATATGTGTGGTTTATGTATGATGAATGCTGGCAAACAGACATATCTAACACAAATAGGTCCAACGAATGATGAACAAATATCCGGTACTACATCTCAAGAGAAAAAGCCAGACCCAGTGGAGGATATCCAATCTGATGGGGGCAAGATATACCAGGAAACAAAGATCTCTGCAAGGGAATGAACATCAGTCATTCTAGCTGGGGACATGACCATCGCACAGATAAAATCCACTGTAGAAGCAACTTTTCTGGGGAAATTATCAGAGGGGAGGATAGATCTCTGTGGGGAACAACCACCAATCAGAAGCTTCCAAGGTCACCACTAAATACTGCACTTCCAAATAGATCACATCTACTGAGGAGGAAGGATCACTACTCTGCTGAAGGAAAGATGAATATCTTTACCAAACACTCTGCTCGGGAGAAAAACCACAAAAGGCTCTGAAGGGAGAGGATACAAGCACGTCAGGAATATGAACAAACGTCTTACCCTGTTGAGAATCATACCATCTTTGGGAGAGCGCTGAAGACATCCCAAGTATCTTTTCATCATTGTGAATGTTCACTTTGTTTAAAAACAAGTTATGAAAAATTTATTTGTTTAAAACAACGATATTTCTCAATTAAAACATGCAAAACATTTGTTGAATAGAAACAAATAAGAGTGCAAATAATTGGATAAAGGCTCAAATTTATTTGATGGGATGGTAGTCTGCAAATGGCAAGACTCCATAGATCTTACAAATTTTAAATTGGTGATATATATTGGAAAAGGGATACATTGAACATAATGACCATTTCTCCACCAACTCTGAATCCGATGTATCTGAAGCATCAGTTGACGATGACAGTTTGCAGAACAAAGTCTTGTCAGGAGATACATATTCATTTTTTATGTCTCTAACTTTTTCCTGGATCGCCCTTTCGGGTTTTTGATCCACTGAGACGCTCATTTTTGCCTAAGCCGCCCTTTCGAGTTTTCAACTTAGCGAGCTATTCTATTTTTATTTTTAGGCAAAGTATTTCTTGACTGCATCTGAGTTCATAGGACAAGTGAAATCCTCCCCATCCATAGTTGTAAGTATCAAAGCATCGCCTGAAAAGGCTCTCTTAACAACATATGGACTTTCATAATTTGGAGTCCACTTGCCCCAGGAATCGGGCGCGAAAGACAAAACTTTCTTAAGCACAAGGTCACCTTCTCGGAATACACGAGGCTTGACCTTCTTACCAAAGGCTTTCTTCATCCTTTACTGATATAACTGACCATGGCACATGGCAGTCAATCTCTTCTCTTCTATCAAATTCAGTTGGTCATAACGACTCTGAACCCATTCAGCATCAGTCAACTTGGCTTGCATCAAGACTCTCATTGATGGGATCTCCACCTCTACTGGGAGCACAACCTCCATGCCATAAACAAGAGAGAAAGGGGTTGCCCCTTTTGAAGTGCGGACAGATGTACGATACCCATGCAAGGAAAATGGCAGCATCTCATGCCAATCCTTGTATGTAACAACCATCTTCTGGATAATCTTCTTGATATTTTTATTAGCATCATCAACAGCCTCATTCATCTTGGGTCTATATGGAGAAGAATTATGATGTGCAATCTTGAACTCGCTACACAGCTCTTTCATCATTTTGTTGTTCAAGTTAGATCCATTGTCAGTAATGATCTTGTCTGGCACACCATAACGACATATGAGTTGATTCTTGATAAACTTCACAACCACCTGCCTGGTTACGTTTGCATATGACGCCGCTTCGACCCACTTGGTGAAGTAATCAATTGCTACGAGAATAAATCTATGACCGTTGGACGCTTTCGGCTCTATCATGCCAATCATGTCAATTCCCCACATAGAGAAAGGCCATGGTGATGAAATCACATTCAGAAGTGTCGGGGGAATATGAATCGTATCCACATAAATCTGACACTTATGGCATTTCTTCACATATTTGTAATAGTCATACTCCATTGTCAGCCAATAGTAGCCTGCTCTCAACATCTTTCTAGCCATGGCATGTCCATTTGAATGAGTACCAAACGAGCCCTCATGGACCTCAGTCATTAACAGGTTTGCTTCGTGTCTATCCACGCATCTGAGCAAAACCATGTCAAGGTTTCTCTTTTAAAGCACATCGCCATTGAGGTAGAAACTGCCTGACAAACTCCTCAAAGTCTTTCTATCTTTCACAGATGCCCCAGGCGGGTAAATCTGGCTCTGAAGAAAACACTTGATATCATAATACCATGGCTTATCATCTTGCACCTCTGTAGCGGGGTATTCGTTACCATTGGAGATATTGACTAAATCCAAGGTAAACCATACAAGTCGAGTCGCCACCGCACTTCTATTTATCCAAAGGAATGGTTAGAAACCGAACAAAAACCTAAAAGTTTTAACAAAAACTAATAAAAGAAACAAAGATCTGGGTAAGGGGGTTGGTTATGCAATGGGAAGGTGTTAGGAACCCAAAACATCCTAGGTACTCCTAGGGAGCCCTTTTCGTATTTGTTGTAAGGTAGTTGTTTTGTGAAAATTTTATTTGTGCAAACATGATTGAAGAGATGAGAAGAGAACGTACAAGTTATTTACATTTTGTGTTTGGATGGATAAACCCATTGCCTACGTACCATCTTATAAAAAGATTAGGATCAAAACCTCGTAGTTCGGGGTAAAAATCTCAAAACAAATTGGTGAATTGATTGGTCCAAAAGCCTTAAGGTCTTTTGTTATCAAAGGGAGAAAACTCAACCAAACCACAAATCCACCATGTGAGGATAGCTTCAACATGCTAGTGAGGGATTAACCCTATAATAAGCATGGAAGACTCATTATGCATCACTAAGGATATAGGTGAGTATTACATCTACCACAAGGATAACTCAAACCTAATAGCTAAAGGTTATGGAAAATTTGATTAAGAAAGTGGCCATTGGAACCACAAAAGAAATTTGAATGGGTTATATTTACCAATTAGAAGTATATACAAAAGTGGTCAAAGTTGACTTAAAGATTCAATTCAAAATAAGTGTTATGAAAGGAAAGTTTGAAAATCAAAAGCATAAGGCTTAGGTTTCTAATGTTGAAAACAAAGGTTAAATGTTTGCACAAAAAGGGTTTTGGCTTGGGTTAGAATGGAGAGATGAAGGAGAAGGGCTATGTCCTAAGGAAAACAAAAAGATGAGGGTTAAGAAATGAAACCACACTAGGAGTTCCTCTCTTGAGATCATATTGATGATCCAAGTAGCTCCCATCCTTTGGAATAAGCAAGCACAAAGCATAAGCAATCAAACAAGTCTCATAAGAGATCCTCAATGTATCTTGTATCTTCCACTTAGATGAACATGGTAATGATCCTACAATTAAGCTCAAATGGAAACTCCTAGTTCAAGAGCACACACATCAAAATTTCCATGGGGTAAAACACTCTCCTAACCAGAGACCAGGGAAACAACAAACTAATAGGGAGATTAAGACTCGAGCCTAATAGTTGTCATGCAATCAACATCCCTAAGTTGAGGTTTCTAACAAGAACTTAACTCACAAGTAAACAAACATCACACACTATATCCATACAAGAGGCTCAAACAATGGGTGGGCTTTAGTCAAGAGGGGTCATGTCAACCTCGACAAACAAGTCAAACTGTAAAGGGTAATCTGTAGCTCTTAACCACTAACATTGAACGTTAGGGTGAAGCTGATCAAAATGGTAATGAGGATGAGACCTCATGCTCTTAACCCTGGCCAGGGTGAGCTCATGACAAAGAAAGCGTGGGGATCCAGAAAGTGGGATCCTTTTCCACTTGACAGACTCTGGACAAAGATCTGGGGCACATGTTCAGAAGCATCAGCACATAGTGCGAGCATAAAGAACGGCACACTGAATAACGAGGGATTGGCTACTAATCCCTTTTATCCGTCAATTGCCTCTTCTCTTGGAGGTCTTATCAAATATAACATGCCTCTTCTTGGAGGTCTTTGAGCACAATTTTAAACAAACACAAACAGAGCCTCTGAAGGAGGACTTGCCAGCAAAATGCCTGCCAAAAAGGTGACAGGACTTCAGACTACATGAAGTAAGAAGCTAACTACCTGAGTGGTGTGTCAACCACAATCCAATGCTCAAATAAGAGCTAAAGAAAGCAAGCAACTAAGGTACCTGTACAAAGACTAAACAGTTAGTACTTCAGTCATAAAACCAACAGAGAAACAGTGAAACCCTCTAACACTTACACAATTCAGTGCATAAGTTCCCTAGCACTCAAATGAGCTCATGAGTTCACCATATCAATTAAAACCCTACAAAACAACAATAGATCAGTACTCAATGTATTTGCATCTCACAAAGTGAGAACAAACCCAATTACCAATGCTAAGTATCCAATCCTGAAACAAAACAACAAAGTTAGCTTATGTACATCCAATCAACACAACAAAGCATAAACAACCAATGGCATGAGATGAATCAAATCACAAGCCCCAAACAGAACCATATGAACCCCTAAACACCAATCACCATGGCCAAAGATCCATCATACTCCAAATATCATTCAAATGCTTCAAAAAGCCTCAAAAAATATGCACAAAATGAGCTTCCAACTTAGAAAATTCATACCAAATCAGAAATGCATGCAATGACTTTGAGATTTTTCATATGCGTTTCTCATGCCATGAATGTTCAACATGCAAAAAATCAAATCCAGAATGATGCAAATGCTATGTGAACAAAAATGCACCAATTCAATGTCAAAAATGTGACACAAATTGTCACACTTTTCTCTATGTGTCAAAAATGATGATAACATGTGAGAAAAAATCCAAACCAGTGACCAATAATTCACGTCATGTATGAATGTCATGTATGCAAAAAATTGGATCAGATGGCTCAAAAATGAGGATTTCACAAGGTATTGAATGCAATAGGTCAAATTGGCATAACATAAATTCAAAAATTCACAAATAAAAATCCAGACATCAACAATTCATGAAGTCAGCATCATAAAAAAGTAGACATCAATACAAATCTATGAAAAAAATTGGGACTCATTTGGATCATTTTTGGATTTTTTATGAATTTTACAAAACATGCAAAATAATTGAAAAATAACATGGAAATGGAGGGGAACAAATATATTTGAATAAAATCCAGAAAAATCAGGAACCAATGGATCTGGCGCGCTCATCAATCTAACGCTCCACATTTGAAACATGAAACGCACCGTTTCATTAAACACAATTAGCACGCTCAGTCATCAGTCAGCGCTCACGTGGCCTTGGTCAAGCGCATCTCACCCAATCCCATGTCCACGCAACGCAACACATGGCACACAGTCATAAAACCCTAGCCAACACGCAGACGCCGGAGCTACAACTCTGGTCGTCTTCTCCGGCAAGCCCTACGGTGGCGCCGCCGTGAAATTTTCCAGAACTTCACAATGCATATACCATTCCACTCCTCTTCCAACGTAGATTCCAAATATGACCTTAGTTTTTCCTAATTCTTCCTAGATTTTGCAGATCGAAGTGAATAAGATTCTAGATCCAAACTTCCATTCAACCTAACTTCCTCAATTCTCACTCATTTTTAAATCTAAACACATCTCCATGCTCTACTCAACAAGATCTACAAGTCTATGATCAAAAAACAACAAAAGGAGAGATCGAATTTTGAGTCACCTTGAAGTGCAGCTCTCTGAAATCGTGTTCTCTCAAGCTCTACAGCTCCAGATCTTCTCCTATGATCTTCCTATGAAGCTTTAAGCAAAAATTAACGGTTGAATCCTCTTGAATCCACTTCAATTTCCAAATTCCATTGCCATGTTCATGTTCTTGGTCTGCTCGAGTTCTGACTGAATTGCACCAAATGATGGATGAATCTTGCTCAGTGAAGCATGAGGATCAAGATTATGCAAGGATCTTTGAGGTTTGTGTGATAAAAATGAAGATTCGAAGAGAGAGAATTTTTGAGAGAGTTCTTGAATTTTGATCTGAAAATGGTTGTTCTTTTTCAGTTATGATTAGGGTTGCTATTTATATACTCCATGCTAATGACAATGCTAATCATATTTTCCATTGGTTAATCATGATTAATGAGATATGAAGCAATTTGCAAAAATGAAAAATGAGATCATGTGCCCATAATACACGTGATCAGCTCCATGTTATGGTTGGAATTTACCCAAAAGCAACCAATGGTCAAGATGGAAGTGTTATTTTGCTTGCAACTTAAGCCAAAAATAAATGGTGAATATTTACTTCATTTTGCACATGTGTGAAATAATGAACATTTGACCATGATTCCTTTGCACAATTGAGCCAAATGAGGTCATTTTGAGATGACTTGAACATGAGAAGCATTTTGCCAAAAGAATGAACCAATTTGAAGCATTACATCAAAAGTTATGCCATTTTGAATTTCCATGCACACTTTGTGATCAAATGACCATAACTCCTCAACCAATCATCATATGGACATGAATTAGGACTTTTTGTAAAGGGGAGACAAAAATATACAACTTTCATGTTCACCAAAAATCCAAGTTGAAAGTGGACCAAAACTTGCCAAATTTGGAAACTTTGAATTATAGGTCATTTTCCATTTTTAGTAACTTTTGCCATGACCTTTGAATCTTCAACATGGATGTTTAGAATGATGAATATACCACATTTGAAGATGATTGAGGTGTCTCAACTCATTTCCCCACCTCATAGCCCTCAGTTGACTGCATAGTTGACTTTTGGTCCTCAAATGACCTTGAAATGTCTTGATTAACTTGAGCCTCTACCACTTGGTGAAATTGCTTCAAAATGAAACCCTAGCTCATGTAAGCTCCTTATAATAATCATGTGATCCTCATCCCAAGAAAATACATCATCTCTTGCACAAAGGATCTTCTTGAAGCTCTTGACCTGGTGATTGCTTAAGCTACAAACAAAAGATGTTAGTGACATATTTTTGTGCTTTTGGTTAGTAAACAAAACAAGAAAAGAAATGATATACAATTCAAGCATGCTTGGTGATCTCAAACCACTCACAAGAGATCCCTACCCCAAAGGGAAAAGGAGCCAAGATGCTCAATGATCCTTGAGGCTATGCAATGCAATGTTATGATGCCATGAGGGATCTTAGGAACAAAATTGGGGTCTTACAACCTCCTCTACTTCAAATACATGAGCTGGTCTGTCCAAGCGCATCACGGTGATATTGGGAACTTCATTCCAAAGTGTCGCATCCGCGAAAAACAACCGGCGGGCTGAAATAAAAACAACACAGAGCCGCCACCGTGCGTTATTTATCCCAAAAGAGGGAAAGGAAATGCTCAGAGTAAACCTAGGAAAAGCATGGTCTCGCGACCAAAGAGAAAGGGTACGGGAGTCGGTTACGCAAGGGGAAGGTATTAGCACCCCTCACGTCTGTCGTACTCGACGGGATCCACGCTCTAAAAGAAAGAAAAGGTTGCTAAACAAACAGACATCACACACACACACCACAGGTGGGAGAAGGGGGAAGAGGGCTCGCTAGGACATCGCGTCCTATGCCTACGTATCTCGTCTGGAACGAGAATCAGAGCTGCCGTAGTTCGGCTCACGCACGCCAAATAGGACACACACAAACACAGGCAAACCTGGAACCCGAACGCCAATCGCTGGACTTACATCAGCTTCCGAACCAAACAAACCCACAATGGAAACCAGATGCCACTTGATGGACTTATATCGGACTCCAAGCACACAACAAGAGGGTACGAAATGCCAATTGCTGGGCTTACATCCGTCTCCTACACACAAGAAGAAACAAGCAACAAGTTACTAAGGAGTCGGGAACTCGAGCCTAGCAACTATCAAGCAAACACCAAGAAGGGTGAACATACAGACTAACAGGGAGTCGGGAACTCGAGCCTGATCGCTGTCAAGCACAACACAAAAAAAAAAAAGGGTGCACGGAGAGACCTCGCACGGTCCCCTGCCTACGTACCTCATCTGGTATGAGGATCAGGGCGACGTAGTTCCCCTGAACGGGAAAGAAATACCAGCCAGAAACCAAGGGGAGACACACTACTAGGGAGCTGTACTCGAGCCTAGTGTTATCATGCATCATTGCCCTATGTTGTGGTTTCTATCTACTTGCACCACATCAAGCTAATCCTAACCAGGAAAAACAAGAATGCAAGCATTAATCAAAATAAAACAAACATTTCACATAGCACACACTATATCCAGTCAAGTGAGGCTCAAACAAGGGTGGACTGCCGAGGCAAGTCAACTGTACAGGGTAGTGTTTGCTCTTAACCCTGACATTGAGAGTCAGGGTGAAGCAGATGAAAGGTGAGTGAAGATTAGACTTCACAGCTCTTATCCCTGACCAGGGAGAGCTTCAGACAAAGGAGCGTGGGTCCAGAAAGGAGGGACCCTTCTACACTCAAGACTCTGACACAACTGTACAAAGTACAAGATCTTGGGTTTGTGTCCCAATGCGTCAACACAGTGGTGTGAGCAGAGGGACGACTCAACAGAATAGCGGGGGATAGATTGCATATCCCTTGGGTTCCGCCAATTGCCTCATAGAGGTCTTTACCTGCTTGGGGACAAAAGTAAACAATCATAAACATCGCCTCTTAAGGAGGACTTCAGACAGTTGCCTGGCTAAATAACAAGCCAGGTCTTCCAGACTACATGGAGACAAGAGAGTCTACCTCAACCGGTTTAAAAACCAAGCAACAGCAAGCAAGTTCTCAAGGAACTGTAAGCAACTTAATGTACCTGAAATCAATCAAGTATCATCAGTACTCAGACAAACCAACAGTAAACAGCAAATGTTAATCTGTACAGTCAAACACAAGTTAATGCACACAAGTGCAAGCCATGAGCTCAAACTCAAGCATCAAACCCTACAACACAAAGTCATTGTTAGTTTACAACATCAAACAAACTCAATTTACAACTTGCATTGTTCTCCTTTAGCCTTTTGCATTTCAACCTGAAAATCCAATTCCAAAGGTGAGCAACAAGACCACTAGGCCAAGCCTAGGGTCCAAAAGAGATGAAAAATCCAAAACAGCAAGTGAAAATTATCCAAAATGACATTCAAACAATTTAAAAGCAAAACCAATTGGTCCCATGCTCATATCAATCACCATTATCATTTTATGCACAAAATAGCATCAAACATGCAATTTGCAACTTCAAAAGACCAAACAGAAAGATCTCAATCAAATCCATATCAAAACAATTCAATTAATTCCACAAAAATTCAAGTCTAAACAGAAAATATCCAATGAATAGCATATCAATTTTCAGCTCATTTGGATCAATGGAAGTATGGAAATTAAATTCATAAAGTTCAGACAAGTTCAAGCAAGCCAACACATGGTATCCAAACAATCATCATCTTCCAAAAATCATAAAACAGAAATGAAATATGATAAATGAATGGGATCAAAACCACAATGACCTATAATGTGTCTACAATGCTCATATCAAATTTCACACTCATACAATCAATAACCAGAATTTCACAAAGCAAATGGTAACATGTGTCACAAACAATCAACAAAATGACCAAACAGAGGGACAAATTCCAATCAAATAGGAAAAGCCATCAATAAATCCAGAAAAATTCACATGTCATCTCAACATACATATGCTCATACATGCAAAAAATTGGCTCAATTCAATGTCCCTAAGAAAGGCAAATAAAATCATGAAATTCGTCAAGCTTGGTGTGACACAAATTGTCACACCTCTATTCAAAAATTCATATCTCATCATCCATGTATCCAAAAACTACAAACTACACATCAAAATCACCATCAAAGTGTCCACAATATGCACAAAAAATTTCATCCATTTCTTTGAAAGCATCATCATTTTATGAAAGATATGGCAAAGCATGTACAAATGGGACACTACCAAGCAAACCCTAGGCACTTTAATTTTTTACACGTGCACAAAAATCACAAAAATCATGATTAAATTCTACACATCACAAGGAGCATTATGAAAAAAACCTCACAAAATTTGGATAAAAAATGAACTAGTTATGGATTTTACAAGATCATGTATCAAAATGAAATTAAAAATGAAAAAGAAAATGAAATGAATTAAAATAATATACAACAATGGCACAAGCGTAATTTTTAAAAGCCAGACCAAAACGACGTCGTGTGCATTTATTCGCTGGCGCTTCCTCATTGGCTTGGAGGCGCGGGAAACAACTATTTGAATCCAGGCCAGGGAATTTTGGATCAAAACGCGTTCATAACATGTTCTTGGACAAGAACAAACTCAGATTTTTCCAGAAACGCACTTGAACAAATTCTCACCAAAACGCACAAACTATACATCCACGTGTTCGTCTTTCAACATAGATCAAAGATATGGAAAGCATTTATCCTAACTCTAAGCATAGCAACGGGATCGATCGAAAGAAAATTCACATCCAAACATTCAAATCAATATATCTCTCTCTACACTCAACCAAACGGAAAACCACAAGCATCATGTTAACCTACATTGAAAGATCTTTAAAACGCATATCGTAATTCATGCAATGGTGAAATTCGAAAAATCACCTTGTGGAGATTGCAGATCTTAATCTTGATGTTTCTGGCTCCAATTATGCAAAACAGATGTAGTTTGTTGATGAGGAAGGTGAATGGAGAAGCTAGCTTAGCTCGATGATGCTCCAGATGCTTGAATCATGAAGTTGCCATTGTTGTGCAAGCTTTCCAATAGTCCAATTCTCGAAGCTTCGCCACGGTTTTGATGAAAACAGTCCTTCAATGAGGTTTATGGAGAGTGAATCCAACAAGAATCATCCAAATTGATGAAGAATTGGTGAAGAAATGTTGAAAAATGTGTGTGTAGATTTTGGAGAATTTGAGAGAATTTGATGAAAAAGTTTGTTGCAATCTTGGAGAATGTGATTGTGATCACCAATCCTGTTATAATTAAGGTTATATACCAAGCTTAATCCACCTTGCTAATCACAATTAGCAAAAATCAAGTGATTAGTGAAAATGTGATTTTAAGTGAATGTCCAAGAATGACCTTTGTGAATTGGCAATGTAACAGTAAGATAACAGCTCACACAAGTCATATTTGGCATTTGGAGTGTGTTGGAAGTGGTTTCATATGCATTGGCCTTGTATTTCTCAATTTCACTATCTCACACCAAAAATTCAAAAGAATCCACTTAAAAAATGACTTTTTGCCTTGACCATTTTCGATGAATTTTGATTATGCATCATGAAAGTACATGTGAAATGGGGTTTTCTCAAAGAAACATCATCCATTTTGGCCATTCCATGTGAAAGTTATGCCACTTTGATTTTAGGCATTTTTGGAAAATGATTGGACCATAACTTGTCAACCATGCATGAGAATTTCAAGTTCTTGGACTTTTTTGAAAGGTGAGAGAAAGATCTACAACTTTCATGTTGAACAAAATTTCATTTGAAGCTCTTTTGGACATGTAATTTTGTGGAGAAAAACTTTCCATTTTTGGAAACTTTCATTACAAGTCACTTTCTATTTTTGGCAACTTTTTGTCTGACTTTATTTTCTTCATTCTTGATGATTGAAATGCCAAATGAAACTTGTTTAGACATGAATGAAGTGTATCCAACTCTCTCCCACCTCCAAATCCATAAAATCAAGCACAGTTGACCACAATTAACTTTTCTGATTGATAGATGAATTTGGCTGTGCACTGATCAAGCTGAGCCCCAAACTCCTGATGAAATGGCTCAAGGATGAAACCCTAGCTTCCATAAGCTCAATACAATCACATGATGAACCCCATATCCATTGTAGACCCCATCTCCTTGCCATGCCCCGATTGGCCCAATGCAGCTGATTCAACTGACTAGGGTTGACTAGTGGTCAAAACCCTAATCTCAAGGCATCTGATCATGAACTTGACTCTTCTGGATGATAACAAGACCATGATGATGATGATGTATCATTTCAACCAAGATCAAGACCAATCTCCTTGAGAATCAAAACCCTAATTTGTACCACACATCCTCAGATGATTAATGATCAGTCCAATGAAACCCTAGGCTTGCATCTCCACCTCTTATCTTCTGACCTAGACCTAGGAGAATGATTTGCACAATGTAACCACATGATATGCAATATGCAATGCCTAATGACCTAAAAAATGTTATGCAATATGTTAAGCTAGTCCCAAGAGAGGAGGGCAAATTTTGAGGTGTTACAGCTGCCCCTATTCAATCCACTGTGAACCTGTCGATATGAATAGCCTCGGCTTTCAGATGATCAGGATGAAGAGTGATTGAATACCAAGAACAGACGAACAATTTGCGCTCTGATGGGAAATAATTAACAATGCCTGTCAGAATCGGCAAAGAAGCAATCTTGAAAGAAACACCCGTCTGGAACGGAGAAAGTCGGCCTGATCGCCGAAACAGCAACGTCGACCTGGATACCAAAATAAATGGTAACGCAGGGTTAACCATGGCCTGCACACCACATCCGCTGGGGATTATTATTTCTTTCTTTCCTTTTTCTTTTTACTTTTCTTGAACCCCGAAATTTTCTTATCTTTTTTCATTTTCTTGAACCCCGAAATTTTCTTTCGCGCAGATGATCCCAGATCACTGCATTTGAACCCCGACATCTTGCTTGCCAAAATAATGAACCCCAATCTCCAGAAAACACCTCGTGTCTCCTTTTCTCCATTTGAACCCCAGTCGCCTGACGATAACTTGTGATCGCCATTGTGAACTCCGTTCTCCAGAAAATGTCGCAACATTTCCCTTTCTCCATTTGAACCCCGCTCTCCAGAAAATGTCTCAACATTTCCTTTTCTCCATTTGAACCCCGTTCTCCAATTTCTTGTGATAATTCCGCTGGCAACATCGGAAATAACACCAAACCACTCTGAGGGCGACATATCAGAGGGTAAACCTTCAGAAAAGGAAGGTAACATGTGCATCTCTTCTTCAGAAGACACCTACAATGACCTCCATTGGCATCCGCCAAAGTCTAAGGTGACACATGAACAGAAGATAATCCTGCGGACCTCATCCTGGATATAATCTTCAACTCCAATCTCTATTTGGTCCCCAATCTCCAGAAAATGCCTCAACATTTCCTTTTCTCTGATTGAACCCCGATCTCCAGAAAATGTCTCGACATTTCCCTTTCTCCATTTGAACCCCGATCTCCAGAAAATGTCTCAACATTTCCCTTTCTCCAATTGAACCTCGATCGTCGCGCTGATCGCGTAGCGTCCTTCGCTTTCACTTCCATCTCCGCTCGACAGAAAAATACTTTTCCAGTATCGCACTACTGGGGAACATTGCTGATCTGACATTAGGATGCTAAACTCCTCAGAATAACCCCCTCACCATCAGGCGAAACAAAAACTTCAAGCGGTAACCACGGCTTGAATTGCGCTGATCGCATAATATTTCCATCTCTATCCGACAGAAACAAATTCCTCCAGTATCACACTACTGGGAAATACCTTTGATCAAAACCATGAGGCTAAACTCCTCAGAGTAACACCTTCACTCGCTGGCAAAACCACCTCTCAAACAGTAACCACGGTCTAAGACTAGCTTATGCTTGCAATATGATGCATGATTTATTTTTCTGCGTAATGCTCCATAAACATGGAAATGCTACGCGATTTATTATGCAACATGCTATGCTATTTTTTCATGATGAATGCATAAAAAGCGTCCCCCTCAAGGGATTCTGCTGGGGAGCACGAGACACTCCGTTGAGGAACTCGTCAATTCTCCGATCTCCACCCCGCTGGGGAATAGCATTGCTGCTGCTGGGAAAAGGTAACCCTTGCTGGGGAAAAACCTCCTTTGCACCCAATCCGCTCGGGAAACTGCTGGGGATAAGAACCACCAACACTCTGTGGGGATACAACAGTCTTCGACTCGCTGGGGATATAAATCCCGACTCTGCTTGGAGAACCCTCACAAATACCTGGTGACTTCACTGGGGAAATGCTCACAGATAGCTCTGCTGGGGAAACAGCAACCTCCAGGCCTGACGACTGGGGAAGCATCGATCTGACACCTGCTGGGGATAACGATCCCGACCCTGCTAGGGTAACCACAGACCTTGGATCTGCTGGGGATTTGGTCCTCCTGACTCTGCTTGGGGATATACATCCCGACTCGTCTGGACCTTTTCTGCTCCATCATCTTGTACTCCCAAACCGCTCTGCGCTCGACGGAAAGCAAACTTCTGGGGACTATACAGACTTTTCAATTTTCCGACTTTGAAGAGTCTTCTTGATTAATTCCAAGGATCGTCGTACGTCCTTCGTCGTCTTCTCGTCATTCCTCTGTTCATTCGTCCCTGATTGGACTCCATGGGGATTTGTTTTGTCAACAACTTCCACATCACGACCTGCAAGTGAGTGAAAATACCTAACAGTTCCTACAAAACAGATCGTTAGATAAAACCATGCCCCAGGCGTGTCAAGATTTCAACACTTGGGTCACCCAACCTTCCGAATAAGATTTCCAGTTTTCAATCTTATAAACATGTATTGGAAGGGACCTGTATGTCTTAAAATGCAAGATTCTTTATCACAATAATTGGATGTTTTTGCAATCAAAGCGGTAATGAAAAACAAAAACAAAATTATTTGACTGAATATGCATTTTATTGATTGAAAATTGTGTGGCTCATGAATGAGCAATACAAAGGAAGCAATTCCTGAAAAGAGGTAATTGCACACAAAAGGAAAAATCTATCCTAATGGCAATGTGAAACCCGTGATCTCATCGAGTTCCAACTCGGTTACACCCCATATGTCCTCAGACTTTCCGTGCTTTCTGCCTTCTGAACAAGACGTTTCTGATTGATCCCTACCGGGTATTATCCATGATGCTTTAACCAAAGCGCAAACGACCATGCCATACGCAGTTGTTCGTTTTAATCCCTCTTTTGCCTGGACCGCCCTTTCGGGTTTTCAGTCCACCGGGATACCCTTTTTTGCCCAAGTCGCCTTTTCAGGTTTTCGACTTGCCGGGTGTACAATTTTCATTTTTATCCCTAATTTTTGCCCGAACCTTTCTTTCTGTTTTTTGGTTCGCCGGGATGCCCATTTTTGCCTGGACTATTTTATTCTTTTCATCCAGCGGGTCTATTTACACGAAGTATTTTTTAACTGCGTCCGCATTCACAGGGGATGGAAAATCCTCGCCATCCATGGTCGTCAACAACAAGGCTCCGCCAGAAAAAACCTTCTTGACCACGAACGGACCTTCATAATTAGGTGTCCACTTGCCCCTTCGATCGTTTTGAGGAGGAAGGATCCTTTTCAGCACCATATCACCCACGTGATATACCCGAGGTCGCACCTTTCTGTCAAAAGCACGCTTCATCCGTTGCTGGTATAACTGCCCATGACAGATAGCTGCCAGCCTCTTTTCCTCAAGTAGGCTCAACTCTTCATACCGGGTCCTTACCCATTCAGCCTCTTGCAATTTTACGTCCATCAGGACTCTCAAAGAGGGAATTTGAACCTCAACAGGTAACACAGCTTCCATTCCATATACCAACGAGAAAGGAGTTGCCCCAGTAGATGTGCGCACCGACGTTCGATACCCATGCAATGCAAACGGCAACATCTCATGCCAGTCTTTATAGGTTACCACCATTTTCTGCACAATCTTCTTTATATTCTTATTGGCTGCCTCAACCGCCCCATTCATCTTCGGACGATAGGGAGAAGAATTGTGATGTTCAATCTTGAATTCCCGGCACAATTCTGCCATCATCTTATTGTTCAAATTAGAACCATTATCAGTAATGATTCTCTCGGGAACCCCATATCTGCAAATGATGTCTCTCTTGAGAAACCTGGCAACGACCTGTTTTGTCACGTTCGTATAAGAGGCTGCTTCCACCCACTTGGTGAAGTAATCAATGGCCACTAATATGAACCTGTGCCCATTCGAAGTTGTAGGCTCAATCTTTCCAATCATATCAATGCCCCACATAGTGAACGGCCATGGGGACGACATTAAGCTCAACGGATTTGGAGGCACGTGCACCTTGTCAGCATAAATCTGGCATTTATGACACTTCCGCGCGAAATTGAAACATTGGGCCTCCATTGTCATCCAATAATAACCTGCCCTCAGCAGCTTCTTTACCATCGCATTCCCACTGGCATGGGTACCGAACAAACCTTCGTGAACCTCTTTCATCAATTGGCTTGCTTCTTTGTCATCAACACATCTGAGCAAGACCCAATCAAAATTCCGCTTATTCAAAACCCCATCCTTATTCAGGTAGAACACCATGGCCAACCTCCGCAGAGTCTTTCGGTCCTTCTTCGATGCTCCCTCAGGATACTCTTGCGTCTCTAGATAGCGCTTGATATCGTAATACCACGGCTTCTCATCATCAGGCGCTGTATCAACAGCAAACACATAAGCCGGTCTATCCAGACGACCTACTTCCACACTGGGGAACTGATTCCACCTCTGCACCTTAATCAAGGCAGCCAGAGTAGCCAAAGCATCTGCTAGAGGATTCTCCTCTCTGGGCACATGATGCAACTTCACCTTGGTGAAAAACGTCAACAATCTCCTCGTATAATCTCGATACGGCACTAAATGAGACTGATGCGTATACCATTTTCCGTTAACTTGATTTACAACCAGAGCTGAATCTCCATATATGACAAGGTTCTTGATTCTCAAATCAATCGCCTCTTCAATCCCCAATATACACGCTTCGTATTCAGCCACGTTGTTGGTACACTCAAATGTTAGCCGGGCAGCAAAAGGAATGTGGGATCCTTTCGGCGTAACCAAAACAGCACCAACACCGCTTCCATTCACGTTAACGGCCCCATCAAACATCAGAATCCATTCGGATTTAGGGTCAGGCCCCTCCTCCGGGATTGGTTCCTCGCAATCTTTCAATTTGAGAAACATGATGTCCTCATCAGGGAATTCAAACTTCATCGGTTGATAATCATCAATGGGTTGTTGGGCGAGGTAATCAGACAATACACTCCCCTTGATCGCCTTCTGAGATGTATATTGTAAATCATATTCTGTCAAAATCATTTGCCACCTCGCAACCCGTCCGGTCAATGCTGGCTTCTCGAAAATGTACTTGATTGGATCCATCTTAGAAATCAACAAAGTGGTATGAACCAGCATATACTGCCTTAGTCGGCGAGCAACCCAGACCAAAGCACAACAAGTTTTCTCGAGCAGTGAATATGTTGTTTCACAGTCGGTAAACTTTTTGCTAAGGTAGTATATGGCATGCTCTTTTCGACCAGACTCGTCATGCTGCCCCAATACACACCCCGTAGACCCCTCGAGGACCGTTAGGTACAAAATTAACGGTCTTCCCTCCATAGGAGGCATCAGAATCGGAGGCTCCTGCAAATATTCTTTTATTTTTTCAAATGCCGCTTGGTAATCATTATTCCACCTGACCGTTTGATCTTTTCTCAACAATTTGAATATTGGTTCACACGTGGCTGTTAGGTGAGATATGAACCGTGAAATGTAGTTCAATCTACCTAAGAAACCACGAACCTCCTTCTCCGTTCTCGGTTCAGGCATTTCTCTTATTGCTTTTACTTTAGCAGGATCAACCTCGATTCCTTTCTCACTCACAATGAACCCCAGCAATTTACCGGACCGCACTCCGAACGTGCACTTATTCGGATTCAACCTCAGTCTGAACTGTCTCAGCCGGTCAAACAACTTGGCCAGATCTACCAAATGCCCCTCTTCTATTTGGGACTTTGCTATCATGTCATCAACATAGCATTCGATTTCATGATGAATCATATCATGAAACAAAGTCACCATGGCCCTCTGATAAGTAGCACCGGCGTTCTTGAGACCGAATGGCATCACCTTGTAACAAAAGGTACCCCACGGTGTAATGAACGTTGTTTTCTCCATATCATCTGGCGACATTTTGATTTGATTATAGCCAGAAAAGCCATCCATGAAGGAAAACACCGAGAATTGAGCTGTATTATCTACCAACACATCAATGTGAGGTAGTGGAAAATCATCCTTCGGACTAGCTCTGTTCAGATCTCAGTAGTCCACACACATTCTCACCTTCCCATCCTTCTTCGGGACTGGCACAATGTTCGCAACCCATGGCGGATAATTAGTGACAGCAAGGAACCCTGCATCCCACTGCTTCTGCACCTCTTCTTTAATTTTCATCGCCATGTCAGGTCGGGTTCTGCGCAACTTCTGCTTCACTGGAGGACAACCTGCTCGCAACGGTAGCTTGTGCACAACGATATCGGTATCCAACCCTGGCATATCTTGATAAGACCAAGCAAAGATGTCGACATACTCTTTCAACAATGCCACCATTCTGCTCTTGACACTTTCCTCCAAAGCAGCCCCGATTTTCACCTCTTTCTTGACCTCGTCGATACCCAAATTCACCACCTCAATTTGCTCTTCATGCGGCTGAATCACCTTCTCCTCTTGTTTCAACAACCTGGCTAATTCCCCTGGCAGTTCACAATCTTGTTCGTCTTCTTCTTCAGCAAGATAGATTGGATTGTTGAAGTCATACGAGGGTGTAACAGGATTGTTATCAATGAGACCCGGAGATTGATCGCATCTGCATGAATGTGGATTCATGCATTGCTTTAGAACCGGTGTGAGACAAATCGACAAAAAGAAAAATGAAAACATTGCCATTTTTATTTGTTTTTATTTTTAAACTGCAAAAATAAATGAAAAACAGGGAACACCGCTTTTAATTGAAAAACATCCTTTTATTGATGATGCGAATTTGCAGATTTAAACATGAGGTGGCCCTTACAATGAACCCTTACGTGTCGGGCAACACGTATGGCTTTCATGCACATAAAATCAAAATAGGAAAAATATTACTCTTCCAGCAGAGTGACCCGGATGATCTTTTCAGCCTTCCAGTTCTGGATTCCCATCCCTGGTGCGCACGGCTTTATCCACCGGTCAATCTCGCAGTCGCTGTCAGCTTCATCACCCATCATGCAAATATGATCCGGATCCAGCATTCCGGCACTAGTGAAGGTTACCGACGTACGGCGTCCTCTGCTCTGTCCCGAGCCTCTGTTCGGCTGATACCCCACTCCGAAGCGGTCTTTCTTTGCAGAGACATCCATCATCTTTCCCCAACCAGGAGCCTTTCCATTCTTTACCACCTCGGCGGCCTGTTTGTACGAAGCAATGGACGGTTTCTCCTCCTCTTTCGCAAAAAGAGCATTCTCCACCTTAACGGTTTCGAATGCTTGACTGGGCGTCTCCCAGATTTCGCCGTCCATCTCCACATATTTGAATGAGGACCGGTGGCTGACAAAGATGTCCTCTTCTCTGCACAGTGACAACTTGGCCCTCCCAGATATACTTCAGTTTTTGGTGTAACGTCGAGGTTACTGCCCCAGCAGCATGGATCCACGGCCTACCCAACAGGCAACTATATGCCGGCTGAATATCCATGACGTAGAATGTCGACTTAAACACCTCTGGGCCTATCTTCGCTGGCAACTCAACCTCTCCAAACACGGCCCGCTTTGACCCATCAAACGCCCGCACTATCAGATCAGTGGGAGTCAGAATCAGCCCGTCACAATTCAACTTAGCCAGAGCCTTCTTCGGCAACACATTCAATGAGGAGCCGGTATCAACCAGCACATGCGAAAGCACAGCTCCTTTACACTCCATTGCTATGTGTAACGCCCGATTGTGATTCCTCCCATCCACAGTCAGGTCCATGTCTGTAAAGCCCAACCCATGATTGGCATGCACATTAGACACTACTGTCTCCAACTGATTAATGGTTATCTCTTGAGGAACATAGGCTTTCTTCAAGATTTTCATCAAAGCCTCCCTATGCCCCTCAGAGCTTAACAGCAACGACAAAATCGATATTTTGGAAGGAGTTTGCTGCAGATGGTCAACCAACTTGTACTCATACTTCTTGATGATCCTTAAGAATTCCTCTGCATCATCATCAAGTTTCTCTTCTGACCCAACAGGCGCCGGTGTCACATCAGGAGTACCGTTATTCACCACTGCTTTTCCTTTTGCCCTGGCTAAAGCCTCGGCCTTTTCTTTTTTCTCTTTCTCTCCTTCTCCTCCCCTTAAGGCATCTGGTGCAAACAGTCTGCCACTGCGTGTGAAACCGCTGGGACCGGCATTATCCACCTTTGACACGGTGGTTTCACCTGCAGTCTGGTCTTCCACCTTCTCACCGTTACAATACACTTCTCCACCATAATGCCACGGCACGGCATCATCTTTGTCATACGGAATTGGTCCAGGTACCGTGATAGTAACTAGAGCCGCCTCAGCTAGATTTGACAAATCCACCGGATCAAAATAAATTGTTATGGTGGAGATCTCATCTTTTCCCATATCAACTTTCCTCTCAACCAGAATACTCCCATCGTCCATCAGACCCTGGACAGTCCTCCTCAACAATGAACACCCATCAGGGGCACCAATGCACTCAGCACATTGCTCATCATAGCCTGAATAAACCCCATTCTTCAACAACTGCCTCTTGACCTCAGCCAGAGGAGTCTTCAACTGATCAACAGTAGACAGTCCAACCCTACTCTCCTCAGAAATAGCATTCACCCCCCTTTGACCATGCGCAGGCATGGGATTAGCATTGACATTGGGAGATGGTGCGAAGTTGATTGCTTTCGAATCCACCAGGTCTTGAACTGTGTGCTTAAAAGCTTTACAGTTCTCTATATTGTGTCCGGGAGCACCCGAATGGAATTCGCATTTTGCATTTTCATCATAATTGGCTGGCCTTTGATCAGGTCTCAAAGGTGCCAAAGTCCTGAGTTGTACCAGCCCCAAATCCATCAACTTCTTCAGCAAAAAGGAATAAGTCACCGGAGGCCTGTCAAACTGCCTGTCATTCATTCGGCCCCTGACCTGGTATCCAGCCCTCTGAGGCCTCTGCTGAAATGGTTGTCTTTGCTGTTGAGGTTGCTGCTGTTGCTGTTGCTGTGCAGGCTGATGCTCAGCAGGAATAGTTACCGCAGCAGTGTGCTGGAAGTAACGATCCCTACTGGGTCCCCTTTGCACATATACCACACTGGTATCTCCCTCCTTCTTCCTCTGACCATTCCCAAAAGGCTTTTTCGATCCTGACGACGAAGCTGTACCCTGAATCTTCCCGAGCTTCAGCCAGCTCTCAATCCTTTCCCCGGCCACGACTATATCAGAAAAGTTGGTCACAGGACAACCAACCATCCTCTCAGCATAAGCCCCCTGCAGGGTCCCCATAAAGAGATCAGACATCTCTCTGTCAACTAGAGGAGGTTGCACTCTGGCAGCCAACTCCCTCCATCTTTGGGCGTATTCTTTAAACCCCTCATTATTCTTCTGAGACATACCCTGCAGCTGGGTACGACTCGGAGCCATATCAGCGTTGAATTGATACTGTTTAAAGAATGCGTCCCCCAGATCCTGCCAATTCTTAATGTCTGAGGACTTGAGCTTGGTGTACCACTCCAGTGAGCCTCCGGACAAGCTGTCCTGGAAAAAGTACATCCACAGCTTTTGGTCCATAGTGTAAGCTGAGATCTTACGGACAAACGCCTGCAGGTGAGTCTCGGGGCATGAACTCCCATTGTACCGATCAAACGTGGGCGCTTTAAATTTCTGCGGGATCACAATCCCCTCTACCAGCCCCATATTTGACATGTTAACCACCCCAGGAGTGGCATAGCTCTCCAAGGCCCTGATCTTTTCAGCCAGCAACTGAATCTCTTTGTTCTGTGGTGGGGCACCATACTGACCGAACGGTTCGTTGTGCATCGAGAACTGATCGGCCTCTCGGTCCTCCTCTCTGTCGTCATCAACCCCAAAGAGAGGCGGGAAAAGACTATCCTTCGGATTCTGACCCATCGGACCAGGTTGACCACCGTCAGCAGCACCGAAACCTCCAGTATTATTATTTACCATACCCACAGTTGCTCTCTTGCCACCATCTCGAGAACCGCCCAGCCCCTGGTTAGAGACACCATCCAGGTTGACACCACTATTTGCCGCTGAAGCCCGCTCGAGCTTCTCGACTTTGTCAGCCAGAGCCTTCTGACCAACTACAAACCCTTGCATGATGTTGATCAGTTCGTTCATCTTATCCTTCAGCTCGAGAATATCGGTATTTGGGAGATCCATCAGTCTGGGAGTGTTGCGTCGAGTAAAGTATCGGTGAGGACGGGTTGAGTGCAAAGGTACAGTTCTACGAGCACAAGCAATGATTCTTGAAACAATCAAGCACGTTAGAACCCGACATCTGCAAAACAGCAAACAGGTTAATATGCATGAATGCAACGTCTATCCATACGAGGAAGCTCCTGTCTTTTGATCCTGGTTTCATCGAGACGGATAAAAAATCGACAATAATATTCTGACATCCGGATGTCTCTCAACCAGATTCTTAATCAGTAATATTCCCCATATGGCTAGACGTAGGTTTAATGCAGATGAATGCAAAATGTGGATGCAGATGTATGAATGCAATGTATTGTGCCATCCTCCAAGTCCTCTGATCATCTGTTGCCCTGAATCACAACCCTGACCTCTGAACCAATCACAACCATCTGAGGGAATATGTAACCACAAATCCACCTCAAGGGATTCCGAAATAAACGGAACTGAAAGATACACCATCATCATCACCAAACAATCTCTAAGCAGATACCCATAACCATTTCTGAATCGGCCCGGGGATTCCTGAAATAAACGGATCCACACTGATAAATAATACGGACAGCACTCCGGCATCTCAGTAATAAACGACCATAAATCCGACTTATAAATAGGACTCTGATCAACGGAACCATTGGTCACCATCTGAGTCACCATCTGAATATGCCTCTGTAAGAATCACCCTCCCCTCACAGGTAAATTCTAATCAGGTCACCCTAAGGCGGATAATAGTCTCGACAATCGGGCAAAGATACTCAATGGGTTTGCCCTTTCGGGAGTGCCATTGTAGCTCCCTTAAGATCGTCTAAACCAAAGATCCGGGAAATGATCGGTCACCAGAGTCAACAGCTCAAATGAAGTAACTCAACCAAAGTGGAGTACCCCACAGAGGAAAGCACTATCAAATGAACCTCGTCCGGCTTGTGGTACATCACGTTGCCAGGCACATGTTGACCTAACATGAAGGAGGCAACATGAGACCACACTAATCCTAGGTGTATACTCGGGCCTGGGTTTTAGCCCCACTCAGAACACCCACCCCAAAACAAAGGAACCACCTGCACAGAGGACGGCAACATGACAGTATGATGCATGCAAATATTTATGCAAATATACATGGTCAGAATAATAAATGCCATAAATAAAGCACAAGCAACCTAAACTATCCTAGAACGCTAGGAGAGACTCGCTTAGGGAAGATGGACCAGCACAGGTCAACATCTCAGTTATTCCCCAGCAGAGTCGCCAGCTGTCGCATCCGCGAAAAACAACCGGCGGGCTGAAACAAAAACAACACAGAGCCGCCACCGTGCGTTATTTATCCCAAAAGAGGGAAATGAAACGCTCAGAGTAAACCTAGGAAAAGCATGGTCTCGCGACCAAAGAGAAAGGGTACGGGAGTCGATTACGCAAGGGGAAGGTATTAGCACCCCTCACGTCCGTCGTACTCGACGGGATCCACGCTCTAAAAGAAAGAAAAGGTTGCTAAACAAACAGACATCGCACACACACCACAGGTGGGAGAAGGGGGAAGAGGGCTCACTAGGACATCGCGTCCTATGCCTACGTATCTCGTCTGGAACGAGAATCAGAGCTGCCGTAGTTCGGCTCACGCACGCCAAACAGGACACACACAAACACAGGCAAACCTGGAACCCGAACGCCAATCGCTGGACTTACATCAGCTTCCGAACCAAACAAACCCACACTGGAAACCAGATGCCACTTGATGGACTTATACCGGACTCCAAGCACACAACAAGAGGGTACGGAATGCCAATTGCTGGGCTTACATCCGTCTCCTACACACAAGAAGAAACAAGCAACAAGTTACTAAGGAGTCGGGAACTCGAGCCTAGCAACTGTCAAGCAAACACCAAGAAGGGTGAACATACAGACTAACAGGGAGTCGGGAACTCGAGCCTGATCGCTGTCAAGCACAACACACAAAAAAAAAGAAAAGGGTGCCCGGAGAGACCTCGCACGGTCTCCTGCCTACGTACCTCATCTGGTATGAGGATCAGGGCGACGTAGTTCCCCTGAACGGGAAAGAAATACCCGCCAGAAACCAAGGGGAGACACACTACTAGGGAGCTGTACTCGAGCCTAGTGTTATCATGCATCATTGCCCTATGTTGTGGTTTCTATCTACTTGCACCACAGCAAGCTAATCCTAACCAGGAAAAACAAGCATGCAAGCATTAATCAAAATAAAACAAACATTTCACATAGCACACACTATATCCAGTCAAGTGAGGCTCAAACAAGGGTGGACTGCCGAGGCAAGTCAACTGTACAGGGTAGTGTTCGCTCTTAACCCTGACATTGAGAGTCAGGGTGAAGCAGATGAAAGGTGAGTGAAGATTAGACTTCACAGCTCTTATCCCTGACCAGGGAGAGCTTCAGACAAAGGAGTGTGGGTCCAGAAAGGAGGGACCCTTCTACACTCAAGACTCTGACACAACTGTACAAAGTACAAGATCTTGGGTTTGTGTCCCAATGCGTCAACACAGTGGTGTGAGCAGAGGGACGACTCAACAGAATAGCGGGGGATAGATTGCATATCCCTTGGGTTCCGCCAATTGCCTCATAGAGGTCTTTACCTGCTTGGGGACAAAAGTAAACAATCACAAACATCGCCTCTTAAGGAGGACTTCAGACAGTTGCCTGGCTAAATAACAAGCCAGGTCTTCCAGACTACATGGAGACAAGAGAGTCTACCTCAACCGGTTTAAAAACCAAGCAACAGCAAGCAAGTTCTCAAGGAACTGTAAGCAACTTAATGTACCTGAAATCAATCAAGTATCATCAGTACTCAGACAAACCAACAGTAAACAGCAAATGTTAATCTGTACAATCAAACACAAGTTAATGCACACAAGTGCAAGCCATGAGCTCAAACTCAAGCATCAAACCCTACAACACAAAGTCATTGTTAGTTTACAACATCAAACAAACTCAATTTACAACTTGCATTGTTCTCCTTAAGCCTTTTGCATTTCAACCTGAAAAACCAATTCAAAAGGTGAGCAACAAGACCACTAGGCCAAGCCTTGGGTCCAAAAGAGATGAAAAATCCAAAACAGCAAGTGAAAATTATCCAAAATCACATTCAAACAATTTAAAAGCAAAACCAATTGGTCCCATGCTCATATCAATCACCATTATCATTTTATGCACAAAATAGCATCAAACATGCAATTTGCAACTTCAAAAGACCAAACAGAAAGATCTCAATCAAATCCATATCAAAACAATTCAATTAATTCCACAAAAATTCAAGTCTAAACAGAACATATCCAATGAATAGCATATCAATTTTCAGCTCATTTGGATCAATGGAAGTATGGAAATTAAATTCATAAAGTTCAGACAAGTTCAAGCAAGCCAACACATGGTATCCAAACAATCATCATCTTCCAAAAATCATAAAACAGAAATGAAATATGATAAATGAATGGGATCAAAACCATAATGACCTATAATATGTCTACAATGCTCATACCAAATTTCACACTCATACAATCAATAACCAGAATTTCACAAAGCAAATGGTAACATGTGTCACAAACAATCAACAAAATGACCAAACAGAGGGAAAAATTCCAATCAAATCGGAAAAGCCATCAATAAATCCAGAAAAATTCACATGTCATCTCAACATACATATGCTCATACATGCAAAACATTGGCTCAATTCAATGTCCCTAAGCAAGGCAAATAAAATCGTGAAATTCATCAAGCTTGGTGTGACACAAATTGTCACACCTCTATTCAAAAATTCATATCTCATCATCCAGGTATCCAAAAACTACAAACTACACATCAAAATCACCATCAAAGTGTCCAGAATATGCACAAAACATTTCATCCATTTCTTTGAAAGCATCACCATTTTATGAAAGATATGGCTAAGCATGTACAAATGGGACACTACCAAGCAAACCCTAGGCACTTTAATTTTTTACACGTGCACAAAAATCACAAAAATCATGATTAAATTCTACACATCACAAGGAGCATTATGAAAAAACCTCACAAAATTTGGATAAAAAATGAACTAGTTATGGATTTTACAAGATCATGTATCAAAATGAAATTAAAAATGAAAAAGAAAATGAAATGAATTAAAATAATATACAACAATGGCACAAGCGTAATTTTTAAAAGCCAGACCAAAACGGCGTCGTGTGCATTTATTCGCTGGCGCTTCCTCATTGGCTTGGAGGCGCGGGAAACAACTATTTGAATCCAGGCCAGGGAATTTTGGATCAAAACGCGTTCATAACATGTTCTTGGACAAGAACAAACTCAGATTTTTCCAGAAACGCACTTGAAAAATTCTCACCAAAACGCACAAACTATACATCCACGTGTTCGTCTTTCAACATAGATCAAAGATATGGAAAGCATTTATCCTAACTCTAAGCATAGCAACGGGATCGATCGAAAGAAAATTCACATCCAAACATTCAAATCAATATATCTCTCTCTACACTCAACCAAACGGAAAACCACAAGCATCATGTTAACCTACATTGAAAGATCTTTAAAACGCATATCGTAATTCATGCAATGGTGAAATTCGAAAAATCACCTTGTGGAGATTGCAGATCTTAATCTTGATGTTTCTGGCTCCAATTATGCAAAACAGATGTAGTTTGTTGATGAGGAAGGTGAATGGAGAAGCTAGCTTAGCTCGATGATGCTCCAGATGCTTGAATCATGAAGTTGCCATTGTTGTGCAAGCTTTCCAACAGTCCAATTCTCGAAGCTTCGCCACGGTTTTGATGAAAACAGTCCTTCAATGAGGTTTATGGAGAGTGAATCCAACAAGAATCATCCAAATTGATGAAGAATTGGTGAAGAAATGTTGAAAAATGTGTGTAGATTTTGGAGAATTTGAGAGAATTTGATGAAAAAGTTTGTTGCAATCTTGGAGAATGTGATTGTGATCACCAATTCTGTTATAATTAAGGTTATATACCAAGCTTAATCCACCTTGCTAATCACAATTAGCAAAAATCAAGTGATTAGTGAAAATGTGATTTTAAGTGAATGTCCAAAAATGACCTTTGTGAATTGGCAATGTAACAGTAAGATAACAGCTCACACAAGTCATATTTGGCATTTGGAGTGTGTTGGAAGTGTTTTCATATGCATTCGCCTTGTATTTCTCAATTTCACTATCTCACACCAAAAATTCAAAAGAATCCACTTAAAAAATGACTTTTTGCCTTGACCATTTTCGATGAATTTTGATTATGCATCATGAAAGTACATGTGAAATGGGGTTTGCTCAAAGAAAGATCATCCATTTTGGCCATTCCATGTGAAAGTTATGCCACTTTGATTTTAGGCATTTTTGGAAAATGATTGGACCATAACTTGTCAACCATGCATGAGAATTTCAAGTTCTTGGACTTTTTTGAAAGGTGAGAGCAAGATCTACAACTTTCATGTTGAACAAAATTTGATTTGAAGCATTTTTGGACATGTAATTTTGTGGAGAAAAACTTTCCATTTTTGGAAACTTTCATTACAAGTCACTTTCTATTTTTGGCAACTTTTTGTCTGACTTTATTTTCTTCATTCTTGATGATTGAAATGCCAAATGAAACTTGTTTAGACATGAATGAAGTGTATCCAACTCTCTCCCACCTCCAAATCCATAAAATCAAGCACAGTTGACCACAGTTGACTTTTCTGAATGATAGATGAATTTGGCTATGCACTGATCAAGCTGAGCCCCAAACTCCTGATGAAATGGCTCAAGGATGAAACCCTAGCTTCCATAAGCTCAATACAATCACATGATGATCCCCATATCCATTGTAGACCCCATCTCCTTGCCATGCCCCGATTGGCCCAATGCAGCTGATTCAACTGACTAGGGTTGACCAGTGGTCAAAACCCTAATCTCAAGGCATCTGTTCATGAACTTGACTCTTCTGGATGATAACAAGACCATGATGATGATGATGTATCATTTCAACCAAGATCAAGACCAATCTCCTTGAGAATCAAAACCCTAATTTGTACCACACATCCTCAGATGATTAATGATCAGTCCAATGAAACCCTAGGCTTGCATCTCCACCTCTTATCTTCTGACCTAGACCTAGGAGAATGATTTGCACAATGTAACCACATGATATGCAATATGCAATGCCTAATGACCTAAAAAGTGTTATGCAATATGTTAAGCTAGTCCCAAGAGAGGAGGGCAAATTTTGAGGTGTTACACAAAGTCTAACCACGATCATCGAAGCAAGTGTAGCAAGAGCATCTGCCATCCGGTTCTCAGCTCGAGGAATATGATGGAAGTTAACTTCAGTAAAGAACGTTGAAATCCTCCTCGCATAATCTCTATATGAGATGAGGCCAGGCTAATTCATTTCCCATTCACCTTTAATCTGATTAACAACAAGGGTCGAATCACCATAAACATCAAGATGTTTGATCCTAAGATCAATACATCCTTTCAATCCCATAATACAGGCCTCATACTCAGCCATATTATTCGTGCATTTGAAAGTTAGCCTTGCAATAAAAGGAAGATGTATGCCCTGAGGAGTAATAATCACTGCTCCAATACCATTTCCATATTGATTTACAGCGCCATCAAACACCATGCTCCATCTGGAACCAGGTTCTGGCCCTTCATCGAGTGTAGGCTCATCACAATCTTTCATTTTCAAATACAGAATTTCCTTATCTGGGAAGTCATACTGAACAGACTGATAAACCTCAATTGGTTGATGTGCCAAGTGGTCAGCCAAGATACTATCTTTAATAGCTTTCTGAGCTCGATACTCAATATCATACTCAAATAACAACATCTGCCAACAGGAAATCCTCCCAGTTAAAGCAGGCTTCTCAAAGATGTACTTGATTGGATCCATTTTGGATATCAACCAAGTCGTATGATTCAACATATACTGGCGTAAGCGCTTAGCATCCCAAGCCAAAGCACAACATGTCTTCTCAAGCATCAAGTATCAAGACTCACAATCAGTGAACTTCTTACTCAGGTAGTAGATAGCATATTCTTTCTTCCCTAATTCATCTTGCTGACCAAGGACACAACCCATAGAGTCTTCAAGAACAGTCAGATACATAATCAACGGTCTCCCTTCCACAGGCGGAGACAGAATCGGAGGCTCAGACAAATACTCTTTAATATTGTCAAAGGCCTTTTGGCAATCCTCGGTCCAATCATGAGACTGATCTTTCCGGAGGAGCTTGAATATCGGTGCACATGTGGCAGTCATGTGGGATATAAATCTGGAAATATAATTCAAGCGGCCAAGAAAACCTCGGACTTGCTTCTCAGTTTTGGGTGCAGGCATCTCTTGTATTGCTTTGACCTTCACAGGATCAACCTCAATACCTCTTTCGAAGACACCAAAAGAATACCCTATGTCAGCCCGGGATTTGTTGTCTTCTAGCTTAATCATTTGCACCAATCTAGCAGTTGCACCACGCTCGATGGCCAACTTCGCATCTTTATAGGACACAAATGAAGAAGTTCGCTTCTTAATAGGCTCAGCAATAGATAAAGCTTGGAACGGAGTTCCAACTTCATCCTCAACATCTATGTAAGAGAAAGAAGACAAATGGCTAACCAGGAGAGCCTTTTCTCCCCCTATCACCACCAGCTTCTTATTTTTGACAAATTTCAGTTTTTGGTGTAGGGTGGATGTCACGGCGCCTGCCTCGTGAATCCATGGTCTTCCCAAGAGACAGCTATACGATGGGTGAATGTCCATAACCTGGAAGGTAATCTGGAAATCACTTGGTCCAATTTTGACTAGGAGTTCCACCTCTCCAATCACAGTTTTACGGGACCCATCGAAAGCTTTCACTACCACTCCACTCTGCCTCACGGGAGGCCCCTTATATGATAATTTTGCAAGAGTGGACTTTGGCAACACATTCAATGATGACCTAGTGTCCACCATCACATTGGACATGGCATCATCTTTGTAGCTCATAGATATGTGTAATGCCAAGTTGTGGTCTCTTCCCTTCTTAGGAAGATCTGCATCACAAAAACTTAAATTGTTACAAGCGGTGATGTTTGCAACAATACTGTCGAATTGTTCAATCGTGAAGTCATGATCTACACACACCACATCCAACACCTTCTGCAGAGCTTCTCGGTGTGGTTCTGAATTCATCAGCAAGGATAGTACAAAGATTTTGGATGGCGTCTGTAGAAGCTGATCTACCACGTTGTACTCACTTCTCTTGATGAGCCTCAGCATCTCATCACAGTCTCCTTTTGCATTGCCGCTCTGGCCAGCAGAAGCAGGAGTTCTCAACGTAGAGGTAGGTTTAGCAACAAGTTCCGGATTCAGAGTGTTCGCAACATTCCCAACCGGGCGTTCAGCATAATCAGTAGTATCAGTCCTTCGAGCATCAGCTTGAGGTTTCGACGGAGCCAAGAAAAAACGACCGCTACGGGTCAAGCCGCTGACGTCGGCAATATTAACAACAGATGAAGAGGGTAGGGGCACCTCTTTCCCATCCTCTAATGCTACAGCATTATAGCGATAGGGAATCGCTTTCTCGGAAGAATATGGCATAGCGCCAGCTGGCTTAATGATCAAAGCAGGAGAAGCCTTTTGCTTGCTACCATCATACTTGATAATAACAGGATCAGGGATCCGAAATACTGGAGAAATTACATTTACTTCATTTGCATCTTCATCAACATTTCTATTCTAAAGTATCTCAATGACTCCTTCATCCAGCATTTCCTGAACATCTTTGCGCACTTGGCGACATCCCTTTGGTTGAAAGAACAAACTCGGCATCTATCGTGGTCGTGCTCGTAATGACTGTACTCACACAACAATCTATGCATCTCAAGCAGAGATTGTCGAATATGGCTGACATATTTGACTTTGTATTTACCAGGACAGCCCTGGACCATGTTGACAGACTTCCCATGCTCGGGCAATGGGTTCTTCTTTACATTAAGACCTACGTCCTCGAAACACAGAATACCACATCTCACAAGGTCTTGAACCTTGGTCTTCAGCGGGTAACAGTTTTCCACGTCATGTACGGGAGCACCGAAATGATAAACACAGTGTAATTCGGGCTTATACCACCATTGGGGGTTGGTCGGTATAGCTGGTGGGTCTCGTGGAGTAATCAACTTCCTCTTTATTAAAGAGGGATATAATTCTGCATATGTCATGGGAATAGGATCGAAGGTGACCCTCTTCCTCTCGTAGCTTGTACCGGCTTGATTACTGTTTCGAGGCTGGTAGGCCTGTTGTTGAGGATGGTGCTGTTGTTATTGATATTGCAGATGTGATTGTTGCTGATTATTGTTGTGATGCTGATATTGTTGATTATCTCTGAAAAAAGGTGCTATGTGAGCCACCTGGTGCTGGTTACCGGCAGGACGCGCGGGCTTCCTCCTTACAGAGGGTCTTCTTGGTTTAACATGGGAGGTCACAGCATGTGCCTCACCATCTTTCTTCTTTCCAAACGTCCCATACTGTTTGGCAGAAGAGCCTTCTTCTCTGGTCAGGCGCCCCTCCCTGACTCCCTCTTCCAAACGCATCCCCATATTCACCATTTCGCTGAAGTCAGAAGGAGCGCCGCCAATCATCCGCTCGTAATGAAAAGAACTCAAGGTCTTCAGAAAGATCTTGGTCATTTCTTTCTCCTCCAGCGGGGGCACAGTCTGTGCTGCTACCTCTCGCGACCTCTGGGATTATTCTTTGAAAGTTTCCTTGTCCTTCTGGGACATAGCTCTCAACTGATCCCTATCGGGAGCCATATCCATGTTGTATTTGTATTGCTTGACGAAGGTCTCGCCAGGTTCGTTGAAGGATCAGATGTTCGCACTGTCCAAACCCATATACCAACATAGGGCAGCACCGGACAAACTGTCCTGGAAGTAGTGAATGAGAAGTTGGCCGTTGTCGGTCTGAGTCGACATCTTCCTGTAGTACATGACCAGGTGGATGAGAGGGTAAGTATTTCCCTTGTACTTTTCAAAGTCAGGGACCTTAAATTTTACAGGGATCTTAACATTCGGAACCAGGCAAAGTTCAGCAGCAGACTTGCCAAAAAGATCCTTTCCTCGAAGAGTTTTCAATTCCTTGCGAAGCTCAAGAAATTGATCATTCATAGCATCCATTTTTCATAGACATCTGGGCCCTCGGACGGCTCAGAATGATAGATGGTGTCGTCTACTCTAGGCATAGTATGCACGACAGGAGGAGGAACAGCAAGGACTGGGCTAGATGCCGGCAGAGAAGCAAAAGTGGGTGCAGGACCCTTAGGCATGAAATTAGGAGGCATCCCCCATGGAAATCCGGCTGGCATGGCTGTTGGAGCAAAGTGTGCGCTGGCCGCAGGCACAGTTGAAGAGACAATCTCAGAGATGATTGTCCTCTGGGGAGGAGTTGAAGGTGTCGGAGACGACTGGCTCTGGGCAGCCATGAATGACTCCATCAGGGCAGTCAATCTGGCTACTTCCTCCTTAAGCTCACGGTTCTCTTGTTCCAAAGGATCCATCAATCTTGAAATGTTGGCTCGGGTGTAGTACCGATGAGTCAACTTGTCTTCAAAATAAATGAAGAACACAGAGTTAGACCATAAAACAAGAAGCCTGGAGCAAAACCTGCTGATGCACATGATGCATGCAATGCATATGATTTATTTTTTATATCAGAGGAACTTTAGAGTCCTATTTGCAAATATTGGAAGTATTAATCATTTATCACATATGGAAATATCTCATCAAATAATATTTGGAAAATATTTTTACACCAAAGAAGTACAGTCTTGGTAACCAAATACAATACAAGAGAGAAGGAAAATGAACATCCTATGGAACCCTAGAAGCAATCATCTAAAGCTCTGGAGACTGGAAGATAAGCTACATGAAGCCTCTTCACCTCCCTCTCATAGGCTGCCTCCATGTCTGCCTTCTCTTTGGCGAGTCGAACATACTTCCTTTTCCAAAACTTGGAAGACTGAGGAAGTAGAGAAGTCCATGCATCATCAGGATCATCAATAACCTGGTGCTCGAGGAACCCTATCAAATCATCCTTCTCCTTGATCTGCTGAAGCAACTCCTTTCGTTCACGGATCCAAGCACGCGAACGGTCTTCGTCTTTCAACTCCTCTACTCCTTGGTCAGGGAGGGTTGAAGGCCCAGCCATAACCAACAGTGTAGGTCTTAGATACTCGTAAGGCATGAGGTACTCGGAAGCTCTCCTCCTAACCCAAGAAGTATAAGGCTCCAAAGCGATACAGTTCTTCGGACCTAGCTCCTTCCTTCCTTTCCTATGGATCTTGCGCCAAGCGCGGACCATCCTGCCCTTCAAGCCTTGGGGATCTTTACCCTCCTGAAAGAACACTCCCTCTAACAGAATGTTATTGGGTTTATCCTTCAAGGGGAACCCAAGCTGACGACGTGCCAAAATAGGATTGTAGTTAATTCCACCACATGTACCAAAAAGAGGCACATTGGAGAATTCACCACAAGAGTCAATGATCTACACACCATCATATACACGGTTGTACCAAAAGATATCATCATTAGTGAGAGACATAAGCCTCGTGGACCACCGTAGACATCTTTTGTTCTCCTTTAAGGCGACCGTTTGTGGCAAGTGCGAAATAAACCACTTGAACAACAGAGGCAAACAACAACCAATGGTACCACCACCCTTTGCATTCCTCATATGCAAAGAAAAATAAGTGTCACCCAACAGAGTCGGAACGGGATTAAGAGTAGAGAAAATCCTAATAGAGTTCACGTCCACAAACTTGTCGATGTTGGGGAACAAAACTAGCCCATAGATGAGAAGTACAAATATGGATTCAAAGGCGTCCTCACTCATGGCCTTCCCATACATAGTAGCTTGAGCAATGAGGAACTCAGAAGGGAGACCTTGAATTCCACCTTTGGCATTCATATGAGCCCCAACCACAGATTCATCTATATGCAACATATCAGCTATCTCTTGAGAAGTAGGAATACTCTCTAAGCCATTGAACGGCAACTGGTCTAGGATAGGTATACCCACAAGGTAGGCATACTCCTCAAGCGTAGGCAAAAGCTGAAAATCCAGAAATGTGAAGCAACGGTACAAGGGATCATAAAACTGCACCAATACACTCATCAATCCTTCGTCCACCTGAGTAGTCAGAACAGATAGAAGCTTCCCAAAACGAGCCTTAAAACCCAAGGGATCTAGTACATAGGATGTCAAAATCCTTAGCTCTTTCAAATCGGGTTGTCTGAAACTGTACTTCTTTGTATTCCTTCTTTGTCTTTCCATGTCTGAAAATTTGCAAATAGACCTCTTAAGTTCCTTGAAAATTTTCTTATTATTGATGATATGAATGCAAATGGGTGCATGGATGCATGAATGCAACAATCACACTCAAGGATCAAGCAAAGCACCCCAAACAAAGGTCATGGGATGGATTATGTTATCCTTAATATCAATCATCCATTTTGGTGGATTATGGTTTACACCTTATCAACACCCAAGTTCCATTGATATTAAGGATACAAGAACGGATCAACCATGAATCAAGGGTTTGTTGCAAGTCACGAGCATGGAGTCTCGGTTAAAAACCACCCAAAGGGAGTGTACTAGGGTTTAAACCTGCCAAACATGTTATACAAGAGGTTCCCATAGTCATCATCCCATCTTTCGGATATTATCGGAGAAACGACTACTCGTATTCCAAAAATATCCTCAAGAGAGACTCCTATGAGTGTAGTATCGCGTAACAATCGTATCAAAGTTTACACTTGAACGACTTTCGCACTACATCCTAAGAATAGGCCAAGATGGGCTTGGTAAACTAAGGTCCTTGGCTTCTAAGGTCTATACTGGAAAGAGTAATGTCTAACCACAACTACTTGTGTGACATTATTGATCCCAACATGACCTCCACCAAGTGAATGGGCTTGCAAGTCAACTTGCTAAGGAATAACTCCACACAAGTCAACAAGACTATGCCATTCTCCTATCCTAAGTGCACTCGAGTTCGGGTATAGAACTCATCTCACAAAGATCACCAAGCATACAAGGAATTAATATTCAAGCAATTCACTCATTACATATAATACAGTAATCTCAAATTGCACAAAAATATGTCACAAAACAATATACACAACAATACAATAAATATGAAGAGTAGGCAAAACCCACTTGGCAAAAAGTGTCCCCAGCAGAGTCGCCACTTTTCTGTAGCGGGGTATTCGTTACCATTAGAGATATTGACTAAATCCAAGGTAAATCATACAAGTCGAGTCGCCACCACACTTCTATTTATCCAAAGGAATGGTTAGAAAGCGAACAAAAACCTAAAAGTTTTATCGAATCAAAAACTAGTAAAAATGTCAGAGATCGGGGTAAGGGGGTTGGTTATGCAATGGGAAGGTTTTAAGCACCCAAAACATCCTAGGTACTCCTAGGCAGCCCATTTCATACTTGTTGTATGGTTGGTATTTTGTGAAATTTTGTTTGTGCAAACATGATTGAAGGGATGGGAAGATAATATACAAGTTATTTACATTTTGTGATTGGATGGATAAACCCATTGCCTACGTACCATCTTAAAAAAGATTATGATCAAAACCTCGTAGTTCGGGGTAAAAATCTCAAAACAAGTTGGTGAATTGATTGGTCCAAAAGCCTTAAGGTCTTTTGTTATCCAAGGGAGAAAACTCAACCTAAAACCACAAATCCACCATGTGAGGATAGCTTCAACATGCTAGTGAGGGGTTAACCCTATAATAAGCATGGAAGACTCATTGTCCATCACTAAGGATATAGGTGAGTATTATATCTACCTCAAGGATAACTCAAACCTAATAACTAAAGGTTATGAAAAAGTTTTAATTAAGAAAGTGGCCAATGAAACCACAAAAAGAGTATTTGAATGAGTGGTATTTACCAATGAGAAGTACTTACAAAGTATGGTCAAAGTTGATATAAAAGTTCAACTCAAAATAAGTGTTATGAAAATGGAGTTTGAAAATCAAAAGCATAAGGCTTAGGTTAGAGTGGAGGGAAGAAGAAGAATGGCTAAAGTCTTAATCATACAAGAGGTAAGGGATAAGAAACAAGACCAAAAATGGAGTGCCTCTCTTGAGATCATATTGATGATCCAAGTAGCTCCCATCCTTTGGAATATGCAAGCAACATAATAATAAGCTCAAGCAATCAACATAATCAAACAAGCTCCTTAGAAGATCCCCAATGGCTCTTGTATCTTTCACTTTTGGATGAACATGGCAATGGTTCTTCAATTTGATCTCTCATAGGATTCCCTAGCACAACAGCACACACATCAAAGAGTTTTATGAAGCAAATCAAGAATGGAAAAGAGTGAATTTAGAGGTTGGGTCCTTCTAATCCATCTTCAACATTAAGGTCCTTTTACTCCAATTTGCATAGGGAATGTCCTAGAAACTAAGTCCATTTGTCCATTTCTTTGCATTTGGTCCACAATAATCAAAACAAAACACAAGCACAATAATATATACACAATTATGTGCTCAAGTGAGCAAAATGCAAATTGCATTAACATAAACATGTGCTCAAGTGAGCAAAGGGGGAAAAGCAAATGAATAATATGTACAAGAATAGTAAATTGCATAAATGTAAAGAGCAAGAAGTAAATGTTAATGGTTAATGGTTAATGTTAGTAGTTAGTATGCCATAAGGCATATTTAGCGCTATGTTAAGCAATCGTAATTGGACTTATGTAGAAGTCACAACTATTTGAGGCCGGTCAATAATAATGTAGGCAACAACATAAGTTAGAGGTCTTGATTAGTGAATCAAACTCCAACAACTTGCCATGCCAAAAAGAAGATGAGAAATGATCTTGTATTGATTTAGGTCCTTTGCATGATTTAGGAAGCAATCTATCCTTAATGCAAAGTCATTCACTTGATCATTGATCAAGATGAATTAGATTTGAATCAAGGAAGATTAAACCTCCCTAATCAATGCTAACCACCAATCTTTAACTCATTGATCAAAAAAGAAAAAGAAGTAGAAGAAGAAGAAGATGAAGAATTAAAGTGCATTAAATGAAATGGAATGAAATAATCAACAAGCTATGACCAAATATATAGAAGATCAAGGTCAAACAATAGAAAACAGGAGCAAAATGAAGATTAGAAGTCAAGAAATAAATAAAATCTTTTTGGCATTTTTAATATTTAAAATAAAACTTGAATTAAAATAATAAAGAAAGGTCAAACATCAAATTCACTTCAAATCAACTTTGAAAAGTCCAAATCAATTATCCCAAGTTCAACAAGGTCAAACAAAGTTTGACAAAAAATTTCAGCATTTTTAAAAGTCAGAAACTATTTTAAATCAATTAAAAATGCATAAAATCAACCTAATTGAACTAAAATCTCAAATAAATCTCAAATCAATTAATAAATTGATGAGAATATTTTTCATAGATCTATCATCATTCAAAGAGGTTGAGAAAATATTTTTGTATTTTTTGAATATCAAAAACTATTTAAAATGAATTAAAAATAACCAGAAAAGATAAAATTACTAAAAAATAGCAAATGATAAAATAAAAAATATTAAAAATTATTTTTAGAAACTAGAAATGAAAAGAAAAATAATGCAATTGGTCCCCAAAATTTTGGACCAATAATGAGAGAGATATGAATTTTAGAAAATGAAATGGAATAAAAAAATAGAATGGAAATTAAAATCAGAATTTAAAAATAAGGAAAAACATGAGGCGTTGGATCAGGCTCATTAATTGAGTTGGCACATCAAACGTTCCTTAAGCGCGCGTCCACCAAAGTCCAGGGTCAACTGAATAACACAAATATTAAAAGAAAGTCATAACATCCAATGGATCTGATTAGATCTGGAAGCATGATCCAACGGTCACGACTTAATCTGGAAAACGGACGGTGGCCAGCGCCACCGTCTTCTCCGGCTAGCTCCGATGAAGGTTCAAATTTGCAGAGGATCAAAAGTTAACCAAAATGCACGATCCAGGTACCAAATGAAAGGTGGAGTGATGTACATCACTCCTGTGCCAACCAAATTCACTCTAGATTCCTATTGAGAGAGAAATCAGAGGTTGAATTTTATGGTGTTCAACTGAACTTGCTTGATTTCAAAAATTAGAGACACAATAATGTTGCCTCTATGCATAGGACTTCAGATCACACAAAATCAAGGCAAATGGAACAATATATGAGCTGGTTCGAAGCAAAATGCAGTTGAGGAAAACCTTTGAATTGTGATGAATTGAGTCAAGATCCTTGGATTCTTTTGCAAACAGAAAGCTCTATGGATCAAATTGAGAAGGTTTAGGAACTTTAGATCTTAAGAAAACAGTTGAGGAAACTGAGTTCTAGATCTGAAATTTTGAGAGAAAAGAGAGAGAGTTCCTTTGGTGTGGGTGTGGATTCAATTCAGCAGAGGCTCAGGCGCCTTCAGGTTGAAGAAATGAGAGGCTAAGCACTCCTATATATAGCAAATGGCAAGGTGGGAGGATGAACAAAGCATTGCATGGGAGAAGAGGGCCTCCATGCATGGGCCTGTACAGGCGCATGGAGGGCCCAATTTTGATTGGAATGGCAAGCTTATATCATAATTAGATGGAATGGACGTGCAAATATGATGTAATCAGCTCATGCAATGTGTTTGAAATGAATTTCACAAAATGCACTATAATGTTCAAGCCTTCGAAAATACGATGTCCAAACTTGAAATGCTACCTCATGAGTAATGGTTGGAAAGCTTGTCGCATAAGGAACAAATATCATATTGATCAAAACTCCATTTTGGCCTTGGAAATTAATGAAAATTGAGCTTGAAGTGTAAGGTGCAAAATATGCATATGTGAAATTTCCAAAATTGGCCAATGTTCAAGCCCTTCTGTTTGTATGATGCAAGCTCCAAATTACAAAATCTTCAACATGAAAGTTGTAGATCTTTTCAAGGAAATCAATTTGGACTTAAATTTTGAATCATTTGCATTTTTAATGAAGAAGTTATGGGCACTTGAAGTTGGACTTTTTCACATTTCAATGCATTTGATCCAAAGTGACCTATAATGTTTTGCATTATCACATGTACTTATTTTGAGATTTTTCAATTTTGCTCAACATAACATTTGAAGTAGACACATTAAGCTTTCCAATGCACTAAGTCTCACCTCAAAATCATGAAAAATGAAAGAGTTATGCTCTTGGGAAATTGACCCAAAATTAGGGTTTCAGTCAAAATGACCTATACTGTATTGGAATGGATGTTGACCTTACAAGCTTCAAATGAATTGTTCATATTGTCCTTAAGAACATTTTTTCTCTTGGGGTCATCTCCATTTGACCAACACATAAAAAGTTAGGTCTCAGTGCATTTCAAAATAGTCAGATGAATTTACTGATCAACCTCTCGAGTCCAAAACTCGTATCTTGATGAATTGATGACTGAGGACACTCAAGTAAGTTGAGATATGCATGAAATGATGAATTAAAGAAGTTCCCTTGATGGTATTTGACCATGGGCTGAGGTTGCTTCATGAGCAAGGCACAGCTGATGAACAGATGAATAAGGGTTTCCTTGGGAAACAAGCCTCAAACCCCTTGACTTGCTTTGATCAAAATGATGAATTGAGATGCTTGGGAGACACATTTGATGGATGAGATCTTTGGGAACCATTTCCATGCTTGCTTACATCTTCTCTTGGCCATATCAATGCACAAAGGATCTCCTAGAAGCTTTGGATCTTGTGACTGCTCAAGCTACAAACAAAAGATGTTAGTGACATATTTTTGTGCTTTTGGTTAGTAGATAAAAAGACAAAAGCAATGATATACAATTCAAGCATGCTTGGTGATCTCAAACCACTCACAAGAGGTCCCACCCAAAGGCAAAGGGAACCAAGATGCTTATGATCCTTGAGGCTATGCAGATGCAATGTTATAATGCCATGAGGGATCTTAGGGTCAAAATTAGGGTCTTACATATGGTTGCAGTTGAGCCATCAACTCTCTCTAACCAAGATGTAGAGGAGTTGGAAGACCCGCTCTCCAAGATGAAGCAAGAGAAGGATATGTGGGAAGATCGTTTCTGTGCTTTGAGCAAAAAGCATGAAAAGTTGCAGTTCGAGTCTAAGGAAAAAGATGCACTTATTGAGCTACTTGAAGATCGAGTGACAAAGAGACCGAGAGAGCCAGAGATTTCATCTTCCAGTATGCCTTAGCCTTCTGTTGCTTGGAAGAAGATTGTTGATCAACTTGTCCTCGAGAAGGCTCAGATGAAGGCTTCTTTTGAGACCGAGATTCGACGCATTCGAAGGAAGTACGCACCTTCAGCTAGGTCTTCTGACATTGTTGTTAAGGATCCTTAGGATGACTAGTCTCCTTTTCTCTTGTACTTTTTATTTGGTTTCTGAAATTGTACTTAGTGTAATCCTTCCAATTATATAAATGAAAAGAGATTTTTGGTCATATAAAAATTATTGCAATTGTTGATATATATATTTGCAAATGGTTTAGTAAGTTCCTTGAAAAACAAAAATAAATGAACAAATATTGTATTTCATGCATCATTTGCATAAACAGGTTTCTCTTTCGCCAGATGTCTCATTGGTGTTTCTTTTGTGCTTTAGCCAAGTTGACTCATCGGTAGAATACCCGCGCCAATCATCTCAAAATTATGGAGCCTCTAGAGCAAGAGAACAAAGAGCTGAAGGACAAGATTGTCCGCCTGACTACCATGATGGAGTCAGTTCTTGCTTCTCAAAGCCAAGCTTCTCCAACGCCTGCAACTCCTCCTCCTCCTCCTCAGAGGACTGTTATTTCAGAGGTGGCTACCTCTACCATGCCTGCTGCTACCGCTTATTTTGTACCCACTATGCCAGTCGGATTCCCGTGGGGAATGCCGTTCAACTTTATGCCTGAAGGCTCTGCGCCTACATTTGCTTCCATGCCGACATCTAGCCCGATCATGTCTGTGTCATCTCCCGTTATGCACACCTTACCTCGTGTAGAGGACACCATTTATCACTACGAGCCTTCTGAGGGTCTGGATGTTTACGAGAAAATGGACAAAATGAAAGATCAGTTTCTTGAGTTGCGCAAGGAATTGAAGACGCTAAGGGGTAAGGACTTGTTTGGAAAGAGTGATATTGAGTTGTCTTTAGTGCCTAACGTCAAGATCCCAGTGAAGTTCAAAGTGCCTGACTTTGAAAAGTATAAAGGAAACACTTGTCCACTCAGTCATCTAGTGATGGATGCTCACAAGATGTCTACTAAGACCGACAATGATCAACTGTTGATTCACACCTTCAAGATAGTTTGACTGGTGCTGCACTTCGTTGGTATATGGGATTAGACAGTGCAAGCATTCGTACTTTCAATGACTTGGGAGCGGCTTTTGTCAAGCAATATAAGTATAATATGGATATGGCGCCTGATAGAGACCAGCTGAGGTCTATGTCTCAGAAGGATAAGGAGACGTTTAAAGAGTATGCACAGAGATGGAGGGAATTGGTTGCCCAGATCACTCCTCTTTTGGAGGAAAAAGATATGACAAAGATCTTTCTGAAAACTCTGAGTTCATTTTACTATGAACGAATGACTGCTAGTTCCCCCAGTGACTTTACCGAAATGGTAAACATGGGGATGAGGCTTGAGGAAGGAGTCCGAGAGGGACGTTTGTCGAAAGATGAAGCATCCTCGAGTAAGAGGTATGGTAGCAATTTTGGGAAGAAAAAGGACAATGAAGCAAATGCAATAAGTAGTGGGAGGCAGAGGAGGCCTCAGATCAGGAGGAATCAACCATCCCGTCAACATCATCATCAAGTATCTTCAGTTATCCCTATATTTTCTAATCAACAATCAACACTAGTTCAACAACAACAATGACAACAACAACAACAACCGCAACAACAAACAAACACCTACAACAACAACAATACCAACAACAATCATTATCAACAAAACTTTGAGAGGAAGAAGGTCTCTTTCGACCCGATTCCTATGTCTTATGCAGAACTGTACCCGTCTTTGGTTCTCAAGAACCTAGTCCAACTAAGAAACCCACCGCAAATTCCGGTACCACTTACGTGGTGGTATAAGCCTGAGCTCTGTTGTGCTTTTCATCAAGGAGCACCCGGACATGATATAGAGAACTGTTATCCGCTTAAGTATGAGGTTCAAAAGTTGATGAAGAGTATAATGGTGTCCTTTGAGGACCGTGCACCGAACGTGAAAGAAAATCCATTGCCCGCTCATGGGAACTCTTCTGTGAATATGGTGGATGGTTGCCCTGGCGAGTTTAAGGTTTTTGATATGCGCTTCATCCGGAGGTCCTTGGTGCAGATGCATAAGGACATTTGTTTGGTGAGTGATTGTGAGCATGACCATGATGGTTGTGATGTTTGCAGTATTAATTCAAGGGGTTGCGAAATTGTGAAAAGGGACATCCAACGATTGATGGATGAATGCATGATTCAAATTGTTCAAACTCGTCATGTAGATGACGATGTAAATGTCATAGTGCCCATTTTTAAGCAGCTAGAGAGATTGGTAATTCAGTTCGACAACATCAACAGTAACAATGTCAGCAACAGATCACTATCGTCGTTGGTTATACGGTTAGCGGGCCTAATCCCATATTCATATGATAAAGTTGTTGATGCTACCAAGGTGGTCTCGTTGCTTACGACTATCTCTGTGGTGAGCATTGTTGATGCTACCAAGGTGACCCGCAGTGGTCGAGTGTTTAGGTCGGTGTTCCCAAAGGATAAGGAAGAATCAATTGTTGGAAAGAAGGAGAAGTGCCTATTGTAGATCCAGTTGGTGCTTTAAAGGGTATGTCTGGTGAATCTAGCGATTTGAAGGCTAACGATGATGATGAAGTACTTCGGTTAATCAAAAGGAGTAAGTTTAATGTGGTGGAGCAGCTGCTCCAAACCCCCTCAAAAATCTCAGTGTTGTCTCTGCTCATGAATTCTGAAGCACATAGAGAAGCACTACAAAGAGTTATGGAACAAGATTTTGTAGAACATGATGTTACAGTGGATCAATTCGATCATATCGTGGCTAACATCACTTCTTGCAATAATCTTAGCTTCTGTGATGAAGACGTTGTTGGTTAGCCACTTGTCATCTTTCTCTTATGTTGAAGTTGAGGATGAGGTCGGAACTCCATTCCAGGCCTTATATATTGCTGCTGAAAAAAGAGTTAGGGCACCTATGTCCTCATTGAAAGATGCCAAGAAGATTGTATAAGAAGGCAATGTTGATCAGTGGGGGCGCATGGTAGAGGTCTCCGACAACAAAGGCAGAACCGGTTTGGGGTTCCAGAAAGGTTCATCAACTGCAAATACTGAAGATATGCAACTTAGCTTCCGTAGAGGAGGGTTCATTCATGGCAATGAACAAGACTTAGTTGTTGTGCTAGAAGATGATGAAGAGGAAGACTGCACCAATTTTGTGACGCATGGAAAGGCTTGCAACAATTGTACTGATGTTGATATTCCTGTTATTTTGCATAGATATAAGTAATTGCTTTTATATGTTTTTAAAATCCTTCTCCTATGCCTAAGGGAGAAGAGAACATTGTTTGGGCATTTTCAAATTGATCAGTAATAAAATTAATAATATTCATCCACATCTATGATGTTTGTTTTACTTTTTGCTTTATTCTGAAAATGGTAATCACAACAAACATAAATAAACAATATAATTGTCCATTTGCATAATATTTGGTCACAAATCCACTTCTCTAAAATCAAAATATCAAATCATTATGCAGGTTGGTTCCTAACCCCATTGAATACAATCATCTTTCTCCTTCTCCAAATTTTGAATTCCCTGTGTTTGAAGCCGAGGAGGAAAGTGATGTAGAAGTGAGTGATGAATTATCTCGTCTTCTTCAGTAAGATGAAAAGACCATTTAGTCGTTCAAAGAACAGATTGAGTTAGTCAACTTGGGTTCCGAGGATGATATGAAGGAAGTCAAGATTGGGTCTCACCTGTGTCCAGATGTCAAGAAGGGGTTGATTGATCTTCTTCGAGAATATTCATATGTATTTTCTTGGTCCTATCAAGACATGCCTGGTTTGGATTCTGAGATTATGGAGCATAGATTGTCATTGAAGCCAGAATGCCCGCCAGTCAAACAGAAATTGAGAAGAACGCAGCCTGATATGGCTGTGAAGATCAAAGAGGAAGTGCAAAAGTAGATTGATGCGGTTTCCTTGTAACCGCCGAGTATCCGTAATGCGTAGCCAGTATTGTGCCTGTGCCGAAGAAAGATGGGAAAGTTCGTATGTGCGTTGATTATAGAGATTTGAATAAAGCCAGTCCGAAAGATGATTTCCCTCTGCCACACATTGATATGTTGGTAGACAATACTGCTAAATTCAAAGTCTTTTCGTTTATGGATGGATTTTCCGGATATAATTAAATCAAGATGGCACCCGAAGATATGGAGAAAACCACATTCATTAAACCTTGTGGAATATTCTGTTATAGAGTGATGCCTTTCGGTTTCAAGAATGCTGGTGCAACTTACCAAAGAGAAATGATTACTCTTTTTCATGATATGATGCATAAAGATATTGAAGTATATGACAATGACATGATTGCTAAATAAATTGATAAAGAGGAACATGTTGAGCATTTGTTGAAGCTTTTCCAGCGTTTGAGGAAATATAAACTCCACTTGAATCCTAATAAGTGTATTTTTGGTGTTCGTTCTGGTAAGTTGTTGGGCTTTATTGTCAGCGAGAAGGGTATTGAAGTTGATCCTACCAAGGTCAAAGCAATACGAGAGATGCCTGCGCCCAAAACTAAGAAGCAAGTCAAAGGTTTTCTCGCCCGCTTGAATTATATCCCCAGATTCATTTCCCACATGACTGCCACATGTGCGCCTATATTCAAGCTTCTTCGGAAAGACCAGTCTTGCGATTGGACCGAAGACTACCAAAAAGCTTTTGAGAGTATCACAGAATATTTTCTCGAGCCTCCAATTTTGTCTCCACCTGTTAAAGGAAGGTCGTCGATCATGTATTTGACTGTGCTTGAAGACAGTATGGGTTGTGTTCTAGGTCAGCAAGATGAGATTGGAAAGAAAGAATTTGCAATTTACTACCTCAGTAAGAAGTTCACCGAATGTAAGACTCGGTATTCTATGCTTGAGAAGACTTGTTGTGCATTGGCTTGGGCTTCTAAGCGTCTGCGTCAGTATACGTTGAATCATACCACTTGGTTGATATCCAAAATGGATCCGATCAAGTATATATTTGAGAAGCCTGCTTTAACTGGGAGGATTGCCCGTTGGCAGATGTTGTTATCAGAGTATGACATCGAACACCGATCTCAGAAAGCAATTAAAGGTAGTATCTTGGCTGACCATTTGGCTCACCAACCAATTGAAGATTACCAGTCAGTGCAGTATGACTTTCCTGATGAACAGATTTTGTACTTGAAAATGAAAGATTGTGATTACCATTGCTGGAAGAAGGCCCAAAACCTGGTTCCCATTGGGGCATGGTATTTGATGGAGTTGTTAATCAATATGGAAATGGTATTGGGGTAGTTATCATTACTCCTCAAGGAACGCATCTACCATTTACAACTAAATTGACTTTCAAGTGTACGAATAACATGGCATAATATGAAGCTTGCATTATGGGGCTTGAAGAGGCCACGAATCTCAAAATCAAGTATTTCAATGTCTTTGGAGATTCAACTTTGGTTGTGAATCAGATTAAAGGTGAATGGGAGACAAATCAACCCGGTTTAATACCATATAGAAATTATGTGAGGAGGATTTTAACTTTCTTTACAAAGGTTTAATTTCATCATATCCCTCGAGATGAGAACCGGATGGCAGATGCTCTTGCAACGTTGGCGTCAATGATTATGGTGAAGTATTGGAATGAGGTTCCCAATTTGTCTGTGATGCGTCTTGATAAGCCAACTCATGTGTTTTTTGTTGAAGAGATCAAAGACAAGAAGTCGTGGTGTTATGACATCAAATGTTTCCTCCAAAGTCAAATTTACCCGTCTGGGGAATCTATGAAAGATAAGAAGGCTTTGAGATGATTACCCAGTAAATTCTACTTGAATGGTGATATACTGTACAAGAGAAACTTCAACATGGTTCTGCTCAGATGCATGGATAGACACGAAGAAGACTTGTTGATGACTGAAGTGCATGAATGTTCTTTTAGTACTTATTCCAATGGACATGCAATGGAAAAGAAGATGTTGCGAGCATGTTACTATTGGTTGACAATGGAATCTGACTGTTGCAAATTTGTGAAAAAGTGCCACAAGTGTCAAATTTATGCTGATAAGATTCATGTTCCTCTGACACTATTGAATGTTATTTCTTCCCCATGGTCCTTCTCCATGTGGGGAATTGATATGATTGGGATGATTAAGCCCAAAGCTTCAAATGGACATCGTTTCATTTTAGTGGCAATTGACTACTTCACAAAATGGATTGAAGTGGCATCATATGCAAATGTAACCATGCAAGTTATTGTAAGGTTTATCAAGAATCAGATCATATGTTGTTATGGTGTGCCAAGTAAGATCATTACTAACAATGGATCAAACTTGAATAACAATATGGTGGAAGCTCTTTGCAAAGACTTTAAGATTGCACATCATAATTCTTTTCCCTACATACCTAAGATGAATAGGGACGTTGAAGCTGCAAATAAGAACATTAAGAAGATTATTCAGAAGATGGTTGTAACGTATAAGGATTGGCATGAGATGCTCCCATTTGCTTTGCATGGGTATCGCACATCCGTCCGCACTTCAACAGGGGCAACCCCTTTTTCTCTTGTATATGGTATGGAAGCAGTGCTCCCCGTAGAGGTTGATATTCCTTCATTGCGAGTGCTCATGGAAGCCAAGTTGACTGAGGCTAAATGGTGTCAGACTAGGTTTGATCAGCTAAATTTGATTGAAGAGAAGAGATTGACTGCCATGTGTCATGGTCAGTTATATCAGCAGAGAATGAAGAAAGCTTTTGATAAGAAGGTCAGATCTCGTGTGTTCAGAGAAGGTGACCTTGTGCTCAAGAAGATCTTGTCGTTCAAACCAGATTCTAGGGGAAAATGGACTCCTAATTATGAAGGCCCATATGTTGTTAAGAGAGCCTTTTCAGATGGTGCTTTGATTCTTACAACTATGGATGGTGAAGAGTTCACTCGCCCTGTGAACGCAGATGTAGTCAAGAAATACTTCGCCTAAGAAATAAAAGAACAACTCGCTAAGTTGAAAACCCGAAAGGGCAGCTTAGGCAAAAATGAGCGTCTCGGTGGATTGAAACCCGAAAGGGCGATCCAGGAAAAAATTAGAGACATAAAAACAGAAAGAATTTCCCGATAAGTTGAGTACCCCACCTTGGAGCAACTTATGCAAAAATTAGGGATTATGGCAAGTAACTACAGTCTGATGATCGTCCAGTTTCAGAAAGACCTTAGTTGAGCACAAGGGTGACGTTGTTTCATCATCCCAGTAGCGGCCAAGAACACAGTGGACATCAAGAGTTGGTTGAAGGATTAAGGATCATTTGTATTCAATGTAACCCTTTTCCATGTAAATTACCATTTTCAACTTTGTAAAAATCTATGGAGTCTGGTCATTTATAGACTACCATCCCATTAAATAAAGTTGAGCTTTTGTCCAATTGTTTTTACGCTTATTAACTTCAGCCAATAGTTTAAATTTTATGATGATCATTTTGGAAATTTAAAAAAAATAATAATCGAAATCATTTTTTTCTTAAAACATATAAAAACAAGAAATTTCCAAAGTTATTAAAAGGAAGTATCAATAGCAGTTTAAAGAGCAGCAAGTCCTCAAGTGAGAAACATCAGAGGTTCCCTAAGCAGTTAACTCTTCGGGTAGCCCTAGTTGTTTGTGTTGATCCAGTTCCCCTGGAAAGTGTTTCATCCCTAGTGGAGCTTCGGTTCTTTTTTCCAACTGAGTTGGTTGATTCAGTACCTTGCGGCGTGTTATTTACCCGATAGAGTTTTTGTGTCCCCCAACGGAATTTGTGTTTCCTCGGCGGGATTGATCTTCAGCAGAGTAAGATGTTTTCCCCGGTAGATCGCGTTGGTTTCTCCACCAGTCGCCATCCGAATCGCTCCCGGTCAGAGTTTCCCCCTGGTTTCTGAGCAGCTATTTGTGTTTATCTTCTGTTTGGTTGTCTCCCATTTGATGTGGTGTTGAACTAAAATTCCCTACAGGCTCGATAACTTCTCCTCTCCTCAGCAAATCTCTTCCCTCGGCTAGATTTGAGCCTTTGGTTTGTTGATTTCTCTGTTCTCTAGCAGTTGTCTCCCTCTTTTTATGGATTGACTGAGGATTGTACCGATGATTTAAATTCTTTGCTATATATATATATATATATATATATATATATATATATATATATATATATATATACATTCATATAATTTCATAATTGCATATTGGCACCATCATATATGATTGGTTTGTCGATTTGAGATTCCCATGCTCTGTTATGGCGGTACATTATCCCCATACGAGTTCGGTGTCTGTCCTCTCTCATTTGTAGAGTGTCAGCCCCTTAGGAAGAAAGACTTTAACCTTTCTCCTCTTCCCCACTGAGTTGTTTCCTCGTGGATGATTATTACTTCAGTTTCCTTCCCAGTTGATTATCTGGATGGAATCACTCCCCTTAAGTTATGTCCTCATTGGGTTAAATCTTGATTGACTGTTTCTTTCTAGCTCTTACCTATATAGATGCTTTGAGTCTCCTAAGAGCTTATTACCCAGTAATTGGTAAGATTTTTCTTAGTTTGCAGTTTGTTACTTCTTGCCCAATAACCGACAAAAGTACCCCCATTTTCCCAGCAGTGGAGTTCCCAGTAGATTCATTTGTTTCTGATTCCCCAAGAAGTATATCCTTGATCTGTTCATCCTAACCGGTGACAGATATCTTCCTCTACCCTCCCTGAGTCTATCCTTGATATGTTCATCCTAACCAGTGACGGATATTCTCATCCTTGGTGTTCTACACAGTAAAAAGGTAGTTGTAATCCATATTTTGATCCCCGGAGAGTTAATCCTTGATATGTTCATCCTAACCGATGATGGATTTCCTTCTCTTTGTGGTATTCTACCCAGTAGCCAGTAGTTGTAAACCCTACTTTCTACCGTAGAGTCTATCCATGATATGTTCACCCTAACCGGTGACAGATTTTCTCTTTGATGGTATTCTATCTAATAACTGATAGATGTAATTCCTATTTTCTCCCCTCTCAGAGTTTATCCTTGATATGTTCATCCTAACCGGTGACGGATTTTCTCTTTGATGGTCTTCTATCCAGCATTCAAAGATGTAATTCCTACTTTTTTTGTTCAGTTGGTTTATCCTTGATATGTTCATCTTAACATATGACGGGTATCCTCCGTGACAATCCCAAGCAAGTTTATCCTTGATATGTTCATCTTAACCTATGACGGATCTTCTTCCCTGATGAGTTTATCCTTGATATGTTCATCCTAACCGATGACGGATATTCTCATCTTTGGTCTTCTACCCAGTAACTGGTAGTTGTAAATCCTATTTTCTGCAGTTTTCCCCAACAAGGTTATTCTTACCCAGTAACCGGTAATGAATACTCCTTCCTGGAATTTTCCAGCGAGTCATTCTTGATATGTTCATCCTAACCGATGACAGATGTCCTCTCTGTCAGATCTTTATTATCTCCTCACCCAGTAGCAGGCAGTAGATAATAGATTTCTGCACCTCCTGTGTTGAAGTTTATTTCTTCCCCATTTGAGTTGAGTGCGTGTTTCCTTAGTGAAATCGCTTTCCCTGCATGATTCAAGTACTTCAGTTTTATCCTGACTTACTCGTATCCCCTGCAGATGTTGTTGTTCCCCGGCTGAGTCTTTTCCATGTTTGTATGGAATTCCTCGAGTCCTCCAGCAGTTTTAAGTCGTAGCCTGGCCTACGCATAACTCCTTTATCCCCCAGAGTCTTTGCCTCCCCGGTGAGTTTTCCTTACGGAATGCATTATACTCCTGTGGACTTTCGGTCTCTGATTTCTTTTCATTTGTGGCAATATTTCCCCACAAAGAATTTACTTTTTGCATTCATATCATATACATCACGAGGTCTCTTAGGACCAAAATTTGTTTCTATGTTGTTATTTAAGCTCATTCTACTGAGTCAACGTGAAGATTTAAACCTTCGCCTCCTCAGTTAGAATATCCTTAAATAGGGGCAACTGTAAGACCCCAATTTTGACCCTAAGGTCCCTCATGCAATTTCATCATATGCATTAGCATTGGGATCATACCTTGGCATCCTCCTTCCCCCCTTTTTCAATGGGTTTGTTTTGGGAGAGATCACCAAACACCATGTGATTGTATCATACTTATATATTATCATTTTACTAACCAAAATACCAAAAATATGTCTTTGCATTTGCCTAACTCTTTTGTAGGTAGGGCATGATCACATTGATTTATCAAGTTCATATCTAGGGTTTGAGGCCCTCATGACAAAGAGTGCAACCATGAATTGATCCAATAATGGTTATGAGCATAATATATGAGTCCCATTGATCTCTACATGATATATTGATCAAGTTTTCTCCAAGAGTTTGGAAGTGGTTTGCCTTGGAAACCCTAGTTTGACTCGGTATCTTGAGTAACTTCTCCAACAAGCTATCTCACCAATTGATCAAATTTCTCAAGGGACACTTAAAAATTCATCATATTATGCATATATGGTCTACCATGAGCCAAGAAAGTCAAGAGAATTGAAGGTTAGCAAGTTGGTTTATGGTGGTTGGCCAGATGAATTCATCTGATCAAAACTGGGTCTCCCTAGACCCTATCTCCTACATTTTTCACCATATGAAAATTATTCCAAGAGCAACGTTACTCTAAATTAGATTCCAAACAACTTTCATGTTGATACCTAGAGTTAGTTTTGCTTGGAAAATCATTTTCTATGTTGAAACATTATAGGTCATTTTGTTTAAACCCTAATTTGAAAGTCAACTTCCCAAGGCCATAACTTGCTCAATTTTTATGAGATGAAATATTTCCAAGTTGAACAATCAAGTTAAAGATGTCTACTTCAACTTTTATGTTTGGAGTGAGAGCTAATTCAACTTTTATGAGCATGTGATATGAGATTACATTATAGGTCATTTTTGACCTATACCATTGAACAAGTGATTTTTCCAAACCTCAAAAATGCATAACTCTATCATTCTAAATCCAAATGACATAACATTAGTGACCATTTTGAATTTCTTTGAAAAAGCTACAACTTTGATGAAGACACTTTTCTCATTTGAAGCTCACATAAAATGTTAAGTAAGGTGGAATATTGAGATATATGGTTTGACATTTAGAAACTTTTTCTACATGTTGAAATTTCCAAACTTCCACCTCAAAATTCATCATGTTCCAAGATCCAAATGAAAAAATGTTCAACATCAAACTTGTTCCCCTTGATCCAAGCTTTCCAAAGAACCCAAGTTCATGCATTTTGGACAAAGATTGTTAGGTCTGCGCATGGCTTTAACAGGGCTGCATCATTGGAAAGAATAAATTGCACAAACTTCAGTTCATAATGCCTTGCCATTCAAGCTTCATTTAGACCTCATTTGAAATCATTTTGGACCTTATTGCATTGCATCATGGTCATATACGTGCCCATGCACTCGTGCCATCCACATTGCTAATTTTGGACAGATTTTGAAGTGTGCAAATATCATTCCCTTTGGCTATAAATAGAAGGCTTTTGAGCTCATTTGAATCAAACTTTGCGCGCCAGCGTTGCCCCCCATTGAAACCCTCTTATTCTAAAGGAAAACCTGAGAAATTTCAATTTGAAATTTGAGTTTGAATCTCAGCTGTTGGAGATTCAAGAACTCCAGGATCCAAAGCCTTGCAACCTCTCTAATCACTTCCTGCTAGCTTCTCAAGTGTGATCAGATCGTGTTTGGAGCAAGCCACATCAAGAACTGCATAGCATTGAGGGTAATTTTTAGAAAACTTCATCTCTTCGATTTTCACTCAGTTCTACTCAATTCTCTTGGATCTTTGGTTGTCTGAAGTCCTACCAATATAGGCAAGTATATTGAGTTGCTTAGAGGTCAAATCGAATCAACTCAGTTGACACACCACAAAATTCAACTCCTCATATCTTTCTATATATGTGGAGTTAGTTAAAATTGAGGTAAGATTCGTGCTCTATGCCATTTTTTCTTTCATATCATGTCCTCCTTTTTCATTTTCTTGATGGCGATGAGTGAACCAGTCTGGTGGACCTCGCCTGAGAAGGTGACCGGAGGTCCAGCGCCGGTGGTGTGCTGGACAGGTTCTGAGCCATTGATCTCACTTGAAACGTTTTAATCTCACGCGTTGCTTGTAATTACCATTTGTGTCACGCATTGACTCGTGACTATGGTGGAAAGCGCGGTGATGGCCACTTGATCTTCCACCTCAATTAATGAGGGAGATCAAGTGGTCCACGTTTTTTCTGATTATTTGAATTTCATTTTAATTGTTTTATTTTCATTAATTCATATTAATTTTAATATTGATCCAAAAAATATGAGAGTTTCACCAAATAATTTCAAATAATTTCCTCTTTCATATTCTGAATTAAAATCATTTTTTGGATCATTATTAATATTTTTCATGATTTAATTGATTTTGGGATTGTTTTTAATTGTTTAAAAATACTTTTAAGTCTTTAAAAATTCTGAAATTTTTTCTCCAAGGTCCTTTGACCTTGTTTGACCTATGATAAATCTCATGGCCATTTCTTTGGTATTTTGATGAGGTTTTAGGAATTTGACAAACCATATTTAATTTAAATGCCTTATTTTAGTATTTTTAATTTGAATAAATGCCAATTAATTGTGTTGACCAATTGTGATGACTTGTTTGAGTTTGACTCTTGTTGTTGGGCCTTGGTCAAGGTTGATTTCACTTTGTCAAGTTAATATCATTGGATTTAGGGGATTGATGAAACGTACATTCCATCTCCCAAAATGAATGGATGATATTAATTTGGTAAAAGTCCTCCTTTGACCAATTTGAGTTTTGATCCACTCCCCTCCCTCTTCATCTCATTCCCCTTCTTTATGCATTCATCTCATTTGGCTTATGACATCTCAAAGTCCTAAGGCTAGTTGATTGAAAAATCAACATAAGTATGGATGAGATTAGGCCACCTCTTTTGTATATTCTTTTTGTGTGTGGTATATTTCATGAACATAGTCCATTATACTATGTCTCTAACATGCATTAACACCAAAATTCTATTGCCCAATCTCAAATAGTTGTGACTTCTACATAAGTCCAATTACGAATGCTTAACATAACGCTAAACTTATAACACAAAAGGCATAGCATTCTAGTTAGTGAGATTGTAAGTCTCCCCTCTTCCATGGTATTGTATGGAAACTTGGCCTTTTTTCCTTCCTTTGGAAGATGTCTTGGCTCAAGGATCCATGCTTGTGATAAGTGGGTTGAGTGTTCTCCAAAGAATGACTTAAAATGAAAAGCAAAAGCAAAACAATACTAAGTTCTAACTCATTAACAACTAACTTTTAATTTCAAGCCATTTACTTTAATGTCATTTAATTTTAGTCTTTATTCATTTGACATTATTCATACCATTCTAATTGTTTATGTTAATGCAATTTTCATTTTGTCCATTTGGACCATATTGTGTGATATATCTTGTTTGTGTATACTTTGCTTGTTTGTGTGGTCTTTGACCATTAATGTACATAATAACAACAAAAACCCTAAAAAACTTTTGTGTGGATTATTGGCTTGACCTTGGACAATTGGACTTAGAATCTAGGCAACATTCCTATGCTAAAGGACTTGGCCAATGCCAACTTTCTGCGAAAACAGGTGCTAGAAATTTGAAACTTCATCTGATACATCATTCAAGATCCATCTGAGGTCATCTGCAACATGATCATTATGAAGCTGTTATTTTGAGCCTGTGACTAGTGGAATTCATCTGTTGCATGAGCTAATTTGAAGGAGATCATGGAGTGGCTAAGCTTGGATGTGGCTATCTTTATTTGATGTCATTTCTCTTCAAGATAATATAATTGTGCATTTGTGTGTTGCTTAATTATAAATGTCCAAGGGAATTTGGGTTTCTATTGACATTCTTGTCTATTGGGTTGCTACTCATTTGGTCAGATCTTTTCAACTCTTAACTTTTAATTGTGTGCATAGGATTAGTCTCTTCATCTTCTCCCCATTTCTTAAATTTTAAAAGTCTCTCACTCCCTTTTAAAAATCTTATTTGTTTGAACTTATTTTGTTCTAAACTTTGACCACTTTGTAAAAAGATAGAAACTTTGGCCTTATGCCGTTGCATTTTCAAACTTCTTTTCTTAAATCAAATTTGTAAATAAACTTAACTATACTTGACTTAAACTTTCAGAAAAGCCAAAAAGAACTAACCCATTCAAATCGTTTTTAGGCCTTTGTGCCTTTCAAACTTAATTTTGTTAAAAGCAATGCATCCACTTTGAAATTTGTATCACAAACTACGAGGTTTTGATCCCTCATTTTTATGTTGGTACGTAGGCACAAGTCCGAAGGTCTTGTCAAACACAAAAATATAATTAATGAATTCTCTTCTCATCCCCCCATTCTATTTGTTTGTAAACATCATTTTTGTACCAAATACACATGCGCACAAAAAGGGCTCCCTAGGAGTACCTAGGACACTTTGGGTGCTAACACCTTCCCTCTATGTAACCAACCCCCTTACCTGTAATCTTTGACATTTTATTAGTTTTGATTTGAAAACTTCTTACTTTTGGGTTTTGTTCGTACTTTTCCCCTTTTCCCTTGAAAACAATAAAAGCGCGGTGGCGACTCTTGTTATTTGATGTCTAGCTTTTCCAAAGCTTTATGATCATGAATTTATCGCTACAGAGGCTTGACCCTCTATTTATAGAGGCTCTAAAGGGTTCAAGTAATTTGCATAAATTGATATTAGTTCAGTTTGAATGTTGGTTTGGATGTTTGGTTTCATTTTGCATAAAAATGCAAGTTGGCTTCATGATGAAAAGGTGGAGTGAATCAAGGATATTGGCCATGCTTTTATGAAGTCTAGGAGGTTGCTTCTTGCTTTAGAGTTTAAGTGTGATCAGTGGAAACAATTTAGAGGCTCAATGTAAGAGTGGTTAGCAAAAGCTTGCTTTATGCAAATGGATATCAAACTTTATGCAAAATGTTCCAAAAATGGCATTAAAGGCTCAATTCTTTGTGTACTGCATTTAGGACTTGTGTACTTATTTGATTATGGAGAGATTTATACACAAAAGGACATGTAATCAAGGGATTTCCACATTTGAAATAGTTTTCCTCCAAGAATTCATCATGAACATGACTTGAAATTCAAGTTTGGAACTCTAACTTCCCATTTTTGAAACTCATAGCTCACGCATGGGAAAATAATGTACTTGTACTTTTTGGAAAGCCCCATACATAATCTATAACTTTCATGTTTTGAATTTTTTCTAAGTCAAAATGGATCATGATGAAAACTGGCTGAAAATTTATTACTTTTTAAGGATCAAAGCTGACTTGAAATTTTTTCAAGTGTTTCAACTTGAGACACCAACTTTATGGCCTCATAACTCAAAATCCTTGAACTTTTAGGGAATCAACCCTCTAGGACAAAGTTGAATTATGGAACAAGATATTTCATTTTTGCTTTGGATCAAAGAAAATGGCTTCTTGGATTGTAAGTTATGGCTTTGGGAAGTTTTCCACTTTTCACATGAAATTTGGATACTTAGTGAAATTTTCAATGTCTTCAAGATTGCCCTTTATGCACGTAACCTCAATTCTCTTGATTTTTATTCATAATATTAATCAATTAAAAAAATATTCATAAAATTTAACTTGAGAAGTTCATATTTGATCATAAATCTCAAAGGTCAAAGGTTTGACTTTGAAGTGTATTGGTTGTGTATCGGGTGAATTTAAATTTCTTGATCTTCAATGAATTCAAACTCTTGAGTCAATTGAACATCATGGATGGGCTCTAAGGATCTACTTGAGTGTGTTGAGTCATGTATAAAGGCTTGAGATCATTTCTTGATCAAACTTCTCAAATGAAATTGAATATTGCTGAGAAACCCTAATTAGTGAGCCAAATGAAAGTGAAGCTTGATGCACTTGTGATTTGGCCAAAATACACTTATTTGTTGATGGAGAAAGGTCTCTTGAATACATGAGAACTTGATTTATTGATGATTAATCCAAAACTTTGACCGATCAATCCTTTGATCTCTTTGAGGGAAACCTTAATTCACAGATGAAACAAAATCAGGCATATCTTGATCTTGAGTTTAGCTATGCATGAATGATGTCTAGGATGCAAATGATTATGAAATCTAGGGGTAATATTTGGGGTGTGATAGTTAGAATTATTAAATCTCATGGAAAATCATTATGGAAACTAATTTATTTAGAAAAACAATTTATTCTAATTGTTCTATTAACCTAATGATAACCAAAACCTAATTAATTCTACCCAAAAACAATTAAATTCTAAAATTCCTAATGCTCTAATTGATTATAAAAATGTTAATCAATATTATATTCTAAGTAACTTAATTAACCAACAATTTGTCAAGGCTAAAAGTAATTAACAAAAACATGGTAAAAACAAAATAGAATAGTGGGCCTGAATGGGGGGTGCAAGCCTTGTACAGGGTGACAAGGAGAAAAACATGTGTGGTCCTGGAGTCAATACCTACAGAAGTCCAAGTTTAACCCAAGGCAGTCAGGGTGCAGGGAGTAATATGGGCGTATGGTGAAAAACACGTGTTAGGCCCACTCACATAAGGCCTATCAGAATCAAGGCAAAGTCAACGAACACATGGCTCAATGATCCAACAACAACTAGCAAGTGGGAAATATTTAATTTCAAATGGAAACTCAAAATGTTAATACCTCAGGATTGGCATTAATTTTAGAAAACAAATAATGTAATCACCTCTGTTGTTTTAATATGTTGGGTTGAAGAAATTCAACATCTGGACCAACATGTCATGTACGATGTCACGACGTCAGGTCTGTGACATCGCACATGTGTAGGAAACTGAATTAATTAATTCAGTATATGTTCTGGGATCAGCAAGGATATCTGGTGAATATCCTAACTCCCAGGTGGAGGTCTTGAAGACTAAATCAGAAGATATATAGGCTCAAAATATGGAGATATATATGGAGAGAGTTTAGGAACTTGAAGACCTTGTTTGTAGCAGAATTTTTCTGCTGAAGTTGCAACAGCAAAGAACAAGTCTGCTGCAACTTTCTGAAGGCCCAAATCCAGTTGGGTGATTAGGTTATAAATAGCTGATTGTAATCTAGTTTTTGTAAGCCTCTTAGAATGAATTTTTAGGGGTGTGTGTAAGGTAAACCTCCCAATCTGTGGGAAGGGTACCATGTGTTTCTCAGTGGTAAACCTGAGAGTGTTTGTTACTCAAAGCCTGTAGGCAAGAGTAATTATGTTCTTGAATGAAGCTGTGAAGCAAGTTCAAGGTGTTTGCACATTACATTGTATTTGTAGTGATAGGAATGGAAACTGGAGGTTTCTATCTAGGAGTTCCTAGGTATAGATTGCATTGGGTAGGGATTAAGTGATGAGTTGTAAACGGGGGAGTTTAACTCTGAATTGATACTACTAATAGTGGATCTTCTTCCTGGCTTGGTAGCCCCCAGATGTAGGTCATGTTGGACTGAACTGGGTTAACAATTTCCTGTGTTTGTTTTCCTTCTGTATGATATAATCATGTCTGCCAAACTGATCATGTAATTCAGTCTGTTCAGCAAGATAATAGCAGACATGATACATAGCCTTCTGTTGGAATGTCAAGCAGAATGTTTTGACATTCATCAACAACAGCACATACTGTATAATAAGCTGATGATCTCAGTTCAGTATGTAGTGAAGTCTGGATTTCAAAATCATCACAGACCTGGCCAAAAGATCATTGTGAACCTGTCAAACTGGGTGTCTTGACAGTTCTTCCAGAAAGCTAATACTGATGTAGAGACTGGTTGGTCTTTTACAGTACAGCAAATTTAGCTCAGTCTGTTTTCAGGAACCAAACAGACTTAGCATATGGTTCTGGACTTGGATGTCAAACGGAATGTTGTGACATTCACTCCTCACTGCATATGCTAAATTGTTGGATGGTTAGTTTTCTGTTTCAGGATTTTTCTCAGGCTATTCTTCAGGAATCCACCAGCTGATCTAAAATCTAGGAAACTAACAACTAAGCTACAATTAATGAACCTGGCAAATAATCTATTTGTTAGCTCCTTAATAAGTAGAGATTAGTTTAACTTGTTACAACCTTTAATTTAGGAAATACAAGTACATGACCAACAAACTGGAACAATGTAACAGATGATGTTCAAAACAGGATTGAGACATCATGCTGATATCTGTGTAGGAAAACAACAGAAGAGAAGGTTATGGTTCACATAACTAAGTGTTCCTCCTTTCTAGGATGACATAGAAGGAGAGGTCGTGACACTGTGAAAAGGTGCTCATTAGTACAGAGTGTAATAACTGTCTTGCTGTAATAAGTACAATGTTAGATCAGATGTCATGACTTGGAGTAGAACATCTGAATACTGACTACGCCAGAATTTCAATTGGTATCAGAGCAGGCATCCTGTTCTGTCTCTGGATGAGATCCATGGGTGATACTTTCTGGTAGCTGGCAAGGAGTTATGTTAGTACTGATGCTGGAACCTGTGTAAGGTTCTGTAATTCCCTGAATGGTCCCTTGAAGTAGGTGGATGGACTGTTCATGACAGGAATGGTGTGTACCTGTCTCTGGAGGTTGGCAATAGGCCTGTGTGTGGGACAGCTGTGCCAGTACTAAAACACATTCAAACCTGGTATGGTCTTGGAGGCCAATCTGGTGAAGTGTGTGTTCATAGGTTGAGTTGTATTATGATTTCCGCTGCATAATACATGGCAAAACTCAAACTCTGATGTAGTTTCCCCTCATGTGGATGAAAGGCTGCTGTGTTCAAGATCTCATCATAATCTACTGAAGATGTCAAAGATACTTGAGTCCCCTCAAGTCCACTCATCATGACGTTCTCACTTCAGGATGGTAAGAGTCACTTAATCACTGATTCTCTTACTCTCTTGAGTAGTGTATATGAAGACCTTGAAGACCTTCAAGGAAGGTTTGTTCTAAGGAGGTGGAACCAATGTTCTATGTGATGATAGAACATGTTGTTCAACAAGTATGCAGCTACTGGTTGAAGAGCAGATGTTTTTAGGGTTCAAACAAAGGGATAATTCTGTTTGGAACCTACTCCTGACCTGGAAGAGGAGACATCTGTGTGTGCCAAGTTGACAAGAGCAGGGTCAACTGGGTGTGTGCTCAAGAAGGTCATCCCTAGAAGTTGAGCTGGTTGAGATGTGACATTGTGCAATCTCCTGCTGTTAGGCATCTCCCTGCAGTTTGATCAGGGTTGGATAGTTGTTCCCTGAAGTACTATGGTGTGACGAGTCTCCTGGACGTTAGCAGTCAATAATGGGGTAACCTGACTGTGATATCATTAAAGGGGGTTGTAACCATGAATCTTAGTATTCAAACACCACGTTCAGAAGTGGCAGTTCTTACTAGGAGTGAGAATATGAAGATTCAGTGGTTGGTTGAGGTAATATGCTCTGGCAATGCATATATACTATTGACTGGTGCTGTTTGTCTCACTAGTACTTATGGTCAGCTGAAGTCTGATTGGTGTGAGTGGAGGAGTTAGTTGCCACTGGTAGGGATAGTGTATGTCATGTTGAGACATATGTGTACAATGCATGGATCTTGGTGTGGAGTGTCCATGATTGTTAATTTGAGGGGGAGGCTTGGTTAACCTCCTCAAGTGTGGTCAGCCTAGGGTCTGGTTGGCTGTTAACCTGTGTCACATGGGTTCTGGTTGTTGTGTGACACATTTGCAAGGAAGGATTCATCTCTCTCATTCCTAAGGGTGACTCTAATCTGGAAAGAGTCTCAAGACTGTTGAGGTGCTTGCAAGCAGAAGATGTTGACACTAGAAGAGTATGTTCAAAGTATTCGTATGGTGGAAGTATCTGAAAGGATAATTGGGAAAGGATTTAAGATCAATGTCTACTTGTGCCAAGTGCAAGTGTTTAATTGATTATCCTTGGAGCTCAAGATAACTGATGTTCTTAAAGATGTTGGAACATCACTTCTTCAAGACCCTGTGCAGAATCACAGGAAGGACAGTACAATGGCTTATGATCTATCGCTTTGGTGGCAGCAAAAGCATATGATCTCTGAAAAAGTTTCCTGGCACGAAACATGTTCAGCCTTGGTATGTACAAGAAGAAGAAGACATCATAGTCTTGATGGTGGTTACTTTGATCAGTTTATTTCTGATCTAGGTAAGGAAGTGCATTAGCTTATGCACACTGTGAAGTCAAGAACTAGTGGCAGCAGTCTTGACATCATGGAAACAGCCTTGCTTTAGGAAGAGGAATCCTTGGCATAGCTGAAGGGATAGTTTCTAACTGTTCCTTCTGAAGACTCATACATCAAAATGTCTGATGTCTTTGGAGAAGAAGCAGGGATTCATCAAGGTGTGAGCTTGGATGACTTAACTGCAAACCTGCAGGATGGAGGTTGTTTACTCAAACTTGGTTCCACAATCAAGTCTATGAGAACATTGAACTCTTGTTCTGTGAAGGGAGGAAGTTCTTTCAAGTGGCAGAAGAAGGAGCTGAATTCAACAGCTAGATGTCAAAACACAATGTTGTGACATTTGGTTCAACATCAGACTCTTAGTTGGTGAAGTGGCACATCAACTTGAGATAGAAAGGTCTACAAGGTTGTAGATTGGATACTTCAAAATCTTGAAGTTCTAGTCTCACTTGAGAGGTCAGAATATCTTAGGGAGAAGTCTGATAAACTTGGGGAGGTCAAAAAGTAGCATTTGATCTTTTCATATGAGAATTCATGAAGGAGGTAATCAACCAGTGGCAGTTGGTCTATCTCAGAAGTGAGTTCGAAGAATCAAGGTAATCAACATAAGGCAGCTGATTATTCTTGAGGAAAGTCTGAGACAAATTACTTTTGAACTGAAAAGTATTAAGTTGAAGACAAAAGGAGGTGTTCTCTATTCATCTCTTGGAGCTTGTGGTAGAAGTTCTGAGCTATCTATGGAAGACTGTCTCTGGTAGTGGGATGAGAGTGTATATATCCCAATGTATGTCTGGGTTCCTCTGGCCCAAGCTGAGGACTCAGTAATATCTGAAGTCTATCAGATAGTGCTCCTTGTGATGCTGTGAAGGAAGTCCCAGCTGATGTTACAACATCTTGTGAAGTGATCTTCTGTTCTGGTTAGAAGAGAAATTGACACAGAGTGTGGATGTGTTCAACCAAGAGGGTTGGACAGAGGGTGCGCTCTTGAAGACATGAAGATGCGTCTTATGTTTTCCTTTCATCAAGTGGTCTGGAATCTCTTTGAATCAGGAAGTATGTGAAGGTCCAACCTTGGGATGTTGGATATGATCATGTGTGACCTCCAAGAGAGTAGGTTGTCCATGACAGGGGGAGTTGTGCCTTTGTGTTGCAAGCAATCACCAAGCTTGTGGTCTATGTGCTCTCAGATGACTAGGTAGTTATCAGGATGCTGTGATGTATGTCAAGGCTGAGTGAGTAGAAAAATGTCTGACCGGATGTCATGACATTGCCCTGGACATTGCTGTTAATTCCTTCTGAATTTTAAAGTCATTAGGAATTATAAGGGTGATGTGGCTAAGTCTGATAAACCAGAATAAGCCTGTTGGCTACAGCTGTGTGGTACAGGGGGAGTAACCATCAACTGAAGTGTGAAAAGTTGGTTGTAGCAGTGCTAGGTGTCAAGTATCTACTGGAGGTATGACAGAGGTCTTGTTGAATACTGGCTGAATGCAGGAATGTTAAGACATCGCGTGCAACGTGTCTGACTGCATATATGGAATGGTCTCCATGCACTGGAACGGCTGTTTTGGAAAAGAAACAGTCAAGAGCTATAAAAGGTATTCAAAGATAGTCTGAGATGTTGGTGGTGATTCTCTGACTGTTTCTCAGCAAAAATAAATGCATCTTGACCAAGCATTTATTTCTACCGGAAAGTCCTAGGCACGGGCTGGACCATTTAAAGGATGCAATAGCCCTCTTCCTCTCACAAGAAAAACACTCCATTCTCAGAATCATGGGGTATGTTAAGGTTTGGGCAAGCTGCGCCTGGATCTGGTTTTGTGAAGGGTGCCTTTACAAATGTTTAGCTAAAAAGGGGGAGAGAAATATAGTCCTGGGGTTGAGAATGTACCAGAAGCAAGCCAACTGTGGATGTGACAGCAAACAGAAGTTGGCATCAGGCACAAAATTCACCACTTGTGTCTTGTGATCTGAGTTAAGAAGACAGTTGTGCCGTGTGATCTGAGTTACATTGTCTATGTACTCAGCATTACATACTCTTCAGGAAGCTCTCCGGTTGAGGGGGAGGGTTCTGGTACAACTGAGTATTGTCCCTCTTCTTCCTCATGTACACCAACATTGGTGTTCATGGTGGGGGAGATAATAACAGAGGATTATTTGTTTTAGCTAAAATTTGCCAAAGGGGGAGATTTGTTTTAGCTAAAATTTGCCAAAGGTGTTCATGTAATCACCTCTGTTGTTTTAATATGTTGGGTTGAAGAAATTCAACATCTGGACCAACATGTCATGTACGATGTCACGACGTCAGGTCTGTGACATCGCACATGTGTAGGAAACTGAATTAATTAATTCAGTATATGTTCTGGGATCGGCAAGGATATCTGGTGAATATCCTAACTCCCAGGTGGAGGTCTTGAAGACTAAATCAGAAGATATATAGGCTCAAAATATGGAGATATATATGGAGAGAGTTTAGGAACTTGAAGACCTTGTTTGTAGCAGAATTTTTCTGCTGAAGTTGCAACAGCAAAGAACAAGTCTGCTGCAACTTTCTGAAGGCCCAAATCCAGTTGGGTGATTAGGTTATAAATAGCTGATTGTAATCTAGTTTTTGTAAGCCTCTTAGAATGAATTTTTAGGGGTGTGTGTAAGGTAAACCTCCCAATCTGTGGGAAGGGTACCATGTGTTTCTCAGTGGTAAACCTGAGAGTGTTTGTTACTCAAAGCCTGTAGGCAAGAGTAATTATGTTCTTGAATGAAGCTGTGAAGCAAGTTCAAGGTGTTTGCACATTACATTGTATTTGTAGTGATAGGAATGGAAACTAGAGGTTTCTATCTAGGAGTTCCTAGGTATAGATTGCATTGGGTAGGGATTAAGTGATGAGTTGTAAACGGGGGAGTTTAACTCTGAATTGATACTACTAATAGTGGATCTTCTTCCTGGCTTGGTAGCCCCCAGATGTAGGTCATGTTGGACTGAACTGGGTTAACAATTTCCTGTGTTTGTTTTCCTTCTCTATGATATAATCATGTCTGCCAAACTGATCATGTAATTCAGTCTGTTCAGCAAGATAATAGCAGACATGATACATAGCCTTCTGTTGGAATGTCAAGCAGAATGTTTTGACATTCATCAACAACAGCACATACTGTATAATAAGCTGATGATCTCAGTTCAGTATGTAGTGAAGTCTGGATTTCAAAATCATCACAGACCTGGCCAAAAGATCATTGTGAACCTGTCAAACTGGGTGTCTTGACAGTTCTTCCAGAAAGCTAATACTGATGTAGAGACTGGTTGGTCTTTTACAGTACAGCAAATTTAGCTCAGTCTGTTTTCAGGAACCAAACAGACTTAGCATATGGTTCTGGACTTGGATGTCAAACGGAATGTTGTGACATTCACTCCTCACTGCATATGCTAAATTGTTGGATGGTTAGTTTTCTGTTTCAGGATTTTTCTCAGGCTATTCTTCAGGAATCCACCAGCTGATCTAAAATCTAGGAAACTAACAACTAAGCTACAATTAATGAACCTGGCAAATAATCTATTTGTTAGCTCCTTAATAAGTAGAGATTAGTTTAACTTGTTACAACCTTTAATTTAGGAAATACAAGTACATGACCAACAAACTGGAACAATGTAACAGATGATGTTCAAAACAGGATTGAGACATCATGCTGATATCTGTGTAGGAAAACAACAGAAGAGAAGGTTATGGTGCACATAACTAAGTGTTCCTCCTTTCTAGGATGACATAGAAGGAGAGGTCGTGACACTGTGAAAAGGTGCTCATTAGTACAGAGTGTAATAACTGTCTTGCTGTAATAAGTACAATGTTAGATCAGATGTCATGACTTGGAGTAGAACATCTGAATACTGACTACGCCAGAATTTCACAAAACCCGTGCGCCATAAAAACTCCAACTCAGGCTAACCTAGGTGTACCCCTCCGTGGACCACCGCATCGGAAATCGCCTCCGGTGGCGGTGGTCATCAGAAATTAAGATCGAGTACACCTTTAGAACCGTCTCCGTCTCCTCGTTACGAATCCTCAATCAATTTTACAAGATCCTTAGCCTAAAGCCTTAACCGCACTGAGCTACCTCAAGAACCATATCTATGAAATCCTAAATTAAAACCCTAAATCAAAGGAATCAAATCCCAGATTGTTGGGGCTTTGATTGCCTATGCTCCAAATCACATGTTGGTACCCTAATGGAAGCAAACAGGGAGAAATGCAAACCTACCTCCGAAGACGATGAATTCCGGTATGAGATGAAATCTGAAGGTGATGGCGAAGATAATACATGTATGAACTCCTTGAGTCTCTCTTCTTTCTTCACTGATTATGCCTCTGTCTTATTCCTTTCTTTAGTCCATAGGTGTGAAAATGAATATGACTTTGTTGTATTCTTGCTATGCGTGAGTTGTTGTGAGTTAAGGAATCAGAGTGAGGTTGAAGGAGATGAAAATTGAATTTGAATGAATAAGTTCATTGATGGTGAATGATCTGGGAATTTATAGGGAGGGATCGTGTAACGAATCTGGGAAGATTGTTGATCATGGTAAGTTCGGGTAGCTTGTTAGTTAATGACAGTTAGAACTAGTTAAGTGTTAGTTTGGGTTTCATTTGTGGTTTATTTGAAACTAGATTTGAAGTTAATTTGAGAGTGAATTTGAGGTTAATTTTGGTTGAAATTAGAATCAGTTTGAATGTGGAGTTAATTTGGTCTTCTGAATTTACTGGACTGACTTACTAGCTGCATTTGATTCAAATTAGCTTGCACCTTATCATTCTGTAGAATTGCAGTTCAATGTATTAATGAAAAAAACAGTTAAGTGTTGCATTCCTATGATGATAAACTGACTAAAAATGTAGGTTAATTGGATAGTAATGATGGTTGGTTGTTGAATAGAACCAGGTTAATGTGATTGGTGGTGAATTTAGCTATGCATTGTTATTTGTAGTTCTGTTTTGCTTTGGCTTTTGATTACTTAATGGCTAGGTTCAATTCTAATTTTGTTGGTTTTGTGTGTTTGTATGAACTGTTGCTAATCAATGTTACATGGCTTGTTATGATTGAAATATTTGAAGGGTTAGATGAATGTGAATGAATGCATTATTGAGTTCCTATGTTGTTATGACTTTGATGCTTTGTTAAGTTGGTTTGAATATGGTTTATAATGAATGCATTATTGATGTTGGCTAGGTCTATGAAGGTTTAGGACTGTTGTTGTTATGATGATGCAAGATGCATTGTGCATTGTTATTATGGTATCCTCTTGTTGATGTAAAGGTGTAATGTTGTTGAATGTTAGGTTATGGTTATCACTATTAGTATGCTCGTGCTGCTATTTGAAATGGTTGTTGAGCAAGGTTTATGTTGGCTTATATGCATTTTCTTTGGATGACTTGTTGTAGGACCATGGCTCAAGGTGTGTTGCTACATGTTGTAGGATGTTAGAGTCTGATGCAGGCAAGGCAAGGTAGGTCCAAGACTAGTGCAAGGCTTGTGAACTGATGCAGATTTTACTAATGTCATGGTGAGTTCAAGGCCAAAGTCCATGTGCATTGTTTTGTCAAGTTAGTCATGTATGTGAAATGTTTGATCATGTGATTAGGTGTATTTGATTATTGGTGAACGCATGACTAGTTTGGCAAGGTAAAGTTATGGTTGGCAATGCAAAGTCTCCAGGTCATGGGCATGGAGGATCAAGTCATGGCATGGTGTGATCAATTTGAAAAAATGGAGTTTGCAACATGGAAGCTCATAGAATCAAATATAAATGAAAATGTAATTAATATTAGGATTTTAGGGTGAAAAAAAGTAATGGCTGACTTTGGTCAACTGGTTGACCAAAAAGTCAAAAGTTAATCAAAAGTCAACTTTTGTAAAAATGTAATTTTTTATTTCTCTTTTTGTAATGGACTATGTATATGCTACATTATGAATGAATGATCAATTATTTACATGAAATAACTATGGATTGAATGTGAATCAAACTTGACTTTTGAATGAACTTTAATAAAAACCAAATTGACTTATGAATGAATCAAATACTTTTACTCCATAGAATCATAAGAACCATGAGCATATGATAATCCATGAACTAAATGGACCAAGGTACATGTATGTTGTTGGTGTAAGCCCTAGAGGCCAATACTTTTGGTACTTGTATCGAATTATTTATTAATAATAAAAGGCTTTTTCTTTATTATGTTTGTTTAATAAAGTCCCTGGAATAGATAGTCCATTTAATGTATCAAGTATGACTTAATCATGAGATCACATTAAACATAAGGACACTATTCCTAAAGTATCCGTAGTCGAGCTTTATTGTGAAGTGGGATAACATTAAAGCATTAAGACTATTATGTTTGTAGACTGATGATCACATCTCATGGATCATGGATAAAGAGTTATCAAGTCTTAAACATAGGTATGAATATTAAGAGTAATATTTATACCGGATTGACCCGCTATGAGAATACTAAATAGAATGTTATGCAAAGTGTCATAAGTTATTCTCATGGTCCATAATGGTGTATGCCACTCTTCGACCTGAAACCACTATGGACCCTAGATGTAGAGTCGAGTGCTTTATTGATGATCCAACTTTCCCCGTAACTGGATAACCATAAAGACAGTTGATGGGTACTCCACGAAGCATGCTAAGGGACATGAGTGACCTAGATGGAATTTGCCCATCCTACATTACAGGATAAATGTCTATGGGCCCAATATTGAACTGGACAAGGATGACACGGTCTATGCCTTGTGTTCAATATAGACATAAGGGCAAAGGGGTAATTATACAAATAATTATTATCACAGAAGGATTTGTCAGATCACATGACATTTTCGTGACTTGGGTAGTAGTGATGTGTTGCTAGATACCGCTCACTGTTTATTATGTTAAATGCGTGATTTAGTATAATTGCCAACGTCGCGAAAACCTACAGGGTCACACACAAAGGACGGATTGATGAGAGATACAGTAACTAAGAAACACCGTAAGGTACGGTGCACTTAAATGGAATACAAAATATGGTAAGGTACCACACGCTTAAGTGATTTTGGGCATATTATAAGATATGGGCCAAAATACACTTAAGTGGGCTTTTTAGCTTGAAGCCCACACAAGTGGTTCTATAAATAGAACCCTTGGGTAGAAGCATTGTCACTGTAATTGGAATTTCGTTTCCCTCTCTCTCTCTCACTCAAAGCCTTCATTCGTAGCAGCTAGCATTAAGATTGAAGGAATCCGTTCGTGTGGACTGAGTAGAGACGTTGTCATCGTTCAATGTTCATGATCGCCACAAGAGGTAACGATTCTATCACTGATCATGCCCATTCGTAAGGATCACTAAATGGAGAAATTTTTAAATTCTGTTGCGCCTTGGATGGCGATTCTCCTTCATATGCACCATGAATACATGGCCATATGAATCATAATGGATCAATTATAATCAATGGACCAAAGATCAAAGACCCATGATCTTGAAAACACCATTGGCTTAGAACCAATGGATTAGGAATGATTAAATGGAATACATATATGTGGGTACTTGAACAAAGCCTTGAACCAGATGAAATCTCAACCGTATAGGAATGTAGATTAACTGGAGATTCCCATGATCACATGGAGTTTTTGATGATTAATGATGCATGATATGATGGTCAAGAACCTCCTTCCAATGAATTAGAGTTTCACATAATCACAAGGCGAAAAGTCAAGCCAATAAGGCACACTAGAACCAAGGCTTCCTTCTTAGGGTTTTTTGATGCAAACCATCACCTCAAGGTCTTTAAACCAAGCATGAGGCTTCATAGACAAATTCCTAACACATGGGCTTCTAATTAGGGTTTAGATGGTCAAACCAAGGCCCAAAGAGCACTCACAAGATCCCATGGAAACAACACCAAGATTTAGGGTTTGATACCCAGAAGAAATCCATGATGATGTCTACTTGAATCCATATCTCAAAGGTCAAGAAATTAGTGTTTCATTCCCATGATGAACATATAAAGAGCCATGTCACCACAAGAAAATCCTAGATTTGCAAGCCACAAGCTTTGAATCTAAGATGATCAGTTAGAAAGTGTCAACATGAATGAGTGATTGATGCACATGCATGAAACATGAGTGTGTGCAAATGATTCTCAAGTCAAGGGATGAGTGAAAAGATGAAAAAGGGGAGGGAAAATTTTGGGGTATGACACAGATCAAGCAAGTCATTTCCAAATTTTATCACCTTGGTTTAAGACGTTCTTTCTTTAGCTTCAAATCATAATTGTATGATCTGACTCAAATCAATTGTTCATTTTCTAACATATTTGGTTCCTTACCTCTAGTACCTATATAAATAATTTTTTGTCACTCTCTCACTATATGAATATCATACAATGAAAATGACATGATGCATAATTTTGTATTTAGGCAAATAATCTAACCATATTTTCATAAGTCTAGAAAACCTTTAGTGTTCTTCTTTCACACCTCTCTCAAGTCAAGCCTATAGAATAAAAATTATAGAATGTTGATTGAGTTAGACCTGTTTTGGAGTTGTATGAGTTACCTTAACATATTTAATCATTTTCAACCTGGAACCAAGAAAGTCCATTGTTGTGGTACTCAACTCTGAGTATTCAGTGTGAGTGGTAGATACAAGGTATATACATTAAAGAATCTAATGTTTTTTGTGATAATTTTATGTGTATGAGATTAAATATTCAATATTGTGATTTTAGTGTGTCGAAATTGACTTCCAACAAGAAAAGAGTATTGTGTTCTCCATTAAAAACTTCAGTAGTATCAAAAGAAGGTAGTTATGGAACAAAGTTGGGAGTTTCCGAGATCCTTGAGTAAAACAAGGGCTCAGATAAGGAATTGGTATAGTGGAGTAAATATGTACATGGAACGGAAGCTTGGAGTAGAACATTGGGTCTAGCAGGGTATTTGGGTCAAGATCAAGTGAAGATCTTTAGGTTTCAGCAATTTTGAGTGTTCTGCTACAACAAAAGAGATATCCATATTTAGACTTTTGTTGGATTAAATGTTAATTGGATTTCAAGTATTAAATTTTTTCTAGATTATTCATTGTAAAAGATGTTAAACATGTGACTTCATACATAAGAGGGGTGAATTGTGGAGGTTTGAAAAACTTTGGTTTAAAATAAAATCATTTGTAAAATCGGAGTTTGAAAATATTTTGTAAAACAAGCGAATAAATAAGTAGTGGAAAATCAAAGGAAAGAAAATGATTGAAAATAAAATATATAAGAGAGAAAGAAGAACACCAGGGCATTAAAAAAGTTTGACCTAAAATTACATACTCTTGTCCACAAGAATTATTCTAGAGAGTATCCATTAAACTTGAGAGCTTTGAGAAGGATGTACCCACGAACCCCTTACACAAGGAAATGAAGTTTTAAGGCTAACTTCCAACCAAACAACGAACAAGGTCTAGAGTGGTTATCCTCCAAACCAAGAAGAGATTTTTCAAAGGAATTTTCTTGAACTAAGATAGAGTTTTGATTGGCTATCATCCAAACCTAGCTGGATATTTATACGGGTTAACCTCGAACCATGTTGAGACTTTATATGGGTTAATCTCGAACCAACTAATATTTTATTCCAGACTAAACATAGGAACCAAGTGAGATTTTAATTAGGATGATCTCGAACTGATAGAACTTTTAACCTGGCTAATCTAAAGAATCATTGTGGAGATTTAACATACTAATATTCATAAACCAAAAGAGAGATTTTTGTTCAAGGAAAAATTCACAGACCAAACAGAGACTTTCTAAGACAATCCCTCAAAAATACAAGAGCTTTTAATGACTTAGCTCAAAACAAAATAACTTACTATGGAATGATATTTTACACAATAGATAATACACTCTTGGTAAATTATAATTTAGCCCTCATCCATAACAACAATCCTTTCATTAGCTCAAGAATACTTTCGTAGCACTATGACTAAATATATGTGGGGAAAATGTGAGAGTCAAAGAAAAGAGTTGAGATATATGAGAAAGTAGAATCACTACTCATTTTATGGATGTGAAAAAGTGATAGATAAGGTCTTTATTTCTAGGCCAAGGAATAATATCAATTTGGAAACTTTTGTGGAGAATTTATGTCATATAATCCATTATCTAATAGACCTAATCGATTATTTGACCCCAATAATGAATCTTTTGATTTCTAATCATTTCCAATCATTAAGAGATTGTCCCAATATATTCTAGCCTCAACCAAGAGAGAATAATCGATTAGATACTTGGTCTAATCGATTATTTAGCTGAAAATACCTCTGAATCAATCAAACACCCTCCTAAGTAGTTGTCTAGGTTCTAAAAACATTTTTAGGTGGTTTAAATAAAATATGAGAGTCTTTTTAAAGAGTCTTTGTGTGTGTGTGTGTGCGTGTCTATGTGTGCATGCGTGTATGCACATGTGTGTGTGTGTGCGTGTGATTTAGCCGTAGTATTTCTAGAAATACACTTGTTTCTTTACAAGACACTAATCACTAAGATGGACACGACCATACGAGTTTTCATACTTCCTCTCTTTCATAACTCTAAAGCTTCAAGTCTTAGCATCATTATCTTTGATTTTAGCACCATACAAGAACCTTGATTCTTCTTAATGAGACTTGAAATACTTCATGTTGATTACCATCACTTGAGAGTTTAGAAGTAAAACCATTGTTGATCCTTGAAACATAAGTCTTCACTTGAATGTCATTTGACTACACTATTGACTTTAAAGAGATTTTGTTTTGTAAGAATATATTCAAAAGGATGGCTTAATGAATCATCTTGAGCATTTTTGACCACTTGAACTATCTTCACCATATAAAGACTTCACTAGACATTGTTTGATATAAGATGTAGTCATCATCAAAATTAAATAGCTACTCAATTGACTTGTAACTTTGTTTTCAATAAGCTTCTCCATTTTGGATCATCTTGACAATACCTGCAAGCACATAGATCCACATTCTCCCACTTTTTTATGATGACAAGAATCTCTAAGGGAGGAGGTAAAAGAAAAAAATAGATAGATAAATTTTGGAGTGTTAAACTCCCTCTCACGTGAGTGGAGAGTATATTTTACTTCCACTAAGAGTATACTTCTCCCCCCTTTGATATAATTAAAAAGACAGGAAAAAGATGTTATAAAGTAAATGTAACTATGCAAGAACATAATTCATACAAATCAAATATTTTTTTATTAAAGAAGGAAAAATATATAATTCTCGTAGATCATATGAGTTTTAGTAATCAAAGAAAAAAAAACTCATTAATTAATCACGACGAGTACAAAGAAAAGGGGAACAACATGGATGAATAATAAAACAAGTTAAAACGAAAAGTATCTAAAATAGGTAAATAAGAAAATTGGAAAATAACTAATTTGTCCCCTCATCATCATCACTGGATTTTATCAGAGATATAAGACTAGTTCTGATAAGATTACAAGTGAGATGACGAATCCATGACCCAGTCCTCCTTTGCATTCTCAACATTTCTGGCATACCCTAAATTTTGACCACTACGTTTCATCTGAATGAGTCTCTTTTGAGTCTATATCCTACACCAGTATAGGTCACTGGATTTAAGTCTTTGGCCAGTTTCATTTTATCTAAGTCACCATTGTCATCTGAGGCTATATTTCATCTGAGTCCATGTCAAGTCAAAAGGTCAACTCCAATGACCCAAAAGTCACAGGAGAACCATTTTGACTTTTGACATTTTTATTCATTTTATTTTATCACATATTTATTCTTTTATCTATACGTTATACATTATTAGTATATTTTTAGTTTCTCTTTTTTTTTCTCTCTCACTATTATTAATATTACTATAATTTTGTTTTAGTAGTTATTATTTTTATTATTTTTATTACTATTAGCTTTTTATTTTGTGTTATATTTTTTGTTGTTATTAGGATAAATTCTATTTTTTGTTAGCGAATTTAAATATTTTAGCATTTTTATTTTCATGTTTTATTATTATTGGTTTATTAAGCTTTAATATTGCGTTATTATGTTGCTATTATTTCTACTTTTCTTTTTGTTTATCATTCTCATTAATAAAATTATTATTTTTATTTTAGATTTATTTATTATTATTACTATGTTTCTATTATTACTTTGCTTTTTTATTTTTTATTTTTATGAGTCCGGGTCAAGCCATAGGGTTGAGTCAGCATGCCAACACAGTCAAAGTCTTGCAAAAATCCAAAAATAGATAAAAGTGTGATTGAAGTGGATCGGATGGATTAAAAGTCAGAACATGAATGAGGTTTTTTTCATTATTGTGAGATGTTGTTACATTTGAAATAATACAAATAAAATATTAACTTTCCTAAACTAACAAATTTGACTTAAAACTTGACCTAATTTTTACATTATAAAAGAAAAATCCTAAGTTACAATTTTCTTTCAGCCATGATTTACAAATTCATAGGCCTAAAGTTGTTTCTCTTTACATTGAAGAACAACAACACCAAAAAACCTAATTTTTAAGCCTCAACCTACGTTTTCCCTAAAACATCCCAACTAGTGAAGCTTCACTTCCATATATATAATAGCTCACAATAACAACAAGAAAAAAGGAGTCATAAGAGAGGGAAATGGTTTTTAGGAATTGAAGGTTAGGGTTCCTAGGTAGGATATGGTTCATGTGAGTTGGGTTAGGGTTCTTATGTTTGATGTTAGGGTTCATCATCCATGTGATTTCTAGGCTTGTGGTGTTATGGTTCCTAGGGTTCATGTTAGGGTTCTTAGGTTAGATAAATTTATGGGTTGGATTTTTATCAGATGATGAGCACCGACAAAGGTGAGTCGATGCCCTAGGTGGCGCTAAGGGTGGTTTGTGGTGAGGCTAGGGTGGCCGAAGAGGTTTAGAGGGTGGAGGTGTAGAGAGAAGTCAGGGCAAGGTTGAGATAAGAGAAGACATGAGTGGCATATAAATAGAAATCATAGTGGGAAATGAGAGTTTTCTAAAGGAGTAGAGTTTAAAAAATCTTCCCACACGCTCCTAAGTTCCCTCCACATGGTCCTGCTAAGAGTCATCAGATGGTATGACTTTAACCAATCTCACACACACGCGCACACCCTTGTTTCCATACACCCTCATATCCACTTCTCTATTCAGTTAACCCCCTGATGATCAACTGATCCAATGTGCCAGACGCAATCTTTGACTGGCCTTGGTAATCAGATATAAAGGCCATTTGTTTTTCACATTTTTTCCTTTTATTTCTCTTGTTTTTTATTTTCTTTTTCTCTTCTGATTTGTTAGTGGGCTCACTGGGCTTTGGTCATCTGCTTTCCCCATACTCCACTTCCTTTTGATATCCCCTGTGTGTTTAAGTTGAACTTTATTTTAGTTTTAATTTTTTTTTTACTTAGTTAGTTAATTTAATTGTTTTTAGTTTTAACTTTAATTTAGTCATTTAGTATTAGTTAATGTAGTTGTAACTTAGACTTTTTAATTTAATTAGTTTGTTTAAGTTATTCATTTTATTTTAGTTTAATTATTTTTAGTTAACCTATTTAAATTATAAAAATAACAAAAATACAAAAATACTTCCTTTATTTCATTTACTTTAAAAATATATCTTATTTCATTTAATTCAAAAAAAAAAGTTTTATCTTATAATCCATCTTGTAAATACATCAACTTTTTTTCTAAATCAAAGTAATTCAACTTTTTATAAATAAAATAGATAAGTGGACACACATCTACTAATTCCTCGAGTAACTGATTGGTTGGCGCACGCCGCATAGATCAATTATTCAAATTCAAAACAAGTTAAAATCAACTTCAACACACCAAATCTCTTTTGTTCCATTGTGCACTTGATTCAAACCTTTTTCACAAAATAAGAGTAGTTAAGTCATTTCAACACGAAATACAAACAAGTGTTTTCGTCTCCATCATGCGAGCATAACAGTCAATGTTTAAATGCAATAATATGACTTATACCATATTCTATAAAATCAACCAACAAACATTTTTTTTACCGAACTACGATGCTCTGATTTTCGCATCGTACCTCAGAAAACGTAGGCACGTGGTTTTGAAACTCTGGCGAGCACACTAATTAAAAAACTATTTTTTTCCCTTTTATTTTGTAAATAAAAATCTTTTTTTTTAATATTTAGAATAAAAAATCACAAACATTTCTTTAATAAACCTTTAACCCTAACATTATAGGAGACTCCCGTTTAGTACAATGGATGTGAGGGGTGTTAATATCTTCCTCTCGCTTAACCGACTCCCGAACCTAATTTGGTTGCGATGACCATCTTATCATTTTTCCTTTGGTTTTTATCATTATTTCCCCTTTCCTTAGAAATAATAAAATTCGGTGGCGACTTTGTTAGTCATCCGCGAGTGTGAGATGTGCTTACGAGGTCGTATTTTTCTAAATGCGGCAATTTCTTATTAATTCTAGATAATGGTGTTGAAGTGAGCATTACAGGAAGAAGTATGATGGATTTCATAATTGAAATCCTCCAGATTTTCATTGTATAATTGTTTTTATTGGATAGTAGATCTTCTTGGTACTTTTGGAGGTAGCTAAATTAGTACCCCATTTTCAACCCTTATTATCCTCATCAAGCTTAAAGTATTTTTCCTATTCCTGTGTGTCTAATTTTTTATTCCTCCTCCTCTAAATTAAAGTCAGTGTGCTCCAAGATTTTCGTGACTAGTCCATTATATGGTAGAAACGTGTTTTTAGTTTTTCTCACCACCATATGATAGATCGCCGCACTAGTCCAATTATTTTCAACTATATTTTCCAAGAACCAAACTAGAGTTATGTAGGATTTTTTAATGTGGCTAGAGTTTCTTTTTATTGGGAAAATCATATGATTCAATACATGATAAACTAGACGAACAATTCAGGCATATGCCAATGGTTAATGGAGAAGGATTAATGGTGTTAAGATCTTCCAGGAAAGAGGTATAAGCCTATATATTGTTAAAGTTGTTGTTTTCATCATACTGATAGTCACTATAAGGAAGCTTGCAGGTCTGTGTGAATTCTTCAAAACTTGGCCGAATTGGATGTTTCTTCACTTTTAAGCTGGGAGCTTCATCTGTATATTTGAAGTTTCCATAGAAAATTATTACTAAGGTGGGAAATCTCTCTTGAGGTACTTCAAAGACGAAGTTATTTAAAGAGGACTCCGCGAAGACTTGGACAAAGTTGAAATCTTTGAAGGTTTGCTCATCCAAGTAGAGAGACTAGACGGGGTCTCTATCGGTATAATAGTGGTTGAACTTTATTTCTTGATCTTGGGTTGAGAATATTTCGGAGTGGTTGGAGGATGAGGCTTAGAAGGTGTGTTCTCTTTTAGGTGTTATTGGTGATGATGATGAAGAGATGAAGAAGAAGCTTTGCTCTAATAAACACATAAGTATGCACACAAGAGAAGGTAGAATGATAGGAATAAGATGAGAAATTACCTATTTATAGGACTTGTCTAACTTATTATAACATCCTTCTAATCGATTACATTAATAATGCATGCATGTGAATGTTGGGAAATAATCGTTATGTTGTTTTCCAATGATCTAATCGATTAGGTCTTCCATCTAATTGAATATTATGTGTGAGGCGTTCCAGATTTGAATTTTAATTTTTTTAATCGATTAGGCCCTAATTATAATTAATTATTTATTTCATTTTTAGATTCCTTAGTCTTTTTGGATCTTGTGTTGAAATTTTTCCTTGATATTGTCATACCTTAAAATTTACCCTCCCTTTTCTTACCTTTTGCTTTTCCTCATTTGCATACATGGAAACATGCAATGCATCATCATGTCATTAGCATGACCATTGCATTTGGTCATGGATCCACAAGCATGGCCATATTCTTGGCTTTAATCTTAACATTAGGGTTTTTCACTTTGTTTAATTTATTAACTAACAAAAGAATCATAAGAGATGGTACTTGTTTGTTCCCTTGTTCATGCGGGTGATCATACCTCAATTCAATACAAGACAAAGGTCACTTGGTCAAGGAAGATGCAAGTTGTGGTTCATTGATTCAAGGGTTATTCGTGTGTTTATTTCCATGCCATTTCATCCATTCATCAAGCCATCCTCAAGATCATTCAAGCCTTAATCATGTTTTCTTCAAGGGATTCTCATTACATCATTATCTTGGCTTGGGATACAAGCAAAGTTCAAGTTTTCACAAGTTGGCACAAGTTTGGTTGACCTAATTTGCAAGTATGGCTCACTTCTGTTCAAAACCCCATAACTCCTTCAATTTTCAACCAATTTACAAGCTTCTTTAAGCCAAATGTTCCTAAGGACTTACTCTACAACTTTGCTTCAATGCTCAAGCATTAATTCAAACTCTAAAGACCTCAATTTTGGAAGGGCTACGTTTCCAAACTAGGTCAAAACCTTGTCATGATCCCTACTTGTCAGCCATGCCATTTTCAGCTCAAGTATCATTTTGATCCCATTCCTTTTGCATCTCAGTAAGCTTATGTAAAAGATCATTTAACCCAAGTTTGGACAAAATTCATGAGGGACTCAAAAGTTATGGTGTCATGAACTTAGGGCCTTAAGATGCCCAAAATATGCCAAGACTGCTTGGCCAAATGCCTGACCTAGAAAGCATGTCACGACCTTAAGTTTCAACACTTGCCATTATCTCCTTAAGCCTCCTTTTGAGTTGGTTATTTTTGCATTCAATCCATTGCAATGAGATGAACATTTGGCACAAAGAAAATAACAAAACACGTGAGTGAGTTCCATTTGGCCTAACTTCAAACATGGAATGATATACTCTATTTTGCCTGATGCCCAAAACTTTCAATTACAAGTCATTTTGCATCTTGGGGGCACTTTCACATGTGCAACTTGTTTATGATGCTAAAACGCGTGCAAACGAACACAAAACGACTAATTTCAAGTTCCAATTCATGCATTTCATGTCTCATTTCACACGTTTTGCAAATCATCAAAAGTTTCACCTAACTCGCACGAATTGACCTCCATTTCATACATACCATGATCTCATCTCATTTCCTATAAATATAGGAAGCTTTTGCCTTCATCTACAAGCTTTGATATCCAAAGAAACTTTGAAACCATTTGAACTCGATACCTCAAAAAACCAATCAACCATTTCTTCGATTCAAACTCTTTTAGCTTCAAACCTTCTGAAACTGAGTGAAGCATTTCCTTAGCCTAAAACTCTTTGGAACCAAAATTCCAAATCCACTATTGTTGGCCTTCGAAGCTCCAACTGGAAAGGTAGATAGGAGTTAAGTCTTTGAGAAAACAAGTCACCACACTATTCACCTTACTCTACTGATCAAAAGCCCTCTTCTAACTTTAATTTATCTACAGTATTAGTCATTTAATTTTACTTTGAACACTTAGAGCTCATCGTGTTCTTGAGAAAAATTCTCCTTGCTCGGTTCCAATCAATGGCTCTGACGCAGGGAGACATGAACGATGATGTATTGCGAAGCTAACTCCATGCTTGGGTTTTGCTAAAAACACGAGTTCATGAATTGCAAAAACCGAATCCAAGGTTAAAGATGAAGTGAGGTTGTACGCATTTTGGTGCCAATTTCAAACTTTGATAAATCACAGCCTTCCACACGCATTTTTGAAATACAGTAGTCGTTGGCGCACCATTTCCTATTTTATTTTATTTATTTCTTTTCTTTTCCATTTAATTTCTCTATCATTTTTAATTCATTTCGGTCCAAATTTTTCACACAAAGTCTTTAAAAATATTTTACACCACGTACATGTTTTCCATAATTTCTAAAATCACGTTTGCATTTATTAATATTTTTATTCCATTTTCATTTTAGTTTCCTTTTGCAATTTATTTTTTAATCATTTTCAAATCTTTTTGCATCCAACTTTTGAGATATATTCATGTATAACATTTGGGACTTTGTGTAATTTTTTCAACCACTTTTGAATTATTTTGATCATGGTTTCGTTTTCTCTTTAATTTCCCTTTTTAAATAATTTTTAAATACATTTTTGCTTGATTTTTTGATGCACTTGATGTTTTAACTTAAGTTATTTACTTGGTGTATCAATGCTTCTACATTCAAAGTCATCCATAGATTGACTTGAGGTTGATTCAATCTTCTTTGATTCAAATATGTTGATAAAGGGTCATTTGATCATTTTTGACACTTTGAATCAATGATAGGTTATCCCTTATTGAGCCATATGTTTGAGTCCCTTGATTTGATTAAGTGGATCCTAAGTCAAACACTTGAGTTAGCTCACACTTTGACTTTGTTTTGACCTTGTTGTACTTTGGTGACTTTGTTTACTTGTTTGATCAATTCTTCAACATTTCAAATCACTCATAGATGGTCCATTGGTGGATTTAATCTTATTTGATTAAATATGTTGATAGATGGTCATTTGGCCATATTTTGAACACTTTGAGTTATTGATTTTTCATTCCTTGGTGTAGCATAAGTTTGAGTCTTTTGACTTATCGATAAATTATCCCACTGTGTTGGCTTTTACTTCTAACATGCTAACACCTAACATCTAACTGATAAACCTCTAACACTTTACGTCTTGCAAATTACCTTATGTCATTTACTTTCATGCCTTTACTTCATACAATTTACTTTTATGCCTTTACTTTATGCAATTTACTATTATGTCTCATTACTCATCATTTCACTTCATACATTATTCATCTTATCTTATTCATTTGTTGCTTCTTATATTGTGTTTGATCTACTTGACAATCTCAATAAATCAAAACATGATGAAATGAATTGAATTGATCCTTAAGATCTATGCTTGACTTGGAGCGGTGATTACCCCATTGTGGACTTAGGACTAGGACTTATACTTATGCTAGACTTGGATTGATTTTGGACTTTTTGGACCTTGGCCACTTTGACTTTGTCATACTGTTGAACTGTTGAACTTATGGCTTTGTCATATTGTTTATGGTTCATTTGCCTTGCCTCTACTTACCATATTCATCTATTTAGGTTAGCAAAGTTGCACCCACATGGATTTCTATTGGGCTACCTAACAATGATACATAGGCTCAATACACTTTTGACACACACATGGATTTCTCTTGGGCTACCTAACAATGAGACCCTAGGCTAGTCTTTATATGATCATGCATTATGTGTTTTATCCATCTCTTTCCCTCTGATTTAGCCTGATCAAATTCTATTTGATCAACTAGATCCTTTGACTTTGCACACTTTCCCTTTGTCTTTGTCAAGTGACCATAAGTTCTTTGATCACTTGATAAGACTTGTCTCTTCTACTTTAGAGCTCAAGCTTCTCAACAACTACAAGACCTCAGACACCAGTCAAGGCATCAACCATCTGCCTCATCCCCACAAAGCATCTGAGAACCCGTTTCAACAACTCGTCTGACAATGACAATGATTGCATGCCATGAGCCTTAAACAATAGAGAAGGGGTGATAAGGAGCATTCCTATCCTCATTTTGAATATTTTGGGTACGGGACAAATGACCCAATTGCTGAAAGTATTCACCTCTATTCATAGACTTTAGTGCAATTCCAGTCAATTCACTATCAAGTCTGAAGCTATATATGTGGCTCCTCTTTTCCACTCCTTTTAGTTTAAACATTGTTGCAATTTCCTTTTGGGACACACCTTTATTGTTAACCCCCTTACTTTTCGGACACACCTTTATGGTTAACCCCCTTCCTTTTGGGGACACACCTTTATGGTTAACCCCTTTTCCTTTCTTGGTTTTGACACCATAATTTTTGGTTGACATCTTCATAGTTATACACCCCTTTCTTGGTTTAAACACCATTTCCTTTTCTCTTTGGTTTAAGCACTGCAATTTTGGGTTGTCACCTTCATGGTTATACACCATTTTCTTGGTTTAAACACCATTTCCTTTTCTCTTTTGTTTAAACACCACAATTTTGGGTTGACACCTTCATGGTTATACACCATCTTCTTGGTTTAAACTCATTTCCTTTTCTCTTTGGTTTAAACACCATAACTTTGGGTTGACACCTTCAGTGGTTATACACCCTTTTCTTGGTTTAAACACTACTCCCTTTTCTCTTTAGTTTAAACACCGCAACTTTGGGTTGACAGTTTCACTGGTTATACACACCACTTTTATCTCCCTTTCTCTCTTGGTTTAAACACCACAATCTCTTTCCTTTGGCTTAAACACCGCTTCGGTTAGTTTCTAGCCTTTTCCGGCTTAAACACCACCCCTAATCATTTATATTCTCTCAGTCTTTATCCTCCAAACTACGGAGCTCTGACTTCCTTATTGCACTATAAGGATACGTAGGCACAAGGATGCAAATCCTGGGCGAGCAACTTTCTTTATTTTCCCCCTTTCTCTCTCTGATTCCAAGAATTACGAGGCTCGGACTTTCTCATTGCACTATGAGAATACATAGGCATGAGGGCCCAATCCTCCTCGAGAACTTTCTCTCTAAATCATTTTCTATTTCACGGGTACATGAAGATAGCAACACCCATCCAAGCAAGAGAAATCAAAACAGTTTCCATGGAGTACCATGGATGTAAGGGTGCTAGTACCTTTCCGTTGCATAACCGACTTTGTTACCCGTTTCTCTGTTCCCCTTGGGTTTTATCCATATTTTCCCTTCCCTCTTTTTGGCTAAATAAAGTTCAGTGGAGACTTTGTTGTATGTTTAATTGTGCGACACGTTCGAGTACATTTCTGTCCAGTTTTAGCTGGCGACTCTGCTGGGGATAGCAACCTGATTGCTAGAAGGAGTCTGTCAAGTTTTATTTGATTTCATGTTTGTTTGGGTGTTTATTTTTATGTTTTTCCTGCTTTTATTATCATGTTTGTTTATTGCACTTATTTTATTGCTTTAGATATTCATTAACCCATTTCGGATATATGTATTTTGATGTCGTTGGGTTGGGTTGATGTTACCTGAGAGATGTTCTACACTCGAGCTTGAGTATACACCCAATATAGACTCATGGATAGTTGTTTTAACCCGAGTTTCGCGCATTGGGTTGACACGATACCCACACCCATACTAGATTCACTTGGGGGATACTTTTGTCATGTGAGAATCCATTATGACAAAGTAGTTTCACTTAATTACATGACTTCAAGAAGCCTTTTAGGGATCACCTTGAAGACTAGTCCACACCTGTGAGTGGGATATTGGTTTTTTGTAGGAAAACCAAGCTCTTACTAACCTTGGTTGTCATGTGACATTGTACCTTTGAACCGACATCAGGCAGAATGTTCAGATTATCCAGAATGTGCCATGTTATTGCATATCATTTGCATACCATAAATCATCAGTACATCATATAACTCTTTTGCATATGCATTTCCAAGGAATCTGAGAGCCTAGTTTGTTGTCAAGTATTGAAATATAGCATGAATCCTGGAAGAAGATGTGTGTTAAGTTATAAGTGTGTGGAACCTCGGGTGAAGGCTTTAAAGGGATTATGAACTCGTCTGGTTCTGGATCACAGAGAAGATTTCAAGAAGGCATATGGTTATCTCCTAGGTATTCTCAACATTTAAGTGAACATTATAGTAGTCCATACTCTGGTGCAGTTTTATGAACCTCCCATGAGGTGTTTCACTTTTCAGGATTATTAGATGGCTCCGACGTTGGAAGAATACTCGTATATCTTGGGAGTCGGATTAAGGACCAGGTTCCTTTCTTTAGTACCAAGAAACCACCTAAGTCTCATCTTTTAGCTTAAGCTTTGCATTTGGAGAAAAAGGAAGTGGAGCTTAACCTTAAGGCCAAGCGTGGAACTCATGGTTTTAATTTGAAGTTTTTGGTGGAGAAGGTGTAGCAGGAAATTCATAATCATCAAGCTATTGACAAGCTAGAGATCAAATAACAAGAGTCTCCACCACGCTTTTATTGTTTCCAAGGGAAAAGGAAAAAGTACGAACAAAACCCAAAAAGTAAGAAGTTTTCAAATAAAAACTAATAAAAGTCAGAGATCACAGGTAAGGGGGTTGGTTACACAGAGGGAAGGTGTTAGCACCCAAAGTGTCTTAGGTACTCCTAGGGAGCCCTTTTTGTGTGCATATTTATTTTGTACAAAGTGATGTTTACAAACAAATAGAATGGGAGGATGAGAAAAGAATTCATTAATTATATTTTTGTGTTTGACAAGACCTTCGGTCTTGTGCCTACGTATCAAAACCTCGTAGTTCGTGATACAAATTTCAAAGTGGATGCATTGTTTTTAATAAGAAATTAAGTTTGAAGGGCACAAAGGCCTAAAAATGGTTTGAATGAGTTAGTTCTTTTTGGATTTTTGAAAGTTTAAGTCAAGTATAGTTAAGTCTACTTACAAGTTTGATTTAAGAATAGAAGTTTGAAAATGCAATGGCATAAGGCCAAAGTTTCTATCTTTTTGTAAAAGTGGTCAAAGTTTAGAACAAAAGTAGTTCACACAAAGAAGATAAAGAGGCTATCCTATGCATAAAATTTAAAAGTTAAAGAGGCTATCCTATGCATAAAATTTAAAAGTTTAGAGTTGAAAAGATCTAGCCAAATGGGTAGCAATCCAATACACAAGAATGCCAATAGAAACCCAGAATTCCCTTGGACTTTTAGAATCAAGCAAAACATAAATGCACAATTATATTATCTTGAAGAGCAAGGCATCAAATAAAGATGGCCACATCCAAGCTTATCCATTCCATGATCTTCTTCAAAAATATCCCATGTAACAGATGAATTCCATAAGTCACAGGTTCAAAATAAAATCTTCACAATGATCATGTTGCAGATGAACTTAAAGAGGTCTTCAAAGATATATCAGATGAAGTTCAAATTGCAAGCACTTAGTTCTTCAACAAGTTGGCATTGGCCAAGTCCTTTAGCATGGGAAGGTTGCCTAGATTCTAAGTCCATTTGTCCAAGATCAAACCAACAGTCCACTCAAAAGTTTTTTAGGGTTTTTTTGTTATTATTATGTACATTGATGGTCAAAGACCACACAAACAAGCAAAGTATACACAAGCAAAATATATCACACAATATGGTCCAAATGGACAAAGTGAAAATTGCATTAACATAAACAATTAGAATGATATGAACAATGGCAAATGAAATAGAATGCTAAAAGTAAATTGCATTAAAGTAAAAGCTTGAAATTAAAAGTTAGTAGTTAGTAGGTTAAGAGTTAGTATTGTTTTGCTTTTACTTTTCATTTCAAGACATTCTTTGGAGAACACTCAACTCACTTATCTCAAGCATGGATCCATGAACCAAAACATCTTCCAAAGGAAGGAAAGAAAGGCCAAGTTTCCACACAATACCATGAAAGAGGGGAGACTTACAATCTCACTAACTAGAATGCTTATGCCTTTTATGTCACAAATTTAGCGTTATGTTAAGCAATCGTAATTGGACTTATATAGAAGTCACAACTATTTGATGTCGGGCAATAGAATTTTGGTGTTAATGCATGTTAGAGACATAGTATAATGGACTATGCTCATGAAACATACCACACATAAAAAGAATATGCAAAAGGTGTGGCCTAATCTCATTCATACTCATGTTAATTTTTCAATCAACTAGCATTAGGACTTTGAGGTATCATAGGCCAAATGGAGTGAATGAATGAAGAAGGGGAATAAGATGAAGTTGGAGGGGGATGAATGATATCACAAATTGGTCAAAGGAGAACTTTTACCAAATTAATATCATTCATTCATTTTGGGAGATGGAATGTACATTCCATTAATCCTCTAAATCCAATGATATTAATTTGACAAAGTCAAATCAACCTTGACCAAGGCCCAACAACAAGAGTCAAACTTAAACAAAGTCATCACAATTGGTCAAAATTTATTTGGCATTTATTCAAATAAAAACACTAAAATAGTGCATTTAAATTAAATATGGTTTGTCCAATTCCTAAAATCTCATCAAAACACCAAAGAAATGGCCATGAGATTTATCATAGGTCAAACAAGGCCAAAGGACCTTGGAGAAAAAATTTCATAATTTTTGGACATTTAAAAATATTTTTAAACAATTAATAACAAATGCAAAATCAATTAATTCATGAAAAATATTAATACTGATCCAAAAAATAATTTTAATTCATAATATGAAAGAGAAAAATATTTGAAAATTTTAGGTGAAAGTCCCATATTTTTTGGATCAATATTGAATTTAATATGAATTATTGAAAATAAAGCAATTAAAATAAAAATTCAGAAAATCAAAAATACGTGGACAATCTGATCTACCTCATTAATTAAGGTGGCAGATCAGATGGTCCCTAGCGCGTGTTCCATGTGGTCACTAGACAACTGCGCTGCACATATGGTTATCAAAACCAACGCCTAAGATCAAAACAAAATGAATGGATCATGTGGTTCAGAGACTTGCCAACGCATCGCTGGAGCCAGAGCTCCGGTCATCTTCTCCGGTGGACCTCACCGGATTGGTCCACCATCAACCATCACCAAAATGAAAAATAAGGACATGATTTTAAAGTAAAAATGGCAATGAGCTCGAATCTGGCCTCAATTCACTCTAACTCCAAGTATATTGAGAGATACATGGAGTTGAAATTTGAGGTACATGAACTGAGTTGCTTTGATTTGGCCTCAAAGCAACTCAATCTTCTTGCCTATATTGGTAGGACTTCAGACAACCAAAGAATCAATAGAATTGAGCAAGAATTTGAGAGAATCGAAGAGTTTAAAATTTCTGGAAAATACCTTCAATGGAGTTCTAGATTCAACTGATCTTGATCTTGCTTGTGCTTGATCTCACTCCACTTGCTTGCAGAAGAAGGATTGAATGCTTGAAAGGCTATGGATTCCAGGAGATTTGAATTTCAAAACAGTAGAAATTCAACCTCAAATTCAAGAGAATTTCTCAGGCTTATCCTTTGCAAAGTGAGGGGTTGAGATGGGGGATCAAAGCTGGCGTGAATGTGTCTTCATTTCTGAGCAATTGAAGCTTTATTTATAGCAAAAACATTTGATAATTGCACACTTTAAATCTCTTTCCAATTTTGGCAAATGGTGATGCAAGGGTGCATGAGCGTGTACAGGCCCATGAAATCATTGCTTGAGGTCCACAAATAAATGTTGGATAGTATGAATTGAGCTTGGATTGCAAGGCAAGTGTGCATTGATGTTTGAAGTTTGATCCTTGCCAAGTGATATCACCATGTTCATGCCATGTTCATGCCATGTGCAACCTATGCATTCCTTGTCCAAAACTAATGAATTTGAGCTCTTTGGAAAGGTGAGATCAAGAGGAACAATTTTCATGTTCAACACTTTTTCATTTGGAGCTTGGAACTTGGAGAAATTTGAGGTGGAAGTTTGGAAATTTTTGACATATCAAAATTTTTCTAAGTGTCAAGCCATATGTCTCAATATTCCACCTTACTTAACTTTTTATATGAGCTTCAAATGAGAAAAGTGTATTCATCAAAGTTTCAGCTCTCTCAAAGACCTTAAAAATGGTCACCAATTTCATGTCATTTGGATTTTAAATGATATAGTTATTCATTTTTGAAGTTTGGAAAAATCACTTGATCAATGGTATAGGTCAAAAGTGACCTATAATGTAACCTCATATCACATGCTCAAAAAAGTTGAATTATCTCCCACTCCAAACATAAAGGTTGAAGTAGACACATTTACTTTTATTGTGCAACTTGGAAATATTTCATCTCATAAAAATTGAGCAAGTTATGGCCTTGGGAAGTTGACTTTCAAATTAGGGTTTAGACAAAATGACCTATAATGTTTCAATATAGAAAATGATTTTCCAAGCAAAACTATCTCTAGGTCTCAACATGAAAGTTGTTTGTAATGTCATTTAGAGTAATGTTTCTCTTGGAATCATTTTCATATGGTGAAAAGTGTAAGAGATAGGGTCTAGGGAGACCCAGTTTTGATTAGATGAATCCATCTGGCCAACCACCATCAACCAACTTGCTAACTTCCAATTCTCTTGACTTTATTGGTCATGGAATATTATATATGCATAAGATGATGAATTTTGAAGTGTCCCTTAAGAAATTTGATCAATTGGTGAGATAGCTTGTTGGAGAAGTTACTCAAGATACCCAGTCAAACTAGGGTTTCCAAGGCAAATCACCCTCAAACTCTTGAAGAAAACTTGATCAATATAACATGTAGAGAACATTGGGACTCATATATGACGTTCATAACCATTCTTGAATCAATTCTTGGTTGTGCTCTTTATTCATGAGGGTCTCAAACCCTAGATGTGAACTTGATGAATCAATGGAATCATGCCCTTCCTACAAAAGAGTTAGACAAATGCAAAGACATATTTTTGGTATTTTGGTTAGTGAAATGATAAAATACAAGTATGATATAATCAAAAAGTGCTTCGTGATCTCTCCCAAAACAAACACAATGAAAGAGGGGTAAGGAGGATGCCAAGGTATGATCCCAATGCTAATGCTTATGATGAAATTACATGAGGGATCTTAGGGTCAAAATTGGGGTCTTACAGAAGGCCATTTCCTTTGCTGATGTTGGGAGTTGTATTACTTTCAATGATGTTTTCTCTTTGCTCATGTATGGAATTGTGTTGTTTCCAAGTATGAAGTACTTTGTGGACCTTGCATCTAGTCATATATTCCTATCCAAGTATTCGGTTCCTATGCTTCTTGCTGACACTTATTACTATATTCATATGAGGTATAAGAAGAAGAAGGGTACTATTATGTGTTATGTTCCCCTGCTGTATAGGTGGTTTATTTCTCACCTGCCGAACAAGGGTCCTTTCATCGAGAACAAAGACAATCTTAAGTGGTCTTAGTGGATCATTTTTATGACTGTTGAGGATATTCTATGGTACTCTATAGCTTATGATGATGTCAAGTTCATCCTTTATTGTGGTAATTTCCCCAAATATGCCCCCCTCATAGGTGCAAAGGGTGAAATTAACTACAATCCAAGGTTGGCATTATGTCAGTTGGGTTACCCGTTGCTATGCAAGCCAGATCCTGAACATTTGGAAGAGTTTGTTTGTATGAAGGGGTTGACAATCCAGAGCTGATAAATAAGATTGTCAGAGCTTGGAGGAAAGTTCGTCTTCAAGGAATGTCTGAGTTATGGAAAAGGAGTTGCATCGCCAAGGAAGCTTATACGCAGTGGGTCAAACGAAGGGTTGAAGAAATTATGTTGCCATTTCCAGCGGAGCCATCTATGAACATCCAACATCATGTGATTACATTTGTTCCTACCTTCGAGGTTGGGAAACTCAAGGAGACTACCAAGAGCTTAGAGAAAGAGAATGTGATATTCAATATAATCTTGGTAGGCTTATAAGGGAGAAAGAAGACTTAGAGCTCAACCTCAACCAGAAGAGAACAATGATATCCCAAGTAGTGGAGGAATCCCAAGAGGAGCAGTTCAAGAGGAAGAAATTAGGTGATTCCTTAAAGGGACTATTGATTGTCTATTCGCCAAGATGAAACGGCTCGCAGACGTACAATATCAAGCATGCAAGATGGAGATCAGTTTCCAAAACCAGCTTAAGAATCTTCGAACAGTTAGAGAGTTGCAAGAAGGAGTTAAAAGAAGAAAGAATATGTACTAAGCAGTTTGAGGTTTCTTTATCTTATCACCAAACAAAACTCGACAAACGGTTTGAGGAGATTTGAGGGTTGAAAGATCAAGAACATCAAAGCAGAGAATATACTGATAAACTTCAGCAAAAGGCTATGCATTGGGAAAGGAATAGTCATTATTTGTAAGTTCTCTTGGGTTAAAATGAGGCGTTATTTGGAGACCTTTTGAGTTGACCGATTTAGGCTATGCCTTCAAGGGTTCATAGTGGTGGTTGACCAAGAAACAATGGTTGCATAGTTTATCTTTGGGGGGTTTTCTTTGTTATCTTTGAGCAACATGTAGCCCTTGGGGCAAAAATTTAATAATTGTACTCTTTGTTTCATTATGAATATAAAAGGATTCTTTTCATTACAAGTTTTATCTTATGCCTTATTTCCTATGCTTTATGTGTACTTACATCAAATAAAGACTCGAGGATTCCTTGGAATTTTTATTTAAGAAAAAATAATAATCAAATATTTTTACATAACATATCATTCATTCATTTGCACTCTTTCTATCCAAGAACAAAATGCTTACTCCCATCTTCATCCTCTTCAGAAAGACGACGACTCGACATCGATATAACACTAGACCCAGCAAACAGAGAATCATGTATGAATATGAACAATAGAATGCTACAACCTGGGAGGCCTTATCTCAGCTACAAGGCCAGATGAGTACTATCCTAGAACATCTCCAAGCTCAGAGAGATAATGTTGTTATTGTCAATTCGGTCGATGCTACTGTTGTAACAACTACTGCTGACACCGCTCTTGTTATGGTGGATCATGTTAACACTGTTGTTCAACTAGTTGTTGTAATCCAACCTGTCTTTCCAATTGTCCCCAATAAGTTTGTTGCTTCTTACCCGTGGGGAATTCCTCACAACTACGCTCCAGAGTTTGCTAGTGGAAATCCTTATATGTCATACCAGCCTTTCGCTGCTTCCTCTTCCAATGGGAATTTTGCTTCCTTCCCATGGAGACTTCTGAATCATTTCTCTTCTCAAGGGGTTGAAAATGAAGATGTTTTTCGGCCTGCTATGAATGATGATGATGTTGAGGACCAAGAGCCCGAGTATAGGGTAGAATTTGTGCTTTTGATGGTTTCTCTGCTCATAGTTTGAATGCTAGAGAACTGTGTTTAGTGCCAAATGGTGTGCTCCTACAGAAGTTCAAAGTACATGACTTGACCAAGTAAAAAGGCTTGAGTTGTCCTTGTAGTCTCATCACTATGTATTATAGGAAGATGGCTTCTTATATTGACAATGATGAGTTACTAATCCATTGCTTCCCAAACAGCCTATCTGGGGTATCTTTGGATTTACATGAATTTGGAACTAGGGAAGATAAGGACATGGAAAGATTTATCTGAGGCATTCTTGAATCAATACAAGTATAATCTTGATATGGATCCTACAAGATTGCAGTTACAGAATCAGTCAGAAAGGTCTAATGAAACATTCAAAGAGTACACGCAAAGGTGGCGCGAGATGGCTTCAAGAGTCAGGCATTCTCTGTCTGATACTGAGTTGGTGGATATCTTTATGGGAACTCTCCAAGGTTTTTACTATGAAAATATGGTCGGTAGTTTGTCTTCCAACTTTGCTGATATAATGGCGATTGGAGCGGATAGAAAGTGGCCTCAAGTCAGGAAAGATCACTTGTGGTAATAGTAATCAACAATCTGCATCCAGAAAGCCTCTGAGTGGTTATACGAAGAAGAAGGAAGGAAAAATAAATGTTGTGATGATAAGTGTTCCTCAATACCAAGCTCCTATGGCCCGTATGCCGTACTTTCTTTATCCACATATGGCCGCCGCTCAGTTCCAACGGCAACCTTTCCAATGTCAACCGCAGTTCCAGCATCCTCCCCAAGCTCCATAACAACAACAGACTCCTCAGCAACAAGCTCCATAAAAACAATATCAGAATAATAGAAATCAGAACCAGAATCTTCGTAATCAGTGTTAGAATCAAAATCAGAATTAGAATCAAAGGCGTGCGCAGTATACCAAGATCCATGTGCCATACACTCAATTGGTTCCACCTGATGCATGTAGGGGCCATTGCTCCTAAAGAGATTTCACCAGAGGTGTTTCCTTATAATCCAAAACACAACCCTAAGGTGTATGTGCTTTCCATGCATGATATATTGGTCATTCAACTGAAGATTGTTTTGTGTTCAAGAACAGAGTGCAATACCTCATTGATCAAGATATTATGTCCTTCACTGAGGAGAAGCCAAATGTGAATAACAATTTGTTGCCTAATCATGGTGGTCCAATAGTCAACATAGTTCTTGAAGAAGAGAAAACAAAAGTTATCAGTCTAGTGGGTGATTTGAAGATTCCATTATCGGTTATCTCAACAAATTTGTAGAAGCATAGTGTGTTAGATGTTGTTCATGACAACTGTGATGTATGCAAGACTGAGCCAGATAAGTGTGAAGAACTCAAAGGTTGTGTCCTTGATTTGATGAATCAGAGGGTATTACAATTTGTAAGAGCTAGAGTCGTGGAAGATGTTTATTTCATTAAGCCAATTGAGATTGTGTATCGCAAGAAGAAGATTGAGGGTCCAATGAAGAAAATACAACCCATCAACATTTGTGTTCCCGCTCCTTATCCTTACCCAGATTCCAAGGCGATGCCTTGGAAATATGATGCAACTACCTCCGTTGGTGGAAAAGTGATTCAGTTTTCTAATGCAAAAATTGTCTACATAGCAGGTACATATGGGATGACCCGAAGCGATCGTGTGTTTTCACCAAAGTATACTCCCAAAGTCATTCCCGAACCAATGGTAGTTCCTACTCCTCATCCTCAGGAAGGGGCATCTATGGTTATTCTCAATGTTCCAATTGAGATATCTAAGGGTACTTCCAGTAGTAAAACTGAAGTAGCCACTTCTAAGGGTAAAGAAGTAGCCAAAGAACAAAAGCAGCTTACTGCACAAGAAGGACAAGAGTTTCTTAAGCTGATTAAGAAGAGTGATTTCAAAATTGTTGAACAGTTGGGTCAAACTCCTTCCAAGATTTCAATCTTGTCATTACTACTCAGTTCAGAGGCTCACTGCAAGGCTCTGATAAAGGTTCTTAGCGCTGCTCATGTGATACAAGACATTATCATGGATCAATTTGAAGATGTAGTGGCTAACATCACTGTAAGTCGGTACTTAGGTTTTAATGAAGTAGAATTGCCAGCCAAGGGGTACAACCACAACAAGGTTTTGCACATCTCTGTTACTTGTGTCGATACCTTAGTCTTTAGGGTCCTGGTTGATACAGGCTCTTCACTCAAAGTGTTGCCGAAGAGCATATTGAGTCAATTATAGTTTGAAGGACTAGAGATGCTAGCTAGTGCACTGATTGTACGAGATTTTGATGGATCAATGAGGGAAGTCATTGGAGAGGCCGATTTGCCAATACGTGTGGGTCCTCACTAGTTCACTATTACCTTTCAAGTATGGACATTCATCCCGCTTACAGTTGCCTATTAGGGAGGTTGTGGATCCATGTTGTCGGTGCAGTTACGTTCACTCTACATCAGAAAATGAAGTTCATGGTTGGAGATAAGCTTGTGATTGTCTGTGGTAAGAAGGACTTTGTGATCAGCGAGTTATCATCCTTTCGATATGTGGAGGCAGGGAAAGGTATAGCTAAGATCCCTTTCCACTATTTGGATTTCGAGCATATCAGCTCTGCTTTCATTAATCAAAGCCAGTCAGCAGTTGTCGTGTTATCATCTGTAAAGAGTGCTAAGGAGGGTCTTGAGATGGGCCCTCTCTCGGGTTAGGGCCAAAGGCGAGCCTTTAATATTTTGTGGGTATGTCTCATGGGCGACATGACTCCAGACAGTGACCCAGGAGTCGCCCTTGTTTGGGACTCTCACAAATATAACACTATAGAAACATCTTCATTATAAAACAAGACATTTCAATCTAAGTGCAAGATAAGTTAGTTTATTACAAACCATTAAACATGTTAACTACAAAATAACACCTAAAAATACTAATTCATCTAATCTTGAGTATGTTGAGTAGCTTGAGGTGCTTGAGATCCTTGTGCAATTTCAGCTTGCTTTTCATTGGATTTTTCCTTTTCCACCCTTATTTGTCTTTGCCTTTTTTGTTTTACCTCCCTTTGGCATGGCTCTGTCATAGTATTAATTTGACAAAGTCAAATCAACCTTGACCAAGGCCCAACAACAAGAGTCAAACTTAAACAAAGTCATCACAATTGGTCAAAATTTATTTGGCATTTATTCAAATAAAAACACTAAAATAGTGCATTTAAATTAAATATGGTTTGTCCAATTCCTAAAATCTCATCAAAACACCAAAGAAATGGCCATGAGATTTATCATAGGTCAAACAAGGCCAAAGGACCTTGGAGAAAAAATTTCATAATTTTTGGACATTTAAAAATATTTTTAAACAATTAATAACAAATGCAAAATCAATTAATTCATGAAAAATATTAATACTGATCCAAAAAATAATTTTAATTCATAATATGAAAGAGAAAAATATTTGAAAATTTTAGGTGAAAGTCCCATATTTTTTGGATCAATATTGAATTTAATATGAATTATTGAAAATAAAGCAATTAAAATAAAAATTCAGAAAATCAAAAATACGTGGACAATATGATCTACCTCATTAATTAAGGTGGCAGATCAGATGGTCCCTAGCGCGTGTTCCATGTGGTCACTAGACAACTGCGCTGCACATATGGTTATCAAAACCAACGCCTAAGATCAAAACAAAATGAATGGATCACGTGGTTCAGAGACTTGCCAACGCATCGCTGGAGCCAGAGCTCCGGTCATCTTCTCCGGTGGACCTCACCGGATTGGTCCACCATCAACCATCACCAAAATGAAAAATAAGGACATGATTTTAAAGTAAAAATGGCAATGAGCTCGAATCTGGCCTCAATTCACTCTAACTCCAAGTATATTGAGAGATACATGGAGTTGAAATTTGAGGTACATGAACTGAGTTGCTTTGATTTGGCCTCAAAGCAACTCAATCTTCTTGCCTATATTGGTAGGACTTCAGACAACCAAAGAATCAATAGAATTGAGCAAGAATTTGAGAGAATCGAAGAGTTTAAAATTTCTGGAAAATACCTTCAATGGAGTTCTAGATTCAACTGATCTTGATCTTGCTTGTGCTTGATCTCACTCCACTTGCTTGCAGAAGAAGGATTGAATGCTTGAAAGGCTATGGATTCCAGGAGATTTGAATTTCAAAACAGTAGAAATTCAACCTCAAATTCAAGAGAATTTCTCAGGCTTATCCTTTGCAAAGTGAGGGGTTGAGATGGGGGATCAAAGCTGGCGCGAATGTGTCTTCATTTCTGAGCAATTGAAGCTTTATTTATAGCAAAAACATTTGATAATTGCACACTTCAAATCTCTTTCCAATTTTGGCAAATGGTGATGCAAGGGTGCATGAGCGTGTACAGGCCCATGAAATCATTGCTTGAGGTCCACAAATAAATGTTGGATAGTATGAATTGAGCTTGGATTGCAAGGCAAGTGTGCATTGATGTTTGAAGTTTGATCCTTGCCAAGTGATATCACCATGTTCATGCCATGTTCATGCCATGTGCAACCTATGCATTCCTTGTCCAAAACTAATGAATTTGAGCTCTTTGGAAAGGTGAGATCAAGAGGAACAATTTTCATGTTCAACACTTTTTCATTTGGAGCTTGGAACTTGGAGAAATTTGAGGTGGAAGTTTGGAAATTTTTGACATATCAAATTTTTTCTAAGTGTCAAGCCATATGTCTCAATATTCCACCTTACTTAACTTTTTATATGAGCTTCAAATGAGAAAAGTGTATTCATCAAAGTTTCAGCTCTCTCAAAGACCTTAAAAATGGTCACCAATTTCATGTCATTTGGATTTTAAATGATATAGTTATTCATTTTTGAAGTTTGGAAAAATCACTTGATCAATGGTATAGGTCAAAAGTGACCTATAATGTAACCTCATATCACATGCTCAAAAAAGTTGAATTATCTCCCACTCCAAACATAAAGGTTGAAGTAGACACATTTACTTTTATTGTGCAACTTGGAAATATTTCATCTCATAAAAATTGAGCAAGTTATGGCCTTGGGAAGTTGACTTTCAAATTAGGGTTTAGACAAAATGACCTATAATGTTTCAATATAGAAAATGATTTTCCAAGTAAAACTATCTCTAGGTCTCAACATGAAAGTTGTTTGTAATGTCATTTAGAGTAATGTTTCTCTTGGAATCATTTTCATATGGTGAAAAGTGTAAGAGATAGGGTCTAGGGAGACCCAGTTTTGATTAGATGAATCCATCTGGCCAACCACCATCAACCAACTTGCTAACTTCCAATTCTCTTGACTTTATTGGTCATGGAATATTATATATGCATAAGATGATGAATTTTGAAGTGTCCCTTAAGAAATTTGATCAATTGGTGAGATAGCTTGTTGGAGAAGTTACTCAAGATACCCAGTCAAACTAGGGTTTCCAAGGCAAATCACCCTCAAACTCTTGAAGAAAACTTGATCAATATAACATGTAGAGAACATTGGGACTCATATATGACGTTCATAACCATTCTTGAATCAATTCTTGGTTGTGCTCTTTATTCATGAGGGTCTCAAACCCTAGATGTGAACTTGATGAATCAATGGAATCATGCCCTTCCTACAAAAGAGTTAGACAAATGCAAAGACATATTTTTGGTATTTTGGTTAGTGAAATGATAAAATACAAGTATGATATAATCAAAAAGTGCTTCGTGATCTCTCCCAAAACAAACACAATGAAAGAGGGGTAAGGAGGATGCCAAGGTATGATCCCAATGCTAATGCTTATGATGAAATTACATGAGGGATCTTAGGGTCAAAATTGGGGTCTTACAGAAGGCCATTTCCTTTGCTGATGTTGGGAGTTGTATTACTTTCAATGATGTTTTCTCTTTGCTCATGTATGGAATTGTGTTGTTTCCAAGTATGAAGTACTTTGTGGACCTTGCATCTAGTCATATATTCCTATCCAAGTATTCGGTTCCTATGCTTCTTGCTGACACTTATTACTATATTCATATGAGGTATAAGAAGAAGAAGGGTACTATTATGTGTTATGTTCCCCTGCTGTATAGGTGGTTTATTTCTCACCTGCCGAACAAGGGTCCTTTCGTCGAGAACAAAGACAATCTTAAGTGGTCTTAGTGGATCATTTTTATGACTGTTGAGGATATTCTATGGTACTCTATAGCTTATGATGATGTCAAGTTCATCCTTTATTGTGGTAATTTCCCCAAATATGCCCCCCTCATAGGTGCAAAGGGTGAAATTAACTACAATCCAAGGTTGGCATTATGTCAGTTGGGTTACCCGTTGCTATGCAAGCCAGATCCTGAACATTTGGAAGAGTTTGTTTGTATGAAGGGGTTGACAATCCAGAGTTGATAAATAAGATTGTCAGAGCTTGGAGGAAAGTTCGTCTTCAAGGAATGTCTGAGTTATGGAAAAGGAGTTGCATCGCCAAGGAAGCTTATACGCAGTGGGTCAAACGAAGGGTTGAAGAAATTATGTTGCCATTTCCAGCGGAGCCATCTATGAACATCCAACATCATGTGATTACATTTGTTCCTACCTTCGAGGTTGGGAAACTCAAGGAGACTACCAAGAGCTTAGAGAAAGAGAATGTGATATTCAATATAATCTTGGTAGGCTTATAAGGGAGAAAGAAGACTTAAAGCTCAACCTCAACCAGAAGAGAACAATGATATCCCAAGTAGTGGAGGAATCCCAAGAGGAGCAGTTCAAGAGGAAGAAATTAGGTGATTCCTTAAAGGGACTATTGATTGTCTATTCGCCAAGATGAAACGGCTCGCAGACGTACAATATCAAGCATGCAAGATGGAGATCAGTTTCCAAAACCAGCTTAAGAATCTTCGAACAGTTAGAGAGTTGCAAGAAGGAGTTAAAAGAAGAAAGAATATGTACTAAGCAGTTTGAGGTTTCTTTATCTTATCACCAAACAAAACTCGACAAACGGTTTGAGGAGATTTGAGGGTTGAAAGATCAAGAACATCAAAGCAGAGAATATACTGATAAACTTCAGCAAAAGGCTATGCATTGGGAAAGGAATAGTCATTATTTGCAAGTTCTCTTGGGTTAAAAGGAGGCGTTGTTTGGAGACCTTTTGAGTTGACCGATTTAGGCTATGCCTTCAAGGGTTCATAGTGGTGGTTGACCAAGAAACAATGGTTGCATAGTTTATCTTTGGGGGGTTTTCTTTGTTATCTTTGAGCAACATGTAGCCCTTGGGGCAAAAATTTAATAATTGTACTCTTTGTTTCATTATGAATATAAAAGGATTCTTTTCATTACAAGTTTTATCTTATGCCTTATTTCCTATGCTTTATGTGTACTTACATCAAATAAAGATTCGAGGATTCCTTGGAATTTTTATTTAAGAAAAAATAATAATCAAATATTTTTACATAACATATCATTCATTCATTTGCACTCTTTCTATCCAAGAACAAAATGCTTACTCCCATCTTCATCCTCTTCAGAAAGACGACGACTCGACATCGATATAACACTAGACCCAGCAAACAGAGAATCATCTATGAATATGAACAATAGAATGCTACAACCTGGGAGGCCTTATCTCAGCTACAAGGCCAGACGAGTACTATCCTAGAACATCTCCAAGCTCTGAGAGATAATGTTGTTATTGTCAATTCGGTCGATGCTACTGTTGTAACAACTACTGCTGACACCGCTCTTGTTATGGTGGATCATGTTAACACTGTTGTTCAACTAGTTGTTGTAATCCAACCTGTCTTTCCAATTTTCCCCAATAAGTTTGTTGCTTCTTACCCGTGGGGAATTCCTCACAACTACGCTCCAGAGTTTGCTAGTGGAAATCATTATATGTCATACCAGCCTTTCGCTGCTTCCTCTTCCAATTGGAATTTTGCTTCCTTCCCATGGAGACTTCTGAATCATTTCTCTTCTCAAGGGGTTGAAAATGAAGATGTTTTTCGGCCTGCTATGAATGATGATGATGTTGAGGACCAAGAGCCCGAGTATAGGGTAGAATTTGTGCTTTTGATGGTTTCTCTGCTCATAGTTTGAATGCTAGAGAACTGTGTTTAGTGCCAAATGGTGTGCTCCTACAGAAGTTCAAAGTACATGACTTGACAAAGTAAAAAGGCTTGAGTTGTCCTTGTAGTCTCATCACTATGTATTATAGGAAGATGGCTTCTTATATTGACAATGATGAGTTACTAATCCATTGCTTCCCAAACAGCCTATCTGGGGTATCTTTGGATTTACATGAATTTGGAACTAGGGAAGATAAGGACATGGAAAGATTTATCTGAGGCATTCTTGAATCAATACAAGTATAATCTTGATATGGATCCTACAAGATTGCAGTTACAGAATCAGTCAGAAAGGTCTAATGAAACATTCAAAGAGTACACGCAAAGGTGGCGCGAGATGGCTTCAAGAGTCAGGCATTCTCTGTCTGATACTGAGTTGGTGGATATCTTTATGGGAACTCTCCAAGGTTTTTACTATGAAAATATGGTCGGTAGTTTGTCTTCCAACTTTGCTGATATAATGGCGATTGGAGCGGATAGAAAGTGGCCTCAAGTCAGGAAAGATCACTTGTGGTAATAGTAATCAACAATCTGCATCCAGAAAGCCTCTGAGTGGTTATACGAAGAAGAAGGAAGGAAAAATAAATGTTGTGATGATAAGTGTTCCTCAATACCAAGCTCATATGGCCCGTATGCCGTACTTTCTTTATCCACATATGGCCGCCGCTCAGTTCCAACGGCAACCTTTCCAATGTCAACCGCAGTTCCAGCATCCTCCCCAAGCTCCATAACAACAACAGACTCCTCAGCAACAAGCTCCATAAAAACAATATCAGAATAATAGAAATAAGAACCAGAATCTTCGTAATCAGTGTTAGAATCAAAATCAGAATTAGAATCAAAGGCGTGCACAGTATACCAAGATCCATGTGCCATACACTCAATTGGTTCCACCTGATGCATGTAGGGGCCATTGCTCCTAAAGAGATTTCACCAGAGGTGTTTCCTTATAATCCAAAACACAACCCCAAGGTGTATGTGCTTTCCATGCATGATATATTGGTCATTCAACTGAAGATTGTTTTGTGTTCAAGAACGGAGTGCAATACCTCATTGATCAAGATATTATGTCCTTCACTGAGGAGAAGCCAAATGTGAATAACAATTTGTTGCCTAATCATGGTGGTCCAATAGTCAACATAGTTCTTGAAGAAGAGAAAACAAAAGTTATCAGTCTAGTGGGTGATTTGAAGATTCCATTATCGGTTATCTCAACAAATTTGTAGAAGCATAGTGTGTTAGATGTTGTTCATGACAACTGTGATGTATGCAAGACTGAGCCAGATAAGTGTGAAGAACTCAAAGGTTGTGTCCTTGATTTGATGAATCAGAGGGTATTACAATTTGTAAGAGCTAGAGTCGTGGAAGATGTTTATTTCATTAAGCCAATTGAGATTGTGTATCGCAAGAAGAAGATTGAGGGTCCAATGGAGAAAATACAACCCATCAACATTTGTGTTCCCGCTCCTTATCCTTACCCAGATTCCAAGGCGATGCCTTGGAAATATGATGCAACTACCTCCGTTGGTGGAAAAGTGATTCAGTTTTCTAATGCAAAAATTGTCTACATAGCAGGTACATATGGGATGACCCGAAGCGATCGTGTGTTTTCACCAAAGTATACTCCCAAAGTCATTCCCGAACCAATGGTAGTTCCTACTCCTCATCCTCAGGAAGGGGCATCTATGGTTATTCTCAATGTTCCAATTGAGATATCTAAGGGTACTTCCAGTAGTAAAACTGAAGTAGCCACTTCTAAGGGTAAAGAAGTAGCCAAAGAACAAAAGCAGCTTACTGCACAAGAAGGACAAGAGTTTCTTAAGCTGATTAAGAAGAGTGATTTCAAAATTGTTGAATAGTTGGGTCAAACTCCTTCCAAGATTTCAATCTTGTCATTACTACTCAGTTCAGAGGCTCACTGCAAGGCTCTGATAAAGGTTCTTAGCGCTGCTCATGTGATACAAGACATTATCATGGATCAATTTGAAGATGTAGTGGCTAACATCACTGTAAGTCGGTACTTAGGTTTTAATGAAGTAGAATTGCCAGCCAAGGGGTACAACCACAACAAGGTTTTGCACATCTCTGTTACTTGTGTCGATACCTTAGTCTTTAGGGTCCTGGTTGATACAGGCTCTTCACTCAAAGTGTTGCCGAAGAGCATATTGAGTCAATTATAGTTTGAAGGACTAGAGATGCTAGCTAGTGCACTGATTGTACGAGATTTTGATGGATCAATGAGGGAAGTCATTGGAGAGGCCGATTTGCCAATACGTGTGGGTCCTCACTAGTTCACTATTACCTTTCAAGTATGGACATTCATCCCGCTTACAGTTGCCTATTAGGGAGGTTGTGGATCCATGTTGTCGGTGCAGTTACGTCCACTCTACATCAGAAAATGAAGTTCATGGTTGGAGATAAGCTTGTGATTGTCTGTGGTAAGGAGGACTTTGTGATCAGCGGGTTATCATCCTTTCGATATGTGGAGGCAGGGAAAGGTATAGCTAAGATCCGTTTCCACTATTTGGATTTCGAGCATATCAGCTCTGCTTTCATTAATCAAAGCCAGTCAGCAGTTGTGGTGTTATCATCTGTAAAGAGTGCTAAGGAGAGTCTTGAGATGGGCCCTCTCTCGGGTTAGGGCCAAAGGCGAGCCTTTAATATTTTGTGGGTATGTCTCATGGGCGACATGACTCCAGACAGTGACCCAGGAGTCGCCCTTGTTTGGGACTCTCACAAATATAACACTATAGAAACATCTTCATTATAAAACAAGACATTTCAATCTAAGTGCAAGATAAGTTAGTTTATTACAAACCATTAAACATGTTAACTACAAAATAGCACCTAAAAATACTAATTCATCTAATCTTGAGTATGTTGAGTAGCTTGAGGTGCTTGAGATCCTTGTGCAATTTCAGCTTGCTTTTCATTGGATTTTTCCTTTTCCACCCTTATTTGTCTTTGCCTTTTTTGTTTTACCTCCCTTTGGCATGGCTCTGTCAATTGTGATTTTACCGTTACAACTCATCTTGTTATGATCCATTTCCCGATATTTCTTACAAGCAACTATTGCAAGCCTCCTTGAAAGTACATTAGGATTCCTTGGTTCATCACCTGTCTTGTTTCTCATCTTTTTTGGATGACTAATTATCCGTCTCATCACAGATGGATAAACTGGTACATGATCACCCATATACCACATTTGCGGTGCATTTGTTAGAAATATAATGTTTGAGTAGGTCTTCTCAAATGTTTATTTCTTACAATCCAACAGACATGAACAATATCATAATATGTTTAAATTCATACAAGGAAAATAAAACCTTAAAATGTAAACATATTTATACCTATAATACTCAACCACATATTATTTAGGTTCTTTTTTATGCTCCATATACATGTGATGACATGACAGCAAGGTATCCAAGACAAGTTCCACTTTCTACATGAGCATGTCTCATTTTTTAGATTAACACAACAGGTCTCAATGTCACTAGTTACACCAGATATTGTAAGATCATCATCACCATGCCATGTTGAATTCCAACCCTCGGCTTGTTTCTTATTCTTCCCAATGGCCAACTAGATTCTAGAACATACACCTCCATTATAACTTTGCAACAACTCCTTCTGGTTGGTTATCCTCTTTATTATATAATGCTCGGTCCCTTATAATAATGTGATTATAGGCATGTCACTATGCTCCAAGTTTTCCTTGTTAAATTCCTGGCCCATGTTGTATACCTACAAATCACACTTTGTATATGTCTTGAAGTGTGAACTAGTCCAAATTTGTGCATGAGTTTCCAGCATGTCCTTCCATGCACTCCTGGTCACATATAAAGGCACATATGATCTATATAAAGCCATATGGTCTATATAATTAGATGTAAGCAAATTATATAAGACAAAACCATAAATAAGCTATATAAGATAATACATTATGTTGGTCAGATATAAAGGCATATGATATATAATTTAATTCACCTAAATCTTATAGAAGAATGAGTAAGAACCACTCTCATGAGTCTTTGGTATTAGCTTCAATGACAACATATGCAACTGGAAACATTTGATTGTTACCATCCTTGCCTATTGCTGCCATTAATTGACCACCACAAACCCCTTTCAAAAATAAAGCATCCACACCTATAAGTGGCCTACATGTTTTTGTAAGTCCTGCCCTGCAGACCTCTAAACATACATAAATCCTTTAAAAAAAATATGAAGGTCATTGCTTTTAGCATAATGTATAACCACAATGCTATTAGGATTTGATTTCATCAACTCTTCTCCATAACTTATCAAATGGTTGAATTGATCACTCCCAACACCTTTAATCAATTACAATGCCTTCCTATTTTTCTCTATATGTCCGATTTGGTGATAATTTAACTTCCCACCTCTCAATGAATTCAGTTATGAGCCAAGCTAGTTTAATATAAGGGCTAAGTATAAGGATATTTGCAATGTTTTTGCAAGCCAATTAGTCTTTGCATTCTTGTTATGTGCAGTCCTGTAGCATGTATGATCATCAACTTAGATGTATATTTGCCAATATTGTTGCACATTCCCTTTACTAAACCCCACGTAGAACTTAGAACCCACCATACATTGAATAACCATCCTTTTGGAATCATTCTTCTTAATGAACACATTTTTTTTTATTTTCCATTCCATAATCCTTAATAGCATCTATTATCATCTTCTTATTGGTAAACATCACACCTAAATGAAAATGCACTCAAACACCACTCTCATAAGTTGAAAACTTAACTACCTCTTCATCATCAGTCTCATGAAGGGTGTATAAGTTAACAGAATCTTCAGATTCTTCACTAGAACTCACAATCTCGGGATCATCTACATTGTACTCTACATACACATCTATTACATCAAACCCTATGACATCTTTGGCAAACTGCAACACATCATTATCATTATTCAAGGGTTTAAGACCACGAGAAAAGTTGAACCTAAGATTCCAATACAACATACACCTTATGTCTTTATAACCCTTACTTTTAATCAAGATGTCCAAAGCCATATATGACATGTAATCCACATCCCATTTCCAATTCATCTCAGGTACATCTACATCAACATACCACTTAACAAGTTCAAGAACTAATCTCCCCCTATTGTTTATTCTTAACTTAACCTTATGATTCTTAGTTGGCCTGACAATTAATAGAAAAAATGGAATAAATTAACATGCAATGTCGGACCATAAAACAATATTAAGGGTTAAATATGTCACCCCATGTAATGTTAGTGAAATATAATATTTTTTTACTTGATTCCCCCATCATAATGTAAAGATTTTGTGTCTTTTGCCCATCAGTTGACAGAGTGACATGGAATTTTCACGTTTGATGACATGGCATGTCCAGGTGACTTTTCTTTTAATTTTTATTTATTTTTTAAAATCCAAGTGGTTTTTTCATTTTTTTCTTGTTTTTTTTAATTAAAAAATTATTATTTTTTTATAAATCTTTTATTACCAGTAAATCAAAATTCACTAACATTGCAAGGGTAATATATATAATATATATATATATATATATATATATATATATATATATATATATATATATATATATATATTATATATATATATATATATATATATATATATATATATATATATATATATATATTTGTTTTGGATATTAAAATATTGAAAAAAACATGAAAAATGGTCCCAATGCGTTTTGAATTGAGGACCGTAGCCTTCCTTCTGCAGAGGCATCTTACCATTAGGTCAACTACTTCAGCTTGGCAACACCATTGAAATGATTATCCCTTAAACTCAAAACGTCTAAAGATTTCAACCTTTCAAAACCAGGTAAAGGACCATTAAAGCCATTAGAATGCAACCAAACCTCAGTCAAAGAAGTCATATTCTGCAAAAACTCAACTGACCCACTAAGCTTAACATCACTCTTGCGATCATTCAACCATAAAGACTCAACCAATAAACCAAAAAAACACGTTGGCATTGTTAGCAGAAAAAAATACAAGTTACCCTTAATATTTGCACTATCAATTGAAAAATTATGAAGCGAAGAAGCATCTTAAGAGAACATAATGCTTATGCGTTGCTTCGATTTGTGGATGCTGGGAAAATAGATGCTTATGCATTGCTTCGATTTATGGTTTGGAAGCAGAAGAAATCAATGATGTTGAGGAAGACATTTATTTTTTTAATTTGTGTTGTTAATTTTTCAGATATATGTCTTGTGTTTGAAGAATTTATGGGATTTGGCTCCATTGATGAAGTTCTTGTTGCATAAGGCTTTTTTGGGAGGACGGTCGGAGAGTTTAATCATAAAGTTTATAAGATAACAATATACAATAGGAGTAAGATTACACAAATAACAAGTGGCATAGTGGCAGAAATTGTATGTTATGTTATAGAGGTTCTTGTGTTCAAGCCATGTTTTTTGCAAAATGTTGTTATTTTTGGTTTTTCTTGAAATATTAATGATTAAAAATATTTAAGTCTTTTTTTTTAGTTGTTTCATTAAAAGGAAATCAATATTAACAAGGTGAAGCAGTTGGCTTAGCAGTAAGGCGTCTCTACAAGAGGTAGACTAGATTTAAAATCTATTGGGACCATTTTTCATGTTTTTTTCAATGTTTTATTAATCAAAACAAATATATATATTTTACCTCTGCAATGTTAGCGAGTTTTGATTTATCCCTTCGTAATTAAAAAAAAATAAAAATTGTGTAAATTTATTTTATTTATTTTTAAATTTTAAAAAAATAAGCCATGTGAATTTTAACAAATAAATAATAATTAAAAAAAATCTACCTGGACACCCACATCAACAAACCTGAAGATTTCATGTCATTTTGTCAACTAGGGGCCAAAGACATAAACCTTTTACATTATAAGGGAGGAATCAAGAAAAAAAATATTACATGGGGGGCAAACCGAATCTTACTAACAATACATAGAGTGACATATATTTAACTTTAACATTAAATAAAGATGGTGGACCACCGAATAAAACAAGAAAACATATTGGACCATAAGTTAACATAGAAAAATTGCAGTGGACCACAAGTTAATATCTGAGACCACATAATAACACAAAAAATCATGGTGACACTCCAAAGGGGACAACTAAACTTCACTTCTTCAGTGCTATCGAAACGGCCCTTACTCATCTTTGCAAACTTCATTTCCTAGAAAACAATGGTTGCAGACACTTTTCACTTGAGCAACAATGATATGTTATGTTGAGAGTTGTGATATGGTGATTGAACTTCGTTTAGGCAACAATGGTGAAGTGAAGAGAGGTTTAGGGAAATAAGAGATTAGTGTTCTTGGTATTTTTTAAAAATGAGATATTAGGATAATGTTTCCTTTGAAAAATTAAAGTTAGTATAATATTTATTTAAATTAGAATATAAAATATTTTTATTAATTACAAATTAAAGACAATTGATTTAAATAAAAAATAAATATATTTGACATGGTTTCATGGTTTGCTACGTAATTAATGAGGAAATCCGCTGTGTAAAATTGGAAAGACTAACTAAATGTCAAATGATATAAAATTTAGGAAATAAAATAGTTTTTAAAATAAGAGATTAAAAATTTAAAATCATTAAAATTAGGGGTAAAAACATTTTTTAATGGAATTTATATTACTCTTAATTCGTGTATCTTATCAATTTTAATAAATGTATTATTTTTTATAAAAAGAAATTGATTACGCTAAAAAAATGGTTGGAAGATATTAGTGTATGCATAAAAGCAAACGCGTAATGTATTTTCTACTTATCAATAATACTTAATAAATAATAAATATAAAGGTGGTTTATCAATCCTATTAGAACAGTAGCATCATAAACTTGTGGTACACAAAGAGAGGGTACGTACAAGTTGGTGAGTTAGGTGAATTGCTATAAGAAAAGCTAGATGACCTATGTAATAGGAATTAATTATTGATCCATATTCTTTACTTGACCATTAAATATCTAATGTCAAAAAAAAAAAGGGTATATGCGTTTCTTAAAATATCATTTTATAAAACTAAAAGAATACTTTTCTTGGAAGTTTTAAATTAAATTACATTTTTAATTAATTCTTTTTCCACATTTAAATCACAGAGTTGTTACCGTCTTTGTGCAAAATCTATTGTTAATTTAATCATACTAATATATTACTATTTTTTTATTATCTAATTTATTTAGTTTCAATTTTAAACATAATTGATCGTTTTAATGTTAATTTTTCATATATTATGTTCAGATGTAGAATTAAAATTGATCGTTAAATTAGTTGTTGCATTGGATAACGTTAATCTAAATTTTTGATACGGTGGAGGAGAGAATGACCTCTAAAGGTAACCCTCCAACATTCAAGTCAATATGCGAGGGAAAATAGTGAATGGAAATTGAGTTTAAAATTATATACCTGAATTATTCGCGTCTATCCTTTATATAGTAAGACAATTATAACAACCCGTTATTTGCTAGACATGTGATGCAGAGAGCCGTTAAATGTATCTTGGATTCGGGTTACATGTACTTTTCCATATAATAGTTCCCATGCACCGGAAGTACTTCAAACGATCTGAAATTCCTTCTGAGTGGTCGGACAATGACCATTCTGATCGGCCTAGAACAATTTCCCCCAAGCCCTTTCTTCTGCATGGCAATGCAAGGGTTTGTCGTATTAGCCACGCCCACCGACCATTCTTTTAGCTGCTATGGAAAGTCAATAGAAGACATTACGATTTCTTGGGAATTTGAGTCTTTAATGTGTCTCATGTTTCAAATGTATTTTCAAGAGTGCTCTCATAATGATCCTTGAGAACTGAAACACTTTAGTGTTGCATGTAGGTAATTTGAAGCGTTGACAAGGTTTATTCCCCCCTTCATATCCATCATGAGTCAAAAGCCAAAAGAAGATATTTGCGCTTCCCGGGCAGATTCTGTCTATTCTTCAATTGTTTCTATCTTTGCTCGAGAGGGTAGTCATAATGGAGCCTTTCTAGATGTTGGTCCATATTCGGATTTGGGTGTCTTGATTCTTGTTGAAAATGAAAGAATCTGGAGCGAGTATGACAATTGTGCCATCCCTTTCTAAATGTGTGTTTTCTCGATCCTGGGTCTCTGACTGCTCTTCAATGGCTTTGAAAAGGAAATCCTTTAACATCTAATGTTTGCTCTTTCGTAACTTCACCATGTGAGTTGGGTGTATGTTAAAGTCTTCCAATATTAGTGTGAATATTTAAATGGGAGATTTTTCTGACCCTTTCCCCCCACCTCTTCAATTTTCAACGTGGTCCTACGACTCAGGCACATGGTCGTGGTTTGATTCACTTGGTGCCAACCGTTTATGGCTTCGAGGCTTTTTAGGAGAACTAGAAGCGTTTTGAATACAGATTCTTTCTGGTTACCCCACTCGCCCGCAGGTTCACACAATAATATGTGTCGTCATGGACGGAGTGGGTGGTAGGTGCAGCGACTTGTTTCCCAAGTATTGGAACAAGGAGAATTTCTTGATGGGAAATAAGTTGAACATCTACAAGGGGGGACGACCTTTCTCAAGAAAACTTGTATAAGAAGAAGCAGTTTATGGGATTTTTCAAGGATCTGGGTTACCTCCGGGGCTCTATTCCACAAGATGAAGCTTCTTAGAAATGCTTAAAATGCATCATTAACACCTGCATACTGATGGATGTTCGTAACAAGGAAGAAAGGAGGATTATTTTTGGTATGTCCTAGACGCCCTTGGTTTATTCGTTAATAACTTGCATGTTTATAATGTGCTTACTTTGGTAATGATTTACTGTAGATTCAATGAAGGATGAGAAGGCGCTCTGACTTTTAAGACCGAGAATCTGGATGGTGCAAACTGTAGCGAGCCCTTCCACTACTTAAGAGCCATTTGAAAATGCTTCTGAACTATCCTACTTGAACAAGTAAGGAAGCAAAGCACACAAACAAAAGTAACTAACCAAATGAACATGTTATGATAACACAATAAAATAACTTGATCTACTGGTCCTAACATGTTATTAACCTATTCTTAACTTAAACAAAGCAAGATATGTCAAGAAGAAGAGAAAACCACCTAACTAGGCAAGTAGGAAAGCAAATAAGCAATTAGAAGTCACAACTTCAAATAATGCCAAATCAAGCAAGCAAATAAAAGACAAGAGGTAAACACCTAAGCCTAAACATGCTTTAATATATCTCAACTTATCACAAACATTTCATGGTGCACATCAAAACTTAACTAGTCATGATAATGAGAGACAAGGCTCAAGCAAATTGTAAACAAAACTCAAGCAATGAGCATGTCATCAAACATTCATGGGGAAGCAACTTATCATAAAAGTAAACATTTATACATGTCAAACCAAACCCTAAGGGTCATGCACAAGGGGTTTTGGAATTAGAAGGCCCAAAAGAAAGTAAGCACTTAAGCAAGCTAGCATACAAGGCTATAAGTGTTTAATGCTTAACTTATCATGGCATATGAAGGTGAATTGAAGTGAAAAAGATGAGAAGACATACATGTCAATAACTAAGGTACAATAAACTCATCATCATAAATCAATCATGCTTGGAAAAAGATATCACAAATTTGCACAAATGTGGGCTCACAAACAACTCTAATCGGAAACTAGTCCTCTAATCTAAGTGCTAACAAACAAAGAAAAAATAGAATATGGTGAACAAAAAGAGACAAACATGAACAAGATATTCAACTTAAACATGTCTCTATGGTATACAAATATTCAAACAAGACTTGAGTTCAAGAGCATAAGCATTAAAGTAAACAATCATTCATCCAAGTCAAAAAGAGAAGCCAACTATTCCTAACAAGGTTGGATGGGTACAAGATATAGAATTATGCAATTAAACAATAGAGGTAAGTAGCGTAAACATGGCATAATTACGATTGCTTAACATAGAGTTAAATTTGATCCTAAGGGCATAGCATTCTAGTAAGTGAGATTGTAAGTCTCCAATCTTTCATGGTATTGTGTGGAAACTTGGCCTTTTTTCCTTCCTATGTAAGATTTCTTAGTTCAAGGATTCATGCTTGTGAATAGATGGTTGAGTGTTCTCCAAAGAATGACTTAATCAATTAAAAATTAAAACACTGCTAACATTCAATTAACCTTAACTAACATTTGACTTACTCTTGTTAATATTGCTTTACTTTCAAGTCATTTACTTTATGCAATTTAATTTCTAGTCATTTATCACTCATTGCTATTTACATTTCATTTAACTTGTTTTTGTTTATGTCATTTTCACTTTGCTCATTTGAGCCATATATTATGATTGTATATATTATTTGTTCATTTTTTATTGTCTTTGTGGTCTTAGGACCTTAAAATACTTAATAAACAACAAAAACCCTAAAAAATGTTTGGTGGACTGTTGATCTTGATCTGAACTTTTGGATTTAGAACTAGGCAACATTCCCTGTGCAAAAAGGACTTGGCCAATGCCAACATTCTCAGACCAAGTTATTGTAAACTGAGCCTTCACCTAATGCAAGTCTTGGGATTTATTTGAACTCATCTGCTACATTGTCTTGATGCCAACTGTTATTTTGATCTTGTGTCTAATGTCTTATTCTGAGTTGATCAAGGAGTATTTCATATGATACATGAGAATACAAAGAAGACTGCTAGCTATGGGATTTGCTTGCTTGGATGTGGCCATCTTTATTTGATGCCTTGATCTTCATGATGTCTGATATTGCTAATTGCTTGCTAATTATTGCTTGATTCAAAGTCCAAAGGGAAAATGGGTTTTCTATAGGCCATTCTTGTCTGTTGGATTATATCCCATTAGTTAGATCTTTTCAACTCTTAACTTTTAATGTTATGCTTAGGATAGCCTCTTCATCTCCTCCCACTTCTTAAATTTCAAAATCTCTTCCCCTTTTCAAAAACTTTCTTTGCTTGTGATTTCAAACTTAGACTTTATTTCAAGTAGAAACTTTGATCTTATGCCATTGTATTTTTAAACTTTTTTTCCTTAAATCAAACTTGTAAATAAATCTAATCACATTGACTTAAAATTTCAAAATACAAAAAGAACTAACACTCATTCAAACATTGGGCCCTTTGTGCCTCTTTTCACCCAACATTTTGTTAAAAGCAATCCACTCATTTTGAAATCGATACCACGAACTACGAGGTTTTGATCCCTTATTTTTATGTTAGTACGTAGGCACAAGTCTGAAGGTCTTGTCAAACACAAAAATATAATTAAAAGAATTCATTAATTATATTTTTGTGTTTGACAAGACCTTCGGTCTTGTGCCTACATACCAACATAAAAATGAGGGATCAAAACCTTGTAGTTCATGGTAAAAATTTCAAAGTTGGTGAATTGATTTTAACAAAAGTTTAATAAGAAAAAGGCACACCCAAAAGTTTGAATGAAGTTGTTAGTCCTTTTTGTCTTTTTGAAATTTTATGTCAATATAATTAAATTTATTTACAAATTTGATTTTATAAATAGTTTAAAAATTCAATGGCATAAGGCCAAAGTTTCTAATCATTAAAATAAAGTTTAAGTTTGAAATCACAATTCAAAGAAGGTTTTGAAAAGAAGGGAGAGATTTTGAAATTTAAGAAGTGGGAGGAGATGAAGAGGCTATCCTAAGCTCAAAATTAAAAGTTAAGAGTTGAAAAGATTTGTCCAATGAGATGCAATCCAACATATAAGAATGTCATATAGAAACCCATTTTCCCTTGGACTTTAATCAAGAAATAATCAATAAGCAATGAACACTATCCAGACATCATGAAGATCAAGGCATCAAATAAAGATAGCCACATTCAAGCAAGCAATTCCCATAGCTAGAAGCCTTCTTTATCTTCCAATGCATCAGATGAAATATTCCTTGATCAATTCAGAACAAAGCATCAGACACAAGATCAAAATGACAATTAAGTACAAAGACAAGGTAGCAGATGAATTCAAACAAATCCCAAGGCTTGCACCAGATGAAGGCTCAGTTCACAATAGCTTGGTCTCAAAATTTTGGCATTGGCAAAGTCCTTTTTGCACATGGAATATTGCCTAATCCTAAGTCCAAAAGTTCAGATCAAATTCAACAGTCCACCAGATGTTTTTAGGGTTTTTGTTATTGTTAGGTATTTTAAGGTCCTAAGACCACAAACAAAACCAAAATACACAAACAAATATATACAATCACAAGATATGGCTCAAATGAGAAAAGTAAAAATGACATAAACATAAACAAGTTATATGAAATGTAAATGGTAATGAATGATAAATGACTGGAATTTAAATTGCATAAAGTAAATGACTTGAAAGTAAAGAAATATTTAAACAAGAGTTAGTCAAATGTTAGTCAAGTGTTAATAGTGTTTTTTTAATTGATTAAGTCATTCTTTGGAGAACACTCAACCATTCATTCACAAGTATGAATCCTTAAACCAATACATCTTCCATGAGAAGGGCTCCAACTTGGATAATTTAACAAGTATGCCACTAGCTCCCATGAAAGGAAAAAAGTTCAAGTCTCCATACAATGCCATGAATAATGGGAGACTTACAATCTCACTTACTAGAATGTTATGCCTTGAGGGTCAAATTTAGCTCTATGTTAAACCATCGTAATTGGACTTATGTAGAAGTCACGACTATCTGAGGTCGGGAAAAAAAATTAGGTGTTAATGCATGTTAGAGATTTGCTATGAAGAACCAAACTTCTAAAACATACCACACACTAAAAGAAAAGATCAAGAGGGAGGGACCTATCTTAGTCATACATGTATTGATCATCTGACACAAAGGTCATTGATGAATCAATTAGCCTTTATGCATTAGAGATTTCATTGGTCAAATGAGGGAATGAGGAAGAATAAGGATGAAGATGAAGAGGGAGAGGAAGATAGAAACACAAATTGGTCATGGGAGGAATTTCATCAAATCAAAACCATCCATTCATTTTGGGAGATGAAATGTACATTTCATCAATCCCCTAAATCCTATGATTTTGATCCAACAAAAGTCAAATAAACCTTGACCAAGGCCTAAACAGAAAGTCAAACATCACAAGACCATAAAAAAGGCTCAAAAATATATTTAAACATTTAATCAATTAAAAATTATATTAAAAATGAATTAAAATACATTTTTATTTGGACAAAACCTAAAATCCCTTCAAAACACCAAATAAATGGCCAAGGGATTTATCCTAGGTTAAACAAGGTCAAAGGACCTTAGACAAAAAAATTCATTATTTTTAAAAAGTCAGAAGTATTTTTAAACAATTAAAAATATGCACACAAAAATTAATTAGTGAAAAATATCAAAATTAATCCAAAAAATAATTATAATTCAAAATATAGAAAATAAAAATATTTAAAGATTTTTGGTGAAAGTCCCATATTTTTTGGATTAAAAATGAAATTTCTAAGAATTAAACAAAATAAATGGATTAAATGAAAAATCAGAAATAAAAAAGAAAATAGAAAAAACAAGGGCCATTAGATCTCCCTCATTAATTGAGGTGGCAGATATGATGGCCACGCACGCGCTTCACACCTGACACCTTAGTCAACGTGTCATAGGGATGGTATGCAAAAGCATGAGACCAAATTAAAATGTTTAAACATGATTAAAGGGATGAGAGGGTGCCAACACACCACCAGAATTAGGGCTCCGGTCTTCTTCTCCGGTGGACCTCACTGGACTAGTCCACCGTCAACCTTCACTAAAATAAAAAACAAGGAGATGGATTCAAAGAAAAAATGCTCAGGAGCTCGAATTTGGCCTCATTTTTCTCCAATTTCAAGTATATCAAAAGATACAGGGATTTCAATTTTGAGGATCATGAATTGAGTTGCTTTGATTTGACCTCAAAGCAACTTAATCTTGTTGCCTACATTGGTAGGACTTCAGCCAACCAAAAATTAAAAAGAATGATGAAGAATTGAGAGAGAATCTAAGAGATGAAGTTTCTGAAAAATCACCTTCGATGGAGCTTGAATCTTGCTTGATCTTGGTTCCAATTGGTCTTGGCTTGCCTTCATAAGCTTGCAGGAAGTGAATTGGACCAAGGAAGGGCTTGGATTCTTGGAGTTTCAACTTCAAAACAGAAGTGAAATTGAAACTCGGTTTTCAATTGAAAACCTTCAAGTTTATCCTTTAATGATGAGGGGTACGGTTGCAGGATCAAAGCTTGGGCAAGGTGTCGTCAATTCTGAGCAAGACGGGTTGTATTTATAGGCAATGCAATTGATTTCCACACACTTCCATCAAAATGCCAAAAATAGTAATTATCACTTGCATGGATGCATGGGCGTGTGATAGGTCCATCAAATAATGTCAAAAGGTCCAAAATTGATAATGAGCAATGCTAAAAGTGTGTCATGGAGTCATGCAATTGGAAATGAAAAGTGGTCATGAGATTCATCCAAATGGAACGTTGAATAAAAGCCATGTGCAAGTCATTTAATCCTTGCCAGAATAAGGTGATCTTGGACTTTTTGGAAAGGTGATGTCAAGGGGAACAACTTTAATGTTGAACACTTTTCCATTTGAATCTTGGATCATTATGAATTTTGAGGTGGAAGTTTGGAAAATCAAACCTAAATGAAAATTTTCTAAGTACCAAGTCAAATGTTCACTTCTTCCACCTTGAATAACTTTTGTTATGGGCTTCAAATGGAAAAAGTTCCTTTATAAAAGTTGTATATATTTCAAGCATATTCAAGTTGGTCACTAATTGGACCTCATTTGGATTTTGCATGGAGGAGTTATGCATTTTAGAAGTTGAGGAAAATTGTTTGTTCAATGGTAATGGCCCAAAATGACCTATAACGTTTCCTCTTGGCACATGCCCTTGCAAGTTGAATTTTAAGTTTCTCAAACAATAAAAGTTGGAGAGTACATCTTGAAATTGATCATTAAAGTTGAATGTCCTTCATCTCATGAAAATAAAGCAAGTTATGGTCCTTGGAAGTTGACCTCCTAACTAGGGTTCAGACAAAATGACCTATAATATTTCACTATAAAAAAAGACTTTCCAAGGAAAAATAGCTCTTGACCTCAACATGAAAGTTGTTTGTAATGTCACAAGGAGTAAAGTTTATCTTAGAATAATTTTCATATGACAAAAATTGTAGGAGATGGGGTTTAGGGAACCCCAGTTTTGACTAGTTGGCTTTCTCTGGTCAACCACCTTGAACCAACTTGCAAACTTGAAGTTATCTTGATCTCTTGGACTCATGGAGGATCATATATGCATAATATGATGTACAATTAAGTATCCATTGATATATTTGATCAAATTATGAAGAAACTTGTTGAGGAAGTCACACAAGATACCTAGATGACTTAGGGCTTCCAAGGCAAACATGCTTCAAACTCTTGATGAATTCTTGATAAAAATGAGAAATGAAGATCATGGGGACCCATATATGATGTATAGAATGAATGTGAACCATCTCTTGATTTCTCTCCTTGCATTGAGGGTTTCAAACCCTAGTTGTGAGCTTGATGAGGTATTGGTGTAAGCACACACTACCTACAAAAGAAATAAAGCTATACATAGACATATTTTGGTATTTTGGTTAGTAAATAATGAAAACATAAAGTATGATACAATCAAAAGTGCTTGGTGATCTCTCCTAATTCAAACCCAATGAATAAGGGGTGAGGAGGAAGCCAAGGTGTGATTCCAAAATCCAATGCATATGATGAGATAGCATGAGGGATCTTAGGGTCAAAATTGGGGTCTTACACTAACTCCTACTCCCATTATCAATTATCAATCACAAAATTGGACTAAAGTCCTTCAACATTGGACCAAAGTCCAATAACACTGGACCAAGGTTCTACAACATTTGTTCCTCCCTGAATCTAAAATTTAGCATAACTCAACACTTTTCATCATAACGTAGCATAATAATAAAAAAAATCTCATCAATACTTATCAATAACATTAAAACCTCAATGAAATTATGTTTCTTGCTAATCATACCTCATATTCAAATAATTATTTAAAATATCAAATAGAGTCGGAATCAATCAAATGAATATGTTCTTGAAAGCTTATAACGTCTATTCTAAGAATCTACTTTTTATTTTAGGACTTAATACCCTAATCAATTCAGTTTAATGAAATGACAAGAACTGGTACTAGTATCAGGCAGAATGTTTTGTATGACTTCAAAATAGTACAAAACATTATAGACTTAGATTAAATTATTAAAATATCCAATCTAAAATATCACCGAACTGTCTTTCTAACGCAACTGATGGCACCCTAACGCAACGATGACCAACGCAAGACTAAATTTGACTACGCCTCTAGTATAAAAACCAGCAAGCTGCTACTGATGTAGCACTCCTAGAACCAACTTACCCAGTTCAAAATAAATATTATTTCATTAGAATTCTAACGCAACTGACGACACCTCAAATAGACTTACAAAACTCAAGTTATGCCTGAAATAAGGCGGTAAATCCCCTTTTATGTCTACTTGCAATTTGTTTGCATTTTTATCCCTATTGAACAAGTTTAAAACTCACCTATTTTGATTATTTGAGTTCTAACCACCCCAAAAACACTCTGATAAATACAATACCAATCAACATAGCTCAAACATCATAGATCTAATATGTTATCACAACAACATCATATGGATTGAACCATTTAAGGACGATAACTCTAGTTCTCGCCTTATCATAAGGAATCAATAGAGAGAAGGTCAAATTAAACTTTCTCCTTATTGTAAGGCATCAACATAATATATTATAACTTCAATTCACATAGATTAACCATGAATAATAGAAATCAATAAACATCACAGATTTATGAACTCGCCTTATCAAAAGGCATCAGTGGGTAATATTAATTACTCTCGCCTTATCAAAAGACATCAACACAGGTTATCAAATTAAGGTCAACAATGATCAAGTACAACTATATAAAATATTATCATAATAATAACCTTAAAAGGTTTTGCTCAAACCTTCTTTAACCACAAACATTATCATAGAGAAATAGAAAAGAAGAAGAAGGTAGGAGAGTAAGGACTATCCATCTGCCTAAACACCCACATATGAACAATCCCCCCTCCCCCTTTACCTCGAATTTGCAGCAAACATTGAAGCTTTGACTATGAAGCTTCTCTCTTCTCCTTCCTAAAATCTCTCACGGGGTTTCTCTCCTTTTGACTTCTTTCAGCAACAACACCTACTAACCAAACCCTCTCCAACGTTTCTATGAAAATGAATAAAAACTTAATTTCTATTTTATTTTAATTAACTCCATAACTCCTATCAACTCTTACTAATTCCACCCATATCCCTATTTTATTAAAAAAAATCTAATTTTCTCCCCAAAAGTCTCGATATTCTCATATGTCTCCATTACTTAAATAAAAAAATCTAATTAAATTCTAGTTTATTACTAAACCACAAATTATCACTTCTATATTATTTCTATCCAAAATTCATCAAATTAAATAATTAAATTAAAAAAAACTCCAAAACTTTCTTAAAAAGAAAATATTAAAATTGGGGGGTTACACGCCCTACCCTAATTACACCATGATTAGTCGTGTAAACTCCAAATTTATGCAGAAACTTGAGATCATGTCGCTGAGTCTTGGAGCATGTTGTTTGTATGCTTTGTATAGATAACACTGCTAGGCCTGAAGAGTGTGCCACTATTGTCTGTTTCTTCTTATTTTCTCTGATTTTATTTTGGTCTTCGTGCGCTCATCTTCTCCTTACCTTGTCATTTAACTTCTAAAGTAAAATACTACGAACTTTATGTAGTTAGGATAATTTTTATTTGGCTATCTCTTCTCCATAAATCTTTGGGATCTTTGTTAAAAACCCTACAAAATTAGAATGCATTAACAATAAAAATATTTAAAAACAACAAAATTGCATACTAAAAACATTTTATGACAAATTGTCATCACAACCCCAAAATTTAACATTTCCTTCTCCTCAAGGAAAATGCTTGAAAATGAGATTTAGCAACAACAAAAAGGAACTTACCCACTTTTGGATCATTTCTCAATTGACACTACTTATCAAAGTACCTTCTTGACCTTGTTCAATCTCCACTTCTTTTCTCATAACTCGTGAAGAATAACTCAAAAGACTTTATTCGTGCATCTTAGTTGTTCAACATTTTATATCTTCTTGCAAATTCACTCATATATCATTTTTCCATAGAAAATAAGTATTTTTTAACATTCTATCAAATCATTCTCATATACATACTTTAAAGGTCTTATGAATTGTAATATGACATGGATTAAGGTATGATAAATTTAGGCTAAATAGAATTATTCTTTGGATCTAGGTATTATATTCCCTCATTCATCTTCTTCAAGTATTTTTCTTTTTTCCACATTCAACTCTTTACTAAATTTTTTTGGGTTGTTTGAGACTTTTTATTCATTTGGTACCCATTATTTTTTTTACCTTTTCTCTTTCTTTTTTTGGTTAATTATTTTAATTATTTTATTTTTTATAGTATAATGTGATTTTGTATGCTCTTAAGACCACCATCCATAACTTAAAATGCTGCTATTACGAAACAACTCTAAACTTAAAACTATGCCGCATTGGAAAATTGTTTTCTCATGACTATCTAACTCCAAAGAGAAATGGTGATAATAATAAATTTTCATGATATTATATATGTTTTTAACAAAGAAATGTTTAAAGATAAAAGGGGATATCAACGAATATAATCAATAATTATCAACAATGTAGTCCTAAGAGGTTCTAGGATTCAACAAAAAATATGTCTCAGTATGAACATAACAAGTTTTAGTATATATCCTTATAACATGGATACACTAATCATACAAAATAGTAGACAATGATCATTTGGATCAAACTTTACTTGTTTAAGTATTTGAAAATTAAAATATTTTGAGCTAGATTATCATCTTTACATGTTATCATTCCTTCATTCGTTTTCAACTTCCATGGCTTATTTCACAATTAACTTATGTATATCATTAGTAATCTAAATATAAAAATAAAATTGTAAGGGTACAATAAGAATTTCATTATTCAAATGTTTTCCTTATTATGGTAATGAAAATCGTTACAATTTTAGTGTTGTGAGTACAACTTATTGACTAAATGACTTTAAACACTAGGGGAGGAAGGTGAATTGTGATATTCAAAATTTTAAAATAATTTATAAAAACATTAATTTTGAAAATATTTATGTTAATATAAAAAAACAAACACATGAATAGTAGAATAAAAATAGAAAGAAGAAAGACATGCAATAGAAAGAAAAATAAAAGACTAAAAGTAAAGGAGACAAGAGATAGAAATATGGCACTATAGATTTATCCTAGTTCGACCTAAACTACTTTGTTTACTCTAGTCCCCAAGAGTTTCTCTTTGACATTTTCACTAAAATCAACTTTTAGATTTTACGGGGTCAACCTAAACAATCTTCAACTAAAACTTAAGTTTTGCACATGATCATCACACAAGCCTTCTAACAACAACCAAAGCTTTTACACAAGCTTAGCTCAAAAATATTCACCCAATATTTTTTCAGTTTTACATTTACTATCTTTAAGTTTTTACAAAAATATCACACAATAGGATCACACTCTTGAATAAAACAAATTTTAGCACTACATCAATACAACACAACTCTCAGAAGGAACTTTTCACACTTTTGACACTAATGCAACTATTGTGCAAAAAAATTCTTAGAATGAAAGAGAGTATAAATAATAGTATAAATATTTATATTCAAAAAACAAGTGTGCTATGAAATGAGGAGAAACCTCTTTTATGTAGGAGAAGATCTGGCTAAAAAAGGAAATGATATATGGATCTTTTTAATGATTTAATCTATTAACTCTAGGTGTAACCAACCTAAATTAAGAAAGTTTAATTTTTGACGTCACCTAATTAATTAACAACTTATTTAATATATAAGAGGCATTATAAATAGGTTTAATCAATTAGAGGACGTCCTTAAACAATTAACTAGTGTAAAATAAAATGCGAATAGATTAACCAAGATTCTAACCAATTAATCGCGTGTTTGGGATTATTTTAAGATATTATCTCAAAAATATAAAAGATGTTTGAAAATCATTTTGCGTGTATGTTCATTTCTTTAGTACCTCAAGACTTACTCTTGTTGCTTTTATAATAAGTTGTCAAGACTAGAAAAAACTCTAAGCACAAGATCAAATGAGCTTCCACACTTTCAAAACTTTAAATATTCAAGTTTAATGATTATAACTTCAAGTATTGGAGTCCCTTGTTTGACTCAAAAATGTCTAGCACTATCAACTAAAATTTGATATCTTTGAGGGATGAAGTTTATGGTATCTTATTTTGATTCATTCATCAAGAACCACTGGATAGCTATAGTCAACTCTCCCTTTGACATTTGTCACAAATGAAATCTTGAATCATTAGCACGAAACGTCATTTGACTTATGGAGTTGACATCTTTTATATATCATAAAAACCACATGACGATTATACCTACACAACAGATCGATCAATATTCTCATCCTTTTTGATGATGGCAATGCATCTCTTAGAGAGGTGTTAAAACCAAACAAAAAGATAGATAGGAAGATAGGAGTGGTTAAATACCCCTCATAGATAAAAAGAGTATACTCTACTGCCCTTGAAAGTATACTTTTTTCCTTTTGTATTATTAAAAAGGCAAAAATAAAAACAACACAAAAATAAAAAAATTGCTCATATAAACTGAATGACTTACTTGATAAAGGTGGAGAAATAAGCACATAGACACACATTTAAGAAGGACATAAGGACCATAATTTTCTCCTAGTTGGTAGAATACAACTTGAAGATATGGTTTGAAAAAGATAAGTTCATAAACTTGGGAGGTTGGTCAACATACACTTCCTCTTGGATGTAACCATTCAAGAACACGCTTTTTATATTCATTTGGAAGAGTTTAAAATTTAAAATGCACGAGAAAGCTAAAATTCTCCTTATGGCGTCCAATATATCTATAGAGGCATAACTCTCATCTAAATTCATTCCTTCTTGTTGATTGTATCCTTTTAGAACAAGCTTGACTTTTTTTCTTAAAGCATTTCCATTTTGATCCAGGTTGTTGTGAAATTCCCATATGGCATCAATCATTAGTTTACACTAAAGTTTAGGAACAAGCTCCTAAATTTTGTTTCTATCAAATTTATTTAACTCATATTGCATAGATATAGACCTATGTTTGTCAATGAGAGCTTCATTAACATTATTTGCATCATTTTGGAAAACAAAATCTACAAGAGTTCATACCTAGTTAAGGGAGTGTTAGGCTATGACTCCCTTAGAAATATTCTCTATGACATTCTGGATTTGATGATATTTTATTGCCCTTTATTCCTTACGTAGATATTGATGAACATTTCTTGATTACTTATTTTGATTGGTTTCAGTTATATTTTGGTCTTTTCTAAATCTTGATATTTATTTTTATTTTCATTATGACCTTTATCTTCATCTTGGTCTTTATACTTATCTTGATCTTCTAGAAGAGTTTTTATTTTCCAGAATATCTGCACAAACAGAGAATTCTACCTCTACTAAAAAAAGGGATTAGAACATAAAAGGTACATGTATGAACTCTTTTACGCTCATGGTCTTTTTAAAAATAATAATAATAATAATAATAATAATAATAATAATAATAATAATAATAGAGAAAAAATATTTTATTTCAGTGGTTTTAAAAAACATTGAAAATCGAAGAATTACACGATACTATTACGTTTGACACACTAATTACTTAAATTTAAGTAAATTGTGTCATAACAATTTCAATAATCAGAATAACTTAACGATAGGTTTAAGGCTCTTAGCAATTGTCTCGTATCCAACAGATTTACCCTTGATGTTATCATAAGAAGAAACTTCTCCTCTCATTGGAGTTAAATAATATAAAATATTTACTTATCTAGTCATATAATTTGATCAGTCACTTTCAATATGACATTTTGAGTTTGAGTTGTCTAGAATATCTATAATAGAATTTACATTTTTGACATTTGGTACCCAAATAATTTTGGGTTCTTTAATATTATTTTAACACACATCCTCTTTAGTTTTCCAACTAGGATCATAATTGTAGAAATAAGAAGTAGAAGATATATTTTTCATTTTTATTTCATGATACTTTTTATATAGGTGAGATGGAGAATAAGCATTATCATAATCATGGCTTTTCTTAATAAAGCAAAATAGAGTGACATAATAATTTTTATTGCAATAATTGCATGCAATAACTTTACATTTAGAGGTCTTATTTGCATGACATATGTTAATAAAAAGTTTAACTGGATTCTTTGGTTCATAACCTAGATCGATTTTGTTATAAGATACTCTTTGATTACCTAGAAGAAGATTCAAGTTATCTCTTCCTTCGATAAACTTATCAAATGTGTTATTTAGTTCTTAAATTCTATTTTCCAAGATAGTGTTTTGTTCAAACTAAATAGGTTTAATAAGATCCTTATTAGAAGAGGGACAAGGAGAAGAAGTGCTTTTAATTAAAATTTTATTTTATTTTATTTTAATAAAATTTACTCTCCAAGCCTTATATATTTCTTCTAATAAAATTTTATTCTATTTTTCAAGAGAATAAATAATTGACTTAGAGACAGAAACAATATTTTTTCTAAATTTACTTGACTTACTATCTAACTTTTTATAAATGTGGAATAACACGTTATAAGTAAATTCTTAAGTTATATTATTTACCTCATTTTCTTCATTGTATGTCATGGAACATAGGTGGGTTACTTCCTCTTTTTAAGATTCATCGGAGGAGTCCATGTTATTTTTGTCCCAAACAATGTAAGCTCTCTCTGAATCTTTTTGTGGTCTATTGTACCTTTTAGATTTCTTTTGATTCAACAAATATTATTTCTTTATGCGGCCTTTGTTTCTGCACTGGAATCAAGTTGGAATGAAAGTTGATATTTCTTTACTTTGATTATGGAGCTTTGTTGAATCTTTGAAATATGAGATCCATGTTTTCATCACTTTCATGTTGGCAATCTTCATCTTCTAACTTCACAACTTTGACATTTGAAACTCTTAGAGAAAGACTTTTCTTCTTTTTGCCACCTTCTTCATTCTTAGCTAGCCCTTTTAATTTCATTTAATTGCTCCTGAAATTTTCAAAACAGGGCATCCAAATCCATAAAAGACATGTCTTCAAATTTGTAAATCATAGTGACTAACTAAATCTTCACAGTATGAATAACATTTTTTCCATGTTCTGAATGTTTCCTCATGTTTCATTAAATAATTCGTACTCATGGGTCAATGTGTCCATTCTAGCCATTTTTACATTAATTTTACCTTCATGGGTAAGTTGACGTACGTCACACATTTTTTTGACAATATCACAATGAGAAACATGCAAGAACTCATTAATTCATAGTGAGATTATGTCCCTTAGGGGACAAATGTTGGGTATGATGTTGAAATAACTGGTCCAACGAGTTAAACCAGAATAACAACAATACAAAACACAATAAGGAAAGCAATAAAACACAAGAGATTTGTAATCCAGTTCAGTGCAAACAACACCTACGTCTGGGGGGAACTCTACCCAAAAAAGGAAATTCACTACCTTGAATTAGTACCTTTTGTCTTACAAGAACCAACATATCCTATGTTGTTCAAATCAGTTTCCTAATCCTACTGACTTTCTATTTGAGGATTCCCATTAAATATGAGAAACTACTCACTTTCTTCTTAATTAAACAACATGTGATTGGTGTTTATAAATCAATGAATAATGTTGAATATTACAACTCAACTAAAACAAACCAAATATGCCAAGTTACTGAACCATAGTGGTGTACACAATGATTCAACCCTAATCCAGTTATGGCATTAGAGTTAAATACAAGAAATAAAAACTCACAAACCCTAGATACTAAGACTTTACTCATGTGTACAAATTCCTCATCTCAACATAATAACTGAGTCTCCTTATATAGCATTGAACTATGGGCTTTTTCTTCATGGATTTTTGATTTAATTTCGTCCAAAATCTTTGTGCAATCTGTTGGATAAGATTTATTCCATAAATATCTCCAACAGAAAGATATGATTTGGTTTGTTTCAAATTCAAATTTAAATCCAATTTAAATATTATTTGATCTTCGCATCTGTTCAACAAATCATATAATCATATTACTAAATAAAATCAATAAAAACTAATTGAAACTTCAACATAAAATTCATCCCAAAATGAGGCAATCTGGCCTATTGAGCAAGGCCTATATGTCGTACCCAAATAATGTTACATCGTGTCTAACATGTGTCTCTTCTGCACCAGAAAATCATCTTAAAGTAGTTGGGCAAACTTGAACACTTTTCCATGTTATCGTTTTGCAAAATGCAGCCAATTTAAAAGGAATAACAATCTCCCCTTTTACGAATTATGGAAAAATAAATCTTCAAGATAGATACAACTCATTCAATCAGAAAAAGTGACATGCAACAAAAGATTATCATAGCATACAATTTAATTATCAGCAGCATTCATCAGAGATGTAGTACAACAGCGAAAAATTAGTAAAATTCATCACAGATGCCACACAATAACAATGCTCCCAAATAATCAATATGCAATCATTTAGGATGGGTTAGCCATGCATGTAGACATTGTTAGTAGTCAGTAGATTGAAGGACAAAAGCTACTACTAATACTCAGATAAATCAGCACACAATCAATGTTGAGGGTCAGATGCTAGGCTATTTGCTTCAGCATGTGTGCACACAGTCGAATCACATCAGTCATTAGTCCCAATCAACATAGTCATTCACATATGTTGAACTCTATACACCACAACGGCAGTAGTCAAGTTAGTGACTCCACTACACACACCATTCCTCCCCATATTTTCCACAATTTAGCAAACGCATGAAAAGAGAGAAAACTAGAGGAATACAGCCAAATAGCTTAGAGTAGATAAGTTTTCCCTCAAAGCATATATAATCTTCCAAATATTATAAATCCAAATATTTTTCCAAAATGATTTAGATTAACAAGCATCCAAAAGACCTATTTTCTCACCAAATGCAGTACTAGCAGTCTGCGTGCCAAAATGTCCCACAACATGTTCTAAACATCTTGCTTTCCATTTTGCCTCTAAAAATAAGCCAACCAAAGAGACAACAATCTCCCCCGTTTGACTATTTTTAGGCAAAACACATATTTAACCACTTCATCAAGATTGCACCAGAACTAGTGCTCAAGAGACAAACATTATCAAAGAAGTGTGCACTTTTCTTTTTCTCCCCCTCTTTTCCTTAAAAGAGACAAGGGACATAGAATGAACCATAAAAAACATCAAGCTTCAGGATCCAAAACAAAAGCTTGACAGGAACAATACCATTTAGATTTCTCTATCTTTGTTTTTCACAACACCATTTAGTTGATATGTAGGAACAAAAGGACCATTTTTAAAAGCCTTATGAATACCATATGCATCCCCTCTATAAATATTATCATCTTCTTTTTCCATAAAGAATACCCTTCTCCATTAAGGGACGAGGGAATGATTTGTGAATTGTTTGGAGTCATTTCTACCTCCTAAGATGATGAGTCTTATTAGGAGTTAGACTATGATGCCACTTGTTGATCAAGTGACTCCAAACACGAGAGGGGACATTAAATTGTGATATTTGAAAAATGATTTACAAAAAAAAAATGATTATGAAAATGTTTATGTTTGTATAAACAAACAAATAGAGGAATAGAAGCAGAAAAATGGAAAGAAGAGAGAAACACACTAGAAAGAAAAATAAAAGACTTAAATAAAGCATAAAAGGAATAAAAAGATTACACTAGAGATTTATCCTAGTTTGGCCAAAATTACTTGGCCTACTCCAGTACCCAAGAGTTTCACCTTGAGTTTTCCACTATAATCAACTTTAAGCTTTTATACGATCAACCCAAACAACCTTGAACTACAACCTCAACTTTTTCATATGATCATTGTAACCCCCCAATATTAGTAAATTATTTTATTTTAATTTAATTATATTTTTTATATATTTATTTGTGTATTTATTTGATTATTGTGTGTGGATGGATAAATGAATGTGGTCGAGAGGGAGGGTGAGTGACCTTGTAGAAAGGTGTGGAGAGTAACTAGAGAAATATAGAATAACTTAGAATTACTTTATTGATTAAAATAATGTTTTGATTTTATTATTTAAATAAAATAAAAAGGATAAAAATAAAATAGAAGTGGTAGAGATATTGAGGGAAATATGGGATTAGAGAGAAAAGTAAGGGTAAAGTAGGAATAGTCTAATGAGGAGACTAAGTTTTTAGTGTAAAAAGAGAATTAGAAGGAGGGAGTTGAGTAGTATGTAGAATTTCTTAGAGAAAAGAGGGAAATGAGGCTAGGGTAATAGAATGAGAAAGAGGAAGCATGGGGAGAGCATCCATTGATAGGGCTTGGATGAATTTTGCTAGAAAAATCTAAGATAAGGGGAGATGATAACTTTTGATAAAAAGGACTTATTCATGAGGGATAGGGTAGATGATTCTTTAACCTCTAATAGGATTAATTGATTTTTTGAGAATTATGAAATTGATTATCCTGTGTGATTTTATGTTATCCTGTGTGATTTTATGTTAATTTGTTGTTGAATTTGATAATGAATTATGGTAGATTGTGATGGAATGGGTGTTGTATATGTTGATGACTGTGTTAATATGATTCATTGTTGAATTCTGGAAATAATTTGTTTGGGTATTAGGACATGTTCGGGTGAGGATTAGAACTAAGGAGAGCTACTGAACGTGAAAAAAAAAGTTTATGGGGAAAAAACACCTAGACAATCAATTGGTATAGGGATGTAATCGACTGGTCCATGTCTAGGCATGAAAAATCAGTAAACAAAATGTTCACAGCAAATTGATTGGTCTGCAACAGCAATTGATTGGTCTGTTGGATGTTTTGAGCATAAGTTTTAATCTGTAAGTCCAAACGAGATTCCATTTGAACAGTTGGAAAGCTAACACGACTTACTATCAAGTGATAATGTAATTATAGACTGAATATGTTGTGTTAATATGATTAATTAATGAGGCTTATATGTATTATTGATGTAATGTTGATGATGAATGCTCTGATGAATTTGCTTATGAGTTGTGAGTAGGAATTGATAAAATATACATGTTGAGATGTGTATTATTGAGTTAAAGATGAGTTGCATATATGTGACTTAATTATTTTTTAAAGTTGAATTATTATATGTGCTCGATTTGTGTTGCTATGCTGAGTATCGTCTTGAGTTATTATGGTAATCCATAGGAGGGGCCTTAATGCATTGAAATTTAGTTAACATGTTCATGCATTCATGCTGAGTTGTGTCAAGAGGTAGCTTTCTAGTTCAGAGAGGAGACTAGTTGCTTGTCCTAAGCTCAGAGAGGAGACTTGGAGCTTAGAGAGGGTGCTCATGGGTTCAGAGAGGGGACCTGGTTCGCGAGTGAATCATTGTTGAGTTGGTACCACATGTATAGAGTTGTATCGAGTTTCATGGAGTTGTATTTTGAGTATGAGATGCATATTGAGATAAATGCATATGATATTGATGTGGTGTGTGATTGGTATATGAATGAGTTGTGATTGATGAGTTGGTTTAAGAGTGTAATTGATATACTGTGATTTGAGATTGTGTAGATTATGTTATGTGTTAGTATCTTACCTTGTGGTATATGTCTGTTATTATTGAACGTGATTTATCACCCCTTCTGTTTGAATATTGTCTTTACATGGGCATCATGCAGACACTCAAGAATAGAGTCGCAGTTGTAAGTGCAAGCTTGTTCTTGGAGCTATTTATTTTAATTTATTTGTTTTAGAATTGGTTATGCTCTGATATGTAACACTAGGGAGCAATTTCTTTGTTTTATGTTGAGATTTCTATGAGACAATGTATGCTCTCGTATTTTATTTTTTAGTGTAATAAGCATTTGAGAAATACTTATGAGTCAATGATTTTTTATTGTAATATGGGATTTATTATGATATTTAAATTGGTGTGTTTTAATTTAGTATTTCTGCTGCAATGATACCCTAAGTGAAGGTGGGCATGTGATGACAGGTGTTACATATTTATTTAAATTAAGTGTTACATGATCAACAAGTGTGTGTTTCGAGATGTATAAAATCCTGTGTATGAATGTTGTGAAAAATATCTGATTTAATTATAATTATGTGTTGGGGAAATCGGTGTTACATTAATGGTATCATAGCAGGTTGGTTCATCCGACCATGTTTTGTAATGTTGCTATTTCCCTAGTATGCGACATGGGTGTGAAACACTGTCCGTGCTCGTTAATTTTTCTAACCGCGTGGATGTAGGAGTGGGATTAAAATAATTTAAGGAGAAGATTCTACTTCTATGAGATGTTTCGGGTGTGGAGATTTGGTTCATCATGCCGCAGTTTGCAGAAGTACAAATTATTTGATGAGTCAGTGTTATTTCCTGATTTTTTTAGATGATGATATATTTGTATCGGGTAAGCAAGTAAGAGAGCCAATAAGGGATGGTGCGCAAGTATTAGTGTTGTTAGCCTCGTTAGAATCCAAAGACAAAGAAGTAGTTTGTGATTTGCTGGTTGTTTGTGAGTTCCCATAAGTGTTTCCTGAAGACATTAGTGATTTGCCGCCAGAGCGCGAAGTTGAGTTTGCTATAGACTTGGTATCAGGTACGAGTTCCGTGTCGATGGCTCATTATCAAATGTCTGCTTCAGAGTTGAGTGAACTGAAGAAGTAATTAGAGGAATTTCTTGAGAAGAAGTTTGTTCTTCCTAGTGTTTTGTCGTGGGGTGCGCCAATGTTTTTAGTAAAGAAGAATGACGATAATATGAGGCTTTGTGTTGACTATCGACATTTGAATAAGGTGACTATCAAGAACAAGTATCCACTTCTGAGGCTTGCTCAGTTGATAGGTTCTTATGTGCTTAGCAAGATAAATTTGCGTTCAGGTTATCATCATATTTGTGTGAAGCCTGAAGATATTTTGAAAAAACTGATTTTAGAACAAGGTATGGTCATTACGAGTATTTGGTAATTTTGTTTTATGTGTCTAATTCCCCTGGTGTATTCATGGAGTATATGAATAGAATTTTTCATCCGTATTTGGATATGTTTGTGGTAGTGTTTATCGATGATATTCTGATTTATTCGAAGATGGATGAAGAGCTTGTTGAACATATGATAGTTGTGTTGAAGTTGTTACAAGAGAAGCAATTGTATTCTAATTTGTCAAAGTGTGAGTTTTTGTTGGAAAAAGTGAGTTTTCTTGGCCATGTTATTTCTAATGGAGGTATTGTGGTGGATCTGTCAAAGGTTGAGACTGTGTTGTAGTGGGAGACTCCTAAGTCTGTCACTTAGATTCCAAGTTTTCTTGGGCTAGCTGGTTATTATCGTAGATTTATTGAAGGCTTCTCCAAGTTGGCGTTTTCGTTTAACTCATCTAGCTAAGAAGACTCAGGCACACATTTGAGATGTTAAGTGTGAAGAAAGTTTTCGAGAACTCAAGAAGAAGTTGACATGTCTCCTATTCTGATTTTTCCAAGTACGACTGAGTCTTTTGTTGTATATTGCGATGCTTCTTTGATGGGACTTGGAGGTATGTTGATGCAGAATCTTGAAGTTGTGGCTTATGCTTCAAGGTAACTCAAAGTGCATGAGAGGAATTATCCGCACGTGATTTAGAGTTGGCTTCCATTGTGTTCGCACTTAAGATTTGAAGACATTATTTGTTTAGCTCTAGATTTGAAGTGTTGAATGATCATAAGAGTTTGAAATACCAGTTCGATCAAAATGAGTTGAATATGAGGTAGAGGACATGGCTTGAGGAGTTGAAGGACTATGATCTTGGTTTGAATTCCCATCCTGGTAAAGCTAATGTTATAGCCAATATATTGAGCAAGAAGACGTTGCATATGTCGAAACTAATGGCTAAAGAGTTAACATTGATCGAGGAATTTAGAGATTTCAGTTTGGTTTGCAAAGTCATGTCATATAGTGTGAAGCTGGGTATGATAAAGCTTACCAATAGTGTTCTTGAAGGGATTAAAGAAGGTAAGGGAATTGATTTGAGATTGGTTGATCAATTAACTTTAATTAACTAACACCAAGGCGGTGAATTCAAAATCAATAAGAATGGTGTGATCACATTCAGAGATAGGATTTGTGTTCCTGATGTTCCTGAACTTAAGAAGGGTATTCTTGAGGAAGGACATCGAAGTGGTCTGAGTATTCATCCCGATGCTACGAATACGCATCAAGACTTGAGAAAGATCTTTTGGTAGCCTGGAATGAAGGAGGTTGTTGAATTCGTGTATCATGTTTGACTTGTTAAAAGTCAAAAGTTGAGCATCATAAGTCGTTATGTTTGATGCAACCATTGTCTATTCCTGAGTGGAAATGGGACAACATTTTGATGGAGTTTGTGTCTGGAGTATCAAGGACAACAAAGAGTTATGGTGCTATTTGGGTTATTGTGGACAAGTTCAGTAAATAAGTTCATTTCCTTCTGATGGGACTTAATTATCCATTGGAAAAACTAGAGAAGATGTATATTGAGAGGATTGTCAGTCTGCATGGTATTTCATCAAGTATTGTATCTAACATGGATCTGAGGTTTACGTCGAGATTCTGGGAGAGTTTGCAGAAGGCTTTAGGTACGAATTTGCATTTGAGTTCCACTATTCATCCGCAGACAGATGGTCAGACGGAGAGAGCTATCCAATTTTTTGAAGACTTGTTGAGAGCTTGTGTACTAAAACAAGGAGGTGCTTGGGATAGCTTTTTACCATTGATTAAGTTTACCTACAACAACAATTTCACTTCGAGTATTGAAATGATACTGTTTGAGGCGCTTTTTGGTAGAAGGTGTAGGACACCTTTTAGTTGGTATGAATCGGGAGAAAGTATTATAATTGGACCTGATATTATCCAACGAACAACATAGAAGATTAAAGTGATTCAAGAGAAGAAGAGAGCTTTGCAGAGTCTCCAGAAGAGTTACCATGGCAAGAGGAGGAAAGAACTTGAGTTCCAAGAGGGCCATCATGTGTTTCTTAGAGTTACTCCGGTAACTGGTTTTGGTCGAACTTCGAAGTCTCGAAAGCTTACTTCATATTTCATTGGTTCATACCAGATTATGCGGGAGATAGGAGAAGTGAGCTATCAGATTGCTTTGCCACCTTCACTTGATAATCTTCATGATGTGTTTCACGTGTCTTAGTTGAGGAGATACATTCCAAACCTGTCTCATGTGATATAAGTGGATGATGTAAGGTGAGAGATAACCTGATTGCTGAGGCATCACAGATGCCGATAAAGGATCAGGAAGTGAAGCAGTTACGTGGTAAAGAGATTACCTTACTGAAGGTAGCTTAGGGAGGACCAGTTGGTAGAAGCGTGACTTGGGAGCTTGAGAGCCAGATGAAGGATTTGTAACCGAATATGTTTACTTAAGGTAATTTTCAAGGGCGAAAATTATTTAAGTGGGAGAGAGTTGCAACACCCCAGTTTTAGTAAATTATTTTAGTTTAATTTAATCGTACTTTTTGGGTATTTATTTGTGTATTTAATTGATTATTGTGGGTGGATGGATAAATCAATATGGATGATAGGGAGGGTGAATGACCTTGTAGTAGAGTGTGTAAAGTAATTAGAGAAAGATAGAATAACTTAGAATTATTTTATTAATAAAAATAATGTTTTGATTTTATTATTTAAAAAAATAAAAAGATAAAAATAAAATATAAGTTGTAGGGATATTAAGGGCAAGGTGAGGATTAGAGATAAAAGTAAGGGTGGATTAGGAATAGTCTGATGATGGGACTAGGTTTTTAGTGTAAAAAGAGAATTAGAAGGAGGGAGTTGAACAATACGTATAATTTTTGGGAGAAAAAACGAAAATGAGGCTAGGGAAAGATAAAGATCAAGAGGAGGCATGATGAGAGCATCCATTGATAGAGCTTGGAAGAATTTCGTTGGAAAAATCTAAGTTAAGGGGGGAGAATAACTTTTGATAAAAAGGGCTTATGCATGAGGGGTAGAGTTGAGGAGTCTTTTAACCTCCAATATGATTAATTGATTTGTTGAGAATTTTGAATTTGATGTTCCTATGTGATTTTATTTATGAGTGTTGAACTTCATGTGTCAATGTTTGAATAAAAAATTTGTTTCAGTGTGTTCATGTATGTTCCACCATTGATGATGTTTGAAGGTTTTAGGGAGTTGTGAAAATATAGGAATCCATGATTATGCTTGTTAAAATATTAATTGGTTGTTCAATTTGATAATGAATTTTGGTAGATTGTGATGGAATAGGTGTTATATATGTTGATGATTATGGCAACTTTAAGTGAAATTAAATTTTTTCTAAAGAGAAAATAGAGAGATAAATTTCAAAGAAAGTGTAAAGCTTTGAAAAGTGTTGTAAAATGAAGAGGATGCGGGCCTCCTTTTTATAGGGGTTGGAAAAATTAGAAAAGGAAATAATTCATGGGAAGTATTGATGAGCCAATCAATTGGAATAGTGCTCCAATCAATTGGCAAGGCCATTTTTAATCAATTACCATGCTCAAAAAGGAAATATTGGATATATAGTTGTTACAAGCCATCAAGGTTCTATCTTAATTATCTAGTTAATCGTTTATCCATTCTCCAATTTATTGGATTAATGCTCCAATCAATTAGCTGACTCATGAAATATTTTCCAATCGATCAATTAGTTAGTTCAAAAATTATTTGGAAAGAGATTAGACAACTTCTTAATCACTTGGCTTGGCTTAGAAAATAACTTTCAAGATAAAAATATTTATAAAAAAGATGTTTTAAGGTGTGGGTGTATGTGTGTGTGTGTGTGTGTGTGTGTGTGTGTGTGTGTGTGTGTGTGTGTGTGTGTGTGTGAGTTGCCTTATTGTTTTAAAGTTACTTTCTTACTTTCATAAAACTCCTATCACTCAGATAAATAGACACGACATGGCGAGCTTTCACACTTTGTCTAAGGCTTCAAGATTATTTGCTGGATGATTATGATCATATAAGAATTTTAATCTTGAGTCTCTTTTTGTTAAAGAGGTATGAGTTGTTTTTATAGGTAGGTAACCATCATCAAGGATTTGAAAGCTGTTGTCATCTATGAGTGCAACTTCCTTTACATGTGTTTTGTATGATGTCAAAACTAGGATACTTTAGCGTTAATACATATTGGATGGTATCCTCTAAACCTCTATGTGCATCTTCATATTAGGAAGCATAAAACTATTTGGAAACAATGTGGAAAAGGTCTCATGCATCAAACATGCATGAAAAATCAATTTGTGTGAAAAATAGCAGTACAGGTTGACACATGTAACTACAGGTCGACCTATGGAAAAACATTCCTGGATATAGGTCGACACATGAACTCTATAGGTTGACATGTATGTTATTATATTAAACCATGTGTCCTCTGTTTCATGTGTCGAGTCTTTAGGTCGACACATATGGAGCACATAACAGTCATAGGTCGACACATGACTCTAGACATGTCAACCTATGCATCGAACAAATCAGCACATAACCTCTATAAGTCAACCTATCCGCTGTATTTTTTCAAAAATTCATATTTTTGTCAAGCCCTTTGCATTTCCTTTTTCCCTAAATCACCCATGCATATAAATACTTCATACATGTATCATTCTCTATTAAGGTTTCTAGAGTGAGTAAAACCTACATGAATCCAGGATTTCAAAGCATCTCATCATCTTCAATTCAATCTATGCATACACACAATCAAATAACATATAATTATTTTTTGATTGGGTTCCATCTAGATTAGGATTGATAACGTCTAATTAGGTTTGTTATACCGAGAATATTGGGTTGTGATCTTTGAGGGATTAAATAAGAAAACCGAGGTGGGGTTTTCCTTCAAGATCTTTAGGGTTGGAAGGTTTTGAACAAGATAGTGCAATTCAGATTCGATCGAGTGAAAGCCTTGAGACTAGGTGTGTCGGCAAGGGAGTAGAGTGAAATAGTGGATCGTGTTGACAAATTTTAGGATTAATAAGTGTGCGCTTGGGATTAATTCATCTGGGTGAAATTCTTGAGACAAGGAGGTCGTACAAGGAAGTAGCAATAACAGGTGAGTTCAAGCGGAATTGTTGGTGACTTGATCAATATTTAATCAAGTTTTTTGGAGGTTTGGAGGTGCTAGAGTCAAGAACAAACTTAGGGTTTGTGGTATTTGATTTCTCATCTCTTGTATACATTCATTTGCAAAGTAAAATTTATTATATTAGTATCTCAATTTGAATTTGAATTGAAGGCAGACGTACTTTGATCTCTTGATCAACATTGTTTGGATAATAACTTTTGAATTCTTTGTTAACTTTATGTTGTTGTACTAATAACATACCATTTGTTAGTAATTGGATTTCTTAGAACTACAAACACAATACTAATATCCAAAATTTGTTGATTGCACACAAAGTGTTTGAGAATGTTTCAACTAGTTTTTCGTGTGTTGTTAATATTGGAGATAAATCGTTACTATAATAGAGTATTCAATTTAGTGTTTGAAGTATTGATTAATCAACTTGTGTATTATTATCTACCATTGGTACTCTTACGCATATCTGGGATTTTTAATAGTAGATTCGGTTAGACGATTTTGGATCCAGGAAATATTCAAAACTTGCTTCTGTGCCATAAATTTTTCTAAATCAAATTTTAGAATAAATTTTTAACTTGGGATCTATTCACCCCCCCTCTAGATCTAGGCTTATCGTCTAACAAGTGGTATCACGAGCTCCGGTTGTTTTCGGTCTTAAGATTTTCTTATTAGATAATGTCGAACCTAAAGGGGCGTATAATATAACACCTATTTTCACCGATAAAAAGTATGGATAATTGAAAGCTTGTATACGTATCCATATCAGCTACGTTGATAAGGGTGTATGGGACGTCATCACCAATGGTCCTAATGAAATTACAATGTCCAATGGTGAAGGTATCATCGTACCAAAACCGACAAATCAATGGAATGATAATGATAAGAAGTTGTGGTCTCATGATTGGAAAGCACAAAATATTCTCATATCCGCATTAGGTGTTGATGAGTATTATCATGTCTCTCACTATGAAACCGTCAAAGTTATGTGAGACACATTAGAAGTTGCCCATAAGGGAACTATTGAGGTTAAACAAGCTAGGATCAACACATTAAACCAAGAGTTTGAAATCTTTCGTATGAAGCATGGTGAAACCATTGCCAACATGCAAAAGAGATTAACTCATCTTATTAATAGATTGAATGCTCTAGGTAATCCTATCTCCAATGCTATTGCTACTAACAAGGTTTTAAGATGTCTTAAAAGGGAATGGAAACCCAAGGTCACCACTATCAAAGAAGCGAATGATCTTAAATCACTTGATTTTACTACGTTGTTTGGTAAATTGGAAGAACATGATCAAGAACTCACTTGCTTGGAAAAACATGAAAAAGAGTATGAAAATAAGATGAAGAAACAGAAAGGTAAACACAAGTTGGAAGATAAGAAGTCCATTACTCTAAAGACTTCTAGTTTCAAGTCCTCAAAGAATGAGCCTAGTGAGTGTGAAGAATGGGATGACAAGAACTCTGATGGTGATGATGTTGGGCTATTGTCAAGAGATACCAAAGGTATATTCAGAAGAACAAAGTAAAGCATTCCAAAGGAAACCTAGCCAAATTTAGAAAGGAGTCCAAGTCTTCAAAAGATGGTAAGAGTAGGAAAGGTAAGTTTAGAAGCTCTAGTTATAATTATGGTGAAATTGGTCACTATAGACCGGAATGTCCCATGATTATGAAAGACAAAGAAAGAGGGCATTACAAGAAGACTAGTAAATCTGGAAGAGCTTATGTATCTTATGGAAGTGCAAGTGACTTCTCAAGCAATGACAGCTCCACTTCAAGGGTAGAATCGGCCCGGATTTGTCTCATGGAAAATGGAAGGAATAAGAAACAAGTAAGTCCTTCTAAACTTGAGCTTACTAGTGATTTGTCCCATTCTCAATTGCAAGAAGCTTTTGATAATCTTCATAGAGAAGCATTACATGATTCTAAGAAATTAGCTTCACATGAAAATATATTTTTTCAATTAGAAGCTAAAGTATTAGAATCCGAAAGGAAGTTGGAAGCTATTAAGAGATCTATGATAGATATTCAAAGTGACAAGGATATGAGTGAAGAACCTTCTAGGTTTGGTTGTGAATCTAGTCATAATTGGAAAAAAGAGATAACTGTTTTTCAAGTCAAATTAGACAAAGCTTTACAACCTAAAAGTGCATTTGTTATTGATCCTTCTAAGTATGAAAGATCTTTGGATCATTCATACAAAAAACATAAAAATTTCAAAAAGGATTAATATGGTAAAAGCATAACTCATCATAATATATCTTGTCATTATTGTTGCAAAAGGGGTCATACCATTGAAAATTGAAAATTTAGGAAGATGTTAGTTCCTAAAGGAGTCTCTCAATGGTTGCCTAAATGCAACCTTAATTTCACTCACTTCCAAGGATCCAATTAAAATTGGGTACCTATTTCCTTTGTTTAATTCTACAGGTTGAATATCTTGAATCTACTGAAGAAGATATGGTATCTTGATAGTGGATGTTCAAGGCATATGTCGGGTGACATATCACTTTTCATTCATTTTGTGCCAAAGAAAAAGGGATTCATAACTTATGGAAATAGCAACAAAGTATCTATTCTTGGAAAAGGTATTTTAGGTAATCCCTCATCTACTACTATCACTGATGTAATGCTTGTTGATGGTCTTAAACATAACCTTCTTAGCATTAGCCAACTTTGTGACAAGGGTTTTAAAGTCACTTTCACTAATACTTGTTGTTTATTTGAGCATAATGAGAAGAAGGATTGTTTGTTTCAGGGATTAAGAGTCAATAATACTTATATGCTAAATTTAGATGATGTGTCCTTGGTTGGTACTAAGTGCCTTGCTACCATAACTGAAAACTCTTGGTTGTTGCATAGGCTCTTAACTCATATTAACTTTGACTTACTAAACAAGGTAACCTCAAAGGATCTAGTCATTGGTCTTTCTAAAATGAAGTTCACAAAAGACCCCCTATGTGAAGAATGTGAAATGAGAAAGCAAACAAAGGTCTCTTTTAAATCAAAAAAAATTGTTTCAACATCTAGACCTTTTGAACTTCTTCATATAGACCTCTTTGGTCCTTCTAGGACCAAAATATTAGGTCGAAACTATTATGTCTTTGTTATAGTTGATAATTATTCTAGATTTGGTTGGGTTATGTTTTTGTCTAGTAAAATTGAGACCTACCTGACTTTCAAACAATTTGCTAGATTGTTCCAAAATAAAATGAATTTGAAAATTGTTTCCATTCGAAGTGATCATGAAGGAGATTTTGAAAATCTTCTCTTTGAAAATTATTATGAGAAACATGGTATTGATCTTAGCTTCTCGGCTCCTATAACTCCATACAAAATGAGGTTGTGGAGCGTAAACACCGAGTTTTAGAGGAGTTAGCAAGGACGATGCTTAACGAAGGTAATTTGCCAAAGTACTTCAAGGCCGATGCTATTAGCACGACATGTTATGTTTTGAATAGGATATTTATACTCCTATTCTAAACAAACCCCCCTATGAATTACTTAGATGTAGAAAACCTAATGTTTCTCACCTTCATGTCTTTGGATGTAAATGTTTTATTTTGAACAATGGAAAGGACAATCTAGGTAAATTCGATACTAAAGCCGATTAGGGTGTATTCCTCGAATACTCATAATCTATTAAGGCATATAGGGTCTATAATAAGAGGCTACTTATTGTTTAAGAGTCCGTTCATGTTTCTTTTGATGAGTCTTTTCCAAAAAATGTTGGGAAAGGTATGTCTTTTTATGATATAGGTGTGTCTTTGCGTGACATTATCAATGAAGTCGATGAAGGGATTGATCAACCCCAAATGGGTGAAAATGAGAAAGTAGAAGATGATGATCAGGAAGAGGAAAAGGAGGACAGTCCGACTCTAGTAACAACCTTCCTTTGACTCAGAGAACATCCAAAGGCCACCCTATTGATAATATTCTTGGAGATATCACAAGAGGTGTGACAACACACTCTAAGATAAGTAAGTTTTTTATCACTTCACTTTTGTGTCACAAATTGAGCCTAAAAATGCTAAAGATGCATTACTTGATGAGAAATGTCCCATGGCAACGCAAGATAAGCTAAATCAATTTAAAAGGAATAACGTTTGGGACCTTGTCCCGCATCCAAAAGATCATCAAGTAATAGGCACAATATGGGTTTTTAGGAACAAGCTTTTCGAAGATGGAGTGATAACCCAAAATAAGGCTCGGTTAGTCGCTCAAGGGTATAACAAAGAGGAGGGCATTGACTATGAGGAGACTTATGCTCTGGTCGCCCGACTTGAGGCCATACGCTTTCTTTTTGCCTTTGCTTTCTTTAAGAATTTTCAAATTATTTCAAATGGACCTGAAAAGTGCATTTCTAAATGGTTACATTAATGAAGAGGTGTATGTTGCTCAATCTCTCAGTTTTGAAAATCACGAGTATCTCAATGATTTTTTCAAATTAAAATGCGCTTTGTGTGGTCTCAAACAAGCACCTAGGGCTTGGTATGAACGACTAAGCAAGTTTTTGACTAATCAAGGGTACTTAAGAGGAAAGATTGATACTACTTTTTTTATTAAGCGCCATGAAAATGATACTCTTCTTGTACAAGTATATGTTGATGACATTATTTTTGGATCTACAATATGCAACTTGTCAAAGAATTTTTTAAGCTTATGCAGGGAGAGTTTGAAATGAGTCTTATGGGAGAGCTAACTTACTTCCTAGGTCTTCAAATCAAACAACTAAATGAAGGCACATTTTTTTCAAACCAAGTATTGTAAGGACTTGCTAAAGAGATTTTGCATGGTTGATGCAAAGTCGATTGACACTCTGATGGCTATGAATGGTAACTTGAAAAGGAACGAAAATGGTAAGGATGTGGAAGTGAATAAATATAGAGGTATGATAGGTTTTCTTATATATCTCACTGCATATAGGACAAATATCATGTTTAGTGTCTATATGTGTGCCTGATATCAATCGGCCCCTAAGGAATCCAATCTCAAAGTCGTCAAATGTATTTTTAGGTATCTTCATGGTACTTCAAATTATGGGCTTTGGTATTTCAAAGGGAGTGATTGTATCTTAGTTAGTTACACTAATTCTGATTTTTTCGGTTCTAAATCAGATAGGAAAATTACTAGTGTGACTTGTAACATATTTTCAAATTCCTTAGTTAGTTGGCATAGCAAGAAAAAAGTTTCGGTTGTGTTGTCAACTATCGAAGAAGAATAGATAGCGGTGGGTAGTTGTTGTGATCAAATTTTGTGGCTTAAACAACAATTACTTGATTCTGATATAAAACTAAGTTGTATTCCAATTTTGTGCGACAACACTAGTGCCATTAACCTAACTAAGAACCTGGTGCTACATTATCGTACTAAGCATATTAAGATTCCTCATCACTTCCTACGCGATCATGTTGAAAAAGGTGACGTCATTTTTTAGCATGTTGATAGTAAATATCAACTTGTCGATATTTTTACAAAACAACTTGCGACCGAACCCTTCTTTAACATTCGACGGGAATTAGGAATTCTTTGCATCTCAATACTTGCCTAAATGTTATGTTAATGCACTTTGAATATATCTTGTTCATCTAACCTTTCTTGAAAGGCATACTTCATAAGAGTGCATTTCTCATCATTTCATAAGCAAGGTACTATCGTTTCATTTTCTATTTTTGAGTGTAAGCTTTTCTTTTCGCATGATGTTCATGGTCCATATAATTGATGATCTTGACGTATAAGATAGTTCATGTATGCTCACTTTCAACAATGTCCAATTGATATATGTCATTTTATATGCTTATACTGACGTTATACTATCTTCTTTTTCCTTAAAATATAGTAATTGGTGCATCGGTTTGTTATTTTTTTTTCTCATGATTTATGATTGAACATGTTACATTGTTAACAATATTCTTGATTGTGTGTCATTGTTATGTTTTCATCTCTGTTTTAGGTTTGTGTGGTGGTACTTTATTTATCGTCTTGCTAGAGCACATGCATGTGCATCATTTTGAGAGCACCAAAGGCATATATCATGTAATCGTGTCGCATTTGTAGCATGCCAAGTATTTTGTGTTCACTTTGTATCCTTCATTTTCATGATTGTGTTGTGATTATGTGGAATAAGTTGTGACAATTATGTTCTATTGTTGCATTATTGTCTTGTATTTATGTTTAGGCATTCCTTTTCAATATGCAAATCAGTTTACGTGAGTGTTATCATATTGATGCTTTTATCTTTGCAAACCACCTATGTGTGTTGTATTGATTTATGCATGATTTTAGATTCTTCTCATGGATTGCTTCGTTTCTTTTTAATGTTGTCAAAGGGGGAAAAGTAATCGCGACTTAGTAAGTCTATGGGAATCGTGACTGCAAGTGCACAGTCCTATCGTGTAGTTTTAAAGATTATCGAGCCCACAAGGACTAATAATCAAACATATCATTATCTAATGTTACTATGTAAATCTAAGGCTGTTGATCGTTCTAAGATTGGAGGGATGAAGAGAAATAACTATAGCGTAAATAGAATATTAATAAGCATATGCGATAAAGGGATATCGGTATGTAACGCATCAAACTTCGGGGATTTGATAAATATTTGGTGTAATCTTATTGGTCAAAATATTCTTCAGTAGAAATTATTTATAGAAAGGACTTAGTCTCACACTCTCGTTTTTATTGACTTTGACCATACTCCTAAACCAGAATGCTTGGCTCCCGCGATCTCATTTTGAATTTAAAAGTAATTTTTGAATATGAATAAAGTTTAATTAATCCTAAAGCGCTCTCGTTATGTTTAGGATTAATGCCTATTTTCATCTATCGGGTTAAAATCTCAAACTCTCGTTCTTGTTGACCGTAACCTTAGTTTGTTTTGTACTCTCGTATGTAAAACAGTTTGAATAAAATAAGAAACTAAAACTGGAAAAATAAGTTTTTATAAAAATCAACACCGACCATCTACGAATCCCATCGTTTCGACGGTCTTTACATACCGATACCTAAGGGTTTAGCCGGACATGGATCCGGTAACAGACATGGTATTCGAAAAATCAAACATGCAATAAGACATAAATAAATAAAATAACAATCAAATTAAAACCTAGATTATGAATTGAGAACTTGAACTGAATCTTGATTCTTCAAATAAAATAATGTCGGCAGGCTTTGGCAATGAGTAACCGTTACAATTGAATTCAAATGCGTAAAATAAATTGCAATAGTCCCCGATGTGGAGAAGCTATCACTGTTACAAAGTAGGAAAAACTGCCTAGGAGACCAAAAGAAAATACTATCTGACTAAAATTAAGCGTAGATTGAAAACTGGAAAAAGGAGAGAGCCTTTAGCGGTTGAAAACAAAACTCCTTTATATATTTTCCACTCCCCTAAATTGTAGCCAAAGGTGAGTGGATTCGTGGATAAAATCATGGAGAAGTAGTAGGGAAGACTAGGTTGTGGCGGTTGCCACAACCCTAGTCCTTGACTCTGTGGTGAGCGCCACAATTTTAGGGTTGAGCGCCACAAACTCTTCATGCTTGGTGGCGGGCGCCACAACCCTCTTTGGTTCATGTGGCGGGCGCCACCCATCCAAGTGATGGGCGCCACAAGCCAATTTGGTGTGGTGACCCATTATCTCTATTTTTCTCCATTTTCTTCTCTTTTTATTCTTTTTTTCTTTCCATTTTGCTATTTTCCACTTTGCTTGCTCGTAAACCTTTTATTCGATAAATACCTACAATAAACATAAAATACTGCGCAATAATAAGTGTTAATCAAGTAAAAAGTAATTCATATGAAGTCAAAAATACGACACGTTTTCGCATTATCAAACTCCCCCATACTTAAACCTTTGCTTATCCTCAAGCAAATGCTGCGTATATGAATAAAAAGTTTTATAAAATCTTTGCAGCATACAGTATCAAGACTCGTAAAAGACACAGTTGCATTTGGATACTCATTCTAGTCTACAAACTTTACTTTGGTCAAAAATTGCATTATCAGGTACTCACTTCCATACTAAGGGTATCGTTGGAACACATAGTCATAATATTGCAACCATAAGTCTCCCTCCTATACAAACCAATTTGAATCATGTTGTCATGTCTAAGCCTACCTTACTAAACCTTCTTTTTATCCTTTTTCATTCTGTCGCAATCACATTAAGCTCGTTATCCTTTCACATTCATAGCAAGATAATTTGTTAGTGACTATGATCTCATCATTATTTATTTCTTTCTTTTTCGAACTTTGGCTCAAATGATAGTTAAAGATGGTTATACCGTTGGGATAAATGATCGGGTGAGGGTCACCTAACTTAGAAGGAACAACATTTTTCATACATTTTGTAATCTTTTCTTCTTTTAAGCCTGAGATCATACACTTATTTGCATCGACTTATTGCATAGTGTGTGCTTAGGATGGTGCTGACTGCTAGATAAACTACTTAAGGAATATTAAAGGATAGAATTTAAGGATAAGGCATGACAAGTACTCAAATCGATCTTATACTTGGGAAATTTAAGGGGTTAAAACGATACCGATCTTATAAAGTTTTTCCAAATCTCTACAATTCAACCTCAGTTTTATTTATAGGTTAGAATTTTCAAAAGATGTATTGTATCTCTAAGTCTAGATTTTTCCAAAAAGATTTGTATGGCTTGAGAAAATAGGAGAATTAGTAAATAACGGAAACCATGCATAAAGACTCGACAACACATTGATATTTAAGTCGACTGACACTTAACAGAAATAAAATAACAAAAGGAAATGACAATAATTTAAATCTACCTAGAAAGCGAAAAGTAAAAGCGGTAAAGCTTCCTCCCCCATACTTAAAATGTGCATTATCCCCAATGCAACGACATAAGATTGGAGAGAAAGGTAGAACCTCGATATCTTGCTATTGGTGCCTTTTGCCACGTGTACATGCACGTCCACTGTTTCCTGGCTGGTTAGGTAGCGTATAGTCTTGTAGGTCCTCCACACGTATTGTCAATATTGTCATTTCATCGATCAAGCCATACATGTTCTGTTCGGTTCTGAAAGCATAGTCGTGTTGATCATGCTGCATTTGGCGAAGGATTTGCATCATTTCAGTTTGCTGAGCTTCCATGTTTTGGATTTGTAGATCTCGCTGAGCGTCTAATTCGCTACGCCTCAGCAGTTCAGCATAAATCTCATCAAGGGTGGCTGGTGCCCGATTTCTTCTGCTGGGTCTTTGGCTGGAGGATGTACTTGCAACATTTTCAGATGACATGTGTGTGGTGTGTGGGTCAGTAGCAGGAGCAGTTTGCTGTAGAATGTGATCCTCATCAGTGTGCCCGCCAGCAGCTACATTCTCAGGAATGTGCACGGGGACTTGGTTAGGCACCAGATCATTAATATAACAATAATTTCCGGGTTACGCACATCTGTGCGATTTGGATTTGGGAGGATGAAATCTTGTAAGACATTATTTGAATTTATTAAATTCAACCTACCGTCTCCCTTTCGTTTTACTAATTTCATGCTCCTCGCCATGTCAATGTCAATTGCATGATGCGGGAGCGGGGTTAGCCGGGAGAATTTTTCTTCGAGTCCTAGGACTCTTGCTATGGAGGTTATTAAACCTCCAAAAATAATCGGCCCTCTCTTTGCATTGACAATGGCCTGTATGTGAGATAACATAAAAGGGACGGTATTCACCTTTTGTGGCAAAAATTTGGCGAACAAATAAAAGAGTTCTTTTTTGTTCACCTTGTTAGCATTTTCTCCGCAAAAAATGGTGGATGCCAATATTTGGCAGAAATATCGAATAGGCGGGTTGTGAAATAGAGTGACTCTATTTCCCTCAAAACTATGGGTTACTGTACCGGTTATTGCCCTCCAAAATGGTTGGAAGGCGCGTTGCCAACCCTCAGTATCTGGGACCTCACTTACTACGTCATCCCCATGGGGGAAATGTAGCAGGTTCGCTAGTTGGGAAAATGTAAGGGCATATTCGGCGTTGAATAAACGAAACTAGACAGTCCCATTGGAGCAGTTTGTGTTGGGTGTGGGACTAAAAATTAACGAACTTAGAAATTCTAGTGTTAATTGAGCATAGACAGGGTCCTTAAGAGATAGAAAATAATTTAAACATAAAGTTCCTAGCATATAGTTAACACTGTCTAGAAATCCTAAGGCAAATAAACAGGGTTCATCGGCGTACCTTGCTGATTCGATCTTTCTTACGCTTAGAGACGTATACGTCTCTTCCTGTAGCTCACCTGGCTCACCGTTTCTGAACTGTATTTCGTATTCCCTCATTTGTGCCATGATGACTTTTACATTTCTTGTATAATATGGTATGAATAGTGCAAGAGAGAGGAGAATTATGCTTATGAGAGGTGTGGTTTGGTGAGGTTATGTTGGTGGTTTATATAGAGGTGATGGTGGTTGGAAATTTATTGATGAAATAAATTTCATTTACGGTCTTCAATGCCTTGGTCAAAGAATTTTGAAAATGGTTGAAACGGCTTTAAGGCATTGTCAAGCATGCAAGGGACAAAACAATTAAGTGATTTGATGTGACAAATAGTAGCAGAAGGCATGTGAAAGGCTGGTGTAGTGGCTGGCGCCACTTTTCATGCTCGTGGGAGGCGCCACTAGGGACTTGTGGCAGGCACCACAATCCTCACATGGGCGCCACAGCTGTGTGTGGAAGGCGCCACATGCAGTGTGGTCTGCTCCCAAGTGTGTGCCAGTTTATTTCTTTGACCATAATTTCCATTTGAATTTTTGTTTACCGGCATGGAATAATTGTTTAATAACTAGTTAGAAGAAAACCAACATAATATATAGGTATGGGTAATAAACACGATATGGTAAAATGAACTTAAAACACAAAATTGAAAAATAAAAGAATGGGGTAGACGGGAAAAGATGATATAATTCGTCTACCGGAAATACAAAGAAATGAAGTAATTAAATAAATTCCCAATGTGTAAAAACAAATAAAAGTAAAATTCCAAACAAGAAAATAAAATAAATGTCAGTGAATCGGTAATATTCCAATAAATTAGTCATTACGGCGACTGCTGGTAGGAGGAGCGAATGAGCAGAAGTGCTTGTAAATGTGATCCAGGTTCTCTATCACTACATCCATAAAGTCGTGGAATTCCACACGCAGGGTGCTCAGCTCGCCTCTCAGATTGGAGACGTCTGTCTGAACAGCTTCGATGGCAGCAACATGATCGGTGAGAGGTGCAACAGGTATAACTGGGGCGTGTGATTCAGCATCAGAGAGATAAGTGTCATAGTGTTCGTAGATTTGGGGTGTATCTGGAGGAGAAGATGGTGCATCTGGTGGTCCATCCAAATCATAAAGCCAGTTGTTCCTATCATGTACACTTGTCCTATGGTCTGGCAGGGTAAATAGGTGTACTACTTGGCTGTTAATTAGGAATTCAAACACATCCAGACCTAGATTCCTAATGATACTGGTGTTGAAGCAAAAGTCAATATTCATTGGTCGTATTCCACCTAAAGGGTTGAGCCTGATAAGTGGTTATCTCAGTCTGGTGGCATTTGCTATCATGGCCACTAAGCCTCTCACTAAGATTGGTCCATAGTCTTCCTGTGCTATACGGTACAAATTATCTTTCATGAATGTAGCGGCGTTAACAGGTCGGGCATGTGATGCACAATACATTATAAAGAGTTCGTCTTTGGACACGAAGGTTCTGTTCTGTTCATTTCCAAATAAGGTGTGAGCTAGGATCTTGTGAAAGTAACGAATGGCAGGGTTATGGATGTTCTCTGAATGCATAAGGTCCGACTCGGGATGGTCGTTTCATGTGATGCTACCCCAAAAGAGATCTAATTGATGGTCGACAAGCCTGTCTTCCTGGGTAATGGTAAAGGTATCAGGACCATTAGGGCATCCTAGGAGTTCAGCCATTTCTCTATGGGTGTAGCGGTAGTCATTATCGAACAATCTAAAGGTGATGAGGCATTTGTTAAATCCCATACCATGGTTTGGCAGGTAAACTAGGGAGCTTAGGAATTATAAATTCAACCTACTGTAGGAACTAAATTTTCGTTTGATGGCAAAGGTGTCCCAGCCTAGTTGGTTAATTAGGAACATAACACTGTCTCTTATACCTAATTTGGTCATGGTGCATCCATCTGGGTATAAAGTTAGTGCCATTTCTCTTTGAGATAGAGCCTCAAAACGTCTCCTTTGAGCTCTGCCTCTGAAGACTATACCCATGTAATCTACTTGTTGCATTGTGATGGTCAGTAGCTAGATAAAATCAAGTAGATAACAATATTAAGTTAGTAATGATCAATAATAAAGAAAGGTACCGATTAACTTTATGAGAAATAAGAAAGAAAGAAATAATGAAAAATAAGCAGTAGTAATAATTATAAATTTGGAAAATTAAATTAAATAGTTAAAGATAGAGCGTGGGTTGTCTCTCACCAAGCGCTTTGTTTATTGTCGTAAGCTCGACAGAAATAGGATAAATGTTATTCTTGTGAATGAGCGGGAAGCTCTGCAAGCTTTAGATTTGCAATGAAATCATTGTTGTAAATGCCGTGGTAATATTTCAAATGTTGGTTGTTTACTATGAATGGTTCACTCGTTTTTCCCTTTATCTCTATCGCTCCATTTGGAAAGATATTGGTAATTTCAAAGGGACCGGACCACCTAGAACGAAGTTTTCTGGGAAAGAGTCTGAGGCGGGAGTTAAACAGAAGTACTTTGTCGCCTTCCTTAAACTCTTTCCTTGATATGCGATTGTCGTGCCATTTTTTAGTTCTTTCTTTATAGATTCGTGCATTCTCATACGCATCTAGTCTAAGTTCTTCTAGTTCATGGATATATAATATTCTTTTTTCTCCTGGGGCAATATAATTGAGATTAAGGGTCTTAATGGCCCAATATGCTTTATGTTCTAATTCTACCGGCAGATGACATGATTTTCCATAAACTAGTTTAAAAGATGTGGTTCCTATTGGGGTCTTATAAGTTGTCATATATGCCCACAGGGCTTCGTGTAATTTTGAGGACCAACCTTTCCTAGATGTGGCAACCGTCTTTTCTAAGATTTGTTTGATTTCTCGGTTTGAGACTTCTACTTGCCCACTCGTCTGTGGGTGATAGAGTGTTGCTAGGCGGTGCCGGACTCCATATTTCATTAATAGCTTTTCAAAAATCCTTGAAATGAAATGGGAGCCACCATTACTGATGACAAGTCTCGGCACTCCTAATCTAGGGAATATTATACGCTTAAAGAGTCTAATTACCACTCGTGTGTCATTCGTTGGAGAGGATATGGCCTCAATCCATTTTGATACGTAATCGACCGCAACAAGGATATACTTGTTACCAAAAGAAGATGAGAATGGTCCCATAAAATCAATTCCCCAAACATCAAAGATTTCTACTTCTAAAATGACTTTAAGTGGCATTTCGTCGCTTCTAGATATGTTGCCAGTGCGTTGACACCGATCACAATTTGTGATCACGATGTGGACATCTTTCCATAGAGTGGGACAAAAGAGGCCGACTTGCAAGATCTTAGCACAAGTCTTCGAGGTGCTTGCATGTCCTCTATAGGGAGTAGAATGACAATGGTAGATTACGTTTTCTACCTCATCTTAGGGGACACATCGGCAGAAAATGCCGTCGGCGCCTCTCTTGAAAAGCAGAGGCTCATCGCAATAATAATGTTTAAGATCGTGGAAGAATTTTTTCATTTGTTGGTAAGTCAAGTCTGGTGGAAGCACCCCAGCTGCTAAGTAGTTAACAAAGTCAGCGTACCATGGTAGTGTGGTTTTAGTGTAAATTGCTTCCACTCCCTTGTTTGTTTTGGTATCCTTATGGGTTAACGCATATTTAGCTGTATTGCTTTCCAATTGGGCTATGAGTCTTTTGTATGGGAAATCATCGTTTATAGGCACTCGTTTAGGTTCAATACCTTCCATTCTTGACAAGTGATCGGCCACGACATTTTCAGTGCCCCTTTTATCCTTGATTTCTAGGTCAAACTCTTGTAATAGCAAGATCCACCTTAGGAGTCTTGGTTTGGAGTTCTTTTTGTTTAACAGGTTCCTAATTGCAGCATGGTCGATATAGATGATTATCTTTACTCCTACTAGGTAGGAACGGAATTTATCCAGAGCGAACACTACGACTAAAAAATCCTTTTTTGTGGTGGCGTAGTTCATCTGTGCAGGCTCTAGCGTTCTACTTGCATAATATATTGCATGAAGTTTATTATCCCTTCTTTGTCCTAAGACTGCGCCTACAACGTAGTCACTAGCGTGACACATGATTTCAAAGGGTAATCTCCAATTGTGCGGTTGCATGATAGATGCGGTAATAAGAGATGTTTTCAGTTGTTTAAACGCCGCTAGGAATTTGTCATCAAAGATGAATTCGACATCTTTCATCAATAAGTCGGTCAGTGGTTTTGTGATTTTTTAGAAATCTTTAATGAATCGCAGGTAGAAACTGGCGTGTCCTAAGAAGCTTCGTATTTCTCTTACGGTATTCGGTGGCTGAAGGTTTTCTATAACTTCTATTTTGGCCTTATCTACTTCAATCCCCTTATCGAATACTATGTGTTCGAGTATGATCCCTTGTCGGACCATGAAATGGCATTTTTCCCAGTTTAGCACGAGGTTCACTTTTACGTATCTTTTAAGTACCATTTCAAGATACGATAAACAAACTTCAAAGCTCTGACCGCATACAGATAAATCGTCCATGAAGACTTCCATGATGTCATCTATAAAATCAGCGAAAATTGACATCATGCATCTTTGGAATGTTGCGAGAGCGTTACATAGTCCGAATAGCATTTGTCAGTAGGAGAATGTACCATAGGGACATGTGAAGGTCGTTTTTTCTTGGTCGTCAAGATGAATAGGAATTTGGAAAAATCCCGAATAACCGTCTAAGTAGCAGAAGTGAGAATGCTTAGTCAATCGTTCAAGCATTTGATTAATAAACGGTAAAGGAAAATGATCCTTCTGAGTGGCTTTGTTTAATTTTCTATAATCAATACACATTCTACTTCCAGTAACCACTCTTTGTGCTATAGATTCTCCTTTTTGATTATTAACAACTGTGACGCCTCCCTTCTTCGGTACGATATGTACTGGAGCTAACCCATTGACTATTAGATATCAGGTAGATAGTACCTGCTTCTAACAGCTTTTTCACTTCTTTCTTTACTACTTCACTCAGAATGTGATTTATCCTTCTTTGGTATTTTCTAGAGGTCTTACTGTCTTCCTCTAGCATTATGCGATGCATGCATATGGGAGGGCTTATTCCTTTTAGATCTGAAATATTGTAGCCTAAAGTAGTTGGATATTTTCTCAAAACGTGTAGGAGCTTTTCGGTCTCTATCTACCCTAAGTTTGCATTGACTATTAAAGGTCGCTCAAGTTCACTATCTAGGAATTCGTACCTTAGATTTTTGGGTAACGTCTTAAGTTCTAGGGCTGGTTTCTTTGGGTAAGGCATATGATTGGGTGTTAGTGCTAGGCATTCGCTTAGGCTGCCATCTTGGTATTCCTTACTCCAATTTTCATCTTCGAAAGTAGGAGGCCTTGGGATTTTTCTGTATTTCGGAGTATGATGTTTGTTCATTCTCCATTTCTCTTATACATTCGTCGATGACATCTAGTAGACAACAGGTATCGTCTATAGCCGGTGCCTTTAGGTATTGCGTCAAAATGAATGCGACTTTTTCCTCACCAACTTCAAAGGTTAGCTTGCCTTTCATAACATCTATAATAGCTCTGACTGTAGCTAGGAATGGTCTTCCTAATATGATAGGGATGTTGGAATACTCTTTTATATCCATGATTATAAAATCAGTAGGAATATATAATTGTCCTATGCGTACTGGAACGTTTTCTAACATACCTACGGGAAATTTAAATGAACGATACGCAAGTTGTACGGACATCCTCGTAGGTCTTAGTTCTCCTATTTTTAGCCTTTCGCATATGGACAAGGGCATTAAGCTAATATTTGCTCCAAAGTCGCATAGTGCTTTGTCTATGACAAACTTTCCAATTACACAGGGTATGGAGAAACTACCTGGGTCTTTCATCTTAGGAGGCATACTGTTTTGTATTATGGCGCTACATTCAACAGTAAGTGTAACGGTTTCGTTATCCTCTATCTTCTTCTTGTTAGATAAGATTTCTTTGAGAAACTTAGCATATGAGGGCATTTGAGTCATGGCTTCTGTAAAGGGTATTGTGATATTCAATTGTTTTAGAAGCTCTACGAATTTTTTAAATTTCCCTACACTTTTAGATTTAACAAGTCTTTGAGGATAAGGGATATGGGGCTTATACGGTGGTGGAGGAACATAAGGTTCTTCTTTCTCTACGACCTCCTCATTATTATCTTCCTCTTGATCGTCTTCCTTCTCAGTTTCCTTACCAGGGTATTGGTGCATGGATGGGTTTTGAATTCTAGGGTCGGTCGATCCATCTAGTTATGTCCCACTTCATAGTATAATAGCATTTGCATGACTTTTTGGGTTTGGTTGCGGCTGTCCAGGAAATGTGCCTACAGGAGCAGCAGTAGGTGCTTGTTGTTGAGCCACTTGTGAAATTTGTGTTTCCAACATTTTGTTATGGGTGGCTAACGCGTCTACCTTGTTTGCCAACTGCTTGATTTGCTCACTAGTGTGTATATTTTGATTTAGGAAATCCTTATTTGTTTGGGCTTCGGTAGCTATGAAGTTTTCCATCATTATTTCTAGGTTTGACTTCCTAGGAGCATTTTGAGTATTTGTGACAGCTTTATGATATCCTGGTGGTACAACAGGTGCTTGGTTAGGTGCATACAATGCATTATTGTTTTTGTACGAAAAGTTAGGATGGTTCTTCCAACCTGGGTTATAGGTGTTTGAGTAAGGGTTTCCTTGAGCATAGTTCACCTGGTCTGTGGAGGTTCCTGTCAAGAGTTGACATTTTGGGGCGGCATGCCCCGGAACTGCGCATATCTCATAGTTTGGTGCTACGACAGCCACGGTGGTTGCGGGTGTTATGGTCAAGTTGTCTATCTTTTGAGTAAGAGCATCTACCTTGGCGTTGACATGGTCAAGACTGCTTAATTCGTACATGTCGCCTTTCATTGGAGGTTTCTCTACAGAGGTTCTTTCACTTCCCCACTAGTAATGATTCTGGAACATACTTTCGATAAGTTGATAGGCCTCATTGTAGGGTTTATCCATCAGGGCACCACCTGCAGCAACGTCTATTGTCAATCTTGTGTTGTATAAGAGACCATTCTAAAAGGTATGGATGATCAACCATTCTTCTAGACCGTGATGTGGACAAAGCCTCATCATGTCTTTGTATCTCTCCCAAGCTTCAAAAAGTGATTCATTATCTTTTTGTTTAAACCCGTTTATTTGGGCTCGTAGCATAGTCGTCTTACTAGGTGGGAAATATCGGGCTAAGAAGACTTTCTTCAACTTGTTCCACGTAGTGATAGAATTGGATAGTAGAGACTGGAGTCAAGCTCTAGCTCTATCTCTTAATGAGAATGGGAAAATACGTAGTCTTATAGCTTCCGGGCTGACACCATTTGCTTTCATTGTGTCTGCGTATTGGAAAAACACTGACAAATGTAGGTTCGGGTCCTCCGTGGGACTACCTGAAAATTGGTTTTGATGTACGGCTGACAATAGTGAAGGTTTTAGCTCGAAATTATTGGCCTCGATGGCAGGGACCGCGATGTTGTTATGCGGTTCATCCTATGAAGGGATCGCATAGTACTTAAGAGGACGGTTCTGCAGTCCTTCGGCCATCTCTGGTTGAATAACTGGTTCGGGAATAGGGATATTAAGATCAGGAAGATTTCGCTTAATACGATGTTCTTATATCAAGTCTCGTATCGGTGTTATAATCTAAGATAATGCAATCTTTCAACATTGAAGGCCAATAAACTCCTGAGCACATCAAAAGCTATTTCATCTTCAGTCCTGCTTGATGCGCCCCACACGCTCCACTATGTAAACTAGACACAGCCATATATGCCTCACTTTCTCCTAGGCATTTTAGTAAAACTCCTTCAGCTGTCTTTTTGAATAATTCATCATTCACCAGGACATAACTGAGGAGCCTATATTTTACCTTTCGATCTGTCGACCCTATAGGATTACGTAAATAATTGAATAACAGTTTACGCCAATCACTTTCTCCCTCGTCGTCGACGGTCAGAATTTCAAAATGATATTTATCTACAGCTCCCAACTTTATAATCAAAAAATCTGATGGTGATAACAATTTCGCTCGTACCTTCTCTCTTACTTGGACCTCTTCTTCATCCTGGTCTTTCGACGCTTTGTACCCTGAAGCTTCTTGCATCATATCGTTTGCTCTCTGGTTCTCTTTCCGTGGTATATGCTGGAGGCTTACTTGCTCAAACCTCTTGAGTAATCTAATGGTAACCACAAAATACATGATTAAATTTCCTTTAACACACCTGTATTCTTTTGATACTTGCTTAATTACTAACTTAGAGTCTCCCATAATTTTGACATTCCTTGCCCCCAATTCTAGCAGAAGTTCAAGTCCTGTGATCAACGATTCATATTCTGCTTCATTGTTTGTGCATACTCCTTCAATTCTGTATTTGAACTCTGCTGGAATTGCATCTGGAGAAATTATGACTCTCCCCATCCCAGATCCGTTCTTATGTCTTGAACCGTCGAAGTACAATCTCCATGGCACTATGTCTACATAATTTTGAGCCATTTCGACCATTGAATGGTCGACAAGGAAATCTACCACCACTTGCCTTTTCAATTTGCAAATTATTGATTACTTTGATCTCTTGATCAACATTGTTTGGATAATAACTTTTGAATTCTTTGTTATATTTGTGTTGTGGTAGTAATCACATAACATTTGGTAGTGATTGGATTTCTAAGAGCTACAAACATTATACTAATATCCAACCTTTGTTGATTACTCGCAAAGTGTTTGACAAATTGTTTCAACTAGTTTTTGTGTGTTGTTATCATTGGAGATATACCGTTACTATAGTAGAGTATTCAATTTAGTATTTTAAGTATTTATTAATAAACTTGTGGACTATTATCATACCATTGGTACTCTTACGCATATCTGGAATTTTCAATAGTAGGTTCGGTTAGACGATTTTGGATCCGGGAAATATTCAAAACTTGCTTCCGCGTAATAAAGTTTTTTAAATCAAATTTTTGTATAAATCTTAAACTTGGAATCTATTCACCCCCCCCCCTCTAGATCTAGGCCTATCTTCTAACATCACCAACTTTAATCATCGTTGTTGTCATAAAAAATTCAGATGGATCTTTCTACTTTATAACTGCAAGCACATAGATCTATATTCTCCCTCTTTTTGATGATGGCAACATATTTCCCTAGGAGGCGGTAAAATAAATGACAAATATATGTTTTAAGTGGCTAACCTCTCCCTAAATTAAGTACAGAGTATACTTTTCTCCTCTATTTTCCCCCTTTGTCAAAATAAAAAAAGGTGGAAAATAATTAAAGCGCACAGATCCCATGTAAAAGGAACAAGTTACCTTATAAATATGAGTAGTCCAAAGTAAAAAAAAAGGATCTATGATCTTATTTCTCCTCACAGAAGGTAGCATAAAGCTTTAAAATCAATCGGTAGGTAAGCTTTGGAGACCTTCTTCCCTTTGATTCTTTCTCAAACATAACTCAGAAGTCTTTGAAGCTTTCTAAACCGAGACAAAAAAATTGAGTCAACTTCTTTCTTGCTCAGATTCCTTTCAAAAGATAATCATTTTTCTTTATGAGATCTTTGTACAAACTCTTTTTATTCTCCTTGGACCTTAGACTAACATTGGACTCTAGGCGTAATGTATTTGGCATCCCTTTGCTTCAACAGGACTTAATACTCAACCATAGGGTAGGAGAAAATAAATTTAATGGACTAAGTAGTTAATAAATCACTTACTAAAGAATCAATCATAGTTTTCCACCTTTTTAATCTTTATTAAGTGTACTACCTCAAAATCTTAAGGTAACTTGAGAAACTTCTCTTCTTGAGGAAACGATTGTTTACTGTGGAAATTGGTAAACAACCGCTGGTCCTCCCTAAGCCTTAAACTAAGGGTTACTTGCAGGATCGACCAGTTGATCCTAAGACATGTGCTAGTGTGACAGTGTGACTTATTCAATTCGACAGATAATTAACTTTGTGAGAAACGGCTCCTAACAAAGTATTGAACAAGCACAGGTTTTTTCCACACGAAATGATAACGATGCTATAGCCTATGGGTAACTCGTGACCGACATCACTACAACATTCAAACGACGTACACGACGAACACGCTTTTGGTGAATTCTATTATCGTGATAGAATCAGTGTCGACAGCGTAGACGACAACGTAAAGTGATAACTCAAAAGAAAATGAAATTAAAATAAAGTGTTCAACGGGAACAATTGAAAAATAAGGAAGTTGCATTGAAATAAATGTGGTGATTCACGTACATAGCACTCTTAAAAACTCTTGCTTCCTCGCGCAGGGAATGAGAATTTTTTTACAAGTGATTTTGGTACAAAGTGAACACCCTGAACCCTTTGTGGGATCTCCTATTTATAATAAACTAATGAAACTGCCTACAGGCCAAAAACTTCTAAAAAATAACAAACGTTGTGCCACGCGATCTTCAAACTGCTCCATACACGTTCTACAAATTGCTCCATATTCTGGCGCTTATTCTCCTTGTAACTGCTAGTCATTTTCAATTTCAAACTTATCCCGCACAGGTATTTGGGTCGACCCTGTCTCCTATGTGTTTGACACGACCAAGAATTCCTTAAGTCCCAATCTTCATTTCAGTCGATAGAATGGGTTTCGACCAAACATGATTCTTCTGTCGGTTTCATCTTCTGGTGACTTATGTTTTTCTCAGCTCTTGCTTATTTTAGGCACATCTTTCAAACCACCCCTTGGTGGGGTATAAACCTTAAATTCATAAGGCACTTTTCATTGATTACGCCTTCAACATACCTTCTAGATTTCTTGTGGTAACAAAATGCCCCCCAGAGATGCCATTTTCGAATGTCGACTTTTTGTGAGATGGCATCTTTGAGATGTTGACTTGTTCCTCACCGCTTCCACTTCTACTTAGTGGTACACCTGTTTGCCCCACGCTGCTGACGTCCTCTAATAATGACAAACTTCTCCTTTTTTCCTCGAGACACACAAAATCACGTCTCCATCACTTCACGTCTTTATGACGGAAACATGGTTACCACCATAACTGCCTCTTTGCCTCCATGTGTCTACAGACGTGGGAACATGACTACATGTGTCAAAAAGGGAAATCAAGCGTTCACTCTTCCTTTTCTTAGGGTTTAACTCTTATAAACCCTTGTTTCTTCTTCTTCTTTCCTTTGTTCGCCCTTTGCTTCAGTAAACGAAAATAACCTGCACTCTGTTTTAGTAAAAGAAAACCACCTTTCTTCTTCAAACCTTCAACTTCTTCCATGGCTAGCTCAAGCAAAAGAAAACACTTCCCTCCGCTGCGAAGCTCGCATAGCCACTCACCATTGATGGCAAGGAATACGTTCCCGAACCTCCATTTGCTGAAGAGAAGGCCAAAATCTGGCGTTCCCAGGTATTAATCCCTTTCTCCCTTGCTGACAAACCTCTAGTATTCTTAGGTCCACTTCCAGAAAATCGTCGTCCTGAGATAACCAAGACAGATTCCTTTTTCCCCACCAGTCATCTCTCTGAACCTTTGGTTTCTTCCCAAAAACCTTTCTTCGTTATGTCGACAGGAATTTTAGGACTTCTCCTCCCAAGAACTGTCATAAGTTTTGCGCCTGGATGGATAGCTTAGAAACAGAGAAAATCGACCATTGGAAACGGACAGGTATCTATACCCTTCTGCAGATTGCCCGTTGTGGCCCCCTCAATCTTGTGGCATGTTACTGGCTACCCTCCAATTTTGGGATAGTTCTACCAATTCTTTTCATACCAAGTATGGCATGTGTCGCATCGCGCGAAAAACCGGCGGGAAAAGAAGAACAACAGAGCCGCCACCGTGCGTTATTTATCCCAAAAGAGGGAAAGGAAACGCTCAGAGTAAACCTGGGAAAAGACATGGTCTCGCGACCAAAGAGTATGGGTTCGGGAGCCGGTTATGCGAAGGGAAGGTATTAGCACCCCTACGCATCCGTAGTACTCTACGGGATCCACGCACACTAGAAGGGAAAATTGGTTGCTAAACACTGCTCAAATATTCACACACACTGGCTGAAAGAAACGAAAGAGACTGACTGAAACTGGACTCGGCAGGATGTCGCATCCTGGGCCTACTTAGTCTATCAGGCATAGACATCAGAGTCGAAGTAGTTCGGACTGGGGAAACGACACATGCTCGCTAGGATATCGCATCCTATGCATACGTATCTTCTCGGACGAGAGAAGAATCAGAGCATTCGTAGCTCGGCTGACACACACACGAACAAACACAGGCAAAGGCAAACGTGGAGCCTGAATGCCAATCACTGGACTTACATCAGCATCCGAACCAAAACACACGCACACTGGAACCCAAATGCCACTCGATGGACTTACATCAGCTTCCAAGCACACAACAGCACAACAAGTTAATAGGGAGTCGGGGACTCAGCCTATAACTGTCAAACACACACAAAAAAGAAAAAGGGCGCCCGGAGAGATCAGCTCAATCTCCTGCCTACATACTTCATCTGGTATGAAGATCAGGGCGATGTAGTTCCCCTACGCAGGGATAAAGGACTAGCCTAACCAGATAACAGAGGGAGACACAACTAGGGAGACTACGACTCGAGCCTAGATGTTATCATGCAAATCATCCCTAAGTTAAGGTTTCTAGCTAAATGGCACAAGGGCCAACCTATCCTAAGTATGGCTCACACAGGGAGCAAGCCACACACACACTTAACTTGCACAGGGAGCAAGCCAAGTAAAACCTAACTTGCACAGGAAGCAAGTCTAAACTAAACCTAACTTGCACAGGAAGCAAGTCAAACTATCCTAACTTGCACAGGAAGCAAGTCAAACTATCCTAACTTGCACAGGAAGCAAGTCAAACTATCCTAACTTGCACAGGAAGCAAGTCAAACAATCCTACAAGCACAGATAGCACACGCTATACACAAACAAGTGGCTCAAACAAGGGTTAGGTTTTAGTCAAGGGGTCATATCAACCTCAACAAACAAACCTCTGGAACTGGGTGAATGTTGCTCTTAACCTTGCCATTGAGGGGCTAAGGTGAAGCAGATGAAAGGTGGGTGAAGATAAGACTTCACAGCTCTTATCCCTGGCCTGGGAGAGCTCAAGACAAGAATGTGTGGGTTCAGAAAGTGGGAACCCTTCTACACATTTAAGACTGACTCAACTGTACAGTTGTACAAGATCTTGGGTTTGTATCTGCAATGCATCAACACAGTGGTGTGAGCAAAACAGATGACACACTGAATAGTGGGGGATAGATTGCATATCCCTACCTTCCACCAATTGCCTCTTCACTTAGGAGGTCTTTGACTCTAGGCAAGGACAAAGTTAAACATCCACAAACATTGCCTCTTAAGGAGGACTTCAGACAGTTGCCTGGCCAAGTAACAGGCCAGGTCTTCCAGACTACATGAAGTAAAAGAGACATACCTCAATGCAAATTGCTTATACAAGCAAAGCAAAGCAAAAAGTTCACAAGGAACTAAGCAACTAAAGCACCTGAAACAGTCAAGCAGATGTTAGTATGCAACTTCAAACAAAACAAACAGAAACAGAAACCAACAGTCAATTGGAGGCACATGGATGTGCAAGGCACAAGGCTTATGGCATGTGAGCCAAGCCACCTACAAAACAAAGAGGTTAGGCAATGATACTTGGGTAAGCTCAATCAAAAGAATTGGTCTTAATGGCCATTTGATGGTCAACCTGAAATCACAAGCTCAAAGGTGAGTAACAGGACCACTAGGGCAAACCTAGGGTCAAAAATGAATGATAAAGTCCAAACAGCAAGGGATGCATATCAAAAATCATGTTCAAGCAATTAGGAAACAAAACCAATTGGGTTCACATCCATATCAATCACTATCATCATTTCATGAACCAATTAGGTCAAAACATGGCAAACAGAAGCTCATAGAAGTCAACAGCAAGACTTATCTCAAAAGCAATCTAAACATTTTCCAAAAATCACCAAATAAATCATGATCATTCCTAACTCATGGCATGGTAAGCATGTAAAATTTCATCCCATTTGGACAAGTGGAAGGCAGTCAATGAAAATCAGAAAGTCAAAGTCAATTTGAACATGCTCAATGAAGTCAACCAAACATGCATCAACTTAGAAAAATCATAAGTCAAGAATGGTGTATGATAAATGAATGGGATCAAAACCATGGTAAAGATGAGGATGTCTAGTTATCTCATGCAAAATTTCATGTCCATCTAATAAAGTATGAGAATTTCACAAATGAAATTGGAACATGTGTCACATAAAGTCAACATTTGACTAGGCAGGGAAGAAAAATCTCAAACAAATGGAAAATAATTCAATTAAATCCAAGAAAAATCACAAGTGAACTAGACATACAAGAGTAGGCTCATGCAAAATTTGGGGTCATTTGGATGTAAGGAAGCATGTGAACAAAATTAGGGAAAATGCATGATCATGGTATGGCACCAAATGTAACACATGACTTCAAAAAATCATAACCAGCAAACCACAAATGGGAAATCCACAAACTTTATACCAAAATGAAGGTGAACATGTCTAGTTTAAGCACAAAAAATTTGAGAGCCATTGGATACATTCTCATCATTTCACAATTGATTTGGCAAGGTATACAAAATTTGGTCACATGTCACAAACCCTAGCACCATTTAAAATTCGACCATGAAAAAATTCTGGAAAATATATGACAAAAAACTAGAGATCAAGATGGACACAACACAAAAAATCCCATTAAATTTGGATTAAAAATGAACAAGTTATGATTTTTGTAAGTTTGAGTGATTAAATGAAATAAAAATTGAAAATTAAATGGATTAATGGAATAAATAAAGAAACCATGGGGGGGGGGTCAACGCCCCGGTCAACGCGCCCAGTAGCAGCGCTCCTTTTTAAATATATAGTTTAGAAGGCATTTAATAATTGAATTGGCATCGCGCCCCAGTGGTAAAACACTTGGTATTTGAAGCAGGGGTCTGGGGTTCGAATCCCCCTCGCCCCAGGCCTTTTGGAATTTAATTGAAAAACAAGGCAAGGCAATTGCTACAGTAAAAAGAAATTCCAGTAACACATTTACAGTATTCATGCTGCAGGAAAAATATGCAGTATACATATCCATCAAACCCAGGTCAAAATTTCTTTTTTTTTTTTTTTCAAATTCAAGAATAAACATATCAATGTGTACATCCAAACATGCACATCCATAATCCAACATCAATAACCATTAAACCATCCTAAACAAAAAATATTAAGCAAGAACAAGTTTGGACATCAAAGTTCATTTCATCATATCTCTCTAAATATTCAACCAATCATCACGATTCAAAGAGCAGAGTAACCAGCAAGGCAAGCTCTACACAAAGCCTATCATTATTTCAAGAAATGAGATGTTCGAATCCTTACTTGTTTTTGAAGAAATCCACGAAACAGTTGTTGTTTGTGTGTTTAATGGTGAAACAGATGTAGCAAGGCCCTCCAAATGATGGTTGATGAAGGTTGTTTGGCGTGCAATGGCTTGAGATAGCTTCAAACTTGGACTGCCATTGATGATGCCTCTTTAAAACAGTAGAGGAAAAGGAGCTTCCAGTTGGAGAGTGTTGCTAAAAACAGGTTCAAAATGATGAATAGATGTAGTATTAAGCAAGGCCAAGCTCAGTTCTTTGTGAGTTTTTTTTTTGACTGTTTTGGAAATGCATAAAATGAAGTGTTTTTTTTATTTTTTTGAGTGAGAGCATGAATGAATTCTGGTTTGATGGATGCAGCTAGTAGTTTCCAATGACAGAAAATGATCTCCCAAAATTCTGTTGGATAGTACAAGGCATGGTATGGAAGTATGGAGTGGAAATGTCCTTTTGTTCCAAAATTTAAGCAAGTTGGCATGGCCTCTTGTTTTGCTGGTTTTTTGGCTGCAAAATCTATTCATAATGACAGAGAATGGCCTCTAAATTTTCTGTTTTGATGAGTACAAGGCATGGCTAAAGTGCAAGTATGGATGGCATGGTGTAATTGTACTTTTATCCAAATTTCAAGCAAGTTGAAGAATGGCTTCATGTACTGCATAATTGAGCTTGCAAACACATTCTAAATGACATTTATGAGCTGTTCCAATTGGCCAAATGTTGAAAAAATGTTTAAATCAAAAAGTCAACTCTTGGTCAAACTTACATTTAAATGAAAAAGGTCAAAATATGCCATTTTGATTGGTGAAGTTTTGGCTCATGAAATTTATATTTTTGGAAAGAGGGGATCAAATGTGACTTGTAGGAAAAAACCCCACCAAAATTGGCCAAACGGTTTGAGAGATATGGCCTTTTGAAGTTCAAGATTTTCTGAAATCGATTCAATCATAACTTGCTAACCACACATGGGAATTGAGAGTTCTTGGACTTTTTGGAAATGGGAGAACAAGATCTTCAACTTTCATGTTGGGCAAAAATTCATTTGAGGCTTGTATCAAAATGTAGGTTTGAGGATCAAGACTTTCCATTTATGGCAGGTTTCAGTTACAGGCCCAGTTTCCATATTGGGAAATTTTGATCTGGCTTCAAATTCTTCCATGATGGTGTTTGGCATGATGTATGATGACTATTTGGACATGAATGAACTCTCACAAACCAATTCCAATCATCCAATCACTGATTAAATGGACAGTTGACCAACAGTTGACTTTTAGGGTTTCTGACTGATTGTGCATTGACTGATGACTTCCAAACCCTAATTCCTTGAGAACTTGACTTCAAATGATGTCCCAAGTTGTATGAACTCTTGATTATTGATCATGGTGCCCAAATTCCACAAGAATGACCACCATCCACTGCTTTGACTGACAGTTGACCTTTTTTAGGGTTTTTGACTGTCTGTGTATGAACTGATGACTTCTGAGTCTTCAACCCTTGACCAAAATACTTCAAATAGACCTCCAAGCCATGTGAACTTGTTGGACCAACCCCAAGGCCTTGGTTCAATGAGAAATTCCTTTGCTTGCTTGGTTGACTGATCAGGAGATTAGTTTGACCTAATTCTTGATTGCTTGCTCTTGAGGCAACTGAGGGACAATGCAAATGTTATGCAATGGACCATGATATGCTATGACCTAATATGAAAATGTATGTATAATGATAGGTGCAAATTTGAGGTGCTACAGCTGCCCCTATTCAATCAGCTGGGAACCCGAACGGATGATAGCAACGGCTGTCAGACTTTCAGGGTAAACAGGGATTGAATACCAAAGAACCGTAGAATTTGCACAGACTGGATATGATACCAAAGAACCACGTCATTTACCGATGACAAACTGCATGACAGCTTCAGAAAAAGCAAAACCATTTGCCGATGGTTAGAAACTGGAAATTTGATATTTACCGATATCAACGTCAGCACGACCATTTACCGATGGCGGCTGGGGAAAACAAACTTCTGAAAAGCAAAACCATTTACCGATGGTTAAAACTTGATATTTACCGATATCAACTTCAGCACGACCATTTACCGATGGCGGCTGGGAAACAGATTTTGATGTAGAAAGGAAGCAAGACCATTTACCGATGATATTTTCAAAGAAACTTGACATTTACCGATGTCAACTTAGCAAGACCATTTACCGATGGCATCTTCAAAGAAACTTGACATTTACCGATGTCAACTTCAACTTGACCATTTACCGATGGCTACTGCAACTGGGAATTTGATATTTACCGATATCGAAGAAAACTGGGCCATTTACTGATGGCATCTCCACTTGGGGGGGATAAAATCTTTGTGGTGATACCAGACAAGACGTTTACCGACGACTTCTGGGGATTTTGATTTTATCAACAAGGAAACAAAGTAATGACCAGACACTTACAGATGACTGGGATGAGACTCGATGTTTACCGACATCAAAAGAATGACCAGACATTTACCGATGACTGGGGTGGGACACGATGTTTACCGACATCGAAAGATGATGTTTACCGACATCCAAAGAAATGACCAGACATTTACCGATGACTGGGATGGGACTCGATGTTTACCGACATCGAAAGATGATGTTTACTGACATCAAAAAGAATGACCAGACATTTACGGATGACTGGGATGAGACAAACAAACATTCGCAACTGGAAACCAGATAGGACATTTACAGATGACTCTACTGGGGATTTCTAGCTGGGGATTTGTCAGACATTTACCGATGACTGAGGAAAAGACTCGATGTTTACCGACATCGAAAGATGATGTTTACCGACATCAAAAATGACCAGACATTTACCGATGACTGGGCGAGACTCGATGTTTACCGACACCGAAACAATGGCGTTTACCGACACCAAAAATGATGACCAGACATTTACTGATGACTGGAGAAAATACTCGATGTTTACAGACACCGAAACAATGGTGTTTACCGACACCAAAAATGATGACACACGTGGGTGCTGGCATGACACTTACTGGTATTACCAAGAAACAAAATCTGGGATATGTTGAAGCAAGGCTGATCACTTGCTGGGGGTCTCACTGAGGAGAAATAGACTTTCTGTCATCATCGGGTGAGGAAATAAACCTCTGTCACCATCGGGTGAGGAAATGAACCTCTGTGGGGAATAAACAAAATTGAATGCTGTCAAGAACAACTGTAGTAGACTTGTCGTGCTGATGTTGAATGAAATGATCTGCCTCTGCCGGGGATACGGTCTGGTGAAGTTAACACATGAATGCATATGTTTGAATTTTTCTATGGCGTAATGCTCTATTTACGAATGGGAATGCTACGCGATTTTTGAGGATGCAATGATTACTACATGCAAAATGCAAATGAACCCTGGCTAGGGAGCCAAAAGATCAGGTACTCCAACTTTGTGGGGAAGCTCTGACTGAGGAAATACTCTGCGGGGGGTTCTGCTTGGGGAATGGCAAAGCGACTTCACTGGGAGGAAGGCCCAACCAATCCTCGGATAGGATAAACTCTGCTTGGAGAAAGTCTGTTACCCTGTTGGGGACGACTCGTGCAATTCCCGGGCAGAATCCAACTCAGCTGGGGATGCCGATACCAATCTGCTACAGGAACTCGTCCAATCCACTGGTAGGATGAACTCTGCTGGAGAAATATTTCATTGAAACCCGCTCCACTTGGGGAGGAAACGGCAAATACAGGCTTGCTGGGAATAGGCAATCCTTAGATCTGCTGGGGAATAGAAGGCACTATCCACAGACGTCTTCGCGGGGGAACATAGCTCTGATAGCTTCTATACTTGCTTGGGGAAAATATCTGTTGAGGAAACGTCCTCACGGAGGCCAACCTGAAAAACAGCACAACAAACTGCCCCCAGGGGATACATGGACAAGATACGCTCAAGTGTCCTCAACATTCAAGATGATTTTCAAATGTTTCATCTTTCTGCATATTGTTGTGTAGCCTTCATGTTTTTCATATGCAATGCTTATCAAAAATTCGGACACTTTGCAAACAAAACAGTAAAAAAATAAAAACAAGAGCTATTTATCTGAATAACGATTTTTTATTGATTGAAAATGTGCCTGAAGAGGCAAATACATTAGGAAGCAATTCCTAGAAAGAGGTAATTGCGCATAAAAAGAAAAAAATCTATCCTAATGGCAACGTGGACACGGCATCCACTATTTCCCAATTCTGTTATAACTCACAGATCATCAGTTTTCCTCCCAACTCCTTGCTTTCTGAGAAGAATGACTGGACAGATCACATCTTTCGAGATGGCAGACGACAAAGCTTGATGAAGTACAGATAACTCAGACTGTAGTCTTCGCTTTAATCCCTAACTTTTGCCTGGATCGCCCTTTCGGGTTATCAATCCACCGGGATACCCATTTTTGCCTAAGCCGCCCTTGCGGGTTTTCGACTTACCGGGTGTACAAATTCTTTTCATTTTATCCCTAATTTTTGCCCGAACCTTTTCTTTCTGTTTTTTTTTTTCGGTTCGCCGGGATGCCCATTTTTGCCTGGACTCTTTTTTTGTCCAGCGGGTCAATTTATGCGAAGTATTTTTTGACTACATCTGAGTTGACAGGAGACGGAAAATCTTCACCATCCATAGTTGTAAGCATCAAGGCTCCGCCGGAGAATACCTTCTTCACAACATACGGACCTTCATAATTAGGAGTCCATTTGCCCCTGTTGTCTGCACCGGGAGGAAGGATCCTTTTCAAAACTAAATCACCGATCTGAAATGTCCGAGGACGCACTTTCTGATCAAAGGCTCGCTTCATCCTTCTCTGATACAACTGTCCATGACATACAGCTGCTAGTCGTCTCTCCTCGATAAGGCTCAACTCGTTAAACCTTGTTCGAATCCACTCGGCTTCGTCCAGCTTGACATCCAATAAAACTCTCAGAGAAGGAATCTCCACTTCAACAGGTAGGACAGCTTCCATACCATACACAAGGGAGTAGGGGGTTGCCCCGGTCGACGTACGTACTGAGGTACGGTACCCATGCAAAGCGAAAGGCAGCATCTCATGCCAATCCTTGTACGTAACGACCATCTTCTGCACAATCTTCTTGATATTCTTGTTCGCCGCTTCTACAGCACCATTCATCTTCGGTCTGTAAGGAGAAGAGTTGTGATGTTCAATCTTGAAATCTTTACACAGCTCCTTCATCATCTTGTTGTTGAGATTCGAACCATTGTCGGTGATGATTCTCTCAGGAACTCCATAACGACATATGATTTCTTTCTTAATGAACCGGGTAACCACTTGTTTGGTAACGTTAGCATAGGAAGCTGCTTCCACCCACTTGGTGAAATAATCAATCGCAACCAAGATGAAGCGGTGTCCATTCAAAGCAGTAGGCTCAATCTTCCCAATCATATCAATGCCCCACATAGCAAACGGCCAAGGCGAATTCATGATATTCAGAGGGCTTGGTGGTACGTGCACCTTATCAGCATAGATTTGACACTTATGGCACTTCCGAGCATACTTGAAACAATCGGATTCCATAGTCATCCAGTAATAACCCGCTCTCAACAATTTCTTAGCCATTGCATGTCCGCCGGCATGGGTACCGAAGGAACCTTCATGAACTTCCTGCATTAACATGTCTGCCTCGTGTCTGTCCACGCATCTGAGCAAGACCATGTCAAAGTTTCTCTTATACAACACGTCATCCTGATTCAAATAAAAGCTTCCAGCTAGCCTTCTCAGGGTTTTCTTGTCATTCTTCGACGCACCTTCAGGATACTCCTGAGTCTTGAGGAAATTCTTGATGTCATAATACCACGGCTTCTCATCAATCACAACAGACTCGGCTGCAAACACATACGCAGGCCTTTCAAGTCGATTCACCGCAACATGTGGCACATGATTCCACCAATGAACTTTGATCATAGACGACAAAGTTGCCAAAGCATCCGCCATTTGATTCTCATCCCGGGGGACATGATACAACCTTACTTTCTTGAAGAACGTCAGTATTCTTCTGGTGTAATCTCTATACGGAATCAAATGCGGCTGATTCGTATTCCAATCTCCGTTAACTTGGTTGATTACTAGAGCTGAATCCCCATAAATGTCAAGCGTTTTGATCCTCAGATCAATGGCTTCTTCTATCCCCATGATACAAGCCTCGTACTCGGCTTCATTGTTGGTGACGTCAAACGTCAATCTGGCAGAAAAAGGTATATGAGCACCTTTAGGATTGATCAGCACTGCCCCAACACCGTTACCATTCATATTCACAGCCCCATCAAACATCAGTGTCCATTTGTCATCCGGGTCCGGTCCTTCCTCGACAAGAGGCTCTTCGCAATCTTTCATCTTAAGATACATGATGTCTTCATCAGGGAATTCAAACATCATAGGCTGGTAATCTTCAATCGGTTGTTCGGCGAGGTAGTCTGACAGAATACTACCTTTGATGGCCTTTTGTGACGTGTACTGAATGTCATATTCTGTTAAAATCATCTGCCAACGGGCAACACGTCCGGTGAGAGCCGGTTTCTCAAAGATGTACTTCACTGGATCCATCTTAGAAATCAATAAGGTAGTATGGTTCAGCATATACTGTCTCAGTCGGCGAGCAGCCCAGGCCAAAGCACAGCAAGTTTTCTCGAGCAGTGAATATCTTGTTTCACAGTCGGTAAACTTTTTGCTAAGGTAGTATATGGCATGCTCTTTTCGACCAGACTCGTCATGCTGTCCCAATACACACCCCATTGAGTTCTCAGTCACTGACAGGTACATTATCAGAGGTCTCCCTGGAACTGGAGGTATAAGGATTGGAGGTTTCTGTAAATACTCCTTGATTTTGTCAAAAGCTTTCTGACAATCATCATTCCACTTGATCGCTTGATTCTTTCTGAGCAGTTTGAAAATTGGTTCACATGTAGCAGTTAGATGAGATATGAACCTTGCAATGTAGTTCAATCTCCCTAAAAACCCACGGACTTGCTTCTCCGTTTTCGGTTCAGGCATCTCTTGAATAGCTTTGACTTTTGCTGGATCAACCTCAATCCCTTTCTCACTGACAATGAAGCCTAAGAGCTTCCCGGATCTCACTCCAAACGTGCACTTGTTCGGATTCAACCTCAGCTTGAACTTCCTCAACCGGTCAAACAGCTTCTGCAAATTTACCAGGTGCTCTTCTTCCGTCTGCGATTTCGCAATCATATCATCTACGTACACTTCGATCTCTTTGTGCATCATGTCATGAAAGAGAGTCGTCATCGCCCTCTGATAGGTAGCACCAGCATTTTTCAGCCCAAATGGCATCACTTTGTAGCAGAACGTGCCCCAAGGTGTAATGAATGTCGTCTTTTCCATGTCTTCTGGCGCCATCTTTATCTGATTATATCCGGAGAAACCATCCATGAAAGAGAATACCGAAGATTGAGCCGTATTATCAACCAATACATCAATGTGAGGTAATGGGAAATCATCTTTCGGACTCGCTCTGTTCAAATCCCGGTAATCGACACACATTCTGACTTTACCATCCTTCTTCGGCACGGGAACAATGTTGGCAACCCACGGGGGATAACTTGTAACAGCCAGAAAACCTGCATCCCATTGCTTCTGAACCTCTTCCTTGATCTTAGTTGCCATGTCAGGACTCGTTCTACGAAGCTTCTGCTTGACCGAAGGACATCCTTCCCTAAGAGGTAATTGGTGCATCACAATGTCTGTATCTAAACCAGGCATATCTTGATATGACCAGGCGAATACTTCCACATATTCTCTCAGCATCTCGATCAGCCTCCTCTTGACAGAGTCCTCTAAAGCAGCCCCAATCTTGATTTCCTTTTTGTCGTCCTCAGTACCCAAATTAATAGTTTCCAACTCCTCCTGATGAGGTTGGATGACCTTTTCCTCCTGCTTCAGCAATCTGGCTAATTCTGCAGGGAGTTCACAGTCTTCCTCACTCTCCTCTTCAGCTTGGTAAATGGGATTGTCGAAATCATACTGAGCCATAACAGAACTGTTCATAGTGAATGCCATAAGATCGCTTCTGCATGTTCGATGCTTTGTTTTAGAAAAAGAGTTCAATAAAGTCACAAAAACAAAAACATTGCCATTTTTATTGTTTTTGAAAAAGAAAAATGAAAACAAAAAATAGAAAGACAAGGATCACAAAGTTTGTTCAAAAAATGTCCTTCATTAATGATAATCATTAAAACATGATGAGGCCCTACAAAAATGAATCACTACGCCTTGGGCAGAACGTAGGATTTTCATGCAAAATGACAAAACAACAGAAAATTACTCTGTCAGAAGAGTAACTTGAACCACTTCTTCAGCCGTCCAGTTGTTGATAGACCCCCCTGGTGCACACGGGCGAACCCAGTTGTCCAAGTCGCAATCGCTGTCACAGTCTTCACTACCGGTTGCGGAAACATCGCCATGATTCATCAGCCCAGCGCTGGTAAAGGTACTCGGACCCGCTTGACCATTCTGCTCTGCTCGGAGAGGCTCATAACCAACACCAAATTTGTCTTCTTTAACCGGCAAATCCACCATCTTGCCCCAGCCTTCCGCTTTTCCAGAATCAACAACCTCCTTAGCCTGCTTGTAAGAAGTAATTGAAACACCCGGCTTCCTCTGCTCAGCGTACGCCACTTTCTCAAGAGCCACAGTCTCAAACGCCTGACATAAGGTTTCGTGGATCTCGCCATCCACCTCAACATATTTGAATGAGGATAGATGACTCACCAGAATCTCTTCTTCACCGCACACAGTCACAATCTGACCATTCCAGACATACTTGAGCTTTTGATGGAGGGTCGACGAGACTGCCCCTGCTGCATGAATCCATGGACGCCCCAATAGACAACTGTAAGCGGGCTGGATATCCATAACATAGAAGATGATGTCGAATATCTCAGGACCTATCTTCACAGGCAAGGTAACTTCTCCACACACAGAACGTTTGGATCCGTCGAAAGCACGAACGATCAGGTCACTGGGAGTGAGCACAGACCCTTCCGCATCAATCTTCTTCAAAATCTGCTTAGGCAACACATTCAGCGACGACCCGGTGTCTACCAATACGTGAGACAACACTGCCCCCTTGCACTCCATGGTGATGTGCAAGGCTTTGTTATGGTTTCGCCCTTCAGGTGGTAAGTCCAAGTTGGTGAAACCTACACCATGCCTGGTGCTCACATTGGCCATCACACCCTCCAGTTGATTGACAGAAATCTCCTGAGGTACGTAAGCCAAATTCAACATCTTCAACAAGGCGTTACGGTGTGCCTCAGAGCACAACAACAGTGAAAGTATAGAAATCTTGGACGGAGTTTGATTCAACTGGTCTACAATCTTGTAGTCACTCTTCTTGATTATCTTCATAAACTCCTCCACGTCCTTCTCAAATGACCCCTCGGGCGCTTCTTTCTGAACAGGTTCTTCCTCAACCACAGCTTGCTTACCCTTTGCTTTGGCGAGAGCTTCAGCATTATTGTCCCTCAAAGGCTGTGGTGCGAACAGACGACCGCTTCTGGTAAAACCTCCTGGACCCCCTACATTGTCCACAGCCGGACCAACAGTTGCAGGAACTCTATTCGGTAAACCAATTGTCACTGGAGTTTGATTCACTGGTCTTGTCTGACTTTCAGCCCTTCTGTAATTGCGGTGAGCATTATCATACTTCCACGGCACGGCTCTACTATTCTCAACAACCCTTCTTTCAGACGCAACGATAGTAGTTGGAACACTGATGGTTACAGGCACGGGAATGGTAACTGGGGTACCATTTGCTGCAGGTGCACTGACGACCCTTTGTCCACGTTCTTCAGACGGTTTAAAGTAAATGGTGATAGTTGATGCTGTTCCACGATCTTTTACAGCCCTACTGAATTGCAAACAACCTTCATCCATCATACCCTGGATACCGGTCCTCAACTGGTCGCAACCATTCTCAGATTCTGCACAGCCCAAACAATTCTCATCACAGCCCGGGTAGACACCCCCATTCAGCAGACGGCACTTCACAACTAGCAGAGAAGTCTGAACATCATCAACATTAACAACCAGATCTTCAGCTTCTTTCCCCTCAATGTTGTTCACTCTATGCCCACCATGCTGAGGCATAGGGTTGTTTACGACGTTAGGCACTGGTGCGAAGTTGATTGCCTTGGCATCGATCAAATCTTGAACCTTGTGCTGGAGAGCTCGACACTTCTCAGTATGGTGGCCTGGTGCCCCAGAGTGAAAGTCACAACGGGCGTTGGCGTCGTATCCAGGAGGCAATACTGTAGGCGGAGCCATTGTACGCAACTCAATCATCCCCAACCTGAGTAGTTCGGGTAGTAGCTCTGCGTAAGACATGGGCAGAGGATCAAATCTTCTATCAGCCTGCAATTTCTGTCTGGGCTGATAAGGACGTTGCTGTTGTTGTTGTTGTTGTTGCGGTTGTTGCGGTTGTTGAACTCTTTGTTGTTGTTGACGAGGTTGAGGTGCCGGAATGGTTACTGCAGCAGCTTGACGGTATTCAATTCTATTCTGATCTCTGCGGTGTTGAACAGCATTAGTTTCACCCTCTCTTCGACGAGGTGCCCCAACAAACGGCTTCCTAGAAGAAGAGGATCCAGCATCTTGAATCTTCCCAGCTTTGATCAAACTCTCAGTCCTCTCTCCACAAATGACGACATCAGAAAAACTACCGAACGGGCAGCTCCCCATCCGGTCCATAAACACACCCTGAAGAGTACCGATAAACATATCTGTCAACTCCCTCTCCAGCATAGGGGGTTGAACTCTAGCAGCTAGTTCACGCCACCTCTGGGCATACTCCTTGAAGCTTTCATTGGATTTCTGACATAGACTCTGCAGCTGAGTCCGGCTAGGCGCCATGTCCATGTTATGTTTGTATTGCCTCAAAAAGGCCTCACCCAGATCTCTCCAGCATCGGATCGAATCTCTCTTCAATTCCATGTACCAGTCCAAAGAAGCCCCAGATAGACTATCTTGGAAAAAATACATCCACATCTTTTCATCATCGGTATACGCAGAGATTTTTCGATAATAAGCCTGCACATGGGTGCGAGGGCAAGAAGTACCGTTGTATTTGTCGAAGGACGGTGCTTTGAACTTGTGAGGGATTCTCAAACCTTCTACCAACCCCATATTAGTAACATCAAAACCGAGAGAATTCTGACTTTCCATAGCACGGATCTTCTCAGCAAGAGCTTCAACTTTGCGATCTCTCTCATTAACCCTTCCCAGAACGTCTTCGTCTTCACTGAGCAGAGAGAACATGTCTTCTTGTCTGTCAACAATCGTAGCAGGATTACGGGCCGGAGCACGGACTACTCTGGCATTAGCGGTATCTGGAACAATAGGTTGACCGTTGATTCGAATACCCCCCAACTCATCACCTACAGCATAGTTGTTGACGGGTACAGCAGCAGCAATATTGTTATCATTGACCGGGCCTCCCTCTGGCGGAGCATGGTTGACCGGTGGATTTGCAGCCTCTTGTCTCTGAACCATAGCTCGAAGTTCTTCTTGACCTTGCGCAACCCCTTGCATCATATTCATAAACTGGGCCATGCTAGCCTTCATCTCAGCCAACTCTGCTTGAAATTGATCCATACTTCTCTGTCGATTCAGTCTTGTTAAGTAGCGGTGCGGACGTTGATCAGCTATCCTGCCTGAACAGGAACCAAGAGTGAGAAGTCACGACCAAGAACACCTGTTATGCAAAATGATATGAGTATGATGCTAATGACGCGTATGATGCACATGATATGCTCATTTCTCAGGCATTCAAAGAGCCTGACCCATCCTGAAAAGATGGCAACCTGCAGTAACAAGAGAACAAATAGATACAAAGGAATGCTGACATCCTTATACATACACAAGGGCAAAAGGCATACAACCAATGTCAACAGAATATCTGAATAAACAACGTACAAAGAAAGAGAATCCCATCCAACAAGCCTGGAGGTGATTCTTAACAAAAAGATCCAAGAGATGGCTTACACGCAAATGAATCCCATCCAACAAGCCTGGAGGTGATTCTCAACAAAATACAATCAGAGATACAAACTAAGACAGACGGTCCTCGGGAATGAGGGTCTTCAGGTAATGGCACTGGTCGATCAACAGTGAGCATTCTGAGCATTCTGGTAGAGGGGTAATCTTCTCTTTCAACTGTCTTCTCAGCTCCAAGACTTCTCCTCCAAGGCGGTCCTCTGATGCCTGTCTCAAGTCTACTTCCTTCTTCAACTGAGCATCTTTGTCTCTGAGTTGCTTCTCCAAGTCTCTGATCTTCTTCTGATAACTGGCTTCTGCTCTCTGCAGTCTCAAACGCTCCCTATGTTCTGCATCTAACATACTCTCCATCTCCTCATATGATCTCTTCTTGCTCCGTGCTCTGCTAGCATCTTCTCCTTGCACTTCCCTGAGTTGATGGGCCAAGTGCAGCTTATCAGCCTTAGCTTTGTATAGTTCCATCTGAGTGTCTTGCTCTTTCTCTCTCAACCGGCGATTCTCCGTCAGGGCTTGCTTATAGTGCTCAGCAGGCACACTATCAGCAAGAATCAAAGGTGGTTGCTCTTGCAACGGCTCCATCCTATCATAGGGTAACAACAAAGTTTCCACTCTCTTCTTGACCCAATCAGTGTAATCAGGCATGGCTATGGCAAATTTCTTCCCTAAGACGGATCCGTCTCTGACAGCAATAGACTTCCAAGCTCTCCCAATCTGCTCCAACCTAACAAGGTCATCCTTCTTCTCAAAGTACACACTCTCGGCTATCTCAGCTTCACGTGGTCTTCTACTCATAACAAAACCTAACTGGCGAAGAGAAAGAACTGGATTATAATTTATACAACCCTTGGTCCCCACGAGTGGCACATTCCGGAATTCTCCACAGCTCATAATAACATTCTTCACATTCATCCGGTAAGATTGCCACCTGATGTCATAGGAGGTGAGTGACATGACCCTCTGAGTCCACTTAAGAGTGCTCTGGGTATCTACAAATGGTCCACTGGCTGGCAGAAGAGACATGAACCATTTGAACAGAAGAGGTAAGCAGCACCTGATGGCTCCACCCTTACCATGCCTACTGTGGATGGCATAGTAAGTATCAGCTAGAAGGGTAGGGACTGGATTCCTTCCAATGAAGATACTGATAGCAGCATAGTCAACAAAATTCGGCATACTCGGAAACAAGACGATCCCATAGATCATGACGGCCAACTGAGCATGAAAGGCTTCCCAACTTCCCTTCTCTGCTTCTTCTCTAGCTACCCTCAACAGAAATTTCAAAGGCAATCCTACAACATCCCCACTAGACTTCCAACTATCACTGACTTCCTTGATACCTAAATGGAGAGCTCTGGCAACAACTCCGAAATCAACCTCCTTGGGCACATCCAAAAAAGGAACCTGATGCTGAATCGGGATGCTCAACAGTATAGAATACTCCTCGAGAGTAGGTGCTAACTGATAATCTTGGAAAGTGAAACAATGAAGCTCTGGGTCATAAAACTGTAGTAGTGTCTGCAGAGGCACCGGATCCACTACTGTCTTCGGTACTGTCAAGATATCTCCATACTGTCCAACGAAATTCTTCAGACGATCATCTGTCACAAAGCTACCCAACTCAATCAGTGAAGTCAGCGGCTCACGATGAAAGCTGTAGGAACAGGTCTTCCGCTTCGGCTCGGGGACCGTTGCCATCTCTATCAGTAGACAAGCTCTGGAATGTACCTGAGAAATGATATGCATGCAGAGATTAGTTTTTTCTTTTTTTTTCTTTTTTTTTTCTTTTCTTTTTTTTGATTTTTTTTATTGCGTTTCTTTTGAAAAATAAATATGCTATGATGCAAATGATGCAGACTGGACTGGCTGGTTGTGCAAACTCTGATACTAGGTCAAAGCTTCAGTCAAAATCAGAACATAAATCCCACTTAAGGTTTACTGAACACTGTCTGAACACCAAGTCACCATCAGAACCAAGTCACCAACAGAACCGAGTCACCAACGGTACCTGTAATGAATAACCCTTCCCCACTCACGGGTGTAGTCTAGGCCAGGGTAAAGCTTGAGAGAAACGCAGCATAAATAACCTTTCGCAGAATACTGTCATATACACACCCGAAGTATGTAACGACAGCATCCCACCAGGGTCTGAACTGCTCGTGATATCAATGTTCCGCTAAGTGGCGCCATACCACCCGCTTCCCATGAATCACTCTATTCCTAGGTATCCTAGATTGCACTCATGGTCTGGGTATTGGACCTTTTACCTCAACTGACTCTCCCCCCCACACAGAGAGAAACAAACAACCAGCCAGGTGAACAGATGAATAAATGCAAACATTAATGCAAACATAAATGCAAACAATAGACAATGAATGCAAACAGTAAATAATGAATGCAATAAATAAACACAGCACAAAGCAACCAAAGCCCTAACCTAGAGAGCGCTAGGAGAGACTCGCTCAGGGAAGATGGACCAGCATAGGTCAACTTCTCTATATCCCCAGCAGAGTCGCCAGCTGTCGCATCGCGCGAAAAACCGGCGGGAAAAGAAGAACAACAGAGCCGCCACCGTGCGTTATTTATCCCAAAAGAGGGAAAGGAAACGCTCAGAGTAAACCTGGGAAAAGACATGGTCTCGCGACCAAAGAGTATGGGTTCGGGAGCCGGTTATGCGAAGGGAAGGTATTAGCACCCCTACGCATCCGTAGTACTCTACGGGATCCACGCACACTAGAAGGGAAAATTGGTTGCTAAACACTGCTCAAATATTCACACACACTGGCTGAAAGAAACGAAAGAGACTGACTGAAACTGGACTCGGCAGGATGTCGCATCCTGGGCCTACTTAGTCTATCAGGCATAGACATCAGAGTCGAAGTAGTTCGGACTGGGGAAACGACACATGCTCGCTAGGATATCGCATCCTATGCATACGTATCTTCTCGGACGAGAGAAGAATCAGAGCATTCGTAGCTCGGCTGACACACACACGAACAAACACAGGCAAAGGCAAACGTGGAGCCTGAATGCCAATCACTGGACTTACATCAGCATCCGAACCAAAACACACGCACACTGGAACCCAAATGCCACTCGATGGACTTACATCAGCTTCCAAGCACACAACAGCACAACAAGTTAATAGGGAGTCGGGGACTCAGCCTATAACTGTCAAACACACACAAAAAAGAAAAAGGGCGCCCGGAGAGATCAGCTCAATCTCCTGCCTACATACTTCATCTGGTATGAAGATCAGGGCGATGTAGTTCCCCTACGCAGGGATAAAGTACTAGCCTAACCAGATAACAGAGGGAGACACAACTAGGGAGACTACGACTCGAGCCTAGATGTTATCATGCAAATCATCCCTAAGTTAAGGTTTCTAGCTAAATGGCACAAGGGCCAACCTATCCTAAGTATGGCTCACACAGGGAGCAAGCCACACACACACTTAACTTGCACAGGGAGCAAGCCAAGTAAAACCTAACTTGCACAGGAAGCAAGTCTAAACTAAACCTAACTTGCACAGGAAGCAAGTCAAACTATCCTAACTTGCACAGGAAGCAAGTCAAACTATCCTAACTTGCACAGGAAGCAAGTCAAACTATCCTAACTTGCACAGGAAGCAAGTCAAACAATCCTACAAGCACAGATAGCACACGCTATACACAAACAAGTGGCTCAAACAAGGGTTAGGTTTTAGTCAAGGGGTCATATCAACCTCAACAAACAAACCTCTGGAACTGGGTGAATGTTGCTCTTAACCTTGCCATTGAGGGGCTAAGGTGAAGCAGATGAAAGGTGGGTGAAGATAAGACTTCACAGCTCTTATCCCTGGCCTGGGAGAGCTCAAGACAAGAATGTGTGGGTTCAGAAAGTGGGAACCCTTCTACACATTTAAGACTGACTCAACTGTACAGTTGTACAAGATCTTGGGTTTGTATCTGCAATGCATCAACACAGTGGTGTGAGCAAAACAGATGACACACTGAATAGTGGGGGATAGATTGCATATCCCTACCTTCCACCAATTGCCTCTTCACTTAGGAGGTCTTTGACTCTAGGCAAGGACAAAGTTAAACATCCACAAACATTGCCTCTTAAGGAGGACTTCAGACAGTTGCCTGGCCAAGTAACAGGCCAGGTCTTCCAGACTACATGAAGTAAAAGAGACATACCTCAATGCAAATTGCTTATACAAGCAAAGCAAAGCAAAAAGTTCACAAGGAACTAAGCAACTAAAGCACCTGAAACAGTCAAGCAGATGTTAGTATGCAACTTCAAACAAAACAAACAGAAACAGAAACCAACAGTCAATTGGAGGCACATGGATGTGCAAGGCACAAGGCTTATGGCATGTGAGCCAAGCCACCTACAAAACAAAGAGGTTAGGCAATGATACTTGGGTAAGCTCAATCAAAAGAATTGGTCTTAATGGCCATTTGATGGTCAACCTGAAATCACAAGCTCAAAGGTGAGTAACAGGACCACTAGGGCAAACCTAGGGTCAAAAATGAATGATAAAGTCCAAACAGCAAGGGATGCATATCAAAAATCATGTTCAAGCAATTAGGAAACAAAACCAATTGGGTTCACATCCATATCAATCACTATCATCATTTCATGAACCAATTAGGTCAAAACATGGCAAACAGAAGCTCATAGAAGTCAACAGCAAGACTTATCTCAAAAGCAATCTAAACATTTTCCAAAAATCACCAAATAAATCATGATCATTCCTAACTCATGGCATGGTAAGCATGTAAAATTTCATCCCATTTGGACAAGTGGAAGGCAGTCAATGAAAATCAGAAAGTCAAAGTCAATTTGAACATGCTCAATGAAGTCAACCAAACATGCATCAACTTAGAAAAATCATAAGTCAAGAATGGTGTATGATAAATGAATGGGATCAAAACCATGGTAAAGATGAGGATGTCTAGTTATCTCATGCAAAATTTCATGTCCATCTAATAAAGTATGAGAATTTCACAAATGAAATTGGAACATGTGTCACATAAAGTCAACATTTGACTAGGCAGGGAAGAAAAATCTCAAACAAATGGAAAATAATTCAATTAAATCCAAGAAAAATCACAAGTGAACTAGACATACAAGAGTAGGCTCATGCAAAATTTGGGGTCATTTGGATGTAAGGAAGCATGTGAACAAAATTAGGGAAAATGCATGATCATGGTATGGCACCAAATGTAACACATGACTTCAAAAAATCATAACCAGCAAACCACAAATGGGAAATCCACAAACTTTATACCAAAATGAAGGTGAACATGTCTAGTTTAAGCACAAAAAATTTGAGAGCCATTGGATACATTCTCATCATTTCACAATTGATTTGGCAAGGTATACAAAATTTGGTCACATGTCACAAACCCTAGCACCATTTAAAATTCGACCATGAAAAAATTCTGGAAAATATATGACAAAAAACTAGAGATCAAGATGGACACAACACAAAAAATCCCATTAAATTTGGATTAAAAATGAACAAGTTATGATTTTTGTAAGTTTGAGTGATTAAATGAAATAAAAATTGAAAATTAAATGGATTAATGGAATAAATAAAGAAACCATGGGGGGGGGGGGGGGGGGGGTCAACGCCCCGGTCAACGCGCCCAGTAGCAGCGCTCCTTTTTAAATATATAGTTTAGAAGGCATTTAATAATTGAATTGGCATCGCGCCCCAGTGGTAAAACACTTGGTATTTGAAGCAGGGGTCTGGGGTTCGAATCCCCCTCGCCCCAGGCCTTTTGGAATTTAATTGAAAAACAAGGCAAGGCAATTGCTACAGTAAAAAGAAATTCCAGTAACACATTTACAGTATTCATGCTGCAGGAAAAATATGCAGTATACATATCCATCAAACCCAGGTCAAAATTTCTTTTTTTTTTTTTTCAAATTCAAGAATAAACATATCAATGTGTACATCCAAACATGCACATCCATAATCCAACATCAATAACCATTAAACCATCCTAAACAAAAAATATTAAGCAAGAACAAGTTTGGACATCAAAGTTCATTTCATCATATCTCTCTAAATATTCAACCAATCATCACGATTCAAAGAGCAGAGTAACCAGCAAGGCAAGCTCTACACAAAGCCTATCATTATTTCAAGAAATGAGATGTTCGAATCCTTACTTGTTTTTGAAGAAATCCACGAAACAGTTGTTGTTTGTGTGTTTAATGGTGAAACAGATGTAGCAAGGCCCTCCAAATGATGGTTGATGAAGGTTGTTTGGCGTGCAATGGCTTGAGATAGCTTCAAACTTGGACTGCCATTGATGATGCCTCTTTAAAACAGTAGAGGAAAAGGAGCTTCCAGTTGGAGAGTGTTGCTAAAAACAGGTTCAAAATGATGAATAGATGTAGTATTAAGCAAGGCCAAGCTCAGTTCTTTGTGAGTTTTTTTTTTGACTGTTTTGGAAATGCATAAAATGAAGTGTTTTTTTTATTTTTTTGAGTGAGAGCATGAATGAATTCTGGTTTGATGGATGCAGCTAGTAGTTTCCAATGACAGAAAATGATCTCCCAAAATTCTGTTGGATAGTACAAGGCATGGTATGGAAGTATGGAGTGGAAATGTCCTTTTGTTCCAAAATTTAAGCAAGTTGGCATGGCCTCTTGTTTTGCTGGTTTTTTGGCTGCAAAATCTATTCATAATGACAGAGAATGGCCTCTAAATTTTCTGTTTTGATGAGTACAAGGCATGGCTAAAGTGCAAGTATGGATGGCATGGTGTAATTGTACTTTTATCCAAATTTCAAGCAAGTTGAAGAATGGCTTCATGTACTGCATAATTGAGCTTGCAAACACATTCTAAATGACATTTATGAGCTGTTCCAATTGGCCAAATGTTGAAAAAATGTTTAAATCAAAAAGTCAACTCTTGGTCAAACTTACATTTAAATGAAAAAGGTCAAAATATGCCATTTTGATTGGTGAAGTTTTGGCTCATGAAATTTATATTTTGGAAAGAGGGGATCAAATGTGACTTGTAGGAAAAAACCCCACCAAAATTGGCCAAACGGTTTGAGAGATATGGCCTTTTGAAGTTCAAGATTTTCTGAAATCGATTCAATCATAACTTGCTAACCACACATGGGAATTGAGAGTTCTTGGACTTTTTGGAAATGGGAGAACAAGATCTTCAACTTTCATGTTGGGCAAAAATTCATTTGAGGCTTGTATCAAAATGTAGGTTTGAGGATCAAGACTTTCCATTTATGGCAGGTTTCAGTTACAGGCCCAGTTTCCATATTGGGAAATTTTGATCTGGCTTCAAATTCTTCCATGATGGTGTTTGGCATGATGTATGATGACTATTTGGACATGAATGAACTCTCACAAACCAATTCCAATCATCCAATCACTGATTAAATGGACAGTTGACCAACAGTTGACTTTTAGGGTTTCTGACTGATTGTGCATTGACTGATGACTTCCAAACCCTAATTCCTTGAGAACTTGACTTCAAATGATGTCCCAAGTTGTATGAACTCTTGATTATTGATCATGGTGCCCAAATTCCACAAGAATGACCACCATCCACTGCTTTGACTGACAGTTGACCTTTTTTAGGGTTTTTGACTGTCTGTGTATGAACTGATGACTTCTGAGTCTTCAACCCTTGACCAAAATACTTCAAATAGACCTCCAAGCCATGTGAACTTGTTGGACCAACCCCAAGGCCTTGGTTCAATGAGAAATTCCTTTGCTTGCTTGGTTGACTGATCAGGAGATTAGTTTGACCTAATTCTTGATTGCTTGCTCTTGAGGCAACTGAGGGACAATGCAAATGTTATGCAATGGACCATGATATGCTATGACCTAATATGAAAATGTATGTATAATGATAGGTGCAAATTTGAGGTGCTACAGCATGATTATGCCGACACTTGGATATTGCTGCCATTACAGGCTTAAAACCTACTACCAATTCTTTTCAATCTCTCTGAGGTTTGACGTTGGTGACTCCCACAAGCCGACATACAACAATTTTATTGATCACCATGCCACATCTTCAGGCCATGTGACCACTGAAGAACATGTGGCCTTCTTGACTCTTTGGATGTCTCGTTTTGTTTTCTGCTCTAGATTCATGCAGATAGCCAAACATTTTGTTCTTCTAGCAACTCAGCTACCCCACGAGCGTGACATCGCTCTGGGCCAATTAATACTAGACTCTCTTTATGACTCTTTATCTGAAGTTGTCTGCCAAGTGAAACTTTTTGACCCTGAGAACTCAAAGAAGAAAAATGTCTTGGCCCACAGTCCTTTTTGGTTCCTACAACTGTGGCTTAACGCCACTTTTTCTAAAGACATAGCGTCCTATGGGATGAGGTGGGTTGCGTGTCCCCCAGAAGAACGACACATTTTTTGGAAGCGATTGATCCCTTTAACGCCCATCGACAAAACTTTTCCTGACGCCAAGGTGTTTCGCCTCTTGTTTACCATCATGTTGACTCGCGCCGGCTTTCACCCTTCTGTGGCTCCTTTCAGCCGTCGAAATGAAGGTCCTGAATGACTCACCAGGGCTTTTCCCTCGACTGAATATGAGCATAAGAATGAAACATTTGTCATTTGGATACATTTTCTGGTACCCCAATTTCTGTCGGCTGTAACCTCCGGCACCAACCCTGGCCTAGTTGCTTACCAACCCAATTTGGTAGCCAGACAATTTGGCCTTTGTCAGTTTATCCCCAAGTCCCTGTATTCTTCTCTCAACATACTCACAAACATCCTTTGTGATCAACCCTGGAGTATGATCCAAGAAGATATTGAGACCCTTTGGGAAAACCGACCAAAGCTCCATTCCATCTCCTTTCAACCAGCCTTCTTCTACACCAAAGAGTTTAACGATTGGTGGCAGTCGTATCTTGCTGTTTACGTTGGTGCTCCTGAGGCCAAATTATTTGAACTGACTCAGGATCTTGTTTATTTTCAAGCGAAATCGACCAAGTGTAAGGCTCTCCATGCCAAACAAATTCAAGCTTTTCAGAACTATTTCCGAGTTGTGTATCGACCTGATAATCTTCGTCGGACCATCTCTGAGGCCGTGTCCAAATTAAAGGAGAAGGTAACCGACAGGCTCCCAAAACTTAAAATCCCTGGTTACGCGAAAGACAAGTATCTTTATGCCCTTCATTTTGGAAACATCAAATTCCCTCCTTTGCCATCTAGCCCATTGGCTTTGGACTTTGGCAATTCAATTCCAGATTGGTATTATTGTCCTTTTTCAGACGTGCAAAATGCTTATAAGAAAAAGACCGACAGAGTGGTACCGACGAAGCATTATCTGCCCTACTACTCAGGGCCACTTCATATTGATCCTCAATATGTTAAAGTTCTCGATTCCATACAAATTGGTAACACTTTTCTGGAAAGCTAACACCTCCTTTTACTTGGATTTTGTCGCTTACTTGCTTTTTTATGTTTCTTTACAGCAATCCCCATAGACCCTGTGGATCACGTTTCTGCCAATGAACCTATTCTTTCGACACAAGAGACTCAGGTTCAACTCTGGATGATTTGCCGTTTTCTTTTCCCTTTGTATTTATTCTTAACTGTCATTTCACTTCTTGCAAGCTGCTCCTGAGAAGTCCTCTGATGATGATGAGCGACCTATTGCCCAAGTTTTGAAAAAACCCAATTCTTCGGTATACACCTATATGAAGCAATCTCACTTAACCCTGTGATTTCCCTAAGGGAAACAATACGTGGTCTCTAACTTCATGCTTATGTGCAGGGTCAACCATGTTCGACAGATCCACCTGTCTCTTCTCACTCCAAGAAATCCAAAAAATATAAACGCTCTGCCGCCACAGGACCTGAGGTATTTCTTGTCGACTTGTCTGATCTTCTGACTAGAATATCTGCTTATAACCTCTCTTCATGTCTTCATCCGACTCCACAGCCGACTCAGCCATCTTCTCAGCACTCCCACAAATCCAAAGGCCACCAGGGCCATAAAAGGAAGAAGCATGATTCTCTCTCTAGGAGTGGTGAAGCCATGAAAAATAAACACCACAAAGTGCTCACTCCAGAGGCTCCTTCTCTAGACGCCGACCCTATTGAGGTCGACACGTCTATCCTTAATAAAGTCTTTGATCCAGCTGTGGGGGCTTCGCAGTCGACCAGCACCCCCGTTGCTGCTGTCTTGGGGGAAGAAAATTCGGATGTCATTCTCCCTAGATCGACACAGGTAATCACTTGTTTTACTATCTTTTCTCCTGAATTACTGGACTTTTCTTTCAAACATACTTTTCTCTTACAACAGGATGATGCTTCTGGCGAGCCATCTCACCATGTCGCCGACTATACTCCCTCGTCGTCGGCTTCTTCTCCATCTCACCAAGCACCCTCTGTCGACACTGCTGGTGAGTTCATTGGGTTCCCTATCCAGATTAGTCATAGTGAGTCTGATTCAGTCACTAGCCCTGCAACGCACACGGATTCCAGTTCGACTAGTTCTGACTCTAGTCTTTCTTCAGGTTCCTTGCCTTTGCAGGATTCAAGGGGATCAGAGGATGTTGGCACCACAAAAACCAACCTTCTCAAACTACTCCTCTATCAACTACTTCTCCTTCATCTTCCCAGGGGCTGGCAATAAAGCCTTCTGCTCTAGAAGCAATTGCTAGGCTTCGTAGCCTAGTAAGATCATGTGATGCTTCTTCAGATTCTGAGCAGCATCACCATTCTGGTAAGATGGGTTCTGAAGCGATGAAAATCAAAGCTCTGATGGACAAGGTTCATTTTCACGCCTTGAATCCAGATCTCCCCCATGTGCTTATGAGTGAACCTGTTATCGGCCCAGAAATCTTGCACGTGCTTGCCCAACTCAAAGAGCTTCAGCTTTCAGAGTATGCTAAATGTGCAATGGCCGCTTTAGAAAAACTTCTGGTTCCCATGCTGCGTCATCTCGACAACGTTAGGGAAAATGAACACCAGATTGTAACCACTGAGGCCTTTGTGAAGGAGAAATAGGAGTTCGTGATGAACGCCGACACAGAGGTCCCCAAATTGCTAGGGACGATTAAGGAGAAGAAAAAGGAATTGACCTCCAAACAAACAAGAGCTATTGAGATACGTCGGCAAATTGATGACCTTCGACGTCAAATTGCTGCTTTGGACAGTGAGTTGGAGTCAATTACTGAGGAGGAGGAGTGTATTGTCGACAAGGTTATAAAGCCTACCCAAGACACTATGGAGCAGACCACCAACGATGCCTTGGTTGTGGCTGAAGAACTTGGCAACGTTGAAAATAAGCTTGAACAGCTTAAAGTCCAGACCGACAACTTGGAACCTACGTCTCTCCACTACAACCTTGAGCTTCAATCATTTTAATCTAGATTCGGTCAACTTTGACCGGTTCTATTTTTATGTAATATTTGAACCATGGTTTTTTTGCCAATTTTTTATGCCATTATTTTATTTTTCAGCACTATGTACATTTAATTTTCTGTGCTTTTATAGCTGGTTTCAAACATAGTTTTCTCCAACCTAGTTTATTCGACAGCCATTTAGTCTGCCAAAATCTTGACCTCTTGAAGGAGAGGCCTATACTTTTTAAGTATTTTCCATTTACCCTCAAGATTTGCATATCTGATGCCAACTCTTCGACCTCGTAGGCGTTATTAGAGAAAACCTGCAAAACCTTAAACGGTCCTTCCCAATTTGGGGACCATTTACCCAAAACTCTATCATTTCTATCCATAGGCAAGATCACTCTCCAAACTAAATCGTCGACAGCGAACATTTTGCCTTTCACCTTCTTATTGTAGGCTCTGGCGATTTTTTCTTTATGCCTTTGTAGTGAATCCAAGGCTAACATTCTCTGCTCATCTAAATCGGCCAATTCGTCTGCCATCATGCTCCAATAATCTTCAGAAGGTATTTCGTATTGCCTTTGGGTTCTGACTGCATGAACCTGAATCTCTACTGGTAACACTGCATCGTGCCCATATACCAGTCGAAATGGAGTTGTTCTGGTTGCTTCTTTTGGCGACGTTCGACATGCCCAAAAAGCTTGATCTAACTTCTTATGCCAATTCCTTGGCTTCTTGCCTACATGTTTCTTTATTAGGCTAATGATCACTGTATTGGCCGCTTCGACTTGGCCATTTTCCTGTGCGTAATATGGGGTAGAAGTCAATAATTTGATTCCCATCTCTTTTGTAAAATCTTGCACTTTTCGACCAGTAAAGACCGACCCTTGGTCGGTTGTAATTGTTTCTGGGATACCAAATCTGCATATGATGTGACTTTGGACAAAGTCTATCACAGCCTTTTGATCTACATTTGTCAATGCTACAGCTTTGACTCATTTTGTGAAATAGTCGATACCGACCAAAACATACATCTGTTGTTTTGACGAAGCTGGTTTTATTTCTCCAATCACATCCAATGCCCACCCTCGAAAAGGCCGGGGCTTCACAATTGTATGCAACTCGCTTGCAGGCACATGCTGTATGCCCCCATGCAATTGGCATTCCTGACAGCTTTTAGCAAATTCAATGCAATCTTTCAACATTGTAGGCCAATAAACTCCTGAGCGCATCAAAAGCCATTTCATCTTCAGTCTTGCTTGATGCACCCCACACGCTCCACTATGTACACTAGACACAACCATATATGCCTCACTTTCTCCTAGGCATTTTAGTAAAACTCCTTCAGCTGTCTTTTTGAACAATTCATCATTCACCAGGACATAGCTGAGGAGCCTATATTTTACCTTTCGATCTGTCGACCCTATAGGATTACATAAATAATCGAATAACGGTTTACGCCAATCACTTTCTCCCTCGTCGTCGACGGTCAGAATTTCAAAATGATATTTATCTACAGCTCCCAACTTTATAATCAAAAAATCTGATGGTGATAACAATTTCGCTCGTACCTTCTCTCTTACTTGGACCTCTTCTTCATCCTGGTCTTTCGATGCTTTGTACCCTGAAGCTTCCTGCATCATATCGTTTGCTCTCTGGTTCTCTTTCCATGGTATATGCTGGAGGCTTACTTGCTCAAACCTCTTGAGTAATCTAATGGTAACCACAAAATACATGATTAAATTTCCTTTAACACACCTGTATTCTTTTGATACTTGCTTAATTACTAACTTAGAGTCTCCCATAATTTTGACATTCCTTGCCCCCAATTCTAGCAGAAGTTCAAGTCCTGTGATCAACGATTCATATTCTGCTTCATTGTTTGTGCATACTCCTTCAATTCTGTATTTGAACTCTGCTGGAATTGCATCTGGAGAAATTATGACTCTCCCCATCCCAGATCCGTTCTTATGTCTTGAACCGTCGAAGTACAATCTCCATGGCACTATGTCTACATAATTTTGAGCCATTTCGACCATTGAATGGTCGACAAGGAAATCTACCACCACTTGCCCTTTCATCACTTTTAAAGGCGCGTACGTCAGAGAATACTCAGTTAACGCTAAGGCCCATTTACCAATTTGACTATGCAAAATTGGTTTAGACAACATATGCTTAATAATATCAAAGTGAGAAGATACATACACATCAAGAGGCTTAATATATTGCATTAGTTTTATACAAGAAAAATACAGGCATAGACATAGTTTTTCTATATCACTATACCTAGTTTCAGGATCATTAAGCATTCGACTAAGGTAATACACAGGTCTTTCGACACATTTTTCATCCTCTTGGACTAACATACTTCCTATAGTCGATTCTGAAGCTGCAATATACAACCTCATTGGCCTATTCCTAACAGGAGGGGCCAGTACTAGAGGCTTAGTCAAATACTCTTTAATTCTGTCGAAAGCCTCTTGGTGCTCTTCTTTCCACTTAAAGTCCTCATTCTTCAGTCGTAGGAATGGTCAAAAGGATTTAGTTTTACCATTTAAATTTGATATAAATCTTCTAAGAAAATTTATTTTGCCCAACAAAGATTGCAGTTCCTTTTTGGTCGACGGAGGCTTAACGTCCATAATGGCTTTTGTTTTGCTTTGGTTTACTTCAATACCCTTTTTATGCACCACAAAGCCAAGGAAATCACCTGCCTGCACACAAAAATCACACTTTAATGGATTCATTTTCAATCCACATTTCCTCATCCTTAAAAAGGCCTTTCGGAGGTGTTCGACATGGGCAAGTCGACCATTTGATTTTATCACAATATCATCAATGTATACTTGCATGAAATATTCAATAAAATCATGGAACATTGAGTTCATTACCCTCTGATATGTCACTCCTGCATTTTTCAGGCCGAATGGCATGACAACCTACCCACTCATATGTACCCAAGGCTCCTGGGCATCAAAACGCCGTCTACGACACATCTTCTTCTGCAATAAAAATTTGGTTATATCCAGAATAACCATCTAACATACTTAAATATTCAAAACCAGCGGCAGAATCGACCAGCATCTCTGCTATGGGCATGGCATACTCATCTTTGGGGGTAGCAGCATTTAGATCTCTAAAGTCAATACATACTCTTAAAGACCCATTTTTCTTAATTACTAGCACAATATTGACCAACCATTCAACATACCTTGCAGTTTGTATAAACTTGCTTTTGAGGAGCCTTTCTACCTCGACTTTTATCTTTGCCATGATCTTTGGTGCGAAACGCCTAGGCGTTTGCTTTACTGGCTTTCTTCCAGTTTTTATTGGCAGTTTTAGCTCGACCAAATCCCTACTTAAACCAGGCATTTCGTTACAATCCCAAGCAAAACAATCCTTAAATTCTTTAAGTAAAGATATTACCTCAGATTTTAACTCTTTGTCGATGTTAGCGCTGATGTATGTTGGCCTTTTGTCGCCATTTTCGCCAATGTCGACTTCTTCTAAGGGGTCTTTTGGTCGCATCTTTTATGGCGCCCTTGGATCTTTTTCAAACCCTAAAGGTTCATCGTCATAAATGCAGTCCAAACGCTGCATGTTGGCGTTTCCTTTAGCCAAAACTGGCTTATCTGGAGGCCCTGGCTCAATAGCCAAATTACCTTCTTTCTTTAACACATAGGCTTCGACAACCATGTTTTCTTCATCCTCTAGAGCCGATTTTATTTTGTTCTCGACAACGTATGCCGAAATCCTTTTTAGAGCTTCTAGCTCAGTCATCATCCATGACATCCCCCCAGCCTGTCGGTCGAATATCTGCATAGGGTGGCTCATCTAAATGTTCCACATCCCAAATGAAGCCATGAGTCTCGTGCAAAGTTAGAGAAACAAAAGCTTCACTCAGATTAGCATACACATCCTCAGCTGGAAAACAAGGAGAAATGTTGGCCAACTTTCTCTCGAATTCCTTCTTGCCGACATTGTTCAGGTCAGCCATGAAGTACCCTTGGTCAGCTTCGATATTTTCGACCACTCCATCTTCTCTCCAAATCACCAATCTTTGATGTGCTGAAGATGGTACAAATCCGACACCATGGATCCATTCTCTGCCGAATAGCAAGTTGTAACTTGGCTTGGCATCTATCACCATAAACAGTGTCGGTCTAGTTATTGAACCAACGGTGATATTCACCATGATCACACCCATGGTGCTTTTCGTTTTGCCCCCGTAGTCAGACAAGACCACGTTGTTGGATCTAATATTAGTGTCATACTTGCCAATCTTCCTCAGAATATGGTGTGGCATCATGTTAATAGTGGCGCCACAATCTACCAACACTTTGTTGATAGTCACACCTTCCACTTTGGCCCTAATCAACAACGGTTTCAAATGATTTTTCATAGTCATCGTAGCCTTTCAAAAACTGCTTCTTGGCTCTCAAGAGAACCATCATTTAACACAAAGTAGCATCTTGGCTGGTGTAAAGCCATTTCTTCAGCGTCGACATCATCTACCGACTCCTCCACCTCAGTCACATAATTATATTCTTGTGGTAGAATTGACACCACATTGACTAAGATGTCCATACTTACTTCAGATTCTGAATTGAAGTCATTAGTAACTTCATCAGAACATTTCTCAGTTGGTCGACGGACATACTCCCTGATCCGTTCTTCTGCTGTCGTGTCGACCTTCACAACAACTTTCTTTCCAGCATTCGCCCCACTGGCCATGCCTTTTCCAGCTATTCCTCTAGCAGCCTCTCTTTTGGCCTGCTTACACCTCTGAAAGCGTCTCCATTGAGTCCTCGACATGGGGTTCTTCCCCAAATAATTTTCAAAGACATGAGTCCTTTTCTCAGACTTGACCTCACGCCTGTAATTAATTGCTAGACCTCATCTAGCAGCAGCAACCCCTTGTGGGGTTTCTTGTTTTCCCTGAGGCTTGACCCAGGTGCCTCTAGGAACACTTTTCGGTGGTACGAAGCTCCTAGGCCTCGCCTGAGCACTTTCCACAGCCTTCTTTGGGACTCTTTCATTCTGGCGCTCTCTATTTAGCCCACTTCTTTTGCTTTTGCCCAATTGTAGCTTCTGGAAATTTTCAGCAACTACTTTGTCGGTGACAACACCACATCTAGGGCACAAGCAAACTTGTGAACCCTTATTCTTGCAGCGATACAAGAAATCTACCAAATCTTCATCAGCCCTTGGGTAGACTTCAGCTATGTCGACATCTGGGCTTTCACCAGTTTGCTCCAGCATGTCGGCCTCATCGTATTCGGTGATCTCGACCATGTTGATCTCGACTGGCTCCACGAATAGAGCTTCCTCCTGGTGGAGAGGGTCAGCGTCGATCTTCATTTTGCGGCCAAGAAATTTCAGCCTGCCTTCTTGAATCGCTTTCTGAACCAGATCCCTGAAAAGATAACAATTAGAGGTATTATGACCAAGATAATTATGATACTTACAAAATCCTCTTTTCTGTCTTTGTTCTAATGGTGGTATTTTAGTACCAGGTGGCACCACCATTTGAACATCTTTCACTAACAAATCAAAAATTTCCTCACACTTTGTCATATCAAATGTATAAGTTTTCGAAGGGAATTTTGGATTGTTTTCGATAGGAATTTTCCCTTGCGTAGGAAGTAATGATTGACACTCATAGGCGGATCCTGGCTTTAACTCAGCCACGTCAATTTCTAATTCAGTCGATGAGGCATAATCAGCCTCATATATTGGATCCGTCGCGTCATAGTCGACGAACATTACTTTTTCTTTCTTAGCCTTATTGTGTCTAACCTTTTCTAACCTTAGTCGTTCGAGATGTCTAACTCTATCAGCCAATTGTGACATACTCTTCACAAAAGTTGGGTCTATTTTCTTCCTAATGGAATAATCTAACCCCCTAGCAGCCATTTGAACAAGTTCATGTTCTGGTACTTGCGTAAAGCACATGGCCTTTAATGATTTGAATCTATTCAGATAATCATCGATACTCTCAGCAAACCTTCTCTTAATACTAGACAATTCTGCCAAACGAATTTTAGAGTGTCCTTCGTAAAACTGTTCATGGAACTTATTTTCTAATTTGGCCCATGAATCAATCGAACTTGGGGCCAAAGAAGTGAACCATGTGAAGGCAGCCTTAGTCAGAGAGAAAGGAAAGTTTTTTACTCTCAAACACTCATTATGAGCTAAATCTCCCGACTCTATTAGATATCTGGAAACATGCTTTATTGTCGACTCACCAGATTCTCCCCCAAACTTAGTGTACTTAGGCACTTTCATTCCCCCAGGTGCCTCGGTTTGGAGAATAAATTCAGCCAACGGGGAGATATATAATAGCCTTTGCGATGTGGCACCCATACCATTCCTAGCCATAATCCTTTCGACAATAGTTGTCAAATTATTTTCTACTGCTAAGTCTTCTTGTCGATGTTGATCGACAATTTGATCAGCATTTTGGTGTCGATTGACCAACACCATCTGATTACGTCCTGCTACTCCTGATTCAATGCCTTAATTTTGTTGGGGTCTAAGGATTTGTCCCTCGTGGACTGTCTCATCTTTTGTTGCCCCTATCTCCATCTGAACAGGAACGGTTTGTCTAACCACTTGTGCCATCTGTCGAGCCGGTGCCCCCAGAAAATTACACAAGCGCGTCAATGGATTCGCCAGCTGCCTATTTGTTTCAGCAGATTCCTGTATCACAGGATTAAAAATTATACCCATTTGATTAGTTAACATATTAACCAACTCATGGTTACTATCATCCATTTGCGGCCTTAACGCCGTTATTGAAGTGTTCGACAACGGCATGGTTCTATTCTGAGTATTATTCCTATTCTGAACATTACCCCCTTGCGTTGATTCTTGCAAGGAGGGATTAGTATTTTGAGCGTTGTCTGAAAACAATGCTGCACTTGATGTCGACTGATATCCTGGCAATAAGGAATACGACATTCCATAAAGAGGATATGTGGTGCTAAAACGAGGCACATAAGGTCTGAACGTCGTTATCGTTGATCCTGAACCTCTCGGTGGAGGTAAAGGAATTGATGCTGTAACCGCACCCGTAGTCGACATCGTTGAGGTTGCACTTGTCATCGGTGACAAAGTTGCAACCTGTGAGATTACTGTTTCCGTAGTGCATAAAGCCCCTCGTGGCACTTCATCTGTATTGGAGTTTGACATTTTCGCAGTTTCTTGTGGCCTACTATATAGTTTGCCACTTCTAAGTTTCATGCAATTGCGTAACTACACTAGCACCTGTCCCACTGGGCGTGCCATTTTGTTTACTGTGGAAATTGGTAAACAACCGCTGGTCCTCCCTAGGCCTTAAACTAAGGGTTACTTGCAGGATCGACCAGTTGATCCTAAGACATGTGCTAGTGTGACAATGTGACTTATTTAATTCGACAGATAATTAACTTTGTGAGAAACGACTGCTAACAAAGTATTGAACAAGCACAGGTTTTTTCCACACGAAATGATAATGATGTTATAGCCTATGGGTGACTCGTGACCGACAACACTACAACATTCAAACGACGTACACGACGAACACGCTTTTGGTGAATTCTATTATCGTAATAGAATCAGTATCGACAGCGTACATGACAACGTAAAGTGATAACTCAAAAGTAAATGAAATTAAAATAAAGTGTTCAACGGGAACAATTGAAAAATAAGGAAGTTGCATTGAAATAAATGTGGTGATTCACGTACATAGCACTCTTAAAAACTCTTGCTTCCTCGCGCTGGGAATGAGATGTTTTTTATAAGTGATTTTGGTACAAAGTGAACACCCCGAGCCCTTCGTGGGATCTCCTATATATAATAAACTAAGGAAACTGCCTATAGGCCAAAAACTTCTAAAAAATAACAGACGTCGTGCGACACGATCTTCAAACTGCTCCATACACGTTCTACAAATTGCTCCATATTCTGGCGTTTATTCTCCTTGTAACTGCTAGTCATTTTCAATTTCAAACTTCTCCCGCCCAGGTATTTGGGTCGACCCTGTCTCCTATGTGTTTGACACGACCAAGAATTCCTTAAGTCCCAATCTTCATTTCAGTCGACATAATAGGTTTCGACCAAACATGATTCTTCTGTCGGTTTCATCTCCTGGTGACTTATGTTTTTCTCAGCTCTTGCTTATTTTAGGCACATCTTTCTTTCAAACCACCCCTTGGTGGGGTATAAACCTTAAATTCATAAGGCACTTTTCATTGATTACGCCTTCAACATGCCTTCTAGATTTCTTGTGGTAACAACAATAAACCATCATTGATTTTCCTTCTCTACAAATCATTTGATACGAGAGTTGATCCAACTATGGGATTGATAAATCCATTGCAAATGTATCATTTTAACCTTTTAATAGATTTCGCTATCAGAATCGTTGAATGATACCATGAACGTTAAGCGCATCAGGATAAACAAAAGTCATAAAGTAACCACTTCTTCTTGTACACATATGATAGTACAAGAAGCTCTCCTATCTCTTAATTTTAATTTGCATCATATCGTAAACATCCTTTCCCAAGGATTTTTTTGTAGTATCGAATCGACATAAACATGCATAAGAAGGAAATGTTTGGTTTGAAAAAATGTTGTATCATTCTTTCTTCTTAGAAACTTATTTTCAAGCTTAAAATTGTTTAGAATATCAAACTAAGCTCCAAGAGATGGTTTCAAATTGTAGAGAGTTTTTCTATCCCCATAAGAGTCCCCGGTAGAGTCTCTGTTCCCTAGTGAGTGTATTACTCCTATGGATTGTCAATTTCTCCCGATGTCTTTTCTTCTTTGTGGAGACATATCCCCACAGAGTTTGTTTGTTTTGCATACATACATTTGCATTATGAGGTCTCTTAGGGACCAAAATTTGTCTCTTTGTTATTATTTAAGCCCATTCTACCTCGTCGAGACGAAGATTTTAACCTTCACTTCTCCGGCTAGAATGACCTTAAATAGGGGCATCTGTAAGACCCTAATTTTGTCCCTAAGATCCCTCATGGCATCATAACATTGCATTGCATAGCCTCAAGGATCATTGAGCATCTTGGCTCCCTTTCCCTTTGGGTAGGGATCTCTTGTGAGTGGTTTGGGATCACCAAGCATGCTTGAATTGTATATCATTGCTTTTCTCATTTTATTCACTAACCAAAAGCACAAGAATATGTCATTTACATCTTTTGTTTATAGCTTAAGCAATCACCAGGTCAAGAGCTTCAAGGAGATCCTTTGTGCAAGAGATGAGGAATTTTCTTGGGATGAGGACCACATGATTATTATAAGGAGATTACATGAGCTAGGGTTTCATTTTGGAGCAATTTCATCAAGTGATAGAGGCTCAAGCTTAATCAAGACATTTCAAGGTCATCTGAGGACCAAAAGTCAACAATGCAGTCAATTGAGGGCTATGAGGTGGGGAAATGAGTTGAGACACCTCAGTCATGTTCAAATCAGGTCTATTCTTCATTCTAAACTTCCATCTTGAAGATTCAAAGGTCATGGCAAAAGTTACTAAAAATGGAAAATGACCTGTAATTCAAAGTTTCCAAATTTGGCAAGTTTTTGGTCCACATTCAACTTGACTTTTCAATGTCAAAGAAGTTTCAAATGGATTTTTGGTGAACATGAAAGTTGTAGATCTTTGTCTCCCATTTTCAAAAAGTCCTAATTAATGTCCATATGATGATTGGTTGAGAAGTTATGGTCATTTGATCACAAGGTGTGCATGGAAATTCAAAATGGCATAACTTTTGACACAATGCTCCAATTTGGTCCATTCTTTTTGCAAAATGCTCCTCATGTTCAAGGCATCTCAAAATGATATCGTTTGGCTCAATTATGCAAAGTAATCATGGCTTGTATTCTCATTATTTCACATGTGTTCAAATTGAAGAAATTATTCATCATTCATTTGTGGCTTAAGATGCAAGCAAAATAACACTTCAAGCATGGCCATTGGATGTTTTTAAGTGGATTGGAAGCCTAGCATGGGACTGTACACGTGGATTATGGCTTTGTGAGCTTCATTTGCATTTTTGCATATTGCTTCATAACTCCTTAATCTTGATTAACCATTGGCTTAAGTGATTAGCATTGTGATTAGCATGGAGTATATAAGCTGAAACCCTAATCATAACTGCATAACAGAACAATTTCAGGTCAAAAATCAAGAAATTCTCTCAACTTTCTCTCTCTTTGAATTTCCATTTTCTCCACATAATTCTTAAATCTCTTTGCATATTCTTGTTCCCGGTGCATCATTGAGCAAGAATCATCATCTGTTTGGATCAATTCATCAAGGAATCGAGCAGTGCAAGAGCATGAACATGTTGATGGAAGTTGGAAGTTGAGGTGGATCCAAGTGGTTTCAACTGATTCTCTTTGCACAAAGCTTCAAGGCAAGTTCAGTGGAGAAGATCTGGAGCATTGGAGCTCTTGAGAACACGATTTCAGCAACCTCCATTTCCAGGTGATGAAAAATTCATCATCTCCTTTTGCTGTTTTGAGGTCATAGATGTGTAGATCTTGATTAGTAGAGCTTGTAGATATGATTATAATTGATTTTGGTTGAGTATTGAGCATGTATGGTTGACTGAAAGTTTTGATCATGAAAATGTTTCTCTTCGATCCGTAGAATATAGGAAGAATTAGAATGAGTTGAGTTGATATTTGAAACCTATGTGGAAGGACAGTTCGAATGGTACCGGTCTTATTGATTTCTGGAAATTTTTGGTTGTCGCCGCCATGCTTGTTGTCGGGGAAGACGACCGGAGACTGTAGCTCCGGCGTCTGTAAATCCTAGGGTTTGTGTGACGTGTTTGCCATGTATGCGCTTGGGTGTGAGATCCATTGGTAGCGATTGCTTTGACCATGCCATTCGTGTTTTGACTGCTGATGTATGTATGCTGAGTCATAAATGAAACGGTGCGTTTCAGGCTTTTGAATGTGGACCTTTGATTTGTTTTGCGCGCCAGATCGTGCGGTTGTGATATTTTCTGGTTTTATTCAAATATATATGTTTCCCTCCATTTTCTTTTGTTATTTCAACTATTTTGTTTGTTTTAGAAAAATCATAAAAAATGCAAAAATTGTCCAATTTAATCCCAATTTTTTTCCTTGTTTTGTATTGATGTCTATTTTTTATAGTGTTAAGTTCATGAATTGTTGATGTCTGGTTTTTGATTTGTGAATTTTTGAATCCATGTGGTGTTAATTTGATATGTTGCATTCAATGCATTGTGAAATCTTCATTGTTGAGCCATTTGATCCAATTTTTTGCATGCTTGACATTCACACATGATATGAATTTTTGGTCACTGGTTTGGAATTTTTCTCATATGTTATCATCACTTTTGACACATAGAGAAAAGTGTGACAACTTGTGTCACATTTTTGACATTGAATTGTTGCATTTTTTATCATATATCATTTGAACCTTTCTGGATTTGATCTTTTGCATATTGATTGTTCATGACATGAGAAACTTGCATAAAAAATTTCAAAGTCATTGCATGCGTTTCTGTTTTGATGTGAATTTACTAAGTTGGAAGTTCATTTTGTGCACATTTTTTGTCCTTGCATGACATAGATCATTTGAGATACTTGCTTATTGACTTGACGCTGGTCCTTTTGAGGACATTTTGTGGATTGTTTGAGTGTGCATTGTGTAGAAGATTGGGTTCTGTTTTGATCATTTGACTTAGTTTTGAATCTAGTCTTTGCACTAGTGTTTTGTACATAAACTAACCTTGTTTTGTGTTTCAGGTTTGGACATTTAGCATTGATGGTTGATTTGTTCTCACTTTGTGAGATGCAAATGATTTGAGTTCTAACTTGTGTTTGTTTTGTAGTATTTTAAGTGATGTGCTTGAGCTCATGAGTTCATTTGAATGCTTGGGCATTGTTCATTGGATTGTGTAATTGTTGGAAGGATTCACTGTTTGTCTGTTGGTTTTATAACTGAAATATTAACTGTTTAGTCTTTGTACAGGTACCTTAGTTGCTTGCTTTAGCTCTTGCTTGAGCTTTGGATTGTGGTTAATACACCACTCAGGTAGTTAGCTTCTTACTTCATGTAGTCTAAAGTCCTGTCACCTTTTTGGCAGGCATTTTGCTGGCAACTCCTCCTTCAGAGGCTTTGTTTGTGTTTGTTTACAATTATGCTCAAAGACCTCCAAGATGAGGCATGTGTTATCTGATAATACCTCCAACAGTTGAGGCAATTGACGGATAAAAGGGATTAGTAGCCAATCCCCCGTTATTCAGTGAGTCGTTCTTTATGCTCACACTACGTGTTGATGCTTCTGAACATGTACCAAGATCTTTGTCCAGTGTCTGTCAAGTGGAATAGGATCCCATTTTCTGGATCCCCACGCTTTCTTTGTCATGAGCTCACCCAGGCCAGGGTTAAGAGCATGAGGTCTCATCCTCCTTACCATGTTGATCAGCTTCACCCTAACTTTCAATGTTAGTGGTTAAGAGCTACAAATTACCCCATTACAGTTTGGCTTGTTTGTCGAGGTTGACATGACCCCTCTTGACTAAAGCCCACCCATTGTTTGAGCTTCTTGTATGTATATAGTGTGTGATGTTTGTTTGCTTGTGAACTTTTGATGTGTGTGCTCTTGAACTAGGAGTTTCCATCTGAGCTTAATTTGAAGATCATTACCATGTTCATCCATGTGGAAGTTACAAGATACATTGAGGATCTCTTGCGAGACTTGTTTGATTGCTTATGCTTTGTGCTTGCTTATTCCAAAGTATGGGAGCTACTTGGATCATCAATATGATCTCAAGAGAGGAACTCGTAGTGTGGTTTCATTTCATATCCCTCACCTTTTTGTTCTCCTTAGAACTTACCCCCTCTTCTTCATCTCTCCACCCTAACCCAAGCCAAAACCTTTTTGTGCAAACATTTGACTTTGTTTTCAACATTAGAAACCTAAGCCTTATGCTTTTGATTTTCAAACTTTCTTTTCATAACACTCATTTTGAATTGAATCTTTAAGTCAACTTTGACCATTTTTGTATATACTTCTAATTGGTAAATATAACCCATTCAAATGTTTCTCTTGTGGTTTCAATGTCCACTTTCTTAATCAAAATTTTCCATAACCTTTAGCTATTAGGTTTGAGTTATCTTTGTGGTAGATGTAATACTCACCTATATCCTTAGTGATGGATAATGAGTCTTCCATGCTTATTATAGGGTTAACCCCTCACTAGCATGTTGAAGCTATCCTCACATGGTGGATTTATGGTTTTAGGTTGAGTTTTCTCCCTTTGATAACAAAAGACCTTAAGGCTTTTGGACCAATCAATTCACCAATTTGTTTTTGAGATTTTTACCCCGAACTACGAGGTTTTGATCCTAATCTTTTTATAAGAGGGTACGTAGGCAATGGGTTTATCCATCCAAACACAAAATGTAAATAAACTTGTACATTTTTTCTCATCTCTTCAATCATGTTTCCACAAATAAAATTTCACAAAAACAATAACCTTCACAAGTGTGAAAAGGGCTCCCTAGAAGTACCTAGGATGTTTTGGGTGCCTAACACCTTCCCATTGCATAACCAACCCCTTACCCAGACCTCTGTTTCTTTTACTAGTTTTGTTTGTAAAACTTTTAGGCTTTTGTTCGCTTTCTAACCATTCCTTTGGATTAATAGAAGTGCGGTGGCGACTCGACTTTGTATGATTTACCTTGGATTTAGTCAATATCTCCAATGGTAACGAATACACCGCTACAGAAAAGTGGCGACTCTACTGGGGAGAAGCATCCCTAGTGGGTTTTGCCAACTTTTCATGCTTGTTGTATTATATTGTTTTGTGACATATTTTTGTGCAATTTGGGATTACTGTATTGATTATAATGTTTGAATTGCTTGATATACAATTGCTGTTTGCTTTGGTGATCTTTGTGAGATGAGTTCTATACCCGGACTCGAGTGCACTTAGGATAGGAGAATGGCGTAGTCTTGTCGACTTGTGTAGAGTTATTCCTTAGCAAGTTGACTTGCATGTCCATTCACTTGGTGGAGGTCATGTTGGGATCAATAATGTCATACAAGTAAGTTGTGGTTAGACATTACTCTTTCCAATATAGACCTTAGAAGCCAAGGACCTTAGTTTACCAAGCCCATCTTGGCCTATTTTTAGGATGTAGTGCGGAAGTCGTTCAAATGTAAGATTTGATACGATTGTTACGCGATACTACACTCATAAGAGTCTCTCTTGAGAATATTTTTGGAATACGAGTAGTCGTTTCTCCGATAATATCTGAAAGATGGGATGATGACTATGGGAACCTCTTGTAGAATATGTTTGGCAGGTTTAAACCCTAGTACACTCCCTTTGGGTGGTTCTTAACCGAGACTCCATGCTCGTGACTTGCAACAAACCCTTGATTCATGGTTGATCCGTTCATATATCCTTAATATCAATGGAACTTGGGTGTTGATAAGGTGTAAACCATAATCCACCAAAATGGATGATTGATATTAAGGATAATATGATCCATCCCATGACCTTTGTTTGGTGTGCTTTGCTTGATCCTTGAGTGTGGTTGTTGCATTCATGCATTCATGCACTCATTTGCATCCATATCATCAATAATAAAGGAAATTTTCAAGGAACTTAAGGGGTTTATTTGCAAAATTTTCAGACATGGAAAAATAAAGAAGGAATACAAAGAGTTAAGGAATCTGACATCCTATGTATTAGATCCCTTGGGTTTCAAAGCTCGTTTTGGGAAGCTTCTTCCTCTTCTGACTACTCAGGTGGATGAAGGTCTGATGAGCGTATTGGTGCAGTTTTATGATCCCTTGTACCGTTGCTTCACGTTTCCGGACTTCCAGCTTTTGCCTACCCTTGAGGAGTAGGCTTATCTCGTGGGTATACCTATTCTGGATCAGTTGTCGTTCAGTGGCTTGGAGAGTATTCCTACTTCTCGAGAGATAGCTGACATGTTGCACATAGATGAATCTCTGGTTGGTGCTCATATGGTTCAGCTTATGCAATTCTTAAACTCGTTCTAATCCTTAAGTGCTTTTCACTTTATGTTTATCTCTTTTGTTATTACCCTTATTCGTCATTCTTTGTGAATGATTCTTTACTTTGATAGCTTCCCTCTTTGTGATTGATAGCTTGTTATCCATTTTTTGCCATGTCCTGTTACACTGCTACCTTGATAATTCTGTTTCCTCCTCTTTTTGATGTTGACAAAGGGGGAGAAAATGCAGATATGCACAAACTCAGGGGGAGTATCACACATCTTGCCAAAAATTTGCCATCATCAAAAAGGGGGAGTTTGTGAGAGAATTCTTTACCTTGAATTAACTTTTAATGATAGCAAATTGTGTGATCATCATCCAAATGTTGGTTGTGCATTGCATTACATGATACATGTGTGTTTTATTATGTTTTTCATCTCACTCTATTGTTGCATAACTGTACATATAAACCTACATTGATATTTCCCTTTAAATAACAATTAAAAAGCATTTTATGTCAGTACGCATCGATACATGAAGCCTCTGCATCGATACATACAGCATGAGATAAATCACAAAACCTTTATGTTCAGTATGCATCGATGCATACGAGTCTTGCATCAATACATGGAAGACAAAATACTCTATGCATCGATACACACGATCCCTGCATCGATACATGACAAATGAAACAGCCTGTGTATCAATACATACGCATCAGGCATCGATACATACTAGTGTAATAAGCACTTGCATCGATACACACGACTTTTGCATCGATACATGAATAATAAATTTCACCAAAATTTACATTACTTACAGTATGCATCGATGCACACTATTATGTATCAATACATAAAGCTGTTTTGTGGTATAACAGCAACAATTTTTGCAGCATATAAAAGATAGGTTCCAACAGCAGTGCAAACATGACGAATTCATTGAGGGAAAACAATTGAACACAGATCAATAGCAGTGTTGGAGCAATTGTTTGTGAGCACATAGAAACCTGAAAGAGACTTCATCTTCCTCATCTTCTCAATCACTTTTCTTCAAGAACATTTACACATAACAATTCTTGTTCTTTGGATTAAAGAAGCATCGAGATAACGTTCAGTGGTACGATCAAGGATCTAGCTGTGGTTTGCAGTGGAACGATCGAGGATCTAGCTGAGTCGAAGATTGAAGGGGGTTTCTAGGAAAAACCTACTGGTTTGTCCTTCAAGAACTGGAGTGTTCTTGAGGGTTTGGGAGTCACATTTGCAGAACATATTCAGCCGCAGCGTTGCGTTTGGAGATCGGGGGATTTCGCAAGCAGGTCGTGGAACCGGTGAATTGTTTGCAACTTTGTGCAGGAAAATCTTGATCGTGCTCAGATCAAGTGAAGGTTTATACAAGAAGAGGTTCTTAGAGTTTAGAATTCTGTCTTTGTATCAAAACCTTGTATCAACGGATTCGGCAATAATTGATAATCAAAGTTCTCAATTTCATTTGAAATTGAGAGGGAGACGTACCCACACGCGAGGACGACGTGGGGAACTTCCTTACCAAATCTCTGCGTATCGTATTCTTACCTTAACCTTCTTTACGTTTTAAAACTGTTTTTGCAATTTCTGTTAGTGTGTGGTGACTGTCCCTTTTGGAAGACAGCAGTGGCAATAAAACCTTTAATCAAACTCCGTTGCTGTTTATCATCAATCACACACACACCAACTGTTTGACAAAACGGTTAGCTTGATTATGTTCATTGGAAATAGTCTTTAAGGATAAGTGCATTCAAATTAGTTAAAATTCTGGTGTGAATTGTTTCTGTCATTCTCATTAAAATCCAGCAATTACACTTGTGTGTCCGGCTTTCTAGTAGCGGTTCAGAATAGACGGAAGTCGATTCGGGACTGATTTTTCCGCCATTTTTGAAAACTCTGATAAAACGTTAAATCCGTTAATTTTAAAGAGGTGATCTATTCACCCCCCCCTCTCGATCACTAGCCACACCGTCTAACAAGGCAGTACAAGTATAATGTGGATATAGCTCCCGATAGGGATCAGCTAAGGGCCATGTCCCAGAAGGACAAGGAAACATTCAAAGAGTATGCCCAAAGGTGGCGAGAGTTGGCAGCACAGGTCGTGCCTCCGCTGGAAGAGAAGGAAATGACCAAGATTTTTCTGAAGACCTTGAGTTCATTCTATTATGAACGGATGATTGCTAGCGCTCCTTCGGACTTCACCGAGATGGTGAACATGGGGATGCGTCTAGAAGAAGGGGTTAGAGAAGGACGTCTAACCAAAGATGAAGGCTCTTCTGCCAAACGTTATAGGGCATTTGCAAAGAAGAAAGATGGAGAGGCACATGATGTGACCTCCCATGTGAAACCTAGAAGACCCTCGGTGAGGAGGAAGATTGTGCATCCCGCCAGTAACCAGCACTAGGTGGCTCATATAACACCTGTTTTCAGAGATAATCAACAGTATCAGCAACATAGCAACAATCAACAATTACCTCAGCAATGTCCGCAACAACAACACCGTCCACAACAGCAGGCCTATCAGCCTCGCAACAGTAATCAAACCAGCACGAGTTATGAGAGGAAAAAGGTCACTTTTGATCCGATTCCGATGACGTACGCAGAATTATATCCCTCTTTGATAGAGAGGAAGTTGATTACTCCGAGAGACCCACCAGCTATATCTGCTAACCCTCAGTGGTGGTATAAGCCTGAATTGCACTGTGTATATCACTCTGGTGCCCCCAGCCACGACGTGGAGAATTGCTATCCTTTGAAGACCATGGTTCAAGACCTTGTGAGGTGTGGCATCCTATGTTTTGAGGACGTGGGTCCTAATGTGAAGAAGAACCCATTGCCCGAGCATGGGAAATCTGTCAACATGGTCAAGGGCAGCCCTGGCAAGTATAAAGTCAAATATGTCAGCCATATTCGACAATCTATGGTCGAGTTGCACCGTTTGCTGTGTGAGTACAGTCATTATGAGCACGACCACGATAGATGTCGAATCTGCCCTGTTAACCGATTTGGTTGTCGCCAGGTGCGTAAAGATCTTCAGGAAATGCTGGACGAAGGAGTTATTGAGATTCTTCAGAATAGGAATGTTGACGAAGATGAGCCAGAGGTCAACGTGATTTCCCCAGTGTTTCGGATACCCGAACCTATTATTATCAAGTACGATGGTAGCAAGCAGAAGGTCTCTCCTGCTCTGATCATCAAGCCTGCCGGTCCAGTACCGTATTCTTCTGAAAAGGCCATTCCCTTTCGTTACAATGTTGTTGCTGTAGAAGATGGGAAAGAGATGCCTTTGCCATTCTCCTCTGTTGTGAATATTGCTGATATAAGTGATTTGACCCGCAGTGGTCGTGTGTTTTCGGCACCACCGAAGCCCCAGGCTAAGGCTGATTTTGTTGAACGCCCGATTGGGAATGCTGTGAGCACCCCGAATCCGGCACCTGTTGTTAATCCCTCCTCTATACCAAAAACTCCTACTTCTGTTGGCCCTAGCGGCAATGTGAAAGAAGACTGTGATGAGATGCTGAAGCTCATCAAGAAGAGTGAGTACAATGTTGTAGACCAGCTTCTACAAACGCCATCCAAGATATCCGTGTTATCATTACTTCTGAATTCAGAACCGCATAGAGAGGCTCTGCAGAAAGTTTTGGATGTGGCTTATGTAAATCATGATGTCACAATAGAACAGTTCGATAGCATTGTTGCGAACATTACTGCTTGTAACAATTTGAGTTTCTGTGACTCTAATCTCCCTGAGGAGGGAAGAGACCACAACTTGGCTTTACACATATCCATGAATTGTAAAAACGACGCCATGTCCAACATGTTGGTGGACACTGGGTCATCCCTGAATGTATTGCCAAAAACCACTCTTTCAAAACTGTCATATCAAGGGCCTCCCATGAGGCAGAGTGGGGTAGTTGTGAAAGCTTTCGATGGGTCTCGAAAGACTGTGATTGGGGAAGTTTATCTCCCTATCAAGATTGGACCAAGTGATTTCCAAATCACCTTCCAGGTTATGGATATCCACCCATCATATAGCTGTCTCTTAGGCAGACCATGGATTCACGAGGCTGGCGCCGTGACATCCACCCTACACCAGAACCTGAAATTTGTGAAGAATAAGAAACTGGTAGTGGTAGGGGGAGAAAAGGCTCTCCTGGTTAGCCACTTGTCTTCCTTCTCATACATAGATGTTGAAGATGAAGTTGGAACTCCTTTCCAAGCTTTATCTATAGATAAGCCTGTTGAGAAGAAAACTCCTTCATTTACTTCCTATAGAGATGCGAAGTTGGCCATTGAGTGTGGTGCAATTGCTGGTCTAGGAAAAATGATTGAGCTGGAAGACAATAAGTCTCGGGCTGGCATTGGCTTTTCTTCTGGGATCTTCAACGAGAGAGGATTATTCAAGAGTGGAGGTTTTATCTACACCGGTCAGGAGGAAGAAGCTGCTGCTATCTTGGAAGAGGATGCAGAGGATTCTGACAATTTCATCATCCCTGGCGGGATCTGCAACAATTGGGTCGATGTGGATGTTCCTACAGTTGTCCACAAGTCAACGTAATAATCACTTTGTTTAAAAACCCTTCTCCCATGCCAAAAGGAGGAGTGATGACATTGTTAGCAACATAAATACAATGATATTTTCATTCAATAAATTCATGTTAAATGTTTGTTTTTCCAATTATTTTCCCTTTTTGCTTTTTGCATGAAATTGGTGATCACATAAAACCCTAAAAAAAAGAATAAAATCAATCTTTTCATCTGCATAATGATTTGCCTTGTTTGATTTCTAAAAGCCTTTCATATCTAAAATCATTATGCAGGTTGATTTCTAAACCCATTGAACATAATGATCCGACACCATCTCCCAATTTTGAGTTCCCTGTATTTGAGGCAGAGGAAGATGATGTTGAAGAGATTCCTGATGAGATTACCCGATTACTTGAGCATGAAGAGAAGATCATTCAGCCGCATCTTGAGAATCTGGAAACAGTCAACTTGGGGTCTGAGGATTGTGTGCGAGAAGTGAAGATTGGGGCACTCCTGGAAGAATCTGTTAAGAAGGGGTTGATTGATTTGCTACGAGAATATGTCGATATCTTTGCTTGGTCGTATGAAGACATGCCAGGTCTAGATACAAATATTGTCCAACATTTCCTACCCTTGAAGCCTGAGTGCGTGCCTGTGAAGCAGAAGCTCAGAAGAACTCATCCTGATATGGCAGTGAAGATCAAAGAAGAAGTCAGAAGCAAATTGATGCGGGGTTTCTGGTGACTTCTACATATCCTCAATGGGTGGCCAATATTGTGCCCGTACCTAAGAAAGATGGAAAAGTCCGGATGTGTGTGGACTATAGAGATTGGAATAAAGCTAGTCCGAAAGATGATTTACCTCTACCACATATTGATATGTTGGTAGACAATACAGCTAAATTCAATGTCTTCTCATTTATGGACGGATTTTCCGGATATAATCAGATTAAGATGGCACCCGAGGATATGGAGAAGACAATATTCATCACACCTTAGGGAACATTCTGTTATCGAGTGATGCCCTTCGGTTTGAAGAACGCCGGAGCCACGTATCAACGAGCTATGACTACCTTGTTCCATGATATGATGCACAAGGAGATTGAGGTATATGTTGATGATATGATTGCTAAGTCGAGAACGGAAGTTGAACATGTAGAGCACCTGTTGAAGCTTTTTCAGTGTTTGAGGAAGTACAAGCTTCGTCTGAATCCTAACAAGTGTACATTTGGTGTCCGTTCTAGTAATTTATTGGGCTTTATTGTCAACGAAAGAGGTATTGAGGTTGATCCTGCAAAGGTCAAAGCAATACAAGAGATGCCTACGCCCAAAACTGAGAAGCAAGTCCGAGGTTTTCTTGGCCGCTTGAATTACATTTCCAGATTCATATCCCACATGACTGCCACATGTGTGCCGATCTTCAAGCTCCTCCAGAAAGATCAGTCCCATGATTGGACTGAAGATTGCCAGAAAGCTTTCGATAGTATCAAAGAGTATCTGTCTGAACCTCCGATCCTGTCTCCGCCTGTAGAAGGAAGACCTTTGATCATGTATCTGACAGTTCTTGAAGACTCGATGGGTTGTGTCTTTGGTCAGCAAGACGAATCAGGGAAGAAAGAGTATGTTATTTACTACCTGAGTAAGAAGTTCACTGATTGTGAGTCTCGATACTCAATGCTTGAGAAGACATGTTGTGCTTTGGCTTGGGCCGCTAAGCGTTTACGCTAGTATATGATAAATCATACAACTTGGTTGATATCCAGAATGGATCCAATCAAGTATATATTTTAGAAGTCTGATTTAACAGGGAGGATTTCCCGTTGGCAGATGTTGTTATCTGAGTATGATATTCAGTATCGAGCTCAGAAGGCTATTAAAGGTAGTATCTTGGCTGACCACTTGGCACATCAGCCGATTGAGGATTATTAGTCAGTTCAATATGACTTCCCAGATGAGGAGATTCTGTATTTGAAGATGAAAGATTGTGATGAGCCTACACTCGATGAAGGGCCAGAGCCTGGTTCCAAGTGGAGTATGGTATTTGATGGCGCTGTAAATCAGTACGGAAATGGTATTGGGGCAGTAATCATTACTCCTCAGGGCACACATATTCCTTTTACAGCAAGGCTAACTTTCAAATGCACGAATAATATGGCTGAGTACGAGGCTTGTATTATGGGATTGGAAGAATGCATTGATCTAAGGATCAAGCATCTTGATGTTTATGATGATTCGGCCCTTGTTGTCAATCAGATCAAAGGTGACTGGGAGATGAATCAGCCTAGTCTTATTCCATACAGAGATTATGCGAGGAGGATTTCAACATTCTTTACTGAAGTTGACTACCGCCATATTCCTCTAGATGATAATCGGATGGCAGATGCTCTTGCTACGCTGGCTTCGATGATTGCGGTTAAGTATTGGAATGAAGTTCCCAATATCACTGTGATGCGCTTGGATAGACTAGCTCATGTGTTTGCAGTTGAAGAAGTAAAAGATGATAAGCCATGGTATTATGACATCAAATGTTTCCTCCAGAACCAGGTTTATCCGCCTGGGGCATCTGTGAAAGATAGGAAGACTTTGAGAAGACTGTCAGGCAGTTTCTACCTCAATGGCGAAGTGCTTTATAAGATAAATTTTGACATGGTTCTGCTCAGATGCGTGGATAGACACGAAGCAGACCTATTGATGAGTGAAGTCCATGAAGGTTCATTTGGTACTCATTCCAATGGACATGCTATGGCTAGAAAGATGTTGAGAGAAGGCTACTATTGGCTGACAATGGAGTCTGGCTGCTGCAAATATGTTAGGAAATGCCATAAGTGTCAGATTTATGCGGATAAGATTCATATTCCTCCGACACTTCTGAATGTGATTTCATCACCATGGCCTTTCTCCATGTGGGGAATTGACATGATTGGCATGATTGAGCCGAAAGCGTCCAATGGACACAGGTTTATTCTCGTAGCAATTGATTACTTCACCAAGTGGGTTGAAGCAGCATCATATGCAAATGTGACCAGGCAGGTGGTCGTGAAGTTTATCAAGTTGACTGATGCTGAATGGGTTCAGAGTCGCTATGACCAGCTGAATTTGATTGAAGAGAAGAGATTGACTGCCATGTGCCATGGTCAGTTATATCAGCAAAGAATGAAGAAGGCTTTTGATAAGAAGGTCAAGCCTTGTGTGTTCCGAGAAGGTGACCTCGTGCTCAAGAAAGTCTTATCTTTCGTGCCCGATTCCAAGGGCAAGTGGACTCCAAACTATGAAGGTCCATATGTTCTTAAGAGAGCCTTTTCAGGCGGTGCTTTGATACTTACAACTATGGATGGGGAGGATTTCACTCGTCCTGTGAATTCAGATGCAGTCAAGAAATACTTCGCCTAAAATAAAAACAGAATAGCTCGCTAAGTTGAAAACCCGAAAGGGCGAATTAGGCAAAAAAGAGCGTCTCGGTGGATTGAAAACCCGAAAGGGCGATCCAGGCAAAAGTTAGAGACATAAAAAAAATGAATATATGCATCCCGCTAGATTGAGTACCTCATCATGGGGCAATCTAGGCAAAAATTAGGGATTTGACAAGTAACTGCATCCTGGCAAGACTGTGTTCTACAATTGTCATCCGCCAGAGATTCTTATTCATTCGTCATCAACCAAAGCTTCGAATACATCGAATCCAGAATTGGTGGAGAAATGGTCATTATGTTCAATGTAGCCTTTTCCAATATATATCACCAATTTCAAATTTGTAAAGATCTATGGAGTCTTGCCATTTGCAAGCTACCATTCCATCAAATAAATTTGAGCCTTTATCCAATTATTTGCACTCTTATTTTGTTTCTATTCAACAAATGTTTTGCATGTTTTAATTGAGAAAATATCATTGTTTTAAACAAATGAATTTTTCACAAATTGTTTTTAAACAGAGTGAATATTCACAATGACAAAAGGATACTTAAGAGATCCTCAGTGCTCTCCCAAGGGTGGTATGATTTCCAACAGGGTAAGACATTTGTTCATATTCCTGGCATGACTGTATCCTATTCCTCTGGAACCTTTTATGGTTTCTCCCGAGCAGAGTGATTGTTGAGGTTATTTTCCTCTCCTCCCTTCAGCAGAGCAGTGGTCTCCCCTCCTCAGCAGATGTGTTTCTCCTTGGAAGGTTTGGTATTTGGTGGTTGATCCCCAGTATTCCTTCATTTCCTCGGGTAAATCCCCAGTAGAGTTGTTGGTGTGGTGGATTTTATCTGTGATGGTTCATCCCCGAGTGGTATGCTTGTTAAGATGTTCACCACTCTCCCCTTCAGCGGAAGAGCGATTTTTTCTCCTCATCAGGTGTGATTTCCTTGGTGAGTTTGGTACTTGGTGTTGGATCACCAGATTCTACTTCATTTCCTCAGATAGATCCCCAATAGAGTTGTTGGTGTGATTGGATTTTATATGTGATGATGTTATCCCCTGCAGAGATATTGTTGTTTCCTGGTATCTCTGATCCCCAGTAGAGTTGCTTTTGTGGCAGTTTCTGCCTGTGCAATGAACTTTTTTTCCAGTTGAGACTGATGATTCATCCCTGCAGAGATATTGTTGTCCCTTATCCCCGGCAGATTGGATATTCTCCAGTGATCCTGGCTCCTTCTCTTGAGATGTAGTACCGGGTGGTTGATTCCTGGACCTGTGTGTGTTAGATATGTCTGTTTGTCAGCATTCATCAAACATAAATCACACATATACATGCATAATTATAACATTCAGATATTTATATTGCATTCTTTGCCATATATCGTTGTTTGTTGTCTCCTGCTATTTGGTGATATATATTTCCCCAAGCAGATGTGTGTGTTTGATCTCTCAATATAGAGTCAGCCCCCATAAGCAGAAAGTGTTTATCTTTCCTGCCACATTCCCCACTGAGTTATATCCTCATGGACGACGGTTGTTTTTGCTTCCTCCCAACACATATATTGGGATGGATTCCCCTATTGAGTTATATCCTCATTAGGATGAGTCTCGATTCAGTTTGCCTTTTTGGTTTGATCCTAAATTGGCCTTTTGTGACTGTCTCTGGTGTTTCCCTGTGGTAAATAAATAATTGCTCGGTAATTAGTAATTATTCACCTTATCCTCAGCGGAGTTTGGGGCTTTCTACCCTTATATCGGTAGTTATAAGTCCTATTTCTTTGGCTTTCTACCCTTATACCGGTAGTTATAAGTCCTATTTCTGTGGTTTTCTACCCTTATACCGGTAGTTGTAAATCCTATGTTCCTCCCCTCGTAGAGTTAACCATTGTTGTTCATCCTAGTTGATGACGGTTACTCTTTCGTGGTTTTCTACCCAGTATCCGGTAGGTGTAATCCCCTCCTTGATGGTTATCTTCATCCAGTATTCGATGTTGATATTCCCTCTTGTTCCTGGATAATTGCCTAGCGCTCGCAATTTATCCTCGGCGAGTCATCTTTCGTCTACCCTGTTGTTGTTGGTAACAATTGTTTCTCTCCTGAATGGGTCATCATTATATACCTCGTTTTGGTATCCCGATGCCTTTTTCTTTTCGGTTGATCTATCCTTTATTAACCCAGTAGCCGGTTGTGGATAATCTTCCATGCGAGTATATTATCTATGTTCCGACGGTAATATATAGTATATCTCATGCACTCTTCGGTCGAAGCCTTTTGTTCTTCCCCAGTTGAGTAAGATTTTTTCCCCCTTTGCAGAGTTAACCATTGTTGTTCATCCTAGTTGATGACGGTTACTCTTCCGTGGTTTTCTACCCAGTATCCGGTAGATGTAATCCCCTCTTTGACGGTTATCATTATCCAATATTCGGTATTGATATTCCCTCCTTTTTTGGATAAATTGCTCTGATTAAGCAATTTTATACCCAGCGGGTCCTCTTTCATTTACCGTTTGTCGGTGATGTTTGTTGCTCCCCTTGATTGGTCATCATTATATACCTAGTTTTGGTATCCCGATGCCTTTCTCTGTCGGTCGATTTATCCTTTATTAACCCAGTAACCGGTTGTGGATAATCTTCCATGCGAGTATATTATCTATGTTATGACGGTAATAGATAATATATCTCATGCACTCTTTGGTCGAAGCTTTTGTTCTTCCCTAGTCGAGTAAAATTCGTATCCCTGTTTTGGAATCGAATGTCCATCCCATAATTGAGTTTGTGTTATGCCCTTTTTTTGGATGATGAGTGTTTTGGGAATATCCCCCAATTCACGCTTTGGTTGGTCACCTATTATATGCCCAGTAACCGGTATCCATGGTGTTCCTTCCTTCTGCTCCCTATTATGACTTTGGTCCCCTGTGGAGTCAGATTTTCCTGAGTTGAGATATACCTTTTAGGTCTTCCTCAGATGATTTGGTTGATTAATATCTCTCACCCTTATACCGGTCTTAGATATTCATTCTTCCTGAGCTTATTGTTCTCTCACCCTTATACCGGTGATCAGATCACATGTCTCATTGAGCTTGTTACCCAGTAACCGGTAACACCTCATCCCGCTGCTTCCCCAGGAGAGTCTTTTTAGACATCCCCAGCGAAGTCCCTTAGTGGATTTGTTTTTGTCCGGATTTTTATCCGAAGTATCCATTACGGATAGTTTTGCTGTGTTGGCATATTCCCCAATACACGCATTTTCCCCGGCAGGGATGTTTTGTTCAAATCTTTCCCCAGCCTGAGTCCGGATTTTTTATCCGAAGTATCCATTGCGGATAGTTCTGCTGTGTTGGCATATTCCCCAATACATGCATCTTTGAGTCAGCTTGAGTCTTTCCAATGGATTTATTCCCTTCGGAAACTCTTTTCCCCAACTTTGAGTCGTGACCTGCTCGCGCAATTTATCTCCTTTTCTATCCCCATAAGAGTCCCCGGTAGAGTCTCGGTTCCCTAGTGAGTGTATTACTCCTATGCATTATCAATTTCTCCCGATGTCTTTTCTTCTTTGTGGACACATATCCCCACAGAGTTTGTTTGTTTTGCATACATACATTTGCATTATGAGGTCCCTTAGGGACCAAAATTTGTCTCTTTGTTATTATTTAAGCCCATTCTACCTCGTCGAGACGAAGATTTTAACCTTCACTTCTCCGGCTAGAATGACCTTAAATAGGGGCATCTGTCAGACCCCAATTGTGTCCCTAAGATCCCTCATGACATCATAACATTGCATTGCATAGCCTCAAGGATCATTGAGCATCTTGGCTCCCTTTCCCTTTGGGTAGGGATCTCTTGTGAGTGGTTTGGGATCACCAAGCATGCTTGAATTGTATATCATTGCTTTTCTCATTTTATTCACTAACCAAAAGCACAAAAATATGTCATTTACATCTTTTGTTTGTAGCTTAAGCAATCACCAGGTCAAGAGCTTCAAGGAGATCCTTTGTGCAAGAGATGAGGAATTTTCTTGGGATGAGGACCACATGATTATTATAAGGAGCTTATATGAGCTAGGGTTTCATTTTGGAGCAATTTCATCAAGTGATAGAGGCTCAAGCTTAATCAAGACATTTCAAGGTCATCTGAGGACCAAAAGTCAACTGTGCAGTCAATTGAGGGCTATGAGGTGGGGAAATGAGTTGAGACACCTCAATCATGTTCAAATGAGGTCTACTCTTAATTCTAAACTTCCATCTTGAAGATTCAAAGGTCATGGCAAAAGTTACTAAAAATGGAAAATGACCTGTAATTCAAAGTTTCCAAATTTGGCAAGTTTTTGGTCCACATTCAACTTGACTTGTAAATGTCAAAGAAGTTTCAAATGGATTTTTGGTGAACATGAAAGTTGTAGATCTTTGTCTCCCCTTTTCAAAAAGTCCTAATTCATGTCCATATGATGATTGGTTGAGAAGTTTTGGTCATTTGATCACAAGGTGTGCATGGAAATTCAAAATGGCATAACTTTTGATACAATGCTCCAATTTGGTCCATTATTTTTGCAAAATGCTCCTCATGTTCAAGGCATCTCAAAATGATATCATTTGGCTCAATTATGCAAAGGAATCATCGCTTGTATTCTCATTATTTCACATACGTTCAAATTGAAGAAATTATTCATCATTCATTTGTGGCTTAAGATGCAAGCAAAATAACACTTCAAGCATGTCCATTGGATGTTTTTAAGTGGATTGGAAGCCTAGCATGGGATTGTACACGTGGATTATGGCTTTGTGAGCTTCATTTGCATTTTTGCATATTGCTTCATAACTCCTTAATCTTGATTAACCATTGGCTTAAGTGATTAGCATTGTGATTAACATGGAGTATATAAGCTGAAACCCTAATCATAACTGCATAACAGAACAATTTCAGATCAAAAATCAAGAAATTCTTTGAACTTTCTCTCTATTCGAATTTCCATTTTCTCCACATAATTCTCAAATCTCTTTGCATATTCTTGTTCCTGGTGCATCATTGAGCAATAATCATCATATGTTTGGATCAATTCATCAAGGAATCGAGGAGTGCAAGAGCATGAACATGTTGATGGAAGTTGGAAATTGAGGTGGATCCAAGTGGTTTCAACTGATTCTCTTTGCACAAAGCTTCAAGGCACGTTCAGTGGAGAAGATCTGGAGCATTGGAGCTCTTGAGAACAGGATTTCAGCAACCTCCATTTCCAGGTGATGCAAAATTCATCATCTCCTTTTGCTGTTTTGAGGTCATAGATGTGTAGATCTTGATTAGTAGAGCTTGTAGATATGATTAGAATTGATTTTGGTTGAGTATTGAGCATGTATGGTTGACTGAAAGTTTTGATCATGAAAATGTTTCTCTTCGATCCATGGAATATAGGAAGAATTAGAATGAATTGAGTTGATATTTGAAACCTATGTGGAAGGACGGTTCAAATGGTACCGGTCTTATTGATTTCTGGAAATTTTTGGTTGTCGCCGCCGTGCTTGTTGTCGGGGAAGACGACCGGAGACTGTAGCTCCGGCGTCTGTAAAACCTAGGGTTTGTGTGACGTGTTTGCCATGTGTGCGCCATGTATGCGCTTGCGTGTGAGATCCATTGGTAGCTATTGCTTTGACCATGCCATGCGTGTTTTGACTGTTGATGTGTGTATGCTGAGTCATAAATGAAACGCTGCGTTTCAGGCTTTTGAATGTGGACCTTTGATTTGTTTTGCGCGCCAGATCGTGCGGTTGTGATATTTTCTGGTTTTATTCAAATATATTTGTTTCCCTCCATTTTCTTTTGTTACTTCAATTATTTTGTTTGTTTTAGAAAATAATCATAAAAAATGCAAAAATAGTCCAATTTAATCCCAATTTTTTTTCCTTGTTTTGTATTGATGTCTACTTTTTTATAGTGTTAAGTTCATGAATTGTTGATGTCTGGTTTTTGATTTGTGAATTTTTGAATCCATGTGGTGTTAATTTGATATGTTGCATTCAATGCATTGTGAAATCCTCATTGTTGAGCAATTTGATTCAATTTTTTGCATGCTTGACATTCACACATGATATGAATCTTTGGTCACTGGTTTGGAATTTTCTCATATGTTATCATCACTTTTGACACATAGAGAAAAGTGTGACAATTTGTGTCACATTTTTGACATTGAATTGTTGCATTTTTGATCATATATCATTTGAACCTTTCTGGATTTGATCTTTTGCATATTGATTGTTCATGACATGAGAAACTTGCATAAAAAATTTCAAAGTCATTGCATGCATTTCTATTTTGATGTGAATTTTCTAAGTTGGAAGTTCATTTTGTGCACATTTTTTGTCCTTGCATGACATAGATCATTTGAGATACTTGCTTATTGACTTGATGTTGGTCCTTTTGAGGACATTTTGTGGATTGTTTGAGTGTGCATTGTGTAGAAGATTGGGTTCTGTTTTGATCATTTGACTTAGTTTTGAATCTAGTCTTTGCACTAGTGTTTTGTACATAAACTAACCTTGTTTTGTGTTTTAGGTTTGGACATTTAGCATTGATGGTTGATTTGTTCTCACTTTGTGAGATGCAAATGATTTGAGTTCTAACTTGTGTTTGTTTTGTTGGATTTTAAGTGATGTGCTTGAGCTTATGAGTTCATTTGAATGCTTGGGCATTGTTCATTGGATTGTGTAATTGTTGGAAGGATTCACTGTTTGTCTGTTGGTTTTATAACTGAAATATTAACTGTTTAGTCTTTGTACAGGTACCTTAGTTGCTTGCTTTAGCTCTTGCTTGAGCTTTGGATTGTGATTAATACACCACTCAGGTAGTTAGCTTCTTACTTCATGTAGTCTAAAGTCCTGTCACCTTTTTTTGGCAGGCATTTTGCTGGCAAGTCCTCCTTCAGAGGCTTTTTTTGTGTTTGTTTACAATTGTGCTCAAAGACCTCCAAGATGAGGCATGTGCTATCTGATAATACCTCCAAGAGTTGAGGCAATTGACGGATAAAAGGGATTAGTAGCCAATCCCCCGTTATTCAGTGAGTCGTTCTTTATGCTCACACTACGTGCTGATGCTTCTGAACATGTACCCAAGATCTTTGTCCAGGGTCTGTCAAGTGGATTAGGATCCCATTTTCTGGATCCCCACGCTTTCTTTGTCATGAGCTCACCCAGGCCAGGGTTAAGAGCATGAGGTCTCATCCTCCTTACCATGTTGATCAGCTTCACCCTAACTTTCAATGTTAGTGGTTAAGAGCTACAAATTACCCCATTACAGTTTGGCTTGTTTGTCGAGGTTGACATGACCCCTCTTGACTAAAGCCCACCCATTGTTTGAGCTTCTTGTATGTATATAGTGTGTGATGTTTGTTTGCTTGTGAACTTTTGATGTGTGTGCTCTTGAACTAGGAGTTTCCATCTGAGCCTAATTTGAAGATCATTACCATGTTCATCCATGTGGAAGTTACAAGATACATTGAGGATCTCTTATGAGACTTGTTTGATTGCTTATGCTTTGTGCTTGCTTATTCCAAAGGATGGGAGCTACTTGGATCATCAATATGATCTCAAGAGAGGAACTCCTAGTGTGGTTTTATTTCATATCCCTCACCTTTTTGTTCTCCTTAGAACTTACCCCCTCTTCTTCATCTCTCCACCCTAACCCAAGCCAAAACCTTTTTGTGCAAACATTTGACTTTGTTTTCAACATTAGAAACCTAAGCCTTATGCTTTTGATTTTCAAACTTTCTTTTCATAACACTCATTTTGAATTGAATCTTTAAGTCAACTTTGACCATTTTTGTATATACTTCTAATTGGTAAATATAACCCATTCAAATGTTTCTCTTGTGGTTTCAATGTCCAATTTCTTAATCAAAATTTTCCATAACCTTTAGCTATTAGGTTTGAGTTATCTTTGTGGTAGATGTAATACTCACCTATATCCTTAGTGATGGACAATGAGTCTTCCATGCTTATTATAGGGTTAACCCCTCACTAGCATGTTGAAGCTATCCTCACATGGTGGATTTGTGGTTTTAGGTTGAGTTTTCTCCCTTTGATAACAAAAGACCTTAAGGCTTTTGGACCAATCAATTCACCAATTTGTTGAGATTTTTACCCCGAACTACGAGGTTTTGATCCTAATCTTTTTATAAGAGGGTACGTAGGCAATGGGTTTATCCATCCAAACAGAAAATGTAAATAAACTTGTACATTCTTTTCTCATCTCTTCAATCATGTTTGCACAAATAAAATTTCACAAAAACAATAACCTTCACAAGTGTGAAAAGGGCTCCCTAGGAGTACCTAGGATGTTTTGGGTGCCTAAAACCTTCCCATTGCATAACCAACCCCCTTACCCAGATCTCTGTTTCTTTTACTAGTTTTGTTTGTAAAACTTTTAGGTTTTTGTTCGCTTTCTAACCATTCCTTTGGATAAATAGAAGTGCGGTGGCGACTCGACTTTGTATGATTTACCTTGGATTTAGTCAATATCTCCAATGATAACGAATACACCGCTACAGTTGTAACCTTTCGCAACGAGTCTTTTTTTATTTCTTAAAACATTTCTAAAAACACCAAGCTTGTTGCGAGTGGTCCACCAAGGTTTCAATAACTTAATTTGCTTTAGGAACGAGTTCCCGACCTTTTTTTTTCTCTCAAATTGATTTAAACTCTTTTGCATAGCAAGATACGAATGTTCTTTGATGATAACTTCATCAATTTTCTTTGGCTCAATTTGAGAAATAAAAGTCACATGGTTACATACCTTTCTAAGAGAGTGTTGAGATGTAAATCCCTTAAAAATATTAACATTATGAATGGAATGATCCTTAATGATCCTCCATTCTTAATTTGACATTGATTCTCTTAAGTTGACTCCTTTAACTTGAATCTCTCCATTTGGACTTTGGAATTCGTCTTGTATTTGATATTTTTCTTTTCATTGATGTTCATTTTTCAAGGATGTTCTTTAAGGGATACATACCAAATTATCAACCTATACTTCTACCTACTAGGGGTTAGTTCGCCAAAGGTAATATGTATGAATTCTTCCATAGTCATGGATTTTTTGATAAAAAGTTTTAAAAGTAGTTTATTTTAAGGTTTTTATAGACCATGCATATAGAGGAACTAAACATATAATATTACCTTTGTTACACAACTTACTTAATATTAAGTAACTTGTACAATAAAATTTAAATTAATTAGAACAACTATTCTTACCAAAAATTCAAGATTCAATGATTTTATCTTGTTATTATTATAAAAATAAATTTTCTTTTTGATAGAAGTGGAACAATAAAACATATTTATTTCTTCAGTTATGTAGCTTGAATAGCCGTTGTCGGGAACATCATTTGCATAACTAAAAATAAGTGCAATCGTAACAAATATAAGTGTCATTAAATGACAATATGTGTCTCATCATTAGAACTATGATTACCACTCAGTAAGGAAGGCTCAATTTAACAACATACATAACATAATGAAAATTAGTGCAATCATCAAAAGTGGTTGGAGGCATCCAAACATCTTCACGGTAAATTGCTATATTTAGCTCATGACAAGTATCACAAACACCGCACTTACAAAAGAAAAATTCAAGAGTAGTATATAATGTATCCATATCAAATTAAGAGTAATTTGGTAGAATATCCTTCCATGAATCCATTTGATCTGTTTAGTTTGTGCATAGATGAATTTTTATTAAAACATGAATTAAGAGTTGCAACTACCGCGCATGAAAATATTTATTTAGATGAAACTGTTGATATGGCCAAATAGCCACTTTTTCAATATCGCCTACAATTTAGATCTTACCACAAGAATCAATATCTACTAAAATCGGATATCTATTAGTAACATAAAATATTGAAAAACAAATGTTACATATTTTTAATAGAAGATGATTTTGAAAACATGGTTGGTGTTGTTCTGATGACATGAGACTAATAAGATAAGTCAAATTGTCAAACGATCAGATTCCACATTTATTTTATTTTATTTTAATTTTTAATTAATAGAAATTAAAAACGTCTAAAATATATCGTAATCCTAAACTGAACAGAAAAATGACAAACCATATCAAATAAATTTTTAACTCATTGATCAAAGAGAAAAGAAGAAGAAGAAGAAGAAGATGGATAATGGAAATGAAGAAAATAAAGTGCATTAAATGAAATGGAATGTACCAATCCACAAATGTTGACCAAAGATAGCGAAGATCAAGGTCAAACCATAAAAAACAGAAGTGAGATGAAGATTGGAAGTCAAGAAGTAAACAAAATACTTTTAATCAATTAAAAATGAATAAAAATAACCTAATTGAACTAAAATCTCAAATAAATCTCAAATCAATTAATAAATTGATGAGAATATTTTTCATAGATCCATCATCATTCAAAGAAGTTAGGAAAATATTTTTGTATTTTTTGAATATCAAAAACTAATTAAAATGAATTAAAAATAACCAGAAAAGAGAAAATTATTAAAAAATAGCAAATGATAAAATAAAAAATATTAAAAATCATTTTTAGAAACTAGAAATTAAAATAGAAATAATGCAATTGGTCCCATATTTTTTGGACCAATAATAAAAGAGATATGGATTTTAGAAAATGAAATGTAATTCAAAAATGAAATAGAAAATAAAAATCAGAATTAAAAAATGGTAAAAACACGAGCCCTTGGATCTGAGCTCATTAATTGAGTTGGCAGATCCAAGGATCCACAAGCGCGCGCCTAGTGTAGTCCACAGTCAATGCAACCACATGGATACCAAGAAAAAGTCATAACAATGGAGCATGGAGATTAAATCTGGAAAATGCATCGTGTGGCTCAGATTGGATCTGGCAAACAGACGGTGGCCAGCGCCACCGTCTTCTCCGGCGAGCTCCGGTGGAGACCAAAAAATGCAGAGTTTCAAATGTTAACTAAAATGCACGATCCAGGCACCATTCGAAAGGTGAAGTGATGTACATCACTCCTATGCCACTCAATTCCACTCTAGATTCCTATTAAGAGAGAAATCAGAGATGGAAGTTTGGTGGTGTTCAACTGAACTTGCTCGATTCCAACAATTAAACACACAATAATGACGCCTCTATAGAGAGGACTTCAGACAACACAAGATCAAGGCAAATGGAGCAAAGTATAATGAGATTCGAAGCAAATTTCAGTCGAGCAAAACCTTTGGATTATGAAGAATTGAGTCACTCTCTTTGGTTCCTTTTGCAGACAGAAGCTTCAATGGATCAAACGATGAAGGTCTAGGAACTTTAGATCTTAAAATTCAACCAAATGCAATTGAATTTCAGATCTGAAAATTTGGAGAAAAATGGAGTTTGTTCCTTTAGGTATGGCTAGGGATTCAATCTTGCAGCATTTCAGGCGCCTTCAGGTTTCCTTTCAAGTGAAGCAATGCATTCTATTTATAGCTGGAGCTGCAAGGAGAGTGTGATGAATCCGTGTGCATGAGAATTGGGTCCTCCATGCATGGGCATGTACAGGCGCATGTGAGGCCCAAAATCAAATGGTTTTGCATGCTGAACTCAAATGAATCAACTTTGGACGTGTGAATTGAAAGGCATTGGCTTGTGCATGAAGATTCATCATGAAATGCATAAATGGTCACAAAACTTCAAGTCTTCGAAAATCCCTTTTGCAAAATGGAACCATAGGCATGTGGGTAAGGGTTGGAAAGGTCTTGACATAAGGAACAAATGTTATGTTGGACAAAAACTCATTTGGAGTGTGGAAATTTATGAAAACAGGCCATGAAATTCAATGTACAAAACATGCCTTTGAGAATTTTGTCAAAATGAACCAATTGCAAGCCCTTCTGTTTTGATGATGAAAGCTTCAAATAGAAAAACATACAATATCAAAGTTATAGATATTTTCAAGAAAATAAATTTGGACTTAAAGTTTGCATCATTTGGATTTTTGATGAAGAAGTTATGGGCACTTGAAGTTGGACTTTATTACATTGCAATGCCTTTGGTCCAAAGTGACCTATAATGTTTTGCATTATCACATGTATTTATTTTGAGATTATTAAATTTTGTCCAACATAACATTTGAAGTAGATATCTTAAGCTTTACAATGCATTTAGCCCCACCTCAAAATCATAAAAAATGAATGAGTTATGTTCTTGGGAAGTTGACCCAAAATTAGGGTTTCAGTCAAAATGACCTATAATGTCTTGGAATGCAATATGACCTTCCAAGCTTCAAATCAAATTTTGATGAACATGAAAGTTGTTCATATTGTCTTTAATATCATGTTTTATCTTGGGGTCATCTCCATTTGATCAACACATAAAAAGTTAGGTCTCAGTGCATTTCAAGATAGTCAGATGAATTGATTGATCAACTTCTCAAGTCCACAACTCATATCTTGATGAATTGATGATTGATGACACTCAAATAAGTTCAAATATGCATGAGATGATGAATTAACGAACTTCCCTTGATTGTATTTGACCATGGGCTGAGGTTGCTTCATGAGCAAGGCATTATTGATGATCAGATGAATTAGTGTTTCCTTGGGACACAAACCTCAAACTCTTTGACTTGCTTTGATCAAAATGATGAATTGAGATACTAGGGGGGAACATTTGATGTATGAGAGCTCTGGGAACCATTTCCATGCTTACTTTCATCTCCTCTTGATCATATCATTGCACAAAGGATCTCCTAGAAGCTTTTGACCTTGTGACTGCTCAAGCTATAAACAAGAGATATTAGTGACATATTTTTGTGATTTTGGTTAGTAAATAAAAAAAATGAGAAAAGAAATAATATACAATTCAAGCATTCTTGGTGATCTCAAACCACTCACAACGGGTCCCACCCAAAGGGAAGAAGCCAAGATTCTTATGATCCTTGAGGCTATGCAAATGCAATGTTATGATGCCATGAGGGATCTTAGAGCCAAAATTAGGGTCTTACAGAGAGTACATCTTGAAATTGATCATTAAAGTTGGATGTCCTTCATCTCATGAAAATATAGCAAGTTATGGTCCTTGGAAGTTGACCTCCTAACTAGGGTTCAGACAAAATGACCTATAATATTTCACCATAAAAAATGACTTTCCAAGGAAAAATAGATCTTGACCTAAACATGAAAGTTTTTTGGATTGTAATACGGAGTAACTCTTCTCTTGGAATCATTTTAATATGACAAAAATGGTAGGATATAGGGTCTAGGGAACCCCAGTTTTGACCAGTTGACTTTCTCTGGTCAACCACGTTGAACCAACTTGAAAAATTGAAGTTATCTTGATCTCTTGGACTCATGGAGAATCAAATATGTATAAGATGATATATAAAGAAGTATCCCTTGATATATCTGATCAAATGATGAAGAAACTTGCTGAGGAAGTCACACAAGATACCCAGATGAATTAAGGCTTCCAAGGCAAACTTGCTTTAAACTCTTGATGAATTCTTGATCAAAATGAAAAATTAAGATCATGGGGACCCATATATGATGTCTATAATAAATGTGAACCATATCTTGATTGATCTCCTTGCATTGAGGGTCTCAAACCCTAGTTGTGAGCTTGCTGAGGCATTGGTGGATGCACACACTACCTACAAAATAAATAAAGCTTTACATGGTGTAAGACCCCAATTTTTGCCCTAAGATCCCTCATGGCATCATATCATATCATATCATTGCCTCAAGGATCATTGTACACCTTGCCTTCTTTCTTGTGGATGGGTTATCTTATGAGTGTGGTTCTTGATCACCAAGCATGTTTTGCATTTGCATATCATTGCTTTTCATTTGTTTACTAACCAAAAGTACAAAAATATTGTCATCTAACCTTGTTACTTGCAGCTGAAGCAATCAACAGTCAATCAGTCAAGCAAGTCATTGAGCAATAGATGGTGGCCATTCTTGAAGAATTTGGGCACCATGATCATTCATAAGAGTTCATATGAGTTGTGACATCATTTGGTATCAAGATCTCAAGTGGTAGAGGCTTGAAATTCATCAGAACATGGCTCAGTCAACCAAAACCCTAGCAAAGTCAACTGTGGTCAACTGTGCATTTAATCAGGGATTTGATGGTGGGAAATGGTTTGAGAGGTCTCATTCATGTCCATATAAGCCTCATATAACATGTCAAACATCATCATTGAGGAATTGGAGGTCAGACAAAAAGTTTCAAAAAAAGTAAGGACCTGTAATTTCCAACTGCCAAAAATGGAAAGTCCTTCTCTTCAACTTTACATCATCAAGAAAGCTTCAAATCAAAATTTGTCCAACATGAAAGTTGAAGATCTTGCTCTTGCCTTTCCAAAAAGTCCAAGAACATCCATTTCTCATTTATGGTTGGCAAGTTATGATCAAATCATTTTCAAGAAATCTTGAACTTCAAGGAGGCATAACTCTTGAACCATTTAGCCAAATTGTGTGATTCTTCTTTGAGCAAACTCCATTTGACATGCTTTATCATAATCCATCATTACATTTCATCAAAAATCATCACATCAAAAGGTCATTTTTCAAGTGAACCATTTAAATTTTGGTGGGAAAAATAGTGAATTTGAAAAATACACATGATTTTCACTCCAAACCAAGGCCAATCACTTCAAAACAGAAATTATGACTTGCTTCAACTGGTTTTCTACTGTTCCATTGGTTCAATTGGAAAAAGGGCATTTTGGCCAAATGACATAACATGAGCATTCACTAATCCAATCTATTGTTGCTAATCTTGATTAGGGAAGTGGATTAACAGGGACTATAAAGTGTTAATTGTAACAGAATTTCGGAATCACCAATCACAATCTCAGATCCAAACCAAAAATCTCCAAATTTCTCTCAAATTTGTTCAAACTTTTTCCACTTTTCCATCGAATTTCATCATTCTTTCTGCTTTCTCTTATGCTAATCTTCATCTATAGGTGTGATTGAAGAACTGTTGAAGGCAAATTGTGAAAGAAGCTTGAAGAATTGGAAATGTTGGAACCTTGCTCATCCATGGTATTTTGAGATTTCTTCATCATCGAGCATTGTTGAGCTGCATACTTGACTTCATTCATCTCCTGCATCATCATAGGAGATCTGTTTTCATAATTCAAGCCTTGAAACAAGCAGAATCAAGATCTGCATCTTCAAGAGGTAAGAACTCGAACCTTACAATTGCTAAAATTATGATATGGCTTTGATAGATCTTGTATTGCTGAGCTTGCTGCAAGTTGAATCGTGCAAATTCGTTAAGTATTGATGAAGATATCTTGATTTCAAGTTTGAATGCCAAAACTTATTTCGATCGGTTCTTCGCATGTGGTTAGAATTAAGTGAAATCAATGATAGATTCATGATCTAGGTTGAATGTTGGTTCTGGTGATATGGGTTTTATTGATTTCTGTAAGATTTTGTTCATAAGCATGATGAACATGACGAATGTGCGATGAATGTTCAATTTCTGTTTCCAGAACGCGCTCAGATCCATTTAGCCTTCCCATGTGACCTATCGTAGCACGCCACCTCATTTAGTGAAACGCAGTGTTTCACTAAATGGCGCTCAATTTGAATTGCGCTGGGGATCGATTCCCTGTTCCAGCAAAAGTCCATTTGCCTTGCATTTTTTTCTTCCAATTGCTCACATGTTTATCCATGGTTATTCATGCTTTTTCTTATTTTCTTTCACATTCAAAAAAATCATAACTCACTCAAAAATAATCCAAATCATGTGCAATTTTTTGTGGAATGTTCATCATCATGTGCTTTATTTTTTGGTGATTTTTAATAATTTTGTGCACGTGTAAAAAAAATAATTGCCTAGGGTTTGTTTTCATGTGTCACTTTTTGCATATAGCTTACTCTTTCTTTCATGAAATCTTGATGCTTAATTGGAAATGCTTGAAATTTTATATGCATGATCTAGACTCACTCCTGGTCATTTTGGTATATGGTTTGCCAATTTTGCATTTCTGGATTAGGAGATATGATGTAATCTTTGAAGGTGTGACAATGTATGTCACACCATGTCTTGTTCATGTTCTTGGTTTTATTTTCCATGCTTATTGAACTTGAACTGACCTGGATTTTTGCATGCTAATACATATGGATGTCTAGTTTGCTTGTGATTTTTCCTGGAATTTTGGAATGCATTTTCAATTTGTTTGATAATTTTCCCTCTGTTTGACCAATTGTGAACGTTTTAGGAGTCATGATTTTATTTGATTTGTGAAATCCTTGGTGTTTATTGGATGAACTTGAAATTTGGCATGTGTATTATAGACATCTTGAAGATTGCCATGGCTTTGGTTTCACTCATTTATCTTAGGTCATTTCTGTTTTATGCTTGCATGAACTTGATGTATGATTTGTGGCCTTATATGAGCTTGCTTGAACATGCTTGGACGTGTTGATTTTGATTTCCTTACTTCCACTTGTCCAATTGACATGAAATTTGGTGTGTTGCTCATTGAGTATGTTCTGTTTAAGCATGATTTTTCCTGGAATTTATTGAGCCATTTTGGTATTGATATACTTGTGTTCATTCTGTTTACATCATTGAGTTCTCAACTTGCCTAGTTTGACATGATTTGCTTATGAAATGCAATTGGTGTATAGTTTTGATTGTGAGACCAACTGGAATTTGTTCTTATCTGATTAATCTTGGTTTTGATCAAGTTTCCTGTTCTGTTTTAAATTTTGTCTCCTCCTTTGACCCTAGGCTTTGGCCTAAGGGTTCACTTCTCACATTTGGGTTTGATTTTCAGGTTTAAGAAGCAATTGCTTTAAGGAGATTAATTCAAGTTGATTGAGTTTGGTTTACTTGATTGTGAGAAACTAACTTGGTTTGTTTTGTAGGATGCTAACTCATTTGATTTGAGTTTGTGCTTTGCACATGTGATTGATTGTGTTGACTGTTGGCTCTTATCTTGTCTGTTTTGACTTTGTGATTGGTATACTGATTATATTTGATTGATTTCAGGTACATTAGTTGCTTTAGTTCCTTTGTGAACTTGATATTGCTTTGCCTTGCTTAAGCATTGAGGTAGAATCTCTTGTCTCCATGTAGTCTGGAAGACCTGGCTTGTTACTTAGCCAGGCATCTGTCTGAAGTCCTCCTTAAGAGGCAATGTTTGTGATTGTTTAACTTTGTCCCCAAGCAGGAAAAGACCTCACATGAGGCAATTGGTAGATAGAAGAGATAAGTAGCCTATCTCCTACTATTATGTGAGTCACTCACCTTGCTCACACCACATGTGTTGATGCATAGTGAGTAAAAACCCAAGATCTATCGAGTCCTTAACTTGTGGAGAGAGTTCCATCTTTCTGAACTCCCACACCTTCTGATATTCAATGCTCTCCCTGACCTGGGATAAGAGTGATGAGGCACACCCCTCATATCCTTTCATCTGCTTCACCTTGGCTCTCAATGTCAAGGTTAAGAGCACCATTTACCCCATTCCAGTTGACTTTTAAGTCTAACCTTTGATTGAGCCTAATTGCTTGGTTATAGTGTGTGCTAAATGACTTTGTTTGATTGATTGTTTGTTGCATTTGTACATGTTTGCTTACATACCTTGGTGCATTTATCATCATTAATTGTTCATTATTGCATGATCATCATTTCATATCTTTGTGACTTGTTTGAGTTTGCCCATTGAGGAATCAGCTATAAGTCCATTCTTTGGCCTCTGTTCCTATGATTTGGAAGGGATTGAGTGTAAGACCATCTCATTGGTCATTCATGTCCGCTTTGCTTAGTGCTTTTATTTTGATTGTTGTATGTGAGGATACAATTGTAAGACCATGTTGTTGGAGTTTGTACTCCCATGATCATCTGTTGGAGGTTAGAGTAAGCCCAGATAGATTGGCATCTGATATCCATCTTTTCATTTGTGTTTGCTATGTGAGGATACAACTATAAGTCCATGTTGTTGGCATTTGTACTCCTATGATCATCCTTTGGAGGTTGGTATAAGTCCAGATAGATTGGCATCCGACATCCATGTTTTGTTTTCTTTTGGGAGATTAGAGTAAGACCAGTTATTGGCATCTGACATCCATGTTCCATTTTGCTTTGTGAGATTGGAGTAAGACCATTTATTGGCTTCCGGTATCATTGTTGTGTTTTAGGAGATTGGTGTAAATCCATTTATTGGTATCCGGTATCCGCTTTTGTGTGTGAGATTGGTATAAGTCCATTGATGACATCCGGTATCACCTTGCTTTTATTTTGCTTGCTTGTTTTGTTGCCTTATTCCAAAGGACACACTTGAATCATCTTCTATATGATTTCAAGAGGCGAACTTCTAGGAAGTTTTACACTCCTCCATCCAAACCCTTTTTGTTTCAAAATCCCTTTTCACTTGTTGACTTTTAAAACTTGTAAATGCATATTGTGCAAACATTCTCATCTCTTTTCAAATTAGAAACTTGGACCCTAAGTCCTTGACTTTTCAAACTTCACTTTCATAACACTTCTTTGAATTGAATCTTAATCATACCTTGACCATATTTTGTGAATAATCATAATCAATTAACTTCACCCATTCAATTGTTTTGGCTTTGTCCATTGTTAATATGTTTTCATACATTAGCCATAGGTTTCAATTACCACAGTGGTTGATGTAAATCTTACCTTATCCTTAGTGAGTTGATTGTAAGTCTTCCATACTTATTATAGGGTTAACCCCTCACTAGTATGTTGAAGCCGTCCTCGCATGGTGGATTGTTGAATTCAGGTTGAGTTTTCTCCCATTGGTAATGAAAAGCCTTAATGCTTGTGTTTTAAAATGAATTCACTGATTTTTGGAAATCTTTTAGCCGAACTACGGCGTTTTGATCCTTACCTTTGATGGAAGGTACGTAGGCAACGGGTTCATCCGTTCAAACACAAAAACAATAAAAATTGTACATTCTTTTCCCATCTTCCCATTCATGTTTGCACAATATGTCATAAACAAATAAACATTTTTATACAACAAGTGTGAAAAGGGCTCCCTAGGAGTACCTAGGACGTGATGGGTGCCTAACACCTTCCCATTGCGTAATTTACCCCTTACCCAGATTCTCTGATCTTTTATTGGTTTTCTACGTGTAAAACTTCTTAGGTTTTTGTTCGCTTTTTAACCAGTCCTTAGGATAAATAAAAGTGCGGTGGCGACTCGATTTCTTTGTATGATTTGCTTATGGTTTAATCAATAAATCATATAGCGACGAATACACCGCTACAGAAAAGTGGCGACTCCACTGGGGACGACATTAGACCTTCCCTGGTGGTAGTGCCTACTTTTCACCATTGTTGTATGATATTTGTTTATCTGTTATTTGACATATTTTTATACAATTTGGGATAACTGTATTGATTGTAATGTTTGAATTGCTTGATATACAATTGCTGTTTGCTTTGGTGATCTCTGTGAGATGAGTTCTATACCCGAACTCAAGTGCACTCTAGGATAGGAGAATGGCGTAGTCTTGTTGACTGGTGTGGAGTATTCCTTAGCCAGTTGACTTGCGAGTCCATTCACTTGGTGGAGGTCATGTTGGATTAATAATGTCACACAAGTTATTTGTGGTTAGGCATTATTCTTTCAATCATGTGCCTTAGAAGCCAAGGACCTTAGTTTACCAAGCCCATCTTGGCCTATTTTTAGGACGTAGTGCGGAGGTCGTTCAGATGTAAGATCTGATGCGATTGTTACGCGATACTACACTCATAAGAGTCTCTCTTGAGAATATTCTTGGAATATGAGTATTCGTTCCTCCGATAATATCCGAGAGATGGGACGATGATTATGGGAACCTCTGGTAGAACATGTCTGGCAGGTTTAAACCCTAGTACACTCCCTTTGGGTGGTTCTTAACCGAGACTCCATGCTCGTGACTCTCAGCAAACCCGTGATTCATGGTTGAGTCGTTCAGACAACCATAATATCAATGGAACCTGGGCGTCGATAAGGTGTAAACCATAATCCGCCAAAATGGATGATTGATATTAAGGATGTTAGAGCCGGTTCATGTGCCGTTAATATCAATGGAACTTGGGTGTTGATAAGGTGAAAACCTAAATCCACCAAAATGGATGATTGATATTAGGGATACAATGAGCTTTCCCATGACCTTTGTTTGGTGTGACTTGCTTGATCCTTGAGTGTGATTGTTGCATTCATGCATTCATGCATTCATCTGCATTTCATGTCATCAGAAAAAAAGAAAATTTTCAAGGAACTTAAAGGGTTTATTTGCAAAATTTTCAGACATGGAAAGACCGAAAAGGCATACAAAGAAGTACAGCTTTAGACAGCCCGATGTGAAAGAGTTAAGGAATCTGACATCTTATGTATTAGATCCCTTGGGTTTCAAAGCTCGCTATGGGAAGCTTCTGCCTCTGTTGACTACTCAGGTTGATGAGGGTGTGATGAGTACCTTGGCTCAGTTTTATGATCCTCTGTATCACTGCTTCTCATTTCCGGACTTCCAGTTGCTGCCTACTTTGGAGAAGTATTCTCATCTTATTGGGATTCCGATTCTGGATCAGGTGTCGTTCAATGGTTTAGAGAGTATTCCGACCGCTCGAGAGATTGCAGATTTGTTGCACATAGATGAAGCTTTGATTAAAGCTAACCTGACTACCAAAGGTGGAATTCAGGGTCTTCCTTTTGATTTCCTCGTTGCTCAAGCTACCATCTATGGGAAGGCCATGAGTGAGGATGCCTTTGAGGCTTTATTTTTGCTGCTCATCTATGGGTTGGTATTATTTCCCAACTTCGACAAATTTGTGGATATGAACGCCATTAGGATCTTCTCAGTTCTTAATCCCGTTCCGACTTTGTTGGGAGATGCCTATTTCTCTTTGCATCTGAGGAATGCAAAGGGTGGAGGAGTTATTGTCTGCTGTCTACCTTTGCTGTACAAGTGGTTTATTTCGCACTTGCCGCAGACACTTGCTTTTAAGGAGAACAAGGGATGTCTACGGTGGTCTCAGAGACTCATGTCTCTCACTAATGATGACATCTCTTGGTACGATCGCGTGTATGATACCGTGCAGATTATTGATTATTATGGTGAATTCCCTAATGTGCCTCTTCTTGGTACATGTGGAGGGATCAGCTACAATCCCATCTTAGCACGTCGTCAGCTTGGGTTCCCCCTAAAGGATAAACCTCAGAACATTCTGTTAGAAGGTGTGTTCTTTCAGGAGGGTAAAGATCCCCAAGGCCTGAAAGCCAGATTTGTCCGCGCTTGGCGCAAGATCTGCAAGAAGAGTAGGAATGAATTGGTTCCGAAGAATTGCATTGCTTTGGAGCCCTATACCTCTTGGGTCAGACAGAGAGCTGCCGTATACCTTATGCCATATGATCATCCGAGACCTACACCGTTGGATGTGGCTGGGCCTTCAACCCTCCCTAACCAACGTGTAGAGGAGTTGAGAGAAGAAGACCTTTCACGTGCTTGGATCCGTGAAAGAGAAGAATTGCTCCAACAGCTGAAGGAGAAAGACGCTCTGATTGAGTTCCTCGAGCATCGGGTGATCGACGATCCCAACGATACTTGGACTTCTTTGCTTCCTCAGTCTTCCAAGTTCTGGAAGAGGAAGTATGATCAGCTTGCTAAGGAGAAAGCAGATATGGAAGCTGCCTATGAGAGAGAGATCAAGAAGCTTTGTGCCTCTCGTCTTCCAGCATCCCGAGCTACTAGGGATCCATAGGATGTTGTTTTCCTTTTCTCTTTGTAATGATCAAAAATGCTGTACTTCTTTGTCTCGATTATATCGAATGAGATATTTTCCATAATGATAATAAATGCTTTAAAAATTCAAAATTTGCAAATAATACCCTAAGGGTTCCTTGAAAATAAAACAAAGCATATGCACAAGCACTTCATGCATCATTTTGCATAAGCAGGTACCTTGTTTCCGGTCTTCTTGTTCTGACTCTGTGCTCTTCATTTATTTTGAAGACAAGCTGACTCACCGGTACTATACTCGAGCCAATTCTGCAAGAGTTATGGATCAGCTAGAGCAAGAGAACCGTGAATTGAAGGAAGAGGTCGCCAGACTTGGCGCTTTGATGGAGCAACTCCTTGCTGCTCAGAATCAACCTGCTCAACCGCCTGCTACTCCTGTCCAGAGGACAGTTATCTCAGAGATTGTGGTTCCGACTGTGCCAGCCGCCAGTGCTCATTTTGCGTCTCACGCCATGCCAGCCGGGTTCCCTTGGGGTATGCCTCCAGATTTCATGCCTGATATCCCTTCTCCAACTTTTGCTCACATGCCGGCATCTAGCCCGGTCCCTGTTGCTGCTCCTCCTGTCGTGCATACCATGCCGAGGGTAGACGACACCATCTATCATTCCGAGCCGTCTGAGGGCCCGGATGTTAATGAGAAGATGGACGCTATGAATGACCAATTCCTTGAGCTGAGGAAGGAATTGAAGACCCTCAGAGGGAAAGATTTGTTCGGCAAGTCTGCTGCCGAGTTTTGCCTTGTTCCCGGAGTGAAGATACCGATTAAATTCAAAGTGCCTGACTTTGAAAAATATAAAGGGAACACATGCCCTCTTGCTCACCTGGTCATGTACGCCAGGAAGATGTCCACCCAAACGGATAATGATCAACTTCTGATCCATTATTTTCAGGACAGTTTGTCCGGTGCTGCACTCAGATGGTACATGAGTTTGGACAATGCTAATATCCGATCCTTCAATGATCTAGGCGAAGCCTTCGTCAAGCAGAACAAGTATAACGTTGATATGGCTCCTGACCGTGATCAGCTCAGGGCCATGTCCAAGAAGGAAAAGGAGACATTCAAGGAGTACGCCCAGAGGTGGCGAGAGCTGGCTGCTCAGATTACTCCACCGCTAGAGGAGAAAGAGATGACTAAGATCTTCTTGAAGACTCTTAGTTCTTTTTATTACGAGCGGATGGTAGCAAGTACTCCCTCTGATTTCACCGAGATGGTGAACATGGGGATGCGACTTGAAGAAGGTGTCCGTGAAGGACGATTGGCAAAGGATGAAAGCTCTTTTTCTAAACGGTATGGGGCGTTTAAGAAGAAGGATGGGGAGGCACATGCTGTGCAATCCCATACCAAGTCGAGAAGACCCTCTGTTCAGAGGAAGCCTGCACGGCGCAACAACAATCAGCACCAGGTGGCTCATTAAGCACCTGTATTCAGAGACAGTGCTCAATACCAGCAACCTCAACATCAGCATCAACAGCAACCGCAGTATCAGCAACAGCAACGTCCACAGCAACAGGCTTATCAGCCTCGTGGAAGTACAACCAACCAAGCTAATTTGAATTATGATAGGAAAAAGATCAGCTTTGATCCAATTCCTATGTCATATGCAGAGCTTTATCCTTCCTTGTTGGAAAGGAAGTTGGTTAGCCCCAGGGATCCTCCTGCCGTTCCTGCAAATCCCCAATGGTGGTATAAACCAGACCAACACTGTATATATCATTCCGGTGCTCCGGGTCATGACATTGAGAATTGCTATCCACTCAAGACTAAGGCTCAAGACCTTATGAGATGTGGGGTTCTGAGCTTTGAAGATTCAGGCCCGAATGTTACCAAGAACCCATTGCCCGCGCATGGGAAATCTGTTAATATGGTCCAAGGGTGCCCTGGGAAGTACAAGGTCAAATATGTAAGCCATATTAGACAGTCGTTGGTCGAATTACATCGGTTGCTGTGTTAGTACAGCCACATAGAGCATGACCACGACAAGTGCCGTATCTGCTCGATCAACCGTTTGGGTTGCAATCAGGTACGAAGAGAGCTTCAAGAATTGCTGGATGAGGGTACCATTGAGATTCTGCAAGATCGCAATGTTGATGAGGATGAACCGGAGGTTAATGTTATTTCTCCTGTGTTCAAATTACCCGAGCCTGTTGTTATTCGTTATGATAGCAGCAAGCCGAAGGTCTCTCCGTCTTTGGTGATCAAGCCTGCAGGCCCTGTGCCTTATTCTTCAGACCGAGCTGTGTTGTTCAGGTACAATCCCGTTGCTGTGCAGGATGGGATAGAAGTGCCTTTGCCCTCAACGTCTGTAACCAACATCGCTGATGTGAGCGGGCTGACCCGGAGTGGTCGCGTGTTCTCTGCACCTCCCAAGGCTCCTGTGGCTTCTGATACTGTTGAGCATCCGGTTGGGACTGCTGTTAATATTCAGAATCCGGCACCTGCTGTTGCCAAACCCTCCTCTGTACAAAAGACTCCTGCTTCTTCAGTTGGCCCTAGCGGCATTGTGAATGAAGAATCTGATGAGATGTTGAGGCTCATCAAAAAGAGTGAGTACAATGTTGTAGACCAGCTTCTACAAACGCCTTCCAAAATTTCCGTTCTATCTCTGTTGTTGAATTCAGAACCCCATAGGGAGGCTCTGCAGAAAGTTTTGGACTTGGCGTATGTTGATCACGACGTCACTGTTGAACAGTTTGATGGTATAGTTGCAAACATTACTGCTTGCAACACTTTGAGTTTTTGTGACGCTGATCTCCCTGAGGAGGGAAGAGACCACAACATGGCTTTACACATCTCTATGAACTGCAAATCAGATGCCATGTCCAACGTGCTAGTTGACACTGGATCATCTCTTAATGTATTGCCAAAATCCACACTCTCCAAGTTGTCATATCAAGGGCCTCCCATGAGGCAGAGTGGGGTTGTTGTGAAGGCTTTTGATGGGTCGCGCAAGACGGTGATTGGGGAAGTTGATCTCCCAATCAAAATTGGACCTAGTGACTTCAAAGTTACCTTCCAGGTAATGGATATCCACCCATCTTATAGCTGTCTCTTAGGAAGACCATGGATTCACGAGGCTGGCGCCGTGGCATCCACCCTACACCAGAAGCTGAAATTTGTCAAGAACAAGAAACTGGTTGTGGTAGGGGGAGAAAAGGCTCTCCTGGTTAGCCACTTGTCTTCTTTCTCATATATTGACGCTGAGGATGAAGTTGGAACATCGTTCCAAGCTTTATCTATTGATGAACCAATCGAGAAGAAGTCTCCTTCATTTGCTTCCTACCGTGATGCGAAACTGGCCATTGAATATGGTGCAGTTGCTGGATTAGGAAAGGTGATTGAGCTTGAAGACAATAGATCCCGGGCTGGCATTGGCTACTGTTCTGGGGCATATAATGAGCAAGGTTTGTTCACGAGTGGAGGATTCATCCATGCTGATCAACCTGAAGAAGCTGCTGCTATCTTGGAAGAGGATGCAGAGGATCTGAACAACTTCGTCATTCCTGGTGGTGTCTGCCACAATTGGGTCGTTGTAGATGTTCCTACAGTCATCCATAGATCAGAGTAATTGTTCACTTTGTTTAAAACCCTTCTCCCATGCCAAAAGGAGAAGTGATGACATTGTTGGCAGCATTTAATACAATGATGTTTCATTCAATTAATGCATTGTTAAACATTTGTTTTTCCATTTGTTTTCACTTTTTGCTTTTTGCATGAAATCAGTGATCACAAAAAACCCATAAAAACAAGAATAAAAGCAAACATTTTTCATCTGCATAATGATTTGCTAGTTTAAATTCTAAAGTTTTTCATTAACCAAAATCATTATGCAGGTTGATTCTAAAACCCATTGAACATAATGATCCAACGCCATCTCCCAATTTTGAATTCCCTGTATTCGAGGCAGAGGAAGATGATGTTGAAAGAATTCCTGATGAGATTACCCGTCTCCTTGAGCACGAGAAGAAGATCATTCAGCCGCACCTTGAAGATTTGGAAACAGTCAACTTGGGGTCTGAGGATTGTGTTTGTATGGTGAAGATTGGGGCACTTCTTGAAGAGTCTGTCAAGAAGGGGTTGATCAGCTTGCTACGAGAATATTCTGATATCTTTGCTTGGTCGTATGAAGACATGCCGGGTCTAGATACAGATATTGTGCAACATTTCCTGCCTTTGAAGCCTGAGTGTGTGCCTGTGAAGCAGAAGCTCAGAAGAACTCATCCAGATATGGCAGTGAAGATCAAAGAGGAAGTCCAGAAGAAAATTGATGCGGAGTTTCTGGTGACTTCTACATATCCTCAATGGGTGGGCAATATTGTGCCTGTGCCTAAGAAGGACGGAAAGGTCCGTATGTGCGTTGATTATAGAGATTTGAACAAAGCTAGTCTGAAAGATGATTTCCCTCTACCACACATTGATATGTTGGTAGACAATACAGCTAAATTCAAAGTCTTTTCCTTTATGGACGGATTTTCCGGATATAATCAAATCAAAATGGCACCCGAAGATATGGAGAAGACAACATTCATCACACCTTGGGGAACATTCTGTTATCGAGTGATGCCCTTCGGTCTGAAGAACGCCGGAGCCACGTATCAACGAGCCATGACTACCTTGTTTCATGATATGATGCACAAGGAGATAGAGGTCTATGTTGATGATATGATTGCTAAGTCCCGAACGGAAGTTGAACATGTTGAGCATTTGTTGAAGCTTTTTCAGCGTCTGAGGAAGTTCAGACTTCGTCTGAATCCGAACAAATGTACATTTGGAGTCCGTTCTGGTAAGTTGTTGGGTTTTGTGGTAAGCGAAAGAGGTATTGAGGTTGATCCTGCAAAGGTCAAAGCAATACAAGAGATGCCTGCACCCAAAACTGAGAAGCAAGTCGAGGCTTTCTTGGCCGCTTGAACTACATTTCCAGATTTATATCCCACATGACTGCCACATGTGCGCCGATATTCAAGCTCCTTCGGAAAGATCAGTCTCATGATTGGACCGAAGATTGCCAGAAAGCTTTCGACAGTATAAATGAGTATTTTTCTGAACCTCCGATCTTGTCTCCTCCTGTGGAAAGAAGACCTCTGATTATGTACCTGACTGTTCTTGAAGACTCGATGGGTTGTGTCCTCGGTCAGCAAGATGAATCAGGGAAGAAAGAATATGCTATATACTACCTCAGTAAGAAGTTTACTGATTGTGAGTCTCGGTACTCTATGCTTGAGAAGACGTGTTGTGCTTTGGCTTGGGCTGCTAAGCGTTTGCGCCAGTACATGATAAATCATACAACTTGGTTGATATCCAGAATAAATCCAATCAAGTATATTTTCGAGAAGCCTGCTTTAACTGGGAGGATTGCTCGTTGGCAGATGTTGTTATCTGAGTATGATATCGAGTATCGAGCTCAGAAAGCTATCAAAGGTAGTATCTTGGCTGACCATCTAGCGCACCAGCCGATTGAAGATCGCCAGTCTGTTCAGTACGACTTCCCAGATGAGGAGATTCTGTATTTGAAAATGAAAGATTGTGATGAGCCTACACTTGATGAAGGTCCGGAACCTGGTTCCAGATGGACGATGGTGTTTGATGGTGCTGTAAACCAATACAGAAATGGAATTGGGGCAGTAATCATTACTCCTCATGGCACACATATTCCGCTTACAGCAAGGCTAACTTTCAAATGCACGAACAATATGGCTGAGTATGAGGCCTGTATTATGGGACTCGAAGAATGTATTGATTTGAGAATCAAACATCTTGATGTGTATGGTGATTCGGCCCTAGTTGTCAATCAGATCAAGGGCGAATGGGAGACGAATCAGCCAGGTCTCATCCCGTAAAAGATTATGCAAGAAGTATTTCAACTTTCTTTACAGAAATTGACTTTCATCATATTCCTCGAGAGGATAATCGGATGGCAGATGCTCTTGCTACGCTCTCTTCCATGATTGTTGTGAAGTATTGGAATGAAGTTCCCAATATTGCCGTGATGCGCTTGGATAGACCAGCTCACGTGTTTGCAGTGGAAGAAGTGAACGATGACAAGCCTTGGTATTTTGATATCAAGAATTTCCTCCAGAACAAGGTCTACCCGCCTGGGGCATCTGTGAAAGACAGGAAAACTTTGAGAAGGTTGTCAGACAGTTTCTACCTCAGTGGTGAAGTGCTGTACAAAAGAAATTTTGACATGGTTTTGCTCAGATGCGTGGATAGACACGAAGCAAACCTGTTGATGACTGAGGTCCATGAGGGTTCATTTGGTACTCATTCCAATGGACATGCCATGGCAAGAAAGATGTTGAGAGCAGGCTACTATTGGCTGACAATGGAGTCTGACTGCTGCAAATATGTGAAGAAATGCCACAAGTGTCAGATTTATGCGGATAAGATTCATATTCCTCCGACACTTCTGTATGTGATTTCATCACCATGGCCTTTCTCTATGTGGGGAATTGACATGATTGGCATGATTGAACCGAAAGCGTCCAACGGACACATGTTTATTCTCGTAGCAATTGACTACTTCACCAAATGGGTTGAGGCCGTTTCGTATGCGAACGTGACCAGACAGGTGGTTGTGAAGTTTATCAAGAACCAGCTGATTTGCCGTTATGGTGTGCCAGATAAGATCATTACTGATAATGGATCTAATCTGAATAATAAGATGATGGATGAGTTGTGCGCTGAATTCCAGATTGCACACCATAATTCCTCTCCCTACAGACCTAAGATGAATGGGGCTGCTGAAGCTGCTAATAAGAATATCAAGAAGATCATCCAGAAGATGACAGTTACGTACAAAGACTGGCATGAGATGCTGCCATTTGCTTTGCATGGATATTGTACATCTGTCCGCACTTCAACAGGGGCAACCCCTTTCTCTCTTGTTTACGGCATGGAGGCTGTTCTCCCAGTAGAGGTGGAGATCCCATCAATGCGAGTCTTGATGGAAGCCAAATTGACTGATGCTGAATGGATTCATAGTCGTTATGACCAGCTAAATTTGATTGAAGAGAAGCGATTGACTGCCATGTGCCATGGTCAATTGTATCAGCAGAGAATGAAGAAAGCATTCGATAAGAAGGTCAAGCCTCGTGTGTTCCGAGAAGGTGACCTCGTGCTCAAGAAAGTCTTGTCTTTCGTGCCCGATTCCAGGGGCAAGTGGACTCTAAACTACGAGGGTCCATATGTTGTTAAAAGAGCCTTTTCAGGCGGAGCTTTGATGCTTACAACAATGGATGGGGAGGATTTCACTCGTCCTGTGAATTCAGATGCAGTCAAGAAATACTTTTCCTAAAAAAAAAGTATATGCAAATAAAAAACAGAATGGCTCGCTAAGTTGAAAACCCGAAAGGGAGGCTTAGGCAAAAAGGAGCGTCTCGGTGGAGAACCCGAAAGGGTGATCTAGGCAAAAATCAGAGACTTGAAAAAAAGGAGATATTTGCATCCCGCTAGATTGAGTACCTCACCCTGGGGCAATCTAGGAAAAATTTAGGGATTTGGCAAGTAACTGCATCCTGACAAGACTTTCTGTTCCGCAGCCGTCTTTTCGTCAGATGATTCTCGATTCGTCGTCGACTGAAGCTTCGCATACATCGAGATTCAAATTGGTAGAGAAAGGATCATCATGTTCAATGTAGCCCTCTTCCAATATATATCACTGATTTCAAATTTGTACAGATCTATGGAGTCTTTCCATTTGCAGGCTACCATTCCATCAAATCAATTTGAGCTTTTTTATCCAATTATTTGCATTCTTATTTGTTTCAATTCAACAAATGTTTTGCATGTTTTAATTGATAAAATATCATTGTTTTAAACAAAGAATTTTTCAAAATTGTTGTTTTTAACAAAGTGAACATTCACAATGATGAAAGGATACTTAAGAATGTCTCAGTGCTCTCCCGAGGGTGGCATGATTTCCAACAGGTAAGATATGTGTTCATATTCCTGGCTTGGTTGTATCCTCTTTCTCCTGCTTTGTTGTAGGGGTTGTTCCCCAGGCAGAGTTGTTGGTGGGGCTGTTCCCCAGTATAGTCGCAAGCAGAGATGTTGTTGAAGACTTCGTTTTCTTCTCCAGCAGTAGTCTCTCCCCAGTATAGTCGCTAGCGGAGTTGTTGTGTCTCTCCTCAGCATTGTTGCTTTCCATTTTTTCCAGCTTAGTCTGCAGAATGGTTGTTGTGGCAGTTTCTGCCTGTTGAAAACTCTCTCAATCCCCAGTAGGGTCGGTTGGTGGCTCTAGCATCCCAGAGGTTGGAGTGATTTCCTGATTTGCTTGTGATCCCAGTAGAGTAGTTTATTCTACTTGCGCAATCCGTCGGATGTATGTTCTCCCCGAGTAGAGTGGCGTGTCGCGGAATCTACTTGTGTGGTGCTTTCTCCTTCAATGGTTTGTTCCCTAGAAGGATAGTTGACAGCTTTACCCAGTAGAGTTGATTGTGCAGTTAGATTCTACTCGGATGATTCTCCTGCCGTGGGTTGTTCCCCGGTGGAGTTATGTGGAGTCGCTTTCATAGCAGTGAGCTCTTGTTCCCCTGCAGATATTTTGGGACTTCTCCCGCTTCCCCAACAGATTTGTCTTTGTGGCCGTTGTTGCCTGTTGTGACTTTCTGCTCCAGTTGGGTGATTGTTGATCCATTACTCAGAGATTCTGTGATATCTCTTGTTTTGCCTCCCGCAGATCTTTGCTTTTTAGCATGTGGATCTCCGCAGATTGGCATTCCAGTTGGTTTTCCCCTGGAAGTATAGTACCGGGCGTGTGATTCCTGGGCCTGTTGTGTTAGATATGTCTGTTTTGTCAGCATTCATCAAACATAAATTACGCATATTCATGCATATTCATAAAACATTCAGATATTCATGTTGCATTTTTGCCATATATCTCTTGATTGTTGTTCTCCTGCTATGGGTGATATAGATCTCTTTATAGATCTTCTTAAGCAGATGTCGGGTGTTGGAATCTCTCCATTTAGAGTCAGCCCCATAAGCAGAAAGTGTATGTCTTTTCCTTCTGCAGTTCCCCACTGAGATTATCCTCGGGGATGACGGTTTCTTCTGTTTCCTCCCAACACATATATTGGGACGAATTGTTCCTTTTGAGTTATATTCTCATAAGACGAGTCTTGATTCAGTCTGTCCTTTCGGATTAATCCCGAATTGGCATTTGTCAACCTGTTCTTATACTTCCCTGTGGAATAAATGAATGAACTGCCTAGTAACCGGCAATAATTCTTTTATCCCCCAGCGGAATTTTTTGGGCCTCTACCCAATAACCGGTAGTTGTAAGTCCTGTGTTCCCTCTTCTTGGTGGAATTTGTGGTTATATACCTTTATTCCTCAAGCAAGAGTTGTTGGTCTTCTACCCAGTAGTCGGTAGTCGTAAATCCTGTTTGCCGGCTCTCCAGCAGAGTTTGTGGTTTGTTATAAACCCTATCTGTTGTTTCCCGTGCGGGTTTGTGATTCGTTCCATCCCCACGCGGAGTTGTTGGTTTTCTACCCAGCGTTTGGTAGTTCTAAATCCTAATTTCTCTCCTTTGCAGAGTTAACCTTGTTGTTAATCCTAACCGATGATGGTTACTCTTTGTGGTTATCTTCATTCAATATTTGATGTTGATATTCCTCCCTTTGCTTGTGGATGATTGCCGGTTGCTAGAAATTGTATCCCCAGCGAGTTGTCTTCTGGATAATTGTTGTATGCTTGCAATTTTATCCTTTGAAGTCGCCAGTGGGTCCTTTCACCGTTTGCTAGTGATTTGTTCCCTGGATTATTGATTGACTATCAATATACCCCCAGCTATTCTTTGTGGATAATTGCTATTTATGCAATTCATCCCCGGATCATTGATTTTTGTACCAATGCATCCTCAGCAGATTGCCTTTCATTTACCCGTTTGCTTGGTAATGATTGTTTCTCCCTTTTGATTGGTCATCTTTATATACCTAGTTTTGGTATCCCGATGCCTCTCTTTTCGGCAGATTTATCCTTTGTTAACCCAATAACCGGTTGTGGATAATCTTCCATGCGAGTATGTTATCCACGTTCTGACGGTAATGGATAATATGTCTCATGCGCTCTTCAGTTGAAACCTTTTGTGTTTCCCTAGTCGAGTAAGATTCGTTATTTCCCTTGGCGGAGTCGAATATTTGTTGTTTCGGATCATTGCCGGATGCTTGCAATTTATCCCTTTGAGTTGTCTTTCGTTTACCCGGATGCTTGGTATCGATTGTCTCTCTTTTTGGTTAGTCACCTATTATATACTTCGGTATCTCTGGTGTCTTTTCCTTTCGAGTATATTATTCACGGTCTGCCGGTAATGAATAATATGCCTCTTGCGCTCTTTGGTTGGAATCCTTTGTTGATCTTCCCCAGTCGAGTAAGATTCGTATTCCTTGTGGAATCGAATGTCCATCCTATAAACAAGTCTGCTGTTCTAGCTTTCTTCAGGATGATGAGTGTCTTGGAACACAAACCAATTCACATTTTCGGATCTTTATCCTATAAACAACCTGCAACCCGGTTCAGGATAATCTTCCTTTTGAGTATACTATCCACGTTCTGACGGTAATGGATATTATGTCTCTTTCGCTCTTGGGTCAATCTTTTGATTGTTTTCTCCGTAGAGTAAGGTTCGTATTCCTTGTGGAATCGAATATCCATCCTATAAACAAGTTTGCTTTCGCTCTCTTCAGGATGATGGGTGTCTTGGAACACAAACCAATTCACGATTTCGGATTTTATCCTATAAACAACCTACAACCCGGTTCAGGATAATCTTCCATGCGAGTATATTATCTACGTTTTAACGGCTATAGATAATATATCTCATGCGCTCTTTTGTCGGATCCTTTGTTTGTTTCCCCAACTGAGTAAGATTTGCATTCTTTACATAATCAAATGTCCATCCTATAAACAAGTTTGCTTTCGCTTTCTTCAGGATGATGAGTGTTTTGGAACACACACCAATTCAGGCTTTGGTCGGTCACCTGTTACATACCTACAACCCGGTATCCTTGGTGTTCCCTCCTTTCTGCTCCCTATTATGACCTTGGTCCCCTGTGGAGTCAGATCTTCATGAGTTTATGTACCTTTTTCAGGTCTTTCTCAGATGTTTGGTTGATTGATATCTCTCACCCTCATACCGGTCTTAGATATTCATTCTTCCTGAGTTTGTTACTCACTAACCGGTAACATCCCATCCTTGGCTTCCCCTGGAAAGTCTTTTCTAGATTTCCCCAGCGGAGTTGTGTTCTTATTCGTGTTGCTGTATTGGCGTTCTCCCCAGTACGTGCATTGTGTGAGTCAACTTGAGTCTTTCCAATGGAAGTGTTTTCCTTTGGAATTTCTTTCTCTCCCTAGTTTGAGTCCTTTACTTCCCCAGTAAAGTCTCCAGTCCGATGTTTCGTTATCCCCTAACTCAAAGTCGCGTCCTGCTCACGCTTTCTTTTTCTTTTTCTTATCCCCAATAAGAATCCCCATGAGAGTCTTGTTAGAGTCTCTGTTCCTGGTGAGTGTATTACTCCGATGGATCGTCTTTTCTTCTGTGTGAATCATATTCCCCACAGAATTTGTGTCTTTTGCATGCATACATCTGCATCATGAGGTCTCTTAGGGACCAAAATTTGTCTCATTACTGTTATTTAAGCCCATTCTACCGCGTCGATATGAAGATTTCTAAACTTCACTTCTCCGGCTAGAATGACCTTAAATAGGGTCATCTGTAAGACCCCAATTTTTGCCCTAAGATCCCTCATGGCATCATATCATATCATATCATTGCCTCAAGGATCATTGTGCACCTTGCCTTCTTTCTTGTGGATGGGTTATCTTATGAGTGTGGTTCTTGATCACCAAGCATGTTTTGCATTTGCATATCATTGCTTTTCATTTGTTTACTAACCAAAAGTACAAAAATATTGTCATCTAACCTTGTTACTTGCAGCTGAAGCAATCAACAGTCAATCAGTCAAGCAAGTCATTGAGCAATAGATGGTGGCCATTCTTGAAGAATTTGGGCACCATGATCATTCATAAGAGTTCATATGAGTTGTGACATCATTTGGTATCAAGATCTCAAGTGGTAGAGGCTTGAAATTCATCAGAACATGGCTCAGTCAACCAAAACCCTAGCAAAGTCAATTGTGGTCAACTGTGCATTTAATCAGGGATTTGATGGTGGGAAATGGTTTGAGAGGTCTCATTCATGTCCATATAAGCCTCATATAACATGTCAAACATCATCATTGAGGAATTGGAGGTCAGACAAAAAGTTTCTAAAAATAGTAAGGACCTGTAATTTCCAACTGCCAAAAATGGAAAGTCCTTCTCTTCAACTTTACGTCATCAAGAAAGCTTCAAATCAAAATTTGTCCAACATGAAAGTTGAAGATCTTGCTCTTGCCTTTCCAAAAAGTCCAAGAACATCCATTTCTCATTTATGGTTGGCAAGTTATGATCAAATCATTTTCAAGAAATCTTGAACTTCAAGGAGGCATAACTCTTGAACCATTTAGCCAAATTGTGTGATTCTTCTTTGAGCAAACTCCATTTGACATGCTTTATCATAATCCATCATTACATTTCATCAAAAATCATCACATCAAAAGGTCATTTTTCAAGTGAACCATTTAAATTTTGGTGGGAAAAATAGTGAATTTGAAAAATACACATGATTTTCACTCCAAACCAAGGCCAATCACTTCAAAACAGAAATTGTGACTTGCTTCAACTGGTTTTCTACTGTTCCATTGGTTCAATTGGAAAAAGGGCATTTTGGCCAAATGACATAACATGAGCATTCACTAATCCAATCTATTGTTGCTAATCTGGATTAGGGAAGTGGATTAACAGGGACTATAAAGTGTTAATTGTAACAGAATTTCGGAATCACCAATCACAATCTCAGATCCAAACCAAAAATCTCCAAATTTCTCTCAAATTTGTTCAAACTTTTTCCACTTTTCCATCGAATTTCATCATTCTTTCTGCTTTCTCTTGTTCTAATCTTCATCTATAAGTGTGATTGAAGAACTGTTGAAGGCAAATTGTGAAAGAAGCTTGAAGAATTGGAACTGTTGGAACCTTGCTCATCCATGGCATTTTGAGATTTCTTCATCATCGAGCATTGTTGAGCTGCATACTTGACTTCATTCATCTCCTGCATCATCATAGGAGATCTGTTTTCATAATTCAAGCCTTGAAACAAGCAGAATCAAGATCTGCATCTTCAAGAGGTAAGAACTCGAACCTTACAATTGCTAAAATTATGATATGGCTTTGATAGATCTTGTATTGCTGAGCTTGCTGCAAGTTGAATCGTGTAAATTCATTAAGTATTGATGAAGATATCTTGATTTGAAGTTTGAATGCCAAAACTTATTTCGATCGGTTCTTCTCATGTGGTTAGAATTAAGTGAAATCAATGTTAGATTCATGATCTAGGTTGAATGTTGGTTCTGGTGATATGTGTTTTATTGATTTCTGTAAGATTTTGTTCATAAGCATGATGAACATGACGAATGTGCGATGAATGTTCAATTTCTGTTTCCAGAACGCGCTCAGATCCATTTTGCCTTGCCTTGCATGTGATTCCGTGTTTGTTTTCCCATGTGACCTATCGTAGCACGCCACCTCATTTAGTGAAATGCAGTGTTTCACTAAATGGCGCTCAATTTGAATTGCGCTGGGGATCGATTCCCTGTTCCAGCAAAAGTCCATTTGCCTTGCATTTTTTTCTTCCAATTGCTCACATGTTTATCCATGGTTATTCATGCTTTTTCTTATTTTCTTTCACATTCAAAAAAATCATAACTCACTCAAAAATAATCCAAATCATGTGCAATTTTTTGTGGAATGTTCATCATCATGTGCTTTATTTTTTGGTGATTTTTAATAATTTTGTGCACGTGTAAAAAGAATAATTGCCTAGGGTTTGTTTTCATGTGTCACTTTTTGCATATAGCTTACTCTTTCTTTCATGAAATCTTGATGCTTAATTGGAAATGCTTGAAATTTTATAAGCATGATCTAGACTCACTCCTGGTCATTTTGGTATATGGTTTGCCAATTTTGAATTTCTGGATTAGGAGATATAATGTAATCTTTGAAGGTCTGACAATGTATGTCACACCATGTCTTGTTCATGTTCTTGATTTTATTTTCCATGCTTATTGAACTTGAACTGACCTGGACTTTTGCATGCTAATACTTATGGATGTCTAGTTTGCTTGTGATTTTTCCTAGAATTTTGGAATGCATTTTCAATTTGTTTGATAATTTTCCCTCTGTTTGACCAATTGTGAACTTTTTGGGAGTCATGATTTTATTTGATTTGTGAAATCCTTGGTGTTTACTGGATGAACTTGAAATTTGGCATGTGTATTATAGACATCTTGAAGATTTCCATGGCTTTGGTTTCACTCATTTATCTTATGTCATTTCTGTTTTATGCTTGCATGAACTTGATGTATGATTTGTGGCATTATATGATCTTGCTTGAACATGCTTGGACTTGTTGATTTTGATTTCCTTACTTCCACTTGTCCAATTGACATGAAATTTGGTGTGTTGCTCATTGAGTATGTTCTGTTTAAGCATGATTTTTCCTGGAATTTATTGAGCCATTTTGGTATTGATATACTTGTGTTCATTCTGTTTACATCATTGAGTTCTCAACTTGCCTAGTTTGACATGATTTGCTTATGAAATGCAATTGGTGTATAGTTTTGATGTGAGACCAACTGGAATTTGTTCTTATCTGATTAATCTTGGTTTTGATCAAGTTTCCTGTTCTGTTTTAAATTTTTTCTCCTCCTTTGACCCTAGGCTTTGGCCTAAGGGTTCACTTCTCACATTTGGGTTTGATTTTCAGGTTTAAGAAGAAATTGCTTTAAGGAGATTAATTCAAGTTGATTGAGTTTTGTTTACTTGATTGTGAGAAACTAACTTGGTTTGTTTTGTAGGATGCTAACTCATTTGATTTGAGTTTATGCTTTGCACATGTGATTGATTGTGTTGACTGTTGGCTCTTATCTTGTCTGTTTTGACTTTGTGATTGGTATACTGATTATATTTGATTGATTTCAGGTACATTAGTTGCTTTAGTTCCTTTGTGAACTTGCTATTGCTTTGCTTTGCTTAAGCATTGAGGTAGAATCTCTTGTCTCCATGTAGTCTGGAAGACCTGGCTTGTTACTTAGCCAGGCATCTGTCTGAAGTCCTCCTTAAGAGGCAATGTTTGTGATTGTTTAACTTTGTCCCCAAGCAGGAAAAGACCTCATATGAGGAAATTGGTAGATAGAAGAGATAAGTAGCCTATCTCCTACTATTCTGTGAGTCACTCACCTTGCTCACACCACATGTGTTGATGCATAGTGAGTAAAAACCCAAGATCTATCGAGTCCTTACCTTGTGGAGAGAGTTCCATCTTTCTGAACTCCCACACCTTCTGATATTCAATACTCTCCCTGACCTGGGATAAGAGTGATGAGGCACACCCCTCATATCCTTTCATCTGCTTCACCTTGGCTCTCAATGTCAAGGTTAAGAGCACCATTTACCCCATTCCAGTTGACTTTTAAGTCTAACCTTTGATTGAGCCTAATTGCTTGGTTATAGTGTGTGCTAAATGACTTTGTTTGATTGATTGTTTGTTGCATTTGTACATGTTTGCTTGCATACCTTGGTGCATTTATCATCATTAATTGTTCATTATTGCATGATCATCATTTCATATCTTTGTGACTTGTTTGAGTTTTCCCATTGAGGAATCAGCTATAAGTCCATTCTTTGGCCTCTGTTCCTATGATTTGGAAGGGATTGAGTGTAAGACCATCTCATTGGTCATTCATGTCCTCTTTGCTTAGTGCTTTTATTTTGATTGTTGTATGTGAGGATACAATTGTAAGACCATGTTGTTGGCGTTTGTACTCCCATGATCATCTGTTGGAGGTCAGAGTAAGCCCAGATAGATTGGCATCTGATATCCATCTTTTCATTTGTGTTTGCTATGTGAGGATACAACTATAAGTCCATGTTGTTGGCATTTGTACTCCTATGATCATCCTTTGGAGGTTGGTATAAGTCCAGATAGATTGGCATCCGACATCCATGTTTTGTTTTGTTTTGGGAGATTAGAGTAAGACCAGTTATTGGCATCTGACATCCATGTTCCATTTTGCTTTGTGAGATTGGAGTAAGACCATTTATTGGCTTCCGGTATCATTGTTCTGTTTTAGGAGATTGGTGTAAATCCATTTATTGGTATCCGGTATCCGCTTTTGTGTGTGAGATTGGTATAAGTCCATTGATGGCATCCGGTATCACCTTGCTTTTATTTTGCTTGCTTGTTTTGTTGCCTTATTCCAAAGGACACACTTGAATCATCTTCTATATGATTTCAAGAGGTGAACTTCTAGGAAGTTTTACACTCCTCCATCCACCCCCTTTTTGTTTCAAAATCCCTTTTCACTTGTTGACTTTTAAAACTTGTAAATGCATATTGTGCAAACATTCTCATCTCTTTTCAAATTAGAAACTTGGACCCTAAGTCCTTGACTTTTCAAACTTCACTTTCATAACACTTCTTTGAATTGAATCTTAATCATACCTTGACCATATTTTGTGAATAATCATAATCAATTAACTTCACCCATTCAATTGTTTTGGCTTTGTTCATTGTTAATATGTTTTCATACATTAGCCATAGGTTTCAATTACCATAGTGGTTGATGTAAATGTTACCTTATCCTTAGTGAGTTGATTGTAATTCTTCCATACTTATTATAGGGTTAACCCCTCACTAGTATGTTGAAGCCGTCCTCGCATGGTGGATTGTTGAATTCAGGTTGAGTTTTCTCCCATTGGTAATGAAAAGCCTTAATGCTTGTGTTTTAAAATGAATACACTGATTTTTGGAAATCTTTTAGCCGAACTACGGCGTTTTGATCCTTTCCTTTGATGGAAGGTACGTAGGCAACAGGTTCATCCGTTCAAACACAAAAACAATAAAAATTGTACATTCTTTTCCCATCTTCCCATTCATGTTTGCACAATATGTCATAAACAAATAAACATTTTTATACAACAAGTGTGAAAAGGGCTCCCTAGGAGTACCTAGGACGTGATGGGTGCCTAACACCTTCCCATTGCGTAATTTACCCCTTACCCAGATTCTCTGATCTTTTATTGGTTTTCTACGTGTAAAACTTCTTAGGTTTTTGTTCGCTTTTTAACCAGTCCTTAGGATAAATAAAAGTGCGGTTGCGACTCGATTTCTTTGTATGCTTTGCTTATGGTTTAATCAATAAATCATATAGCGACGAATACACCGCTACACATGGACATATTTTTGGTATTTTTGTTAGTAAAATAATGAAAAAAAAGTATGATACAATCAAATGTGCTTGGTGATCTCTCCCAATACAAACCCAATGAATGAGGAGTGAGAAGGATACCAATGTATGATCCCAAAAGCCAATGCGTATGATGAGATAGCATGAGGGATCTTAGGGTCAAAATTAGGGTCTTACAGCTGCCCCTATTTAAGGACATTATAACTGAGGATGTGAAGGTTAAAATCTTCATGTCGACTCAGTAGAATGGACTTAAATAACAACATATAGAAACAAATTTTGGTCCCTAAGAGAGCTCACGATGCATATGATATGCATGTTTAAATAATATTGATGGGGAATATATTGCCACAAAAGAAAAGAATCTGGAGAGATTGAAAGTCTACAGGAGCATACTGCATTCCGTAAGGAGAACTCACTAGGGAGACAGAAACTCCGGGGGAATAAAAAGCTACGCGTAGGCCAGGCTACAACTTAAAAACTGCTGGAGACAGGAGGGGATTTCCATGTAAATAAATCAATGCAAGGACTTGGTACGGGGATAAGGGAAATCTACAGGGGATAGGAATAGATCAGAATAAAACTGAAGTATTCAAACCAAACAGAGGATTGGTGTTTCCACTAAGGAAATACGCACTCAAACTCAACTGGGGAAGAATGGACTTCAATGCAGGAGTAACAAAGATATACTATCTACTACCGATTACTGAGTAGGAAGATAATACATTCTGATAGAGGGACATCTGTTACTGGTTAGGGTAAACATATCAAGGATGACTCGCTGAGGAGAAAGAGGCGCATTCATTACCTGTTACTGGGTAAGAATAACCTACTAGGGAGAGAAATCAAATAGGATTTATAACTTCCAGTTACTGGGCAGAAGACCAAAGATAGAGTATCCGTCACTGGTTAAAGTGAACATATCAAGGATAAACTCAAAGGAAGAATATTCGTCATCGGTTAGGATGAACATATCAAGGATAGACCGCCTGGGGAATGGGGAAGGATATCCGTTACCGGTTAGGGTAAACATATCAAGGATAAACTGCCAGGGAGAAATATGAGTTATATCTATCAGTTACTGGATAGAATACCAAAGAGAGAATATCCGTCACCGGTTAGGATGAACATATCAAGGATATACTCAGAGGGGAAAGATAAAAATAAGAATTACAACTACCGGTTACTGGGTAGAATACCGAAAAGGGAGAGAAAATCCGTCACCGGTTAAAGTGAACATATCAAGGATATACTCTATGGGGAATAAAAATAGGGATTACGACTACCTTTTTACTGGGTAGAAAACCACAAAAGAAAGAATATCCGTCACCGGTTAGAGTGATCATATCAGGGATAGACTACCTGGGGGAAACATGAAAGCGAATCCGCCGGGGAAAGCAAAGGAAGTAGATTACATTTTACCAGGTATCGGCAAAAAGTAAAGTACTCAAGAATCGAGAAGAATATTACCAGTTATTGAGTAATAGACTCTCAGGGGACCAAAATATCTATCTAGGTAATAGCTAGAAAGAAACGGTCAAATGAAGACTCAACCCAATAAGGACATAACTCAAGAGGAATGGTTCCATCCAGATAAACAATTAGGGAGGAAACTGAAATAAACATCCACGAGGAAATAAATCAGTGGGGAATGAGAAAGGTTAAACTCTTTATGCTTAAGGAGATGACACTCTACAATTGAAGGAGGACAAACGCACCAAATCTGCATAGGTAAATGATATCATAGAAGCAGGGGATTAGAATAAAGAATCAAATGTGATAAGATGCATAATGAAATATATGATGACGTGTTTTATGCATGAATACTCATGTATATGATTTATGATTATGTTGACAAACAATGCAAATGATACAAATAACAAATATTTGAATCACTACTGCAACACTCGGCTAATCTCAACAAGATGGAAACACCAACTAGAGAAAATGCTAGGGATGAAAATAAATCATCTAGCTATGAACAAATAAACTCTGACTGAGAAAGTCATGGAGAACATGCTTCTAATTAATTGCGGCAAACTCTACAGGGAGAGAGAGCACTGCTGAAGGATAAACAACCAATCATGCCGAGGATAGAGAAAAGATCTGTTGAGGATCAAATTGTCAATACTGCGGGGAATTATAGGTCAACACCATATCAAATGGGAGACAACCTTGCAGGGGGAAAAACCAAATACTACTCAGAATCCAATACTGTCGGGAACAAGGGATCTTCATGTCAGAAGATGAACTCCACCGGGGGTTACAAGAGATAAAACTCTGCATGGGGATTTAGACAAATTACTGGGGATGTTATGACGAAGATGATCACATTCCTCAATAATCAACAAGTTCTTCTTGGAAATTGCCAAATAAACCAATTCCAAGGCAAAGATAACCAGATCTAATTCACACAAAGGAGAAACTGTAGAAGTTATGCAACACAAATATGCAAATGGAAACCAAATAAAGGTTCCGGATCTCCAGGGTCTAATCATAAGACTGGGGATACCAAACATGAATACCTCAGCTGGGGAATATGGATTTGCAAAAGGGATCAATCATCAGCTCAACTGGAGATGAGACCCACTGACTTTACCAGGGATGATGAAATATTTGTTGAGAAACTCATCAACCAAGCCGGGGATAAATGATGAATTGTTGGGGAGGAAAATAGTTACCAAACCAACTACTTGGGGAAGACCAACAATGCTTCGCACTTCAAGACTTACCTATTTTCAGATTGTTGTTGACATTCCTTACCGAAATCAATTATTCTTAGAGTAATTGTGTTTTATTATTTTAAGAAAAACAATTATTATTCATTAATTTATTTTTAAATTATCATTATAAAAATTTAATTTAATTTAGCAGAAGTAAATAAGAATAGAAATAATTGGATAAAAAGCTCAACTTTATTTAATAGAATGGTAGTCCGTAAATGACGAGACTCCATAGATCTTTACAAAGTTTGAAAAAATGGTAATTTACATGGAAAATGTCTTCATTGAATACAATGATCACTACTCTCCGTACCAACTTCAATGTCCATTGTGCTTGTCATAATGATGAATCAGAACCAAAAGACCTGCTCAAAACTGCTTCCATGATTCGGACCAGCCGAATGCAATTACTTGCCATAATCCCTAATTTTTGCCTAGATTTCCCCAAGGTGGGGTACTCAATCTACCAGGATAAATTTTCTATTTATGTCTCTAACTTTTTCCTGGATTGCCCTTTTGGGTTTTCAATCCACCGAGACGCTCATTTTTTCCTAAGCCGCACTTTCGGGTTTTCAACTTAGCGAGTTGTTCTTTTCTTTTTTAGGCGAAGTATTTCTTGACTGCATCGGTGTTCATAGGACGAGTGAACTCTTCACCATCCATATAGTAAGAATCAAAGCACCACCGAAAAAGGCTCTCTTCACAACATATGGGCCTTCACATTTAGGGGTCCATTTTCCCCTAGCATCAGGTTTGAACGATAAAATTTTCTGGAGCACAAGGTCACCTTCTTGAAACACACGAGGCTTGACCTTCTTATCAAAAGATTTCTTCATTTTTTGTTGATACATCTGACAGTGGCACATGGCAGTCAATCTCTTCTCTTCAATCAAATTCAACTAATCATATCTGGTCTGGAACCATTCAACTTCTGTCAACTTGGCTTCCATCAAAACACACAATGATGGGATCTCAACCTCCAGAGGGAGCACAACTTCCATACCATAAACAAGAGAGAAATGGGTTACCCCTGTTGAAGTGCGGATAGATGTACCCATGCAAAGTAAATGAGAGCATCTCATGTCAATCCTTGTATGTCACAACCATCTTCTGAAAAATCTTCTTAATATTCTTATTCGTAGCTTCAACAACCCCATTCATCTTGGGTCTGTAGGGAGAAGAATTATGATGTGCAATCTTGAGGTCTTTGCAAAGAGCTTCCACCATATTATTATTCAAATTCGATCCATTATCACTAATGATCTTACTTGGCACACCATAACGACATATAATCTGATTCTTGATAAACCTTACAACAACTTGCTTGGTTACGTTTGCATATGATGCCACTTCAACCCACTTTGTAAAGTAATCAATAGCCACCAGAAGAAACGATGTCGATGGAGAGGAAATGACATTGAACAGTGTCGGAGGAACATGAATCTTATTCGCATAAATTTGACACTTGTGGCATTTCTTCACAAACTTGCAACAGTCAGATTCCATTGGCAGCCAATAGTAACCTGCTCTCAACAACTTCTTTTCCATATCATGTCCATTGGAATAAGTACCAAAGGAACCTTCATGGACTTCAGTCATCAATAGGTCTTCTTCGTGTCTATCCACACATCTGAGCAAAACCATATCTAAGTTTCTTTTATACAACGCATCACCATTCAGGTAGAAGTTGCCAGCTAATTTTCTCAAAGTCTTCTTATCTTTCAAAGTTGCCCCAGGTCGGTAAATCTGACTTTGGAGGAAACATTTTATATCAAAATACCATGGCTTTTCATCTTTTATTTCTTCAACAGCAAACACATGAGCCGGTCTATCAAGACAAATCACAATCAAATTAGGAACTTCATTCCAAAATTTCACCACAATCATGTAAGCCAACATTGCAAGAGCATCTGCCATCCGGTTTTCATCTCGAGGGATATGGTGAAACTCAACCTTCATAAACAAAGTTGAAATCCTCCTCGCATAATCTCTATATGGTATCAAATTGGGTTGATTCATCTCTCATTCACCTTTGATCTGATTTACAACCAAAGTTGAATCTCCATATACGTCAAGGTATTTAATTCTAAGATTAATGGCCTCTTCAAGCCCCCTAATGCAAGCTTCATACTCATCCATATTGTTTGTACACTAGAAGGTCAATCTAGCTGTAAATGGAAAATGAGTGCCTTGAGGAGTAATAATCACTGCCCCAATGCCATTACCATACACATTAACAGCTCCATCAAATACCATGCCCCAATGGGAACTAGGTTCTGGCCCTTCTTCAAGCAGTGGTTCATCACAATCCTTCATCTTCAAGTACAAAACCTCTTCATTAGGAAAATCATATTGCACTGACTGGTAATCCTCAATCGGTTGGAGAGCCAAATGATCAGCCAACGGGTAATCCTCCCAGTTAAAGCAGGCTTCTCAAAAATGTACTTGATTGGATCCATTTTGGATATCAACCAAGTGGTATGGTTCAACATATACTGGCGCAGACACTTAGCAGGCCAAGCAATGCGCAACATGTCTTTTCAAGCATAGAATACCGAGTATCACAGTCGGTGAACTACTTACTCAGATAGTAAATTGCATATTCTTTCTTTCCAGATTCATCTTGTTGACCAAGAACACAACCATACTCTCATCAAGCACAATCAAATACATGATCAATGATCTTTCTTCAACAGGTGGAGACAAAATCGAAGGCTCAAGCAGATACTCTTTGATACTATCAAAAGCTTTCTGGCAATCCTCGGTCCAATCACAAGACTGATCTTTCCTAAGAAGCTTGAATATAGGCGAACATGTGGCAGTCATATGCGATATAAATCTTGAGATATAATTCAAGCGACCGAGAAATCCTCTGACTTGCTTCTCAATTTTGGGTGCAAGCATTTCTTGTATTGCTTTGACCTTGGCAGGATCAACTTCAATACCCTTCTCACTGAAAATAAAGCCCAACAACTTACCAGAACGAACACCAAAAGTACACTTATTGGGATTCAAGGGGATTTTATATTTTCTAAAATGCTGGAATAACTTCAATAAATGCTCAACATGTTCTTCTTCATCACTTGATTTGGCAATCATATCATCAACATAACTTCAATCTCTTTATGCACCATATCATGAAAAAGAGTGGTCATAGCTCTCTGGTACGTTGCACCAACATTCTTTAAACCGAAAGGCATCCCTCTATAACAGAGTTTTCCCCTGGGTGTAATGAATGTGGTTTTCTCCCTATCTTTAGGTTCCATCTTGATTTGATTATAACCGTAAAATCCATCCATAAACAAAAAGACTTTGAATTTAGTTGTATTGTCTACCAACATATCAATGTGTGGCAGAGGAAAATCATCTTTCAGACTAGTTTTTTTCAAATCTCTATAATCAACACACATGCAGACTTTTCCATCCTTCTTAGGAACAGGCACAATATTAGCCACCCACTGCAGATATTCAGAGGTTACAACAAAACCAGCATCAACCTGTTTCTGCACTTCCTCTTTGATCTTAACTGCCTTATCAGGATGAGTTCTTCTCAATTTCTGCTTGATCGACGGGCATTCTGGCTTCAACGGCAATTTATGCTCCACAATCTCATAATCCAACCCAGACATGTCTTGATAGGACCAAGCAAACACATGAGAATAATCTCGAAGAAGATCAATCAACCCCTTCTTAGCTTCTGGACACAATTGAGATTCACTATCGACTTCGTTTGTATCATCCTCAGAACCCAAGTTGATTAGTTTAATCTGCTCTTCAAACAACTGAATGACTTTTTCCTCCTGCTCAAGCAAACGAGATAATCCATCAGATACTTCTTCATCATCAATCTCTTCCTCAGCTTCAAACACATGGAAATCAAAGTTTGGAGAGGGAGTAGGATCATTGTATTTAATGGGTTTGAGAATCAACCTGCATAATGATTTGATATTTTGATTTTAGAGAAGTGGAGTGCGAACAAGTATTATACAGATGGAAGATTATTATTTATTTATCTTTTTTTTTTGTGATTACCATTTTCAGAAAAATAAAAAATAAAACATCATAGATGTGGATGAATAAAATTGTATTTTATTGATGATAATAGTAAAATGCCCAACAATGTTCGCTTCTCCCTTAGGCATATGAGAAGGATTTTTCTTAAAATAATAAAAAAAATATTACTTAGAATGGTGAATGACAATAGGAACATCAACAACAACCCAATTGTTGCAAGTCTGGCCATGCGTAACAAAGTTGGCGCAAGCTTCGTCCTCATCACCATTGTCTTCAATAATGGCAGATGAGTGTTGATCATTCTCATGAATGAACCCTCCACTGTGGAAAATTGGTTGCATAACTTTCACTCTGGAGCTGAATGACCCTGGTTGAAATCCCAATCTAGCTCTATTCTTATTCTCGGAGACCTCCATGACACGACCCCACTTGTTAATACTGCCAGCCTGAATAGCCTCTTGCGCATCCTTCAAAGAAGACATGGGTGCCCTAGTTTTCTTCATTTCATCAGCAATCGATAAGGCTTGGAACAATGTTCCAACCTCCTCCTCAGAATCAACATAAGTGAAAGATGACAAATGACTTACCAATAGTGCCTTCTCTCCACCAATAACGACAAGCTTACCGTTCTTCACAAATTTCAATTTCTGGTGTAGAGTAGATGTCACAGCTCCAACTTCATGAATCCATGGCCTTCCCAACAAGAAACTATAGGCCGAGTGGATATCCATTACCTGGAAAGTAATATGGAAATCACTCGGAACTATCTTCCCTGGAAGGCCTACTTCACCAATGGCAGTTTTACGAGAACCGTCAAATGCTTTGACAATCACGTCGATGTACCTCATTGGGGCGCCTTGATAAGAGATTCTTGACAAAGTTGATTTCGGAAGCACGTTCAAAGATGACCCTGTATTAACCAACGCATTGGACAGAGCGTCCTTTTTGCAATTCATAGAAATGTGTAATGCCAAATTGTGATTTCTACCTTCCTCAGGAAGCTCTTCATCATAAAATCTTAGATTATTACAAGAAGTAATGTTGGAAACTATGTGGTCAAACTGATTCACGGTCCCATCATGCTCAACATAAGCCTGCTCTGGAACTTTCTGCAACGCTTCCCTATGTACTTCAGAATTCATCAGCAGTGACAGTATGAAGATCTTCGACGGAGTCTGGAGCAGCTGCTCCACAATATTGAATTCACTTCTTTTGATCAACTTTAGCATTTCGTCATCATCGTTAGCCTTCAACTTGCTGAATTTACCAGACTGACACGTTGGAGCACTAACCGGATTCGCCCCTAGAATCTTTGCCTTCTTACTTACTGCAACATCTTCTACTATCTTTGCAAACATGGGACTGAACACACGAATGCTACGGGTCACCTTCACAATATCTGCAATATTCATCACTGAGTCTGCGACTGGTAGAGGAACATCTTGACCATCTTCAATCAATATGGTGTTGTATTGATATGGCACAGCTTTATCGGATCCATACGGGACAGGGCCTGCTAACCGTATAACCAACGACAATACTGATCTATTAACATTATTGTTTCTGCTACTATCAAATTGGATAAATATCCGCAAAGGGGTCTTAAACACTGGTACAATAACATTCACATCATCTCCCATATCCATTGACTGGTGAATTTAGATTACATTCTCAGCCATCAACTTCTGGATATCCCTCTTGATAACCATACATCCACGAGGGTTCATACTGCAAACAACACAACCATCATGGTCATGTTCACAATCACTGATCAAACACAAAGTCTTATGCATCTCCAAAAGAGATCTTCAGATACGTCGCACATCAAAAACTCTAAAATTCCCTGGACAGCCGTCCACCATGTTGACATAAGCGTTACCATAAACAGGCAACATATTGGCTTTTACGTTCGACGCTCTGTCCCCAAAGGACATCATACCACTCTTCATAAGCTTTTGGACTTCATACTTCAATGGAACTGATCGATTGTTGGATTGTTGGAAAAAAACTGGAATTACTGAAGAAACTTGGTGTTGATGTTGATGGGTGTGAGAACTCTTTCCGACATGAGGCCTTCTCTGCCTCCCTACTGACACGGAATTAGTTTCTCCCTCCTTCCTCTTGGAGAAACTCCCACCATATTTCTTGCTGAATGATGCTTTTTCTTTAAACAAACGTCCTTCATGGACTCCTTCTTCTAGCCTCATCCCCATGTTTACCATTTCGGTAAAGTCATTGGGGGTACTCGCAATCATACGTTCATAATAAAACGAAATCAGCATCTTGAAGAAGATCTTCGTCATCTCTTTCTCTTCAAGAGGTGGACTTATCTAGGCAACAAGCTCTCTCCATCTCTGGGCAAACTCTTTGAATGTCTCCTTATCTTTCTGAGACATAGACCTCAACTGGTCTCTATCAGGCGCTATATCCACATTGTACTTATGCTGCTTGACAAAGGCCTCGCCTAAGTCATTGAAAGTATGAATGCTTGCACTGTCCAAACCCATATACCACCTTAAAGCACCTCCAATCAAACTGTCTTGGAAATAGTGAATCAACAACTGATCATTATCAGTCTGAGTAGACATTTTTCTGGTGTACATCACAAGATGGCTTAGTGGGAAAGTATTCCCTTTGTACTTTTCAAAGTCTGGGAGCTTGAATTTCCCCGGGATCTTAACATTAGGAACCAAGAAGAGCTCAACAACACTCTTCCCAAACAAATCTTTCCCTCTCAGAGTCTACAACTCTTTACGCAACTCGAGGAATTGATCTTTCATCTCATCCATCTTCTTATATACATCTGGGCCCTCAGATGGCTCAGATGGTAGATAATGTCCTTAACACGAGGAAGAGTGTGAACGACCGAAGGTGGCACTGATATGACCGGGCTAGATATCGACAAAGAAGCAAAGGTGGGAGCATAACCTTCTGGCATAAAATTGGATGGCATTCCCCAAAGAAATCCAGTAGGCATAGATGGAATGGATTGACTGGCAGCAGCAACATGAACAATTAAGGTAGCATAACAGTCCTTTAGGGAGGAGTTACAGGAGTTGGTGAAGACAAATTCTATGCAGCAATCACAAATTCAATCATGATCGTCAACCTGGCTCTAGATACTCCATGATCCTTGGTTGATTAGAGCGAGTATTGTAATGGTGAGTCAGCTTGGCTGATGCAAAGAAGAAGAACTGATATGACATATGACGGAAGAAAGCCTATTATGCAAATGATGCATGAAATGCAATGTTTTTTATTTGTTTTTAATTTAAAGGAACATATGAAGTCCTGTAGCGGTAAATTCATGACCATTAAGCTATGGATAAACTTAACGTCAATTAAACTAGAGTCACCACCGCGCTTTTATTGTTTCCAAAGGAAAAGGGAAAAGTACGAACAAAACCTAAAGATAAGAAGTTTTCAAATCAAAACTAATAAAATGCCAGAGATTACAGGTAAGGGGGTTAGTTACACAGAGGGAAGGTGTTAGCACCCAAAGTGTCCTAGGTACTCCTAGGGAGCCCTTTTTCGTGTGTACATGTGTTTTGGTATAAAATGATGTTTGCAATAAATAGAGTGTGGGGATCAGAAAAGAATTTATTAATTATATTTTTGTGTTTGACAAGACCTTCGGACTTGTGCCTACGTACGAACATAAAATGAGGGATCAAAACCTCGTAGTTCGTGGTAACAATTTCAAAGTGAGTGAATTGCTTTTAACAAAAAGATTAAGTTTAAAAGAGGCACATAAGGCCTAAAAGAGTTTGAATGAGTGTTAGTTCTTTTTTTATTTTGAAATTTTAAGTCAAGTATGGTTAAGTTTAATTACAAGTTTGATTGAGAAAAAGAAGTTTCAAAATGCAATGGCTTAAGGCCAAAGCTTCTAATTTACAATAAAGTCTAAGTTTAGAAATCACAAGCAAAGAAGTTTTTTGAAAGGGGGGAGAGATTTGAAATTAAAGAAGTGGGAGGATATGAAGAGGTTAATCCTAAGCAAAAATTTAAAAGTTAAGAGTTGAAAAGATCTGACCAATGGGATGCAATCCAATAGAAAAGAATGTCATATAGAAACCCAATTTTCCCCTGCACTTTAGCATTAAGCAATATCAATACACAAATAGCAAGGTGAAGAGCAAGGCATCAAATAAAGATAGCCACATCCAAGCTACCAACTTCATGATCTTCTTCTTAAACTTCCATGCATAAGATGACATACTCCTTGAATGGCTCAGAAATAGGCATTAGACACAGGTTCAAAATAACATTTGCATCAAGACCATACAACAGATGAACTCAAGTGGGATCTCAATACTTGCTTCAGATGAAAGTTCAATTCACAATGACTGGCTTTAGAAAAGTTGGCATTGGCCAAATCCTTTTTGCATAGGGAATGTTGCCTAATTCTAAGTCCAATGTCTCAAATCAAATCCAACAGTCCACACAAATCTTTTTTAGGGTTTTAGTTGTTATTATGTACATTAAGGTCAAAAGACCACAAACACAAACAAAATACACAAACAAGTATAATCACAAGATATGGCTCAAGCGAGCAAAATGAAAATGGCATTAAAATAAACAAGTTAAATGGTATGAATAATGGAAAATGATAAAGACTTGAGTTTAAAGTGCATAAAGCAAATGACTTGAAATTAAAAGTTAGTCAAATGTTAGTTGATTAAAAGTTAGTATTTTCTTTTGCTTTTCAATTATTTAAGTCATTCTTTGGAGAACACTCAACCCTCTATTCACAAGCATGGATCCTTGAACCAAGACAACTTCCAAATGAAGGAGAAAAGGCCAAGTTTCCACACAATACCATGAAAGGGGGGAGACATACAATCTCACTTACTTGAATGCTATGCTTTTGGGTCAAAATTTAGCGCTATGTTAAGTAATCGTAATTGGACTTATGTAGAAGTCACAACTATTTGAGGTCGGGCAATAGAAATTTTAGTGTTAATGCATGTTAGAGATATGATATAATGAACCATACTCCTAAAACATACCACACTTAAAAGAAAATGGCAATAGGGTGGACCTAATCTCATCCATACTTATATTGATTTATGAACCAATTAGCCTTAGGATATAGAGATATCATAGGTCAATGAAATGGATGGGATAGAAAGGGATTGAAGATGAAGAGGAAGGGGAAACGAGACAAACACAAATTGGTCATGGGAGGACTTTTATCAAATTAAAATCATTCATTCATTTTGGGATATGAAATGTACATTTCATCAATCCCTTAAATCCAATGATTTTAATTCAACAAAGTCAAATTAATCTTGACCAAGGCCCAAAAAACATAATCAAACTCAACAAGTCAACACAACTGGCTCAACACAATTTATTTACAATTAAATAATTAAAAATCAATTAAAAATGCATTAAATTAAGTTATGGTTAATCAAAATCCTAAAACCTCTTCAAAACCCCAAATAAATGGCCAAGAGATTTATCATAGGTCAAACAAGGTCAAAAGACCTTGGAGAAAAAATTTCATAATTTTTTGAAACTTAAAAGTATTTTTAAATAATTAAAAATATGCATAAAAACAATTAAATCATGAAAAATATTAATATTGATCCAAAAAATAATTTTAATTCAAAAAAGAAAAAGAAAAATACTTGAATTTTTTTGGTGAAAGTCCCATATTTTTTGGATCAATATTAAAATTAATATGAATTAATGAAATCAAAGAAATTAAAACATAAATCAAAAAATACAAAAAAAAACGTGGACCACTTGATCTCCCTCATTAATTGAGGTGGCAGATCAAGTGGATCAGAGCGCGTTTTCTATGGTGATTCTTAGTCAATGTTCCAAACGCATGGTAATCAAATTGGACGCTCAAGATTAAAATAAAATAGAAGGATCATGTGGTCTGAAGACATGCTAACACATCGCCGGAGCCAGACCTCCGGTCTTCTTCTCCGGTGGACCTCACTGGACTGGTCCATCTTCAACCATCACCAAAATAAAAAAGGAGGACATGAATTTAAAGTAAAAATGCTCAGGAACTCGAATTTGGCCTCAATTTTACCTAACTCCAAGTATATAGAAAGATACAGGGAGTTGAATTTTGAGGATCATGATCTGAGTTGCTCCGATTTGACCTCTAAGCAACTCAATCTTGTTGCCTACATTGGTAGGACTTTAGACAACCAAAAATCAACAAGAATAATGGAGATTTGAGTGAGAATCGAAGAGATGAAAAATTCAGAAATTCACCTTCAATGCAGGTTCAGATGGACACGATCTTGCTCTCGATTGTGCTTGGCCTTGCTTCAGATGCTTGATGGAGTGGAAATGGATCAAGGAAGAAGAAGGACTCTTGGAGTTTGAATCTCAAAACAGTGGGAGATTTCAAACTCGATTTTCAATGAAAACCACCAAGCTTATCCTTTGAATGTGAGGGATTACGGTTGTTAATTCAAAGCTTGTGCGCCAGGGTCTATAATTCTGAGCATGGATGGTTCTATGTATAGGCCAAGTGATTGATAATAGCACACTTCTTTCAAAATTCCAAAAATAACAATTTTCCTTTGCATGGATGCATGGGCGTGTGATAGGCCCATGTAATGATGCATTTAGGTCCAAAAACGAGTGTAAGCAATGCTGAAGTCATGTGGAAAGGCCATGCATTCGTGTGTGAGAAATGGAACTTCAAATCTTCCAAATGGTCCTTCAACTTTAAGCCATCTGCTAGTCATTCATTCTTTGTCCAAATGGGATGAATTTGGACTTTTTAGAAATATTAGATCAAGAGGAACAACTTTCATGTTGAACACTTTTTCATTTGAAGCTTGGATCATGATGAATTTTAAGGTGAAAAACGACTCCGCTGGGGAGAAAATATCAAGGATAGAATTCCTGGGAGACGTGAAAAACGACTCCGCTGGGGAGAAAATGATCACTTTTGAAGGGTATTGGGCAGAAGTGAAATACTCACAAATTGAGAAGAATATTACCAGTTACTAGGTAGAAAACTCTCAGGGGACCAAAAGCATCTATCTAGGTAAGATCTAGAAAGAAACGGTCAATCAAAGACTCAACCCAATGAGAATATAACCCAAGGGGAGTGGTTCCATCCAGACTATCAACTGGGGAGGAAACTGAAATAATGATCATCCACGAGGAAGTAACTCAGTGGGGAATGAGAAAGGTTAAATTCTTTCTGCTTAGGGGGATGACGCTCTAATTGAAAGAGGATAGACAAACCAAATCTGCATGGAGGGGGAAAAGTATACCTTTGTAGCAAAGGATCAAAGAAATAATGAATTACAAAGTGCATTATGTAATGATGAAATATATGAATGTATATGTATATGTATATGTATACATGATGATTATGCTGACAAAAATGATCATAAAGCATACAAATGTCACTGCTCTGAATCATCCATACAATACTCTGCCAATCCTCAAAGGAGGGAAACAACTGCTAGAGAGAATCGGCCACCTCAAAGGCTCAACCCTGGCTGGGGAAAAGAGGGGAGGATCTGCTGAGGAAACTGCACTATCAACTCTGTGAGGAATTTTAAGTCAACACCATATCAAATGGGAGACAACCTTGTAGAGGATCAAAAATACTGCTCAAGAAACAGGGCTAACAGGGGTCAGGGACAACGTTGAGGGTGACTTGAGGGTAAACAAAATCTTCCTAATCTATGTAAACTGCTGCAAATAACGTGCCTACAACTCGAGGGAGGAAATCCCAAACTCAGCTAGGGAAACCAACGAAACACGACTGAAGATGCTGAAATGCTGTTGGGGAATCAACAGAGATCACGCCAACTGCTTGGGGATAAAACCAACGATGCTTCGCATCTAGGGCTTACTACGTTTCAGACCGCTGTTGATATTCCTTTAATCGCTTTTATAAAATTAACTTCTTTTATTATTTAAGAAAACATGCCTTTTATTTTAAAACTTTAATTTCAAAATGATCATAATAAAATTCAATTCTAATTGGCTGAATAAATAAGAGTGGAAATAATTGGATAAAAAGCTCAACTTTATTTAATAGAATGGTAGTCTGTAAATGACAAGAATCCATAGATCTTTACAAAAGTTGAAAAATGGTAATTTACATGGAAAATGGCTACATTGAATATAATGATCACTAATCCTTCTACCGCCTTCAATATCCACTGTGCTCTTGGCTTTGGTTGAAGATAAATCAAAACCAATCATTGTGCTCAAGAAAGTCTTCAAAACTGAAAATCAACCAGCTTGCAGTTACTTTCCATAATCCCTAATTTTTGCATAAATTGCCCCAAGGGGGGGTACTCAATTTATCGGGATAATTTTTCTGTTTTATGTCTCTAACTTTTGCCTGGATCACCCTTTCAGGTTTCAACCCACCGAGACGCTCTTTTTTACCTAAGCCTCCCTTTAGGGTTTTCAAGTTAGCGAGTTGTTCTTTTCTTTTTAGGCGAAGTATTTCTTGACTGCATCGGCATTCACAGGACGAGTGAACTCTTCACCATCCATAGTTATAAGGATCAAAGTGTCACTTGAAAAGACTCTCTTAACAACATACGGGCCTTCATAATTAGGAGTCCATTTACCCTAGAATCTGGTTTGAAAGATAGAATCTTCTTGAGCACAAGATCACCTTCTCTGAATACACGAGGTCTGACCTTCTTGTCAAAAGCTTTCTTCATTATCTGCTGATATAATTGACCATGACACATGGTAGTTAGCCTTTTCTCTTCAATCAAATTCAGCTAATCATACCTTGTCTGACACCATTCGACTTCAGTCAACTTTGCTTCCATCATAACACGCAATGATGGGATGTCAACCTCTATCGGGAGCATAACTTCCATGCCATAAACAAGTAAGAAAGGGGTTGCCCCTGTTGAAGTGCGGATGGATGTAAGATACCCATGCAAAGCAAATGGGAGCATCTCATGCCAATCCTTATATGTTACAACCATCTTCTAAATGATCTTCTTGATGTTCTTGTTTGCAGCTTCAACAACCCCATTCATCTTAGGTTTGTAGGGAGAAGAATTATGATGTGCAATCTTGAAGTCTTTGTAAATAGCTTCCACCATATTATTATTCAAGTTCGATCCATTATTGGTAATGACCTTACTTGGCACACCATACCGACATATAATCTGATTCTTGATAAACCTTACAATAACTTGCTTGGTTACATTCGCATACAATGCCGCTTCAACCCACTTTGTGAAGTAGTCAATAGCCACTAAAATGAAACGATGTCCATTCGAAGCTTTGGGCTCAAACATGCCAATCATATCAATTCCCCAAATGGAGAAGGGCCATGGGGAGGAAATGACGTTCAACAGTGTTGGAGGAACATGAATCTTATCTATATATATTTGACATTTGTAGCATTTCTTCACAAACTTGCAATAGTCAGATTCCAGTGTCAGCCAATAGTAACCTGCTCTTAACATCTTCTTAACCATAACATGTCCATTGGAATGAGTACCAAAGGAGCCTTCATGGACTTCAGTCATCAATAAGTCTGCTTAATGTCTATCCACGCATCTGAGTAGAACCATATCAAAGTTTCTCTTGTAAAGCACATCACCATTCAGGTAGAAGTTACCAGCTAATCTTCTCAAAGTTTTCTTGTCTTTCAAAGATGCCCTAGGTGGGTAAATATGACATCGGAAGAAACACTTGATATCATGATACCACGGCTTTTCATCTTTGATCTCTCCAACAGCAAACACATGAGCTGGGCTATCAAGACGCATCATTGTCAAATTAGGAACTTCATTCTAAAACTTTACCACAATCGTTGAAGCCAAAGTTGCAAGAGAATTTGCCATCCGGTTTTCATCTCGAGGGATATGATGAAACTCAATCTTAGTAAAGAAAGTTGAAATCCTCCTCACATAATCTATATATGGTATCAAACTGGGTTGATTCATCTCCCATTCACCTTTGATTTGATTCACAACCAAAGCCGAATCTCCATAGACGTATAAATATTTGATTATGATATCAATGGCCTATTCAAGGCCCATAATGCAAGCTTCATACTCAGCTATATCATTCGTACACTTGAAAGTCAATCTAGCTGTAAACGGAAAATGAGTGCCTTGAGGAGTAATAATCACTACCCCAATGCCATTACCATACTGATTAACAGCTCCATCAAATACCACGCCCCAAAGGGAACCAGGTTCTGGCCTTCTTCAAGCAATGGTTCATCACAATCTTTCATTATTAAATCAAAATCTCTTCATCAAGAAAGTCATACTCCACTGACTGGTAATCCTCAATTGGTTGGTGAGCCAAATGGTCATCCAAAACCCTACCCTTGATTGCTTTTTGATATCGGTATTCAATACCATATTCTGATAACAACATCTGCCAACGAGCAACGCTCCCAGTTAAAGCAGGCTTCTCAAAAATGTACTTGACTGGATCCATTTTGGATATCAACCAAGTGGTATGATTGAACATATACTGGCGCAGATGCTTAGTAGCCCAAGCCATTGCGCAACAAGTCTTCTTTAACATAGAATACCGAGTCTCACAGTCGGTGATTTTTTTACTGAGGTAGTAAATAACATATCCTTTCTTTCCAATTTCGTCTTGCTGACCAAGAACACAACCCATACTTTCTTCAAGCATAGTCAAATACATGATCAACAACCTTCCTTCAATAGGCGGAGAAAAAATCAGAGGCGTAAGCAGATACTCTTTGATACTATCAAAAGCTTGATGGCAATCTTCGGTCCAATCACAAGACTGATCTTTCCGAAGATGCTTGAATATAGGCGCACATGTGGCAGTCATATGCGAAATGAATCTTGAGATATAACTCAAGCGGTCGAGAAAACCTCTGACTTGCTTCTCAGTTTTGGGAGCAGGCATCTCTTGTATTACTTTGACCTTGGCAGGATCTAAAGGTGAGAAAAACAAGAAAGGGGGGTTTGAATTGTTTGGAAAAATAAGCGCTTTTCAAAATGAAAATCACACAAGGATTTTATACTGGTTCGCTTATAACACAAAGCTACTCCAGTCCACCCGGCCAAGGTGATTTCGCCTTCAACAAGGACTTAATCCACTAATCTTGAAAGATTACAAAGAACGCCTAAGAGAAAAATCTCTTAGTCCTCTCAAGTTTACCGACTACACTAAGTCACTTGAGGAAATCAACAAACAATAAATGAAAGATTTATGTAATCTAGAGTGCTTCTAAGAAAGCAAATATTACAGTATTAAGAACAAGAGTTTTTCACGTTATAAGCAAAAACTTCGTGAAGATCTTAGAGAGAAGGAGTGTTTTTCTTGACTTGGTGTTTCAGTATAATTTTGGCTTGTTGGCTTGCTAATGGTTCAAGGTTGATTTGCAGCCTATTTATATATTCGTTGAAGTAGTAGTTGAAACTGGTGGATATTGAGATGAAGTTACGCCATCACATAAATAGCTTCTGCAGGATGACTTTTTCTTCTTGAAATGACTACTTACCACAAGTAGTATTTTCTTTATTGAGATTGGAGATTAACGTCTCTTTCTCAATTAGGAAATCCATTTGCAAATCTTTTCTTGACTTAAACGTTACTCTTTCATGATTAGCAATTCCATGCTCAGAGTATTTGTGTATCTGGAGAATCTTGGAATCTTGCTTCTGATGTTTAATCTCTTGTGAGTTCTGATGGATTCTTCAGATAGTGCCAAGAGCTTCTGAGGTTAGACAAAACTTTGTTCAGAGTCAAAACTTCTAGAGCTTACTACTTGTCCAGATGCTTCTGATACTTTGATGTTTTGCTCAGAGTTAGAACTTCTTGACATTGTTTCCACTTCAGATGCTTCTGATCATTTGATATTTTGTATCTGATCTTGTTTTGTATCTGATGACATCATCAGATTTCTTCCTTCTTTCTTTAGAATCCTGCACTCTTAGAAACTTTTCGTTAGGGTGCCATTTTTGGTTTCATCCTTTGTTATCATCAAAATCAAGGAATCTGTTGTAGAACAATTTTTGTTCTTACAATCTCCCCCTTTTTGATAATGACAAAACAACCTTAATTAGCAGATGAAACATATAAAATATCAGATCAGATAGACAGAAGCTCCCCCTGAGATAATGCTAGGGAGTTCAGAAGTTCTTACCAGAGTTTCTTAAGTACAGAGGTTTCTGAAACTTTCTGCAATTTCTTAAGTCCAAGTTAGATAATTTTTGTTTATAAAAAAATGTTGCAGAATGCTTAAGGTTTTAGACAATATTTTCATCAGAGCTAATAATTACTTCTCCCCCTTTTTTTCAGAATCAAAAAGACATAGAGGAAAATAAGTAAAGAGAAAATAAATCAAGAGAAAAACTGGAATTCATAGATAGAAGCACAAAGGCAACAAGAAAAACATCAGAGTCAGAGAGATAGCAAAAACAAAGACAACAGGCAAGCCAAAAAAAAATAAATCCTAAGTGCCTAAGGGTGTGGAGGCGGAGGCATTTTCTGAAGCAACATTGCAAGCATGCTCTGGATGTTTTCGTTGACAGTATCTTGCTTGTCCATTCTGGCCCGGAGTTCATTCTGATCTTGCTTGAGTTCTTTCAGAGTCTGAAGAACCGTAGGAATCACAGAAGAGGACTCCCCCAGAGTCAGAGCCTTCTGAGCTTCAGCTTTAGCAGCAGCTTGAGCTTCTGCATCTGCCAGAGCCTTTGCTTCAGCTTCCTTTTGCCTTAGGATTTCAGCTTCCTTAGCAAGTCTTTCTTCTTCTATCCTTCTTGCTTCTTCTGCTTCTCTGGCAATTCTCTCTTCTTCCAGCCTTCTGGCTTCAGCCTCTCTGGCAAGTCTCTCCTGGAGTCTTGCCTCAGCATCTCTGATGTAGCCATTTCTGACTTGTTCAGAGATGCCCTTCAGTCTAAAGGCCTCAGATGTCATCCAGCCAATGACTCTGTTCCAGTGTGTCCTTACAGATTTAGGATCATCACTGATTTCAGAGTTAGTGACCAGAGAATCGACCTTTTGAACCGAAGCCTCTGCAATCATCAAGATGGCTTCCTTTAGGGTAGGTGTAGAAAGTTCAGGTTCAGGTTCTGGTTCAGAGGTATGAGGTGGAGGGCTGAGATTTAAGGTTTGAGGTTCAGATTCTGACTCAGGTTGGGGTTCAGATTCTGCTTCTGGTGAAGGTTCAGATGTTTGGGGTGAAGCATAAAGAGGGTTTAAATCTAAAGGTTCAGATTCTGGTTCTGGTTCAGCGGAGATGTTTGGTGGGTTGATATCAGAAGTGGGATGGTCAGAGGGTTGGTTTTCAGAAGGTATGGTGGTTGTTTGTTGTGGTGGAGGTGAAGTTGCTTCAGATTGTGTTTGTGTTTGTTGTGAAGCAAGTCTATGAGCATAAATTGTGGCTATGGTTGGGGAATCAGGATCAGAAAATTCTGGGTCAGATGAGAGGGAAACATATGGGGGTGATTCTGGTGCTGAGGATGATGAAGATGAAGTGCTTTGGTGAGTTTGTGCAGGTTTAGAGGGAGGTATGAAGGTACGGGCTATATTTAGAACTGGTGTAGGTTGGGAGATTCTGGTGATTGAGGGTGAAATATCAGAGGTGGTATAAATAGGTTGTGAAGAGAGAGGGTTAGAAGAAGCCATCAGAGGATTAGAGGTAACAGGAGGAACAGACTTACCAGTAGAGATATTCAGAGGCGCTGAAGATTTGCTTCCAGAAGTTTCTCCGAGTCTGGCCTTCTTTGCCTGAGATGCTACCTTCTTTTCAGACATACCTCTCTTGTATCTGACGAAGTCTTCTTCAGAGTCCAGACAGTCGTCGAGGCTGAAATCAGAGATGTCAACACCATCATCCAGCAGACGCTGAAGATAGATAGCAACAGCGTCTCTGGGTTCATTCTTGAAGAATCTGGCAAGGCCATGAGGCATCTTCCTCTGATCTTTCAAGCTATCCCAGGATGTATCCAGAGTTGGCCTAACTTGAATTTTCTTGATTATCCCCATACTCTTGAGGTTTCTGGCATTTAGAGGCTTCCCCACATCTATTGCCAGATCATCCATCAGCTTGGTCTTTTCCAGCTCGTCTACCAGTCCATGCTCAATGAAGACGTCAGATAGCAATCTTCCCAGAGGAATGTAGGATCTGGGCTTCATATTGTTTCTGGTTTCTCTGACCGAATCTCTCAGATATCTGAAGAGGAGAGCAGGGAGGCAGATCTTCACACCCTTCTGAATACAGTACAGAATGCATTTCTGGTCTGCATTGATGTAATCAGAAGAGTTAGAGGCTGGACGATGGTGAATTGTTCCCAGAATAATCTTCAGCCACACTCTGAGGTTCTGGTGCAGCTCCTTGTTCTTAGAGGGGTTTCCTTCAATGTTGGGTTTGAAGATTGTTGGGTTTATCACATCTGTAATGCGCTTTGACCTAGGAGGGATGTTGTAAATCCTTTTTCCTCCACTTCGCTCCATGTTCAACAAGGAGGCAATAGACCCTTCAGTAATAACAATCTTCACCCCCAGAACATATGAGACGATGAAGTTGTCATCTGCATCAGCATGTCTCCAGAACTCCTTGACAAGAAGTGGGTAAATAGGACCATAAAGTCTTTGGAAATAGTTTTCCCACCCTTGTTGACGAAGTTCTCCAGTGAGATCAACGCCATTTCTTCTTAGGTTGTCGAAATCAACAAGCGATTCGCACAACACATCCAAACCTTCAAAAGGGGTTGAAAGGTTGATATGGCGTTCACGGTCAAGAACGTGAGGTTCTTTGTAAACAGGGGTGATGGTGACGCCTGTAACCGTTGGAGTTTGAGTGTTTGAGGTTTGAGCAGTAGAACTAGATTCCATTTGTTGAGAGAAGTTAAAGACTTCTTGTTGTTGAGCGTCCATGGTGAAGAAGAAGATGAAGATTGAAGAACTTGCAGAGAATGCTTCAGAGAGGGGTTTAGGGTTTTAGAGTGAGTGAGAGTGATAAGTGTGTGAAATGTGAGAAAAATGTTTATATACTCTAAGTAAAACATGCAAAACGACACACATTCCAGCGTTAGCACAAAAATCAAAATAGCACGTTTGGGGGGAAAAATGATTACAGCTAATAAATGAATGTCTAATCCCAACAGTACGCACACTGCTCTAGGAGATTTCAAACGTTCTGACCTTTGATTTCTTTTGACAGCTGTCTAGAAGTTCTAGGGTTAGACGCTTAGAGCTCCACGTGTTGATGTATCTGATCTTCAGGAATACCAAAGGATTGGTTTCTGAAGATTTCTAACTCAGATATCTTCTTAACTTGGTAGAAGTATCAGAGTCAGAGGCAGAAGTACATTTGTCTACATCAGAGTCACATTTTTCATTTTCAGAGCCATATTTCATTCTGGGCAATTTTGAATGTTCAGATTTTTTAAGATAAAAAGAAATCTATCTTCAGCTAGAGGCTTAGTAAAGATATCTGCCCATTGATGTTCTGTATCAATGAACTTCAATGTTACTATCCCTTTCTGAACATAGTCTCTGATAAAATGATGTTTTATTTCTATGTGTTTGGCTCTGGAATGTAGAATGGGATTCTTACTTAAACAAATAGCAGCAGTATTATCATAAAAGATAGGAATGTTACTCTCAAAGATTTGTAGATCTTCTAGTTGATGCTTCATCCAGAGCATCTGAGTTGTGCACAATGATGCTGAGATGTATTCTGCTTCTGCAGTTGATAGAGCAATAGTTGACTGTCTTTTGCTAGCCCAGGAGATTAGATTGTTTCCCAGAAGCTGGCAATTCCCAGATGTGCTTTTTCGTTCTATTCTATCTCCTGCATAATCTGCATCACAATAACCCGAGAGTCTATACTCTGATGTTTTCTCATACATCAGGCCCAGGTTAGGAGTTCCTTTCAGATACTTAAGAATTCTCTTAACTGCTGTTAAATGAGATTCTCTAGGATCTGATTGGAATCTGGCACAAAGACAGACACTAAAGAGAATATCAGGACGAGTAGCAGTCAGATAGAGAAGAGAGCCTATCATACCTCGATAGAGCTTCTGACAAACCTTGTTACTTACCTCTTCCTTTTCCAGAATGCAAGTTGGGTGCATGGGAGTTTTTGCAGAGTTGCATTCAGTCATGTCAAACTTCTTCAGAACGTCTTTAATATATTTACTTTGATGGACGTACGTGACTTCTGGAGTTTGATTAATTTGAATTCCCAGAAAGAACTTTAGTTCTTGCATTAAACTCATCTCAAATTCTGCCTGCATTAACTTAGAAAATTCTTGGCAAACAGAGATATTAGCAGAACCAAAAATAATATCATCAACATAAATCTGGCATATCATGAGATCATTATTAAGGTTTTTACAGAAGAGTGTAGAATCAACTTTCCCTCTGATAAAATTTTGTTCCAGAAGAAAATTGCTTAATCATTCATACCAAGCTCTGGGAGCTTGTTTGAGTCCATATAAGGATTTCTTAAGTTTAAAAACATGTTCTGGAAAATTTGAATTTTCAAAGCCTGGAGCTTGATTGACATACACTTCTTCTGAAATATAACCATTAAGGAATGCACTCTTGACATCCATTTGATATAATTTAATAGAATGATTTATAGCAAAAGATACAAGAAGACGAATAGATTCTAACCTCGCGACAGGAGCAAAGGTTTCATTATAGTCAATACCTTCTTGTTGACTGTAACCTTGAGCTACCAGTCGAGCTTTGTTTCTGACAACTTCTCCTTTCTCGTTCAGCTTGTTTCTGAAAACCCATCTGGTTCCAATGACGTGAGTGCCTCTGGGTTTAGGAACTAGATCCCAGACATCATTCTTTGAGAATTGATCCAATTCTTCTTGCATAGCTGCCACCCAGTCGTTATCCTGAAGTGCTTCATCACAAGACGTAGGCTCAATCAGAGACACTAGTCCCAGAGGAATATCTTCAGAGGTTCTGAAGGTAGATCTGGTTCTGACAGGTTCGTCCTTGTTTCCCAGAATCAAATCTTCAGATACATTGATACGACTTTTGACTTTCTTTGGGATTTCTGGAGATTTAATTTCTTCAGAGCTTTGAGTGACAGTTGCTTCTGGAGTTTTATCAGATTCTACAAGAGTGATTTCCAAATCTGCAAACTTTTCAACTAGCTTTGACTTTTCAGGGTCAAGCTTATCATCAAATCTGACATGAATTGATTCTTCCACAATTTTGGTTTATGTGTTGTATACTCTATAGCCTTTAGAGCGTTCTGAGTATCCTAACATAATACCTTTCTGTGCTTTGGAATCAAACTTGTTCAGATGTTCTTTAGTATTTAATATAAAACAAGAACATCCAAAAGGATGAAAATATGAAATGTTTGGTTTTCTTCCTTTACACAGTTCATAGGGAGTCTTTTCTAGAATAGGTCTTATAGAGATTCTATTCTGAATGTAACACGCTGTATTTACAGCTTCTGCCCAAAAGTGCTTTGCTACATTAGTTTCATTGATCATGGTTCTGGCCATCTCTTGGAGTGTCCTATTCTTCCTCTCTACAACTCCATTTTGTTTTGGAGTTCTAGGGCAGGAGAAATCATGGGATATTCCATTAGAATCAAATAATTCTTCAAAATCTTTATTTTCAAATTCTCCACCATGATCACTTCTGACTTTAATAATTTTAGAGTCAAATTCTTTTTGCACTTTGGAACAGAAACTTGTGAATACAGAGTGAGACTCACTCTTGTGCTTTAGGAATTTTACCCATGTCCAGCGACTGTAATCATCAACAATGACTAGTCCATACTTCTTTCCATTAACTGATGCTGTTTTCACAGGACCAAATAAGTCAATGTGAAGAAGTTCCAGAGGCTTAGAGGTAGAAACAACATTTTTCTTTTTAAAAGATGTTTTTGAAAATTTTCCTTTCTGACAAGCTTCACACAGAGCATCTGAAGAAAACTTCAGTTTAGGTAGGCCTCTGACTAACTCGAGTTTAGTTAGCTGAGAAAGTTTCCTCATGCTAATGTGGCCCAAGCGTCTATGCCATACCCATTGCTCTTCGTGAACTGACATTAGACATTTAACATTTTGATCTTTTAAATCAGAAAGATTTATTTTGTAAATGTTGTTTTTCCTCTTGCCTGTGAAAAGGATAGAGCCATCGTTCTGATTAATGGCTTTACATGTTTTTTGATTGAAGATTACATCATAACCGTTATCACTTAATTGACTTATGGATAACAAGTTATGCATTAATCCTTCTACATAAAGAACATCAGATATAGAGGGAAGAGTACCATTACCAATAGTTCCGGAGCCTCTGATCCTTCCTTTCTGATCTCCTCCGAAGCCTACAAATCCAGCGTCTTTAAGTTCCAGACTTTGGAACATAGACTTTCTTCCCGTCATGTGTCGCGAGCATCCAGAGTCCAGGTACCATGACTGGTGTCTGAACTTTGCTGCATAGGACATCTGCAACATAGATAATCTTATCTTTCGGTACCCAGAATCTCTTGGGTCCTTTTAGATTAGTTTTCCCAGAGTTTCTTATAACTTTGGGTCATCTAGCATTTTTAAATTTGTGTTCTTGTGTGTGTGTAGTGATATGAAAAAGGAGATTTAATTTGATCACTTGTAGAAGTTTTATCTTCCTTAGGATCATACCCAATTCCCCTTTTATTGTTCTGACTTACTCCATAAATCATGGATGCCATAATACTCCTATCTATCCCATTCTTCAGAAATTCTTGAAAGGCTTCTTCATATTTATAAATAATTTTATTTGAAGTTTGTGGTGCTTGAGATAACATTTCTTCTAATTCTGAGCTTTTTGTTTTTGCTTCATCTCTTTCTAATATTAAAGATTTGATTGTATCTTCTTGTGATAGAATTGTTATCTCAAGTTCACTACACTCTTCAAATTTTGCTTTAAGACAGCCTTTAATATTTTTAAACTTTTGTTTTAATTTCTGATAAGAGGTAAGAGTTTCTGACAAACATGATTCTAAGTCAGATCGAGAAAGTTCAGAAAATACCTCTTCAGATTCTTCATCTGAGCTGCTGGATGTGGTAGCCATAAGTGCTACGTTGGCCTGTTCATCAGAGTCAGATTCTGATGATCCAGATTCACTGTCATCCCAGGTAGCCAACAGTCCTTTCTTTGTTCTGAAGATGTTTTTCTTGAAGCTTTCTATTCTAGGGTTGTCCTTCTTTAGCTTAGGGCATTCATTCCTGTAATGACCTGTTTCTTTACATTCATAACAGGTAATATCTTTGTTAGCTTTACCTTTTGAAGTTGACTCTGATCGATCCCCTCTGGGTCTTGGTCTTCTGAAGTTGTTGTTCCTCTTTTTCCAGAGTTGCTTAACTCTTCTGGTTAGTAGGGACAACTCTTCTTCATCATCAGAGTCTTCAGGTTCAGAGTCGTCAGTATCTTCAGTTTCTGCCTGGAGAGCTTTGGTTCTGTCAGGTTTCCGTCTTTCAGATCTGGACTTTAGCGCTACGGACTTGTTCCTTTTCTGAGGTTCATCCTCCTCTAGTTCTATCTCATGACTTCTGAGAGAACTAACAAGTTCTTCAAGGCTGATATTGTTCAGATCCTTTGACAGCTTCAGAGCAGTAACCATAGGTCTCCATTTCTTTGGCAGACTTCTGACTATCTTCTTAACATGATCTGCAGTTGTGTATCCTTTGTCTAGCACTTTAAGACCTGCAATAAGAGTTTGAAATCTGGAAAACATAGCCTCTATAGCTTCGTCATCTTCCATTTTGAAGGCTTCATATTTCTGGATAAGCGCCAGAGCCTTTGTCTCCTTGACTTGGGAGTTTCCTTCATGGGTCATCTTCAGAGAGTCAAGTATATCTTTGGCTGTCTCTCTGTTGGTGATCTTTTCATATTCGTTGTATGATATAGCATTTAGAAGTATTATTCTGGCCTTGTGGTGATTTTTGAAGACACGTTTCTGATCTTCTGACATCTTACTCCTGGGAACTTCAGCTCCATTTAAGACTGGAGGTGTGTATCCATCTGTGACAATGTCCCAGAGGTCAGCATCATAACCCAGAAAGAAACTTTCGGTTCTATCTTTCCAGTAATCAAATTTCTCTCCATCAAAAACAGGAGGCTTGGCATTGTAAGAATCTCTTTCATTTGAGTGGGCCATTGTTTTTCTCGTACTGGATCTCTCTACACGGTTAAGTGTTTGATTAGAAAATCAATAACAGAGCCGGAGCTCTGATACCAATTGAAGGTGAGAAAAACAAGAAAGGGGGGTTTGAATTGTTTGGAAAAATAAGCGCTTTTCAAAATGAAAATCACACAAGGATTTTATACTGGTTCGCTTATAACACAAAGCTACTCCAGTCCACCCGGCCAAGGTGATTTCGCCTTCAACAAGGACTTAATCCACTAATCTTGAAAGATTACAAACAACGCCTAAGAGAAAAATCTCTTAGTCCTCTCAAGTTTACAGACTACACTAAGTCACTTGAGGAAATCAACAAACAATAAATGAAAGATTTATGTAATCTAGAGTGCTTCTAAGAAAGCAAATATTACAGTATTAAGAACAAGAGTTTTTCACGTTATAAGCAAAAACTTCGTGAAGATCTTAGAGAGAAGGAGTGTTTTTCTTGACTTGGTGTTTCAGTATAATTTTGGCTTGTTGGCTTGCTAATGGTTCAAGGTTGATTTGCAGCCTATTTATATATTCGTTGAAGTAGTAGTTGAAACTGGTGGATATTGAGATGAAGTTACGCCATCACATAAATAGCTTCTGCAGGATGACTTTTTCTTCTTGAAATGACTACTTACCACAAGTAGTATTTTCTTTATTGAGATTGGAGATTAACGTCTCTTTCTCAATTAGGAAATCCATTTGCAAATCTTTTCTTGACTTAAACGTTACTCTTTCATGATTAGCAATTCCATGCTCAGAGTATTTGTGTATCTGGAGAATCTTGGAATCTTGCTTCTGATGTTTAATCTCTTGTGAGTTCTGATGGATTCTTCAGATAGTGCCAAGAGCTTCTGAGGTTAGACAAAACTTTGTTCAGAGTCAAAACTTCTAGAGCTTACTACTTGTCCAGATGCTTCTGATACTTTGATGTTTTGCTCAGAGTTAGAACTTCTTGACATTGTTTCCACTTCAGATGCTTCTGATCATTTGATATTTTGTATCTGATCTTGTTTTGTATCTGATGACATCATCAGATTTCTTCCTTCTTTCTTTAGAATCCTGCACACTTAGAAACTTTTCGTTAGGGTGCCATTTTTGGTTTCATCCTTTGTTATCATCAAAAATCAAGGAATCTGTTGTAGAACAATTTTTGTTCTTACAGGATCAACTCCAATACCCTTCTCGCTAACAATAAAGCCCAACAACTTACCAGAACGCACACCAAATGTACACTTATTGGGATTCTAGTAGAGTTTATACTTCCTCAAACGCTGGAATAACTTTAACAAATGCTCAACATGTTATTCTTCATCACTGGATTGAGCAATCATATCATCAACATAGACTTCGATCTCTTTATGCATCATATCAAGAAAAAGAGTGGTCATTGCTCTCTGGTAAGTTGCACCAGCATTCTTTAAACCAAAAGGCATCACTCTATAACCGAATGTTCCTCAGAGTGTAATGAATTTGGTCTTCTCCATATCTTCGGGTGCCATCTTGATCTGATTATATCCGGAAAACCCGTCCATAAATTAAAAGACTTTGAATTTAGCTGTATTGTTTACCAACATATCAATGTGTGGTAGAGGGAAATCATCTTTCGGACTAGCTTTGTTCAAATCTCTATAATCAACACACATGCAGACTTTTCCATCCTTCTTTGGAACAGGCACAATATTGGCCACCAATTGCGGATACTCAGAAGTAACAAGGAAACCAACATCAATCTACTTTTTCACTTCTTCTTTGATCTTCACTGCCATATGAGGATGAGTCCTCCTCAACTTCTGCTTGACTGGCGGGCATTTTGGCTTCAATAACAATCTATGCTCCACAATCTCAGAATCCAAACCAAGCATGTCTTGATAGGACCAGGCAAATACATCTGAATACTCTCGGAGAAGATCAATCAACTCCTTCTTATCCTCTGGACACAATTGAGACCCAATCCTGACTTCCTTCACATCGACGTCAGAACCCAAATTGACTAACTCAATCTACTCTTTGAACGACTGAATGGATTTTTCCTCGTGCTCAAGTAGACGAAACAATCCATCAGACACTTCTTCATCACTTTCTTCCTCAGCCTCAAACACAGGGAATCCAAAGTTTGGAGAAGGAGTGAGATCATTATATTCAATGGGTTTAGAAACCAACCTGCATAATAATTTGATATTTTGATTTTAGAGAAGTGAATTGTGACAAAATATTATGCAGATGGATAAGTATTTATTTATTTATTTATGTTTTTTATGATTACCATTTTTTAGAAAAGCAAAAAAGTAAAAATAAAACATCATAGATGTGGATGAATAGAATTGCATTTTATTAATGATCAATTTGAAAGATGCCAAACAATGTTCACTTCTCCCTTAGGCAAAGGAGAAGGATTTTCAAAAATAATAAAGAAATTACTTAGAATGATGAACAATAATAGGAACATCGACAATGGTCTAATTGTTGCAAGCATTTCCATGCGTCACAAAATTGGTTCAGTCTTCATCTTCATGCCCCTCGATCACGACAATTGAGTGTTGTTCATTACCATGAACGAACCCTCCACTACGGAAACTGGGTTGCCTATCTTCAACTGGCGACCCTTGCTGAAAACCCAAGTCGGCTCTGCTCTTGTTCTCGGCGACCTCTACCATCCGACCCCACTGATCAAAATTACCATCTTTAACAACTTTCTCCGCGTCTTTAAAAGAGGACATGGGTGCCCCAACTCTCTTTTCTTCAGCATTAGATAGAGCTTGGAACGGAGTTCCAATCTCATCCTCAGCTTCAATATATGAGAAAGACGACATGTGGCTTACCAACAAAGCTTTCTCTCCTCCTACGACGACGAGCTTACCATTCTTCATAAATTTCAACTTCTGATGCAGAGTTGACGTCACAGCTCCCGCCTCATGTATCCACGACCTTTCTAACAAGCAGCTATAGGCCGAGTGAATATCCATTACTTGAAGAGTAATTTGGAAAACACTCGGACCTATCTTTACTGGAAGGTCCACTTCACCAATAACAGTCTTGCGAGAACCATTAAAAGCCTTGACGATCACAACATTGTACCTCATCGGAGCTGCTTGATATGATAATCTGGAAATAGTTGACTTAGGAAGTACATTCAATGAAGAGCTGATATCAACCAACATATTTGACAACGCATCCTCCTTGTAGTTCATTGTTATATGCAATGCCAAGTTGTGATATTTGCCTTCCTCAGGAAGTTCTTCATCACAAAAGCTCAAATTGTTGCAGGAAGTGACGTTAGCCACAATGTGATCAAATTAATCCACTGTTACATCATGTTCAACATAAGCTTGCTCCAATACCTTTTGCAATGCTTCTCTGTGCACTTCTGAGTTCATGAGTAGAGACAACATTGAAATCTTGGAGGGAGTTTGGAGCAGCTACTCCATCATATTAAATTCACTCTTCTTAATAAAACTAAGCACCTCATCATCATCATTAGGCTTCAAACTGTTGGATTCACCAGACTGACACTTTGTAGCACTAACCGGATTTGCTACAGGCACTTCCACTTTCTTACTAACATCCTCTACATCCTTTGGGAAAACAGGTTCAAAAACACGACCACTACGGGTCACCTTCGTAACATCTTCAATGCTCACAACAGAACTTGTCGTAGGCAATGGGACCTCTTGACCATATTCTAACATAGTAGCATTGTACTGGTTTGAAACAACTCTATCGGATGCATACAGGATTGGACCCGCTAACCGTATTACCAACGGTGATACCAATCTACTGCTGTTGCTATCGAACTGAATTACCACCCTCTCAAGAGTTTTGAACACACGAACTGTTACATTGACATCATCTATATCCCTAGATTGTTGAATCTGGATTACATTCTCATCCATCAACTTTTGGATATCTCTCTTGACAATTGAACACCCACGGGAATTCACACTGCAAACTGCACAACTATCGTGGTCGTGTTCCCCATCATTAATAGTACAAAGGGTCTTATGCATCTCAACCAAAGATTGACGAATTCGTCACACATCAAATACTCGGAAACTTCCTGGACAGTCATCTACCATGTTGATAGAGGAATTACCATGAGAAGGCTATGAGTTTGCTTTCACATTTGGCGCACGGTCCTCAAAGGACACCATCCCACTCTTCACGAGCTTCTGGACCCCATACTTCAGCGGGTAGCAATTCCCAATATCATGGCCAAAATCCCCTTGATGAAAGGCACAATGAAGCTCTGGCTTATTCCACCATGGAAGTGGTTCTGGAATTTGCGGAGGATTTCTTGGTTGGAGAAGGTTCTTGAGAACCAAGGATGGGTACAATTCAGCATAAGTCATAGGAATCGGGTCGAAAGAGACCTTTTTACTCTCAAAATTTTATTGTTGTTGATGATTATTTTTGGTGTTGTTATTGTTGTAGTTGTTTGTTCTTTATTGTGGCCGTTGTTGACGTTGTTCTTGAACTGGTACTGATTGATTGTTTGAAAAAAACGGAATAACAGATGATACTTGATGATAGTGTTGACGGGGTTGCAGACTTCTTCTGACATGAGGCCTTCTCTGCCTCCCAACTGATACTACACTGGCTTCAGCTTCCTTCATCTTAGCGAAATTGTTACCATACCTCTTGCTCGAAGATACCTCTTCTTTAGACAACCGTCCCTCACAAACACTTCTTATAATCTCATCCCCATATTTACCATCTCGGTAAAATCACTAGGGGCACTAGCAATCATTCGCTCATAGTAATTTGAGCTCAGGATCTTGAGAAAGATCTTAGTCATCTCCTTTTCTTCCAAAGGAGAGGTAATCTGAGCGACAAGCTCTCTCCACCTTTAGGCATATTCTGTAAACGTTTCCTTATCCTTCTAAGACATTGACCGAAGTTGGTCCCTATCTGGCTCTATGTTCATATTATACTTGTACCATTTCACAAATGGTTCACCCAAATCATTGAACGTGCGGACACTCGCACTATCCAAACCCATGTACCACCTCAGAGTGGCACCAGTAAGACTATCTTGAAAGTAATAAATCAGTAACGGATCATTATCAGTTTGTGTCAACATTTTCCTAGCATACATGACAAGATGGATGAGTGGACAGGTGTTTCCCTTGTACTTTTCAAAGTCATGGACTTTTAACATCATCAGGATCTTGACCTTGGGAACCAAGAGAAGTTCCGCAACACTCTTGCCAAACAAATCTTTTCCCCTCAAGGTCTTCAACTCCTTTCGCAACTCAAGGAATTGGTCTTTCATTTCATCCATCTTCTCATAAACATCCGGACCCTTAGACGACCCAGAATGGTAGATGATATCCTCAACACGATGCAGCGTGTGCACAACAAGAGGTGGAGCAGACATGACCGGGCTAGATGCCGACATGGAAGCAAATGTAGGCGCAAAACCTTCAGGCACAAAGATGGGCGAAATTCCCCACGGCAATCCGGCAGGCGTGGCAGGAGCAAACCGAGTGACAAGCACAGTTGAAGTAACAACTTCTGAAATGACAGTCCTTTGAGGAAGAGGAGTTGCAGGCGTTGGAGATGATTGGCTCTGAGCGGCTAACATAGACTCCATCATGGCAGTCAAGCGAGCTATCTCATCCTTCAGTTCTCTATTCTCTTGTTCCAAGTGTTCCATAATTCTTAGATGATTGGCGTGGGTATTGTATCGATGAGTCAACTTGACTGAAGCATAGAAGAATAACCAATAAGACATATGGAGGAAGAAAACCTGCTATGCAAATGATGAATGAAATGCAATTTTTTGATTGTTTTTATTTTCAAGGAACATACTATTTTATTTTCAAATATATAATAATAACTCTAACAATTTGATCGACCATAAAAACTTTTTTTATTCATATAATTTGGAAGGATTACACTGAGTACAATTTCAGAAACCAATAATACAAAATACAAGAGAAAAGGAAACTAATCATCCTAAGGATCCCCTAACAATGGTGTCTGATGATCTGGCTGTAGGCGCGTACTTCCTTCGGATGCGTCGAATCTCGGACTCAAAAGGCGTCTTCTTCTGAGCCTTCTCGAGGACAAGCTGGTCAACAATCTTCTTCCAAGCACCAGAAGGTTGAGGCATACTAGAGGAAGATGAAAACTTATGGATCTCTCTATCTCTTCACTGCTTGGTCTTCAAGAAGTTCAATAAGCACATCTTTATCCTTAGACTCAAGTTGCAACTCCTCATGCTTTCTGCTCAAAGCATGGTTTCATTCTTCCCACATATCCTTCTCTTGTTTCATCTTGGCAAGTGCATCTTCCAACTCCTCTACATCTTGGTTAGGGAGAGTTAATGGCTCAACCACAACCATAAACATAGGTCTTTCACAAGCATAAGACATCTTCATTCCAAAACTCTCCTCTTCACCCAAAGAGTGTAAGCTTCCAAAGCTACACAGTTTCACGGACCAAGCTCGGATCTTCCTTTCCTATGCACATTATGCTAAGTGTGTATCATCTTCTGCCTCAAATGTTGCGAATCTTTACCCTCTTGATAGAAAAGACCTTCTAACTGGGTGTTATTAGGCTTGTCTCTCAAGGGGAACCCAAGTTGACGATGAGCCAAAACAGGGTTGTAGTTAATTCCTCCTTGTGTACCAATGAGAGGCACATTAGAGAATTCACCACAACTATCAATAATATCAAAACTACTCAATGAAGAATCGTACCAAACTATATCATCATTAGTGAGAGACATAAGTCTCTAAGACCACCTTTGACATTGCTTGTTCTCCACAAAAGTAGGCGTCCGAGGCAAGTGCGAAATAAACCACTTATACAGAAGAGGAACACATCACACAATAGTCCCACCATCCTTGGAATTCCTTAGATGCAAAGAGAAATACATATCACCTAACAAAGTAGGCACATGATTCCCAATCAAGAAAGTTCTAATGGCGTTAACATCAACAAAACCGTCAATGTTAGGGAACAAAGCCAACCCATAGACGAGCAACCCAAAGATAGCTTTAAAAGCATCTAACTACTGGCTTAAGCAAAGGTAGTAGCTTCCTTGATGAGGAACTTAGAAGTCAACCCAAACATTCCTCCTTTCATCACCCAATGAGCCTCAATCTCAGACTTCTTCAAGTGAAGAGCTTCAGCTATGAGATGAGATCTGGGAATCTCCTCCAATCCACTAAAAGGCACTTTGCTAGAAACAGGTATTCCCAAGAGATGGGCATACTCCTCCAACGTAGGCACGAGCTGATAATCGAGAAAAGTGAAGCAACGGTAGAGAGGGTCATAAAACTGAAACAATACACTTAAGAGTCTTTCGACCATATCGGCAGATAACACAGATAGAAGCTTCCCATGGCATTTCTTGAAGTCCAAGGTATAGCGGGGTATTCGTTACCATTAGAGATATTGACTAAATCTAAGGTAAATCATACAAGTCGAGTCACCACCGCACTTCTATTTATCCAAAGGAATGGTTAGAAAGCGAACAAACACCTAAAAGTTTTATCGAATCAAAAACTAGTAAAAAAAGTCAGAGATCTGGGTAAGGGGGTTGGTTATGCAATGGGAAGGTGTTAGGCACCCAAAACATCCTAGGTACTCCTAGGGAGCCCTTTTCACACTTGTTGTAAGGTTGGTATTTTGTGAAAATTTGTTTGTGCAAACATGATTGAAGAGATGAGAAGAGAATATACAAGTTAATTACAATTTGTGTTTGGATGGATAAACCCATTGCCTACGTACCATCTTAAAAAGATTAGGATCAAAACTTCGTAGTTCGGGATAAAAATCTCAAAATGAGTTGGTGAATTGATTGGTCCAAAAGCCTTAAGGTCTTTTGTTATCCAAGGGAGAAAACTCAACCTAAAAACCACAAATCCACCATGTGAGGATAGCTTCCACATGCTAGTGAGGGGTTAACCCTATAATAAGCATGGAAGACTCATTGTGCATCACTAAGGATATAGGTGAGTATTACATCTACCTCAAGGATAACTCAAACCTAATAGCTAAAGGTTATGAAAAGTTTTTGATTAAGAAAATGGCCATTGAAACCACAAAAGTATTTCGATGAGTGGAATTTACCAATGAAAAGTATTTACACAATATGGTCAAAGTTGATTTAAAGTTCAATTCAAAATAAGTGTTGTGAAAAGAATGTTTTAAAATCAAAAGCATAAGGCTTAGGTTTCTAATGTTTGAAAACAAGTGTTAAATGTTTGCACAAAATGTTTTGGCTTGGGTTAGAGTCGAGTGAAGAAGAAGAAGGGCTAAATTCCTAATCATACAAGAGGTGAGGGATAAGAAACAAGACCACAAATGGAGTTCCTCTCTTGAGATCATATTGATGATCCAAGTAACTCTCATCCTTTGGAATATGCAAGCAAAATAAGTTTAAGCTCAAGCAATTAACATAATCAAACAAGCTCTTAGAAGATCCCCAATGTCTCTTGTATCTTTCACTTTTGGATAAACATGGCAATGATTCTTCAATTTGAGCTCTCATAGGATCCCCTAACACAAAAGCACACATATCAAAGAGTTTTATGAAGCAAATCAAGAATAGACAAGAGTGAGTTTAGAGGTTTGGTCCTTCTAATCCATCTTCAACATTAAGGTCCTAGAAACTAAGTCCATTTATCCATTTCTTTGCATTTGGTCCATAACAATCAAAACAAAATACAAGCACAATGATATATACACAATTATGTGCTCAAATGAGCAAAAGGCAAATTGCATTAACATAAACATGTGCTCAAATGAGCAAAGGGGGAAAAGCAAATGAATAATATGTACAAAAATAGTAAATTGCATAAATGTAAAGTGCAAGAAGTAAATGTTAATGGTTAATGGTTAGTGTGCCATAAGGAAAATTTAGCGCTATGTTAAGCAATCGTAATTGGACTTATGTAGAAGTCACAACTATCTGAAGCCGGTCACTTGATCCATGATCAAGATGAATTAGATTTGAATCAAGGAAGATTAAACCTCCATGTATCAATGCTAACCACCAATCTTTAACTCATTGATAAAAAAAGAAGAAGAAGAAGAAGAATTAAAGTGCATTAATGGAAATGGTATGTATTAATCAACAAGCATTGACCAAAGATAGAGAAGATCAATGTCAAACAATAGAAAACAGAAGCAAAAACAAGATTAGAAGTCAAGAAACAAATAAAATATTTTTGGTATTTTTCAAAAGTAAAATAATACTTGAATTAAAATAATAAAGAAAGGTCAAACTTCAAACTCACTTCAAATCAACTTTGAAAAGTCCAAGTGAATTATCCCAAGTTCAACAAGGTCAAACAAAGTTTGACAAAAAATTTCAGCATTTTTAGAAGTCAAAAACTATTTTAAATAAATTAAAAATGCATAAAAATAACCTAATTGAACTAAAATCTCAAATAAATCTCAAATCAATTAATAAATTGATGAGAATATTTTTCATAGACCTATCATCATTCAAAGAGGGTGGAAAAATACTTTTGTATTTTTTGAATATCAAAAACTATTTTAAATGAATTAAAAATAACCAGAAAAGAGAAAATTACTAAAAAAATATCAAATGATAAATTAAAAATAATTAAAAATCATTTTTAGAAAGTAGAAATTAAAAGGAGAAGAATGAAATTGGTCCCATAATTTTTGGACCAATAATGAGAGAGATATGAATTTTAGAAATAAAATGGAATTAAAAGAAATAAAAGAAATTAAAATCAGAAATTAGAAAATAGGAAAAAGCGTGAGTCATTGCATCTGGGCTTATTAATTGAGCTGGTAGATAAGAGAGTACACATGCGCGCGTCTACCATGTTCCTTGGTCAATGCATCACATCTGGCATTATTGTAAGTCATAACAAGGCACAGCTGAGATTCAATCTGGAAAATGAAATCGAAGGCTATGATTGAATCTGGAGACCAGACGGTGACCAGCGCCACCGTCTTCTCTGGCCAAACCAAAATTTGCAGAAACTAAAATGGCAACCAAAATGCACGATCCAGGTATCAACCGAAAGCTAGGGTGATGTACATCACCCCTATACCACTCAATTCCACTCTAGATCTCTAGATTGAGAGAAATCAAAAGTGGAAATTTTGTGGTGTTCATATGAAATTCATGATTTTCAAAAATTGAAAGCATAGCAATGTTGCGTCTATGCAGAGGACTTCAGATCACACAATAACAAAGCAAATAGAGCACTATACAAGCTGGTTCGAAGCAAATAACAGTTGAAGTAAACGTTTGAATTGCAAGGCTTGGAGTCAAGATCTATGGATGCTTTTCCTAACAGTAGACACTAGGGATCAAGGAGAGAAGGTTTAGGAACTTTGAGATCTGAAGATTGATCAAAGAAATCAAAATTCAGATCTGAAAAATTTGAAGAGAAATGAGATAGTTCGTTTAGTGATGGCTAGGATTTCAGTTCAGCAGCAATTGGGGCGCCTCCAGGTTGTGAAAATGAGAGGCCAAGGCATTGTATTTATAGATGAGCAAGGCTGAGTTGCATGATCAAATCATGTGCATGGATGGAAAGGGCCTCCATGCATGGGTCTGTACAGGCGCATGGAGGGCCCAATTCCACTTGGAAATGAAAGCTTATGCATGCTGTAAGTAGAATGGACGTGCAAATTGGGTTGTATTAGCTCATGCATGGCAATTGAAATGATTTTCCAAAAATGCACTATTACATTGAAGTCTTCGAAAATGCCATGTCCATAATTGAAATGCAACCTTATGAGTAATGGTTGGAAATCTTATTGCATAAGGAACAAATGTTATGTTGATCAAAACTCCATTTGGGCCTTGTAAATTAATGAAAATTGAACTTGAAGTGTAGGGTGCAAAGCATGCATATGTGAGATTTTCAAACTTGGCCAAAGTTCAAGCCCTTCTGTCTCAATGATGAAAGGTCCAAATGACAAAACCTTAAACATGAAAGTTGTATATCTTTTCAAGGAAATTAATTTGGACTTAAGTATTGCATCATTTGGAATTTTGATGAAGAAGTTATGGGCACTTGAAGTTGGACTTCTTCACATTTCAATGCATTTGGTCCAAAGTGACCTATAATGTTTTGCATTATCACGTGTATTTCTTTTGAGATTTTGAAATTTTTCCCAACATAACATTTAAAGCAGACATCTTAATATTTCCAATGCATTTGATCTCACCTCAAAATTATGAAAAATGAAAGAGTTATGTTCTTGGGAAGTTGACCCAAAATTAGGGTTTCAGTCAAAATGACCTATAATGTTTTAGAATGGATGATGACCTTCCAAGCTTCAAATAAATTTTTGATGAACATGAAAGTTGTTCATATAGTCCTTAAGAACATTTTTTATCTTGGGGTCATCTCCATTTGACCAACACATAAAACGCTAGGTCTCAGTGTATTTTAAAATAGTCAGATGAATTGACTGATCAACTTCTCAAGTCCAATCCTCATATCTTGATGAATTGATGATTGAGGGCACTCAAATAAGTTCAAATATGCATGAAATGATGAATTAAAGAACTTCCCTTAATTGTATTTGACCATCAGTTGAGGTTGCTTCATGGGCAAGGCATTGTTGATGGACAGATGAATTAGGGTTTCCTTGGGAAACAAGCCTCAAGTCCTTGATTTTCTTTGATCAAAATGATGAATTGAAATACTTGGGATGCATATTTGATGGATGAGAGCTTTGGGAACCATTTCCATGCTTGCTTTCATCTTCCCTTGGCCATATCAATGCACATAGGGTCTCCTAGAAGCTTTTGACCTTGTGACTGCTCAAACAAGAGATGTTAGTGACATATTTTTGTGCTTTTGGTTAGTAAATCAAATGAGAAAAGCAATAATGTACAATTAAAATATGCTTGGTGATCTCAAACCACTCACAAGAGACCCCACCCCAAAGGTAAGGAGCCAAGATTCCTATGATCCTTGAGGCAATGCAAATGCAAATGTCATGATGCTATGAGGGATATTACGGTCAAAATAGGGGTCTTACACAAAGAGTGTTGAAACAAGCTTATGTAGAACATGATGTGATAGTGGATCAGTTTTAGCAAATTGTTGCCAACATTACCTCCTTTAATAATCCAAGCTTTTGTGATGAAGAACTTCCCGAGGAAGGTAGGAATCACAATTTGGCGCTTCACATTTCAATGAACTGTAAGGAGGAAGCTTTGTCCAATGTGTTGTTTGATACTGTGTCATCATTGAATGTGTTGCCAAAGTCAACCCTAGAAAGACTTTCTTATCAAGGCGCCCCAATGAGGTATAGTAGCATGATTGTTAAGGCGTTTCATGGTTCTTGGAAAAACCGTCATGGAGAAGTGGACCTCCCAATTAAGATAGGTCCGAGTGATTTTCAAATTACTTTCCAAGTAATGAATATTCATCCGACCTATAGTTGTTTATTGGGAAGGCCCTGGATTCATGAAGCTGGCGCTGTGACATCTACTCTGCACCAAAAGCTGAAATTTGTGAAGAACGACAAGCTTGTTGTTGTGGGTGGAGAGAAAGCGTTGTTGGTAAGCCATTTGTCATCCTTTTCTTATGTTGATGTTGAGGAGGAAGTTGGAACTCCGTTCCAAGCTTTGTCCATTGCGAATGAATTGAAGAAGGTTGGGGCACCCATGTGTTCCTTGAAGGATGCAAAAGAGATTGTTTAGACTAGTATCGCTGACAGGTGGGGTCGCATCGTGGAAGTCATTGAAAATAAGAACAGAGCAGGGCTGGAATTTCAGCAAGGGCCATTCAACGCCAATGTAAAGGTTATGCAACCATCTTCCGCAGTGGAGGGTTCCTTCACAAGGATGATCAACACCCAACTTCCATTATTAAAGACAGTGGTGATGAAGACGAGGCTTGGGCCAACTTTGTAACGCATGACTAGACTTGCAACAATTGGGTTGCTGTTGATGTTCCTATTGTTATGCATCGCTCGAAGTAATTTGCGTTTCTTTAATTTTTGAGAAAAATCCTTCTCATATGCCTAAGGGATAAGTGAACATTGTCGGGCATTTTCTTATTATCATCAATAAAATAAAATTTTATTCACACATGTATGATGTTTTATTTTTACTTTTTGCTTTTTCTGAAAATGGTAATCATAAAAAATATAAATAAATAACAACCTTTCCATCTACACAATATTTGTTCGCACTCCACTTCCCTAACATCAAAATATCAAATCATTATGCAGGTTGGTTCTCAAACCCATTGAATATAATGATCCTACTCCTTTTCCAAACTTTGATTTCCCTGTGTTTGAAGCTGAGGAAGAGAATGATAATGAAGAAGTATCTGATGAGTTATCCAGTTTGCTTGAGCACGAGGAGAAATCCATTCATCCACTCGAAGAGAAAATTGATTTAGTCAATTTGAGTTCCGATGATGATGTGAAGGAAGTCAAGATTGGGTCTCAAACGTGTCCAGAAGCTAAAAAGGGGTTGATTGATCTTCTTCGTGGGTATTCTGATGTGTTTGCTTGGTGTAATACCCCAAAATTTACCCTTCATTTTTTCCTGGAAGCATGGGATTATGTTTTACGTTTCATTGACATCATACTAGGTCATACTCATTGCATACTGCATTAGTGACATGGAAATCAGGTTTTGATTGATCACTCCTTAACAGAAGGAGCCCACACAAAGCAAGATTGAGAATTGGACTTCATTCTTTAAATATACAAGTCTCAAGGGTCTCAGGGGGGTCTAGGTATCTTATTATGGTCTACAGTTCATTAGTGAAGGATTCAGAGCTATCAGAGTTATTCATCTGGATTTAATCAGGAAATTAGGGTTTCATGGCTACCTACAACAGGAAATGTTTGGTTGAAAGTAGAGGAGCTCATCTATGTCATGATTGGAGAGGCATCTTGGCCTAAGAAGATTCACAATTATCTCAGAAAGATCCATTGGCAAACCGTGCAATCAGTCCCGATCAATTTTGCCCTAAAACTAGGGTTTGGCATAAAATCAGTTTATTTATGATTCTTTGGGTGAAACTCTTTTCCATGGCCCTCCATATGTCCCCAAGGGTCTACATACAAAAAATCAACTCTTTATTTGAGCCAGAGGTGCTTCAATTGATCACTGGAATCGGGAATCAGACAGTTTGGGAAAAGTCAACTGTGGGGCCAGAAAAGTCAACTCTTGACTTTTTGAGAGTGGAATCTCAAAATTCATGCCTAGGGGAGCCTACATATGAAATTTGATCAAGTTTGGATCATGGATTCATCATTTAATCAGGAATTGGAGAAGTTACCTAATTTGGAAATGGTTGACTTTCCACTTAGGGCAAGTTTTCATGATTGTTGCACTGATATTAAGCCCATTTTCCATCAATATAAAAGCTCCATTTGAAAATTTCTCCAACATGAACGTTGTTCATCTTGTTCCAAGATTTCTATAGATATAAAGTTTGCTCCATTTGGATTAAGATTGAGAAAGTTATGCTTAGTCAAAGTGAGACATATTTTTAGGACAGTTTTATTGCACTTCAAGGCATCATTTGAAAATAGTTTCTTCATAACAATTGTACCTTGCCATGCCCTCTTTCACATCCTTTTGGAATTATCTCATTTGGGTCCATGGTTTGAGAGATGCATTCACTTAAAGTTGGCATCATGACTTGATTTTCTAGGCAGCATTTAGGCCAAACTGGCCCAACCAGTTTTGCATGATAAAACCTGAACTTGAGGGCCATTTTTCACCGTCTTCCACTCCTCATTTCAACTTACGATCAACATGAAAGATGCTAAGCTCCATGATATCTTGCTACTGTTTACATTATTTCTCCAATTGGTGACTTGAGCAACAAGTTGCATGGCCATAAAGTCACCATCTTGGACTATTTTCTTACTTGCCAAGCCATGTATAAAATCAGCACACGTTTTTTCCTCATTTGGCCATGCTTTGGATATTTAATCACTTAAGTTTGGCCCAAAATAACAACATTTCACATGCCATTCCTAATACACCTCACTTGGCATTATATTGGATTATGGACAAATCACTTATTTCAAAGCCCATGAAAACACTTGGATCCACCCTATTTAAGAAGATGAAAACCCTAACCCTAAGAGGCAGTGGAACTTTCATGACAAAACCTTAAACATGAAAGTTGTATATCTTTTCAAGGAAATCAATTTGGACTTAAATATTGCATCATTTGGAATTTTGATGAAGAAGTTATGGGCACTTGAAGTTGGACTTCTTCACATTTCAATGCATTTGGTCCAAAGTGACCTATAATGTTTTGCATTATCACGTGTATTTCTTTTGAGATTTTGAAATTTTGCCCAACATAACATTTGAAGCAGACATCTTCATATTTCCAATGCATTTGATCTCACCTCAAAATTATGAAAAACGAAAGAGTTATGTTCTTGGGAAGTTGACCCAAAATTAGGGTTTCAGTCAAAATGACCTATAATGTTTTGGAATGGATGATGACCTTCCAAGCTTCAAATAAATTTTTGATGAACATGAAAGTTGTTCATATAGTCCTTAAGAACATTTTTTATCTTGGGGTCATCTCCATTTGACCAACACATAAAACGCTAGGTCTCAGTGTATTTTAAAATAGTCAGATGAATTGACTGATCAACTTCTCAAGTCCAATCCTCATATCTTGATGAATTGATGATTGAGGGCACTCAAATAAGTTCAAATATGCATGAAATGATGAATTAAATAACTTCCCTTAATTGTATTTGACCATCAGTTGAGGTTGCTTCATGGGCAAGGCATTGTTGATGGACAAATGAATTAGGGTTTCCTTGGGAAACAAGCCTCAAGTCCTTGATTTTCTTTGATCAAAATGATGAATTGAAATACTTGGGATGCATATTTGATGGATGAGAGCTTTGGGAACCATTTCCATGATTGCTTTCATCTTCCTCTGGCCATATCAATGCACATAGGGTCTCCTAGAAGCTTTTGACCTTGTGACTGCTCAAACAAGAGATGTTAGTGACATATTTTTGTGCTTTTGGTTAGTAAATCAAATGAGAAAAGCAATAATGTACAATTAAAATATGCTTGGTGATCTCAAACCACTCACAAGAGACCCCACCCCAAAGGTAAGGAGCCAAGATTCCTATGATCCTTGAGGCAATGCAAATGTCATGATGCTATGAGGGATCTTAGGGTCAAAATTGGGGTCATACACAAAGAGTGTTGAAACAAGCTTATGTAGAGCATGATGTGATAGTGGATCAGTTTTAGCAAATTGGTGCCAACATTACCTCCTTTAATAATCCAAGCTTTTGTGATGAAGAACTTCCCGAGGAAGGTAGGAATCACAATTTGGCGCTTCACATTTCAATGAACTGTAAGGAGGAAGCTTTGTCCAATGTGTTGTTTGATACTGTGTCATCATTGAATGTGTTGCCAAAGTTAACCCTAGAAAGACTTTCTTATATAGGTTGTCGCATCCGCGAAAAACAACCGGCGGGAAAAAGACTAAACAGAGCCGCCACCGTGTGTTATTTATCCCAAAAGAGGGAAAGGAAACGCTCGAAGTAAACCTGGAAAAGACATGGTCTCGCGACCAAAGTGAAATGGGATCGGGAGTCGGTTATGCAAAGGGAAGGTATTAGCACCCCTACGCATCCGTCGTACTCGACGGGATCCACGCTCAACAGAATAGAAGAAAGGTTGCTAAACACTGCTCAAAAGAATGCACGCACACTGGAATAAAACACAAATGGAAGAAAAGGGGGAAACGGGCTCGCTAGGATATCGCATCCTATGCCTACGTATCTCATCTGGAATGAGAATCAGAGCTACCGTAGTTTGGCTAACGCACGCCAAACAAAACACAAACAAGAAACCGACTGCCAATCGCTGGACTTACGTCAGACTCCACACAAACAGGCAAAAATGGAAACCGAATGCCAATTGCTGGACTTACATCAGACTCCGAACCAACAAACACACACTGGAAACCAACTGCCAATCGCTGGACTTACGTCAGACTCCAAACGTACACATAGGAAACCGACTGCCAATCGCTGGACTTACGTCAGAAGCAACAAAAAAGTTGAACAAACAAGCTAACAGGGAGTCTGGTACTCGAGCCTGCTAGCTGTCAAGCAAACACACACAAAAAAGAAAAAAGGGTGCCCGGAGAGATCTCGCACGATCTCTTGCCTACGTACCTCATCTGGTATGAGGATCAGGGCGACGTAGTTCCCCTAAACAGGGAAAGAACTTCTAACCTAACCAGAGATTGGGAAATGACAAACTAGAAGGGAGCCTGACTCGAGCCTAATAGTTATCATGTAATCCACAATGGTCCTAGGTTGAGGTTTCTATTTAACTTGCACAGGGAGCAAGCTATCCTAAACAGCACAGTCAAACAACACAAGCACAATAAACAATCACACCCATTATATGCAATCAATTGGGCTCATACAAGGTTAGGCTGCAAAAGCAAGCCAACTGGAATGGGGGTGTGGTTAGCTCTTAACCCTAACATTGAGAGTTAGGGTGAAGCAGATGAAATGGGAAGTGAGGATAAGACCTCACAGCTCTTATCCCTAGCCTGGGAGAGCTTGACTCAAAATAGAATGTGTGGGAGTTCAGAATGTAGGAACTCTTCTCCACAAGTAACTGACACAACATGATCTTGGGTTATTATCCACAATGCATCAACACAAGGTGTGTGAGCAAAGTGAATGACACACTGAGTAGCAGGAGATGGATTACACATCTCTTTTATCTGCCAATTGCCACATAAGAGGACTTTTCCTGCTTGGCACAAATTTAAACATTCACAAGCATTGCCTCTTAAGGAGGGCTTCAGACAGGTGCCTGCCCCCATAACAGGACAGGTCTTCCAGACTACATGAAGTCAAAGGAGTTATACCTTAGTGGTTAAGCAACCAAGCAAAGAAAAGTTCAAAGTGAACTTAAAGCAACTAATGTACCTGTGGAAACATCAAATAAATCAGTACAAAGTTCAGACAATCAAACAACAGTCAATAAGCAACAAACAATCCCAGTGTACAAAAAGTGTAAGCCAAAGGTCAAACTCAAATGAGTTTACATCAACCTACAAAACACACAAAGATTAGTAATCAAAGGCAAACATCAATACTCAAGTGATGAAGCATCAACAACTATGGCAACTTGATTGTTCAACCTGAAATCAAAGCTCAAAGATAAGCAACAAACCACTAGGTCAAAGCCTAGGGTCAAAGATGGAGAAAAAAATTCAAAACAGAAGCTGAAAATTAACATGAATCAACTTCAAACACATCTTGAAACAATCCAAAAGGTCTCATATTAATATCAATTACCAAATCCATTTCATGATCAATTGAAGTTCAAGGCAATTTTAAAGCTCCAATATGACCAACCAGAATGAAAAATCTCAATTAAACCAGAGATGATCCAAAAAATTCCAAGAAAATTCATGAGCAATCAGAACATTCATATCAAGCATCACACAAAAAATCAGGACAATTGGAGATCATTTAGCATGGCAAACACATCACATAAGTTGAACAAGCAAAGGTGTGACACAAATTGTCACACCAACTTAACATGATCATAAAACAAAAATGACAATTGATAAAAATACCAAATCAACACCAAAATTTCAAGCAACATGTCTAGTTTCATCATGCAAATTTTCAGAATCAATGGATCAAAGACCAGCATTGCACAAATGTATAAGCATGGCAAGGTCAAAATAGCATACATATTATAACATTCTAACACCAAAAATTATTCAGCCAAGCACAATTTGTGAAATCATGATGATAAAAAACTAGGGAAACCAAGGATCACAATGCAAAAAACCTGGTAATTTTTGGATTAATTTTCAATTTGATATGATTTTTGCAAGTTTGCAAAAAAATATGAAATAAACATGTAACATGAAAATGGATTAAATGAAATATTTATTTAAATTTTGTAAAATGGCGCCAGCAGCATGAAGCGTTCCATTTATGTGCTGGCAGGCAAAGGCGCGGTCAACACAGTCAAACATGGGAGAGCCAATCAGAACGCGCGCATGGCCTTCTCATGAACCAATCACAATGCAACCCTAAAACAAACATGCAGCAACGGATTTCTGTTGCCTAAAGAATCAAAACCGTGGCCTATGCAACAATATCATCTTCTTCATCGTGCCATGCATGAACAGTGAAACATCTCAAGAACATCAAGAACAAATTTACCAGAATTCCAAATTGAACACATCAACGTGTAGATCCTTCATCATACATCAAGAATACATGCATAGCTAAGCTTGAATCAACACATACAAAGAGAATCGAAGCAATCATCATTCATGCACAAAACTTTAAACAACCCTAACTCATTCAATTTTGCACGAAATTTCATGGTTCAAAGCTCAACATGATCAGAAAACTTAGATCTACAACAATAGCATAATAAATTTGAGAATTAAGAGAATCAATTTGGAACCTCTTGAAGAGCAGATCTGGAATTTGCTTGATTCAGGCTTTGTAATGGCTTCAATGTTCCTCCAGAATACTTGCATACGTGATTGGAAGAGAATATGGAACTTAATTGTGCACGATCTCAGCAAATTCTGAATTCACCATTGTTGCTTCAAGCTTCAAAAATGCTTCGATGCAGCTCTATTTCTACTGGTTCCACGTGCAAATCTTCTTATGAACTCTTCAGGAACAAGAATCAATCAAGAGAAAGTGATGGAATGTGAAGAATTTTGAAGAAAATTTGAGAGAAAAAATTTGGAGTTTTAGATCTAGATCTGAATTTTCTGTTTTTAATCTGAAAAACAGTTAGGGTTTTGGTATATATATGTCATGCTAATTACCCTTTAATCATGTTTAAGCCAATGCAAAGTGAGTTTAGCAAAAAATGAGGTGTATGTGCCAATGTGATTTTTCACCCTTATGCATGATATGCATGTGAATAGTGCATAAAAATTGATTTAATTTCACTCAAAATTCTGTTTTGGAGCCAATGGTGGTGGGAAACAGATCAAACCATGCACCAATTTTAAATTTCAAGTTTTCCCTCCAAAAATCCAAGGAATTACCAAATGATCATGTGAATATAATTCATGTAATGCAATGTAGGATTTGGAAACTAGAGGTTAAGAGAAGAAAAATGCAAAAAGAGCCATCCAATTTGGAGCTTTGGTTGAGAAGTTATGTCCATTTGAAGTCCAATGCATACTATGTCACGTTTTGATCATATCTCCTTAACCACACATGAGAAATTGATGATCATGGACTTTTTGGAAATGGGAGAGAAGGATCTACAACTTTCTTGTTCAAGAAAATTTCATTTGAAGCTTCCTTGATGATGTAATTTGAAGTTGAAGTTAGGCTAAAACCTTTCCATTTTTGGCAAATTCAAATTATAGGTCACTTTCTATTTTTGGAAAGTTTTGACCTGACTTCAAATTCTTCAATGTTGATGTTTGAAATGTCAAATGAGACTTGTTTGAACATGAATGAAGTATTTCTAGCCACTTCCCACCTCCAAATCCATAGTTGACTTGGCAGTTGAGTTTTTATGGTTGACAGATGACTTGAACATTCACTGATGATTCTGAGCCTCAACCACTTGATGAAATGGCACCAAAATGAAACCCTAGCTTATACAAGCTCAATAAAATCACATGATGATCTCCATCTCACTAAAGACCTCATTTCCTTGCAAAACCATGACTAGAAGAATGCAACTGATTAGGGTTGACCAGAGGTCAAAACCCTAATCCCAAGGAACCTCAGATGATTAGTGATCAATTCATGAGACCCTCAGGCTTGAATCTTTTAACCCCTCTATCTTCTGATAAAGACCTAGGAGGATGACTTGCTTATTTCACATGATATGCAAAGATGTAATGCCTAATGCCCTAAAAATGAGTTGCAATATGCTAAGCTAGTCCCAAGAGAGGAGGGCAAATTTTGAGGTGTTACAGCTGCCTCTATTCAATCCACTGTGAACATGTCGATATGAACAGCCTCGGCTTTCAGATGATCAGGGTGAAGAGTGATTGAATACCCAGAACAGACGAACAATTTGCACTCTGATGGGAAATAATTAACAATGCCTATCAGAATCGGCGAAGAAGCAATCTCAAAAAACGAATTCGTTTGGCACGGAGAAAGTCGGCCTGAATACCGAACAGAAATTCGACCTGTATACCAAAATAAATGGTAACACAGGGATAACCATGGCCTGAACGCTGCTCATCAGTCTGAATACTGAGCATCGGAACATGAGAGTATTGATGTCGGTCTGATCACCGAGAGATTGGCCTGAATGCCACTTCGGTCTGGATACCACTTCAGTCTGGATACCACTTCGGTCTGAATACCGAACGACCGGCCTGAATGTCGTAAGCTGCATCGATCTGAACTTCGGAAGCTTCTTCGATCTGAAAATCGGAAACAGGCCTGAATGTCACAAGTTCTTCGACCTGAACGTCGGAAACCTCTTCGATCTGAAAATCGGAAACTGTCCTGAGTGCCACAAGTTTCATCGGCCTGAGCGTCGGAAACTTCTTCGATCTGAAAATCGGAAAACTGGCCTGAATGCCACATCGGCCTGAACACCGGAAAACTGGCCTGAATGCCACAAGGGTCTGAGTACCCAAAACCTTGTCATGCCTGTCAGCATCGGCAGAAATAAGGGACGACGATAGATGAGGCGACATGCGTGCCCACGACCCATGTTGGGGATAACAAGCCATGAGCATGCTATCGTCTGTTTAACCCTAGCAAACGAACAAATTGCGCTCAGCTGGGAATTTTTCTCTCTTTACTTTTCTTTTTGGACCCCGAAACTTCTTGAATTATCATTTACATCTCCGCCCGACAGAAACCCTTCCTCCAATATCGCACTATTGGGGAATACTGTTGATTCAACATCACGATGCCAAACTCCTCGGAGTAACATCTTCACCTTCTGTCGAAACCACCTCTCAAACATTAACCACGGCTTGAGACTAGCTTACGCTTGCAATGCTTATGCATGATGATGATTTTTTTTAGCGTAATGCTCCATAATCATGGAAATGCTACGCAATTAGCTATGCAACATGCTATGCTTATCTAAATGATGAATGCATAAAAAGTATCCCCCTCAAGGGACTCTTCTGGGGAGCTCGAGGCACTCTGCTGAAGAACTCGACATCACTCCAATTTCCACCCTGCTGGGGAATAGCACTGCTGCTGGGAAATAGGCCACCCTCGCTAGGGATAACCTCCTCTGCACCCAATCCACTTGGGGACTTCGCTGGGGAAGAAACCACCACCACACTCTGCGGGGAAAACAACAGTATCCGACTTGCTGGGGGAAAAAGCCAGCAACGGACACCTCCGCTAGGGAAATAGCAACCTTCAGGCCTGGCTGCTGAGAAAACACCGATCTCAAATCTACTGGGGAGATAACCATCCCGACCCTGCTAGGAAAGACTCGGACCTTGAATCTGCTGGGGAGGTAACAGTCCCAACTCTGCTTGGGGAAACAAGGAAATTCTGGCACAGAACACCCGTCGACTCGTCAAACCCTGGTATTCAACATCTAAATCCAATGTCAGCTTTCCACTTTTGAGAGCTCCCAGACTCGTCTGGACTTTTCTGATTCATCACCTTGTATTCCCGACTTCTCCGTACTCCACAGAGATCGAACTCCTTGGATTCATACAAACTTTCCAGACCTCAGACTTTGAAGACTCCTCTTGATTAATATCTAGGATCGCCGCACGTCTTTCGTCGTCTTTTCACCATTCCTCAATCCCTGGTCCCTGATTGGACTCCACGGGGATCTTTTGTCAAAACGCTTCTCATCACAACCTGCAAGTGAGTGAAAACATCTAACAGCACCTGCAAAAGAGATCACTAGATAAAAACGTGCCCCAGGCGTGTCAAGATTTCAACACTTGGGTCACCCAACCTTCCGAATAAGATTTCAAGTTTTCAATATTATAAGCATGCATAGGAAGGGACCCGTATGTCTTAAAATGCAAAGATTCTTTATCAAAAATAACTGGATGTTTTTGCAATCAAAGCGGTAATGAAACAAAACACATTTCTTTGACTGAATATGCATTTTATTGATTGAAAAAGGTGTGGCTCAAAACTGAGCAATACAAAGGAAGCAATTCCTGAAAAGAGGTAATTGCACACAAAAGGAAAATCTATCCTAATGGCAATGTGAAACCGTGATCTCATCAAGTTCCAACTCGGTTACACCCCTTATGTCCTCAGACTCTCCGTGCTTTTCCGCCTTCTGAACAAGACGCTTCCGACTGATCCCTACCAGGGATTATCCAGGTGTCATATCCAAAGCACAAACGATCATGCCAGACGCAGTTGTTCGTTTCAATCCCTCTTTTGCCTGGACCGCCCTTTCGGGTTTTCAGTTCACCAGGATACCCTTTTATGCCCAAGCCGCCTTTTCAGGTTTTCGACTTGCCGGGTGTACAGTTTTCTCTTTTTTATCCCTAAGTTTTGCCCGAACCTTTTCCATTTTTTTTTCGGTTCGCCGGGATGCCCATTTTTTGCCTGGACTCTTTTCTTCTTTTCCTCCAGCGGGTCACTTTATACGAAGTATTTTTTAACTGCGTCCGCATTCACAGGGGATGGAAATTTCTCGCCATCCATGGTCGTCAACAACAAGGCTCCGCCAGAGAAAACCTTCTTGACCACGAATGGACCTTCATAATTGGGTGTCCACTTGCCCCTACGATCTTTTTGAGGAGGAAGGATCCTTTTCAGCACCAGATCTCCCACATGATACACACGAGGTCGCACCTTTCGGTCAAAAGCACGCTTCATCTGCTGCTGGTACAACTGCCCATGAAAAATGGCCGCCAACCTCTTTTCCTCAATCAGGCTCAACTCTTCATACCGAGTCCTTACCCATTCGGCCTCTTGCAACTTCACGTCCATCAGGACTCTCAGCGAAGGAACCTGAACCTCAACCGGTAGCACCGCTTCCATCCCATATACCAAAGAGAAAGGCGTTGCCCCAGTAGACGTACGCACCGAAGTTCGATACCCAAGTAATGCAATTGGCAACATCTCATGCCAATCTTTATAGGTCACGACAATTTTCTGCACAATCTTCTTTATATTCTTATTGGCTGCCTCAACCGCCCCATTCATCTTCGGACGATAAGGAGAAGAATTGTGATGCTCGATCTTGAATTCCCAGCACAGTTCTGCCATCATCTTATTGTTCAAATTAGAACCATTATCAGTAATGATTCTCTCGGGAACCCCATATCTGCAAATGATGTCTCTCTTGAGAAATATGGCCACGACCTGCTTCGTCACGTTTGCATAAGAGGCTGCTTCCACCCACTTGGTGAAGTAATCGATAGCCACCAATATAAATCGATGCCCATTCGAAGCCGTAGGCTCAATCTTCCTAATCATATCGATGCCCCACATAGCGAACGGCCACGGAGGCGACATCAAACTCAACGGATTTGGTGGCACATGCACCTTGTCAGCATAAATCTGGCATTTATGACATTTTCGCATGAAATTGAAACATTGGGCCTCCATCGTCATCCAATAATAACCTGCCCTCAGCAGCTTCTTCACCATTGCATTCCCACTGGCATGGGTACCGAACGACCCCTCGTGAACCTCTTTCATCAACTGGCTTGCTTCTTTGTCATCGACATATCTGAGCAAGACCCAATCAAAATTCCTCTTGTACAAAACCGCATCCTTATTCAAGTAGAACACCATGGCCAACCTCTGGAGAGTTTTTCGGTCATTCTTGGATGCTCCCTCAGGATACTCTTGGGTTTCCAAATAGCGCTTGATATCGTAATACCACGGCTTCTCATCGTCAGGCGCTGTGTCAACAGCAAATACATAAGCCGGTCTATCTAGACGTCCCACCTCAACACTGGGGAACTGATTCCACCACTGCACCTTAATCAAGGCGGCCAGAGTAGCCAAAGCATCTTCTAAAGTATTCTCTTCTCTAGGCACATGATGCAACACTACCTTGGTGAAAAACGTCAACAATCTCCTCGTATAATCCCGGTACGGCACTAAATGAGATTGATGCGTATACCATTTTCCGTTAACCTGATTCACAACCAAAGCTGAATCTCCATATATAACAAGGTTCTTGATTCTCAAATCAATCGCCTCTTCAATCCCCAATATACAAGCTTCGTATTCAGCCACGTTGTTGGTGCACTCAAATGTTAGCCGGGCAGCAAAAGGAATGTGGGACCCTTTCGGCGTAACCAAAACAGCACCAACACCACTACCATTCACGTTAACGGCCCCATCAAACATCAGAATCCATCCGGATTCAGGGTCAGGCCCCTCCTCCGGGATCGGTTCCTCACAATCTTTCAATTTGAGAAACATGATGTCCTCATCAGGGAACTCAAACTTCATCGGTTGATAATCCTCAATGGGCTGCTGGGCGAGGTAATCAGACAATACACTCCCCTTGATTACTTTCTGAGAGGTATACTGTATATCATACTCAGTCAAAATCATTTGCCATCTCGCAACCCGTCCGGTCAATGCTGGCTTCTCAAAAATGTACTTGATTGGATCCATCTTGGAAATCAATAAAGTGGTATGAACCAGCATATACTGCCTCAGTCGGCAAGCAGCCCAGACCAAAGCACAACAAGTTTTCTCGAGCAGTGAATATCTTGTTTCACAGTCGGTAAACTTTTTGCTACAAGGAATAGAACTCATCTCACAAGGATCACCAAGCATACAAGGAATTAATATTCAAGCAATTCAACCATTACATACAACATAGTAATCCCAAATTGAACAAAAAGTATGTCACAAAACAATATACAACACAATACAACACAATATGAAAAGTAGGCAAAACCCACTAGGTCAATACAATTCCCCAGCAGAGTCACCACTTTTCTGTAGCGGGGTATTCGTTACCATTAGAGATATTGAATAAATCTAAGGTAAATCATACAAGTCGAGTCTCCATCGCACTTCTATTTATCCAAAGGAATGGTTAGAAAGCGAACAAAAACCTAAAAGTTTTATTGAATCAAAAACTAGTAAAAAAAGTCAGAGATCTGGGTAAGGGGGTTGGTTATGCAATGGGAAGGTGTTAGGCACCCAAAACATCCTAGGTACTCCTAGGGAGCCCTTTTTACACTTGTTGTAAGGTTGGTATTTTGTGAAAATTTATTTGTGCAAACATGATTGAAGAGATGAGAAATGAATATACAAGTTTATTTACATTTTGTGTTTGGATGGATAAACCCATTGCCTACGTACCATCTTTAAAAGAAAAAGATTAGGATCAAAACCTCGTAGTTCGAGGTAAAAATCTCAAAATGAGTTGGTGAATTGATTGGTCCAAAAGCCTTAAGGTCTTTTGTTATCCAAGGGAGAAAACTCAACCTAAAACCACAAATCCACCATGTGAGGATAGCTTCAACATGCTAGTGAGGGGTTAACCCTATAATAAGCATGGAAGACTCATTGTCTATCACTAAGGATATAGGTGAGCATTACATCTACGTCAAGGATAACTCAAACCTAATAGCTAAAGGTTATGAAAAATTTGATTAAGAAGGTGGCTATTGAAACCACAAATACATTTGAATGAGTTATATTTACCAGTATATACAAAATATGGTCAAAGTTGACTTAGGATTCAATTCAAAATAAGTGTTATGAAAAGAAAGTTTTGAAAATCAAAAGCATAAGGCTTAGGTTTCTAATGTTTGAAAACAAGTGTTAAATGTTTGCACAAAAGTTTTGGCTTGGGTTAGAGTGGAGGGAAGAAGAAGAATGACTAGAGTCCTAACATACAAGGAGTAAGGGATAAAGAATAAGACCATAATGGAGTTCCTCTCTTGAGATCATATTGATGATGAAAGTAGCTCCCATCCTTTGGAATAAGCAATCACATAAGCATAAACTCAAGCAATCAACAATCAATGAAATCTTGGAAAGCTTCTCAATGCATATTGGATCACTCCCTCTTGGAAGCTCATGGTAATGGTTCCTCAATTTGGCTCAATGTTGGGATCCCTAGCACAAAACACACACATCAAAAAGTTCTATAAAAAAAATGAGGAATGGAGAAGAGGAGTTTAGAAGTTGGTCCTTTCAAAATCATCTTCAATATTAAGCATTCTAAAGGCCCAATGCCTAATTGCTCTTTGACTTTTATAGCATTCTAAAGGCCCAATGCCTAGTTTCTCTTTGACTCCAAATTTGCATAGGGAAAGTCCTAAAGTCTAAGTCCATTTCTTTGCATTTGGTCCTCAACAATCAAAACAAAACACAAGCACAATAGTATATACATAATTATGTGCTCATGTGAGGAAAAGGCAAATTGCATTAACATAAACATGTGCTCAAGTGAGAAAAGGAAAAAGAAAATGAATATGTACAAGAATAATAAATTGCATAAATGTAAAGTGCAAAAAGTAAATGTTAATGGTTAATGTTAGTGTTAGTAGTTAGTGTGCCATAAGGCAAATTTAGCGTTATGTTAAGCAATCGTAATTGGACTTATGTAGAAGTCACAACTATCTGAGGCCGGTCAATAATAATGTAGGCAACAACACAAGTTAGAAGTCTTGATTAGTGAACCAAGTTCCAGCAACTTGCCATGCCAAAAGAAAAAAAAAAGGATTGATCTTGTATTGGTTTAAGTTCTTTGCATGGTTTAGGAAACAACCTATCCTTAATGCAAAGCCATTCACTTGATCAATTGATCAAGATGAATTAGATTTGAATCAAGGAAGATTAAGTCTCCCCAATCAATGCTAACTTCTCAACCTTTAACTCATTGATCAAAAAGAAAAGAAGAAGAAGAAGGAGATGAACAATGGAAAAGGAAAATGGAAAGAATAAAGTGCATTAAATGAAATAGAATGTACCAATCAACAAGTGTTGACCAATGACATTGAGAATCATGGTCAAACAATCACAAACAGAAGTGAGATCAAGATTGGAAGTCAAGAAATGAATAACATATTTTTGGCATTTTTAATATTTGAAGATAAACTTGAATTAAAATATTAAAGAAAGGTCAAACTTCAAAATCACCTCAAATCAACCTTGAAAGGTCCAAGTGATTTATCCTAAGTTCAACAAGGTCAAACAAGGTTTGACAAAAAATTCCAGCATTTTTAAAAGTCAGAAACTATTTTTAATCAATTAAAAATGAATAAAAATAATCTAATTGAACTAAAATCCAAAATAAATCTCAAATCAATTAATAAATTGATGAGAATATTTTTCATAAATCCATCGTCATTCAAATAGGTTAGGAAAATATTTTTGTATTTTTTGAGTATTAAAAACTATTTAAAATGAATTAAAAATAACCAGAAAAGAGAAAATTCACAAAAAATATCAAATGATGAAATAAAAAATAATAAAAATCATTTTTAGAAACAAGAATTTAAATGGAGAAGAATGCAATTGGTCCCATATTTTTTGGAATTAAAATGAAGAAGTTATGAATTTTTGAAAATAAATGGAATAAAAGAAATTAAAACAGAAATTAGAAAATCAGAAAAAACCACAGGCGTCTGATCAAGCCTCACTAATTGACGTGGCTGATCAGACGGATGTGAGATGCGCGCTCATGGTGAGTCCAAGTCAAACGCGTCACACCTGGCATTAAAGCAAGTAATCCAAACGCATGGCTGAGATTAAAATGTGGGAGATGCATCCAATGGTCCAGATTCAATCTGGCATGGTGGACGGTGGCCAGCGCCACCGTCTTCTCCGGCGAGCACTCAAGCCTCGACCAGAGGTGCAGGTCCTCCAAAACTCAACCAAAACTCACGATCCAGGTGCCAAATTAAAGTTGGGGTGATGTACATCACCCCTGTGCCATCTATTTCTACTCTAGATCTCCATAGTGAGAGAAATTAGAGGTTGAAACTTGATGGTGTTCATCATGAACTTGCTCGATTTTGAAAATTGAGCATACAACAATGATGCCTCTATAGAGAGGACTTCAGATAACACAATAGCCAGGCAAATAGATCAAAGACTAAGGAGTTTCGAAGAAAAAACCAGTTGATGAAAACCTTTGAACTGTGGAGCTTTGAGCTACCTTCCTTGCTTCCTCTTGCTAAACAGAACTTCTATGGACTGGATGATGAAGGTTTAGGAACTTTAGATCTGAAGATTCAACCAAATTCAGTTGAATTTCAGATATGAAATTTTGAAGAAATGTGAACTAGTTCCTTTAGGTATGGCTAGGGATTCAATTGTGCAGCATATCAGGCGCCTTCAGGTTGAGATTTGATGGAGGTATGCACCTCTATTTATAGCTGGAATTGGCTGAGCAAGTGAGTTTCCTCGTGTGCATGGCAAGTGGATTTTCCTTGTATGGGTTTTCATGATCATGTAGAAGGCCCAAACTCAATTGCATTTGCATGCTGATGACCACACAACTTGAAATGGACGTGTAGTTGGCAATGCATAAGCTTGTGCATGGAATTCTAACATGTTTTGCATAATTGAGCTTAAAACTTCACCTCTTCGAAAATGCCACTTGAAAAATTGAGACATAGGCATGTGGCTAATGGTTGGAAAGGTCTTGACATAAGGAACAAATGTTATGTTGGACCAAAACTCATTTGGAGTGTGGAAATTTATGAAAACAGGCCATGAAGTTCATAGTGCAAAACATGCCTTTGAGAATTTTGCCAAATTGGTCTAACTTGAAGCCCTTCTGTTTTGATTATGCAAGCCTCAAATGGAAAAACTTCCAACATACAAGTTGTAAGTATTTTCAGGACAATCAAAATGGACTTAAATTTTGCATCATTTGGATTTTTTACGAAGGCGTTATGGGCACTTGAATTTGGACTTTTTTGCCTTTCAATGCATTTGGTCCAAACTGACCTATAATGTTTTGCATTATCACATGTATTTCTTTTGAGATTTTGAAATTTTGTTCAACATAACATTTTAAGTAGACATCTTAAGCTTTCCAATGCATTTGATCCCACCTCAAAACCATAGAAAATGAATGAGTTATGTTCTTAGGAAGTTGACTCAAAATTAGGGTTTCAGTCAAAATGACCTATAATGTCTTGGAATGGGACATGACCTTCCAAGCTTCAAATCAATTTTTGATGAACATAAAAGTTTTTCATATTGTCCTTAAGAACATTTTTTGCTTTTGGGATCATCTCCATTTGACCAACCCATAAAAAGTTAGGTCCTAGTGCATTTCAACATAGTCAAATGAATTTACTGATCAACTTCTCAAGCCCACTACCCAAATCTTGATGAATTGATGATTGAGGACAATCAAATAAGTTCAAATATGCATGAAATGATGAATTAAAGAACTTCCCTTGATTGTATTTTACCATGGGCTGAGGTTGCTTCATTAGCAAGGCATTATGGGTGATCAGATGAATTAGGGTTTCCTTGAGGAACAAACCTCAACCCTTTGACTTGCTTTGATCAAAATGATGAATTGAGATACTTGGGAGGCATATTTTATGGATGAGAGCTTTGGGAACCATTGCCATGCTTGCCTTCATCTTCTCCTGGCCATATCTTTGTACCAATGATCTCCTAGGAGCTTTTAAACCTTGTGATTGCTCAAGCTACAAACAAAATATGTTAGTGACATATTTTTGTGCTTTTGGTTAGTAAATAAAAATGAGAAAAGCAATGATATACAATTTCAAGCATGCTTGGTGATCTCAAACCACTCACAAGAGGTACCCCCCAAAGGCAGAGGGAACCAAGATGCCTATGATCCTTGAGGCTTTGCAAATGCAATGTTATGATGCCATGAGGGATCTTAGGGACAAAATTGGGGTCTTACAGATGCCCCTATTTAAGGTCATTCTAGCCGGATAAGTGAAGGTTAAAATCTTCGTCTCGACGGGGTAGAATGGGCTTAAATAATATTAGAGAGACGAATTTTGGTCCCTAAGAGACCTCATGATGCAAATGTATGTATGCAAAAGGTAACACTCTGTGGAGATATGTGTCCACAAAGGAAAAGATCAGGAGGAATTGACAATCCATCTTAGTAGTACGCTCAACGGGACAGAGACTCTGGGGACTCTTATGGGGATAAGAAAAGGAATAAAATGCGTGAGCAGGTCATAACTTGAAACCTGGGGAGCAAAAATCATTGGAAAGACCCGGGCTGACTCAAAGGCGCATGTATTGGGGAATATGCCAATACAATAAAAGTTATTCATAACGGATACTTCGGACAAAAATCCGAACTCTGGCTGGGAGAATCCACTAAGGGACTTTGCTGGGGAAAACCCAAACAAAATCCTCTGGGGAAGCAACCGGATGAGGTATTACCGGTTACTGGGTAATAAGCCCAACGAGGCATGTGATCCGAACACCGGTATAAGGGTGAGAGGAGAACATGCTCGGGAATAATGAATATTTGTGACCGGTATAAGGATGAGAGATATCAAACTTCCGAAATCATCTGAGGAAGACCTAAAAAGGTATATCTCAACTCAGGAAAATCTGACTCTGCAAGGAGACAAAAAGTCATAATAGGGAGCAGGGACGAAGGAACACCAGGGATACCGGTTACTGGGCATATAATCGGTGACCAATCAAAGCGTGAATTGGGAAATATTCTGAAGACACTCATCATCCAAAAGAGGGCCTAAAGTAAAACTCGATTATAGGATGGACTTTCGATTCCAATAAAAAGGGATACGAATCTTACTCGACTAGGGAAGAACAAAAGGCTTCGACCAAAGAGTGCATGAGATATATTATCTATTACCGTCAGAACATAGATAATATACTCGCATGGAAGATTATCCACAACCGGTTATTGGGTTAATAAAGGATAAATCGACTGAACAGAGAGGTCATCAGGATACCGAGAACCAAGTATATAATGATGACCAATCCAGGGGAGAAACAATCATTACCAACAAAAGGGTAAATGAAAGATGACTTGCTGGGGATAGATTGCTTTATCAGAGCAATTATCTAAGAGATACATCACCGGTTATTGGGAGATATGCTCAAAAGGGAAAGGGGTGACGGAATATCAATACCGAATATTGGATAAGGATAACCGTCAAGGAGGGGATTACATCTACCGAATACTGGGTAGAAAACCACGGAGAAGTAACCGTCATCGATTAGGATGAACAAAGGTTAACTCTGCAAGGGGATGAAAATAGGATTTACAACTATCGGTATAAGGGTAGAAGACCACAAACTCCACTGGGGAAAAGATGGATAATTACTGGTTACTGAGCAACTATTCATCTATACCGCAGGGGAGTGCAGGGAACAGATGTAAGAAGCCAATCTAGGGTCAAACTAGAGAGGAACGCTGAATCAAGACTTGTCCCTATGAGGATATAGCTCAATGGGGAATTCCATCCCAATATATGTGTTGGGAGGAAGCATAAACAACCATTATCCACGAGGATATAACTCAGTGGGGAATATGGAAGGAAAGATAAACACTTTCTGCTTAAGGGGCTGACTCTATATGGGGAGATCAGGCACCGACATCTCCTTGGGGAAATGTATTACCAACTAGCAGGGGATACCAAACAAAGATATATGGCAAAGAATGCAATCATGAATATCTGAATGTTATCATTATGCATATATGCGTGGTTTATGTACGATGAATGCTGACAAATAGACATTTCTAACACAAACAAGTCCAACGATCAAGGGACAAACATCCGGTACTACGTCTCAAGAGAGAGAACCAGGACCACAGAGATCTCTGCAGGGGAATGAGCAACCATCATTCCAACTGGGGGCAAAGTCTGGCGCGCATGAACTCTGTCATAGAAGCAACTCTACCGGGGAAGTTATCCATAAGGAGGATGGACTTCCGGGGAACAACCATAAACCAGAAACTTCTAAGGGTCGTCAAATACTGAATACTAATAAATCACATCTGCTGAGGATGAAGGATCATTAGTCTGCTGAAGGAATGGGGGATAAATAGTCTTATCCAACACTCTGCTTGAGAGAAAGAACCATCAGAGGTTTCGAAGGGAGAGGACACAAGCATGCCAGGAACATGAACAAATGTCTTACCCTGTCGAGAATCTTACCATCCTTGGGAAAACACTGGAGACATCCTCAGTATCCCTTCATCATTGTGAATGTTCACTTTGTTTAAAAACAAATTATGAAAGATTTGGTTAAAACAATGATATTTTTTTCAGTTAAAACATTCAAAACATTTGTTGAGATAGAAACAAATAAGAGTGCAAATAACTGGATAAAGGCTCAAATTTATTTGATGGAATGGTAGTCTGCAGATGGCAAGACTCCATAGATATTTACAAATTTGAAATTGGTGATATATATTGGAAAAGGGCTACATTGAACATAATGACCATTTCTCCACCAATTCTGAATCCGATGTATTTGAAACTTTGGTTGATGATGAATGAGCAAGAATCTCTGACGGACGGCGGTTGTAGAACAAAGTCTTGTCAGGATGCAGTTACTTGCCAAATCCCTATTATTTTGCCTAGATTTCCCCAGGGTGAGGTACTCAATCTAGCGGGATATATACATTCATTTTTTATGTCTCTAACTTTTGCCTGGATCGCCCTTTCAGGTTTTCAATCCACCGAGACACTCATTTTTGCCTAAGTCGCCCTTTCGGGTCTTCAACTTAGCGAGCTATTCTGTTTTTTTTTTGTTTTTTTTATTTTTAGGCGAAGTATTTCTTGACTGCATCTGAATTCACAGGACGAGTGAAATCCTCCCCATCCATAGTTGTGAGTATCAATGCACCGCCTGAAAAGGCTCTCTTAACAACATATGGACCTTCATTGTTTGGAGTCCACTTTCCCCTGGAATCGGGCGCGAAAGACAAGACTTTCTTGAGCACAAGGTCGCCTTCTTGGAACACACGAGGCTTGACCTTCTTATGAAAGGCTTTCTTCATCCTTTGCAGATATAACTGACCGTGGCACATGGCAGTCAATCTCTTCTCTTCAATCAAATTTAACTGGTCATAATGACTCTGAACCCATTCAGCATCAGTCAACTTGGCTTCCATCAAGACTCTCATTGATGGGATCTCCACCTCTACTGGGAGCACAACCTCCATGCCATAAACGAGAGAGAAAGGGGTTGCTCCTGTTGAAGTGCGGACAGATGTACAATATCCATGTAAAGCAAATGGCAACATCTCATGCCAATCTTTATACGTGACAACCATCTTCTGGATAACTTTCTTGATATTCTTATTAGCAGCTTCAACAGCCCCATTCATCTTGGGTTTGTAAGGAGAGGAATTATGATGTGCAATCTTGAACTCACTACACAACTCTTCCATCATTTTGTTGTTCAAGTTAGATCCATTATCAGTAATGATCTTATCTGGCACACCATATCGGCATATGAGTTGATTCTTGATAAACTTCACAACCACCTGCCTGGTCACATTTGCGTATGATGCCGCTTCAACCCACTTAGTGAAGTAATCAATTGCTACGAGAATAAATCTGTGTCCATTGGACGCTTTCGGCTCTATCATGCCAATCATGTCGATTCCCCACATAGAGAAAGGCCATGGTGATGAAATCACATTCAAAAGTGTCGGAGGAATATGAATCTTATTCGCATAAATCTGACACTTATGGCATTTCTGCACGTATTTGCAGCAGTCAAACTTCATTGTCAGCCAATAGTAGCCTGCTCTCAACATCTTTCTAGCCATCGCATGTCCATTGGAATGAGTACCAAATGAACCCTCATGGACCTCAGTCATCAACAGGTTTGCTTCGTGTCTATCCACGCATCTGAGCAGCACCATGTCAAAATGTATCTTATAAAGCACATCGCCATTGAGGTAGAAACTTCCTGATAATCTCCTCAGAGTCTTCTTATCTTTCACATAAGCCCCAGGCGGGTAAATCTGGCTCTGAAGGAAACACTTGATGTCATAGTACCATGGCTTATCATCTTTTACTTCTTCTACTACAAATACATGAGCTGGTCTGTCCAAGCGCATCACAGTGATATTGGGAACTTCATTCCAAAGTCTTACCACAATCATTGAAGCAAGTGTAGCAAGAGCATCTGCCATCCGATTCTCATCTCGAGGAATATGATGGAAGTCAACCTCAGTAAAGAATGTTAAAATCCTCCTCGCATAATCCCTATATGGAATGAGGCCAGGATGATTCGTTTCCCATTCACCCTTAATTTGATTAACAACGAGGGCCGAATCACCATAAACATCGAGGTGTTTGATCCTAAGATCAATGCACTACTCCAATCCCAAAATACAAGCTTCATACTCAGCCATATTATTCATGCATTTGAAAGTTAGCCTTGCTGTAAAAGGAAAATGTGTGCCCTGAGGAGTAATAATCACTGCCCCAATACCATTTCCATATTGATTTACAGCGCCATCAAATACCATACTCCATCTAGAACCAGGCTCTGGCCCTTCATCGAGCGTAGGTTCATCACAATCTTTCATTTTCAAATACAGAATTTCCTCATTTGGGAAGTCATACTGAATGGACTGATAATCCTCAATCGGCTGATGTGCCAGGTGATCTGCCAAGATACTACCCTTAATAGCCTTCTGAGCTCGATACTCAATATCATACTCAGATAACAACATCTGCCAACGGGAAATCATCCCAGTTAAAGCAGGCTTCTCGAAGATATACTTGATTGGATCCATTCTGGATATCAGCCAAGTCGTATGATTTAACATATACTGACGTAAGCGCTTAGCAGCCCAAGCCAAAGCACAACATGTTTTCTCAAGCATTGAGTATCGAGACTCACAATCGGTAAACTTCTTACTCAAATAGTAGATGGCATGCTCTTTCTTTCCTGATTCGTCCTGCTGACCAAGGACACAACCCATTGAGTCTTCAAGAACTGTCAGATACATAATCAGCGGTCTCCCTTCCACCATCGCAGACATGATCAGAGGCTTAGACAAATACTCTTTAATACTGTCAAAAGCTTTCAGGCAATCCTCGGTCCAATCATGGGATTGATCTTTCTGGAGGAGCTTGAATATCGGCGCACATGTGGCAGTCATGTGGGATATGAATCTGGAAATGTAATTCAAGCGGCCAAAAAAACCTCGGACTTGCTTCTCAGTTTTGGGCGCAAGCATCTCTTGTATTGCTTTGACCTTTGCAGGATCAACCTCAATACCTCTTTCACTAACGACAAAGCCCAATAACTTGGCGGAACGGACTCCAAATGTACACTTGTTGGGATTCAGTCAAAGCTTGTACTTCCTCAAACGCTGAAAAAGTTTCAACAGGTGTTCTACATGCTCAACTTCCGTCCTTGACTTAGCGATCATATCATTAACATATACCTCGATTTCCTTATGCATCATATCATGAAACAAGGTAGTCATAACTCGTTGATACGTGGCTCCAACGTTCTTCAAACCGAAGGGCATCACTCGATAACAGAATGTTCCCCAAGGTGTGATGAATGTTGTCTTCTCCATATCCTCGGGTGCCATTTTAATCTGATTATATCCGGAAAATCCGTCCATAAATGAGAAGACTTTGAATTTAGCTGTATTATCTACCAACATATCAATATGTGGAAGTGGAAAATCATCTTTCGGACTAACTTTATTCAAGTCTCTATAGTCCACACACATCTGGACTTTTCCATCTTTCTTAGGCACGGGCACAATATCGGCCACCCACTGAGGATACGTAGAAGTCACCAGAAACCCCGCATCAATTTGCTTCTGAACTTCTTCTTTGATTTTCACTGCCATATCGGGATGAGTTCTTTTGAGCTTCTACTTCACAGGAACACACTTAGGCCTCAAAGGTAAGAAATGTTGCACAATATCAGTATTTAGACCAGGCATGTCTTCATATGACCAGGCAAAGACGTCAACATACTCTCGTAGCAAATCAATCAACCCCTTCTTAACAGACTCTTCCAGGAGTGCCCCAATCTTCACTTCTCCCACACAATCTGCAGACCCCAAGTTGACTGTTTCCAGATTCTTAAGATGCGACTGAATGATCTTTTCTTCATGCTCAAGTAGACGGGTAATCTCGTCAGGAATCTCTTCAACATCATCTTCTTTCGCCTTAAATACAGGGAATTCAAAGTTGGGTGATGGTGTTGGATCATTATGTTCAATGGGTTTAATCAACTTGCATAATGATTTTGGATATAAAAAGCTTTTAGAATTCAAGCAAGGCAAATCATTATGCAGATGAAAAGATTGATTTTATTTTATCTTTTTAGGGTTTTATGTGATCACCAATTTCATGCAAAAAGCGAAAAGGGAAAATAATTGGAAAAACAAACATTTAACATGAATTTATTGAATGAAAGTATCATTGCATTTATGCGCCAACAATGTCATCACTTCTCCTTTTGGCATGGGAGAAGGGTTTTCAAACATAATGAACATTACTTTGACTTATGGATAACTGTTGGAATATCCACAGCGACCCAATTATTGCAGATCCCTCCAAGGATGATGAAATTTCCAGAATCCTCTTCGTCCTCTTCCAAAATGGCATCAGCCTCTTCATCCTGACCAGTGTGGATGAATCCTCCATTCTTGAACAAACCTTGCTTGTTGAAGACCCTAGAAGAATAGCTTATGCCAGCCCGGGACTTGTTGTCTTCTAACTCAATCATTTTCCCCAATCCAGCAGTTGCGTCATGCTCAATGGCCAACTTCGCATCTTTGTAGGAAGCAAATGAAGGAGTTTTCTTCTCAACAAGCTCAACAATGGATAAAGCTTGGAATCGAGTTCCAACTTCATCCTCAATATCTATGTATGAGAAGGAAGACAAATGGCTTACCAGAAGAGCCTTTTCTCCCCCTACCACCACCAACTTCCTGTTATTTACAAATTTCAATTTCTGATGTAGGGTGGATGTCACGTTGCCAGCCTCGTGAATCCATGGTCTGCCTAAGAGACGACTATATGATGGGTGAATATATATAAGCTGGAAGGTAATCTGGAAATCACTTGGTCCGATTTTGACTGGGAGATCAACCTCACCAATCAAAGTTTTGCGAGACCCATCGAAAGCCTTCACAACTACCCCACTCTGCCTCATGGGAGGCCCTTGATATGACAACTTCGCGAGAGTGGTCTTCGGCAATACATTCAACGATGACCCAGTGTCCACCAACACATTGGACATGGCGTCATCTTTGCAACTCATAGATATATGTAATGCCAAGTTATGGTCTCTTCCCTCCTCGGGGAGATCAGAGTCACAAAAACTCAAATTGTTACAAGCGGGATATTTGCAACAATGCTATCAAACTGTTCTAGCGTGACATCGTGCTCTACGTACGCCACATCCAACACCTTCTGCAGAGCCTCACGGTGTGGTTCTGAATTCAATAGTAGTGATAACACAGATATTTCGGATGGCGTTTATAGAAGCCGGTCTACAACATTGTACTCGCTCCTTTTGATGAGTCTCGGCATCTCATCACAATCTTCTTTCGTATTGCCACTCGGGCTAGTAGAAGCAGGAGTTTTCAACATAGAGGCGGGCTTAGCAACAAGTTCCGGATTCGGAGTGCTCACAGCATTCCTAGTCAGGCGCTCAACAAAATCAGCGTCAACACTTCCTCGAGCATCAGCCTGGGGTTTTACCAGAGCTGAAAATACACGACCGCTGCGGGTCAAACCACTGACGTCAGCAATGTTTACAACAGACGAAGAGGGCAAGGGCACCTCTTTCCCACTTTCCACTGCTACAACATTGTAGCGATAAGGAATCGCCTTCTCGGAGGAGTACGGTACAGGTCCGACTAGCTTGATAGTCAGAGCGGGAGAAACCTTCTGCTTGCTACCATTATACATGATGAAAACAGGCTCAGGTATCCGGAATACCGGAGAAATTACGTTGACTTCGAGCTCATCTTCGTCAACATTTCTATTTTGAAGGATCTTGATGACTCCCTCGTCCAACATCTCTTGAACATCTCTGCGCACCTGGCCACATCCTCTCTGATTGACAGAACAGACCCTACATCTATCATGGTCATGCTCATAATGGCTATAGTCACACAGCAAGCGATGCAACTCAACCAGCGATTGTCGGATATGGCTGACATATTTAACTTTGTACTTGCCAGGACAGCCCTGGACCATATTAACGGATTTCCCATGCTCGGGCAATGGGTTCTTCTTCACATTCTGACCTACGTCCTCAAAAAACAAAATCGCGCTTCTCACAAGGTCTTGCACCTTGGTCTTTAAGGGATAACAATTCTCCACATCGTGTCTGGGAGCACCGGAATGATACACACAATGAAGCTCAGGCTTGTACCACCACTGGGGGTTAGCAGGTACAGCGGGAGGGTCTCGCGGAGTGATTAACTTTCTATCGATCAAAGATGGATAGAGTTCAACATAAGTCATCGAAATTGGATCAAAGGTGACCCTCTTCCTCTCATAGCTGATGCTGGCATTGTTGTTGTTATTTTGAGGCTGGTAGGCCTGCTGTTGTGGACACTGTTGTTGTTGCTGATATTGCTGAGTTTTGCGATTGTTGATAATGTTGAGCTTCCCTGAAAGCAGGTGCTATATGAGCCACCTGATGCTGATTATTGACTTGGCGAGCAATCTTCCTCTTCATAGAGGGTCTTCTCTTGACATGGGAAAACACAGCATGCGCCTCTCCCTCTTTCTTCTTTGCAAAGCTTCCATATCTCTTTGCTGAAGAGCCTTCATCTCGAGTAAAGTGTCCTTCACGGACCTCTTCTTCCAATCTCATCCCCATATTCACCATCTCGGTGAAGTCTAAGGGAGCACTGGCTATCATCCTCTCATAATAGAACGAGCTCAAGGTCTTTAAGAAGATCTTGGTCATCTCTTTCTCCTCAAGGGGTGGCACTATCTGAGCTGCCAATTCGCGCCACCTCTAGGCGTATTCTTTGAAGGTCTCTTTCTCTTTCTGGGATATCGCCCTCAACTGATCCCTATCCGGAGCCATATCCATATTATGTTTATATTGCTTGACGAAGGCCTCACCAAGATCATTGAATGAGCGGATGTTTGAACTTTCCAGACCCATGTACCACCGGAGAGCGGCATCGGACATACTGTCCTGGAAATAGTGGATGAGCAGTTGATTATTATCAGTTTGTGTCGACATCTTGCGAGCATACATCACAAGATGACTGAGAGGGCATGTGTTCCCCTTATACTTCTCAAAGTCAGGCATTTTGAATTTAATAGGGATCTTCACGTTGGGCACAAGGCACAACTCAGCAGCACTCTTACCAAAGAGGTCATTCCCCCTCAAAGTCTTCAGTTCCTTGCGAAGCTCAAGGAATTGGTCTTTCATGTCATCCATCTTCTCATAAACGTCTGGGCCCTCAGATGGCTCAGAATGATAGATGGTATCTTCAACCCTTGGTAAAGTGTGCACGACAGGAGGTGGCACGGACATGACCGGGCTAGATGACGGCAAAGAAGCGAGAGTTGGAGCAAAACCCTCTGGCATAAAGTTGGCGAGCATTCCCCAAGGGAACCCGGCTGGCATAGATGGTGTAGGTGTTTAATTGGCTGCATTGTATGGTAAAACACTAGCTGGATTCTAATGTCTTGACTGATGTCATGACATGTTGTGAAGGCGTTTGTGTAACTGCATTGGAGGTTAGAGTATCTAACTATACTCTGATGTCTTGACTAATATCATGACATACTTGAGTAACTTACTGCAGGATTAACTAATACAGGATTTATTGAATGTCAAATTGGATGTGGTGACATTCATCCCTGTCAGCAGATACTGAGGAATAAAACAGTTGGTGTTCTGTTAGAGCTCAGTATTCATTTTCAGTCTGGTTATCAAGGAAATACCAGACCTGGCATAAGGCCTACTATATGAATGTCAAACTGGATGTTATGACATTCATCATGGACAGCATATACTGAACAATAGACAGAGTGGTGTTCTGCTACACTTCAGTATGTTTCTCAGTCTGCCCTTCAAAAGGATAACAGAACTGACTTAAGGCTAAATGTGTAAATGTAATATTGGATACTTTGACATGTATTAATGTAAGCTGCTACTGTAGAATGGACAGTTTGGTCCTGTACAGTTCAGCAAACTTGTACAATCTGTTTTCAGGAAAAACAGACTTAGCATATGGTCCTTGATGTCAAGCTGAATGTTGTGACATTCATTCCTGACAGCATATGCTAGATTGTAGGTTGGTTAGTTTTTCTGTTTCACCTTTTTCTCAGGCTATTCTTCAGGGATTCAACTGCTGAGAGAAAATCCAGGAAATCAACAACCAAGCTACAATTAATGAACCTAACAAATAACCTATTTGTTAGTAACCTATATGTGGAATTTAAGGGAACTCGCGTGACCTTAATTTTAGGAAAATACAAGTGCAAAGCCCAAGTACTTCAATATAAAAGGAAGTCGTTCCTTCATTCGGAACTGGAGATTTTGAGGCGTGAAGATTTAGTGTGTCCATCATACTTCACTGCTGTATTTTTGTGAGTCTTGTATTAGACATATCTTGTAAACCAAGCTGTTATCTCGGAGATGATTGCTTTGGTGTAGGGTGTTCATTGAGTTGTAAGTGTTGTGTCACTCTAAGCTTTTAAGCGTGAGTGCTGTGTATCTTGATTAAAGCTGTTAAGCACAATCAAGAATTGTTTGAAGTGTGACTTCAAAATTGTCTTTAATATTGATTAAAGGTAGTAATCACTGAGGTGATTGAGGGGGAGTGAGTAGGAACTCTGATCTTAGTGTAAGATTGAAATTGCATTGGGTAGGGATTAAGTGAAGAGTTGTAAACGGGTGAGTTTATCTTTGAATTAATACTACTAATAGTGGATTTCCTCCCTGGCTTGGTAGCCCCCAGACGTAGGTCATGTTGGACTGAACTGGGTAAACAATTACTTGTGTTATTTACTGCACTTACTTTTAAGTTCTGCATAAGTCTTGTTTGTGCAGATTTGGATGTCATAACAACCCGTGTGACATCGAAAGTCTGATAACTAGAATTTCAATTGGCATCAGAGCAGGCACCCTGCCTGTTAATTTCTGGGTGAGATCTAGGGAAGCTACTTTCTAGTACCATGGACAAGGATATAGGACACTCAAATAGACCACCCATGTTGGATGGCTCTAACTATGATGACTGGAAGCCTCGTATGATAGCCTTCTTAAGGTCTCTAGATAGCAAAGTCTGGAGAGCTGTCAACAAAGGATGGGAACATCAACGAAGACAGGTGAAGATGGAGTTAGTGTGCAAATTCCTGAAGAAGAATGGGACAAGGAGCAAGAGGCATTAGCCCTTGGAAATTCTAAGGCCTTGAATGCATTGTTCAATGGAATCAGTAAGAACATCTTCAGGCTGGTACACCACTGTGAGCTAGCTAAGGAAGTTTGGGATACCCTCAAGATAACTCATGAAGGTACTTCCAAGGTGAAGATGTCCAAACTTCAGATGCTGACCACCAAGTTTGAAAATCTGAGGATGAAAGAGGATGAGACTATTCATGACTTCCACATGAATATTCTTGAAATTGCAAACACCTCTGGTGGATTAGGTGAGAAAATGGCTGAAGAGAAACTTGTAAGAAAGATTCTCAGGTCACTGCCTAAGAGATTTGCTATGAAGGTCACAACCATAGAGGAGGCTCAGGACATCTGCAATATGAAGGTGGATGAGCTCATTGGTTCTCTCCAAACCTTTGAAATGGGCTTGTGTGAGAATGCTGAAAAGAAAAACAAAAGCGTAACTTTTGTATCTAATGCTGAAGAGGAGTCAGAAGCAGGATATACTGGAGGTTATGAAAGCATATCAGAAGCCTTAGCCATGCTTGGGAGACAGTTCAACAAGTTCGTGAAGAAGATTGATCAAAGAGGTAGACTTAATGTCAAGAACATCTCGTCTGACATCAAGAAAAGATCAACTTCTGAAGAAAAATTCAACCAAGGCAAGGGAATCCAATGTCATGGTTGTGAAGGGTATGGGCATGTCAGAGCTGAATGCCCTACTTACCTCAAGATGCAAAAGAAGGGGCTAGCTATCACATGGTCTGAAGAAGATTCTGAAAGTGAATCTGAAGGAGAATCTGCTAAACATGTCACTGCACTAACCAGTGTTTGTGCCACTGATGATGACTCAAGTGCAGATGAACTGACCTTTGATGAACTTGCTGCAGCTTATAAGAAGCTATGTGTCACCAGTGCAGAAGTGCGTGTACAAGGAGAAAAGCAGAAGAAACTCATCAAGGAGCTGGAAGATGAGAGACAGAAGCATCTGACGGCCATAGAGGGTCTAAATGGTGAGATAACCCTGCTGACCTCCAAGCTGAATCAGATGACTAAATCTATCAGAATGATGAATAAAGGAATTGACACCTTGGAAGAGATCCTAAAGGTGGGACAGAAGTCTGGAACCACATCTGGTTTAGGCTTTGGGAAAAGATCCTCAGCTGAACACAAACGCCCAAAGGCTAAAGTTCAGAAATCCAAACATAGGTCACATCCAATGTCTCAACATCGGGGTACCAGGATGAATAATCATCAGAAGAGGAAATTCCAGAAATGGAGATGTCACCACTGTGGTAGGCTTGGGCATATAAAAGCCTTCTGCTACAGGCTTCAAGGTTATCCGAACCAAGTCCACCATGTCAGGCTTAAGCACAAGACATATAGGCACCATGTCTCAAATAAGAAGAGACAATGGTATGCTAGGTTAGCTCACACAGCTCTAAGGGCTTCTACCAAAGAAGACTGGTACTTTGGCAGTGGATGCTCAAGACATATGACTGGTATGGAAAATCTATTGGTAGATATTCAACCTCACACTACCAGCTATGTGACCTTTGGTGATGGTGCTAAAGGAAAAATAAAAGGTGTGGGTAAGCTGGACTGCTCTGGAGTTCCAAAACTGAATAATGTGTTGTTAGTAAGAGGACTAACTGCAAACCTCATCAGCATAGGCCAGCTGTGTGATCAAGGGTTCTATGTTCAGTTTACTAAGGAGCTATGTATTGTGACGAATGGTGACAATCAGGAAGTTATGAGAGGATCCAGGTCCAAAGATAACTACTATCTGTGGGAACCTAAAGTCTCAAACTTCTCCACAATCTGCTCTTCAGCCAAGGAAGAACAGGAGGTGAAGCTGTGGCATAGACGCCTTGGACATCTCCACTTACGGGGAATGAAGAAGATCATATCCAAGGAAGCAGTCAGAGGAATTCCAAAGCTGCTTATTGATGAAGGAAGAGTCTGTGGAGAATGCCAGGTGGGCAAGCAAACCAAGATGTCACATCCGAAGCTGGGACATCCTACAACTTCCAGAGTTCTGGAACTGTTGCACATGGACTTAATGGGACCTATGCAGGTTGAAAGTCTGGGTGGAAAGAGATATGCATACGTGGTGGTTGATGACCATTCCAGATACACGTGGATAAGCTTTATCAGAGAGAAGTCAGATACATTTGATGTCTTCAAAGACCTGTGCATCAGACTCCAAAGGGAAAAGGACAGTTGTGTTGTCCGAATTAGGAGTGATCATGGTACGGAATTCAAAAATTCCAAGTTTGATGAGTTTTGCTCGTCTGAAGGAATAAGTCATGAATTCTCCTCCCCTATAACTCCCCAGCAGAATGGGATAGTTGAAAGGAAAAATAGAACTATTCAAGAATCTGCCAGAGCTATGATTCATGCAAAGAAGCTCCCTATGCACTTTTGGGCTGAAGCTATGAATACCGCGTGCTATGTTCACAACAGAGTCACCTTGAGAAAAGGAACCTCCTCCACTCTGTATGAAATATGGAAAGGCAGAAAACCCACTGTGAAGTACTTTCATATCTTTGGAAGTAAATGCTACATTCTCACAGATCGTGAGTAGAGAAGGAAACTGGATCCCAAAAGTGATGAGGGTATATTTCTAGGATACTCCACTAACAGCAGAGCTTACAGAGTGTTCAACTACAGGACCAATGTCCTGATGGAATCCATAAATGTTATTGTGGATGATAAAGAGGAAGGAATCGATGTCATAGAAGATGTTGAAACATTCCTTGACAGTTCAACAGACATTCCAGTCAAGTCTGAAGAAGTACAGGAACCTCCTCCTGAATGTGAAGTAGATGCAACCACCAAAATGCCATCTATCAGAATTCAGAAAGACCACCCTAAGGATCTTATCATAGGGGATCCCAATAGTGGTGTGACTACCAGGTCAAGGGGAATAAGCTCAAATTCCTGTTTCGTATCCAAGGTTGAACCAAAGAATGTGAAAGAAGCCCTGACTGACGAATACTGGATCAATGCCATGCAGGAGGAACTTGAGCAGTTTAAAAGGAATGAAGTATGGGAGTTAGTTCCGAGACCTGAAAGGACCAACATCATTGGTACCAAGTGGATCTACAAAAACAAGTCTGATGAGAAAGGAGTAATTACTAGGAATAAAGCAAGACTAGTAGCTCAAGGATACACTCACGTTGAAGGGGTAGATTTTGATGAGACGTTTGCTCCTGTTGCTAGGCTTGAGTCCATCAGATTGCTGTTAGGTGTATCATGCATTCTGAAGTTTAAACTGTTCCAAATGGATGTGAAGAGTGCATTCTTGAATGGTTACTTGAATGAAGAAGTCTATGTGGAACAACCCAAAGGGTTCTGTGATCCTAACCAACCTAAGCATGTGTACAAGTTGAAGAAAGCCTTGTATGGGTTGAAGCAAGCTCCTAGAGCATGGTATGAAAGGTTGACTGAATTTCGGACCTCAAATGGATACAGAAAAGGTGGGATAGATAAAACCCTGTTTGTGAAAGATGAAGAAGGGAAAATCATGATTGCTCAAATCTATGTGGATGATATAGTCTTTGGTGGAATGTCAGAACAAATGGTAAAACATTTTGTTCACCAAATGCAATCTGAGTTTGAAATGAGTCTGGTTGGGGAACTGACTTATTTTCTTGGAATGCAAGTCAACCAAATGGAGGACTCTATTTTTCTCTCTCAAAGCAAGCATGCCAAAAACATAGTTAAGAAGTTTGGTATGGATAATGCTAGGCACAAGAGAACTCCTGCTCCTACTCATCTAAAGTTAACCAAAGATGATGGAGGGCCTAGTGTTGATCAATATATGTATAGAAGCATGATAGGCAGTCTACTATACCTAACTGCAAGTAGACCTGACATTTCTTATGCAGTTGGAGTGTGTGCTAGATACCAAGCAGAGCCTAAAGTGAGCCACTTGAATCAAGTCAAAAGGATTCTCAAGTACATCAATGGGACTTGTGACTATGGGATGTTGTACTCACATGGTTCTGAGTCTGTCCTATCTGGGTACTGTGATGCTGACTGGGCTGGGAGTGCTGATGACAAAAAAAGCACATCCGGTGGTTGTTTCTTCTTGGGAGACAATCTCATATCTTGGTTCAGCAAGAAGCAGAATTGTGTATCCCTGTCCACTCTTGAGGCTGAATACATAGCTGCTGGAAGCAGTTGTTCCCAACTGGTTTGGATGAAACAGATGCTCACTGAGTACAATGTCACTCAAAATGTCATGACATTATTCTGTGATAATCTCAGTGCCATCAATATTTCCAAGAATCCCATCCAACACAGCAGGACCAAACATATTGACATTAGACATCATTTCATCAGAGATCTGGTGGAAGACAAGGTGATTACCTTGGTACATGTAGCCACTGAACTTCAACTGGCTGACATATTTACAAAGGCTCTGGATGCTACTCAGTTTGAAAACATAAGGGGAAAACTGGGAATATGTCTCTCTGAGAATTTATAGCAACCAATGATGTTTGGAATGTATTGTTTAATATCTCTGCCTATTAAACAATTGGAACTATGCTCTGATTGGTCAACAGATCATAGCTATGCCACTTACAACAAGTGTGGCAACAAGAGGATAAGGAGATATCCTAACGTGAGGCGGCCTATGCACCTGCTGGAGTTCAAGGACGCTGTTCATACAGGAGTGGTTCTGGATGTCAGAAACAAAGTCATGGCATCTGATATGGCTATACCTACTGTAAAGCAAAAGTGGATGATTACCTGATCAAAGCTGTGAAGCAAGATCAAGTGGGTGCTAACTTGGTTGAAACTGTGAGACAAAACCAAGTCTGTAATTCTGTCATTTGTGTGTAATTCTGTTTTTTTCTGTGGTCTGTAATTTAAAGTGTTGCTTTGGCAACATTTTTGACAAAAAGGGGGAGTAACAGGTGATACCCCAGGACAACAGATTAGTGTGTTTAAACAGATATTCATGACAGATTCAAGATTCCCTCCCCTGCAGCTGATGTGTGATGAAGTTTTTATTTAACTTCTGTTTGTATGCTGATGTGTGTGTGAGTGTGTTGTCACTCTGAGTGTATTAGCTAGGTCTATTCCCTGCTAGATGTGTGATTTTCGCTGCTATGAACTCTGTTGTGGGATCAAAGTGTTTTATCCAAAAATTTGCCAAAGGGGGAGTTTGTAGGTGTTTAATTGGCTGCATTGTATGGTAAAACACTAGCTGGATTCTAATGTCTTGACTGATGTCATGACATGTTGTGAAGGCGTTTGTGTAACTGCATTGGAGGTTAGAGTATCTAACTATACTCTGATGTCTTGACTAATATCATGACATACTTGAGTAACTTACTGCAGGATTAGCTAATACAGGATTTATTGAATGTCAAATTGGATGTGGTGACATTCATCCCTGTCAGCAGATACTGAGGAATAAAACAGTTGGTGTTCTGTTAGAGCTCAGTATTCATTTTCAGTCTGGTTATCAAGGAAATACCAGACCTGGCATAAGGCCTACTATATGAATGTCAAACTGGATGTTATGACATTCATCATGGACAGCATATACTGAACAATAGACAGAGTAGTGTTCTGCTACACTTCAGTATGTTTCTCAGTCTGCCCTTCAAAAGGATAATAGAACTGACTTAAGGCTAAATGTGTAAATGTCAAATTGGATACTTTGACATGTATTAATGTAAGCTGCTACTGTAGAATGGACAGTTTGGTCCTGTACAGTTCAGCAAACTTGTACAGTCTGTTTTCAGGAAAAACAGACTTAGCATATGGTCCTTGATGTCAAGCTGAATGTTGTGACATTCATTCCTGACAGCATATGCTAGATTGTAGGTTGTTTAGTTTTTCTGTTTCAGCTTTTTCTCAGGCTATTCTTCAGGGATTCAACAGCTGAGAGAAAATCCAGGAAATCAACAACAAAGCCACAATTAATGAACCTAACAAATAGCCTATTTGTTAGTAACCTAGATGTAGAATTTAAGGGAACTCGCGTGACCTTAATTTTAGGAGAATACAAGTGCAAAGCCCAAGTACTGCAATATAAAAGGAAGTCGTTCCTTCATTCGGAACTAGGGATTTTGAGGCGTGAAGATTTAGTGTGTCCATCATACTTCACTGCTGTATTTTTGTGAGTCTTGTATTAGACATATCTTGTAAACCAAGCTGTTATCTCGGAGATGATTGCTTTGGTGTAGGGTGTTCATTGAGTTGTAAGTGTTGTGTTACTCTAAGCTTTTAAGCGTGAGTGCTGTGTATCTTGATTAAAGTTGTTAAGCACAATCAAGAATTGTTTGAAGTGTGACTTCAAAATTGTCTTTAATATTGATTAAAGGTAGTAATCACTGAGGTGATTGAGGGGGAGTGAGTAGGAACTCTGATCTTAGTGTAAGATTGAAATTGCATTGCGTAGGGATTAAGTGAAGAGTTGTAAACGGGTGAGTTTAGCTTTGAATTAATACTACTAATAGTGGATTTCCTCCCTGGCTTGGTAGCCCCCAGACGTAGGTCATGTTGGACTGAACTGGGTAAACAATTACTTGTGTTATTTACTGCACTTACTTTAAGTTCTGCATAAGTCTTGTCTGTGCAGATTTGGATGTCATAACAGCCCGTGTGACATCGAAAGTCTGATAACTAGAATTTCAGATGGCGCAAAGTGAGCTGTTGCAGCAGGCACAATAGAAGTTACGATCTCACAAATGACCGTCCTTTGGGGAGGAGTTGAGGGTGTTGGAGAAGACTGGCTCTGAGCGGCCAAGAATGACTCCATCAGGGCAGTCAACCTGGCTACTTCCTCTTTCAGCTCGCGGTTCTCTTGTTCCAAATGATCCATCAGTCTTGAAGAATTGGCTCTGGTGTAGTACCGGTGAGTCAGCTTGTCTTCAAAATAAATGAAGAACACAGAGTTAGACCAAAGGAAAAGAAGCCTAGAGCAAAACCTGCTTATGCACATGATGCATGTAATGCTTGTGCATATGATTTATTTTTCATTTCAGAGGAACTTTTAGAGTTCTATTTGCAAATTTTGGGAAATATTACGTTCTTTTGTGGAAACATCTCATCAATAATATCTGGAATATATACATTTTACACCAAAGGAGTACAACATTGGTAACCAGATACAAGAGAAAAAGGAAAATAATCATCCTACGGATCCCTAAAAACAATCATCTAAAGCCCGGGATACAGGAAGATAAGATGCGCGAAGCCTCTTCACCTCCTCCTCATAGGCTGCCTCCATATCTGCCTTCTCCTTGGCGAGTCGATCGTACTTCCTCTTCCAAAACTTGGAGGAATGAGGAAGTAGAGAAGTCCATGCATCATTAGGATCATCAATAACCTGATGCTCGAGGAACTCAATCAAAGCATCCTTCTCCTTGATCTGCTGAAGCAACTCTTCTCGTTCACGGATCCAAGCACGTGAACGATCTTCGTCTCTCAACTCCTCTACTCCTTGGTCAGAGAGGGTTGACGACCCATCCTCAACCAAAGGTATAGGTCTCGGATACTCGTAAGGCATGAGGTACTCAGAAGCTGTCTTCTTAACCCAAGCAGTGTAAGGCTCCAAAGCGACACAGTTCTTAAGACCCAACTCATTCCTTCCTTTCCTATGAATCTTGCGCCAAGCGCGGACCATCCTAGCTTTCAAGCCTTGGGGATATTTACCCTCCTGAAAGAACACACCTTCTAACAGAATGTTATTGGGTTTATCTTTTATGGGGAACCCAAGCTAACGACGTGCCAAAACGGGGTTGTAGCTAATCCCACCACATGTACCAAGAAGAGGTACATTGGAGAATTCACCACAAGAGTCAATAATCTGCACACCATCATACACACGATTGTACCAAGAGATATCATCATTAGTGAGAGACATAAGTCTCGTGGACCATCGTAGACATCCCTTGTTCTCCTTGAAGGCGACCGTCTGTGGTAAGTGAGAAATAAACCACTTATACAATAGAGGCAAACAGCACACAATGGCACCACCACCCTTTGCATTCCTCATATCCAAGGAAAAATAAGTATCACCCAACAGAGTCGGAACGGGATTAAGAGTAGAGAAAATCCTAATAGCTTTCACATCTACAAACTTGTCGATGTTGGGGAATAACACTAACCCATAGACGAGAAGTACAAATATGGCTTCAAAGGCATCCTCACTCATGGCTTTCCCATACATAGTAGCTTGAGCAATGAGGAACTCAGAAGGGAGACCTTGAATTCCACCTTTGGTAGTCATATGAGCACCAACCAGAGATTCGTCTATATGCAACATGTCAGCTGTCTCTCGAGAAGTAGGAATACTCTCTAAGCCACTGAACGACAACTGGTCTAGAATAGGTATACCAACAAGGTAGGCATACTCCTCAAGCGTGGGCAAAAGCTGAAAGTCCGGAAACGTGAAGCAACGATACAAGGGATCATAAAACTGCACCAATACACTCCTCAACCCTTCATCCACCTGAGTAGTCAGAAGAGGAAGAAGCTTCCCAAAACGAGCCTTGAAACCCAAGGGATCTAATACATAGGATGTCAAATTCCTTAGTTCTTTCAAATCTGGTTGTTTGAAGTTGTACTTCTTTGTATTCCTTCTTTGTCTTTCCATGTCTGAAAATTGGCAAATAGACCTCTTAAGTTCCTTGAAAATTTTCTTATTATTTTGAAGATATGGATGCAAATGGGTACATGAATGCATGAATGCAACAATCACACTCAAGGATCAAGCAAAGCACACCAAACAAATTTCATGGGATGGATCATATTATCCTTAATATCAATCATCCATTTTGGTGGATTATGGTTTACACCTTATCAACACCCAAGTTCCATTGATATTAAGGATACATGAACGGATCAACCATGAATCAAAGGTTTGTTGCAAATCACGAGCATGGAGTCTTGGTTTAGAACCACCCAAAGGGAGTGTACTAGGGTTTAACCTGCCAAACATGTTCTACAAGAGGTTCCCATAGTCATCATCCCATATTTCGGATATTATCGGAGAAACGACTACTCGTATTCCCAAAAATATTCTCAAGAGAGACTCTTATGAGTGTAGTATCGCGTAACAATCGTATCAAATCTTACACTTGAACGACTTTCGCACTACATCCTAAGAATAGGCCAAGATGGGCTTGGTAAACTAAGGTCCTTGGCTTCTAAGGTCTATATTGGAAAGAGTAATGTCTAACCACAACTACTTGTGTGACATTATTGATCCCAACATGACCTCCACCAAGTGAATGGACTTGCAAGTCAACTTGCTAAGGAATAACTCCACACAAGTCAACAAGACTATGCCATTCTCATATCCTAAGTGCACTCGAGTTCGGGTATAGAACTCATCTCACAAGGATCACTAAGCATACAAGGAATTAATATTCAAGCAATTCAACCATTACATACAATACAGTAATCCCAAATTGCACAAAAAAATATGTCACAAAACAATATACAACACAATACAACACAATATGAAAAGTAGGCAAAACCCACTAGGTCAATACAATTCCCCAGCAGAGTCGCCACTTTTCTATAGCGGGGTATTCGTTACCATTAGAGATATTGAATAAATCTAAGGTAAATCATACAAGTCGAGTCGCCATCGCACTTCTATTTATCCAAAGGAATGGTTAGAAAGTGAATAAAAACCTAAAAGTTTTATTGAATCAAAAACTAGTAAAAAAAGTCAGAGATCTGGGTAAGGGGGTTGGTTATGCAATGGGAAGGTGTTAGGCACCCAAAATATCCTAGGTACTCCTAGGGAACCCTTTTCACACTTAATGTAAGTTTGGTATTTCGTGAAAATTTATTTGTGCAAACATGATTGAAGAGATGAGAAGAGAATATACAAGTTTATTTACATTTTGTGTTTGGATGGATAAACCCATTGCCTACGTACCATCTTTAAAGGAAAAAGATTAGGATCAAAACCTCGTAGTTCGAGGTAAAAATCTCAAAATGAGTTGGTGAATTTATTGGTCCAAAAGCCTTAAGGTCTTTTGTTATCCAAGGGAGAAAACTCAACCTAAAACCACAAATCCACCATGTGAGGATAGCTTCAACATGCTAGTGAGGGGTTAACCCTATAATAAGCATGGAAGACTCATTGTCCATCACTAAGGATATAGGTGATCATTACATCTACGTCAAGGATAACTCAAACCTAATAGCTAAAGGTTATGAAAAAATTTATTAAGAAGGTGGCTATTGAAACCACAAAAACATTTGAATGAGTTATATTTACCAATGAAAAGTATATACAAAATATGGTCAAAGTTGACTTAGGATTCAATTCAAAATAAGTGTTATGAAAAGAAAGTTTTGAAAATCAAAAGCATAAGGCTTAGGTTTCTAATGTTTGAAAACAAGTGTTAAATGTTTGCACAAAAGTTTTGGCTTGGGTTAGAGTGGAGGGAAGAAGAAGAATGGCTAGAGTCCTAACATACAAGGAGTAAGGGATAAAGAATAAGACCACAATGGAGTTCCTCTCTTGAGATCATATTGATGATCCAAGTAGCTCCCATCCTTTGGAATAAGCAATCACATAAGCATAAACTCAAGAAATCAACAATCAATGAAATCTTGGAAAGCTTCTCAATGCATCTTGGAACACTCCCTCTTGGAAGCTCATGGTAATGGTTCCTCAACTTGGCTCAATGTTGGGATCCCTAGCACAAAACACACACATCAAAAAGTTCTATAAAAAAAATGAGGAATGGAGAAGAGGAGTTTAGAAGTTGGTCCTTTCAAAATCATCTTCAATATTAAGCATTCTAAAGGCCCAATGCCTAATTGCTCTTTGACTTTTATAGCATTCTAAAGGTCCAATGCCTAGTTTCTCTTTGACTCCAAATTTGCATAGGGAAAGTCCTAAAGTCTAAGTCCATTTCTTTACATTTGGTCCACAACAATCAAAACAAAACCCAAGCACAATAGTATATACATAAGGCATATGAACATGTGCTCAAGTGAGCAAAGGAAAAAGCAAATGAATATGTACAAGAATAATAAATTGCATAAATGTAAAGTGCAAAGAGTAAATGTTAATGCTTAATGTTAGTGTTAGTAGTTAGTGTGCCATAAGGCAATATTAGCGCAATATTAAGCAATCGTAATTGGACTTATGTAGAAGTCACAACTATCTGAGGCCGGTCAATAATAATGTAGGCAACAACACAAGTTAGAAGTCTTGATTAGTGAACCAAGTTCCAACAACTTGCCATGCCAAAAGAAAAAAAGAGGATTGATCTTGTATTGGTTTAAGTCCTTTGCATGGTTTAGGAAACAACCTATCCTTAATGCAAAGCCATTCACTTGATCAATTGATCAAGATGAATTAGATTTGAATCAAGGAAGATTAAGTCTCCCCAATCAATGCTAACTTATCAACCTTCAACTCATTGATCAAAAAGAAAAGAAGAAGAAGAAGGAGATGAACAATGGAAAAGGAAAATGGAAAGAATAAAGTGCAATAAATGAAATAGAATGTACCAATCAACAAGTGTTGACCAATGACATTGAGAATCATGGTCAAACAATCAAAAACAGAAGTGAGATCAAGATTGGAAGTCAAGAAATGAATAACATATTTTTGGCATTTTTAATATTTGAAGATAAACTTGAATTAAAATATTAAAGAAAGGTAAAACTTCAAAATCACCTCAAATCAACCTTGAAAGGTCCAAGTGATTTATCCTAAGTTCAACAAGGTCAAACAAGGTTTGACAAAAAATTCCAGCATTTTTAAAAGTCAGAAACTATTTTTAATCAATTAAAAATGAATAAAAATAACCTAATTGAACTAAAATCTCAAATAAATCTCAAATAAATGAATAAATTGATGAGAATATTTTTCATAGATCCATCATCATTCAAATAGGTTAGGAAAATATTTTTGTATTTTTTGAGTATTAAAAACTATTTAAAATGAATTAAAAATAACCAGAAAAGAGAAAATTCACAAAAAATATCAAATGATGAAATAAAAAACAATAAAAATCATTTTTAGAAACTAGAATTTAAATGGAGAAGAATGCAATTGGTCCCATATTTTTTGGAATTAAAATGAAGAAGTTATGAATTTTTGAAAATAAATGGAATAAAAGAAATTAAAACAGAAATTAGAAAATCAGAAAAAACCACAGGCGTCTGATCAAGCCTCATTAATTGACGTGGCTGATCAGACGGATGTGAGATGCGCGCTCATGGTGAGTCCAAGTCAAACGCGTCACACTTGGCATTAAAGCAAGTAATCCAAACGCATGGCTGAGATTAAAACGTGGGAGATGCATCTAATGGTCCAGATTCAATCTGGCATGGTGGACGGTGGCCAGCGCCACCGTCTTTTCCGGCGAGCACTCAAGCTCCGGCCAGAGTTGCAGGTCCTCCAAACTCAACCAAAACACACGATCCAGGTACCAAATTAAAGCGGGGGTGATGTACATCACCCCTGTGCCATCTATTTCTACTCAAGATCTCCATAGTGAGAGAAATCAGAGGTTGAAACTTGATGGTGTTCATCATGAACTTGCTCGATTTTGAAAATTGAGCATACAACAATGATGCCTCTATAGAGAGGACTTCAGACAACACAATAGCCAGGAAAATAGATCAAAGATTAAGGAGTTTCGAAGAAAAAACCAGTTGATGAAAACCTTTGAACTGTGGAGCTTTGAGCTACCTTACTTGCTTCCTCTTGCTAAACATAACTTCTATGGACTGGATGATGAAGGTTTAGGAACTTTAGATCTGAAGATTCAACCAAATTCAGTTGAATTTCAGATTTGAAAATTTGAAGAAATGTGAACTAGTTCCTTTAGGCATGGCTAGGGATTCAATTGTGCAGCATATCGGGCGCCTTCAGGTTGAGATTTGATGGAGGTATGCACCTCTATTTATAGCTGGAATTGGCTGAGCAAGTGAGTTTCCTCGTGTGCATGGCAAGTGGATTTTCCTTTCATGGGCTTGCATGATCATGTAGAAGGCCCAAACTCAATTGCATTTGCATGTTGATGACCAAACAACTTGAAATGGACGTGTAGTTGGCAATGCATAAGCTTGTGCATGGAATTCTAACATGTTATGCATAATTGAGCTTAAAACTTCACCTCTTCGAAAATGCCACTTGAAAAATTGAGACATAGGCATGTGGGTAATGGTTGGAAAGGTCTTGACATAAGGAACAAATGTTATGTTGGACCAAAACTCATTTGGAGTGTGGAAATTTATGAAAACAGGCCATGAAGTTCATAGTGCAAAACATGCCTTTGATTATGAGAGCCTCAAATGGAAACACTTCCAACATCAAAGTTGTAGGTCTTTTCAAGTCAATCAAACTGGATTTAAATTTTGAATCATTTGGATTTTTGATGAAGGAGTTATGGGCACTTGAAGTTGGACTTTTTTGCCTTTCAATGCATTTGGTCCAAAGTGAACATATGTTTTGCATTATCACATGTATTTATTTTGAGATTTTGAAATTTTGTTCAACATAACATTTGAAGTAGACATCTTAAGATTTCCAATGAATTTGATCCCACCTCAAAATCATAAAAAATAAATGAGTTATGTTCTTGGGAAGTTGACCCAAAATTAGGGTTTCAGTCAAAATGACCTTTAATGTCTTGGAATGGGAGATGACCTTCCAAGCTTCAAATCAATTTTTGATGAACATGAAAGTTGTTCATATTGTCCTTAAGAACACTTTTTTATTTTGGTATCATCTCCATTTGACCAACCCATAAAACGTTAGGTCTCAGTGCATTTCAACATAGTCAGATGAATTGACTGATAAACTTCTCAAGCCCATAACTCATATCTTGATGAATTGATGATTGAGGACACTCAAATAAGTTCAAATATGCATGAAATTATGAATTAAAGAACTTCCCTTGATTGTATTTGACCATGGGCTGAGGTTGCTTCATTAGCAAGGCATTGTGGGTGATCAGATGAATTAGGGTTTCCTTGAGGAACAAACCTCAACCCTTTGACTTGCTTTGATCAAAATGATGAATTGAGATAATTGGGAGGCATATTTGATGGATGAGAGCTTTGGGAACCATTGCCATGCTTGCCTTCATCTTCTCTTGGCCATATCTTTGTACCAATGATCTCCTAGGAGCTTTTGAACCTTGTGATTGCTCAAGCTACAAACAAAAGATGTTAGTGACATATTTTTGTGCTTTTGGTAAGTAAATAAAAATGAGAAAAGCAATGATATACAATTTCAAGCATGCTTGGTGATCTCAAACCACTCACAAGAGGTCCCCCCCAAAGGCAAAGGGAACCAAGATACCTATGATCCTTGAGGCTTTGCAAAACCAATGTTATGATTCCATGAGGGATCTTAGGGACAAAATTGGGGTCTTACACAAGGGATCTAATACAAAAGATGATATCTTCCTTATCTCTTTCAAATCCAGACATCTGAAACTGTACTTCTTAGTGTTCCTTCGTCCATAATCCATGGTCTTAAAATATTTGCAAATAAAACCTCAGTTCCTTGAAGTTATTTTTTGGTGTGATGAATGTCATGATGCGCATGAATACATGAATGTAACAATCACAAATAAGGGATCACACACAAGGCAAACAAACAAAGGTCAAGGGATGAATCGAGTCATTGTCAAGATAAATCATCCATTTTGGTGGATTATGGTTTTCACCTTATCAACACCCGAGTTCCATTGATATTGACAAGACTTGATTGGATCAACCAAGAATCAAGGGCTTGTTGTGAGTCACGAGCATGGAGTCAGGTTAAGAACCATCCCAAAGGAGTGTACTAAGGATAAAAACCTGTAGATCATGTTCTAAAAGTTCCCAGAGCCTTAATTCCATCTATCATATATTATAGGTTACGATGACTGACTCATCAACCCATAATATTCTCAAGAGAAACTCGTCTGAGTGTAGTATCACGTAACAACTGTTATCAAGTCTACACCTGAACAGTCTCCGTACTACATCCTAAATAGGCCAGGATGGGTTAAATGTTCTACGGTCCTCAGCTTCTTGGACCCTAAATCAAAGAAAGTAATGCCTAACCACAAATAACTTGTGTGACATCAATAGCTCCAAAAGGGTCTCCACTTAGTAGATGGGTCTCAAGCCAACTTGTTAAGGACTACTCCACACAAGTCGAACATGACTATACCATCCTCCTATCTTAATTGCACTAAAGTTCGGGTTAGAACTTATCTCACCACATAAAGTTCACCAAGCACAACAAGCAGATTATAATCATACATACAAATATACATACATCAAATATACAATTATATACACACACAAAAGTGTAAGAACAAAATTAGTTCTACAATAAAATTCCAGGATTTTGATGATAACAAAGGATGAAACCAAAAATGGCATCCTAACGAAAATTCTCTAAGTGTGCAGGACTCTGAAAAGCAACAAAGGAATCTAATTGTTTTATCAAATACAAACTCTGATCAGATACAAAGTATTAGAAGATCAGAAGCATCTGAAGAAGAAGTGTGCTCCAGAAGTTATGATTCTGAGCAAAACAAGATGACAGGAAGACCAGAAGATCTAAACTTCCACTAGACTCAGTTCTGATGATCTAAAAGACCAGTACTCTTAGAAGCTCTGACGTAACCTCAACGCAATCTCCGGTTGACACAGAAACTTCGAGATAACAAAGACTCTGATGAAGATTCTCCAAATCCAGAAAGAGTAACGGAAAGGACTTCTTCAAATGGAAAGAAAGTATATTTGAAAAGAAGTTATTCAGGGAGACAAATTGGTTATGGCAAGAAACACAGAAGTAATGAAATTGAATGCTCATCAAAGGCCAATATTCTGTCATCACTCCAACGGTCCTTTTCACCACTATATAAAGGACAGCCTACCTCATTGAGAGACACACAACAACGCACAGAAAATTCTTTACATTCTCTCTTAGTTTTTTCACGAGTTACTGCTCATACGTGAAAACACTTGCTTGTTTATTCTGCTGTAATATTTGCTTACTTTTAGAAGCACTCTCGATTACAAATCTATTTTTGCTAAATTACTTTTGTTCCTCAAGTGACTCTGCGTAGTCTGTATACTTGGGAGGACTAAGAGATCACTCTCTTAGATGTTTGGTTGTATTAATCTTTCAAGATTAGTGGATTAAGTCCTTTTTGAAGGCGAAATCACCTTGGCCGAGTGGACTGGAGTAGCTTTGTGTTATAAGCGAACCAGTATAAAATTCTGTGTGTTCTTACTTTTGAAAAAGCCTTTATTTTCTAAAACAATTTAAACCCCCCCTTTCTTATTTTTCTCACCTTCAGTTGGTATCAGAGCTTCGGATCTATTATTGATTTTCTAATCAAACACTTAACAGTGTAGAGAGATCCAGAACGAGAAAAACTATGGCCAACACCAATGAAAGAGACAGTTTCAACGCTAAGCCTCCAGTCTTTGATGGAGAAAAATTCGATTACTGGAAAGACAGAATTGAAAGTTTCTTTCTGGGCTATGATGCTGATCTCTGGGACATTATCACAGTTGGATACAAACCTCCTGTAACAGATGCTGGAGTTGTCGTTCCCATAAGTAAAATGACAGATGATCAAAAGCGCGAATTCAAGAATCATCACAAAGCCAGAACGATACTTCTCAATGTCATATCCTACAACGAGTATGAAAAAATCACCAACAGGGAAACAGCTAAAGATATACTCAACTCCCTGAGGATGACTCATGAAGGAAACTCTTAGGTCAAAGAAACAAAGGCTCTGGCTCTAATCCAGAAATATGAAGCCTTCAAAATGGAGGATGATGAAGCTGTAGAGGTAATGTTTTCTAGATTCCAAACTCTTATTGTAGGTCTCAAAGTCCTAGACAAAGGATAGACAACTGCAGACCATGTCAAAAAGATAGTCAGAAGCTTGCCAAAGTAGTGGAGACCCATGGTCACAGCCTTAAAGCTATCAAAGGATCTGAACAACATCAGCCTTGAAGAGCTTGTCAGTTCACTCAGAAGTCATGAGATAGAACTGGAGGAAGATGAGCCTCAGAAGAAAATCAAGTCTGTAGCATTAAAGTCCAGATTTGAAAGGCGCAAGTCTGACAGAAATAAAGCCTTCCAGGCCAAAATAGAAGACGCTGATGACTCTGAACAAGAAGATTCTGACGATGAGTAAGAATTATCCCTTCTGACCAGAAGAGTAAAACAACTCTGGAGAAAGAGTAATAATAACTTCAGGAGACCAAGACCCAGAGGGGACCGATCAGAATCAACCTCAAAAGGTAAATCTAACAAAGATGTTACTTGTTATGAATGTAAAGAAACATGTCACTACAGAAACGAATGCTCCAAGTTAAAGAAAGACAGTTCCAGAAAAGAGAACTTCAATAAAAATTCCCTCAAAACCAAAAAGGGACTGATGGCTATCTGGGATGACAGCGAATCAGACTCATCAGAATCAGACTCTGATGAACAGGCTAATGTGGCACTCATGGCTACCACATCCAAGAATACTTCAGATGAAGAATCTGAATCAGAAGAGGTATTTTCTGAACTCTCTCGATCTGACCTAGAATCATGTCTGTCTGAAACTCTCAGCTCATATCAGAAACTCAAACAAAAATTTAAAGCTATAAAAGACGTTCTTGAAGAAACATTAGAAGAATGTGGCAAACTTGAGATAACAATTTTACAACTAAAAGATGAAAATAGAACTTTGACATTAGAAAGAGATGCAACAAAGAAAAATTGCTCAAAACTTGAAGAAGCGTTATCTCAAGCTCCACAAACTTCAAACACAATAATTTATAAATATGAAAAATATTTTCAAAAGTTTCTGAAAAATGGGATAGGGAGGAGTATAATGGCATTCATGATTTATGGAGTCATTCAGAACAATAGAAGAGGAATTGGGTATGATCCTAGTGAAGATAAAACTTCTACTAATGACCAACCTAAATCTCCATTTTCATATCACTATACACATACACAAGAGCAACAATTTAATAATACTAGAAAACCCAAAGTGTTAAGAAACTCTGGAAAAATTAATCACAAAGGACCCAAAAGACTCTGGGTACCAAAGGATAAGATTATTTATGTTGCAGATATCTCATGCAGCAGAGTTAAAACACCAGTCATGGTACCTGGACTCTGGATGCTCGCGACACATGACGGGAAGAAAGTCTATGTTCCAAAGCCTGGAACTTAAAGATGCTGGATTCGTAGGCTTCAGAGGAGATCAGAAAGGAAGGATTAGAGGCTCCGGAACTATTGGTAATGGTACTCTTCCCTCTATATCTGATGTGTTATATGTAGAAGGATTAATGCATAATCTGTTATCAATAAGTCAATTAAGTGATAACGAATATGATGTAATCTTTAATCAAAAAACATGTAAAGCCATAAATCAAAACAATGGTTCTGTCCTATTCACTGGCAAGAGGAAAAACAATATTTATAAAAAAAATCTTTCTGATTTAAAAGACCAAAATGTGAAATGTCTGATGTCTATTCACGAAGAGCAATGGGTATGGCATAGACGCTTGGGCCACATTAGCATGAGAAAATTATCTCAGCTAAATAAACTCGAGTTAGTCAGAGGCCTACCTAAGCTAAAGTTTTCTTCAGATGCTCTGTGTGAAGCATGTAAGAAAGGAAAATTTTCAAAAACATCTTTCAAAAAGAAAAATATTGTTTTTACCTCTAAGCCTCTGGAACTTCTTCACATTGATTTATTTGGTCCTGTGAAAACAACATCAGTCAATGGAAAGAAGTATGGACTAGTCATTGTTGATGATTTCAGTTGCTGGACATGGGTAAAATTCTTAAAGCACAAGAGTGAGTCTCACTCTGTATTCACTAGCTTCTGTTCTAAAGTGCAAAACGAATTTGACTCTAAAATCATCAGAGTCAGAAGTGATCATGGTGGGGAATTTGAAAATAAATTTGTTGAGGAATTATTTGATTCTAATGGAATATCTCATGATTTCTCCTACCCTAGAATTCCACAACAAAATGGAGTTGTAGAGAGGAAGAATAGGACACTCCAAGAGATGGCCCGAACCATGATCAATGAAACAAATGTGGCTAAGCACTTTTGGGCCGAAGCTGTAAATTCAGCGTGTTACATTCAGAATAGAATCTCCATAAGACCTATTCTGGAGAAGACTCCCTATGAACTATGTAAAGGAAGAAAACCAAACATTTCTTATTTTCATCCTTTTGGATGTTCCTGTTTTATTTTAAATACTAAAGAACATCTGAACAAGTTTGATTCCAAAGCATAAAGAGGTATTATGTTAGGAAACTCAGAACGCTCTAAAGGCTACAGAGTATACAATACAGAAACCAAAATTGTGGAAGAATCAATTCATGTCAGATTTGATGATAAGCTTGACCCTGAAAAGTCAAAGCTAGTTGAGAAACTTGCAGATTTGGAGATCACTCTTGCAGGTTCTGACGAGAAGATTAAAGCTCCAGAAGCAACTACCATTCAAACTTCAGAAGGAACTAACTTCCCAACAATCCCAAAGAAAGTTAAAAGTCGCCTCAACATATCTGAAGAGTTGATTCTGGGAAATAAGGACGAACCTATCCGAACTAGGTCTACCTTCAAGACTCCTGAAGAAACTCCTCTGGGACTAGTATCTCTGATCGAGCCTACTTCTTGTGATGAGGCACTTCAAGATAGCGACTGGGTTCTAGCCATGCAAGAAGAGCTAGATCAATTCACAAAGAACGACGTCTGGGATCTTGTTCCTAAGCCCAGAGGCACTCACATTATCGAAACCAGATGGGTGTTCAGAAACAAGCTGAATGAGAAAGGAGAAGTTGTCAGAAACAAAGCTCGACCGGTGGCTCAAGGTTACAGTCAACAAGAAGGTATTGACTACAATGAAACCTTTGCTCCAGTCGCTAGGTTAGAATCTATTCGCTTACTTGTACCATTCTCTATAAATCATTCTATTAAATTGTATCAAATGGATGTCAAGAGCGCATTCCTTAATGGTTATATATCAGAAGAAGTGTATGTCAACCAACCTCCAGGTTTTGAGAACTCAAATTATCCAGAACATGTTTCTAAACTTAAGAAATCTTTATATGGACTTAAACAAGCTCCCAGAGCTTGGTATGAAAGATTAAGTAATTTTCTTCTAGAACATGATTTTATCAGAGGGAAAGTTGACTCCATACTCTTCTGTAAAAACATTAATAATGATCTCATGATATGCCAGATATACGTTGATGATATCATTTTTGGTTCAGCTAACGCCTCTGTATGTCAAGAATTCTCTGAGCTAATGCAGGCAGAATTTGAAATGAGCTTAATGCAAGACCTAAAGTTCTTTCTAGGAATTCAAATCAATCAAACTTCAGAAGTCACATACGTTCATCAAAGTAAATACATAAAAGACATTCTGAAGAAATTTGAAATGGATGAATGCATACCTACAAAGACACCCATGCATCCAACCTGCATTCTTGAAAAAGAAGAAGTCAGTCAAAAGGTTTGTCAGAAGCTCTATCGTGGTATGATAGGCTCCCTTCTCTATCTGACTGCTACTCGTCCTGATATTCTATTTAGTGTTTGTCTCTGTGCCAGATTTCAATCAGATCCTAGACAATCTCACTTAACAGCAGTTAAGATAATTCTCAGATATCTGAAAGGAACTCCTAACCTGGGCCTGATGTATGAGAAAACATCAGAGTATAGACTATCTGGTTTTTATGATGCAGACTACGTAGGAGACAGAATGGAATGAAAAATTACATCTGTAAATTGTCAGCTTCTGGGAAAGAATCTGATATCCTGGGCCAGCAAAAGATAATCAACCATAGCCCTGTCCACTGCAGAAGCGAAATTCATTGATACTGATCATCAATGGGCTGACATCTTTACTAAACCCTTAGCTGAAGATAGATTCCTCTTCATCTTAAAGAATCTGAACATTCAAAATTGCCCTGAATAATATGTGCCTATGAGTTTGTAAAATGAGATTCTGATGTGAACACAATGGATTCTGCCTCTGACTCTGATACTCCTACCAAGTTAGAAGTTATCTGAGTTAGAAATCTCCAGGAACCAAATCCCTTGGTATTCCTGAAGATCAGATAAAGCAAACACGTGGAGTACCTTGCGTCTGACCTTGGAACTTCTAGAATGTTGTCTAGCAGTAATCAAGGAACAGTCTCTTGAGATCTCCTCGAGCAGTGTATTGACTGTTGGGATTAGACATCATTAATGAGCTGTAATCATTTTCCCTCTAAACGTGCTGACTTGGTTTTTGTGCTAAACTCTGTTTTGTGTGTCATTTTGCATACGCCCTAATTTGGGTATTTAAACACATTCATTTCACACATTGCACACCTTTCACTCTCAGGCACTCTTAAACCTCTGCAAGCTCAGCTCTCTCAAGGCATTCCTGCAGCATTCTTCATCTTCATCCCAGCTTTCAACAACATTCATGGATGCTCAACAACAATCTGTTTACAACTTCTCTCAACAAATGGATTCAAGCGAACAAGCTCCAAGTTCAAGAAACCCAAACCCAACGGTTACCGGTGTAGTCACAACTCCCATCTACAAAGAGCCTCACATTCTTGATCATGAGCCTCACATAAATCTTTCAACACCATTTGAGAAACTGGAAGTGTTATGTGAATCCTTGGTGGATTTTGACAACATGCGAAGAAATGGCATTGACCTCACTGAAGAACTCAGAAATCAAGGTTGGGGAAACTACTTCAAACGTCTATATGGTCCATTTTACACAAATCTAGTGAAGGAATTCTGGAGATTCGCTGATGCTGATGATCACTTCATTGTCTCCTATGTTCTGGGAGTCAAAATGGTGATAACTGAGAAGTCCATTGCTGCTCTTCTGGGCATGGAAAAAGATGGAGGCAGAAGAATCTACAACATTAATCCTAGGGAAAAATACATGTCCCATGAGATTAACCTAACAATCTTCAAGCAGAACGCTGAAGGCAACCTCTCCATGAACAAGGAGCTACATCAGAACCTTCGTGTCTGGCTGAAGATCATTCTGGGTACCATCCATCATCGCCCAGCTTCAAACTCCTCAGACTACATCAACACAGACCAGAAGTGCATTTTGTACTGCATCCACAAAGGTCTGAAGCTCTGCCTTCCAGCACTTCTTTTCAAGTATCTCAGAGACTTTGTACGAGATACAAGAAACAACATGAAGCCTAGAAACTACATTCCTCTGGGAAGGCTAATCTCTGACGTTTTGATTGAAAGCCGCCTTGTGGACCACCTGTTAAAGCTCAGACTCATGGACGACGTGATGATCGACACTGGAAAACCTCTCAACGCCAAAAATCTGAAGAGCATGGGGATTCTGGATCAAGTCAAATTCAAACCTACTCTGGACACCTCCTGGGAAGCTCTCAAAGATCAGAGGAAGATCCCCAATGGACTTTATCTATTCTCAAAGGAAGGCCCCCGAGAAGTAATCCTTTATTATCTAGATGATCTAAAGAAAGAAGGAGTGGATATCTCAGACTTCAACATAAGTGATCTACCAGATAAGCCTCCAAACTTCATGAAGCGTCCACGAGGACCCTCTGAAAGGGTGAAGCAAACGAAGAAGGCAAGACTAGGAGAATCCTCCAGATCAATACCTCCAGCACCACCGCATGGGCCTTCTGGTAAGTTTATTTCTCTTGCTCCCTCTGCACAAACACATCTCATTGCTTCTTCTATCCCTCAACCAACACGTATCTACACTAACTCAGAAACCCCTCCTTCAACCACCAAAACATCTCATCAACCATCCCAGAAATTTAACCTTGCCACCACCACCTTACCTCTTTCTGACGCAGAAATGCTGAATGAAACCACCTCACCATCTTCATCTTCTTCTCCAGAATCACCCCCCTACTTCAACATTTCATCATACATAGAACACTCTCACCCCTCATCTCCCACTCTGGCCCAACTTCAAGGTCAGACTCTGGCCTCACAACAGCTAACACAAACCACACCTGAACCAGAAGTCACTTCACCACCCACAGAATAACCAAACCCAACACCATCTGACCCTCAACCCTCTGAACCAAATAACTCTGACACACACCCACCAAATACATCCGCTGAACCACAAACTCCCACTCTCAACCTAAGCCCTCCCACTTCTCCACCTCCACCCTCTGAACTAGAAAATACCCTCCCAACCCTAGAGGAAGCAAAAATGCTGTTTGCAGGAGCTTCAGTTGACAAGGTCAAGTCTCTGACCATCAACTCTGGCATCAGTGATGATCCCTCAGTAGTTAGGACACACTAGAACAGAGTTATTGGCTGGATGACCGCTGAAGCCTTCAAGCTGAAGAGCCTCTCTGAGCAAGTCAGAAACGACTTCATCAGAGACGCTGAGCTAAGACTCCAGGAGCGTCTAGCCAGAGAAGCTGAGGAGAGAGCCCGCAAGGAAGTTGAAGAGAAAGCCAGACAAGAGGAAATGCAACGGATTAAGGAAGCTAAAGCCAAAGCTCTAGCTGAGGCTGCTGCTGCTGAAGCTGAAGCAAAAGTTGCTGCTGAAGCTGAAGCTCGTCATGCTGAAGAATCTACCAACAGGGTAAAACCGGATGCTCTGACTCAGGGGGAGTCTTCCACCTTTGTCCCTCTAGTTCTCAAGACACTTGAAGATCTTCAGAAGGAGCAGAAAGAAGTCTGAGTCAGATTGGATCAAAAGGATTCAATTAATGTCAACATTCAGAATCTGCTGACCCAGCTGCTTCAGAGGATGCCTCCACCTCCAAACCCTTAGGCACCTAGGATTTCTGTTGATTGTTGATTTGCTTGTTGCTTTCTGTTCTGTTTGTTCCTGCTTTCTGTTGTTTGTGTTTTCTATCTGAATATATATATATATATATATATATATATATATATATATATATATATATATATATATATATATATATATATATATATATATATATATATATTTGTCTTTATTTCATTTATCTAAGTCTTTTTTATTCTGACAAAAAGGGGGAGAACTAAAAACAGCTCTGATAAAAACATATCTAAATCCTTTCAGTACTCTGCAAACATTGTTTTAACTAGTTCAAATCCTCTTTGACTTAGAAATTTGCAGAAGAGTATCTAGAAACCCCATGTCATGGAAGCTTCGGTAAGAACTTCTAAACTCCCGGACTCATCTCAGGGGGAGCTCACTTCTATCTGATCCAAAATTTCCTATCTATAAAATGTTTCATATCTTAATTACGATTATTTTGTCATCATCAAAAAGGGGGAGATTGTAAGAACAAAATTAGTTCTAGAATAGAATTCCAGGATTTTGATGATAACAAATGATGAAACCAAAAATGGCACCCTAACGAAAATCCTCTAGGTGTGCAGGACTCTGAACAGCAACAAACGAATCTAACCGTTTTATCAGATACAAACTCTGATCAGATACAAAGTATTAGAAGATCAGAAGCATCTGAAGAAGAAGTGCGCTCCAGAAGTTCTGATTCTGAGCAAAACAAGACATCAGAAAGACCAGAAGATCTAAACTTCCACTGGACTCAGTTCTGGTGATCTAAAAGACCAGTACTCTTAGAAGCTCTGACGTAACCTCAACGCAATCTCCGGTTGACACAGAAACTCCGAGATAACAAAGACTCTGATGAAGATTCTCCCAATCCAGAAAGAGTAACGGAAAGAACTTCTTCAAATGGAAAGAAAGTATATTTAGAAATAAGTTATTCATGGAGACAAATTGGTTATGGCAAGAAACACAGAAGTAATGACATTGAATGCTCATCAAATGCCAATATTCTGTCATCACTCCAACGGTCCTTTTCACCACTATATAAAGGACAACCTACCTCATTGAGAGACACAGAACAACGCACAGAAAACTCTTTACATTCTCTCTTAGTTTTTTCACGTGCTGCTGCTCATACGTGAAAACACTTGCTTATTTATTCTACTATAATATTTGCAAACTCTTAGAAGCACTCTCGATTACAAATCTATTTTTGCTAAATTACCTTTGTTCCTCAAGTGACTCTGCGTAGTCTGTATACTTGGGAGGACTAAGAGATCACTCTCTTAGACGTTTGGTTGTATTAATCTTTCAAGATTAGTGTATTAAGTCCTTTTTGAAGGCGAAATCCCCTTGGCCGGGTGGACTAGAGTAGCTTTGTGTTATAAGCGAACCAGTATAAAATTCTGTGTGTTCTTACTTTTGAAAAAGTCTTTATTTTCTAAAACAATTCAAACCCCCCCTTTCTTATTTTTCTCACCTTCAAAAAGTAGGCTAAACCCACTAGAGACTACTCCCCAGCAGAGCTGCCATTCAATTTCTGTAGCGGTAAATTCATGACTGTTAAGCTATGGATAAACTTAACATCAATTAAACCAGAGTTGCCACCACGCTTTTATTGTTTTCAAAGGAAAAGGGAAATGTACGAACAAAATCCAAAGATAAGAAGTTTTCAAATCAAAATTAATAAAATGCCAGAGATTACAGGTAAAGGGGCTTGGTTACACAGAGGTAAGGTGTTAGCACCCAAAGTGTCCTAGGTACTCCTAGGGAGCCGTTATTTTGTGCGCACATGTGTTTTGGTATAAAATGATGTTGGCAATAAATAGAGTGTGGGGATGAGAAAAGAATTCATTAATTATATTTTTGTGTTTGACAAGACCTTCGGACTTGTGCCTACGTACCAACATAAAATGAGGGATCAAAACCTCGTAGTTCGTGGTAACAATTTCAAAGTCAGTGGATTACTTTTAACCCAAAAAATTAAGTTTAAAAGAGGCACAAAAGGCTTAAAAGACTTTGAATGAGTGTTAGTTCTTTTTGTCTTTTGAAATTTTAAGTCAAGTATGGTTAAGTTCAATTACAAGTTTGATTGAGAAAAAGAAGTTTGAAAATGCAATGGCATAAGGCCAAAGTTTCTAATTTACAATAAAGTCTAAGTTTAGAAATCACAAGAAAATAAGTTTTTTGAAAGGGGGGAGATATTTGAAATTAAAGAAGTGGGAGGAGATGAAGATGTTAATCCTAAGCAAAAATTTAAAATTTAAGAGTTAAAAAGATCTGACCAATGAGATGCAATCCAATAGACAAGAATGTCATATAGAAACCCAATTTTCCCATGGACTTTAGAATCAAGCAATATCAATACACAAATAACAAGGTGAAGAGCAAGGCATCAAATAAAGATAGCCACATCCAAGCTAGCAACTTCATGATGTTCTTCTTAAGCTTCCATGCATCAGATGACATACCCCTTGAATGACTCAGAAATAGGCATTAGACACAGGTTCAAAATAACATTTGCATCAAGACCATGTAGCAGATGAACTCAAGTGGGATCTCAATACTTGCTTCAGATGAAAGTTCAATTCACAATGACTGGCGTCAGAAAAGTTGGCATTGGCCACGTCCTTTTTTGCATAGGGAATGTTGCCTAATTCTAAGTCCAATGTCTCAGATCAAACCCAACAGTCCACACAAATCTTTTTTAGGGTTTTTGTTGTTATTATGTACATTAAGGTCAAAAGACCACAAACACAAACAAAATACACAAACAAGTATAATCACAAGATATGGCTCAAGTGAGCAAAATAAAAATGGCATTAAAATAAACAAGTTAAATGGTATGAATAATGACAAATGATAAAGACTTGAATTTAAAGTGCATAAAGTAAATGACTTGAAATTAAAAGTTAGTCAAATGTTAATTGATTAGAAGTTAGTAGTTGCTTTTGCTTTTCAATTATTTAAGTCATTCTTTGGAGAACACTCAACCCTTTATTCACAAACATGAATCCTTGAACCAAGACATCTTCCAAAGGAAGGAAAAAAGGCCAAGTTTCTGCATAATACCATGAAAGAGGGGAGACTTACAATCTCACTTACTAGAATGCTATGCTTTTAGGTCAAAATTTAGCGCTATGTTAAGAAATCATAATTGGACTTATGTAGAAGTCACAACTATTTGAGGTCGGGCAATAGAAATTTTAGTGTTAGTGCATGTTAGAGATATGGTATAATGAACCATACTCCTAAAACATACCACACTTAAAAGAAAATGGAAAAAGGGTGGACCTAATCTCATCCATACTTATATTGGTTTATGAACCAATTAGCCTTAGGATGTAGAGATATCATAGGTTAATGAAATGGATGAGATAGAAAGGGATTGAAGATGAAAAGGAAGGGGAAATGAGACAAACACAAATTGGTCAGGGGAGGACATTTATCAAATTAAAATCATTCATTCATTTTGGGAGATGAAATTTACATTTCATCAATCCCATAAATCCAATGATTTTAATCCAACAAAGTCAAATTAACCTTGACCAAGGCCCAAAAAACATAATCAAACTCAACAAGTCAACACAAATGGCTCAACACAATTTATTTACAATTAAACAATTAAAAATCAATTAAAAATGGATTAAATTAAGTTATGGTTAATCAAAATACTAAAACCTCTTCAAAACACCAAATAAATGGCCAAGAGATTTATCATAGGTCAAACAAGGTCAAAGGTCCTTGGAGAAAAAATTTCATAATTTTTTGAAAGTTAAAAGTATTTTTAAACAATTAAAAATATGCACAAAAACAATTAAATCATGAAATTTTTTAATATTGATCCAAAAAATAATTTTAATTTAGAAAATGAAAGAGAAAAACTACTTGAAATTTTTTGGTGAAAGTCCCATATTTTTTGGCTCAATATTCAAATTAATATGAATTAATGAAAATAAAGCAATTAAAACATTAATCAAAATATACAAAAAAACGTGGACCACTTGATCTCCCTCATTAACTGAGGTGGTAGATCAAGTGGATCAAAGAGCGCTTTCCATGGTGAACCTTAGTCAATGTTCCACACGCGTGGTAATCAATTTGGACGCTCAAGATTAAAACAAAATAGAAGGATCATGTGGTCTGAAGACATGCCAACACATCGCCGGAGCTAAGTGCTCTGGTCTTCTTCTCTGGTGGACCTCACTGGACTGGTCCACCTTCAACCATCACCAAAATAAAAAAGGAGGACATGAATTTAAAGTAAAAATGCTAAAGAGCTCGAATCTGGCCTCAATTTTACCTAACTCCAAGTATCTAGAAAGATACAGAGAGTTGAATTTTGAGGATCATGATCTGAGTTGCTTCGATTTGACCTCTAAGCAACTCAATCTTGTTTCCTACATTGGTAGGACTTCAGACAACCAAAAATTAACTAGAATAGTGGAGAATTGAATGAGAATCGAAGAGATGAAAAATTCAGAAATTCACCTTCAATGTAGGTTCAGATGGACACAATCTTGCTCTCAATTGTGCTTGGCCTTGCTTCAGATGCTTGTGGAGTGGAAATGGATCAAGGAAGAAGAAGGACTCTTGGAGTTTGAATCTCAAAACAAGGGGAGATCTCAAACTTGATTTTCAATGAAAATCACCAAGATTATCGTTTGAATGTGAGGGTTTAGGGTTGTTGATTCAAAGCTTGCGCGCCAGGGTCTATAATTCTGAGCATTGGGGGTTCTATTTATAGGCCAAGTGATTGATAATTTCACACTTCTTTCAAAATTCCAAAAATATCAATTTGCCTTTGCATGGATGCATGGGCATATGATAGGCCCATGTAATGATGCATTCAGGTCCAAAAATGAGTGTAAGCAATGCTGAAGTCAAGTGGAAAGGCCATGCATTCGTGTGTGAGAAATGGAACTTGAAATCTTCCAAATGGTACTTCAACTTTAAGCCATGCGCAAGTCATTCATTCTTTGTCCAAATGGGAGGAATTTTGACTTTTTGGAAATGTTAGATCAAGAGGAACGACTTTCATGTTGAACACTTTTTCATTTGAAGCTTGGATCATGGTGAATTTTGGGGTGGAAGTTTGGAAAATCAAACATATCAACAAAAATTCTAAGTATCAAGCCATATGTTCACTTCTTCCACCTTGAGTAACTTTTTCTATGGACTTCAAATGAGAAACGTTCCTTCATAAATGTTGTAGCTATCTCAAATTCCTTCAAATTGGTCACAAGTTTGACCTTATTTGGATTTAGCATGAAGGAGTTATACATTTTAGAATTTGAGGAAAATCACTTGTTCAATGGTATTGGCCCAAAATGACCTATAATGTTTCGTCATATCACATGCATTTAAAAGTTGAATTTGCACTTCCTCCAAACATCAAAGTTGAAGTATACATCTTGAATTTGATCATGCAACTTGAATAGCTTTTATCTCATAAAAATTGAGCAAGTTATGGTCTTGGGAATTTGACCTCCAAATCAGGGTTTAGACAAAATGACCTATAATTGTTCACCATAAAAAATGACTTTACAAGCAAAACTAGCTCTTGACCTCAACATGAAAGTTGTTTTTGATATCATTTAGAGTAACGTTTCTCTTTGAATCACTTTCATATGACAAAAGGTGTAGGAGTTAGGGTCTAGGGAACCCCAGTTTTGATCAGTTGACTTCTTCTGGTCAACCACCATGAACCAACTTGCTAGCTTGACATTCTCTTGACTTTTGGGACTCATGGAGGATCATATATGCATAAGATGATGAACTTTGAAGTATCCCTTGAGATATTTGATCAATTGGTGAAGAAACTTGTTGAAGAAGTCACATAAGATACCCAGATGAATTAGGGTTTCCCAAGGCAAACCAACTCCAAACTCTTGATGATTTCTTGATAAAAATAACATGTGAAGATGTTGGGGATTCATATATGATACTTAGATCCATATTAAACCACTTCTTGATTGAGATCCATGCAATGAAGGTCTTAAACCCTAGATGTGAGCTTGATAGAGCATAGGTGAGCATGTGCACTGCCTACAAAAGAGTTAAACTATACAATGACATATTTTTGGTATTTTGGTTAGTAAACAAAGAAAAATGAAGCATGATACAATCAAATGATGCTTGGTGATCTCTCCCAATGCAAACCCAATGGATGAGGGATAATGAGGATACCAAGGTGTGATCCCAATGCTAATGCATATGATGAGAAATAACATTAGGGATCTTAGGGTCAAAGTTGGGGTCTTACAAGTCCTATTTGAAAATATATATTCAAATAATAACAATAATAACAATTTGATTGACCATAAAATTAGGAAGGATTACATTTAGTACAATTTCAGAAACCAAAGTACAAATACAAGAGAAAAGGAAACTATCATCCTAAGGATCCATTAGAAACTGCATCAGATGATATGGCTATGGGTGCATACTTCCTCCGGATGCGTCAAATCTCAGACTCATAGGATGTCTTCATCTGAGCCTTCTCAAGAACTAGCTGATTAACAATCTTCTTCCAAGAACCGGAAGGTAGAGGCATACTAGAGGAAGGTAGACCCTCTGGCTCTCTCTGTCTCTTCACTGCTCGATCTTCAAGAATCTCAATAAGCGCATCTTTGCCTTTCGACTCAAGTTGAAACTCTTCATGCTTTCGTCTCAAAAAATCGAACTGCTCTTCCCACATATCTTTATCTTGCTACATCTTGGTGAATGCGTCTTCCAACTCCTCTACATCTTGGTTAGGGAGAGTTGATGGTTCAACCACAACCAAAGACACAGGTCTTTCACAGGCATACATCATCTTCAGCTCCAAAGCTCTCTTCTTCACCCAAGTAGTGTAAGCTTCCAAAGCTACACAGTTGCACGACCAAGCTTAGGTCTTCCTTTCCAATGCATATTATGCCAAGTACATATCATCTTTTGTTTCAAATGTTGGGGATCTTTACCTTATTGATAGAATAAACTCTCTAACTGAGTGTTATAAGGTTTATCTTTCAAGGGGAACCCAAGTTGACGACGGGCCAAAACAGGGTTGTAGTGGATTCCTCCTTGTGTACCAATGAGAGGAACATTAGAGAACTCACCACAACTATCAATAATATCCATACTACTCAATGCAGAATCATACCAAACAATATCATCATCAGTGAGAGACCTAAGTCTCTGACACCACTGTAGACATTGCATGTTTTCCAAAAAAGCAGGTATCTGAGGCAAGTGCGAAATAAACCACTTGTACAGAAGAGGAACACATCACACAATAGTCCCACCACCTTTAGAATTCCACAAATGCAAAGAGAAATGCATGTCACCCAACAGAGTAGGAACGGGATTCCCAATCAAGAAGATCCTAATGGTGTTAACATCAACAAAATCGTCAATGTTAGGGAACAAAGCTAAACCACAGAAGAGGAATACAAAGATGGTTTCAAAAGCATCAATACTACCGGCTTGAGCAAAGACAATAGCTTTTCCAATTCAGAAGTCAACCGAAGGATACCTCCTTTCTTCACCAAATGAGCATCAACCTCATATTTCTTCAGATGAAGAGCTTCAGCTATGATATGAAATATGGGAATTTCCTCCAATCCACTAAATGGTACCTTGTCAGACACGGGTGTTCCCAAGAGACGGGAATACTCCTCTAACGCACGCACAAGCTGATAATCGGGAAAAGTGAAGCACCGGTAGAGAGGATCATAAAACTGAACCAAAACACACAGAAGTCCTTCAACCACATCAGCAGATAATACAGATAAAAGCTTCCCATGACGTTGCTTGAAGTCCAAGAGATCTAATACAAAGGATGACAACTTCCTTATCTCTTTCAAATCAGGACATCTGAAATTGTACTTCTTAGTGTTCCTTCATCCACAATCCATGGTCTGAATATATTTGCAAACAAGACCTTAGTTCCTTGAAATTTATTTTTTGTGATGAATGTCATGATGCGCATGTATGTATGAATGCAACAATCACACACAAGGGATCACACACAAAGAAAACACAAACAAAGGTTAAGGGATGGATCAAGCCATCATCAAGATCAATCATCCATTTTGGTGGATTATGGTTTTCACCTTATTAACACCCAAGTTCCATTGATATTGACAAGACTTGGTAGGATCAACCAAGAATCAAAGGGTTTATTGTGAGTCACGAGCATGGATTCAGGTTAAGAACCATCCCAAAGGAGTGTACTAAGGATGAAGACTTGTAGATCATGTTCTAAAAAGTTCCCAGAGTCTTAATCCCGTCTATCGGATATTATATGTTAGGATGACTGAATCATCAACCCATAATACTCTCTAGAGAAACTCGTCTGAGTGTAGTATCGTGTAACAACTGTTATCAGGTCTACACCTGAACAGTCTCCACACTACATCCTAAATAGGCCAAGTTGGGTTAAATGTTCTACGGTCCTCAGCTTCTCGGACCCCAAATCAGAGAAAGTAATGCCTATCCACAAATAACTTATGTGACATCAATAACTCCATAAGGGTTTCCACTGAGTATATGGGTCTCAAGCCAACTTTTTAAGGACTACTCCACACAAGTTTAACATGACTATCCCATCATCCTATCTTACTTGCACTCAAGTTCGGGTTAGAACTTATCTCACCACTCAGAGATCAACCAACACAACAGACAAATCATATCATTCAAATAGATATACAAACATCAAATATACAAATATATACACATAAAAAGTAGGCTAAACCCACTAAGGACTACTCCCTAGTAAAGTCGCCACTTAATTTCTGAGGAGGTAAATTCATGACCATCAAGCTATGGATAAACTTGACATCAATAAAACCAGAGTCGCCACCGCACTTTTATTGTTTCCAAAGGAAAAGGGAAAAGTTCGAACAAAACCCAAGGATAAGAAGTTTTCAAATTAAAACTAATAAAATGCCAGAGATTACAGGTAAGGGGGTTAGATACACAGAGGGAAGGTGTTAGCATCCAAAGTGTCGTAGGTACTCCTAGGGAGCCCTTTTTTTATGTGCGTATGTGTTTTTGGTGTAAATGATGTTTGGTAAAAATAAAGTGTGGGGATGAGAAAAGAATTCATTGATTATATTTTTGTGTTTGACAAAACCTTTGGTCTTGTGCCTACGTACCAACATAAAAATGAGGGATCAAAAACTCGTAGTTCGTGGTAAAAATTTCAAAGTTGGTGAATTTCTTTTAACAAAAGTTTATTAAGAAAAAGGCACAAAGGGCCCAAAAGTTTGAATGAAGTTGCTAGTTCATTTTGTCTTTTGAAATTTCAAGTCAACATGATTAAATTTATTTACAAATTTTGATTCAAGAAAGAGTTTGAAAATTCGTTGGCATAAGATCAAAGTTTCTAATCATTAAAATAAGGTCTAAGTTTGAAATCACAAATCAAAGAAGGTTTTGAAAAGGGGGGACAGATTTTGAAATTTAAGAAGTGGGAGGAGATGAAAAGGCTACCCTTAGCACAAAATTAAAAGTTAAGAGTTGAAAAGATTTGACCAATGGGATGCAATCTAAAAGACAAAAATGTGATATAGAAACCCAAATTTTCCTTTGGACTTTAATCAAGCAATGATAAATAAAAAATGAACAATATTCAGACATCATGAAGATCAAGGCATCAAATAAAGATAGCCACATCCAAGCAAGCAATCCAAAAGCTAGCAATCTTCTCTGTCTTCTCATGTATCAGATGAAATATCCCTTGATCAACTCAGAGCAAAGCATAAAACACAAGATCAAAGTAAAAATTAAGTACAAAGACATAGTAGCATATGAATTCAAAAAAAATCCAAGGGCTTTCACCAGATGAAGACTCAGTTCACAATTGCTCAGTCTCAAAATGTTAGCATTGGCCAAGTCCTTTTTTCACAAGGAATGTTGCCTAATCCTAAGTCCAAAAGTTCAGATCAAGTTCAATAGTCCACCATATATTTTTAGTGTTTTTGTTGTTATTAAGTGTTTTAGGGTCCTAAGACCAAAAACAAAATCAAAACACACAAACAAATATACACAATCAAAAGATATGGCTAAAATGAGCAAAGTGAAAATGAGATAAACCTAAACAAGTTAAATGAAATGTAAATGGCAATGAATGATAAATGACTGAAATTTAAATTGCATAAAGTAAATGACTTGAAATAAAGTAATATTAATAAGAGTTAGTCAAATGTTAGTATGTGTTTTTTAATTGATTAAGTAATTCTTTGGAGAACACTAAACGATTCATTCACTAGTAAGAATACTTAAACCAATACATCTTCTATGAGAAGGACTCCAACTTGGATAATTTAACAAGTATGCCACTAGCTCCCGTGAAATGAAAAAAAGGTAAAGTCTCCACACAATGCCATGAAGAATGGGAGACTTACAATCTCACTTACTAGAATGCTATGCCTTGAGGGTCAAATTTAGCTTTATGTTAACCAATCGTAATTGGACTTATGTAGAAGTCACAACTATCTGAGGCCGGGCAATAAAAATTTAGGTGTTAATGCATGTTAGAGATTTGGATTGAAGAACCAAACTCCTAAAACATACCACATGCTAAAATAAAAGATCAAGAAGGAGGGACCTATCTCAGTCATACTTGTATTGATTCTTCTGACACAAGGTCATTGATGAATCAATTAGCCTTTAGGCATTAGAGATTTCATTGGTCAAAAGATGTAATGGGGAAGAATAGGTATGAAGATGAATAGGGAGGGGAAGATAGAAACACAAATTGATCATGGGAGGAATTTCATCAAATCAAAACCATCCATTCATTTTGGGAGATGAAATGTACATTTCATCAATCCCCTAAATCCAATGGTCTTGATCCAACAAAAGTCAAATCAACCTTGAGCAAGGTCCAAACAGAAAGTCAAACATCACAAGACCATCAAAATAGCTCAACAACATTTTTAAACATTTAATCAGTTAAAAATCACATTAAAATTGAATTAAAATACATTTTAATTTGGACAAAACCTAAAATCCCTTCAAAACACCAATATAAATGGTCAAGGGATTTATCCTAGGTCAAACAAGGTCAAAGGACCTTAGACAAAAAAATTCACTATTTTAAAAAAGTCAGAAGTAATTTTAAACAACTAAAAATATGCACAAAAACATTTAATTCATAAAAAATATTAAAATTAATCTAAAGAATAATTTTAATTCAGAATATGGTAGAGGAAAATATTTAAAGATTTTTGGTGAAAGTCCCATATTTTTTGGATTAAAAACGAAATTTCTATGAATTAAACAAAATAAATGGATTAAATGAAAATTCATAAAATAAAAAGATATTGGGAAAAACGAGGGCCATCAAATCTCCCTCATTAATTAAGGTGGCAGATCTGATGGCCAAGCGTGCACGTTCCACTAAAACCTTTTTCAACTGCGCCACACGCTTGGTAATTAAAAAGAAAGACTGAGATTAAAACATGAGATGATGATCGAATGGTTCTGGACACGCCAACACACCACCGGAGCTAGGGCTCCGATCATCTTCTCCGGTGGACCTCACCGGACTGGTCCACCTTCAACTTAATGAAAAATGAAAAACAAGGACATTATTTTAAAGAGAAAATGCTCAGGAGCTCGAAACAGAAGTGAAATTGAAACTCGATTTTCAATTGAAAACCTTCAGGTTTATCCTCTAATGGTGAGGGGTATGGTTGAAGGATCAAAGCTTGGGCAAGGTGTCCATAATTATGAGCAGAAGGGGTTATATTTATAGGCAATGCAATTGATTTCCACTCACTTCCATCAAAATGCCAAAAATAGTAATTCTCAATAGCATGGATGCATGGGCATGTGATAGGTCCATCAAATGATGTCAAAAGGTCAAATATTGATCATGAGAAATGATTAAAGTGTGTCATGGAGTCATGCAATTGGAAATGAAAAGTGGTCATGAGATTCATCCAAATGGAACCTTGAAGAAAAACCATGCGCAAGTCATTCAATCCTTGGCCAAATGAGGTGATCTTGGACTTTCTGGAAATGTGAGATAAAGGGGAACAACTTTCATGTTGAACACTTGTCCATTTGATGCTTGGATCATGATGTATTTTGAGGTGGAAGTTTGGAAAATCAAACATAAATGAAAAATTTCTAAGTACCAAGTCAAATATTCACTTCTTCCACCTTGAATAACTTTTATTATGTGCTTAAAATAGAAACGGTTCCTTCATAAAAGTTGTAGCTCTTTCAAACCTCTTTAATTTGGTCATAAGTTTGACCTCATTTGTATTTTGCATGAAGGAGTTATGCATTTTAGAAGTTGAGGAAAATTTCTTGTTCAATAGTAATGGCCCAAAATGACCTATAATGTTTCCTCTTGGCAAATGCCCTTGCAAGTTGAATTTGAAAATCTTCAAAGAATAAACGTTGGAGAGGACATATTGAAATTGATCATGAAACTTGGATGGCATTCATCTCATAACAATTGAGAAATTTATGGTCCTTGGAAGTTGACCTCCTAACTAGGGTTCAGAGAAAATGACCTATAATCTTTCACCATAAAAAATGACTTTCCAAGAAAAACTAGATCTTGACATCAACATGAAATTTGTTTGTAATGTCATAGGGAGTAACGTTTCTCTTGGAATCATTTTCATATGACAAAAATCGTAGGAGATATGGTCTAGAGAACCCCAGTTTTGACCAGTTGACTTTCTCTGGTCAACCACCTTGAACCAACTTGGAACTTGAAGTTCTCTTGATCTCTTGGACTCATGGAGAATCACATATGTGTAAGATGATGTATAAAGAAGTATATCTTGATATATTTGATCAAATGATGAAGAAACGTACTAAGGAAGTCACACAAGATACCCAGATGAATTAAGGCTTCCAAGGAAAACATGCTTCTAACTCTTGATAAATTCTTGATCAAAATGACAAATAAAGATCATGGGGACCCATATATGATGTCTATAATCAATGTGAACCATCTCTTGATTGATATCCTTGCATTAAGGGTCTCAAACTCTAGTTGTGAGCTTGCTGAGGCATTGGTGGACGCACACACTACCTACAAAAGAAATAAAGCTATACATGAACATATTTTTGGTATTTTGGTTAGTAAAATAATGAAAAACAAAGTATGATACAATCAAATGTGCTTGGTAATCTCTCCCAATTCAAACCCAATGAATAATGGGTGAGGAGGATGCTAAGGTGTGATCCCAAAAGCGAATGCATATGATGAGATAGAATGAGGGATCTTAGGGTCAATATTGGAGTCTTAAAATATGTCTAAAAGTGTGCTCAATAAGCCACTCAAACAACCAACAAAAGTCCAGAAGCATCTCAACAAGTAAGCATGCAATCAAGGTTCATAAAGACACCATAATCATGCATCAAATGGACATCAAAAGTCCTCCAATACACACTCAAACCCTAGGTATATATGTGTCTAAATATACTTAAGAGGTTGGTTCAAGAACAAGTCCAAAGTGGTATCAAACATCAAGCACTATCATCCATCATTGATCATACAAGTCAAGCATTAAAAATGAATTCAAACATGGAACAAAATGCATGATTAAATTACCAAAATAAAACCCAAATGTCCTAGATACATGTTCTTAAGTGTGTACAAAAATTGGAATGAAAAGTCAAAGGGAATCATGAAGAACCAAACCCTAATTCAAAACCTAGGTCAAACCAAACAAATTTCATAATATAATTAAAATAAAATAATAAAACAATTAGAAAAATAAAATATAAAATATAAAAAATTAAATAGCATGTTAAAATATAATTATGAATTTTTGGAGAATTTTTAGAGCATTGGAAATGATAAAATAAAATCAGAATAGATAAATAAAATAAAAGAAATAAAAAGAAGCCTAATGGATAATGGGGGTGCATGAGTAAAAATGGAAATAACTGGATAATAGTTAAAACACACACATGGGCCAAAAGCAGATGGATGGGAAAGCAAAATCATATGGCCCATGACCCAATTCCAATAATCTGATTTAAAAAAAGGGGCGTGACATTTTAAAATGAACAAAATAATCATGTGACTCAGTGTCAATCAGTCAGATGTAATAAGTCACAAAAGACAAAAATAAGCGCCAGCCAATCAAAGTTCCCCACATATCATCTTCAACCTCGGTCCAAAAATTAAATACGACATGAACCCTAATCCCATGCAATCCCATACAACAACTTCAGCCATTCATAACTTCATCCACAATTTATAAAAATAAATGAAACCAAAATTAAACATACAGATCTCGTGGAGTAGAACATCACCATGTGGATCAAAACTTAAAAGGATGGATAAATCATGGAGAAAGTTGGCACGAAAGTCAAGCAAAACACATTATTTTCACAAAGTTTCAGCAACTCATACATCCAGAATTAAAACATTCAAGCTAAAATATCATGTTGAACCACTCACATATAACATATGCAAGCTACTCGTGGCATGGTCAAATCCAAAATGAAGGAGATGCAATGAAAAGAAGCTTACCTAGTGGAGAAGGTACATTGCCTCTTGTGCTTGTTTGATCTTCAAAAATCCCACCAACAGAGCCTTGTGATCTTCAAATGAAAGGAATGGAGGAGGAGAAATGGAGAGGGAAGAGATTCCAATGGAGATAATGCTTTAAATCCTAAAAAATGTAGATCCAAATTCTCTCTCCTCAATGGAGTCCCTCCATAAAATTAGGTCATGAAGGTCTTATATAGGGTGCACAGAATGAGGTTCAGTGCTTGCCAAGTTTAAAATTCTATTCAGGGGCATGAAAAGTGAAATGGTGAGTTACGTTTCATGATGTTTTAATGACATGCTTGGTGCGTTTCGGCCATGAGAAGTGGGATGAAAAATATCCATGTAGGTCCGCACGTGAGGGGGGACAGAAAGACCATGTTGCACACTTGAAACATTCCTCTTTTTTTGCCAAATGTAATCATGCATGGATTTTGCTTGTTTGGGCCATTTAGGCAAAGAAAAAGAATATGGTGTATGTCATGCAATGAATCTTTCTGAGTTATTTGGATCAAAGTGTGCAAAACTTGGTTAATGCATGACTTCACCTTAAGCTCAAACATGACCATGTAACCAACTTGGCACGAATACAACTTGGAGTGTGCTCAACCAAAATTCACAAACTTGATACCAATGGCAAGAGGGAAGATCAAAGAAAAATTTTCATGTTGAAGGAAACTTGAAATGAAGCCTCTAACACTCCTTAAAATTTCCATGAACTTGCTTGAAAAACCTAACTTGAAATACTTAGAAAATTTTCTAAGTGTTGGACATTTAAAGACTTTGAAACATTAATCTTCCAATGATCATAACTTGAACCATGATGATCCAAATGCTTCAAACTTGATATCTACTCAAAGTAAGGATAAAGGAGAACAACTTTCATTCTAAGGCCTATTTGATTTGGAGGTTTTATCAAATGGTACATTGGCCATGAAGATAGCTGATCATTAACACTTAACTTGCCAAAAATAGTAAGTTCCCATGAAACCTTAATTCCCAAATTAGGTAACTTTGATAAATCTCTTAATTTTATTGTTTATTGTGATTCCACTTAGACAAATCTCAACGATTGACCATATTTAACTTATGAGATCCAAGTTTGACCTTAAAAAGTCAAGAGTTAACTTTTGGGTTACACAATTGACTTTTGTTTTACATAGTCGATTCTTCTTCCATCTTGATTAATTGACCTTCTTCTGATTACATCCAATGACCAATACTTGACACCAAAACTATAGAACCAATGATATGCATGAGTATGTATGATAATGAGACATAAGCTAATTGGGGTTGAAAAAAAGATGGTAAATTTTGGGTTACAACAGCTTCCCCAATTCAATCTTCTTTGACCTGAAAGGTCGGAAAAAGCGACGACTTTTAGACATTAAGGGCGGAAGAGGATTGAATACCAAAAGAACCGTAAAATTTGCACTCTGAGGAATGGTAATGCATTGGGTAATGACTAAAATTTATCTTTCTTCTGTCACTGGAGGACATGCCAGTAACCACTTGACTTTTAAGAAATGCCAATAACGATTGGACATAACCAAGGAGAGCTAAGTAGACCTGACCAAGGAACGCCAGTAAACAATGGGCTCTAGAGAAATTCCAATAATAATTGTACTTAACCAAGGAACACCAATAAACACTGGACTCTAGAGAAATGCCAATAACAATTGGACTTAACCAAGGAAGACTAAACACCCCTGACTAAGGAACGCTAGTAAACACTAGACTCTAGAGAAATGCCAATAACGATTGGACTTGAACAAGGAGGGCTAAAAAGACCTGACCAAGGAACAACAGTAAACACTGGACTCTATAGAAATGCCAATAACGATTGGACTTAACCAAGGAGGGCTAAACAGACCTGACCAAGGAACGCCAGTAAACATCAGACTTTAGGAAATGCCAATAAAGATTGGACTTTGAGAAAGAGACCCATGCCGATAATGAACCATGTATCATGGTATCTTGTGAGAATTACTCTTCTAGGGATACATCAAAAGATCTTAATTGGCTCATGTTCGATGCATGTTTGAATTTTTCTATGGCGTCATGCTCCATGTAAAAATGGAAATGCTACACAATTTTATAGATGTAGAGTAATGATGCATGATTTTTCCGCTAAATAAAGAATATGTAAGGAACTGCTGAAGAGGGCCATGAAAATACGGAAATCTATGGGGAATTGTAAAAATAAACTGCAAGCTCTGATGGAGAGATTCAAATCTTTGCAAACTATAAATGGAGAGATTCAATGAAAATTGAATACTACCGGGGATGATACCAATTATCACTGGACATGCGGGGAACATAATCCACTTCTGATTGAACGGGGAATAACCTATCACTTCTTCTGCTGGGGATAGCAAAACCTTGCACTATCAGGAACAAGAGGGCTTGTGCGTAGAACTCTGGTTGGGGATGAAGTAATCTTAAAAAATACACCTCTGCTAGAGATATAAGAATGATTGAACAAGAAATATTAATAAACCAAAACTACTAGGGAGTGAGATAGATCTCAGATAGACCTAGCTGGGGAATAAGAAAAGATCTCATAACTCAGAATGAAGTGTTGCTTTGGGCATAAACATTATCTCATAAATACATCTTCAACAACAATTTGCTGGGGAACCAAATTTTTTTGCCAAGAAGTCTCGTCTATCAAAAGCCAAGGACTCTTTGCTCGGAAAACAAACAGGTATGTCATATATCCACGAGTGAACAAAAGCCCCTACAAAATAAAACACTCCAAAGTGTTCCAGGTATAGCATGACTACCTTGACTACCAACCAGGCCACACAAAAATTGCGAGCAAATTCAAATGTTTATAATCATGTTATGTAAATCCTTTCGAATTTTTATTGATTGATAATTGGTCGGTAAATAAGCATTTACATCAGGAAGCAATCCCTAGAAAGAGGTAATTGCAAAAAAGAAAAGCAAAAGATTATTACAAGAACGGCAATGTGAATATGGATTTCCATCAGGTTCCGATTCTACTATAACTCTTATGACCTCAATGCTCTAATCACTTTTCTTTCTGAAGAAGGTGATTGGACAGATTCCTACCCTTTGGGGTTTCCAACTGCAACAACGAGATGAAATCAAAGATCCTTCACAAGACGTAGCCTTTCGCTTTTAATCCCTAACTTTTACCTGGATCGCCCTTTCGGGTTTTCAATCCATCAGGATACCCTTTTTTCCTAAGCTTCCCTTTCGGGTTTTCAACTTAGCAAGTGTACTCTCCTTTTTTTTATCCCTAATTTTTTCCCGAACCTTTTATTCATTTTCTGTGGTTCGCCGGGATGCTAAATTTTTCCTAAGTCGTCGACTTAGCGGGTCCTTTTTAAGCGAAGTATTTTTTGACTATGTCTGTGTTCATAGGGAGTGGAAAGTCTTCACCATCCATAGTTACAAGAATCATGGCTCCGCTAGAGAAAACTTTCTTTACAACATATGGCCCTTCATAATTGGGATTCCACTTTCCCTAGAATCAGATTGAGGAAGAATGATATTTTTTAACATGAGGTCACCAGCCTTATAACTCTGAGAATGGACCTTATGAACAAATGCTTTCTTCATCCGCTTTTGATATAACTACCCATAATAGATAGTTGTCATTCTCTTCTTTTTGACGAGGTTTAACTGATCGAATTTGTTTTCAACCCACTCAACCTCATCAACTTTCACATCTGTCATCAACCTTAAAGAAGGGAATTCAACTTCAACTAGAAATACTGCTTCCATGCCGTACACTAAAGAGAAAGGAGTTGCTCCGACCGAGGTACGCACTAAAGTATGGTAACCATGTAAAGCAAATGGGAATATCTCGTGCCATTCTTTGTAGGTTACGACCATTTTCTTCACAATCTTATTGATATTCTTATTGGCTGCCTCAACAACTCCATTCATTTTCGGGCGATACGGGGAGGAATTATAATGCTGGATCTTGAAATTTTGGCACAACTCCACCATCATTTTATTATTGAGATTGGGTTCGTTTTCCGTAATAATCTTCTCAGGAATCCCATACCGAAAAATGATATTTTGCTTGATAAAACGGGCAACCGCCTGCCTAGTCACATTAGCATAAGAAGCGTCTTCCACCCACTTGGTAAAATAATCAATGGCCACTAGGATGAAACAGTGTCCGTTTGAACTGTTGGGCTCAATGCGTCCAATCATATCAATGCCCCACATTGCAAAGGGACACGAAGAAGTCAAAACATTTAAAGGCACGTGGGGGACATGCACTTTATCAACGTAAGTTTGGCGCTTGTGACATGATCTAGCATGAAGGTGGGAGTCGGTATCCATGGTCATCCAGTAATAACCTGCTCTCAGAATCTTTTTAGCCATGGAATGACCACTGGGATGGGTTCTAAACGAACCTTCATGAATCTCCTCAATAATTCTTTCTGCTCCGTGTCTATCCACGCATTTGAGCAGAACAAAATCATGATTCCTCTTATATAACACATCACCATTCACGAAAAACCTGGCAGACAGCTTCCTCAGAGTTTTCTTATCTGGGATAGATGCATCCTCCGGGTACTCTTGTTTCTCAAGGTATTTTTTTATATCATAAAACCAAGGCTTACCATCTCACACTTCATCATTAGCATAATAAAATTCTGGCTCATCCAACCTCATAATGTTGATGGAAAGGGCCTCATTTGCCCATTTAACTTTCAACATGGATGCCATAGTAGCCAATGCGTCTGCTAAGTAATTCTTTTCCCTTGGGATATGTTCAAATGTGATCTCCTCAAAATATGGAATCAACTTCAATACATTCTCCTGGTATGGAATCAGATTTGGGTGCCTTCTCTCCCAATCTCCTATGATTTGACTAATAACCAAAGCTGAGTCCCCATATACCTTTAGATATTTGCTTCTGAGGTCAATAGTTTCTTCAATCCCATAGATGCAAGCTTCATATTCAGCCATGTTATTTGTGAAGTCAAAACATATTCTGGCAGTGAAAGGAATACGAAAACTCGTGGGAGAAGTAATAACAGCTCCAACACCATTTCCCAAAGCATTTGAAGCACCGTCGAACACGAGCTTTCATCACGATCCTGGTTCTGGACCTTCATCTGGGTCTGGTATATTGTAATATTCTTTGAGAAACAACACATCTTCATCAGGAAATTCAAACTTCACCGGCTGATAATCCTCTATAGGTTGATGGGCCAAGTAATTAGTAACTATACTACTCTTAATAGCTTTTTGAGTCGTATATTGAATGTCATATTCTGTTAAAATAATTTGCCAACGTGCAACCCTTCCTGTGAGAGCTGGCTTTTCAAAAATATTCTCGATCGGGTCCATGTTTGAGATCAGCAAGGTAGTATGGGTCAACGTATACTGTATTAGATGGCGAGTAGCCCATGCCAAGCCCAATAAGTTTTCTCGAGCAGTGAATATTTGATTTCATAGATGGTAAACATTTTGCTAAGGTAGTATATTGCATTCCCTTTTCGGCCATACTCATCATGTTGGCCTAATACACACCCCATTCACTCATCGAGGACTGTGAGGTACATGATTAACGATCTTCTTTCCACTGGAGGCATAATAATTGGAGGTTATTGCAAGTGTTCTTTTATTATTTTGTACGCTTATTGATAATTTTCATTTCATATGACGACCTGATCTTTTCTTAATAATTTGAACATTGGTTCATAAGTGGGTGTTAGATTAGAGATGAAGCTTGCAATATAGTTTAATCTCCCCAAGAAACCACACAATTCTTTCTCTATTTTTGGTTCAGGCATATCTTGAATTTCTTTTATCTTTACGAGATCAACCTTAATTCCTCTTTCACTTATCAAGAAGCCAAGTAATTTACCAAATCTTACCCCGAAAGTACATTTATTTGGGATTCAACCTCGGCTTGAATTTCCTCAATATTTCAAACAATGTTTTCAAGTTTATTAGATTTTCTTCCTCCGTACGGGACTTCGCAATCAAATCATCCACATAACACTCAATCTCTTTATGGATCATGTCATGAAAGAGAGTTACCATAGCGTGCTGGTAGGTTTCCCCAACATTCTTCAAACCGAACGACATTACCTTGTAGCAAAAGGTTCCCCAAGGTGTGATAAACGTGGTCTTTGATGGGTTGTGCAATATGTTATCCGCAAGTATACAGAACTCGTCAAAGTAATACAAAAGATTATTTATTCCCACAAAGACCAAATTGTCAATCTATCAATTTCTATTGTTATGGTGCTTATCTAAGGTAGTCAAATAAGTAGGTTCAAGTATACTAAAGGGAAAATAATGAAGTAAATAAATTCAGATAAAATGCAGGCTCAGATGTAACTCACATCATTTAGGAAATACTCCAATTGTTTTTAAACAACTTTACTTATGGGGCAATATTTTCTACTTAGAGAAGAATCAATTTAATAGGAGTTGTCGCTTTCCCGTATTCAAGACCGATTTTACTCTTTAATCAATGCCCCCATTGTCACAGATGAAGGATGCTTGTTGCGTTAAAGTAGTAAACCTATTTTTAAGAAATTAAATTCTTGACTTAGTTGAAAAGTGATTTTGATTTGGAAAGTTTAACTTGAAAGGGATCCATGACTTTCACTCAAGGATCCGTATTTTAAACCTACAAACGTGTCCGAGAACAATTTCAAAATAATTGTCTAATAGTGTTAAAAATTCCCAATCTACCGGACAAAGTGCTTTCGCTAATTTTGACCTGTTAAAACTAACCAAGTTTATCATTAAGAGTTGGACGACTCTCGATCTTACCCAACTATACTTCGGTTCTACTTTCGTAGTTACCGACCAAAATAAGTACTGAAAACTTGTGTCAAAATCAAAACAGCCACTAAAGCATTTCTATAGATACAAATAATGGAGTATCATCTTAATGATGACCCTTACATCCTAACCTATAAATATTTATCCAGACATGGAAATAGAAAACAACATAGCAGAATTAATCATGTTTAAAAGGGCGAGTAAATAAAATGTGCAAGCTAAATAAGCAAGTAAGTAAAAAAAACGAGACAGGCAAATAAATAAACTAAAGCATGCAAGATAAATAAAACATAAATGCGAATAACTTGAATAAGAAACCTGCTCCAAATTGGAGACTTTAATCTGGTACCCTAGAAAAGAAAACTTGACTGGAAAGTAAAATGGCAGCAAGATTGTTTGTACAGTGCTCCAACCTAACTACAACTCAAGTGCGATAACCCCCTGATGTGACGGATTATCGCTTTTACAATGGTGAACTTTAGGGTTAGTGTTTTGAACTAAGTTGGATGCCTTTTCGTGAAGTGAAAACACCTATTTATAGAAGTTCTAAAAAGCTAGCCAAAGACAAAACTCTCCTCCAACTTCCCTTAGTGGGGTCGTGCCAACAAAGGTGGCGCCCATCGTTTGTTCAACATTGAAGGATCATGGGAAACGTGGCAGTTACCACCGTTTGACAGCTTACACGTCATGGCACCCTCCTTGGCGGCCACTATGCTTGGCGCCATGTGAACAAATTTCCATAAAAACTTTGATTTCTTACTTGTTTGGAATCGTTTCTTCACAAAAGGCTCTTATTGGGAAAAATATCTGAAAATAGGACGAAAGGAAAACATAACACAAGAAAATGACAATAAAAACCTAATAAGCATGTGAAATTCGAGTCAAATACGCAATGCGTTTCAGTGTTAACAAATTCTACCATACTTGAACGTTTGCTTGTCCTCAAGCAAAACTCTTATGGATCACGAAAGAAAAACAACAACACACAAGTATTCAATTTAGGCTAAAAGCTTTTAAGTTTACTCAAGGATGTGTCGATAGGTACTAACTGATGAATCAAACAAATATTAGGTCCACACTTCACGCAAATGCGGTCATAAGCTTCTTTCCTATACAAACTAATCCATATCATGTTACTATACTTAAGCCTACCTTTTTATCCTTATTTTTAAATCCTTTTTCATTCAAGTGCAAAATCACATTAAGCCCGTTATCCGTACATACTCATAGTAAGGCGACCGGTTAGTGATTTCGATCTATTTACATTGGGTTCTGGTATATAAGTTTGGTAACCCCTTTTATTTTACCCATTTGCAGTTGTGGGGGATCAGACCGTGATCCTCCCTACCAAGTTCAACACCAGACACCTCTGAACCAACTAATAATGGGTATTTTATTTTATCATTTTTTCTCTTTTAGTACAGGGCTCTGGTACATAATTGGCATAACCCCTTTTATCTTCCCGATTGTAGCTGTGGGGGATAAGACCGTAATCTTCCATTCCAAGTTCAACACCAAATACCTCTGAACCAACTACAACGGGTAATTTTATTATCTTTTTGGTACACAAGAATCATTCACTTATTTTCATCAGTTTCCTTGCGTAGAGTATGCTTAAGCCGGAGCTAACTGCTGAAATAAACTACTTAAGGGCTTTATTATTTGGGATTAAAATTAAGGATATAATATAGTAAGTATCGGGATCAGTTTCCAAAGTCAAGAAGCTTACGGTGTTGAGACGATATCTATTTTTAAAAGTTTTCCCAAGTCTTTAACATCCTATCCTAAACTTGTCTAAAAGCCCAAAATTTTCAAAATAAAAGTTGTTTTCTTTGTCAATTTTTTTTGTAGGGCTCAAGAATGGGGAAGTAGGGTTACACTACATATAAGACTCGTCTAGCACATGCAATTTATTGAAACAAAAATTAAAGTAAACTAAAAAAAACGAAAAATGCAAAAAAATTAAAAGAAAAAAAAGGCATAGAACTCTCCTCCCACACTTAAACCGAACAATATCCCCAATGCTTCGATAAAAGATGAGGAAAGGAGTAACCTGGATGACACTACTGCTGACCACTTGTACCTTCTTCTCCTGGCTCTGAATTCCTGGGATGACGACTCCTGCTGTGACCATGCTCCTCTCTCGAAACCTCTAAACGATCAAATCTAGCCGATAATAAGGCATTAGATTCCCGCAGCTGTCGAATGTTACCCAGTACAGAGCCTTGAGTGGCCTCCATCAGGATAAGATGACTCTGAAATTACGCTTGCTGACGCTGCTGGTTAGAGAGGAGGGTTTGCTGGGACTCCATAATGCTGCAGAGTGAATTATCGGTGTGCCACTGTGATTCACGCATGATGTCCATGTTGTCCTTCAGCTGTTGGTTCATGGAAGATGATAAGACATCCCGCCTTTCTTCTCGAGCTTGTAGCTCTCGCCACATTTCCTCAGTAATGTGGAATCCAGAGGATATACCTGCAGAAGGGTGAGTAAAACATGATGTAGTGTGTGCAGGTGATGCATGGTATGAAGGCATGGTAGGAACTGGAGACTGGTCTCTCCGCTCATTCTCATCATCGGTCCCATCACCTTCTTCAAAAGGTACGTTGGGTGGCAATGGGCCGATAAAAGGTGGAGCTTGGAGATCATAAATCCAATTTCTCTCATGGCGCACATTTGTACATCGAGATAAAGGTAAAACTACATTTGGGATAGCTACATTGTGGACCATGAGCTTAAAACCGCTCTCTTTCCTCACTCTGCATAATCGCATATCTTTTAAAACCTTTAAATTTATAATGCGGTGAGGTAGTGGTTCTAATGTAGCCAACTCAACGTCAAGGAGCAAAGCTCTAGCAATGGAGGTGATTAAACCTCCAAAAGAAATAGTACGTCCCTTTTTCCGAACGACATACATATGTGCAATCATAAAGGGAACATAGTAATTCTTCTCTGTGTGAGGCTACCCTGTAAAAATAACAGTTCTTTGGCAATGATTTTATTAGGATTTTCCCACTCAAAAATTGAGCAAGCCAACAGATAGCAAAAAACGCGTATGGTCGGGTTATGAATACTTGAGGCCAGGTTCCCCTTAAAAGAGTCGGTATCTAAACCTGTCAGTTTCCTCCAAAATTCAAACGCCTCATATGACCATTCTGAGTCCAAGAGTGTCTCACAAATGGCACCTTCCCCGTAAGCAAATTATAATAAACCTGTTAACTCATCGGTAGTGTACTAATATTCATTAAACATTCTAAATTATACTGTACCAGATGTGCTAGCAGTGTTAGGATGAACATTATAAATCAGGGAACTCAAGAATTCCCAGGTCAGGTACTCAAATGTAGGTTCTTTCCTAATGAAAATATCATGCAATCCTAAATTGTCTAACATATAGCAAACACTGTGATAAATTCCCAAATTATACAGACAGTCTTCATCGATATACCTGGAGGAAAAAATGCTTTTTTTCTGCAACTCCTAGAATAATCTCCTTTGCCTTTCTCTAGGTTTTGCTCTGCGAAAAATGATTTGACGATGCTCCAGTTTTGCTCTTGGTGGTGAATGAGGGTGAAAAATGGGTTTTATAGTGGAAGATGGTGAAATGGGATTTTAATGGTGGAAATTGGAAATGGAAGTAGGATTAGTAGTGGGTTTTTGGTTGAGTGAAATTTTAATGGGAATTGAGTGGCTTTTAATGGAGGTCAGGGATGGAAAAGATGGGGATTTTGGAAGGTTTAGGATGAGTTTTTGAGTGAAAATGGAGGTTTGGTTCGCTTCTGCCCGAGATAGTGCTCAGACCCCATGGCGTCCGCCATCTTCGTAATTCAAGTTGGGCCGGATTTGTTGAATTGGACTTGGGCCTTGTGGTTTTGAGTCATTTTGGGGTGTGTACAACATCTTCTAAATGTTCTTCTTTCTTGTGTTTGTACGTGCATGATATAATTCATTTTTTTAACATAATAAAAATAAAACAAAATAAAATAATTTAACGAAACAATAAAATATAAGAGAAATGATATCATAAGATGAGATAATATAAAAAAAATTGAAAAAGACAATTCTATGTGAAAATAAACTAAATCTAGAAATTAGGAAATATATATATATATATATATATATATATATATATATATATATATATATATATATGTTTGAATATGCGAAATAAATAAAACGATAAACATTGGAAAACATAGTCCTTAGTGCGTCGATGGTTCCTCAATGCTACCAGAGGCTCGTGCCTCTTCTAGTTGTTGACGGAGTTCACCGATTTCCTCGTATGGTAAAATCAGCGTCCGTGGCATGAGTAGCATCGGATACCTCTAACTGTAAGGTAAGGTTAGTAACTTCTTGACGAAGGATGGCCAATACTCTGTGTAACTTAATAATCTCAGTGTGAATGCCACGTGTTTGCAGATTGAAATTATTAGAAAGCACTATGATCCTATCTGACGGTGGCAAGGGATGGTATTCTGGTATTGGAGGGGATCTTGGTACATCAGGTGTCTCATCCTGCATAAAATAGCCTAAAGGAATTTCAGGCATAACATTAGGGCCATACTAAAAACCAAGTAACTCAGCAAATTCCTTATGATTGAAGGTGTACTCAATTCCAAACAATCTGAAGTTAATATAGCCTCTCTGAAAACCGATTCCAATGTAGGGTTCATAGTTGAGGGAGCTTAAGAATTCCAGGGTCAGGTTCCTGTAGGTTACATGCATTGCACCATCATATTCCTCCCACTGAAGTTGATTGCATAAATACCTCACACTTGCCTTAAGACCTAAGGTTTCCATGAAATCAGGGTCAGGGTACCTAGTGGGTAACATGGGACGCTCAGATAGGATCTCATAACGCTTTCTCTAAATTTCGTCTCTGAACACTACATGCATATCATCAAAACTTTGCATCCTAAAAAGTACGATTAATGGAGAATCCTACGGAGAGTAATGAGACATGAAACCTGAAACATGAAACATAAATATTACTAATGTTAGTTCAGTTAAGTACATAAATAAAACATCGAATAATGACAATTCATAAATAATAAAGTGAGAAAAATAGAGGAAAAATCATGGGTTGCCTCCCACGCAGCGCTTGTTTAACGTCTTTAGCTTGACGATTAGAGATTCATATTTGAGAAATAGGGACAGATGGATCGATCAGAGTGTGGCAAGAGTAATTTGTGGGGATGTCACCTCCTTGGTAGTGCTTCAGCCTTTGGCCATTTGCTACGAAGGGATTGCAAGAGTGGTTCTTGATTTCAACTGCTCCAGACTTTAGGATCTTTGAGACCTCGTAAGGGCCAGTCCATCTTGAGCGTAGCTTACCAGGAAAAAGTCGCAACTTGGAGTTAAAAAGGAGAACATGATCGCCTATGTTGAAATCTTTTTTTTACAATTCTCTTATCATGCCACGCTTTGGTTCTTCCTTTATATATTATGGCATTTTCATAAGCACTGCGAAGTAGTTCCTCTAATTTATGAATGTCTAGAATGCGCTTTTCACCAGCTGCTAGGTAATCCAAATTCAGGGTTTTAATTGCCCAATAAGCTTTGTGTTCTAGCTCAAAAGGTAAGTGACAAGATTTTCCGTAAACTAATTGGTACGGGGTGGTTCCTATAGGGGTTTTATAAGCGGTTCTATAAGCCCATAATGCTTTTTTAAGCTTCTGAGACCAATCTTTTCTAGGTATTGAAACCGTTTTCTCTAAGATTTGTTTAATCTCCCTATTTGACACTTCCACTTGTCCATTAGTCTGCGGGTGATATGGTGTTGCTACTCTGTGCTTAACTCCATATTTATCTTAAAGTTTACCAAAAATTCTGGATATGAAATATGATCCACTGTCACTTATAACAAGGCATGGTAATCCAAATCTAGGGAATATGTTGTTTTTGAATAATTTAATCACTACTCGAGTGTCATTTATAGGTGAGGTTATAGCCTCAATCCATTTAGGCACATAGTCAACAGCTACTAAGATATACTTATTTTCCATTGATGATGGAAAAGGTCCCATAAAATCAATCCCCCAAACATCGAAGATTTCTACTTCTTGGATATTTCTTAATGGCATTTTGTCACGCCTTGAGACGTTTCCAGTGTGTTGGCACCGATCACAATTGGTAATGTAAGCATGAACATCGCGCCATGATGTTGACCAATAAAGGTCGGCTTGGAGAATTTTAGCGCATGTTTTAGATGCGCCTGCATGTCCACCATAAGGTGCGGAGTGACAATGTTTTATGATGTTTTCTACTTCTTCTTCAGGGACACAGCAGCGAAAAATGACGTCTGTCCCTCTTTTGAAAAGGAGTGGTTCGTCCCAATAAAAATACCTTACGTAACTAAAGAATTTCTTCTTCTATTGATAGTTAAGGTCAAGGGGTATGATATCATCAGCTAGGTAATTAACAAAGTCAGCGTACCAAGGTATGTTGGTCACTGCTAGAGTTCTTTCAATGTTCCAATTCATTGGAGAATCGGAGTTATCGTCCTGAATAGTTTCGATTTTCACCATGAGTCTATCATAGGTAAAATCGTCATTTATTGGCACTAGGTCTGGTTTTAAATATTCAAGCCTAGAAAAGTGGTCAGCAACTACATTTTCCGTGCCCTTCTTGTCTCAAATATCCAGGTCAAACTTTTGCAGTAAAAGGACCCATGGAAGTAACCTAGGTTTAGCGTCGTTTATGCTTATTAGGTACCGAATAGATGCATGATCTGTATAAACTATAATTTTAGCTTCGACCAAATAAGATCGAAATTTATCAATAGCAAAAACAACAGCGAGGAGTTCTTTCTTGGTTGTTGCATAGTTAAGTTGGGCGACATCCAGGGTTCTACTAGCATAGTAAATTACATGTAACTTCTTATCTTTTCTTTGCCCTAGAACAACACCAACAGCGTAATCGCTAGCATCACACATGATTTCGAAAGGTTGGTTCCAATCTGGAGGTTACATAATAGGTATGGAAATCAGTGATTGTTTCAAAGGTTGAATGCTTCAATTCATTTTTCATTTAAATCAAACTCGACATATTTCATTAGAAGGCTAGTCAGAGGTTTTGTTATTTTAGAGAAGTCTTTAATAAAGCGTCGGTAAAAATTGGCGTGTCCAAGAAAGCTTCGGACTTCCCTAATGGTCTTAGGGGGTTTGAGGTTTTCTATAACCTTTATTTTGGCTTCATCAACCTCAATGCCTTTTTCAGAGACTATGTGTCCTAATATTATTCCTTCGGTAACCATAAAATGACATTTTTCCCAGTTTAGCACAAGGTTTGTTTCCACGCATTGTCGCAACCTGAAAAATACAGTGCGCAAAAAAAACAACCGGCGAAAGAAAAAGACAGAAGAGTCGCCACCGTGCGTTATTCATCCCAAAGGAGGGAAAGGAAACGCTCGAAGTAAACTTGAAAAAGGAAAGGACAAGACGGGGTCTCGCAACCAAATCTTGGGTTCGGGAGTCGGTTATGCGAAGGGAAGGTATTAGCACCCCTACGCATCCATAGTACTCTACGGGATCCACTTTTGTGGTTTTTGTCTAAAGGGTATGGGTTTACCTAATGTGTTTATTTACTAAAAAGGTTAAGAGAAATGACTCGCGCGGATGTCGCATCCACTGCATACGTATCTCATCTGAATATGAGAATCAGAGTCTTCGTAGCTCGGCTGACCTATGGGTTGGGGGATGTATGCTCGCTAAGACATCGCGTCTTATGCCTACGTATCTCATCTGGAATGAGAATCAGAGCAAGCCGTAGTTCGGCTAACTACGGGGTTGTGGATTGGGTTTTGGACGAACGACATCACTACGCAATCTACCGAATGCTCGACCTTTGGAGACTTACTCGCCTGTAGTAGAAGGAGTAAACGTGTGTTATGGAGAAGAAAAATCAATGAAGGGTTTGTTTGCATTGTAGGAACGCGCATGCAAAAGGGTAATGAGGATAAGACCTCATAGCTCTTAACCCTGGACAAAGGAACCTGCATAAAGTAAACACAAAAACATTGCCTCATATCGAGGTCTTCCAGCTAGGAAAGCAGTAAAATGCGGGAAAAATGTAAAAGTACCACGCGGATAAAGATCCGAAGTAACAACAATTAGAGGAATGGGAAACCCTGAGATCCTTCCAAGCTAACATCATCAAAGAAAGTGGGTCAGTACAGGTAATCGGAATGAACCTCCAGGGTTTATCCCACAAATAAAGTGGGAAACCACGTAAGTTATCCCTGCAAAAGTCATGTGAGCCCTCACAAAAACTCAACAAAAGGGTTAGTGAAACACCATAAGCATTTTTTTCATGGATAACAGTATGGTTTCAAAAACCTCAAACCCTGTGGCATACACTTCAGAAATCATGTGATTAAACATTCAAGGCATAGGTTTCACCCATTCATAATACATCACACATTTAGAACATTCAAATCGAAGGCGTAAAATAATGGGAATAGGGCAAACCTGATTGGAGAGCTTGATTGAAATTGAGTTGCACCCGTGAGGCCCTTCAGGGTTTGGAGGCTGCTCTGAGTTCTCTGTCAGGTTTCTCTTCAGGTTTTGTCCAGGGTTTTGTTCCAAGGAAACCTCAGAGTATTTTGCTTCTCTTCCTTTTTCTCAAGTGAAGCCTTGGTATTTATAGACTGAATTTCATGGTTTTGTGGGCTCAAATGAGAGAGACCCAAGTCCAAAAATTTTTATTATATTTTATTTATTTATTATTATTATTTTTATTTTTTATTTTTTTTGTAAAAAATTATTATTATTATTTTTTTTTTGTTTTTTTTTTATTTTTTTTCGGATCTAATTCTGATTGACATGATGAAATGCAATATGAAATGCTAAATGAATGCATGAATGAGGAGGGAAAATTTTGGGGTGTTACACGCATCTTTCTAGAATTTTCTCAAGGTTATCTAGACAGCTTTCAAAACTGAATCCGCATACTGAGAAATCATCCATAAAAACTTCCATAATCTCATTGAGGAAGTCTACAAAGATTGACATTATACATCGTTGGAAGGTGGCTAGGGCATTGCATAGTCCGAAAGGCATTCTTCTATAGGCGAATGTTCCGTAAGGGCATGTAAAGGTTGTTTTCTCTTGATATTCAGGGTGAATGGGAATTTGGAAAAATCCCGAGTATCCATCTAAATAGCAAAAGTAAGAGTGTCTAGCTAGACGTTCAAGCATTTGATCTATGAATGGGAGAGGGAAATGATCTTTCCGAGTTACCTTATTTAGTTTTCTATCGTCGATGCACATACGCCAACCATTTTCTACACGCTTAGCTACATGGTCGCCTTTCTCATTTTCCACAACCATGACACCTCCTTTTTTAGGTACCACATGTACAGGGCTCACCCACTTACTATCTGAAATTTGATAAATTATACCAGCCTCTAGTAGTTTTAGTACTTCTTTCTTAACCACATCGCTCATTGTAGGGTTTAGCCTTCGTTGATGTTCTTTGGAAGGTTTAGAGTCTTCCTCCAGCAAGATAAGGTGCATGCACTAAGATGGCCTTATCCATTTGATAACAGATATGTTATATCCTAAAGTTGAGGGATACTTTCACAAGATATCTAAAAGTTGGTTTGTTTCATCTCTATTCAAGGTGGCGCTTACTATAACTGGGTGATTTAGTTCTTGATCTAAAAACTCATATCTCAGATTCTTGGGTAGTTCCTTAAGTTCAATAGATGGTTTCTTAGGACATGGCATATGGTTCGGGGTAAGTGCTAAGCATTCATAAAGGTTGTCATCCATGTAAGGCTCCAGTCTAAATTCGTCGTCTTCTCTTATGGGAGTCGAGGGAAATTTTATTGTCTCGGGAGGTCCTTCTTGATCTAGCTCCCTTATGCATTCGTCAATGGTATCGATGGCATAACATGAGTCTTCTACGACTGGTGCCATTAGAAATTTGGAAAGTATAAATTCTATCTTTTCATTACCCACTTCGAAAGTTAATTTTCCTCTTTTAACATCTATTATGGCTCCCGCTATTGATAAGAAGGGTCGACCAAGGAGGATCGGGATTTCGTCGTCTTCGTTAATATCCATTACCACGAAATCTGTTGGGATATAAAGTTGTCCGATTCTAACTGGAATGTATTCTAATATGCCTACTGGATATTTTACAGATTTATCGGCTAATTGAAGAGACATCTTAGTCGGTTGTAATTCTCCTAGGTTTAGCCTTCTACAAACTGCTAAAGGCATCAGGCTTATGCTTGCTCCCATGTCTAGGAACACTTTGTCTATAACATGATTCCCTAAAATACAAGGTATGTAAAAGCTCCTGGGGTATTTCTCCTTCTTAGCAAGTTTATTCTTAGCAATGGATTTGCACTCTAAAGGTTTGGGATCATCCAACCTACATTTGTTATGCAAGACGTCCTTAAGGAATTTAGCATAAGATAGTATCTGGGTGATGGCTTTGGTGAAATGGATTTCTACGTGGAGTTTCTCGATCACTTTTATAAACTTTTTATATTGGTTATTATTTTTTTTTTGTTTAAGCCTTTGCGGGTATGGAATTGGTGGTTTCTAAGGAGAGGGTGGAACATAAACTTTATCTTCTCCCTTATCCTTCACTTCCTGATCTTTTTGTCTCTCTACTTCCTCTACATCATCCATAGACACAACGTTTTTCTTAGAAGCCTTTGATTCACTCATGACTGGTTTTACAGGTTCGTCATAGGTGGTCCCACTTCGTAAGGTAACATCGTTAGCTTTCCCTCGGAGGTTTGGTTGAGGTTGTCCGGGAAATTGCCCTCCAGGTGTGGCCTGGGGGGCTTGTTGTTATGCTATTTGTAAGATTTGAGTTTCAAGCATCTTATTGTGAGTGATTATCAAACTAAACTTAGTTCCTAATTGTGTGATAAGTTTATTTATGTGAATATCTTGGTTTAGGAACTCTTTGTTTTACTGAGTCTGGGCCAAAATGAAACTTTCCATGATTTTCTCTAGGTTTGGCTTTTGAGGAACGACTTGCATAGGTTAGATTTGTCTTTGAGCTTGAAAACCTAGGGGTCTTTGAGGGGTAGAGTTTTGAATAGGGTTATTATTTTTATAAGAGAAGTTTGGATGATTCCTCCATCCCGGGTTGTAAGTGATTGAAAACGGGTTTCCTTGGGCATAATTGACCTGGTCTGTGTTTGATTCAGTTAACAGATTGCATTCTGGTGCAAGATGTCCTTTGGTTCCACAAATTTCACAATCTACAGCTACTGCGGTTGTAGGATTTGCAGACATGTGTTCAACCTTTAGGGATAAAGCACCCATTTTAGCTTTCATCATGTTCATATAATTGACCTCATGTATTCCCCCCTTGGTCTCCCTTTTCTCCACCGATGCTCACTCTGACTCCCATTAGTAATGGTTTTGTGCCATATCTTCTATGAGAGCGCAAGCGTCGGGGTAAGGTTTGTTCATCAGAGCACCATCGGCGGCAGTGTCGATGGACATCTTTGTGTTATAGTGAAGTCCATTATAGAAGGTGTGAATAATCAGCCATTGTTCTAGGCCATGGTGTGGACAAGCTCTTAGTAGTTCTTTATATCTTTCCCAAGCTTCAAAAAGTGATTCACCCTGATTTTGAGTGAATCGGGTTATTTGGTTTCGAAGGAAAACGGCCTTACTCGGGGGAAAATATCTTGCAAGGAACACTCTCCAGAGGTCTTCTCAGGTAGTTATCGAGTTATCTGGAAGGGAATTTAACCAAGATCGTGCTCTATCTTTGAGGGAAAAGGGGAATAGTCTTAGACAAATTGCCTCAGGTGAAGCACCGTTGGTCTTGAACGTATCAGCTAATTGGATAAATACTTTTAAATGCTGATTTGGGTTCTCTGTAGCGAGACCCGCGTATTGATTTTGTTGAACTAGTTGTAGTAAAGAGGGTTGTAATTCTAAATTATTAGCAGGAATAGTCGGGTTTACTATACTAGAACTGGGTTCTTCGTTAGAAGGTTGGGTGAATTCCTTAAGTGGTCTTCGGTTTTGATCTTCGGCATTGCTCTCCTAATTGTTTGGAGCAAACGACGTTCGTGAACGTATTGCTCTGGTTCGGCTATTGGATCCTCTAAACTTCCGGTACTGCGAGTTTTTCGCATTTACTGGCTAATAGGGCCTTAGTCTAGACGGTGTAACAACAGGGTACGAAAATTTGACGTAATTTGTCCCCGACAGCAGCGTCAAAAACTTCATGGGTTGTGCAATATGCTATCCACAAGTATACAAAACTCGTCAAAGTAATACAAAAGATTATCGTTCCCACAGAGACCAAATTGTCAATCTATAGATTTCTATTGTTACGGTGCTTATCTAAGGTAGTCAAATAAGTAGGTTCAAGTACACTGAAGGGAAAATAATGAAGTAAATAAATTCAGATAAAATGTTGGCTCGGATGTAACTCACATCATTTAGAAAATACTCCAATTGTTTTTAAACAACTCTACTTATGGGGAAATATTTTCTTCTTAGAGAAGAATCAGTTTAACAGGAACTGTCACTTTCGCGTATTCAGAACCGAGTTTACTCTTTAATTAATGCCCCCCATTATCACAGATGAAGGGTGCTTGTTGCGTTAAAGTAGTAAACCTATTTTTAAGAAATTAAATTCTTGACTTAGTTGAAAAGTGATTTTGATTTGGAAAGTTTAACTTAAAAGGGATCCATGACTTTCACTCAAGGATCCGGATTTTAAACCTACAAACGTGTCCGAAAAGAGTTTCAAAATCGTTGTCTAATAGTGTTAAAAATTCCCAATCAACCAGACAAAGTTCTTTCGCTAATTTTGACCTGTTAAAACTAACCAAGTTTATGTTTAAGAGTTGGACGACTTTCGATCTTACCCAACTATACTTCGGTTCTACTTTCGTAGTCACCGACTAAAATAAGTACTGAAAACTTGTTTCAAAATCAAAATAGCCCCTAAAGCATTTCTGTAGATACAAATAATGGAGTATCATCTCAACGATGATCCTTACATCCTAACCTATAAAGATTTAGCCATACATGGAAATAGAAAACAACAGTTGTAAAATTAATCATGTTTAAAAGAGTGAGTAAATAAAATGTGCAGGTTAAATAAGCAAGTATGTAAAAAAAATGAGACATGCAAATAAATAAAGTAAAGCATGCAAGATAAATAAAATGTAAATGTGAATAACTTGAATAAGAAACCTGCTCCAAAATCGGAGACTTTAATCTGGTACACTTGAAAAGAAAACTTAACTGGAAAGTAAAACAGCGGCAAGATTATTTGTACAGTGCTCCAACCTAACTACAACTCAAGTGCGATAACCCCCCTGATGTGACGGATTATCGCTTTTACAAGGGTGAACTTTAGGCTTAGTGTTGTGAACTAAGTTGGATGCCTTTTCGTGAAGTGAAAACGCCTATTTATAAAAGTTCTAAAAACCTAGCCAAAGACAAAACTATCCTCCAACTTCCCTTAGTGGAGTCGTGCCAACAAAGGTGGCGTCTTCCATCTCCACCAAGGAGCCCTCCGTGTGTGCAACATGGAAGGATCATGGGAAACGTGGCAGTTACCACCAGTTGACAGCTTACACGTCATGGCACCCTCCTTGGCAACCGCTATGCTGGGCGCCATGTGAACAAATTTCCACAAAAACTTCGATTTCTTGCTCGTTTGGCTTCGTTTCTTCACAAAAGGCTCCTGTAGGGAAAAATATCTGAAAATAGGACAAAAGGAAAACATAACACAAGAAAATGACAATAAAACCTAATAAGCATGTGAAATCTGAGTCAAATACACAATGTGTTTCAGTGTTATCAGTCTTCTCCATATCTTTCGGGGCCATTTTGATCTGATTGTAACCAGAGAACCCATCCATAAAAGAAAATACCAAGAATTGTACAGTGTTATCCACAAATACATCAATATGAGGAAGCGGGAAATCTTCCTTGGGGCTTGCTTTGTTCAAATCCTTATAATCAACACACATCCTTACCTTACCATCCTTCTTAGGCACAGGAACAATATTAGCCACCTATGGAGGGTAATAAGTAACCACCATAAAACATGCGTCGAACTGGTTTTGAACCTCATCTTTGATCTTCTTGGACATATCTGGGCGCGTCCTTAGAAGTTTCTGCTTGATAGGGGGACACTCTTCTTTCAAAGGTAGCTTACGCACCACAATATCTGTATCGAGCCCAAGCATGTCTTGGTAAGACAAAGCAAAGATATCAATGAACTCTCGCAACATTTTTATCAACCTGGTCTTCACACCTTCCTCTAAAGTAGCCCCTATCATGACCTCTTTCGCTTCGTCATCAGTTCTAAGATTCACAACCTCGATCGACTCTTGATGTAAATGGATGATCTTTTCTTCTTGCCTCAATAACGTTGATAACTCTTCAGGGAGTTCAAAATCTTCCTCACTTTCTTCTTTAGCATGGTAGATCTGGTTATCAAAGACATAATGAGCGACAGTAGAATCGTTATCAGTGGAATCCGGGATGGATGTGGATCTACATTAATGATGTTTTTATATTTTTTAGGAAGTGTGTGATGAAAAGAAACATTGCCGTTTTAAAAAAGAAAAACAAAATGAAAAATAAAGATAGAGAGAAAAGTATTTGAATGCAAAATGTTCTTTATTTAATGATAAAAATTGTAAATAAAAACATGGGGGCCCTACATGATTCACTACGCCTTGGGCAGAGTGTTGGAAATTTTTGCATGATAAAGAAAACAAAAAATAAATTTATTGTTGATTGAGTGTGACTTGGGTGATATCCTCATAAGACCAATTGTCGTGCTCCTCTTCTGGAACACTTCTGCGAATCCAGTTGTGAATATCATAATCACGGTAAACGTCGTCATCAACAACATTAGCTTGATCATCCTTGACGAAACCAGCACTAGAAAACTTCACCAGAGTGGAAGCTTGACCGACGGGACAGAAACCGAGACCAAACTTATCAAAATTTGGGGGAAGATCCAACACACGACCCCAACCTCCGGGGTGACCAGCTTCAACCACTGATGTAGCATCCTTCAGAGATGACATGGGAACGACATGCTTCTTCTCCTCAGAACGAGGAGCCTTGATTACTTAAATAGCTTCCAAAGCATGGAAAGTCTAATGAAACTCTCATTCAACCTCTACATAGCGGAAAGATGCCAAATGACTATGTAGAGTAATCACCTTGCCACCCACTGGGAACTTCATCTTCTGATGTAGAGTAGATGTTACAGCCCCTGCCCCATGAATCCAGGGTCGACCAAGAAAACAACAATAAGCAAGGTGTAAATCCATGACAAAGAAAGTTGTATCGAACACCTGAGGTTAAATTTTAACAGGTAAATCCACTTCACCAAACACTGCTCTTCGATATCCATCAAAAGCTTTGACTATCAAGTCACTCGGACGTAATTCAACACCCACATAGTCTATCTTCATCAAAGTCGACTTTGGTAGCATATTCAGAGATGATAAAGTGTCCACCAGCACACAAGATAAAGTAGTACCTTTACATTCCATGGAAATGTGCAGAGCTTTCTTATGGTTTCGCCCTTCAGGCGGGAGATCAACATCTGTGAAACCCAAGCCATTATCTGCTGATATACTATCCACAACCCCTTCTAACTGATTAATTGTAATATCTTGAGGAACAAAAGCGTAACACAACAACTTCACAAGATCATTTCTATGGGTCTCAGAACATAATAGCAAGTACAAAATTGAAATCTTGGACGGCGTATGACTCAAATGATCCACAACTTTATAATCACTTTTTCTAATTATCCTCAACAACTCTTCAACTTCTTGGGAGGAAGAAGCACTGGGCACTGCTCTTTGCTGAGGAACATTAATCTGCACAGGTTATTGGTTAGTTGCCATCACTTGTTTACCCTAAGCTTTCGCCAAGGGATCAACATTATCTTGTGTACTTGGTGAAAGGAAGACTCTACCTCTTTTTGTAATTCTTTCTGTACCAGCCAAATTACCAATACTCAAACTATATTCCACGCATGGCTTCTCTTTGGAAGACTTCTCCTCTTGCTTTACCCCATGATAGTAAACATCAGAACCATATTTCCATGTCACTGCCTTCTCACTAGACTATGGAATAGGACTAGGTAAAGTAATAGTCAAGGGAGTTGGTATATCCGGAGCTAGAATATTAATCGCAATATACATAATGGGGATTACTACAACATCTACTTTTTCTATCTTCTTATCTTTCCCAATTCTGTCAAACTGTAAAAACCCTTCGGTAATCAAACTCTGAATTCCTGCTTTCAGATCATCACAACCTTCTGGCTGACTCTTGCATTTGATACATTCGGGAACACAACCAGGATAGACATCATCCTTAACCAAATACTCTTTAACAAATGGTAACTGAGTAGTCACCAAATGCACATTCATGATTAAATTCAAATCTTCGTCCAACGACATTAACAATTGGTCCATTATGCATAGGCATCAGATTGTGGATAACATTGGGCCCATTATCTTGAGTGAACTGAATCGATTTTGAGTCCAACAAATTTTGTGTTGCATACTTCAACGCAAATAAATTCTCCACATCATGACCCACACCACCAGAATGAAATTCGCACCGAGCATTAGGATTGTAATTTGCAGGAAGCCTCTCAAAAGGAGCCAGCCTATTTCTCAGATTAACCAACTTGAGTTTAAGTAGATGTTGGAGAACTTGAGAATAAGACATAGGAATAGGATCAAACACCTTCTCAGGTCTTGGTTGTCTCGGAAGATTGTAGTTACGACGAGGAGAATTTTGTTGCCGCTGATACTGGGATTGTTGCTGTGGTTGAGGAGTTGCGGCGACTGGTATAGTCATATCATTCACTTGTTGTTGTTGTTGTTTAATTCTTCCTCGATCCCTCTAAGAGTACACTGCACTAGAATCATTTTCCTTCTTCTTGGGGTACCCACTGAACGACTTCTTACCACTTCCACTTACAGAACTACTTGCACTAGCAGATGGATTTTGCCCATCTTCAAACCAACTTCAATTATTTCTCCCGCCATTACCCACTCAGAAAACCCAACATAGGTATTCCCTACCATTCTATCATAATACAGACTTTAAAGAGTGCCCATGAACATATCAACAATTTCTCTCTCCATCATCGGAGGTTGAACTCGAGCAGCTAACTCACGCCATTTCTGAGCGTACTCTTTAAAAGACTCATTTGGGCCCTGGGTCAAACTTTGCAAATGAGTCTTATTAGGAGAAATGTCAATGTTTTATTGATAATTCCTCACAAATTCCTAGACCAAATCTCTCCAATTATAGACATAGGTTCTCTCCAAATGCATATACAATTCAAGGGATGCCCCAAATAGGGTATCCTGGAAGAAATGCTTAAATAGCCTTTCATCCTCTGAATACACAGACATCTTGCGGTAGTAAGATTTCACATGATTTTTAGGACAAGTTGTGTCGTTATATTTGTCAAGAACAGGAACTTTGAACTTTGGTGGAACCCTCACTCCTGGTTCCAGCCCCAGGTTATTAGCATCCATCCCGATAACTCCTTGGCCTTCTACTGCCTTCAACCTTTCTTCCAGCATACGGTACTTCCTATCTTCAGCAGGAAAACCTAAATCATTGTTGTGCATAGAGTACATGTCTTCATTACGGTCCATCTCTAATTCTTGTACCTAAGGATTCCCCCTCCCATTTGTATGCCACAACATCTCTCCAGCAATGAGGTGTGGTCCATGATTAAATGGTGGAGGTGGTGGAAAATGACCTTGGTTTCCATGCAGACATTGATTACGGGCGATATTCTGATAATCATTAGCATGTTGATTCATAGTGGCATTAGGACGAGGTTTCCCCACAAAGATATCTTTAAACATAAACTCAGGATGTTCATTCTCATTCTGAACCACTCGAGGTCTCTCAACAAGAGCCCTTAACTCCTTTTGACCACGAGCCAAGTTGGTGATAACCTTCATAAATTGCGCCATTTTGGTGTCTACTTGAGTCCTCATCTCTACAAGGTCATCCTGAATCTATTCCATCTAGTAACGTTGGTTGCTTCTAGTGGAATACCGATGAAAAGTTGGATTTGCAATCTCTGCAAAGAAAAGCAGAATGAAGATAAGAAGACCATCCAGAAAACCTGTTATGCATGGGATATGAGTGCGTGAATGCATGGAATGTATGCAATGACATGTTTAAATATTTCCAGGGATATATAACTTCGATTCGAGTTATTTAAGCGAGGGAAAAGAAGATAAATAGTGAACACTGATAAATCAACCAACATATACATTAAACCGAAATAAAGCGTAATACAAATAGTTTACAAAAGAAACAACTAGCCCAAGGCCAACAATACAAAATAAAGAGACCCCATTAAAAACCCTGATGGTGATCACCACATGAAAAAGATAAGACAAAATCTAATCTTCCTAATCTATATAGGTCAAAGGCTCTCCCCTATAGAAATACTTCAAACTCCACTTTTGGGATTCACTGAACAACTTCCTTGTTCCTTCTTGATTGTGCCTTAGAACAAGACTTTGAATAACCACATCCTTTCGGAAAATCATGCCATCCAAGTACTAACACTACTAAATCAACTTCCCGCACTCGTTGCATTCTGCAAGCGGAATTTGTGTAGGATCATCATATTTTCCTTCCAACTGAACCTTCAGACTTGCCACTTCTTATACGACCTTCCCCAACTGAATGTTGCTTCCTTTAAGTTGAGTCTCCACTCCTAGCCTCTGAGTGTTATCCTCTTCAAACTGGATATCTTTAGCTTGGAGTTGCTTCTATAACTCTTCAATCTTAGCTCTGTATCTTTTCTCCATCTTGGCTTTGGATGCTTTAAGGAATTCATAATCTCTGAGCTTTAGCTTGATCTTCTCTTCAACTTTTCAAGAATCTTCTTATGAACTTCAATAGAAACAGACGTGCTTGCTCTACCATCTTCGAACCTTTGTTTCTTCTTAACTTTCACAACCCTTCCATTTCTCTTTGAACCTTCTTGAGCTTGTGAAACAATTGAGCTTTCCTTTGACTGGCCACAAGAATCTTCACCCATAACTCTTCATTCTTTGCAAGTAATCAGAGATTCTGAGCTTGAATCTGGTCATAGGATCCCTTGGGCACAAAATCTGGCTGGTCAGGCTCTTGCGGTACAAAGGAGCTTCTAGAGGGAAAGGCCAGTAACGATCTTTGTTCCTCTCCTCAATCCATTTAGCATAAGGTGAATAGACTGCAAAATCTTTCTTCCCAAAATAAGTTCCTTCTTTCATATGAATAATTCCCCATGCTTTGGAAGCTCTTTCCATCCATCCAATACTGTCAGGCACATCATAAAACAAGGATTCTTGCACATCTTTTTCCTCAGGGGGACCTTTCAAAGCATACCCTAATTGTCTTCGAGAAATAGTTGGATTGTAATTAATTCCACCCCTCATCCCTATGAGAGGTACATTGGGAAACTCTTTACATCTAAAGATCACTTCTTTACGTTCTGGTTTGCTCAAATTATGCTTGTACCAGTCAATGTCCATGGAAGTGAGTCCCACAAGCCTCTGGACTACTTCAAGGTGTCTTGGGTATCAACAAAAGCACATTGGCAAGGGAGATGACTTATAAACCAATGGTATAAAAATGGTTCACAATAATGAACGTCACCACCCTTCCCTTTGTAACTCCTAGAGTGCATGGAATAATAAAAATCTCCTAGGAGAGTTGGTATAAGATCCTTTTGAATGAAGATAGCAACAACATTCTCATCTATGAACGTCACTTCATTAGGAAAAAAACACTCCCATAAATGCAACAAGCTATAATGGCATTGAAAGCTTTCCAATCTCCCTTGTCAGCCATACCACAAGCTTCTTTTAACGGAAAACTCAAAGGATAACCACATACGCTCCTTTTCTTCTTAAAGTTAGCCTTCACAATAGATTCACTCAAATAAAGAGTAGTAACATCCTAAGCAGCATCAGGTTTCTTCATGGAAACATGAAAAGGAACTTGGTGCAAGATAGGGATATCCAAGATATTGGAGTACTCTTCCAAAGTAGGAGCTAACAGATAATCCAGGAACAAGAAACATCTCAAAGTGCGATCATAAAACTGTAACAAAGTATGAACGACATCCCTCTGGTAATCATTGAGAGGAGCTTCTGGGTAACCTAAAATCATCCCATAATCCTTATTAAAGACATCAAGATTAACAGGGGGAGACCTCTTAGCTTGCTTGAGAAGATCATCCAGAACTGGGCTTAGGAACTTGTAGATGATGTTGTATCTGTAATTGACCTTCTTAATAGTGCTCATCTTCAAAGACAACTTAACAACAAGATTCGAAGACTAGAAAACCTGGAAATAAAAGGACATGCATGTCAAAATGATGTCAACAAATGCTTATGAATGCAATGGGATCAAGGTTTCCATAAAATCTGAGCAACTGATGTGCTGAAAACAGAAAAGGGTCAAATGTAACAGGGTCAAAGGTTCGATGTTATTTCTGATTCTGAGAAAACCGAGTATGATGAAGGCTTGCTTCCCTGTAAGCCCCACCCCAACTCACATGTAGGTTCTATTCTTAGATAAAACAGAGGTTCCTAATGGCCACCAGAGTCGTGAATCCTCTATGAACAACACGTTGTCTGATGCACAAAGGGTGCAGGACAAAAGAATTCTCAAGAAAACCTCGTATGGGTGTGGTATATCATGTATTCTTATACGTGTCAAGGGACACAAGACTTGACATGAGTATCCACTCTAATCCTATATGTACAATGGCCTGGGTAATGGGCCTTTTACCTTAATGTAACATCCACTCTCCAAAGAAACAACAACGCAACAGTAGCATATAATAATAACGAATAATCCAAATGCAAATGCATGCACAAAGTAATAGCAACAGAGAAATAGACAAACAACACCTAATAAAAAGAAAACAAACAAGATCTAGAACTGACATGCTATGAGATTTCCCTAGCAGAGTCGTTAGATGTCGTATCTCGGAGAAACGCGCACCTGAAAACAGAGTCACCACCAATGTTATTTATCCCCGGAGAGGGAAAGGAAACACTAAGTAAACCTTACAAAAGGGTGAATCTAATTGTCTTGCAACCAAGAGATGGGTGAGGGAGTCTGTAGTACTCTACATGATCCACCCTTGTTGTTCTAATCAAAGGGTGTGTCAAGTCTAAAGCTAGGTTGCAAAGGGAATGCATGAAAATGAATTATTAACAGATAAAAAGAAAAGATTTTTATTATTGCGCAGGTTTTACAACCCAATGCCTACGTATCAAAAAGAATTAGAGCACCGTAGTTCTTCTCAAAAACTTTGGTGTGTTGGTGTTTTTCTTTTTTGGTAACAACCCTTATTGAAAATTTTCATAAGAAAAGCCAAGTGGCAAAAGGAGTTTTAATTTGTTGAGTGTTTTTGTTGAAATAATACATTAGATGGTCCCTCAGAAGGTGGGGGTATATGTGTATTTCTCTCTTAATTGTGAAAGAGTTTCAATAGTATTAGAGTGTTTTTGAATTTGATTAAGAAAAGGTTTTATATTTAGAATGGGTGCAAAAGAGGAAAATACTAACAAAAGAGGAATCTCAATCTTACTTTTTGCCATGCAATGTGGACCTAAGGTTAGGACCAAGGGAAATTCTACCTAATGTTGTTATACCTAGATATCAATCTTAAGGTCTACTTATTTCAATCTTGACCAAGAAAGAACTAAAGAACCCTATGGAGATCATGCAATCAAACACTTAAACAAGGCGATAAAAGCCAACAAGTATCTCATGAACATGTAATTAGGTAAACACCTAGGTAAGTAATAAAACAAAACCATAAATAACATAAAGAGAACTTAAACTAGTAGAATTTATGTCATCAAAGAAAAATAAGATAAGAGATTGAAATTAAACAATCACACATCAAATGAGAAGTGAACACTTACTCACACATAGGCACTTAAACAAGACCTAAAACAAAACCTACTTAAACAAGCAAGCATCAGAGATGAAAAGATATGCAAATAGGTGAATACCCAAGCAAGAAAAAAGGTAGAAGGAAAGATGTTAATTGAACAACCACACATAAAACCATAGGTAGAAAGAGTTAAGGCATATAATAGAGTAACATCTCCTAACCTAAGGACCATTCTACTTAAATAAGTGAGGAGGCAAAGCACTCAAACAAAGATTAACCAATCAAATAGATATGTTATCAAACAATCATGGGGTAACAACTTATCATCAAAGTAAGCATTTAGACATGTTAATCAAATCCCTAAGGGTCATGCATAAGATGTTTTGGCATTAGAAAACCCAAAAGAAAGCAAACACTTAAACAAGCTAGCATGCAAGGCTACAAGTGTAGAATGCTTAACTTAACATGATATAAGTAGGTGACTTGAATTGATTGGGATGAGAAAACATATAAGTCAGAAACTAAGACACAATAAACTCATTATCATCAACTAATCATGCTTTGGAAAGAAGAGTCACAAACTTTCATAAAGGCGAGGTCACAAACAACCCTAATTGGAAACTAGTTCTTTAGTCTAGGTGCCAATAAGCAAAGACAAAGAGAAGGGACATAGTGAACAAAGAAGAGGTAAGAATGGACAAGATAATCAACTTAAACATGTATCTTGTGGCATATAAAAACTCCTAACAAGAATTGAATTCAAGTCGAAATCATTGAAGTAAGCAAACATCCAATCATGCCGACAAGAAAAGTCAACAATTCTTAACCAAGAAGGATGGGCAAAAGGGAAATAGAAAAGAGAAGTCAATATATTTAAACATGACATTAACATATGATAGACTTATAATCATCATCAAATTATCATATCAAACCACATTCAAAGAGGGAGGCAAAAGATGAACATGGTGAAACTAAACATGCGTCTAAATGGAAACAAACATCATGTTAAGCAAAAGTGAAGGTGAAACATGGAAATTAAGTGTCAAAACCCACAAGTGAGAAACAAATGGCATGTTATATCAATTATGTAAGCCAACCAAACATTGAGAAGTCATGGCACATGTTATGCTTAAAGAAAGATCACAAAGTGAGCAAACAAATATCATGAAAAAAACTCAATTGTAACCTCAAACAAAAGGAAAGACCTATAAAAATGAGTAAAGGGGTTCTACCTCATGGTATCTCAATCAACAACAAAATATAACATTAAACCTTAAATGGTTGCACAAGTGCATTCCCTAAACAAACAAGCAATGAAAACAAAGGCCAACCAAATAGGCATGCATTGTATCACACAAGAGAAATATTTAGGAGGCTCTAAAAAATGGGTGAAAATAATCAAAACATCATGAAGTCACTCAAACAACCAACCAAAGTCCACAAACATCTCAACAAGTAAGCATGCAATCAAGGTTCATAAAGACACAATACTCTTGCAATACACATTCAAACCCTAGGTATATATGTGTCTAAAGATGCTCAAGAGGTTGGCTCAAGAACAAGTCCAAAGTGGTATCAAACATCAAGCACTACCATCCATCATTGATCATACAAGTCAAGCATTAAAAATGAATTCAAACATGACCCAAAATTCATGATTAAACTACCAAAATAAAACCCAAATGTCCTACATACAAGTGCCTAAGTGTGAAAAGTTGGAGTGAAAAATCAAAGGGAATCATCAAGAACCAAACCCTAGTTCAAAAACTAGGTCAAGCCAAACACATTTCATAATATAATTAAAATGAACTATTAAAACAATTAGAAAAATAAAATATAAAATATAAAAAATTAAATAACATGTTAAAATATAATCATGAATTTTTGGTGAATTTTTGGAGTATTGGAAGTGATAAAATAAAATCAGAATAGATAAATAAAATAAAAGAAATAAAAAGAAGCCTAATGGGTAATGGAGGTGCATGAGTAAAAATGGAAACAAGTGGATAATAGTTAAAACACACGCATGGGCCAAAACCAGGGGGGTGGGGTAAGTGAAATCATACGACCCATGACCCAATTCCAATAATCTTATTTAAAAAAAGGGGCGTGACATTTTAAAATGAACGAAATAATCATTTGACTCGGTGTCAACCGGTTCCATGTAATAAGTCACAAAAGACAAAAATAAGCGCCAGCCAATCAAAGTGCTCCACATATCATCTTTAACCTCAGTCCAAAAATGAAATACGACATGAACCTTAATCCCATACACCAACTTCAGCCATTCATAACTTCATCCACAGTTTATAAAAATAAATGAAACCAAAAGCAAAGATGCAAATCTAGTGGAGTAGAACATCACCATCTGGAGCAAAGCTTAAAAAGGTGGATAAATCATGGATAAAGTTGGCACGAAATCAAGCAAAACACATTATTTTCACAAAGTTTCAGCAACCCAAACATCCATAATTCAAACATTCAAGCTAAAACATCATGTTGAACCACTCACATACAACATATCCAAGCTACTCATGGCATGCTAAGATCCAAAATGAAGGAGATGAAATGAAAAGAAGCTTACCTAGTGGAGAAGGTCTACTTCCTATTGTGCTTGTTTGGGCTTCAGAAATCCCACCAACAGAGCTTTGTGATCTTCAAATGAAAGGAATGGAGCAGGAGAAATAGAGAGGCAAGAGCTTTCAATGGAGAAAATGCTTTCAAGCTTAAAAAATGAAGATCATATTCTCTCTCCTCAATGGCGTCCCTCCATAAAATTAGGTCATGAAGGTCTTATATAGGGTATACATAATGCGGTTCAATGCTTTCCAAGTATGGAATTCTGTTCAGGGGCATGTTGGGAAGTTTATATGCAAAAAGAAAAGTGAAACGGTGAGCTTCATTTCATGATGTTTTGACGGCATGCTTAGTGCGTTATGGCTATGAGAAGTGGGGTGAAAAAGATCCATGTAGGTTGGGACGTGAGAGGGGACAGAAACACCATGTTGCACACTTGAAATATTCCTCTCTTTTTGCCAAATGCGTGAGAACCAAATCATGCATGGAGATTGCTTGTTTGGGCCATTTGAGGAAAGAAAAAGAAGGTGGTGCATATCATGGAATGAATATTTTTGAGTTATTTGGAGAAAAGTGTGCAAAACTTGGTTAATGCATGACTTTACCTTAACCTCAAACATGTCCATGCAACCAACTTGGCACGAATGCAACTTGGAGTGTGCTCAACCAAAATTCACAAACTTGATACCAATGGGCAAGAGGGAAGATCAAGTAACATTTTTCATGTTGAAGGAAACTTGAAATGAAGCCTCTAAAACTCCTTAAAATTTCCATGAACTTTCTTGAAAAACCTGACTTGAAATACTTAGAAAAGTTTCTAAGTGTTGGACATTTAATGACTTTGAATCATAAATCTTCCAATGATCATAACTTGAACCATGATGCTCCAAATACTTCAAACTTGATATATCCGTAAAGCTTAGAGAAAGGAGAACAACTTTATTGTTAAGGTCAATTATATTTGGAGGTTTGATCATATGGAACATTGGCCATGAAGATAGCTGATCATTAACATTAAACTTGCCAAAAATAGTAAGTTCCCATGAAACCCTAATTCCCAAATTAGGCAACTTTGATAAATCTCTTGATTTTCCTGATTCTTGTGATTCCAATTGGACAAATCTCAACCATTGACCATATTTGACTAATGAGACCCAAGTTTGACCTTAAAAAGTCAAGAGTTGACTTTTGGGTTGCACAATTGACTTTTGTTCTACACATTCGACTCTTCTTCCGTCTTGATCAATTGACCTTCTTCTGATTACATCTATAACAACCCGTATAGTATATATCTAGAATAATATCATACAAGTGTTAATGATTGGTACTGATCCAACATAAGTGCTTAATGGCATCAATATATATATACATGTCCAAACTAAAAGCATCAATGGAACATGTTATACAATAATGCCTAACAATAAGAATCTAAGAACTATGTGCAATATCTTCATTGCACACCACTCCACAGCGGAAGATCATGATAAACAGCATCCCTTGAAACATCCATAACAACTTCTCATAGATTCAACCTGTAAGGATTACCTAAAAAATAACAACAATAATGGGATGAGATAATAATCTCAGTGAGTTCTCCTATCCTATGGGTCCACTCGGCTCTACCGGGGTTTCTAATTAATATTCAACTCATATCCAACTCAAGTCAACAAGGGAACGAAGACTTGAGAGTTGGGGAAACTATCTCGCAATTGTATGGCAACATGCATCTGAGTTCTCATAACTCAACCTCGATCATTATTCAGATCATAAAACATCAATTCCCGAACGGACTTACGTCTAAGCCAGGCCCGATTCATGCATGCTCGTATGATTAGACTTTCGTGGTGGATATCCGGTTCCCCTGTGGGACTTAAACCCACTTTGTGAACCATCACTCGTATGGGACTTTACCCACTTTGAGTTTCTTTCACCGTATGGGCCTTATCCCACTTTGGTGTCCACCTTTCCCCCATGTCCGCCATGGTTGGGGCTCATACCCAATTGAGGCTTGAATCATTGGTCCCACATCCCAATGCTTACACGTCTAAGCATACCAATAGAGATGTGTACCATCACAGAAAAACACACATTCTGAATACATGATTTGTTTCACGAATCATCGGTTCCACGAACCATAACAAAATTCATCAATCATAGGTGACTTCATTCACCACAATACACAACAATAACATGGCATGTTCCATACAATGCGTCTCATTCTCAACCATGGCAACAATTCCTCCACGACCTCCACATAAGCGTCGTACGAATGAATACCGTATTCTCATACATATATCACACATGTTCCATAACCTAGATTATCTTTCTAAGTTATTAATCAAGTTATTCTCCTAGGTTTCCTCACTCATCTTTGTAAGGTTTTTAATCATGTTATTTCACCTTCAACATAACAACCAAATTTAACTTTCACCATAATATAATTCATAGCATTTATAAATCACATAGTATTTTATAACATGGAACAATAATAATAGCCATTTATGTTATCTTTCTAACGCATCCGTCCGTGTCCAAAATGGAGTTATAACCCTCAATTAATTCATTAGTCTATCTTAATCAAGATTTAGATTAACATTTATTCATTGCATAAGTATTTAACAACAACATCTTTTGCCTAGTGGTAAGGCTTGTACAATTCCAAGGAGGTCCCAGGTTCGAACCCCATTGGTGACATATTTTGATTTATCAAATAATTTATTCATGTCAATAGATTGATCAAACGAATCAATCGATTGAATGTGCATTATTCTCAAAAATTTCACTAAACCAATCGATTGATTGGAAGGACCAATCAGAAATCCACTTCTTTCCTTAAATAACTACTATATTATTTTCCTTTCCATCTACCCTTTTTACATAACATGATTCTTCAATAACAATCAACACTCAAGGATTTCTCAACCTCATAAACCCATGCTCATAACAACAACAACAACAACCATGTTCAATCACAACAACACCATAATCATAAAAGACATGGTTAACTCATGATTCATGGAATATTTCATGAATAACTTATATTTTTATGAATTCATGTGATTGACCTCCATAACTTCAACAACAAAACACATTAGCATCAAATAATCAAGAATCACAACTTCAACAACAACAACAACATGATATCAACACATATCATGGATGAGAAGTATGAACACAACAAGTTCATCACAAATTCACACAAATCCTAACCCCCCAAACATAGGTTATTTTCCCCCAAATGCTAAATCTATCTAAGAACTCACCTTGGACACATGGAGATGGTGAAGATGGTGAGTAGAAAGTGGTGATGATGATGATGAAGATCACATGATGATGGTGGTGGTGGTTTCCTTCCTCTTCTTCTCTTCTTCTTCTTCCTCTTTTCCTCTTTTCCTCTTTCTCTCCTCTTCCCTTTCTTTCTTTTCTTTCTGATATCTCTCCACTTCCCTACCTACTCTTCTTATCCTTATCCTTTCTTTTCTTTTCCACCACACAAATATATATAACATAATATATATATAATATTAAGGAGTAATAAAATATCCCAATTGATATTTTATCTTCCAGTACCAATTGACCAATTATTAATGTTACCAAAAATGTCCTCTCTTGTACTTATTAATATTGGTCTGTCTCTTTTATTAATAATTAATCTCTTCAGAGTTCACTAGTTACTCTATTGGTCCCAATTGATAACAGTTAGAGCACATAAGAGCTACAATTGTCACAACTAACAAAAGATAGGTGTAACACGGTGGGAGAACTGACTTTAGTTAAATGTTGCGGATAGCAAGAGTCGCCACCGACTTTTATTTTATCCAAAAGGAAAGGACATAAAAGAACAGGAAAGACCTTAAAAAGATTTTGAGTTCGGGGGGTAGGTTATACAAAGGGAAGGTATTATCACCCTTTATATCCATGGTTATCCATGGGCTCTTAGTTACTTAGCTCACTTTGTTTGTTTGCAAGAGTGTAGTGTGTGATTAGAAAAATTTCTTGAAGTACTTTGTAATGACCCTCGTATGGGTGTATACAAAGCCTAGTTTAGAAATTGTGAGGTGTAAAAGTAATTTTGAAAAGTGTGAGCAAGTAACTATGAGATACCTACCCTAGATTAAGTCTTTCGTGTTCTCGTATATTCTTTCAATGGTAAGATTGTCCCTATTATTAAGGAATAGGTAGTCATTACCTCGGATGTGTTTAAGGGACGGGCGTAGGGTCATCGTATGGTCAATGAAGGCAACATAAGAGGTGTCTTTAGCAACTCGTAGGGACTATCATCATATTTACCGAAGGGACAAGATCATTATATCGTAGGCAACCTCGTAGGGACTTGATCTTTTAAGTTTATAGGGACTTGATGATTTTTCTGTTTGAAGGGACTTTGCTTAAGACACCCCTATTTTCGAGGGATTTGACCATTTAAAGAAGGCAACCAAGAGGAATACCCTAGGAAGTACAGATGGCGATCAAAGATCGACTTACGTGTGTGAGTGTTATTTTTCAGATATTTGTCTTGAATTTAATTTTCTAAGTTCAATTATTTACAGTTAGTTTTTTGCACTCCCTAAATTACTAACCACGCAATAAATATTTACAAAAATAAAAGCAGGAAAAATAAATTCCTAAACTATTACATGGCTATGGGACAGATACATAATAATCAGGCGAGAAAGAATAAATTTACAACCTATACATTTGTTCCTAATATTATAAATAAAACAAAATTAAAATAAGGAAAATAATGAAGCAAAAATAGAATAGATAAAAGCAAATAATAATAAAATAATAAATAAACAATGGTAATAAAGCAATAATAAAATAACAATAATAATAAAGTGATAATAAAAAGGTTAGAATTTTAAAAGAAATTATTTTAAGTTAAACAAGTTAGATTTTTTTAGAAGTTATTAGAAAAATATGAGTTTAAAATAAATTAGTAATAATAAAAAAATTTAAAATATATTAATGTACAAATTATAAAATAAAAGAGTTATATGAAAAATATTAAGTTTGTTATTTACAAAATAAATAAAGGTTATAGAAAATATCAAATTATTAGATTAATAGGTTTATTATTATTATTCAATTAGAAAAATGGTCAATTAGATTTTATTTACAAAATATATAAGGATTTATTATTATAAGTAAGTAATAAAAAAAAGTTATTAAAATAGTTAGTATTTATTATTTATTTACAAAAAAAAAATAAAGGTTATAGAAAAATATTAAATAATTAATTTAGTAGGTTTTCACGCCCTACATTACTAAACCACGGAGTTAATATAGGATCAATGGCAGGAATTTAAATGGCAGAAAAATAAATGGCAGAAAACTATAATGGCAGAAAATCAATGGCAGAAAATAAAACCCTAATTATTACAACGCTTTGGTGCAGTTACATAATAAAGATGGCGAAAAGTAAAACTGAAAATATTACAAGTTAAAACTTAAAATATTACAAGGGCGAAGCAGTTACAGTGTATGAATAACATAAATATGAGCGAAAATAGGAAGTAATAATAAGGTTTGTTAAGGTTTAAGAAAAGGTTTATGGTTGAGAGGAAACAACACGGTTAAAGTTTTAGGTTTGAAATTTAGAGTTTGTGGCGAAATTGTCAGGGTTTAGGAAAAATCAGGGTAGTTAGTTATGAAAAAAAATGTGCAGATCTAAATATATGTATATATATATAAAAAAATGAATTAAAAAAAACAACGGCATTGCTAGCGCAAAATTGCGATCATCGCAACTGGATCGGATAACACAAATGTCACGCCTCATACACGTATATGTGAAAACGGCGTATTGACACGATCCGATCCGAAAACATAATCAAATATATCAACAAAATAGATAAAGTATATATCATATATAAACTAATACCAAACTGTGTGTACGATAGTATAGATCAGCCACTCTCAGTTTCCCTTTTTTGTTCTGTCTTTCGGCCTCTCTCTATCAGTCATGCTAGTAAATATATATAGGAACAAATTAGGTTAATGATAATGGGCCTAAGTTTATTTTGAAACCCAATATTAAATTAAAAACTGAATAAAGTTAAATAATTAAAATAGTTAAAATTAAAATAAAAACTAATTAACCTATTTATTTATTCTAGACCTAATATAAAAATAAATAGACTCAAAAAAATAAAAGTCGGGCACCAAAATGCTCGAAAAAATAAAATGAACACGTCAAAATAATCAGCGCGAAATAAATGACTCGGAAAAATACAGCGTTTGGTCGGATTTTGAAATAAAAAGTATGAGCGTTTAAACTGCTCAGACTGATCAACATATGACCAAAAATAGTCGTAAAAATATTTTTAGCATGTCAAATTAAACCACGTGAACCGCAGATTAATGTTACCGACATTTGCAAACTTAAACTTGACATTTTTTCGTTGACTAATTTTAGGCACAGTTAAAAAGTTAATTTTACCAGTCTGTTTGTAAATTCCGAGAAATTATTCCGGCTAAGATTTAGACAGAAAAAAAATGTTATGCTATGAAGATGATGCAAATGAATGTGAAACAAAAAAAAAATTGGTTAGAGTTAAAAATAGAGGGCTAATTTTGGGGTGCAACAGCTGCCCCTGTTCAATTTTCTGAAACCTGAGGAGTTAGATTGGCCTGTGTGCCATTCGTGACTTGGAAGGTTGAAGGGGATTGAACACAAAAGCCCAAAAATTTGCACTCGCCGGTGCGTAAAGTAACACTGATGACTGGAAGAACTGGAGATGGGCTTATAGATGCCATCCATAATATCAGGAGGTGATAATATCTTGATGTTGATACTGGATATCAGTACTAGGTCTTCGTATAGGCCGTCTCTGAATCGTATCTAAGAACATACTTTTAATTTAAGTGTCAGAACCAAATCTTCGTGGCGATTTCTTTCTGAATCAAGTATCAGCACTAGACCTTCGTATAGATCGTCTCTGCACTGTTTTGAATTGTTGAATAGACCAGTAGAAATAAATCTTCGTGATGATTATCTCTTCTGGAAATATCCTGGATTAGGGAATAGATCTTCGTATAGACCGTTTGCCTAATATCCAAGAACAAAAGAGTGTCAGGATGAAATCTCCTGAAAATATCCTGGACTAGGGAATAGATCTTCGTATAGACCGTTTGCCTACTATCCGAGGACAAAAGAGTATCAGGATGAAATCTCCTGAAAATATCATGGACTAGGGAATAGATCTTCGTATAGACCGTTTGCCTACTATCCGAGGACAAAAGAGTATCAGGATTAACTCTCCTGAAAACATCCTGGACTAGGGAATAGATCTTCGTATAAACCGTTTGCCTACTACCCAAGGACACCTTGAGTAATGATTAAGTATCAGCACTAGATCTTCGTATAGATCGTTTCTGACCTGTTGTGAATTGTTGATAGTATTTTATCTGTATATAACCATCCTGCAAGGAAAAGGTTAGTTTATGCAATATGTATGCATGCATGGCATGGTGCATCTAAGTAAATGTATTATGCACTTATGGATATGCTATGGTATGATGTAAATGATGTATGTATGAATCATGCGGCCTGAAGCATCCGGATATCTTTGTATAACAACTGCTGGCTAGGAAAAATAAATCCCGATTCGTTGCTGAAGAGTATGAGGAACTCGTTCCCGTCTTGTTTGATAGTATAGTATTTGTCACTTCCCGTATTCGTTCGTCGTACTTCTATTGAAGGAATAAGTTCCTGAGTATCCCGACTGAGGATAAATTCAAGGGGAGACGTAATTTGAAGCATCTATAAAGATAGATTTGCTCTACTGGGGATTTGTAGTGGGGATGAACCGGTGAAGCTTCGTTGAACTACTACCCTCGTTCGTCCTTAGTAAATACTATTACTGCATTTTATGCATTTCTGGTAGACATCAATCGTATTCAAAAGCATACATACATTCAAACACAACCAATGGACGTTTTCGCTTATGTAAATAGAGTAAAAGTAAATCTGGATTCAAAGATGAAATTTTATTTATATCACAAAGTGACCTATACATAGGCAAGTTTGTACAAGGAGACAAAAATCCTAGTAAGAGGAATTCGTCATAAATTTTTTATAAAACAAAGAAAACAGCTATGTGAAAAATGATCCTATTGAGTTTCAATTCTACTATTGCCATTATCTTCAAATATCTCATCTTCTGCTGTTGAGACAGAAACGATTGGATTGATCTTTATCTGTTTGAACTTGATTTAGGTAGCACCATCAGTTGAAGTTACATGAGTGATCCAAACGAGACATAGTCATACGCTTTAATCTCTAACTTTTGCCTGGATTGCCCTTTCAGGTTTTCAATCCACCGGGATACCCTTTTTTGCCCAAGCCGCCTTTTCAGGTTTTCGACTTGCCGGGTGTACATTTTTTTTATATATATCCCTAATTTTTGCCCGAACCCTTTTGGTTTGCCGGGATGCCCTTATTTTTGCCTAGGCCAGTCAACCTAGCGGGTCTCTTTTTATGCGTAGTATTTTTTAACTATGTCTGCGTTTACAGGCTGTGGAAAGTCTTCACCATCCATAGTAGTAAGCATCATGGCACCTCCTGAGAATACTCTTTTGACCACAAATGGTCCTTCATATGTAGGAGTCCACTTGCCCCTAGGATCACCCTGTGGTAGTATGATACGCTTGATTACCAAGTCACCAGCCTGATATACCTTTGGCTTAACCTTCTTATTGAAAGCTTTGATCATCCGTTTCTGGTACATCTGACCATGACAAACAGCTGCCAACCTCTTCTCATCAATCAAATTTATCTGGTCGAGTCGAGTCTGAATCCACTCATCTTCATCCAAGCCTACATCCTTCATGATTCTTAGAGAGGGAATCTGAACTTCCACTGGTAACACGGCTTCCATTCCGTAGACCAAAGAGAAAGGAGTTGCCCCTGTCAAAGTGCGTACTGAAGTGCGATAACCATGAAAGGCAAAGGGTAACATCTCATGTCAGTCTTTGTATGTTATTGTCATCTTTTGTATGATCTTCTTAATATTCTTATTAGCAGCCTCCACGGCGCCATTCATCTTTGGCCGGTACGGAGAAGAGTTATGGTGTTTTATTTTGAACTGCGTGCAGAGTTCAGCAATCATCTTGTTGTTCTTCCGGAGAGAGCAGGTTTCTCAGATGTATATTTGATAAGATCCAACTTAGAAATCAATAAAGTGGTATGATTCAACATATACTGTCTTAGTCGGCGAGCAGCCTAAGCCAAAGCATAGCAAGCTTTCTGGAGCTGGGAGTATCTTGTTTCACAGTCGGTACCTTTTGCTAAGGTAGTATATTGCATGCTCTTTTCGACCAGACTCGTCATGTTGCCCCAACACACACCCTATTGAATTTTCTAACACGGTTAAATACATGATTAGAGGTCTTCCTTCAACTGGTGGCATCAGATTTATAGGTTCTTGGAGATACTTCTTGATTTTGTCAATAGCTTCTTGACATTCATCATTCCATATCATCTCTTGATTTTTCCAGCGAAAACCTCTACATAGTTACGTAACATCCGACTCAATCTTTCTTTGACATTGTTTTCCAAGCCTGCTCCTATTTTGACTTCTTTCTTGTCTACTTCAGTACCCAGATTTACAACCTTAATTGATTCCTCATGCGGCTGTGTAACTTTCCCTTCTTGTTGTAATAACCTAGCAAGCTCTACAGGTAATTCACAATCTTCATCCTTTCCATCTTCAGCTTGATAGATCGGATTCTCGAAATTATAATTGGCAATAGTAGAACTGTTATCAACAGGATCCAGAGTGGATGAGGATCTGCATTTTAGTGATGTGGGTGTGTGTAAGAACACATAGTTGATGAAAATAAAATAAAAGAAAAACAAAGAGCCCAATATTTACGAAAACGAAACGTCCATTGATTTTTATTGAATGAAGTATGCAAATGAAATGACATCCCGAAACAAGCATACCATTGTGCCCCGGGTAAGGCACAAGGCTTAAAAGTTTAATTATTCAAACAACACAGTAATAGTATTTACTCCTGACTAAAGGAGATAGGAATAACGTCTTCAGTCTTCCAATTATTGAGCCCATCACCCACAGTAGGAAAAATCCAGTTATCCAGATTGTAGTCTTCATTATAGTCACCCACAACATTGATTTGATCTTTCATGTTCCCTAGATTGGTGATACGAACAGCACGAGCACGACGAACAACCTTCTGGGACTCTGCAGTGAAACCCAAACCAAACTTGTCAGACTTGTAAGGAATGTCGGGAAGCTGACCCCAAATAGTACAACCACCTTCTTCAACCACAGCTCTAGCATCTTTGAGGGAAGCCATTGTAGGAGGTACTCTGGTAACCACAGGAACTCTTTTAACCACAAGAGGAGCTTCAGTAGCGGGAACGACCCAAGGAACTACTTCAAATGTCTGGCAAGGAGTCTCAACATATTCACCTTCCACTTCAACATACTTAAATGTATTCACCTGACTGACCATATATTCTTCCTCTCCATAAACAGTTACGATCTTTCCCTTCATTGGATATCTCAACTTCTGATGTAGAGTGGAGGTCACAACACCTGCCCCGTGGATCCAGGGGCGCCCAAGTAAACAAGAGTACGTAGGACGAATATCCATTACATAGAAGGTAGAATCGAAGACTTGAGAGCCTACTTTGATCGGGAGATCTATTTCTCCATGCACCACTCTTCTTGAACCATCAAAGGCTCTCACCACTATATTACTTGATCTTAACACAACATCTTCAGGACTGAGCTTGTTCAGAACCTCTTTGGGAAGTACATTCAATGAAGAGCCATTGTCTATCAACACATGAGACAAGGTAGTGCCCCTACATTCAATGGAGATATGTAAAGCTCTGTTATGGTTTCTTTTGGCAGGAGTCAAGTCAGCATCAGAAAAACCTAACCCATTATCATAAGTCAGATGTGCAACACAATTTTCAAATTGATCCACAGAAATTTCATTTGGTACATGAGCAGTTCTTAAGAATTTGATCAAGGCTTTAGCATGAGCCTCAGAACACAACAACAAAGACAACATGGAAATTTTGGAGGGAGTATGCCCCAACTGGTCAACAATATCATAATCACTCTTACGAATGATCTTCAGCACTTCCTCCATCTGTTTAGAGAGATTTTCAGCAGTCGGTGCTTCAGCTTGCACAGGTTCAACCACAGGACCTTTGCCTCGAGCATCAGTACTTGGCTCAGAAGTGGAAGTAGTAGTTGGAAGAACTGTATTTTTTGAGGTAGCTGGAGGAGAGAAAATTCTTCCACTTCTGGTGATCTTACTAGATCCAGCAATATTATCAACATCAAGGTTATCATCAGTAACAGGTGTATCAGTCAAAGGTTCCTGCTTAACACCATGGATATAAACATCAGAACCGTAATTCCAGGGTATAGCTTTATCAGAAGTATAAGGAATAGGGCCAGGAGTGGTAATAATCATGGGAGGCACTCTAACTTCAGCAACAGTCTTCACCAGGCCTTCAGCAGTAATTTTGATAGGACCCTTGGAAGTGATCTTGACAGGGCCTTTGGAGGTAATCTTCACTGGCACGTTATCAACCATATCCACATCTTCAAACTTCTTACCTCGAGTTAGGTGTTCACACATACTTTCCACAGAAGGAGTTCTCTCAAACAATATA